>NC_132996.1:46050000-47300000 GCF_048564905.1 Vicugna pacos
CAGTGGAATCAGCATTTCTTAAGTACCCTTTCCAGAAGTCCTGTGTAATATTTTAATCTATATCTCACTGGCCAAAACTCAGTGACAAGGCTCTATCTTGCAACAATGAACCAGGAAATACAGAATTTTACTTTGAATGACACAGAGCCCAGCTACAAAATCTAAACTCTGTCCCTAGAGAAAAAGAGGAAAAAGAACACTGGGATGAGCCTCTAGACTTTTTGCCATCCTATACCACAACCTCTAAAACTTAACTCTCAACTTAGTTCCTGCACCATTGTAGATCCATAGATTTATTTCTCCCATTAGAAAGTTTCAACCAGTTGAGTTTTAACTCAAAAGGATTTACTTAGCAAGTGCTACGGGAAACCGGAGAAATGCCAGGTGTGTTCCTCCCCTCAAGGGAATGTCAAGCAATTTGGACAAATGAAACCCATAGCAATGAAACTATCTGGATTGCTTTCTATGAGCATTTACTGAAGTGTTACATTTTACAGTTTGGCCTACTGATTTTTTTTTATATTTACATTAAAAAATTTATTCTATCTTATTTTATTTCTTTTTTAAATTGAAGTTTAGTCGATTTACAATGTTGTATTAATTTCTAATGTACAGCATAGAAAACAAACTTATGGTTACCTGGGGGAAGGGGGTTAGGGGGTATAAATTGGGAGTTTGGGATTTGCAGATACAAACTACTACATATAAAACAGATGCTACTACTATTCTTGATGTACAGCACAGGAAACTGTATTTGATACCTTGTGATGGCCTAGAATAAAAAAGAATAGGAAAAGGAATATATATATATATATGTGTATGTGTACATTTTAAAGTTTAAAAAATCATTCCGTCTGCAAACTGACTCAAACTAAAATATTTACTGAAATGAACCACAGTACTATGTTAATGAAAATTAAGTGTGAAAATTAACATGCCTTCAACCACAAACCATTCCAAAATGTGAAGATTTAGGAAAAAACAAAATAAAAGCCCAAACTCTCTAGAACCCATTGTTCTGACTGCTTCTTATAACTTGTCAGGTATGGACAGAGCTTTGCAAACCAGCGTTAGAATAATTAGCCTCTCAGTCTTTCAACTGATGCAGTCATCAAATGGCTAGTCAGAAGACAGAGACAGGAGCCTTATCACATCAATTCCCCAAATAAGCTCTGATGACCCACTGTAACAAGCACTGTGCTGTGCCCTAGAGATACCAGAAAGCTATCCTGCTCCCAAACAGCTCACAATGCAGTGGAAGGGGATAAGGGTATAGACATATATGCAACCCGAGAAACAACAGAGAGATGGTGCTAAATGTTGTAATTCTTACTGGCGCCATTCTTGTTGCTTTAGTTGCAGGAGTTTTAATAGAGGTGCAAAGTGTAGTGTGGGAAAGAGTGAGATGAAGTGATTTCTCACTGGGGGTAACCGAGAAAACTTTGGAGAGCAGGGGTTCTCAACCAGGGGTGATTTTAAAGCCCAGAGAACATTTGACAGTGTCTGGAGATATTTTTAATCGTCACGACTGCAGATGGTGGGATGGGGGTGAGGATGCTACTGGCATCTGGTGGGTGGAGGCCAGAGATTCTGCTCAGCATCTTACAATGTGTGGGACAGCCCCCTCAATAAAGAATGATCCAGCACTAAATGTTAATGGTGCAAGATCGAGAAATCCAGCTTTAGAAAGAAGGAAACATTTGTTCCGGAATGATCAGAATGTTCACAAGTGGGTAAGTGGGGAATGGGAATGCCAGAGAGAGGGCTATGTGAACAAAGCCATGCAGGAAAAAAAAATGTACTGTCTGTTTAGGAAATGCAGAAGGCTTCAGTGGGGGGCAGGTGTACACCTGGGGTTGGGGAGGGTGTGGAAGAACACAGGGGTTAACCTTTAGGTTGAGGGGGATTGTGGGGGCTCCTGAATGTTTGGGTTTATTCTTTGGGCTAGAGTGAGCCACCAGAGGATTTTAAAAATTGAAGAACTACAATTGGAACTGTATTTTAGAAATATAATCAGAGGGAGAAGCTTAGACTCTCACAGTAGACAGTAAGAAAATTCCTTTGAGAGAGAGTCACCTTTGTTTGAATGCTGTCTGTTGTTAAGCCCTGGTTTCTTGGAAAGTGCCAAAACTTCAAGAAGAAAGGAGAAATTCTGGATAATGGGACCAGGGTGGGATGGTGTGGGATGATAGGGGATGGGTAGGGAGATGAGACAGGGCCAGACGGAAGAAAGAAGTACGCTGCTGAGTTTTATACTGTGAGATCCTTCCCCCTGACCTCTAAACCTGCAGTTAATAGTTACAAAACTCACAACGTGCTTGTTGTATTTGGATTTCTTGTGGAAGATGACTATATTCGGATTGAATGGGGGTTCGAAGAACAGGAGGTGAGAGTGCAGCAATGGTGGCCAGAGGTGGGGCAAAGGATTTGGATGCTTCTGTAATAAGCAGTTTCATTTCCTTTCAGGTTCCATAGTCCTGCTGCTCAGAACGGCTCATGCTCCCCAAATGCCCCATGCTTCCCTGCTTTTTTCCCACCTGGCTTGCTTTTCTTCTCTAACAAATTTCCCTCACCCTTCAAGCCCATTTCCATTCCCTACGCTGCCCTTTCTGCAAGTTACCAATAGGGTATTGTGTTTACTGAAGTGTTTTATCCAATCAGATAGTGAATGCTTCAGTTCACTAAGTGGGTAGGAATGGTCCTTCATGCTTCCCTGACTCTCCAGCAGGTAGCAAAATATCTGGTGCGTTACCCACGCTCAGCAAGCATTTCTTGTATGAAGCATGGGTGAGGCCAGTGAGTGGCAGAAAGATGGCGGCTCTGGACCTACCTGGCCTTTGCATGGCTTTTGTTAAGACTTTATTTTCCCTTCTGATTAGTTTTATGTTTTAAACTTCATCTCCCAACTTGAATATTTCCTTCCGATGTCTGATACTCTATCAGGAAGGAAAAAAACCAGAGTATGGCGTTAAGCCGGAGTGAATGGGCTAAAATCATGTTTCAGTATGCTTTTTAGAATGCTTCTATGTTATTAATTTAACATCGACCTGCTTATTAAGATTCCATTATTAAGGAAACAATTGTAAAAATCATTAAGGGCATTTCTACGGATCTTAGCCACTGAGTCATCTTGCTGGTTCTCAATTAGCTTGAGCTGAACATCCCTCATTCAGAGTATCAGGTAAAGTTTAATTTTTCTAATCATTAGTAAACATTTGCCCACGGGCTGATTTTTATGTATTTTTGTTGTTGTTGATGCGAAGAGGGCTCGACGCAGGAGCAGCTGCACGTGTGGGACGATGCCCAGGCACAGTTTAAAGTCCCTTTTCCCAAAACATCTTTCCCACACTCGTGGTGTGCAAGGTCAGTGGTCTCAACAACTAATAAGTATTTCCCGTGAGTTAAAGCATGAAGTTTCTAGTCTCCCTCCTTTTGGGATAGAGTATATCTCTTCTGGCATCAAAAACTTCTATTTGGAATGTGAATTTGGAATAGAAGGCTGGACCCAGAGGTGGGGGAGATGTCTCTTTGGTTTCCATTGCTCCGACCAGATCAAGTTCTCTTCCCTCTTAAAGAATTTTGGTGTGAAGTTTATGACACCATGACTGGCTACCCCTCATTACTGCTGTCATCTGCTGACTTGGGGTCGTTCCCCATATTCCTGGAAGCTTGGAACTCACCCTCCCTCATGCCAATAATATGCCTCTCATGATTCTTAATGATTCCAATCTCCACGTAGATGATCATTTCAGTACTCTGGCCCCTGACTCCCATTACCTCTTCTCCCCTAATGATGTCCTTCTCTCTCCATCTCAACCACTCATCCCCCCAAAATGGGCCACTCATTCCCTACCCCAGTCCTTGTGCTTAACAGTGACTCCTACCCCCACCCCACATCTTAATCTCAAGCATTCTGCTCTAGGACCAACACCTCATATCTTTCCAGGTGTCTTGACTTGAAAGCACTCTGACTTGGAAATACTCTGAACAGATAATGCATGTGTCCTGCCATCTCCCCTCTGCCCCTCTTGTTCCACATGTCCTCACTTACCTCACTCACCTTTTTTATCCATCCTAGATTTGATCATCTATCCTAATCATCACTCACATTACACACTTACCTCCCTGGCACCTCTCTTACTTCTTGGTCTGTCTTTGGCAAATGGCAATCTTGGTTATTTACAACTCTCTTCTTATTCTACACTTGTTTTCTGGTTGCTGAACTTGGCTGGAGATAAAAACCCAGTTTTACTGCATGGTTTCACTTTAAACTCATGAACCACTAAACTCAAGTGGGCCCAGCAATTATAACTCATTTCCCTAGTCTGTTCACTCTGAGTTCATAAACAAGATTTCAAACCTTCTCTCTACTCAGGCTCTCAACACTTTCTTCATCATGCTGGGCTAATGACCTTGATTCCTTTTTCACTGCGAAAATGGGAGCAATCCGAAGAGATCTTCCACATGCTGTCTCCATCACTTCTACCAGCCTACTTGCATCCATGCTCTTGGTCCATCTTCCATTCTGTTACTGTGAGCAGCTGACCATGTTCCTATTCAAGGTCCTCTGGTGCACCAGGTCCCAGGACCCCACATCTACTCAAGGAGATTAGCAGTTTTTCTCTAGAAATTTTGGAAGGGCTCTCTCTTCTTTAATATCAGTTTATTTCCATCAGCATGTAAGAATGCTGTATTTCTCATATGAAAATATTCGCTCTTGGTCCCATGTTTCCCTCCAGCCACTTTGCCATTTCTCTTATCTCCTCTAGAGCAAAACTCCATCAAAGAGTCGCCCATACTTGCAGTCTCCATTTCTGTTCCCCTCATTCTCTCTTGAACCACTATCATTAGATGTTTATCTACACCATTCTACCAAAACAGCCCGGGCCAATGTCTTCAATAATGTTCACGTTGTCCAAGCTAATTGTCAGTTCTCTGTCCTCATCTCACTTGAAACGGTGAAACATTTTCAAACATTTTCTTCATTTTGTTTCTAGGATATCACCTCTCAAGTCTGCTCTGACCTCATCGGACACCTTCTTGCCTTCTTTAATGGTTCCTCTTTATCTCCCTGGCCTCTTAATTTTGCAGGGCCTCCAGAATTCCATCCTTAGACTGCTTCTATTTTCTGTCTACTCTCACTGCAGTCTTATAACTACATACTAACTCTATCAGTGCTGTCTAATAGAAGTATAATGAGCTGCAAATGTGAGTCATAGATGTAATTTTGAATTTTCTAGTAGCCTCATTTGAAAAAGTAAAAAAGATACAGGTTAGATGATTTTTAATAACATATTTTCCATAGCTCTATACATCTAATATTTTAGCATTTCAATATGTAATCAATATTAAATTATTGAGATGTTTTCCATTCTTATTTTCATACTTAAGCCTTTGAAATCCAGTGTGCATTCTACATTTAGAGCACATCTCAGTTTGGACTAGCCACATTTTAAGTACTCACTAGCCATAGTGGCTTCTGTATTGCACAGCATGGATTAGATACTGAATGTTGGTTTTTACTAAATGAGGGGAGGAGTCACTGAAATGTTTTGATGAGGGAGAGAACTTCACTTGATTTCTTTTTAAAAGGTCACTCTGGCTGCCACGTTGAAAACAGAGATGATGGGAACAAGGAGGAAGCAGAGAGACCAGATAGGAGGCTAACACAGGTGAAAGACAGGGAGACAGTGGGGAAGTTATATTATAAGAGATGTAACAAGTGGTGGTATTTGAAGGTAGAACAATTAGGATTTCTAGATGGATTGTACAGAAAGAAAGGAGTCCAAGAGGGCTCCAGGGTTTTTGATCTGAGTTACTGAAAACATTGGAAGAACGGAGTTGCCTTTAAGGGAGATGGGGATGGCTGAGGATGACCAGGTTTGGGGAGGGCAGATGGGTTTGGCTTTTCCATTAGACACATTTAAAAAAAGAAGATAGTTTCGGATAGTGATAGAGATTGTTAAGAACAAGAGAACAGCTGTCAAGTAATGTGCTCCTTAGACAGGCTTATCACTGAAAGCATCTCAGAATAAGGGGCATTTGCTGAGTCCGGAATGATGGAGTGAGGTCAGCCAAGCAAACATCTGGAAGAAAAGCATCTCAGATGGAGGGGACTACAAACAACAACAACAACAACAAACCCTGAGGTGGGCATGGCTGAAAAAGGGAAAAACAGCCAATGCATCTGAAGTGAGTAGATGGAAAGGTGGGCAGGGGCCTGCCCTCCAGCGCCTTGTCAGCTGTGATAGAGGAGTTTGAAGTCCGTGTTCTGTGCACTGGGGAGCCTCTGGGAGGTTTTAAGCTAGAAGTGGCATGATCCAATTAACATTTTATCAAGAAAACGCTGGCTCCTAAATGGTGAATGGATTTATATTATATTACAGTAGTTATTATTGTTCTTCTTATTAGAGGGGACAAAAGTAGAAGCAGGGAGAGCAGTTAGAAGCTTTTCCAGGAACTGGGCAAGACGCGACGGCCCTTCCCATGGCCCTGATCTTCCTGTCTTGTTCTAAGTCTTTTCTTGAGTTCGAGGGATTTCTGGCGGTAGGGAAAAAAAAAAAAAAGATATTCCTCTTCACTCTCTCCTCCAGCAGGGTCACACTACCTCCTGCCCACAGCAGGAGACTCAGGACATGTTACTGAGTGAATGATAAGACTCTACTCATCAAGGCTCGAGAGCAAGTTTTTCACATATTTGTCTTTCTTGCAGGTTGCATTTTGTCTGTCCCATAATTGAGACTCAACACATGTCTGTTGGGGTGGGGCAAAGCCTCCTTTCAGATAACTGGTTTATGGAGAGGGTCCTTGGAGAGCCAAAGGCAGTAAGCAAGGAGGGTTTGGGTCTTGCTGAGGTGGAGGGTAGAGAGAGGGCAGGGAAGGTGGAGTGTGTTGAAAGAAGGGAGGCAGGTAGAGACACCGGCTTTGAACATGCCAAGGACAGAGTTGGCCTACTTTGTCATTTGGCCTCGGGCTGGCCCACTTCCATTGATGTGGTGTGATGTCTCTGTGTGGGAATGGCTGAAATGGTTTGATCACCACGGGACCATAATCCAGCCTCCAAATCCTTCATTAAGGAGATCTTTCTGTTCAGCCTTGTTCAAAACCAAGCCTCCAGGAATTTGCCATCCAGCATCAAAATTCTCTCTGTCGGTACTGATGCTGCAAGTCCCAGCAAACACAGGACGGCAGGCTGAATTCAGGCTTTCTGGTGCCCCTCCTTTCCTGGCTGGGACAGATGTCCTCAGGCCTAGTATCAGCCTAGCAGAGAGTTAAATGCTGGGCTATGTCTCTGCTTTGCTGCATGTACTGAGCTTGAGTTTGATTCTGTCCCATCAATGTCTATGGACTGAGGGATGACATTTGGCACCAAGAAACCCAGGTGTCTGGCTGGTTTTCAGTCCCAAAAGCCTTGTTCTTTTCCTTCAAGTCTCTGCAGACATTTGAAATCCATCTCTCATCGCCCAGAAGTTTCAGTGCCTTTAGATTGGAGATCTACACCCATAACTGACGATCCACTGGGCTCCCATCCTTGGCGTCTGACCAGAGCCCACAGGGCTGGTTACAAACTCGTTGTTAATTACCACGTGTAATCACATTAGATCCAAGTTCGGAGACACCCTACTTTGTTATTGTTTTGGGTCTGAAATGTGTACAGTTTTTTAAAAAGCATGTTGCTTTTGTATTCTCATTAGGAGCTGGGGGTTTGGAGTGGCACCATTGTGCTGCTATTTACATGCTTTTCCTGGGGGGGGGGGGGAGGAGAGGAAAAGATTTTCCTTTTTCCATCGACAATTGCTCTCATTTCTGCATTAAGAGGGTGGAAACTTGGTTCCTCCCTCATCCCCTTTAGGCAAAAAGTCCATGGCTCAGATTCACAAAGGTTGTTGATTTTGACTTTGGGTTGCCCCACTGTGTTTTTCCCCTTCTGTCATACTACCCTAAATAATAGGTAAGTTCTTCTAGCCAACACTCCCTGAGGGTGGGGTAAGAAAGGCTGCCATTTAAGGTTTTTATTTTTTTTTAAACTTTGAATAATCTGCTTTTATGTTCACCGAAATCAGCCAGGTTGGTGACCTATTGTCCTTTGTTCCTTTATCTGAGCTGAACTTAAAGTTTAAATGGTGCCAGAATGAATCGCATTGTTTGCACCCTTTTTTTTTTAAATAAACTTTATTTTTTCATTATTTTTTTTTAAAGGAGGTACTGGGGATTGAACCCAGGACCTTGGGCATGCTGGGCATGCTAAGTATGCACTTTACCACTGAGCTATACCCACCTCCCTACTTGCATTCTTGTAAGTAACTGCAAAACATCCCAGATTCTAGAGCCCAGGAACCGATGGAGGCTGGCATGCCTGGGGACGTCACTGCTGCCATGTTAGCCGCTCCCAGCTTTGCTAAATACTTGCATTTATTATACCTTGTCTCAGCCCCATGTAGAACTGAGGCCATTCTAATATCGTTCTTGCCCATCACCTCTCTCCCTCCTTTCCCATCCCACCTCATTCACACATTCTTGCTTTACAGCCAGCTACATATCTGGCTGAGCCTCAGTTTTCTGGTAAGTTTCTCATAATAAAATAACTGCCTTGCCACGGGCCACAGAGTCACTGAAGATCCAGTGAGATAATGGCTAAGAAAGTGCTTTGTTTCTACAAATGTAGGCTGTTGTCAATATCATTTGCTTACTGTTCTTGTTAGCTAGTTTTGGGGAGGTAGAAATTTTCCTCTTCCCTTCTAGGTTCTTCTGGCTGGTCTAAGAATTCAATTGACATAAGATGGATTAACCGGGGTAAATCAGATACAAGTTTAATAACCTGTATGGATGGGAGAGACCCAGGAGAATGACTCACTCACCAAAATGGCTGAAACCCTCACCTGATGCACCATCTTTAGCTAAAGACAAAAGAGGATGTTGGGGAGCATGCTTTGGGACTTCAAAGGGAAGGAAGGCAATTGACATGGAGATGGAAAAGCAAACGTGTGGTAGACAAATGTTTGCTGGACCAGGTGGAGACAATAGGACACAGAGAGGGATTTTTAACAAGCAGACTTTGTTAGGATCCTTCCTGTCTACACACCTAGTTCATACTAGAGTGATCCATGGGGACAGCTCTCTTCCTGCAGCAGGTCTTCTGTCTACATTCTTTAGGCAGTTAGGGGCAGGGGCAAATATTCTTCTTGAGCCTTTTGATTGATTGTTTTCAGCTGGAAATAATCCACATGCCAAAGAGACATTCCGAGTTGGCAAATTTGACTCCCCGCCACTCGCTGCATGGTGTAGCCTGCCTTGTGTATCAAATGTGGAAGCTCTGTTGGTCCTGGTGAGTGGAGGACCATTTCGAAGCCCCATGAAAATGCCTGGAAATGAAACCCTATAAGAAAAGTTTCTCACTGGATGGTTCATTCATTTACTAGGTACATTATTTATACACTTTTTCATTGGGGGCATAGGTTGAATGTGGCTGCCAGGACTGGGAAATAAGAGGCAGCATCATAAGTTCATTGGGGATCAAGTTTTCCATCCAAATGGCCACCACTTAAAATTGGATTTCCCCTTGATTTTCAATAAAAGGACAACAACAGAAAGTGATTTGTCCTAATTATATTGCAACAGGAATTCTAAGCTTTGCTTTGCAAATAGCTACTTTTATATCCTAATAATGAGTTTTGAGGGGAAGAGCTCTGAGCCTTTTCAGCATATTTTTTGTTTTCTCTGTTTTATCCCCATGAGGAAGATGGATAAACTTGAGGCCTGAGGAGGAGCAGAAACTCTCCAAAGTCTGAGTTGTGACAGCTCCTCACCTCCTTTTGTTCATTTACACATTCCAAATGTTTTCTACAAGCTTTATGAAAAAAATAACTGAGTAAGTCTGTGTTTACAGTTTTCACACTGACTTTTAATTTACTTAATTTTTGGTTAGTGTTCACTCTAGGTTTCTGACGGTTGAAAGCTGCCTGCTAAAAGCTGCTTTCTCTGTCCCCAAACAATATTTAAGCCACTTCTGCCAAATCAGATCTGCTAGGTGAAGCCCGTCTTCACGCAGGAAGAAAACAAAAGGGAGTAATATTTATCGAGTGTCTACTCCATGCCGGGTCTTGTGCTAGGCTCTTTACACAGGTCATTTTATTTAGTCCTCACATCAACTCCATGGACTATATAAAATTATTTTCATTTTATTGACAAATACCCTGAGACTAGTCAATTGCATCAGGATTAAACTATCTCTGTTATCTGCCTATGAAATATTTAGTTCCCTAGATATTCTGGTCCACAGGATTTGCATTTTTGAAACATTTATAATCTTTCTAAAATTATAGTCACATCTCGCCACCTTGAGAGACCCCACTGCCTTTGATTTAAAAAAAAAATCTACAAAGTAGTAAAGATTTAGCTATAGTCTAAAAGTTAAATATAAATCTGCAAAAATACTAATAATACAAATAATTTTCATGAACTATAAAGATAAAGTAACGTATTAGTCAGCTTGCTTACATCATTTTATGAAGATTTAGCAGTTTTAATTATGACTTAAATACCTCTGATTGCATTGTATGGTTTTAATAGAGTATGCAAATAGTCCCCATAGTTGTTCTTTGAATTAAAAGATTTTCTGAGTATCTCAGTGGTTGGGGAACCACCAGCATACACGCTGCTGAAAGTGTACCAAGTACAGGGACCATCCTGTGCTCTACAGCTTTCGTCACTGACACTCCAGCAATGCACGTATCCACCTCTTCATGGGTAGGAAGATTGTGTCACCCTTTTTTTTTTTTAATTTTATTTTTAGTTTTATTTTTTGTTGTTGTTGTTGAGGGGGAGGTAATTAGGATTACTTTTAGAGGAGGTACTGGAGATTGAACCCAGGACCTCATGCGTGCTAAGTATGTGCTCTACCTTCCCCACCAAGAGTGTCACCTTTGCCCAAGGTAAGCCCTTAGAGCTAGCATTACCTTTTTCAGCCAAATCTGAGCCACTTAAAATGCCACTATGAGCACAGTGGGATCACCCCTTGTGGAAACTTGCAAATAATATCAATACCAAGAAGCTAAAGGGCAGAAGAGCAGAGGGACTCCCACCTTTTCAGTTGTTGCTGTTTTTCCTGGGGGGAAGAAAACTAGAATTTGTTGCACAAACACTCTATGCCTGGCTCTCCAGATGCCATTATCTGATTTATGTCTCAAAACAACTCTGCAAGGAAGATATCATTATTCCCATTTTTAAAACAAGAAGTAGTTAAGCATCTTACCCACAGTCATGGGGAGGCTTAGGTTCAAACCTAGGTCAGCCTGTTTTTCCCTACTACATTAATAGTTCCTCTTTGGGGGAACACTTCCCAGGATTTTCTTTATAGAAGAGTCGTCAAATGTAACAGAACAAGTACATTTTGAAAAATAATATGAAAATTTTAAATGTTTATAGAAACCATTTCTAGTCCATTGTTGGACATTTTGAAGTTCTAGGTTAATATCCAGTAGACCTTTTACCAATTCATTTTATTTCCTTCCATCAGCCACCAGCTGGAGCTACTGTATAAAAGCCAGTCACTTAGATCTCAAGGTATAGCTCTGGAATACGGAGCTAGATTACCTTTGCCCTCAAACAGCTTGGGATAAACTCTGGAAAATTACAGATTGAGAGATGCAGTGTCATAGGGGGTTAAGCTGTTCGGCTTAGCTACTGAGTAGTTATGTGACTTGGGCCAAGTTAGGTTGACTTTCACCCCTAGTTTTGTTAGCTGTAAAATGGAGATAACAGGGCCAATCTTGTGGGGCTCCTTATAGTGAGAATTAAAGGTGAAGAGCTTAGTACAGAGCCCACCACATAATAAATACTCCAAATATGGCCATTAACATCACTCATAGTTATTATTATTCACTTTGCATCAGTATCACAGCCCATGGGATGCTCAATTCACTGTAATTACAATTCATATTATTACTCATCATTGTGTATTCACACATCACCTAGCAGATGATAAGTACTACCTGACTCCCCATAACTTGGTGTATGATTTTGGGGTGAATGGTTTGGATGTTGTATGGTTGAGGGATTACTATACTGTTGAGCTTGAAAATGACCCAGGCATTCTCTGTTGGAGGGATGAGGATCACCTCTGAGGAGTGAGTTCATTTGTTATGTCAATCACTCCATCAAGGCTGGAATTCCAGTGAGTGACAGAGAAGGTCAAAGTGAAAATTTCTCCTGGATGAAATGTGCTAGCTCCCTGGGAGATAACTTCATTGTGATGGGTGGTAAGATGGCACCCACACATGGAGACCCTGCTTGGAGATCAAAAGAAGCTGCTGAAGGAATTTTTGAGGTGGGTTGGATCCTTTTGGGCCAAAGTAGTGTTTCCCAATATGCATTCTGTAGACTTCTCGTCTCATGTGGATTAAGTTTCCACGGTCAAGTGAGAATGGGAAATATACCACGTTATGTTCCTTTCCCACGTTAGGAAGTCACAATGCATATGAGACATTTAAGGTTCTAAAAATACTGTAGGAATCAACCCTTCTTCCATTTATGCCTGGTCATGAGTGATGCCCTCATCTTCGCCATGAAAATGTTTTTTAAAAGATTTGGGGGGAGCTTACATATGTAAAATTTGGAGATGAGTGAAACAGTAACATGCCTATTTATAATATTTAATTTATAAATTTAGATGACACAGGTATTCATAATGGCAATATTATAGAAAAACATTTATTTAGAAACATTGCTTTTGTGAACTCAAATTTTATGAGTTTTTTTTCCCCCGCTAACACAGATAAACCCCCAGGGGAAAGGAAAGTCCTGGGGATGCAGACTTGACCCCTCTTATTCTGTCAACCATCTCTCCCTGGGGTCTCAGCGCTGACTAACCACTGAAACCTCCCTGGAGGCTGAAAAACCACATAATGGCACCTGAAAACATTTAAGTCAGAATCTCTGGAACTGGACCCTAGGCATCGGTGATTTGCAAAGTCTTCCCTAGGGTTGAAAGGGTTAAAGTCTCTTAGCAGGTCATCAGTCCCCTTATGTCAGCCTTCTAAAAATTTTAAGAGCAGTGACCTGTTGAAAGGAGTCAGGGCTGAACTGAGAAAGCATCTGTATGATGTGCATGTTTCTTCTTGTATCTCCCCTCTACTCCCAAGTCACTCCTAATGTCCCCGTTGCAGAGTTGCTCACAGAAAGCCCTGGCATAGCCCTGATGAAGAAGCTGCATTCTCCCAATTCGATGGAATGTTACTGGTAATGGGCAGTCTTATTTCTGAACTGACTTTGAGTGCTGGGAAAGCATATTGGCTAATATTTCATTCCTTTGGTTGAGTTTATATCTTTGACAACAAATGCTTATCGTTGGGGCTACACAATTCTCATCTCTTTCCACTTCCCTTCTCTGGGGCACACTTCCTCTATGTATTAGTTCCTCAGACGGGAAGGAGAATCTGCAGTGACCCTTCTTCTCAGCCATAGGCTGCTTCCTTGTGAGCTGTAAAGAGGGCAAAAGAGAGAGTAGGAAGCAAAGACTAGACTCCTTCTCCTATGGAGGTGGCCTACTCAGAAGGTGGTCAATTTTAAAGATGAAAACCAAGAACACCAGTGGGGAGCAATCACAATAATACCTTACAGGTGTAGGACGTGTTACAACTTTTAAAACTCTTGAGTATCCATCACTTTTCCTTTGAACATTGCAAAGAGATTAATGGCACAAATACCGATAGCCTTGTTTTAGGACAAAGAAACAACAGAGATGCTGTGAAGATGAATCTGTTCCCCACGAGAACAAGGACAAGGACAGAGGTAGGACTGGTAACTGAATCTTTAGGTATTACTCACCTTGAGCGGCTTTAAAGGTCACATGGTAAACCAGTGGTCCCCAGATCTAGCCACTTACTAGAGCAGCCTGGGAAGACGATAAAATAACACAATTACCCCAGCTCACCTGTGGGACACTAACTCAATAGGCCTGGAGCTCAGGGAATCTCTAATTTAAAATAATTTCCCTGTAGCTGTTCTCAGTTCTGACTAAACTTTAGAATCACCCAGGGGCCTTAGAAAATCCCCTTGTTCAGACTGTACCCCAGGCCAATTAAATCAAAATCCCTAGTGTTGGCACACAAACATGAGGGTCTGAAAATATCCCCAGGTTATTTCAATGTGCAACCACAGCTGGGAAATGCTACTCTAGACCAGAATTCTGCAAACTCTTTTTTTCCCTGAATTTCATCACAGCAAGTAGGGAAAGACAAGTGTAAGATTAGGAGTGAAAAGACCAGGATTCAAGTCCTGTTTCTGCCTCTTGGGAAAGTCACTTTATCTCTGATTCTAACTTTCCTATTTTTAATCAAATGAAGAAAAAATGGTAGTAGCATCTATCTCTCAGAGATAAGGCATATGAAATCACAATGTTCCATCCAGCTATCAGCTACTCCTACCACTTCCCAAAGAGCTCCCTGAAAGATGTGTCTTCTTCCTCCAGATGTTCCCTTTGTGTCCAAAGATCCCATCCTCAACCTTGCACAGGTTTGGACCTCCAGGGCCTGACGCAGCCCTCCAGAAGTTTCCACTAATAAAATCAGGTTTGGAAATTGGATGGATGTCCTTAAGGCTTCTTTTAGCTGTTGCTATTGGCATGTTCAGCCCTCTGCACACTGGAGTTATGAATCTGCCAGTTTGCTAAATGTTTACTCAGAAGGGCAATTTTGTTTTCATAATACAGGAACACTTTAGCTATTACGATTCACCTTCCCCATTCCTCCATCTAGCTCTTTGAGTTCCCCGTGAATGTGCCCCCAAACACCTCTTGGTTAGTCCCATTCAGCAAATTAGGGAAGGTTCTAGTATGTGTTTATTATCCAGTAAATGCTGAGTTCACTGTAACCCCGGCCCACTGGAGAACAAATAAACCCTTACCATAAACACCCACTCCCTGGCCTAACAATTTGTACCGGTTAGAACGGAATCTTCTAATATTAGGCATGGTAGCGTGAGGATCATTTCATAACCACAAACACAGGCAGAAGCAATCATGAAATCAGGGATGACTCATTGTCAAAGAACTCTTGAATCATCTTGGTCAACCCTCCAGGTTCATCAAATGGGGAAACTTCTGCACCAAATTCACGCTGTGCCGTTAGTCTTCTGTCTAATTGATTGTCATTGCCAGCTTTGTCTGGACCACATCAGACGTGTTTTTAAACCTCTCCCAATTCCTTCCTCTCTTAAGTAAAATATTCTTTTTGTGTGAGTACCTTTATCTTATTTCTTACATATTCTTTCTCAAAGTAGACAATGGGTCGGAAATAGGTTATTTCTTATTTATCTCAAACGAAGTAGTAGCTGACACATAGTTGGGTCTAGGACACGTGTGTTAAATCTACAATTAATTTTATTCTTTCCCAGTGAAGGGGGTTGTTTCTAACAAGCTAAGGGAACCAAGATTTGCTTTGTTTCTCTAGGGTTCCATGACTATGGAGATTTTGCTGTGATATGTACACATATATATTTCAGAGAGAGAGAGGAGAAGAGATGGGAGGTAAAAGGAGAGAAGCAGAGAGAAAAAGAGAGGAGAGGAGATGGGAAGAGGGGCGGGGAGAGGAGGGAGAGGGAAGAGAGAATACTGCATGCTGGATACTAGTCTGGGTTTGGGGATACAATGATGAACAAAACAGCCCAAAATACTTGCTCTCGAGGAGTATGTTGGGGAGAAGAGGGGCAGACATAATAACAAAAAAGTAGATAAGTATAATATAACACTGTTAGATAGCAATAAACGTTATAGAGAAAAACGAGGTAAGGTAAAGGAATAGAAAGTATGGGGTGAAGAGTGGGCTGTTGGAATTTTAAATGCATGAACAGGAAAGGCTTTGGTAAGCAGATGAAATTTGAGCAGACTTAAAGGAGCTGAAGAAAGGAAGCTTGAGGCTATGCTGGTGAAGGTCATTCCAAGTGGAGGGAATAGAGATCAAAAGGTCCCTCAGGTGGGAGAGAACCTGGGATGTTCCCAGATCTGCTTGGAGGCTAGTGGACCGGTCATGGGACAGGTGCAGGTGAGAATACAGAAGACAACGTAGGGGTGGCTGAGTGGGGTAGGATGGGTGGCAGGGGTGGGCGAGATTTGGAGGGACCTTTTAACCCATCGGAAAGACCAATTTTTCCTCTGACTTAGATGGGAAGTCATTGGAGACTTTGACCTGACTGACTTGACCTCAGGTCATTGGCTCCTGAGGTGACAATCGTGGGTGGGAGGGGAGGGTAAAGGTTAGGAAGTTATGAAAATAGAGGAGCTGGCTCAGACCATGACGATGGAGGAGGAGACAGTAGAGGTGGAAGAAGTCTGAATAAATTTTGAAGGTCAAACGAACTGGATTTACTCTCAGATTGATTCTGTCATGAGGAGAATTAAAAATTACTCCAAGTTGTTTGATCTAAACACCTGAGAGGATGGATGGATGGAGTTGCTGTAATTGAGAGGAGGACTAACATCTCTTGAAGGAGAAGTTTTATGGTGAAGTGGAAGATGACCTGTCTGTCTCTCTCTCTGTCTATCTATTAAGCCCAATTTTATGTATGAAACCAAAATGCAGAGGATGTCTCATTTGCCGAGGGTCTCAGACCTAATATGTGCCCATGTTGGGTTTAAAGTGAAGTATTTTAGATTTCAAACCCTCTACTATCCATATCCACCTAGGCTTTTGCATATACACATTCTCATTTTTAATTCTCACAACAATTTTATCCCCATTTTTCAGCTAAAAACCTGAAGTTCAGAGAGTTGAAATAACTGGCTTAGGTAATGTTGAACGAGCGAGCAGAGATTCAGACTTGGTTTCTGAGCCTCAAACCTACATTCTTTCTATGGAAGTACCCTCCCTATTATCTACACCTTACAAAATGGTGCTAGAAATTACATGTAGGTACCCAGCACATATAACACCTGGGACATAGTATGTTTTAAATAAGTGATAACTATTACTGATTGACGTGTATCTCATTCCTATATATTGTTTTTCTCCCTAAGGGAACTATAAATTGATTAAAATATGGGGCTTAAAGTAATTCTTTTGTAGCCTTGAACACACCATAAGTATTTATTAATATTTACAGAGTGAATCATAAAAAGTGCAATTGAGTATATTATAAACAACATACCATGGACACTTCCACAACGCATACTGGTATTTCCTAGTAGAAAAGACACAAAGGTGGGAAAATGTGTGACTGAAGAAAATACATGAGGCTATCAGAATCCTTTTTAGCAAAAAATATCAAGAACTTTGCAGAAGAGGCTCCCACTCTGTTGGAGAGAATGCTGCTTCTGTTCTTTGCTCCCTGACAACTCCTGCCTATAATAATTCTCTGATTAGTTCTGCACTGGACCATCTAGAGTTTTCACATTTGGAATCACTTTGTTCCCCTCTCTCAGATGAGGTGACGGATTCATTAATTTGCAAATATCTTGTCTGCATTCAAATGAAATCTGATGCCCCCTAACACTAAGTCTGAGTGGTTTTTCTACTGCACAGAATTTTCCACAAAAATTTAAAAAATAAATACCATTAAATGCTTATCTAAGAAAGAAGAAAGGTCTCAAATTGATAATCTAGGTTTCCATTAAAAAAAAAAACCTAGAAAAATAGGAGTAAAGTAAACTCAAAGAAAGCAGAAAGAAGGAAATAGTAAAGGTAAAGGCAGAAATCAACAAAATTAAAAACAGATAACAGTAGAGAAAATCAAAAACAGAGGCTGATTCTTTGAGGTTAATAACACTAATTAGCCTTTAGCAAGACTAACAAAGAAAAAAAGAGATGGCATAAATTACTAACATCAGGAATAAAAGAGGAGATATCAGTACAGATCCCATGGACATTAAAAAGATATTAAGGGAGTACCAAGAACAACTCTATTGACACAAACTGGAAAACTTAGATGAAATAGAACAGTTCCTTGAGAACAACACATACCAAAACTCACTCAAGATGTAATACATAACTCAAATAATGCCCTAACAGATAAAGAAATTAAATTTGCAGTTAAAAGTTTTCAAAAAAGCAATCTCCAGGCACAGATGGTTGCACTGGCAAATTCTACCAAATATTTAAAGAAGAATTAATGCTAGTTCCACACAATCTCGTCCAGAAATTAGAAGAGAAGCGAACACTCCCAACTCAATTTATAGGCCAGCATTACCCAGAATACCAAGCCTAGACGAAGACAGCGCTTCAACAAAGCAACACAAAACAAAAAACTACTCTAGGCCAGATTTGCCTCATGACCGTAAGTGCAATAAAACTCAATAATATACAATATTAAGGAATTAAATCTTTCAATATATAAAAATAATAATATACTCTGACCAAATGGAGATTATACTGGGAATGTGAGACCGGTTCAGTATTTTAAAAATCAGTCCATGTAATCCACTAGTTAGATTGTGAACAACCTAAAGAAGAAACATCCCATGATTATACCACATGCCGAAAAAGTATTTGACAAAATTCAACATCTACTCATGAGAAAGACTCCCGGCAGACCAGGAATAGAAGGAAACTTGCTTCACATCTACAGAAACACCTAGCAAACATCATACTTCGTGGTGGAAGACTCAACGCTTTTCCCCTAAGAGTATGAGCAATGCAAGGATGTCCACTTTCCACACTCAGAAAGTATCAGATGTCTGATACTCATGGTGTCAGACACTCATGGTATCAGATGTCTGAGCCAGTATAATAAGGTGAGAAAAAAGAAATAAAGGCAGGAATATTTTCAGGTGATGTGATTGTCTGTGCAGGAAATTCTAAAGAATCCACAAAAGTACTCCTAAACTAGTAAGTGGATTTCATTAGAGCAACCAGAACTCACAGACACTCCCGGTAGCAAAACGAAACTGCCACTCTGGGTAGCAGTTTGGAAGTTTCTTATAAAGTTAAACATATACTTACCATATGACCCAGCAGTCCCATTTCTAGGTATTTGCCCTATAGAAATGAAATCTTAAGCTCACACCAAGACCTGAACTTGAACATTTATAGGTGGTGATCTGTTCATAATCACTAAGAATTGAAAACACCCAAAAGTCCTTCAGCAGGTCAATGTCTAAACAAACTGCGCTACATCCATTCAGTGGAATACTATTCAGCAACAGAAGGAACATCGTACAAATACAAATACAAACTGCATCGCACACAAAACAATTTGGATGAATCTAGACAGCATCGTACCTGCGGAAAGAAGCCAGTTTCAAGAAGTTATGTACTGGGTAATTCCACTCATATGCCATTCTGTAAAAGACAGGACTGCAGTGACAGGAAAAAAGATCAGTTACCTCCAGGAGGAGGTAAAGAGAGGATGTGACTACAAAGGACTAACACAGGGAATCTGTTAGTGGGGTGGCGAGGGGAGGGAACTGTTCTGTTGTTTTATTGTGGAGGTAGTTATACGAATCTATACCTATGTCAAAATTCATAGAACCATACTTTAAAAAGTCAATTACATTGTAGATTAATGTAAAAATAAAATAAAATCATTACTTAAGGAGTTTTTGGTGCTGAAGGACTAAAGGAGTTGGAGCTTAAAGTTTTATAAAACTTGGTTGCATGTATTCCCTGGTTTGTTTATACTCATCTACTACCTACAGAGAGTTTATTAGTTTATATACATGTACATGTTAATGAAGCTAGAACAGTTTTTGGATGAAATATAATGATTTGGTTCTGCATATATTAGCCTTAAGGAATTGGTGGGATATTACTGGTGGAGGCATTTGTTCTGTACAGACCTGAAACTCAGGAGGGAGGCGAGGATGGAAAATTGTGCTTAGGAAATTTGGGGTGTAGATGAGGTCACCCAGGGAGAATGCTTGGCGTGAGACAAGGACTAAGGAGAGAGCCCAGGGATACTAATATTTGAGGGAAAATGAGAGGAAGTACTCATAAAAGAGATTGAATTGTGAGTAGGAAGAGAAATAAGGCATCGGAGTAGAGAAAGGATCTTGCAGGTCAGGAGAGTTGAGTGAAAAGAGGGAAGTCAGCAATCTCCGATGGCATGGAGAAGTTGAGCAAGATGAGGTTTGAAAAATCACCATTGGGTTTGGCAACTAGAAGGTCACTGTAACGTTGTAAAAGCACTTTTATGGTAAGAGCCAGAGGGACATAGCTTTAGGAGTAAATGAAAAGTAAGGAAGTGTCTTCATAAAGTTTTGGCTAATCTGAATTGAGATTCTTGAGTAAGGTTCTGGTGTGAAGATTACTCTCATCTCAAATCACCAAGCCAAGCTAAATCAGAATTTCAGTGAAGCTTTGCATTTCTGGCAAACCTTGAAGCCAAGCAAAAATTTTGTGTTTAGAATTTAGACACACTCTTTTTTTTTTTTGCAAGATTCAAAATTAGTGAGTCAACTCTACACTGCTAATTGAGCTCTAACAGCATTGCAGAAAGATGTATAAAAATGCACACGACATTAGAATTGTTTATTTAACCTTACCTCTTCATTTGAAAGATGAAGAAACTGAGACTCAGAAACGGGGTCACACGGCCAAGTTAACTTAAAATCCTTCCCTCCTCTCTCACTGTCGTATTTTGCTTGTTTCTGTACCTTTCCCTTTACTTGGAGCTGTTCTCCGCCACAAGTACAGCGCACGTACAGCAGATACTCATGATCTGTATTTGGTCCCTTTCTGAATGGTTTTGTGTAGTTGGGTGAACCAGAAATGTATGGGAAAATGGGAATTACCTTTCCTGGCAGCAGGTGGGCAGTAAGTTCAGTGTGTACCGGCCATGGGTGTGGCCTTGATGGATTCATAGACTTGGTATAAACAGAAAGAAGAGGTGCAGACACACCTCGGAGATACTGAGGGGTCTCTTCCAGACCACGGCAATAAAGTGAATATCACAATAAAGCAAGTGCATGAATTTGGGGATTTTCTGGGTATATAAAAGTTATGTTTGCACCATACGTAGTCTCTTAAGTTTGCAACAGCATTATGTCTAAAAAATTTTACATACCTTCATTTAAAAATACTTCATGGCTAAAAACTACTAGCCATCATCTGAAATTGCAAGGTTGCCACAAACCTTCAGTTTGTAACAAATGCAGAATCTGTGAAGTGCAATAAAGCAAAGTGTAATCAGATGAGGCATGCCCGTACGAGGGTACAGACTGCCTTTTGAAAGGAAAACAAGACCTTTGGCAGAAAGATATTGTGCTTGGTAGCACATATGTACAGATATTTTGTTCTCCCCCCTAACTGGACACTATCCTTCTAGAATTCTTTGCTAACACACTGAAAGTTTCTGTGGTTTACTCGAATGAGAGACTGTTGCCTTGCCATAATTCCAGCCAGTGTTTTCGGGGGACAGTTTGGCTAGAAGACACACCGGAGAGGGAAAATGGATAACCTCTGATGAGAGACTAAGTCAGAAGCCTAGTGCGTCAGCATGTTGGTGCTCATGTTCAGTGGTGGATCTCTGCTTGCGTTCATTGTTACCCGCCAGTTGTGTAACCTGAAATAAGTATCTTGACTTCTCTAAGCCTTGGCTTCCTCCCTCCATCGTAAAACAGGTCATGTGTGAACTTCTGTTTCCAAACCGAAAACAGACTCACAGACATAGAAAACAAACTCCGGTTACCACAGAGGGAAAGGGCAGGGAGGGATAAATCAGGGGTTGGGGATTAACAGACACACATTTCTACATATAAAATAGACAAACAACAAGAACCTACTGTGTAGCACAGGGAGCTATATTCAATTTCTTGTAATAACATATAATGGGAGAGAATCTGAAAAGAAAAAATGTCTGTGTGTGTATCTATAACAATCACTTTGCTGTACCCCTGAAACTAACACTGTAAATAAACTACACTTCAATAAAATTTAAAAAGAAAGTAATGTGTGAATACTGAAAAGTGTACATACGATGTCCTTCCTCTAGCACCAAGCCTACTAAATGCCACACTTAATCAATGTGAGGTTTCTCTTTGATTATTAATCAGGAGTGTAGCTCTATTCTGTAGGAAATGGCCAAAGACAATACAAGCCAGTATTTTTGGATGCAAATAGTTCCTGTCTTTTGTAAGTTGATCTTTATGTGGCTTAAGCTGGCACGGCCAGCCTCTCAGTGGGAATTGGAGAGAGATTTAGAGCTGAACACAAAGCCTGAGCTCAAATAGGAGAAATGATGAGCTGATACGAAAGGTATAAATGGAAAGGCGCACTCTACTAGGGGCCTGGGGGTGGGGTAGAGGCATTGTTTGTCAAGCGACATCCGTGTCCACGGCAGACTGGACCAGTGCGAGGAGTGGGGACTGGAGGGTGCTTACTGCTGGAAAAGGGGCCTGAAGCAGAGAGCAGAGGGGAGTGAACTCCTGATCCAATTTCTCTAGGACGATGAGGAGATTATAACGTTCTGAGAGATTACTCAAACTTAGAAAGAGGAAGTAGTGGGATCTCATCTTCCTGCCCCTGAGAATTTACAGTGTTGGATGCCACGTTTCCAGTGCTTTTTATTCATCCATTTCTTCTAAAAAAATTATTTTAAACTGAGATGACAAAATAGAGGTGAAAATGCTCACCTCATTTGTTTGTTGTAGGTTTTTACTCTTGGACTCCAAAGTAAGAGGTGGGGGAGATGGTATAGCCCAGTGGTAGAGTGCATGCTTAGCATGCATGAGATCCTGGGTTCAATCCCCAGTACTTCCATTAAATAAAAAGAAAAATAAGGTGGTGATGGAGCAGGGAGTGCAATTTATATTCTTTTCCTCAATCATTGCTGTAACTTAGATATTTAATGTGTGTGCTTACGGATGCACACAGTCAAAAGATATTCTATAAAACTCATTTATGGATCCATAGTTGCATCTCTCAAAAAGCTTCTGTTCCAGTCATGTTTAAAAAAAATTATGGGATTGTAAACAATTGTGTATCAGCACATAGCTACCTCTCCCCTGTAAATAAAATTCCTGGGTAGGTCAGGGCGCACATTAATGAGCCCCAGCGGTCCTCAACCCTAGCTGTACTATAAAATCAGCTCTACAATTTAAAAAAAAAAAATATGTGCTTGGCCTAGGCTCCACTCCAGAGCCTTTAAATTTGACTCTCCAGAAGTAATTTCCTTTAATTTACTCAAAGAATCTAAGATTTTAAAAAATAGAATTGGCACAACACTTCTAGCTCTTATAACAAAATTCTTGGCTTAATGAGTCTTCTGTGAATAACTTTGAGAGTATTAACATTTTGCAAACTCTGATCCAGCATATCCATCCTGAGGAATTGAACAGAAGGAAATGGTCGTGGAAGCAGGCAAAAAATGTATCAACCATGAGTCACTGAAACCATGTTTTTAATAGTAAAAACTGGAAACAATCTAAATGTGTAACAACAAGAGTTTTGTGAGTTTTTTTAATTATGGTACAACCATTTAACCAACTACTTTGCAGCCATTAAAAATAATGTAAAAAAAAAAAGAATGTTGCAAAAATTATCATATATCTTTCACCTAGGAAAACAAAATGTTGTAAGAGAAATACTTAATTGCATACAACATGCATGTAGTTCATTAAGAGAAACATGAAAACATCTTTCATCTCAACATGAAAGATCTCAAGATCATAATATGAATGGTGAGAGGTACATTGTAAAAAAATAACCTATATGAATATAAAAAAGAGGACTATATTCTAAAATAGTAACATTTATAAGATAATAAGATGGAAAATGAAATTTTTTAATATTCTTTCCTAACCTAATGTTACTTTCTAGATTTTTTTATACTAAGCCTAGATTTTAATGATGAGAAAAATATTAAACAGAGTTATAGAAATCTAAAGGAGATTTATGTTTAAATATTACTCTATGGAGCCGCTCACTTTGTGTTTAAAGTAACTGACATCTTCATTTTGTGTATGCTACCTGTGTGAATAGATTCCACGGGTAAAATCACCTTACAGAAGCAACTCTGAATTTCTGTGAAGGTAACCAGAGGTGGGTCCTTGTACAATGTATGACTTTGATTTAGGAAGGAGAGTCTGGAACAACTGGCTTAACTGGGCAAAGACAGAGGAAGATGGGGTTTTATGCTCCGTGATTGATTTTTGCCGTTGTTCTGAATTAATGGGCTGCTTTCTTCCTTAATGTTTTATAATTAGGAACAGCTGCTATGAGCTTTGCAAGAGGTTTCTTCCTCCTTTCAACCTCTATCCCTGGAAGTTAAATCTATCTCTGTAGTTCATAAATTGGTAGAATAGACAAGGAGGAGGGCTGGCACATTTGTATCCTTCTGCTATAAAACACGTAATTTAAGTGTCCCGTGGAAGAACTGGATATAGTGGTGTAACCTTAACATTTCCCTGTAAAATGTCTTTCAACATTAGATGGGGAAAACATAGCAACATTAATCGGCTGGGCAAGTGATGTAAACCTTCACAGAAGTGAGCGGATGCCCTTCTCCCGGACTAACTGGAGTTCAGATCAGCTGAGAAGCCAAGGATGAGTTCAAGGCTGCACTGCCTGGGGACACATCATTGTCCTGTGTGAGGAGAGCTGATGAGCAGTGGCTGACCTTAGTAGTAACCTTTGTGGCTGACCTTTGTGGGCTAAAAGGGAAAAAGAAGAAAATATTCTCATTCCCTGGTATATGTTTCTTAGTTGTTTTGTGGATTTTGAGATAAGTTTGTTTCCAAACTGATGGAGCCAGAAAGCCCCCAGGACCCCTTTCTCAAAGGAAAAGGCGCATTTAGAAGGGGCAGGCCTCTGGTGATACCTTGAGGAGTCAGCGATGACTTTCCAGGCCTAACCACTGGAGCCACGGACGCCCCTGTGAGTGGAGACGGGGCGAGCTTCGGCGAGGGCAGACTTGACTGCTGAACATGCGTCTTGGGGATCATCTACCTATTTGTGTAATTTCCCAGATGATGCGGCTGGCACCCAGTTAGCCAAGGGTGCCCAGAGTGGGAGAGGTGGAATTAAAACTTTGCAAGTCCGCATTCTCCAAGCAATTTCTCTTTCCCATACAATGCTGTCTCTCACAATGAAAGTGGGGAGAACTGGAGGGAAGAAGACAGTGTCTATCCCTCAAAACTCAAAGGCTGATGGGAAGAGCTTCCGTAGAGTGTTCACTGTGAAAAAGGAGAAAGTGGCAGGGGAAAGGGAGGGAGGGGAGCAGACTGGCAAACAAAGCAATCGCCAGGCTTGGGTGTGGGGTGACCAGGTCTGTCTGGGGTGATGGTAGCTTAGATGGGGAGTCAGGACCAAGTATGAGAACATAAAGAAAGACTGTACGACTGTACCACATCTGAGTGTAGACCAGCTTCCTCTGTTTTTTGTTAAATTAAATGAGATGAAAAGCCCTTAGCACTGTTCCTTGCGTTTGATAGATCCTCAGTAAACAGGAGCTTTTACTGATTGTAAAGCCCCTACACTTGAATAAGCCTTAATGATTCTGCCATGACCCCATTGCTAAGCCAAATTTATGTTTTTGCTGGGCTTCCACAGGGTTAGCATTGAACAATATTAAAATATATATATTAAATATATATGATAATGCTAACATGTTTTTAGAACATATTAGTACCTTTAATATGCTCTTTAAAAACATGTTATTTTCTTCCTCTCCCTTTCTTAATATATGCGTGTGTATATACATATATATCTGTGTATACACTCAAACCTCCGTACATATGCATGGGGCATGTTAGCATTATCTAGAAACAGATACACATTCAAAAGCTGTCATCAAGTTTATATGTACTTCAAGGCACGTGAGTTTTATCTAGATATATCTCTCTATAATGTACTATATGTAGATCTATATATTATCCTGTCACCCATCATGAATTTCTGGCTCCCATAGGAAATGGCTTGTATATTTTATGACCGACACAAGGACAAAAGATTTTGCATATTCAATTATATTCAGTACACAGTCCATGAATAAAAGTGACATAACTTAAAATACAGCCTTTGAGAGTTACGTAACACCTTCATTATTTTTGAACAAAAACTGATCTACATGTTCATTTCGTGGAAATAAGTTTCATCAGTGTGATGAATGGGATTTTTTTTCCCTTAGTCCTTAAAATGAAAGTATAAAAGAAATTGGATTTCTTTTGCCTGGAGTTGAAACTACCCAAGGGGTATAATATTTCCAGAATGGATACGGTACAAGTGGTGAGGGGCTGCTGTATCTCATTTCCAATGAGACCACGAGAAAAATGATTGTAGCAGGAAGTTGTGGTTTAGGCTTTAAAATGCCTTTCCTGTGAGGTAGTGTAGAAGGAATTTTTTTGATGTTTCAAAAAGGCAACCAGTTATCTGAGGTTAATTACGTCAGTCTATTCCATAGCCCATTCTAAGAAGAAATGGCTCCTTCCTTCTCTCAATAATCTTCTGTTGAGGTGGTGGGTGGGTCTCAGTAGCCAGTTTTATATCACTATGACCCTGACACTATTTTCGTTCTGCCCACCCCCCCTAGGAACACCAGCTGATTTGACCAGAGATGGGAACTGTAACCAAGGGAAACCAATCAGAAAGCTGGTCAGAGACATCACGCAACCTGGCAATAAAATATAAACTGGATCTATCCTATTTACTTACACAAGCAATTACATTTTAACAATGGCAGCCAAAGTTGAAAAGAAGCCATTAAATAGAAAAAAAATACAGAGGAAATGATGGTTAAAGAAAGGAGATTGAATAGACGCAGGAGAGGGAAAGCTGGTAAGTGTTTATGCAACGAATGAGAGAGCTTCTTTAATTCATGACGGTCTTCCAGACTCTGTGTCAAGCACCCTACCCCCATTTCTTCTGAAGGAAATTGAGTCTCCGTGTCAATTGGATGATTTTGGCCACAAGGAATAGAAAATCCAACTGAAAGTGATTTAAACTAGGGCTTTGTTATCTCACATCCCGTGAATTCTGGAAACCAAGATGGCTTTAGGTATGGTTCTGTGATGACGTCAGGGACACAATTTTGTCTGTCTTTGCTATTTTCTAAGCTTAACATCTTGGCTTTGGCTAAGGCTTGTTCCATCATGGATGCCAGATGCCTTTACCAGCAACTTTATCAACTTTACTTTCTTGTAGATGCATCTTCCAGAGCAGCGTAGCCCGCACCAATTTGTATTGATTTCTCCCTAAGTCCCCTGTTCAGCTGCCATCCTGAGGTCTCTCTCTTTCTCTCTCTCTCTCTGTCTCTCTCTCTACCATCATCCTGGAGTTCCCTGCATCTGTTTGTTGTGTTGAATGCCCTGCTCCCCAGATTTCCTGTCTTCAGTTTTCTCGATTTATTCTCTGGGTGGAGTAAATCCTATAGTAGCTTTCTGAGACAGGGTACATGGGGAATAAAAATTTTGAGGCCATGAATAGTTGAACATATACTGTATCCTAATGTTTGATTGATAGTTGGGCTGGGTATAGATTCATAGTTTGGAAGTGATTTTCACTGAGAGGTTTGAAGGCGTTGCTCTACAACCTCCCAGCTTCCCATGCTTCTGTAGAGAAGTCCAATGTCATTTTGAATCTTATTATGACTGTAATAGACTCTCTTGTTCCCGGTATTTTGGAATTTCATGATGCTGTGTCTTTATGCCTTAGTGTGGACCTATTTTTATTTTCTGACACTTAGTAGGGGATTTCATCTGAGAACTTATGGTCTCCAGTTCTGGGATTTAAAAAAAAAAAACTATCCCTTCATTTTATCTTCCCCTATGGTTTCTCTTTTTCTTTCTAGAAATTTTATTATTTGGATGTTGCACGTGTTTTACTTGACTTTTGCTCCTCCTTTATTTCACCTTTATTTCACTTTCTGCCCTATTTCTAGGAAGATTTCCCCAGCTTTAGCAAATCTAATCCTTTCATTGAAAAATTTCATCTCTCTTATTTTTAACTTTCAAGTGGCCTTTTCTGTTCTTTGACCCTCCCCCTCATCCCTTTTGTGAAAAATAGCATTTTGTTCTTGTTTTATAGATGCAAAATACACTCTTGCCTCTCTGAGGCCACTAGTGATGGTTCCTTGAAGTTTTTCCTCTTCATACCATAGCCATGGCTTCCAAATTGTTTTTCCATATTTGCCTTGGATTCTGTTCTTTGTTTTGAGACTTCCTCTGATGATACTTATAGTCTAATCTTACTTAAGAGTGGGCCACTGAAGAGCTAATGATATTCTTTGCACATGAGTGGGTATTGTTAACTGCGAGCTTTAATGCTGTGTGATCTACCTGGGAAGATTTACTGGAGGGATCCTTGATAGCATGGCATTTAATTTTTATCTCTTGGCAGACAGATTACCCAGAGAAGAACATTCCAGTCTCCTGCCTGGAGGGTATAATCCTGACTGCCAGCATTTTGGGAATACAACTTGTGGACGAGTCCTGAGGATCTCAATAATGAATATGTAGAATTTCACTCAGTCTCCTTGGTACACCCCTATCTTCAACTTTGCTTGGTGTCCCCTGAGCAGGAGATCCTCTGACTCCTTCTGGAAAGTAACCCGTCAGTGTGGGGAGAGGTAATTAGTAGATGCACAGAGGGGATTTGCAGATGTCTTTTTTCTTTTCTTTTAATGGATTAAAAAAAAAAGTCTTTTGTTTTCAGCTTGTTCTTTACTCCTGTGACCAGAATTTCCATTTCCTGATATTTTTCAGTTCTTGTAAAGTTGATTTTTTTTCTCAGCTTTCTCCACTGATGACAGGATTCAACTTTCTTAGGTCTGCAGTCAGCTCCTACATTTAAAATTTGTTGGTCTTCTCTCCTATTTCCCTTGTTCTTACAGACTTACCCTCTAAAAAAAGTTTCTTTACTGTCTTTTTAGTGGGACTTTGGAAGGAACTGGTGGTGAACACACGTATTCAATCTACCAACATTACTGTGAAGCCTTTTGGACATCTCTTAAGACTGAAGACATTTTTCCAGAATTTTTCCCACTAGACCTTTCTCCTTTTATTGGCCAGCATGGGGCTACCTGCTAATATGAAACCAATCACTGGCAAGGGGAATGACATCACTTGGGTTGGATTAGACAACCTGCAATTCACTCCTAGGGGTAAGGAGGGGCCCCTTCCAGAAGCCTTTTCTATGGAGGGTGCAAAACAAGAGTGCTATTCAAAATATTCAGTATCAGATACAGCCTGGCACCAAACAATCAGAACAGAAATGCTGCCTAAACAGAGCAAATGAAACTACGAATACCCAAGTGGGATCTGATTCTGCCAACAAGGAAGAAGATGAGAATCACTTCATAAGGGTCATTCCAGCCTATAACTTGTCATCCAAAAGAGAATTGCTTTATTTAATGTTTTTTCCTTGGGGTGGGTACAGCTCAGTAGTAGAGCATATGCTTAGCATGCATGAGGTCCTGGGTTCAATCCCCAGTACCACCATTAAAAAAAAAGTCTTAATATTTTTTTCTCAGCCCAATCTACTAACCTGAACTGAACAGCACTGCAGGGAGCCAGAATAAGGACAACTTACAGAGCTGAAGACACTTTCCAATTTGGCACAAAAGAAGTCTTTATGTAAAAGTTGCTCCAAGACTCTAGGAATGAACTTTGGGAGAAAGGTTCTGCCCCAGCGGTGTTTACAATTAATTGGCTTTATCTCACTTGCCAGCTCTTGATTGATGATGTCTGTCTAAACGGTTGGCTGGGGTAGGAATCTGGGACCTGGCTGGGGATCAGCTGGAAAGAGTGCTACACTCATTTAGCAATGCGAGTGTGGGTGTTGGTATGGGGGTGGCAGCCCATGAGCTGTGTATTTTCTCCCTTCTTTCAGACCATTCCCATGTGGGTCAAGGCTCTATGGAATCACCCGAGCTGGAGGCTTCCAGGTTGCAAACTGTACCTAAGACAAGGAGATGGATGACCTTTCTTGGATGGCATTCTCAATCAAGGAAGAGGAACATTCTGGAGGAAAAGATCTTGGGAGTTTTGCTATCAAAGTCAAAGGAGAAGGAAGTTTTGTTGAGCTTCATTTGGAGAAGAAAGAAGACAGAGGTTCAAGGGTGTTCCAGTTCCTCTGAAATGAAACATGGGTGAAGAACTATAAAATGATTCCAGAACTCTGTGACTAACACCACCAAGACTACCATATTTGTTTCTTGAGGGTAATTAGCAGACAAAAAACTTGTGTGTTTTGGGTCATCAAATATGATTGTGGATAGGGAGAGCAACTAGCCTTAGAGCAACATGATTCCAAGCATCACGTGGGTGGTGGTGGCATAACCCACCAGAACAGGAAAGCAAGGTGAATCTCTGGCCTCTGTGGTAAAGAGGAAAGACAATTTGAGGGAAGGCTGAGAAGGACCTTTGGGTTGAGTAATAAAAAAGCTTCGTGGGGGTTTCCAAATATAGTGCCTTGTACTCTTCAACGCACTCCCTCATTGTTAGCTCATAACATTCTCTGACTACGCTTTGGGTTAGGTACAGTTGATATTTTTAGCTTTGTTTTCTCAATTAGTAAATTAACTTTCAGAGAAGATAAAGTCACCCCCAAAGTACACGGTCCAATAGAATTTGGTCCGAGACTAGAAACAAACCGCCCCCATAGATCGGGGCTATCTCACTATGTCATAACGACACTGGAACCTAAAACCGCCCTTCTGGTCTGGAGGAAGTCTCGGAGTATATGAGGCAAAGGTGAGAAAGTGGGCAAGGAAGAGTGTTCCAAGCAGAAGGAACAGCACTTGCAAAGCCCTGAGGAAGGGGAGAGATAATGTTTCCTGAGAACCAAGAGGGAGCTAGGAAGACTGGCACGGAAGGCAACATGGGCATTGGTGTGAGGTGAGGCTCAATGTGTAGCAGAGGACAGATCGGGAAGGGCATGGAGGGCTAGTTGCCACTTCATCAGCTGCATCTGCTTACCTCCATCAGCAGACTCCCTTCTCAGTAGTATCAGCACACTCTCTTCTTTGGACTTTTGTTTCAGCCAAAGGTACAAACCTTTGAGCCACTGGTGGCAAGTGCAGGGCGAGGGCATGGGGTTACTGTTAAATACATAAACCCCTCTGTACACTCGTCTTAGCCTGAATAAATAACATGTTCTGCACTTTTATGTATCGCTAATTTTTCAAATGAATATAGATATCATAATGAATAAAACTCAAATTTATTTCAAAGGACTCCCAGATTCTTAGGAGCTTTGGGCTATTATGTATATAAACCCTGCATCTCTGGCCTCATATTCTCTAATGTAAATTACAGCTGCAACTCCTTTTGCTCCACAAATTGTTGTGGCTTGAAAATTGCCCCACTCAAAATATCATCCGGCTATTTCTGAGTGTTTGTGTGGGAATGGAATAGGTCTCTTGGGCTTCTCATCTTGTCTCCACACTGTTGTCCCTACTCTGCTGCCCTCACGGTTCACTGCACTTCTGAGCCCATCTCTGTCCATTCACACCTGCCGTGACCCCACCACTGCTTTATGCATTCGCATCACTCATGTCCCCCCGGCTGGCTTTGCTCATCCCCACCAGTCATGTCAGCATCACTACTGTTGAGAGAAAAGGCTCACAGAGTTTGCTCTCTGCTTGTGTTGGAAGTCTGGCACAACCTCCTAAGCTTGGAGGGTGGCCCTGTCACATCCCTGAGGTTGCCCTCCCCTCCAGCCAGCATCATCTGCCCCTCTGCCTCTACAGCGGCGGCTGATGTAACAGCACCAGCACGGACGCTGCGGAAAGCCAAGTCTCGCTCTTACTACCCTCTTCCACTCAGCTTACACTCAGCAATGGGACTTCCCTGAGTGTCTCCGCGTGTAGGATTCCGGTCCAACTGGCCCCTCAGAAAGAGAGGAGGCTTCTTGTTGCTATCGTCCAGGCGTCAGCAAACTATGACTCAGGGGCCAAATCCATTGTCTGTCTGTTTTTGTAAATAAAATTTTACTGGAATACAGTCACATGCGTTTATTTACATATTGTTTATAACTGCTTTCGCGCTACAGTGGCCAAATGGAAAGGTTGTGACAGAGGCAGTATGGCCTGCAGAGCTGAAAATGTTTGCTATCTGATTCTTTACAGAAAAAGTTTGCCAACGCTTTATCTAGTCATTAGGTCTGCCATATTTTCTGCCTAGAGAGTAACTTCTGCCCAGTGGGAACGCCATTCCCTTCAGTGGAAAATGATGTTCCTCCTCGCTAAGGTGTGAGCTTGTCTCCTGAACTCCACCCAACAGTCTCACTCTGAAAATACAGGGATAATTTTTCTAAAAGCTGTGCTTTTCAGCCTTTTTTTATGGTAACCTTGTTATTTATACTTTTTGTGTAAAATCAGCAATAGTGTTAACACAATCATGTTAGCAGCTTTTCTACCTAATATCTCTCTTACTCTATTTACCTGTCATATATCTATATAAACATAATTTGAACTACACAGACACATATACATCAGTGTAACAAAATATTTTTCATACAAAATATGACTAGAACTTTATTCACTGAACAACAAATCAGAGATACCATTATTTTAAATGGTTTCATTATTTATTTATTTAAGAAGTCTTCTATTATTATACATCTAGGCAGGTGACAATTTTAACCTCCTCTGTGCTAATTTACACTCTCTCCAGAAAGACTTCACCTTTGCTTCAGCGAAGTCCCATGGAAGGCGCCCGCTGGCCCATCTATGACCATGTGACCATCACTGGAAAGGAAGTACTATGCATAGGGAATACATATTCTAACTGACCATGTTGGGATCAAAGGCCAACACTGGAGTTTGAATGTGGAGTCAGCCCCACACAATATGAGCTGAAAAAGAGAGGTTCCTCAGACAAGGTAGGCAGATACAAACATATTTTTCCTGAGGTGGGTCTGAAGGTATCAGGGCTTTGGCAGCCCTCTTGTCTCTTCAGCTGGGGGCTCCTAACTCTGTAATAGCCCCGCTCTACCCGAGTCACTGCACCAGCCCAGCTGTGATGGGGGAACACCTTTCCACCCATAACCTGTTACTCTGCAGTTCAGTGGGAGAAGGAAATATTCAGTCAACAAATAGCTACTGGCCATTTTCAGGAAACCAGGCTGAGTGCTGAGGATGGAACGGTGAAGGATAGTTCTTACTCTCCTGGAACCCGCGGCGCCACAGAGGAGCTAGACAGAGAGAATTATAACACGGCAGGACAATGTGAAAACAGGTGATGATCTGGGAGCGTGTTGCCCAGGCGCTCAACTGACTCTGCTCTGTGTAGAAGTGGTGTCTTGGCTGGGGTTAATAGAGATCCGGCATACCCAGAGGAAGAAGCTGGAAGTGTTCTAGGCGGGGGAAACAGCACTTTGCAAAGGCCTCGAGGAGCGAAGAGCTCAGAGAACTGCTCATTGTTTTATACACCTGGACCACAGACTATTAAGGGGCAAGTGGTGAGAATCAGGATGGGAGGAATAAGTGGGGACCAGCTCCTGAAAGACTCATTAACTCGTCCTAAGGACTCAGACTTTATCCTGAGAGAAACAGGGCTACAGGGAATGGATTCTTAATGGAAAATGTGGGTGATATGATCAGATTCATACTTTGAAAAGTATGCAGTTGCAGTGATGAGAGTGAACTCAGGGTGAGAGAGCAAAACTGGAGGCAGAAAATATCAGGTAAGAGGCTGTTCTAGTCACCAAGGCAAGAGGTGATGGAGGCCTGAACCCAGGTAGCAGCGGTGGCAGTAAGGAGAGGTCACTGATTTGAGAAGGACTGAGGTGGTCATTTATCAGGTGTTTCAGTGCCTCTTCTCTGAGAGCTAGTCCCCAAGCTCTGGGTACCAGAGTTCTGATAATGGATATTCTGCCTTGTTTCTGGAGTCCCCCTGTTCCTGGGGCTCCGCTGAGTCTGCTCTTGACTACCTCCTGAACACGAGAGCACTGTTCTCTACTTTTGCCTGATTGCTGGGGGCCTACTGCCTCCTGAGGACCCTCTGCAAAGCAGTTAGAGGACTTCACCGCTCCATCCTCCCCGGCCCTGTGTCTTGCCTTTGTCCACATATGGAAGATACTACTTACTTGAATTTGCATTGTCTTGTTTTTTTAATTGAAGAAGAGTTAATGCATTGTCTTTTGCTATCATGGACTGGAGCCTCTGTAGCCTTCCATGATTCTCTCTCAGACTGAGCTTTTTGCTAGCAATGATGTATTTCAAGAATGAATCTAGTTTCAAATCCTTCGTTTCAGTTTCCCGGTTATTGTGTCGGTACTTAAGGTGTGCTGAGCCAATGTGAAGACACAACAAACATAAAGAAAGGTAGGTAGGTGTTCTGTGGCTTCATGATATTAAAAAATGTCAGTTCTGTGCTTTTTATTTGCTTATCTTAACTGTTTGAGAATTTTTTGGTGGAAGGAGGAAAACTCTCTCCTGCTCTCCCTTCTAGAGTTCTTTCTCTGTTCGTTGTGTATCCCTATAAGTTGATGACTCCCAAATTTATAGTTTCTGTCCTGAAACCTACCATATAGTCACTGCCCACTGGATTCTTCCACTTGGATGTTCCCAAGTGCTTAAAGTCTAATTTGTCTAAAAAACCAAATCTTTGGCCTTATCGCTCCTTTTCCTTCTCTTCCTCTCATATTCTTTGTGCTGATGAATGGCTCCATCAATCACCCCCTCAAACAAGCAAAAGATGCGAGAGTCATCCTGGAGTTATAAAATATTCCTATATCCTTACTCTGTTACAATTTATCAACATGCTGTCTCTTAAGTACATTAAAATATTCCTTCTACATTTTACATGCTTCTACATTCTTACTGTCTTAGTTTAGTCTTTTTATGTCTCACAGTGATAAGTCATTTCCTGGCTTCTCTCTTTGCCTCTGGTCTTGTTCTGATCTAAGCCTTCAAGAACAGGAACCAACTGACCGTCATCTTCCTGTCCTCAGAACTGAGTATGAGATGGGCACATGGAAGTTTCTTGTTGAATATACATTCACCTCTGAATAAAACAAACAATCAGGGCCACATGTGTCTCCTCTTTTTGATACTCCCTTTGAATCAAGGTCTTCTCTTAACAATATTTTCCTTCTGGGTTTTAAAAAATCCCTTCTGTGTTTTGGCAGACCTTAAATGAGGTTTCTATTAAGACTTTGAGAAAACTTGAAGCTCTTTTTAAATAAAAAGTTTAGCTTTTTCACAGGCACTGCTATGGCTCACTTTGGAGGGTGGGAAGGCCTTCTGCTGGGGTGAGAATACAAGTCAGGCTCCTGAATTTTCATAACGGAATGTCAGCCTTGCCACCTGACAGTCTAAAACATATGCCTAAAGCATATGGGTCTCTTTTCAATCAATGCAATGTCTTCACTTCCTCTAAAGAGCTCAATCTTGGCCTGACTGATATTCAGCCCTGTCAAAAAGCTTAGCTGAGAAGAGTGATATTTGAGGGATATTTGGAGCTAACCATTCAATCTTTATGTTTAACCTTAAACCAAGTTAAAATTTTGTTTGGACTACAGCTCTAATTCCATTAGAAATTTCATCACTGGATAATATTTAAGTAATCTACTATCAGGTTTGATGCAGGGATGGTATAGACATGCCTACTTCTGAAGGGCTACCTCTGAAGTACTTTTCCATTAATTTGCTAAATGTATCAACAAGAAAAAAATGTTTCTAAAGAAGTGGAATACTTTTTATATTGGGTACTGAGAGCTATATTAGTTCTATTCAAGACGTAGTTTTGATCTCTGAGCCACTCCTTTCTTCTGTAACAGTTATTATTTAAAATGACAAAAGAGAAAATTTAAAGGACAATAACATTCTAAAGAACGACATTAATGTTTCTTTGGATCAGAAAGAGAATAGAAACCCAAAGAAATAAGTGAGGCTATTGCTAAGGGTCTGCTGGGCTCTGGCATTGTAAAAAGACAGGCAACTGGAGTTCAGCTCCCATGGGGTGATGGGCTATAAAGGTGTCAAGCAAGTGGGGATCAGACCTGGGATCATTCTTTAAAGTTAGGGTATAGGATGAGGTACCATTCCATGAAAGGAAGCTTAGAATGAAATCTTTTGGCTACCCACAACCTGAGTATCCAGGAAGGTAAGATGCAGACACAACTTTGAAGCCGGAATATTAGCCAAGAAGACTTCTGCCTCAGAGACTAGATCTCTAGAGTCACAATTCCTGCTGCATTTGCCAATCCCTGCCCCATTAGCCTATACCTATGGGACAGGATAGCTGATATAATAGTATCAGATCCATCCCTAGCTTGGGAGCCTACCAGCACTGGGTGGGGGAAATTGAAAAACCACTAGAAAGGAAAGGAAGGAGAGAGGATAGATGGAAGAAGAAATCCCTAAATATTGACAAAACTTACTTCTACTCAAGATAAATCTGAAAATCTAAATTCCATAAGTCATGAGGAAAAATATGTTAGGAAAAGACAGCTATAAAATATCAATAATTTATAATTTATTAACAAATTATTAACTCCTTTTCAGATGAAGTGAAAATTATTGAACAATCTGAAAAAGTTTTTTATGATCAGCTATTTATGGACTCTCACCAACAAGATAAAGAAAACAACTACAATGAAGAATAAGAAAATATTGAACAAACTTGCAGAAATAAAACAATAATAGGCAGATCTAAAAACAGCCTATTAGAAACTCTGGAACTAAGATGGCATAACCTTTAGAGAGGACACAGTCAAAGAGATAATTAGTAAATCAAAAAAGCAGAGCTGAGAAACTTGAGAAAAAGTAGTTTGAAGAAACAGAGGATAGATTGTGGAGGTGAAACTGAGGTCTAGTAGAAGCTCCAAAGAACTAGAGCAGAGGAACGGGTGAAGCAATAGTGGAAGAGATGCTGGCTAAGCATTTTTCAGTGTTGAAGACACAAATCCTCAGATGAAAAATGTAACCCAGCTTCTAAGAAGGATATATAAAAACAAATACATGCTTAGATGCAGCATAATGAAATTTTAAAAAAAACAAACAGAAAATAGTAAAATCTGTTAGAAAAATCAGATTCTTAAAGAAATGATCATTAGGCAGGCAGCTGACTTCCCATCAGCAACTATCAATCCCAGGTGACAATGGAGTAATAGTTACAAATTGCTGAGGGAAAATCACTCTCAGTCTAGAATCTTATGCCTAGCTAAACAATCTGAGAGTGAAATATTAGCATCAGTCCTGAGACCTCAATGTAATAAGGCTTTCCCGGGAAGAAGAAAGGTTTTTATGTCTCAGTTATGTCTTCTCATAGTATCATTCCTTTGGATACATGCTGAATTAAGATAAATGTGGAATGTTACATGTTAAGAGAAAATAATCTGCCTTATTTACTATAAAATTCTTGACTGGTGGGAATACATCTGGACTGAGGTTGTTATAAGTGGGCGTACAAGCTTTGGGCCTGTGTGATGGGAACAATATAGCAGGTAGCTGGGAAACCAAAGCAGTGGCTTCTCTGTGCCAAATTAACCACACACATGTTGAAGTGATCCCTATTTGCTGCATACGTTTTTTTTACATAAAAGGAGAACAAGAAGCTGTCTACATATATAGCTTCAGGGCCTCCCCAGTGGAAATAATACTGTTTATTCTGATTTACTCTATAAATCTAAATAAATGTAGTAATACATTAAATCTTATTGTGTTGAAAGAATGAAATTAGAACATTAACACCATATACAAAAACAAACTAAAAATGTGAGACCAGATACTATAAAATTTCTAGAGGAAAACACAGGCAGAACACTCTGACATAAATCGCAACAATATTTTTTTGGATCCATCTCCTAGAATAATGGAAATAAAAGCAAAAATAAACAAATGGGATCTGATTAAACTTGTAAGTTTTTGCACAGCAAATCATAAACAAAACAAAAAGACAGTCTACAGAATGGGAGAAAATATTTGCAAATGATGTGACCAACAAGGGATTAATTTCCAAAATATACAAATGGCTTATAAAGCTTAGTATCAAAAACAAACGCTAGTCAAAAAATGGGAAGACCTAAATATGCATTCCTCCAAAGAAGACATACAGCTGGCCAAAAATCACATGAAATGATGCTCAACATTACTAATTATTAGAGAAGTACAAATCAAAACTACCATGAGGTATCACCTCACACCATAATTACAAAGTCTACAAATAATAAATGCTGGAGAGGGTGTAAAGAAAAAGGAGCCTTCCTGTATTGTTGGTGGGAATGTAAATTGGTGGAGCTACTGTGCAGAACAGTGTGGAGCTTCCTTAACAACCTAAAAATAGAGTTACTATATGATCCAGCAATCCCATTCCTGCGCACATACCCATAAAAGACAAAAACTATAATTTGAAAAGATACATGCAACCCAATGTTCATTTACAATAGCCAAGACATGGAATCGACCTAAATCTCCATCAATAGATAAATGCCCTCTTGAACTTAATGAGAATGAATTTAAAGTGAAGCCAGTTGACATTCCCCACCCCCTGAAAAAAAGAAAAATGGATAATCTTAAGTAAAACATGAAGAAAAGCAACTTTAGAATATTTGGCTATTTTAAATGATTTGCACATAGTCTGTCATAAAAACAGCTATCTATCTATCTATCTATCTATCTATCTATCTATCTATCTATATCTATATCTGTATCTATCTATCTATCTATATAGATATATATAGGAACACTACTAAGCCATAAAAAGAATGAAATGCCATTTGCAGCAACATGGATGGACCTAGAGATTACCATACTAAGTGAAGTAAGTCAGACAGAGAAAGACAAGTATCATATGATACCAGTTACATGTGGAATCTAAAAAAAAAAAATAATACAAATAAAGTTATTTACAAACCAGAAATAGATTCACAGACATAGAAAACAAACTATGGTCACCAAAGGGGAAAATAGGGGAGGGATATATTGGGAGTATGGGATTAACAGATACACACTATTATATATAAAATAGATAAACAAAAAAGACCTATTGTATAACACAGGGAACTATATTCAGTAGCTTGTAATAACCTATGATGGAAAAGAATCTGAAAAAGAACATATATATGTATGTGTGTGTGTGTATATATATATATATATCTGAATCACTTTGCTGTACACCTGAAACTAACACAACATTGTAAATCAACTATGCTTCAATAAAAAGAAAAAGACAAAACAAAAACAGACCAAAAAAACTGGTGAAATCCAAATAGGTTTTTTTTTTTTTTTGAGAATAGTATTTCACCCAGGTAGCATTTTGACAATGCACCATGGTTATGAAAGACATTATCATCAAGGGAAACTAAGTGAGGGACATGAGGATTCTGTGTACTGTTTCTAGAATTTCTTGTGAGCCTAAACTTATTTTAAAATGAGACACTCTAATTTAAAAAAATCAGTTGTAACAAGTGTTTGAAAATATTCCAGTCTCAAGACTTGAAAACCACTACTCTTACCTGCTAGTAAGGATCTTCTGGGAAAGTGCCCATAGGCACAAATAAGGGGCTCTCCCAGCTACTCAACATTATTTTTGTCCCCTTAGACCTTAGGAGAACAAAACACAAAGGAGGAAATGGGTACTTGAGACAGTTTGAGGTGGGAGGGTTCTAACAGACTTTAGATATCAGCTCTCTTAGGATAAATCCCACTTGCTTGTAAAGTGATCTCATAATGCACTATGAATTCTTCTTGCTAGGTTTTCACATCTATACTCATACAGCACCTCATTCTAGGTGTTTGTCCCTTGAATATTTTTTTTTCTAAAATGTTATGCTTTGAAAAGCTCTTTCCTATCATTTTAGTCAGTTGAGAACCAAACTGAAGGGAAACCAGTACGTTTAAAATAAGCTTTTTAAGAAGTTGGAGCCTATAAACTTTTTACTATTTTTCTTACCCTAGTATCTCACTAGTGTTATCACATTCCTGAGACACCCAAAATAGTTAAAAAGTGTAAAAAGCGCAAATACTGAGAAACCTGAGGAGACTGCATTTTGAAGCTCTCAGAAAACGTTAACTCGGAAGTCCAGAAAACAACTCTATCTGTCGGGGCTAAGGCCGTGGGAAATACATCTGTTTGCATTTGTAGAGTACACTGTCATAGTAAAAAGCACGGCTGCTGCGTGCAGTTACATCATCTGCTAAGCACGTACATCACAAACTGCTTGAAAGCGATCATCATAATATTCTGGGCCCCACCAAAATGTTATGATTAAACATTCACAACAAAGGCTGTGCCCAGAAGGCCCTGCTTTTGTTCTGAGCTGGGTTTATTTGAAGAAAATGGAATGTGATTGTAATAAGAAACCTGGGCTGGCTCTGTCTCTTCAACTCATTAGGCTGCTGTAATGTACAAGAGGCAGTAGGGTGGAGGGGGACAGGCTAGGGGGAGGCTCGTGAGTTTCACACAACACCCTGGGGCTTGACAAAGGGAGAGGGGATGACAGGTGCAGAGGAGATAGATGAAGTCCTCCATCAAATGCCTCCTGCGGAGCTGGAGTCCTAGCCTTCAGGGTAGGGCTCTCTAGGGTGGGGTGGGGGGGTGTACACTCCATCATAGTCAAAAATTCCAGTGATACATTGTTCGTGAGAAAAATCAGACACAGCAATTACAGGAAAGAACAGGAAGCCACCTCCGTCTTCCAATCAGATTTTCAATATTTAACCATCACTTCCTAAGTAGAGCTGGGCTTGGTGAATTATGCAGTATCTACAAGGCTGTCTGAGGAGATTTGCTCCTAGTAATGGATTTTTGCATCACAAATGAATAGGGCTTTATACTCATCTCTCTTTCCTGTAGTTACTCCGCCTAATTTGCATTTCTACCTGTGACTTTGGTTTTATGACAAGAAATGTGAAGAATATGAAGAATCCTCTTTCATGACCATGGTGCACAAGTGCCCAGACTAGTTGACCCTATATTCATTAAACATGCTTGTTTGGATATATTGTTCTCACTTGAGTGCAGGGCTTCAAATAGGTACAAGTCATATGCAGTGAAATCCAAATGTTCTCTTCTTCCCAGAAGAATAAAAACAGGCACTGACCTGTTAGGAGCTGAAGGTGACAAAGTAGAACTAGGTGTAGCTGAGTTGGAGCAAATTAAAAGTGGGAAGCCAAGCACATAGAAACAGTAGAATGGCGGTTACCAGGACCTTGTGGGTGTGACTTTGGGGAGATGCTGGCCAAAGTGTACAAAGTTGCAGTTAGAGGATAAATAAGTTCTGGAGATCTAGTGCACAGCATAGTGATTATAGTCAGTAATCCCATATTGTATACTTCAGAGGTTCTAAGAAACTAGACCTTAAATGTTCTTAACACCTAATGCTACAGTGGTAAAACTGTAGTCCTATTGCAATACATGCACGTATCAAATCAACTCGTCTGTACACCTTAAACATATACAATGTTATATGTCAACTATGTCTAAATTAAAACAATTGGTTATTTGACACTAAAAAAAAAAACAAACAGTGGAAACCTGGGGCATCTTTAATAGCAATACAAGTCAGTGGTGGCTGGAGATTGGCTACTGTCCTGTGGGTGGTTTTGAAGCCAGAGGGAGGTCATTTAAATGGAGCATATTACTCTCCGGTTGTAGGGGTGAGGGTGGCGAGGTTTTGTCCTGAGGCAGGAGGACGCTCATTTGTTAAGGGACTGCCTTTGGCTTTTTCCAGGCACGATTTAAGTGTTGGGATTTCCAGGCCACACGTGGAATTAAGGATGTCGTAGTGAACTCCACTTTCTAAGGTATCTGATCCTTAAATATAATTCAAGAGAAGTAGTTGTTCATTTTCATCTGCATACGTTCTAATGCCTTTATTTTTTTCAGCTTTATTTACATATAATTGACCTATAACATTGTGTAAGTCTAAGGTGTACAACCTGTTGCTTTGATACATTTACATATTGTAAATTGATCACTGCTGTAGCTTAGCTAACTAACACCTTTACCATGTCACATAATTACTTTTTTTTTTGCGGTGAGAATATTTAAGATCTACTCTCAGCAACTTTTAAGCATATAATACAAGATTATCAAGCACAAGCACCATGCTGTACATTAGATCCCTAGACCCTATTCATTTTATAACTAGAACTTCGTACTTTTGACTGACATCTTCCCATTCCCCTCACCCCTCAGCCCTGGTAACCATCACTCTTTTCTATGTTTCTATGGTTTTGGCTTTTTTAGATTCCACATGTAAGTGATGTCATACAGTCTTCAGTATTTGTCTTTCTCAGTCAGACTTATTTCACTTAACATAATACCCTCGAGTTGCATCCATGTTGTTGCAAATGGGAGGAGTTCCATCTTTTTCATGGCTGAAGAGTATCCATTGCATGGATATATAGACCACATCCCCTTCATCCAGTCATCTGTTGGTCGATACTTAGGTGGTTTCCATATTGTGAATAATGCTGCAAGAGAGATGGCAGTTCATGCCTTTATTCCTATGCCAAGGAAAAGCAAGAATACCTATATAATGAGAAGCCTGCCTTCCTTCCTTCCTTCCTTCCCTCCTCCTTCTTCCCCTCTCTTCCTGTCTTCCTTTCTCCATCCGCAGAAGTTTTGGAGTTCAAGCCACGTGGCAGATAGCTACTATGCTAGGCTCTGCTGAAATCACAGCTAACAAGATGCAGCCTCTGTCTAAAGGATGATTTCTGTAGTCCAGTGTGAAATACAGAAGAGTAAACAGGCGGCCGCAACCCAGTAGAGTGAGTGGAATAACATCTTACGAGGATAATGATAACAATAATAAGGATTTATGTTCATTAAGCCATTCTCACAACTATCCCCTGAGCCAGGTACTAATATTGTTCCTATTTTACAAGTGAAAAGCTAGAGGCTTAGTCAGTTTTGCAAGTTTGCACACTAGGCAAGTGTAGAGCTGAAGTTTGGGATCTGGATTCTGTCCGAGAAGTCGAAGGACTCAAGCACTTTGACACTAGCTGGTTTGTGGGCAAACATGGCGATGGGAACTGTGCAGCTAGCATAGTCTTGACGGAGCTAGTGGGTGGTCAGGCAAGGCTTCTTAGGGGAAGTTACAGCTAATCTGAGAATTGAAAAAAGATTAATAGTGGAAAGAATAAGACCTGAAGAATAAGATAAATTTGTGTCTGAAATCTGGCTATTCCCACTTCCTAGCTGGGGTGAAATGCTTGACTTCTCAGCCTCAATGGCCTTATCTACAAAGAAAAGGAGGTTGATATTATCCTCATTTCAGAGTTGTTAGAATGAAATGTGTCATAGTTCTAGCATAGGACTTGGCACGAGGAAGACACTGGGTAAATATTTCCTTTCTACACTATGCCAAACAATAATCTTCTGCATTTCACTATGTGCTGGGGAACATGTGATCTACATTAACCCTAAAACCATGGGATAATTCAGATAGTTTAGAATGAGAATTTAGATTATTTATTCTAAGTTATATTAGCACTAACCCTATTATTTCTTTGGTCGAGTACTTCATTTGTCTGCTTGCTGAACTACTCATTCAGCTATTACTGGATATATTTTAAGATAAACATGAATGGTGGAAAAAAGATGTTTGGCTATTTCTCAGAAATAACAGAGCCTGAAAGGAGCATTTATCAAAACAACTCAATTAAAAAAAAAATCTCTGTGATTGGTTGCTGAGATAAAAAGAAGCCATGAATCTAAAACATAATCAACTTGCTAACTGATTCTCAAGTTCATAGTCATTTGTAACATTAAAAAAAATTGTGTACTTTGTGATAGAATCACTTCCAGATGTAAGAAGCCCCTCCTTTCCACACTGTTTAATAAAACATTAGATACTGTTGAAACAAATTGATGCAATTGGTTTAGGACAAACGGATGTACTGCAGACACCCCAGGATGGCAATCCCAAGCAAGATTCATGATCTTTCCATTAAACCTCTTTTTCTTTTATGTGTCATATCACTTAATGACATCACTATCCTCCTAATTACTCAGGCTAAAATCTTTGAGTAATCTTTGTCTCCTTGTGTCAAATCAGCTGTTAAATGTGGTAGGCAAATAAGGCAGGCCCAGGACTCCTATCCTCTGGTTAACACTTCCTTTGTGATCCTTTTCCCTTGGGTGTGGGTAGGACCTGGGAATATGATAGATGTCACTCCAGTGAACAGATTACACTATATGGCAAAGCGAAAGGGATTTTGCAGATGAGATTAAGGTCCCTCATCAGTTGTTTTTGAGTTACTTGAAAGGGATTATCCTGGGATGGCCTGACCTTGAGATCAGAGACTAGAAGCAGCAGGAGATTCTTCTGCTGGTCTTGAAGAAGTAAGCTGCAGTGTTGTGAGAAGAGGAATCCTGTGGCAAAGATCTGAGAGTGACCTCTTGTAATTGAGAGGTGTTCCCTACTGCCAAGAAAATTGGGAACTCGGTCATATAACCACAAAGAAATGAATTCTGCCAACGATCCAAATGAGCTTAGAAGTAGAGTCTTTCCCAGTCAAGCCTCCAGATAAGAACATAGACCAAGTGTATACCCAGAGGGAACTTTAAGTCAAAGAGATACATGCACTCCAATGTTCATAGCAGGACTACATACAACAGCCAAGACATGGAAGCAACCTAAACGTCCATCAACAGATGACTGGATAAAGAAGTTGTGGTATATTTATACAATAGAATACTACTCTGTCATAAAAAAGAACAAAAAATGCCATTTGCAGCAACATGGATGGACCTAGAGAGCATCATTGTAAGTGAAGTAAGCCAGAAAGAGAAAGGAAAATACCATATGATATCACTTATATGTGGTATCTAAAAAAAAAAAAGAAGGGACAGTATAAACTCATCTACAAAACAGAACAGACTCACAGACTTAGTAAGCAATCATGGTTACCAGAGAAAGGGGGTGGGAGGAGGTAAATTTGGGAGTTTGAGATTTACGAATGTTAGCCACTATATATAAAAATAGATTTCAAATAAAGTTTCTTTTGTATAGCACAGGGAACTATGTTCAATGTCTTGTAATAACCTTTAATGAAAAAAAACATGAAAATGAATATATGTATGTATATCCATGACTGGGATATTGTGCTGTACAACCAGAGACAGACACGTTGCAATTGACTATACTTCAATAAAAATTAAAAAAAGAACATAGACCAAGTGACACCTTGACTGCAGTCTTGTGAGACTCTGAGCAGAGACCTAGTTAAGCTGTCTCAGACTCATGGCCCAGAGAAACTGAGATAATAAGTATATGTTGTTTTAAGAGACTAGGTTTGTGTTAATTTGTTACACAGCATAGAAAACAAATACATTAAGCTCTCCTAATTCTCCCTTTGCAGTATCTTTATCTATCCCCCTTTCTTTAATGTTATTGTCCTCATTCAGGCCCTCATGTCCCTCACCTGAACTAATAACTTTCTAACTAGGCTTCTCACTATCAATTTCTCACTTTTCGGGGAAATCCATTGCCACCATATTTTTCTTCCAGAAACAGAATTTTAATCATATCTCCCTCTTAAAAAGTGCTCACCACTCCCATTTTCTCCACAATTAAGATTGTAGAGCTTAGTCATTTTGGCTATGGGTTTGGATTTAGAGATCTTTGGATTTGAATCTAAATTCTAACACTTAACTAGCTATGTGAACTTGGGTATGTTTATAAACCTCTTTAAGCCTCAGTTTGTAAAGGGAAGGTCAAAATTGTATTTTTCTCATAGGGTTATTGCAAGAATTAAATGAGATAATGCATATAAAGTTTCCATTATATAGCATGTGCTCAATAAATCATAACTATTATTGTGGTTATTATAGAATTAAACCCAAACTTCCTATTCTGGTATTTAAAGCCATCAATGATCTTCAGTAGCTTTCCAAGCCACATCTCCCTCTATGCCTTTGCACAAATTATACTCATCAGCCACACCAGTCTAATCAATCCACTTGATTTCACATTATGTAATCCAGTTTTCTTTGGCCCAATGTTTTATTCCTTTAGATTAGAGTTTTTATTCCTGCCATTCCACCCCTATTAAAATTCCACAAATCAACTGAGGCTCAGCCTTTTTGAGACCCACCCTCCTCTAAACCTGGGGAACGCTTCAGCTGGCAAGTGCTGTTATCACCGTACTGGATACTTAATGCCTGAGTCTATTCTGATTTCTCAGAGGTCCGTTCTGATCAGTGGTATCTTGTAAGTTGTTACATGTTTTTAGTAGTAACTCTGCCTACACTCCTTCCCTTTTTTTGATTTCTCAACTCAAAATTATTGTTTCTTCTCTTTGTGTGCCTGTAGCAGTTTCCTTGAACCTATGATTAGTATTTCAAACTATGTTTTGAACTTCATCCTGCTCACATGATTGTCTTCCTCACTATATAAAAAGAAGAAATCACCTTTCACTAGGCACATAATAAATGGTCAAATCCTTGTTGGATGATTAAGAATTAGTTTCATTGACCTACTTGTCAGTTTTCGAAAGGATTAAGCAAATTTTTGTAATGGCTGATATCTACTAATGGTTGACTGGCTTCAGCAGCATCTTATTTGGCTTACGTAATTAAATATTCTGCACAAGAATGCATCAAAGTAAACTATGTATGATTTATAAAGCCCAATAAATCTCTAGGGATGTGGATGGCCAATTTATTTACATAAGCATATCTCTATCTCTGTATCAATGTTTCTTTGTCAAAATAATTGCAGATCTTCATTGCTATAACAAATCCTTTTATGTCAAGCAATTGCATTTATGATCCCAGGAAAAATCTGGGACACCTAGTCTATAGATCTGGAGATTTGAATCCATGTAAAATAGTAAAATACTGTCTTCCGTTCTCTCTTCTAACCTATCTTTTGGTACGTACCTGTGTGACTCCCTCTTTCCTTTCCAGTCGAGGACCATTCTTCTTGCTGGGAAATGTAGACTTCAAATAGAAATCACTCAGCTCTGCCATCTCTTTTTCACCTGATAACTTTGCATAATAGTCCCCAAAGGGTACATGCATTCTGTTCCACATCTTCTTCCTATAAAATGTAGCTGAAGAAGTTTTGTCTTTAGAAATATAACTTCATTTATTCCACAGCACTACCCTTTTAAAACTCCATACTTAGAGGTTTGTGACAGCCTTTGGTGTTCATTCTTAGTCATGTCCTCCTTTAATCCACTTCCTATTCATTTAAAAACTGAGATAGCTGGTTTCTTTCATGAATCTCTCACTTTCTTAGGATTTTGGAGTCCATAAAATATAATGTGTGTGCATTTTTTAAAAATGCTTCCTATTTACTAAACACAGTGTTATGTATTTTACATGAATTTTCTTAGTTAATTATCTCAACAAACCTATGTGGGATATATAATTCCTATCACTGTTTTGTTTTCTTTTTATTAAGAAGATTAGAGGTTAAGTAATTTTCACAGACACTTTGTGTTTTTCTTTACCATCCTCACTTTGCAAAGGAGAGCTGAGATTTAGAGAGGTTAAATATCTTGCTCAATGTCACACAGCTAGCAAGTGGCACACCTGAGATTCAAACCTACATTTTTCTTGAGTCTGTCATCTGAGCTCCTTACTTCCCCCCACCCCCCACCCCCATGCTATAACTCCTTCCTTTCCTTTGAAGCTTTGACATTTGTTTTCTTAAATTCTTCAGCACACATCAGCCTCTGCCCTATATTTCTTTTCCTTATTACAGATTCCAAGATGACATGGTAACCATTCAGTTATTCCTTGTTAGAGAGAAGGTGGTCCAGAATAGCAGTCTCTTTGCTGTAGTTTCTGTCACTTAAGAGCTGATAATGTCAGTGAGTAATAATTTTCAACCATTTTACTTTGAGCTGTAAAGGATTTCTAGTAGATGTCAGGAGAGTTGAGATTCCTCATCAATGCAGAGCTTGTCCCTGTGCCAGCATTGTCACAGAGGCAGCCCAAATTTTAGCATACAATACTTCCCTCAGACTGTGCAGGAAACCAGAGGTACAGATATTAAATAGTAGACTTGGACATTACAACGGATGACCCTGTTTCCAGAATAATTTTTAAAAAGTCTTAATTATACCACAACTTTTATTTTTAAAAAAGTTGATGGTGGTTCTGCTTTTTTTATATATTTTACTTTTTTTTTCCTTTACAACTGAGCATCAATGCGACAGCTTACTCCAATGAATTGATGGTAAAGAATTGCTATTTTTGAAACAACCTGTGGTTTCAATCTTGATGTTATTTGCACTAAGCTTATGAAAAATATACTACTTATTAGTATTACTGATATCACCCTTTCTATTTCCCAATCACATTTTAGAAATAATCACCAAGATGTAATAGAATATTCAAATAATTGCACCAACACTGTATTTAAGGGCAAAGGTGACTACATTGCTGAAAACCTCCACTGAAAAAAAGAAAAGAAAAGAAAGCTCAACATGTAATTATGAAAACTCAGGACTGCTAGTATACTTTAAGACAGTATTAATATTAATTATCTGTAACTTCCATGTGATTAAACAGGCAGTGGCAGGCTTCCATACCTATCAGTTCTGTTTCTTTCTCATTTTAGCCTTACTGAAATAGTCTTCACTGTGCTTCCAGAGTCAAATCTAAGAATTCCCACTAATCTTAGACCTTATTTATCCCTGGATGTTCCCTTTCCTTTTATATTCAGTCCATTTCTTTCCAGGTGGATATTCCCTTTGTTTGCCATATTCTTGACATGAATTTTACCAAATATCAAGAATGTCTCTGAGTTATAGTTTCTTAAAATACCACATTTTTCTTTGTTATCTGTTTTAGTCACAATTCTTTATTTGCAGCTAACAGAAATCCACTTACAATAGGTTAAGCAACAGGGGAACTTACTGGAAGGGAAAAGGAATGGCTCATTAAACCCTAGGATGAGAAGTAAGGCTGAGCCTTTTGAGGTTCTAGAAACACCACATGGGAAGCCAAGGGCTGGGGAATTGCTCTCCACTCTGTGGGGCTGTGGGCTACTAACTTGGTGGTTAGGTCCACTCCTTCTAGAAGAGCCATAAACAATGAACCATTCTCAGAATGGATGGTTCAAAGGTCTCATGAGATTCTTTTCTGTTATCCATGTCTAAATATTTATTGTGTTGTTAATTTTTCATATGTTTTCACAAACCCCTATAATCTACTAGGAAGGCATAATGTCATGTACATAATATATGCTGAATAAATATTTGTTGATTGAATAAATGTTATACCTCACTTTTAGAGTACTGTCACATATTCCTTCCTGGCTATGAAAAAGATGTGACAGTGACATCCATCACTCTGTGGACTGATAGGATTGATTTAACTGATCTGACACTTAATTTGTGTTTCCTACAGACACTAATTTTCCATACATTGCATGACAGTCTTAGAAGATCAAATAACACTAGTTCAGGGTAATTACCTTGGAAAACCATTTCTCTTTGAAAGCCAGGCTTCCTGATTTGAAAAATTATTTTTGAAATAATCTAATTGTTTGAATTAAAGATCCAAATTAAAGAGATCTTTTTAAGAGTAGAGTTCATTAAAAAAAATTTTTTGTACAAATTCCACCTCCACTTGCGTGCCAAACACCTAGTGCTTTAAGAGACCCTGGTGGTGAGATCAGATCAATTAAAGCTAGAGGAAGCAGCAGGCAGCTCCTTAGCGAAACTGTTCTATACCAAACCCTCCCTGGCTCAGACTTCTCCCTCTCCTTATTGTTCCTGATTAGGTTCGGTCCCTGGGACCCTGATTCATGAATCTGCCATTCTCTCAGCATCTTAGCAAGTCCTTTCTGATTTCCAAACAAACTCTTCCAATCCTATTCCCAACAACTCCAATTTTATTTTCTAAAACTTATCTTTCAGTATCTCTAGGCATCCTCCTGTAATAGTGCTAACTGTGATCTGACTGCATGCATTAGCTCCTCCTCCGATGCTACGGATGAAGGCTGATTCCCGGTCATACACTCCTGTTACAGATCTTGTTCCCTCTTCTGAGGGTACAGTATTAGTCATTAATACATTTCCAAGCATGGGTCCCTGAATCTGCTCTGATGAAGGGATATGTCTCCTTTATTATTATTAACCTCAATGGCAGAGTTACCATGTAATGTATTGCCTATGCTAGGAAATATCTGAGAGTGAAAGGAAGCACTGTTAATAATTACTCTGAAGTAGCAGGTACACATCAAGATTGCTGGGCAAGCTAGAACTACTGTCATTCTAGTCATTAGTCACTATCTGGTTTCTCTAAGAAATGTTTTTCTATTGAAATTCATTTATTTTTCCTGATGTATTAACATCTCTCTTTGACTTTGCTCATTTTTGGAAATGAGTGATTCAAGAAATAGGTTAAGGACCAGACTTTTTGAAATGCTCCTTAAAAGCAAGCAAATACCATCCCAAGGACCTTAGATTTTCAAAAATAAGCAACATTTGACATTGCACTAATTACTGGGCAGGGACATTTTTCTTTTTAAAATAAGCAGTTGATAACAGTGTCAGAAGGAATGATATACTTCTTTCTTTGTTCATGAGTAATTACCAGTTTTTATGTTAGGTCTTTAAGTTCTTTTGAGAAGCCTGTGTAACCTGACCCAGTCTGGACTAATATTTAAGGTTCTGTTATAGAAACATACATGCAAAATTGACTAAGTAGTTTAGCCTCTTTTATGTAGCAATTACTAAATTTCCAAGTTTGAGATAATTCTTTATACTTACGTATATAATCATAGAATATCTGAATTGATATGTATCTCAAAAACCCATAATCCAGAAGGTTTCCAACACAGCTGCATATCTGAATATTTGAGGAGCTTAAAAATTACTTTTGTCTCAAATTACCAATGGCATTTTTCACAGAACTCGAACTAAAAATTTTTAAATTTGTATGGAAACACAAAAGACCCTGAATAGCCAAACCAATCTTGAGAAAGAAGAATGGAGCTGGAGGAATCATGCTCCCTGACTTCAGACTATACTACAAAGCCACAGGAATCAAACCAGTGTGGTACTGGCACAAAAACACACACAGATCAGTGGAACAGTATAGAAAACCCAGAAATAAATCCACACACTTATGGTCAATTAATCTATGAAGAAGGAGGTTTAAGAACATACAATGGAGAAAACATACTCTCTTCATTAAGTGGTGCTGGGAAAAGTGGGGCAGCTTCATGTCAAAGAATGAAATTAGAACATTCTCTAACACCATATACAAAAATAAACTCAAAATGGATTAAAAACCTAAGTGTAACACCAGATACTATAAAATTCCTAGAGGAAAACATAGCAGAACACTCTCTGATAAAAACCCCAGCAGTATTTTTTTTGGATTCATCTCCTAGAGTAAAAGAAAAAAAAAGCAAAAATAAACAAATGGGACCTAATTAAACTCAAATGCTTTTGCACAGCAAAGGAAACCATAAACAAAACGAAAAGACAACCTTTGGAATGGGAGAAAATATTTGCCAACAATGTGACCAACAAGGGTATATTTCCAAAATATACAAACAGCTTATACAGCTCAACATCAAAAAAACAAACAAACAAACAACCCCATCAAAAACTGGGCAGAAGGTGTATGTGAGATAATGTTTTGCCTATATTTTCTTCTAGGAGGTTTATTGTATCTTATCTTATGTTTAAGTCTTTGATCCATTTTGAGTTGATTTTTGTGTGTGGTGTAAGGGAGTGTTCTAGCTTCATTGATTTACATGCTGCTGTCCAGTTTTCCCATCACCATTTGTTGAAGAGACTGTCTTTATTCTATTGTACATTCTTGCCTCCTTTGTCAAAGATTAGTTGACCAAAAGTTTGTGGGTTCATTTCCGGGCTCTCTATTCTGTTCCATTGGTCCATATGTCTGTTTTTGTACCAATACCATGCTGTCTTGATTACTGTAGCTCTATAAGTATTGTCTGAAGTCTGGGAGAGTTATTCCTCCAGCCTCTCTTTTTCTTCAGTAATGCTTTGGCAATTCTAGGTCTTTTGTGGTTCCATATAAATTGTATTATGATTTGTTACAGTTCTGTGAAATATGTCCTGGGTAATTTGATAGGGATTGCATTAAATCTGTAGATTGCCTTGGGCAGAATGACCATTTTAACAATATTGATTCTTCCAATCCAGGAGCATGGGATATCTTTCCATTTTTTTAAGTCTTCTTTAATTTCCTTCATCAGTGTTTTATAGTTTTCCATATATAAGTCTTTTACCTCCTTGGTTAGCTTTATTCCTAGCTATTTTATTACTTTGGGTGCTATTTTAAAGGGCATTGTTCCTTTACTTTCTTTTTCTGTTGCTTCATTGTTAGTATAAAGAAATGCAACTGATTTTTGTACATTAATCTTGTAACCTGCAACCTTGCTGAATTCTTCTATTGGTTCTAGTAGTTTTTGTGTGGACCTTTTAGGATTTTCTATATATAGTATCATGTCATCTGCATATAGTGACACTTTTACCTCTTCTTTTCCAGTTTGGATCCCTTTTATTTCTCTCTCTTGCCTGATTGCTGTGGCTAGGACTTCCAAGACTATGTTGAATAGGAGTGGTGATAGTGGGCAGCCTTGTCTTGTCCCAGATTTTAGTGGGAAGCTTTTGAGTTTTTTACCATTGAGTATTATGCTGGCTGTAGGTTTGTCATATATAGCTTTTATTATGTTGAGATATGTTCCCTCTATACCCACTTTGGTGAGAGTTTTTTTTATCATAAATGGGTGTTGAATTTTATCAAATGCTTTTTCTGCATCGATTGAGATGATCATGTGGTTTTTGTCCTTTCTCTTGTTGATGTGATGTATTACACTGATTGATTTGCATATGTTGAACCACCCTTGTATCCCTGGAATGAACCCCACTTACTCATGATGTATAATCTTTTTTGTGTGCTGTTAGATTCTATTTGCTAATATTTTGGTAAGGATATTTTGGTAAGGATTTTTGTTCTCCCAGGGCAGTCTACCCAAGCAATAGAAATAAGCAAGAATAAACAAATGGGACCTAATTAAACTTACAAGCTTCTGCACAGTAAAGGAAACCAAAAGTAAAACAAAATGACAACCTATGGAATAAGAGAAAATTTTTGCAAACTATGAAACCGACAAAGGCTTGACCTCTAGAATATATAAGCAGCTCATACGACTTAATAAGAAAAAAATAAACAACTCAATCCAAAACTGGGCAGAAGACCTAAACAAGCAATTCTCCAAGGAAGAAATACAAATGATCAATAGGCACATGAAAATATGCTCAATATCACTAAATATGAGAGAAATGCCAGTCAAAACTACAATGAGGTATCACCTAACACCAGTCAAAATGGCCATGATTTAAAAGTCCACAAATGACAAGTGCTGGAGAGGCTGTGAAGAAAAGGGAACCCTCCTACACTGCTGGTGGGAATGCAGTTTGGTGCAGCCACTGTGGAAAACAGTATGGAGATTCCTCAAAAGACTATGAATAGACTTACCATGTGACCCAGGAATTCTGCTCCTGGGCATATATCCAGAAGGAATCCTACTTCACAAAGACACCTGCACCCCAATGTTCATAGCAGCACTACTTATAATAGCCAAGACATGGAAACAGCCTAAATGTCAATCAACAGATGACTGGATAAAGAAGATGTGGTATATTTATACAATGGAATACTATTCAGCCATAAAAACTGACAACATAACACCATTTGCAGCAACATGGATGTTCCTGAAGAATGTCATTCTAAATGAAGTAAGCCAGAAAGAGAAAGAAAAATACCATATGAGATCACTCATATGTGGAATTTAAAAAAAAATGAACATAAATACAAAGCAGAAACAGACTCATAGACATAGAATACAAAATTGTGGCTGCCAAGGGGGAGGAGGGTGGGAAGGGAAGGGACAGACTAGGAGTTCAAAATTTGTAGATATTGACAGGCATATGCAGAATAGATAAACAAGATTATACCATATAGCACAGGGAAATATATACAAGATCTTGTGGTAGCTCACAGTGAAAAAAAATGTAACAATGAATATATGTATGTTAATGTATAACTGAAAAATTGTGCTCTACACTCAAATTTGACACAACATTGTAAAATGACTATAACTCAACAATAAAAAAAAAATAGGCAGAAGGCCTAAATGGACATTTATTCAAAGAAGACATACAGATGGCCAACAGGCACATGAAAAGATGCTCAACATCACTAAAAATTAGAGAAATACAAATTCAAAACTACAATGAGGTATCACCTCACACTGGTCAGAATGGCCATCATTAAAAAGTCTACAAATAATAAATGCTGAAGAGGGTGTGGAGAAAAGGGAACCCTTCTCATTGTTGGTGGGAATGTAGTTTGGTGCAGCCATTATGGAAAACAGCATAGAGGTTCATTAAAAAACTAAAAACAGAACTACCATAAGATCCAGCAATCCCACTCCCGGGCATATATCCAGAAACTAATTCGAAAAGATACATGCACCCCAGTGTTCACAGCAGCACTATTTACATTAATAGCCAAGACATGGAAGCAACCTAAGTGTCCATCAACAGATGAATGGATAAAGGGGATGGATAGATAGAGAGATAGACATAAAATGAAATATTACTCAGCCATCAAAAGGAATGAAATAATGCTATTTGCAGCAACATAGATGGACCTAGAGATTATCATACTAAGTGAAGTAAGTCAGACAAAGACAAATATCATATGATATCACTTACATGTGGAATCTAAAAAGCAAAAGTGATACAAATGAACTTATTTGCAAGCCAGAAATAGACTCACAGACATAGAAAACAAACTTATGATTACTAGAGGGGAAGATGGGAAGGGATACATAGGGAATTTGAGATTTACAGATATACACAACTATATATAAAATTGATAACTAGCAAGAACCTATTGTATAGAACAGGAACTATATTTAGTATCTTGTAATAAACTATAATCGAAAAGAATATATATATATGTGTATATATATACACATATATATGTATAACTGAATCACTTGGCTGTCACTGTGGGTTAACAATCCAAATTTCCCTGGGAATTGTGAGATGATTTTAAAGGGCTCTGTGAATGTGACATCACCTTCTTTATTTAGAACTGATCATAATTTTTATGGCTTCCAACAGATGTCTTGGTTTCTTGAATTATCCTTTCACGTCACGGGGCTTCTAAGGCACTTGCTGCCAAAGAGCCGGAAGGTATGTCTCTTTTTTCGTTCTCCAGGTAGCGCAGCATATTTTGGCTTTTTATTTCTTGCCAGCACTTTTGCTTCAATTTCTTCATTTATCTTTTTTGTCCACTGAAGTTTGTCTCCTAACACTTTAGATCATGAGGATTATATCCCTGAAGATCTCACAACTTCAAACATATTTTGCCTTTGCCGTTCAGCCTGAGTGATAGTTTAGCTCAGGGGTCAGCAAACTATGGCCCATGGGCCAAATCCAGTTGACTGCTTGTTTTCGTAAATAAAGCTTTATTGGCACACAGCCACACCCGTTCATTTATGTATTGTCTCTGACTGCTTCCAGGCAAAATAGCAGAGTTGTGACAGATGGTATGACCCTCAAAGCTGAAGATATTTACTGAAATATCCTGTACTGAAAATGTTTTCTGACCCCTGGTGTAGCTAGTTTTAAAATCCTTGGACTGTAAGACACTTATAGGCATTGCTCCCTTATCTTCCAATGTTAAATGGTGTTGTGGGGACATCAGAGGTCACCTTGGTTCCCATCCACCTTTCCTTTACATGTATTAATGATTTGACCTTTTTGTCTGGACGCCCAAAGGATTCTATCTTTAAACTCCAGAAACTCCTAGGCTATAGCTTAGTGTCAATTATTTTACATTTATTTTCTTGGAACACTGTACATTTGATTTTTTTTTTAATGCTATCCTGATTGTATACAGAGTTGAACATCTGTATTCCAAGGATCCCAGTTAGGCACATTTTCATCTAACTTTGACTGGCTTTTATGGTGCTGTCTTTTTTTTCCTATTTATTTCACCTTGCTTACTTTCTTAGCTCCATCTTCAGTATACCTTACAGGATTTACACAAGGGGGTAAGTGGGCAAGCATCTTCAGCCCAAAGATGCTTTAAAAATACTCTGAGTCATCACAAAGGCAGCCAGAAAAAGAGACCTTATCCCGTATAATCATGCACTGAACTATACACGAACTTAAAACATGTAAAACGGATATTAAAATTGTTTTCATACAACAGAAAATAAATCCTGAAAAACTAGAGAACAATGTCTTGGCTAAGGAAAGGAGTATTCTATATTAGTTGAACTGTAAATGTTCAGGAATTTAATATTGAGTGCAGCTGTATGGGAAGAGGACACAAGGAATGGCTCAGGCTGCTGTCGGTCCAGAGAGTGTGGTACTCAGAGCCACGAGAAATATGTGTGAGTGGTCAGGGTGCTGAAAAAATGAAACTGAAATGGGCTGTCAAGAAGGCATGAATGATTAATACACAAGTGCAGTGATGTGGAGCAGAATATATTGCACATCTGACTGAGTGGAAAAAGCGTGTGTGGGGGAGGGCGCCTAGTACCTATAAATGTACGTGGGATTGTTTTAATATTGTGCATTAATAGGCACTAGCCAGATCCATTAAGAGGTTGTCACCAAGCCTCATCAATTTTTCTTGCATTACATTTCTTGTATCCACGCTTCTTTTTCATTTCCTCTGCCTTTTCCGCAGTTTAAACCCAGCATTGCATGCATTTCATGTTTTGCCTGTTGCAGTCATCTCCCAATTAATCAACATGCCAGTCTTCACCAAAGCCAACTGACCACACCTAAAACCAGCAGGTCAGGATCTCTAAAGCAACCCTGTAATTCTGTCACTCTTTGATCTCAATCCCTTATTCTCCTCTCTGCTCCCTCAAAATTGCCCAGAATAGTGGGTTTCAAGCTGTCTTCTCAGGACTGTACATGGCATGCTTCAGAAATACGGACTGCGTTTATTTTTACTCAGGCATTGTCTTTCTAGCATCCAGCACAATGCCTAGGGCAGGATAAGCATTCAGTAATAATTAGTAAAATGAATGAACAAATGAATAATGAAGTGACTCATAGGTTGCTGGGGACTGGAATTAGAGAAGACCAAGAGACTGGATTCTGGGCCTCTGACTTCCTCTCAAATCAGCAGCTCCACGGTTATCTACTAATTAGGTTGGTGTCCCCAAGTTAAATTTGTTTGAAAAGGAGTCCTGCTGCTTTGTCTGTCTGAAAATCAATGAACTAGATTAAAATGTCTTCTCTCTCATACCTGACATTCAAAACCCCAATTAATCTTCCAAAGGCAACTGCTACCACTCCCTAGAAGTGTAAAGGACGTCCTGTTTTTGCTCTGCAATCCCCCCCACCCCCCGAACCCCGTGGCTCTACGGCTGCCATGTTTGTTCCCATGTGAGCCTATTCCCTGAGAAGCAGATTTTGACTCACGCCTGGCCAGTGATGCTGCCTTGACACCCAGGCCAGAGCTGATTTGCTTAGGGTGGGCAGCTAACCCCAGCTGGGCACTTATCCTTGCCTGGGATTTAAAACATTTTTCTTTAAATCAGAAACTAAGCAATAAAAAAAAATGTCTGTCCAGTTCTGTGGTGAAAACTGTGAGAAACTCCATGATCAGGTTTTCCAGTAATTGGAGAAAGTCAGTTTGGCCTGGAAGAGACAGAAGCAAAGACGCGGAAAGGACAGGTGGCAGGCAGACAGAACATCCTGGTGGCCTTTGAGCCTTTTGTTCTACAAGTTTCTTAGGCTGTCAGAGGTTGGGTCCTACAGAATCAGATCCTGAGATGGAGTCTGGGGTGCAAGACATTTACTCGGAAACACGCAGGAAGGAGGAAGGAGGATTGGGTGGAGGGAGAAATTGAACCGCAATGCTCTCACAAAGCTTCAGCCAGCCCCATGGAGAGCTCCGTGGCATACACGGTCCACTGGCATTGTCCTGCAGGAGCCAAGATGGCCTGGTCTTCATACACTCGCAGAGACCAGTCACTGGAGGCGGGCCACCCAGGGAAGGGCGTGTTCTTGGGTGAGGCCGCTCCGTAGCTGAGGCAAAACCCTGAAGTAGCTGAAAGCTGAAGACAGTCCGCTGACCACACAGCCACATCTGGAACAGCACGTCCTTCTGTGAAGGGGATGCGGGCTGCCCCTCTCAGGTTCACCAGAGGCCCACCTTCCTTCTGTTTAATGTTCAGCTCTTTTGATTGCGTGAGGCACTCCAATATGCTTTCTATACGTTTCTATTTTTGCCAAATCGAGGCTCAAACTAGACTCTGACCACTTGCCACCAAGAAAGTCCTGCCTAATATCCCCCAGCCAGATCATTCCCCAGAAAACCCTCTCTCCTCCTTTGGCCAGAAAAGTTCTGTATTTTCCTCCTCTACCCACTCACGCATGCAACAAATGCTTCCTGGGTATCTACTATGTAGCAGGCAGGAATCTAAGTCCTGCCTTTCCCAAAGCTTGAGCCGCTGCCACACGGTGTTGAGAAAGCCTCTCCCGCCTGCTGAATCCCAACCCACACCCCCTCCACCACTAGCTCGCCTCCTTTGAAAGCCAATGGCAGGCACGGCCTCTACCCTTCACTCAGCTCTACTTTGCCCCTCCCTGGACCACTGGCCTCTGGGGGGACTGTTTTTGTGACACTGTTCTAGGAAATAATGGGCCTCAGTGAGGAATGGGATGAGAAAATACCCAGCCTCTAAGGGTGTTATTCATTACACTTCGGTGTTCTTTCTATAAAGAAACCTTCAGGCGAGATTTCTTTCCTACCTCCATCTCCATAGCATGTGTGCTTCTGAACAAAGGCTTGGTTTTTATCACACCACATTGTGAATTGTGTTATTGGCTAAATTTCTCTCTTCTCATCGGCTGCCAGAGAGCTCAAGGCAATCTGTGACACCCTTTTAGCAGATGTGTGACAGTATCGATGTCACTAACTATGGCCTCCAGGTAATGGAGACCAAGGATGTGTTTTATTTGTTTAGTTGGGGTTTCTTAAAAAATGGAATCTGAAATGCCTTCGGGTTAGGCATATAGTCTCTTGTTGCCACAAACACACCCACTCATGGATATAAATACAACTTGTCACTTCACAAGTGTATGGTACCGGTTGGCTCCCTGAAAATCTCTGATTTGATGATTCTTCATCTGTGGTATGCATTTTAAAAAAAATTAATAACATTTTATTTAATTTACCATATCCAAAATATCATTTCAACTTGCAGTCAATGTTTTAAAAAGCATTAATGAGGTTTTCTTTCTTTCTTTTTTTTTTTTTACTAAGCCTTTGGAATCCAGTGTCTTTTTCTTTCATTGTGGTAAAACATACATGACTTAAAATTTACTGGTTTAACCACTTTTAAGTGTAGAGTTCTGTGGCATTAAGCACATTTGTGGTGTGCAACCATCACCACCTTCCATCTCTAGAACTTTTTCATTGTCCCAAACTGAAGTTCTATGCCCATTAAATAAGTATTCCCATCCCCACCCCCAGCCTGTGGCAACTGTCATTCTACTTTCTGTCCCTGAGGATTTGACTACTCTAGGTACCTCATATAAGTGGAATTGTACAGTATTTGTCCTTTTGTGTCTGTCTTCTTTCACATAGCATAATGGCTTCAAGGTTCATCCACACAGTAGCATGTGTCAGAATTTCCTTTTTTAAAGCTGAATAATATTCCACTGTATGCATACAACACATTTTGTTTATTCATTCATCTACAATCTGCATTTTTGTACTGGACTCATCTTATTTTACTATGGTTGCCCTTTCTAGATAAACTGCCTTCAATCCTTTTCTGAACAGAGTGCAGTATAAGTAGATACATTCACATTTTTCATCATCAACAAGACCACAAGTTCTTTAAAGAAAGTGCCCAGAAAACACTTGGCACAAAGGAGATGTTTGACACACGTATTCTAGGCACAAGTCACATAGATGTCTAACCTGGGGGTGAGGTGACTGTGGACGGAAGGCAGCGAGTGCCTGCGCCTTGGCTGGGGTGATGTGGAAACAAAACCACGAGCAGCCTTTTGGAGAACTTATCTTAGTGTTTCACGATTCTGCATTCACTCTGCCTCCTCCAGTAGCTTTTCATAAGTCTTAGGAATAGCCTTGTCAACATATGTTACTTTAAAAACAGAGTCATCTTTAGGATATCCACAGGTGATTGTTCCCAGGATCACCCTCAGATACCAAAACCCAAGGATGCTCAAATCCCTTATATAAAATGGCATAGTATTTGCATATACCTATACACACCTACACACATCCTCTCACGTACTTTAAATCATCTCTAGGTTACTTGTTATCCCTAAAACAATGTAAATACTATGTAAATTCAATGGAAATGCTATGTAAATAGTTGTCAGCACCAGGCAAATTCAAGTTTTGTGTTTCAGAACTTTCTGGGTTCCCCCCAATATTTCCCACTCAAGGTGCTTTGAATCCATGGTTGGTGAATCTGACGGTGCGAACCCCCGGATAGAAGAGCAGACTGTATGAAATGGGCGCCTCTGGGCAAGGTGCACAGGCTGAGGAATTGCTCTTTCTCTTCTCTGCTCCTTCCTTTTCCAACCTCACTGCTGTTGCTTGCTGGGGACAAGCACTGTGACATCAGAGGAGGCTAAACTTAAGGCTGCTTCAATGCTCAGACATTTCCCCAAATTCAAATTCACTGAGAAATGCTTTTAAACTTTAAAAAATACAGATAAAATCCCTTGCTTTTAGGGAGAACCTTTAAACACCAACCTAAAAAAAGCTTTACCAAGACCCTATATAGAGAGCTAGGTTGTCCCAGGAGGCAAGGCTACATGGGGTGGATGGCTTCTCCACAGTATAATTAACGGGTGTGAAAAGTCTCCCCGACCCCAGCTGCAGCAGGCCTGGGGAATTCTCCCACGTTCAGCCACACTTTCGATTGAGAGTGTTAACTCCAAAAGGCTCTTGTGAAAAGACTGCCAGGGTGGAGTGAGGCTGGGCTAGAGCCCCACGTCAACACAGATTCTTTTAGAATCCCTGAAAATCTGGTGGAGTTGGAAGTGGGTTCAGAGGCATCTAATCCAACTGGCAATGGCCAAGGGGACCCCTCACCGCCCATCCCTGACCAGGTGAGCTTTCAGCCTGTGCAGGAGCTGCTGTCAGGAAGGGAGCTAAACACCCATCCATGCCTCCCCTCCCCAACACAGCCTACTCGGGGTTTACACAGCCTAGTGGTTAGAATGGTCTTTATTTTCTTAAGAACAAAGCATCATTGTCTATAATTATCACCTTTGGTCCATGGTTTGCATACATATGCAAACATAACATACAGATGTTTAATCCTAGATGTATACATTCAGCTGGTCCTCACTCGGCCAAGAATTAGCTCCTGGGGCGAGACAGGAGGGAAAGGGGCAGGGCCCAACCATTAAAAGAATGACACAGCAATTAGCACCAAGATGGAGGAAGATTCAACTCCCAGTAGACCTTGAGCTTCATTGTATGCTCATTGTAATACATTAGCATGCTCAATGGTTCTCCCACAGGTGCCATGATGGTTTCAAGGCTGACCATTAAAGTTCAAAAAGTGGGTGATGGCCCAATTCCCGGGAATCCCAGCCCCTACTCCAAGGTAGCTGGAATCCTCACATTTGTTGGTATATAAAGGTAATGAGCCCATGAAAACTAACAACATCGAGCCTCGTGGCTCTTTCTTCTCCTTGTGTGTTTATGGACTATGTATCCACTTTAACCACTCCCACCCTCCCCACCCCACACCCCGTGGTCTCTCTGGCCTTCTGAGATGGCCTGCACGCTGTCTATGCAGTATGTACCTCTCTTAATAAACATACGTTCACTCTACTAAGCCTCGCTCTTAAATTCTCTCCTGCGCAAAAGCCAAGGACCCTCGCTTGAGGGGACACATCCCAGGGACTCGTCTAGGACCTGGCCATCCTCTCACACCCCATTTTCCTGTATCAGAGGGACCTAAAAATGGGATTGGGTGATTTTCATGACACAAGAGGAGTGTAGACTGGCTACAGGAGGAGGCAGGTCTAAATGAGACTGGGCAAGGGTGACCCGCAGGGGCGGAGGGGGCAGCAGCTCTGCGGGGCGTAGGCAGCCGACAAGCAGCTGAAGGGACTTGACTGATACCCGGGGAAAGACCGGGAAAAAGAATCCAGTGGGCCGTAAGTCCCTGCGTTCCCTGGGACCTCCCCCACTCCGGTGCCCCAGGCTCCAGAATTCACTGAGCACTGGGCTGGAAGTTAGGAAACCTTCATCTGGTCCCAGCCTATCTGTGCTAGTTCTGCTACCTTGGGAAGATCATTTAAGCTCATCCTGCCTCAGTTTCTCACCTGTAAAACTGAGTGAATAGTGCCTAAACTTTCTACTTTGTAGGACTGCCATAAGGATCAAAGGGGATAACGCACATACATTTTAACAAGGGCAAAGGGCTTTAAAGCACATGTATGGGGCTATATACCCGGTCTCTGCTTCGATTTTACTTTCCTGCCTTTAGCTTTCTCTGTTTTGTGTCAAAACTTATATTTACAATCTTCTGTGTAATGTGAAATTGTTTGTACACTTTCAGGTACATCCTATCCTTTTTGAAATATGATGTGGAATACTCTAAACACCCACAAAGTCATGATTGAATGGATAGTTATGCTTACTATTGTCTTGGGGAAATCTGTGAAGGGAGTTAGACATGGGATGTACCATCTAGGGAATATGTAGAGATTCTGTTATGCGTAGAATATTTTCTACATAGAATATATTGTACAGGGACTCTATTAGAGAGAGAACATGTTATAGCGTATATTCTATTATATCGTATTATGTTATTGGTCTAGGCTTTTGCATAAGCACTTTAAAAATGCTACTTTCTCTGCTAACTGGGAAACTCCTTTACCTTGCACCGTGTGCCTCACCCAGTTCTGTAAAAGGGAGAACTCACCGGGAGTCCCTGCTGAGCCCATGTTCCCGGGATGTTTGTTCTCGCCCATTTTGGCACCAGGAGAGCTGGGGGGAGGCCTGTCAAAAAGTGGGCCTGTCAAAAGGCCTCCTTTTATTCTCTCTGTTTTAAAACAGGCCAGCTGCAGCGTCCTCAGCAAACCTGACGGCTGTTCTCCGCTCGCAGCTCAGCTGTGTGAGCCGAGGCAGGCCCGCCCCGGGCCCGCAGGTGGGCAAGTGAGGCCCGGGAGGCGTGTGGGCCGGAGGCGAACAGACCTGGTTGAAGGCAGGCTCCACCCGGCATCCTGGTCCACACTGCTTGCTCCGTCTCGGGCCAGTAACTTCAACTCTCTGAGCCCCAGTTTCCTCATCTATGAAATGTGGAAAATAACAGCAGCTAGAAAACAGAGTTGTAAGAATAATAAAGCTATTAAACTCTACGGCCCCAAACGTAAAGCTTGACCCGTATCATTTCATTAATGAACTACTCCCACCACACCCTTTCGTCTGAATAAAGCCGCAACCCACACTTGGCTCAAAAAAAAAAAAAATTGCATTATGGGGAAAGAGGAATTAAAAGGAAATTTTCCCTGTAGTATTTGGAGTCTGTTCTCTGAACCCAGAAGTTGAACATTCTTATGATCTTAGCAGGTAAATGAAAACACAGTTGTCACACTAAACCAGACAGGTGACTCTGTCTTCCTGTGTCTGACTTTAAAAAACTCTGAGGACTAAGCCACTTAGTTGCCTTTCAGGATTTGGGCCCAGCTTGTGAATCACGACTCATGTGTAGGCTCTGAACCCAGCAGTTGGTAAGCTGAGCTTCAGCCAGAACTTTATTCAAGAGACCACCCCTCCTCACCCTCCACCCACATAGGGATTGCCCCTGGTGCTTGGCTCTTGCCCTTCATATGTACAGGGTGACATTTGTAATTTCACTCCGCACAGCAGGATGAAGGCGGTCCTCTCTCAGCTTACAAAGATCTGCTTTACAGGAAATACACGAGTAAGGTCAGGGTATGATTTAATGAGAACCACCAAAGCCTCCACCAGGAACTGTCACTCTCACTGCTGTGCCACATTTCCTGGAATTGCACCCGAGATGCAAACCTCTCGGGTCACCAGTATCTCCGGAGGCTTTGAGACAAGTGCATTATTATGCCCTGTTTACAATATGCAGTAACACCTATTTGCATGTGTATCTGTCCCTCCCATCCCAAGGCCCTCCATGCAGTAGGCCCCACTTACCCCTCCCACTTCTTGCTGTCCCACTCAGCCCCATCTCACTCCATTCCAACCAGCCAGGCCTTCCTGTTCACTGGAAGCAAAGCTCATCTTGCCTCAGGACATTTGCACTTGCTATCACTTCTGCTTAGAACATTCTTTGCTGGCTGACTCCTCCCTCAGGTCTCAGCGATAATGCCACCTTCGTAGAGAAGCATTTCCTTCTTGCCACTCTGAAGTGGCACACCCCAGCTTTTCTCTGTAACACTCCTGTTTTATTACCTTCATAGCACTTACCACTGTGTCTGGATGACTTTAAGTATTGGAGGTGATGAAGTGATTGATAACATGAAGAGGTCAGTGCCATTAAAGGAAGAATGAGCTACTTACATTTCCCAAGAGACAGGGTGGGAGCGCACCACGCCACGTATGGCCACAGAGGAAGCATTTGGTTTGGGTCCAGAAGCAGGGCAGGAGTGAGGGGAAGGCCCGGGCCAGAGCCTGTACTGGGTTTCTTTGGGAAGGGCAGGGCAGGGCTGAGCAAACAGCTTAGGACTGGCTGGTTTGAAGACTTCTGGCAGGCTTTGGGCTACAGCAGTGACCTCTAGTTGCCTGGTACCCATCCCTGGGATGATTCAGGGCAGGGGACGTACTGACTTGGTGTGTAAGAGTTTGTTAAGAAGGGTGGTTGAGGGGTATAGACTTAGGATCAGTCGGTTTGTGTACCAAAGCTGTGCCCTAGGTTGAGCCCTTTGCTGTCTCTAAGAATTGGTTAGCCCAGTCTCTCCCCTGCCAGCAAGATTTTTATGATATTAAAACATCATAAGATAAGGTACAAACATCCAGTTATAAAATAAAAAAGTCCTGGGGATGTAACATCCAGCATGGTGACTATACTGTATTGCATATTTGAAAGTTGTTAAGAGAGTAGATCTTAAAAGTTCCCCCTGCAAGAAAAATATTTTTTTTGTCTGTGTACAGTGATATATTAACTAGACTTACTGTGGTGAACATTTCATAATACACACAAATACCGAATCATTACCTTGTTCGCTTGAAACTAACATGGTAAGTCAATTATACCTTAATAAAAAGTAATCGATTTTTAAAAAAGAAAAAAGTCATAAGATACAAAAAATAAAAAACATGATTAATACACACTACCTGAAATAATCTCATTTATTTATGTATTTTCTTTTCTACTCCAAAAGCAGGTAAACCCCATGAAAGTTTATTGTTTTTTACTGTATCACTGGTGCTTAGGACAATGCCTGGTGTGTAGTAGGTGATCAATAAGCATTTGTTGCGTGAATGAACACATATGAGCTTCTGGAGTCAGGAGCTGGGTTGTATTCATATGTGTACCTCCCTGTCCCACTCCATTCCTTCTACGTCACCCTGCACAGTGCAGAGCATGTAGTGCCTGTTATAAGTAAAAAGACTTGATGAATTAAATTGAACTCAAAATGATGACACCATTTTAATTTGTGTAGTTTCAATAGTTTTAGCAAATTTATTCATTTGTCCCAGGCAAGGTGGGTGGAATAGCATAAAAAAAATCATGAATTTTGGTGGGAAGAGAGAAGATGAAATAGATTCAAGACATATGCCCCCTTCAGTCAGGGCTTAGCGTGAGCATCTTCAAATATCAAGGAGAACACATCACAGGTTATAACCACCCTTCATCTCTGCATTCAGGAGGTGTTTAATCTTTTAAAATACAAATGCAATACCCAAGGATGTGGAAAGCATTCATCTCTCGACAGCAGACTTACGAGTATCTTTGTATCTCTGCATTTTCCATATTTTCTACAATAAGCATGCATGGCTTTTTAAATGAGAATAAAAATCATTCACAAAGAAATTAACACTTCAGCTATATTTTATTTTGGTTTCTACCCTAGACTATGCCAACAGATTAATAGAACTAACAAAGGAGCCTAAATTCTGCCGTGTTTTTTCTAGATCCTTCTTTATTAGTATCTCAGAATAAATGTGAATTCCTAAATTAGCCTTCTTGAAATCTATTCAGAGTTTCGATTGACTCTAGCTAACGAGAGCTCAGCACGTTACCATGTCGTGCAAGAACAGAAAATAGCCTGGTAAATTCTCCATGTCCCCCCACCGATGCCAGCCCTGCCAACGTTCCTTACTGACGTCCTCGAAACTGACATTACCCTTTCATTGATGTCACTGAATCAGGAAGCTGAAAAGCTGTTGCAAAGTGACTGTTTCTATTGCAAAGGTTTAAAACTTTAGAGATTGAAAGGTTAAAGTTAAAAATATGTATTTTAATTTGAACAACAGATGGCCTTGGAGTGACTACAAGGCTGAATTAACTCTCGAAGCTCTATGGCTGTTTGTGGAAAGGGAAAAAAAAAAAAAGACAACCAAAACCCTTAAAAAGCCCACACTAGAACACACAGCTCAAGTGCTGGTGACATCAGCAGAATCTCTCTGTTGAATTAGACTCCCGAATTTGGCTTCAGAGCCATCTGTTAGCCTCCAGATAGAATAATCTTCTATGAAATTATACTGCATCATTTCACTAATGAACCTTTCCAATTTTTAGAGCCTCAGCTTCACAACTATCTCACCTCCCAAGGCTGCCATGGCTCCCAGAGCCCCTGAGATACACAGAGGGATCTCACTTGCCAAAGCCCACCGTGGCGCTGTCCCTTGGAAAGATGTACCCTGTCCTAGATCGAGGTCTATGGAAAGAGAGTTTGAGATGGGGAGTTGCATGGAGAAAGTTTATTTTAAATGGAGGTACTGAGGATTGAACCCAGGACCTCGCGCATGCTAGGCATACACTCTGCCACTGAGCTATACCCATCCTCTTCCCTGGATTATTGAAAAAGCTTCCTAATTGGTCTTTCTGCTTTTGCCCTTGCTCCTTGGTAGTCTGTTCTCAAGAAGCAGCCAAACTGATCTTATAAATACATCAATTCAGATTTTCTAATGCAGAGTAAAAGCCAAAGTTTTTAGTATGACCTACAAGCTCTGACCTACCTAATCTATCTCCCAAGTTCCGTCTCCTCTCTAACCGTATCCCCCTCTCTCACCCTGCTCTACTGGCCTTGCTGGTCTTCAACAGCCATACATGCTCCCACTTTGAGACGTTCCCTTTTCCACCTTCCTAGGATGATGCTACCCCAACATCAAAAGAGCTAGCTCCCTCACTTCTTCCCTGTCTTTACTTAAAAGTCACTCTCCTTGTAAGTCTTCCCCTGGCCGCCCTGTCCAAAGGTGCAGCTTTCAACCTCGGTGTTTCATAGCCTCTTTCCCTGTTTTATTTTTGTAATCAGCACTCTCCATTCATTGCCTCCCTCTCCACCACAAGAGTGTGTGCTTCGTAAAAGCTGGACTTTTTGCGTATTTGGTTCACCATCGCATTCCTAGCACCAACATCAGTGTCTGGCAGATGGTAGGTGCCTCATAATTATTGGATAAATGGATAGAGAGGCTTTGGAAGATTTTTTTGGAGAGTTGCGTTACCAGGTAGCAGGTATAGCTTACCAGGAAGTAAATTTTCTTTTTTCTTTTAAAACTTGAGCATGTTTAGTGCATAGCTTTCGACAACGTGTTACACTATTATCTGCAACTGTGAATAAACGTAACCAGTTCTGCGTGCTTGGCAGGGATGCTTTCAGAAGCTCTTGAGGCATTTGCCCCAGTGCTAAATGGACTCCGCGTATTGTGTCTTGAGCTTGGGTTGTTTGGCTTTCCTCCGCTTTCTTCACTGACTAATAGGCTTCAGCTGTAAATGTGCTTAAGGCTTCTTCAACATATCAAACTAGACAAGAGTCAAAGACATTAGCGCAGCATACTACATTGACAGAAGCATCAAAGTTCCCCAGTCAACTAGAAAGCATAGAGGACTGGGAATTAGCTTCTAGCAGCTTAGTAGCAGCTGCTACTAAGTTAAGATACAGGCAGGGAGGGGAGACAACTGATCCTTATGGAGCTGTTAATTTATTTGATTCACACAGTCACTGGTTGATGGTTGTGTCATTACCATCTCACAGATAAAAAAGAAAAAAACAGACTATGGGAAATTAATCTGTTCAAGATTAGATGACTTGCCAATAACAGACCCAGAAATGATTCCAGGCCGCCTGATTCCAAATATTATGCTCTCTTTACTATATTGAGGTAAATCGCTACTTCTTTCTTCACAAGAGATGGCTTAAATCAGAGCAACAGCAATGAAAGAGTCTCATGTACCATCAGTTGATTGCCTGCAAGAATAGTGGTTAAAAGGAGTAAATGTCAAGAACACTCGGATATATTTCTCGTTCCAACAAGTCATTTAAACTTTCTGAGCTTCAGTTTCCTTATTTGTAAAATGAGGATGGTAATAATAATCATGCTCGGATCAAAGGGCTGTTGTGAGTGCTTCTGGAATAATCTATGCGAAGAACTTACCTTAGTCCCTGCCATATTCTGAGCAGTCAGTAAATGGTTGCTTGATTATTATTATTGCCAAAGTAAATGGGTCCTTCCCCTTGACACCATGTACCACCCAGCAAGCTTTTGGGCCATGTGTACAGGTGACTTAAAGCTTAAGGGTGGAGAGGGAGATCCGTCAGCTGTGCAGCACTGGAGTTAACAGAAAGGAGACGCCGTCCTGGCAGGACTGTAAATACATACAGAATATCAAAAGGTGGGGAGAAGCCAACAATCCGACCCAGCAGGGATAAAGCCCTAGGGTCCGCTGGCCAGGGCACCTTGCTTCCATCGGAAAGCTTCGCGCCCGGGCTGCCGCTAGAGTAGGTCTGAGTGATCTCAGGACATTATGTGGATTGGATTACATGGCTGTAAACTGACCAGTGCATATTCATATGCCGTCAAGTATCTCAGTTCAAATAATTGTACTATTTCAATAGGATTAGCCACTTGCTCCCCCTCTTACATTTTCCTCTCCGCGGGATGCCATTCAGAATCCTTCAGAGAAGAGCGTCTTAGGGAAGCAGCCGACTTTCAGGATGCCCCGCATCTTCCATCCTGAGGCAGGCACAGCTGAAAAAGACCTCCATGTCTGCTGCCCAGAGCCACCTATGCTCTCAAAAACTGTTTCAGTCAAGGGAGTGGTCATGCGGACAGGAGGCTTAATAGAAGGAGTATGCATTCTTGAATGGTAAACCTCTCAACAGGTGTGCATGAGATTCACCCAGGCATCGTGAGCCAGGCTTGCCTCCAAAGGCTAGCGTGTGACAGATGACCACACGTCCAGGTGTGTGAGGCCGAGTTTCACACTTTTATAATTGTTAACAGGTTGGTATGAGGATCATAGACTCACGTAGACCCGCCTCTCAAATCCTGGTTCCCTTATTAATTTTGAGACCATGATGAAGTGAGTTAACATCTTAAATCGTGTTAGTTTCTTCCTCTTTAGAATGAGATAATAATACCTACCTGTGGCAACTGGACCTAAGTCTACTTAGTTGCTCACAAGTATAAGATCCTCCAAGGATTATTATTATTATTACTAGGTTCTTTTGGTGGAGAGTCGGTCGCTTGTGATAGTTACAGGTAGATGAGGGCAATAGGGTTCATCTTCCAAAATCTCACTATCAGGTGCTACTTCGCAATGAAAGCAAATCTCAGGCCAAATTCTCAAATTCTGCTCCAGGTAAGTAGGCACAAAATAGCCATGGAACCCATTTTGTGAGTGTGACAAGATCTCAGCTGTCTCTGATTCTCTTTCGGTGACCCTGACCATTTTTAGGGGTAGCATTCTGCTTAAATGTCTATTAGGAGCCAGGTAATACCATCCTCTCTTCAGAATCCTAAACCCAGTGATTCCTTGTGGAAGCCACTGGGCTACTAGGTGACTGGACTTTTACATTCTATTTTAGGAGTGGAGAGAGGGTGTACCATATTTTTAGCCAATGCAGCATCTGGAACACCCCTCATTTAACCTCCTTTCAGTGAAAAAGGATTTCTAGCATCTGTTATGCTAATTAATAAGCTTTTGGTGTTGACTACAGATCATGATAGCTAAAGGACTAAAGGAGTTTAGTAGTAACTGCCTCTGGGATGCGGGATTCTAATAAGGTCTTTCAGAGGCCTACCAGCCATTCCTGGAGTGTGTTTTTCTGATTAGAGACCTTTGAATATTACTTAATCACCTTAAGGTGGTCTGAATTAGGCTAATTACCCTAAGGTATCAATTGATACCCCCCAACACACACACCTACTACTAATCTATGCTGATGTATTTTAAAGTTGAAGACTACATAGACTTCCTCATAAAATTAAACAGTGCGTATTAGGGACTTACTAATATGTATTAAATGTACTAAATGGTAGCTATTAATATTACATAAATTTATATTTCTAATAATAACATTAACAGAACTTGGACAAATTAAGGCATCCAACTTGGCGATTGGCTCGGAATGGTAGAGCAAAAGCCAGTAGTGAATTCCATAATTCCTGAAGTATGGAATAAATGATACCCCCTTGTTAGCCAGCAGAAATACTTTGATGGGGGGTCGAATTTTCAAGGGATTGAAATTCTTGGGTGAATAGTAAGGGTGAGTGTAGAGAAGGTTAGATATTAATGTTCATATGGTATCAGCAGGTATCACCAGATAGTAAAATCTGTACAGGACAGGAAATTCTTCCATTTTCTCCCCTGATGTATCTCAGTGCTTAGAACAGTGCCTGGTATCTTGTATTTGCTCAATAGATACTTTTATGAATAAATAAATTAATTTTTTAAATCCAGTCTGGTTCTCTTGAGAATGTTCAGGGCTTATTGCTATACTAGGTATAATGTAGACAATTTTGGTAATTCTTGCACAATTCAAGACTTTTTAATTACCATTAGATTTGTTTGGTATCTGTGATTATCAATCTTTGATGTTACTATTGCAAAAATGTTACAGTTTGCTGAAAGCTCAGATGATAGCATTTTTTGGCAATAAAGTATTTTTAATTAAGATATGTAATATTTTTAGACATGTGATTGTATATTTAATAGACTACAATATAGTATAAACATAACTGTTAAATGGAAGGGAACCAAAACATTTGTATTACTCTATTGTGATATTTGCTTTATTGTGGTAGTTGGGAACTGAACCCACAATATCTCCAAGGTATGCCTGTAATTTCATTCCCCAAACTAATGTGAGTGGGAGCCTGTGGTTAAGAATTTGGGGTGAGGTGTCCTGCCTGCCCCCAGTTCCATTTAGAGTCAAGTCTGAGACAGGCCAACACTTCCTTCTTGTTGCAAGTTTACTTATTATCCAATGAGGATGTCAACCTTTGGAGTACGGGGTCCCTCCTTTACTCCAGAATTTCTGCCTTACTTTCTCATTCTGCTCTGTGCCCTTCCAACTTCCTACCTCATGTGTGGCCCACTAACGCCAAGGCTTTGGACCACCAGGGATGAGCAATTTCGTACTTAGATTATTTCTTTTTACTGTTGATTCTAGACTCAGGGATTTTGAAATTTCCCAGCAGCTCATCCATGCATTTAAATATATTTCCACAATTCAGTTCAAAGTTTTATGTGTTCTGTACCATGAAGGAGTCTCCAAGGACCTCGTCTCTCCTGTTGAAATAGAAGTCTACGATTTTTTGTGTTTAAATCTTTGATCCATGTGGAATTAATTTTTAAATATTTAAGAGTGCAGTAGGGATCCTGCTTTATTATTTTCTAATGTCATCCAGTTACCCCAATTACGTATTGAATAATTCACAAGATGGAAGTCTTAGGATGCAAATAGTGAACATGCTATGGGAAAAAGAGAACTAACACAGATGTGAACAAGACATGGTCCCTGTCTTGGAATATGCTTCAGCCCAGGAAACAAAGGACTTCCATTATTACCATTTGCCAATCTGCATTGGATACAATCAGTTTCTTGTATCACCATGTCCATTTGTGCTGGAGATACTGCCGTCTCTTTCTAGCTCAAAATACTAAAGACATCCATATACTGCTAAGAGTATAATGGAGGATATCTTAACAATTTTCTCATGTTCATTGTTGCCTTACTATACGTAGTGGATGCGTTTCAGAAAAGTTGTATTAAATTTAAATCATGTTTTGAATTTCCTTGGCAAGTTTTCTATTTAAAGGGATTTTACTTTGAATGATTTTCGAAAATCATTTTGAAGAGCAAGTCATGATTCCCCAATCTTTCTACGGTGCAGATAGGAATTTTCATTTACTAGGTTTCTTAATGCAAAATATACTTCATAATTCAGGTTCTTTTCCAAAAGAGGAAGAAAAATATAAGGAGACTGGAATTTTAAAAGCAAATCAATGTGTATTTTAAAAAATGCAGTTGTTGGAATAGACTTAACGACATTTCTTAAGGATCATTTACATGAATTCAACTTGCTTGCAGCTACACGCAAGGCAACATTTTGGGTGTTGTTTTTTTTTTTTTCAAAAGCTAATTTTTAAGCTTTGTAGGGTGGGTGCCAAATGGTATTTTAAAAACACACATTTAAAAAAAGAAGAACGTGCAGTTTTGCCTGGAGTGCAGATGGGGCCTGTGTCAATTGAAGGCATTTTGCCTAAGGACACAGAGAAAATCACTTTTTCATAAAGACCATAAACTCCACTCTTAGGTTTCTGTTCATCTTAATTTGTGGAAGGTGGGAAGGAATTAAATAAGGGGCTTTAAGCTTTCAGCTATTTCAACAATCTCATCGCTCACATTTTATATCACTTATGCTGTAAAAATGATTTGACCTTCAAATTAGTAATAAAAGAATATGATCATTTTTGGTTATTTCTTTTTATTTCTCTTATTGATTTGCTTCTATTGTGTACAGACTGGGCCTAATTCTATTTTATTTTTATATCTAAAAATACATCTTCTCATACCTCATCACCTTGGCCCCTCCAGTGCATGGTACATTAATAATATTAAAAATGATGATACTAATTCTCATTATCAAGTGTTGCCTTGTGCCAGGCATTGTACTGAGGACTGCAGGGCATCATTTCATTTCTACTGCAAAACAGAAGTGAAGACTCAGGGAGAATTTGAGAGATAAGGGACAAAAACGTACATTGGCTTTCAATCTTTTCCTTTTCCCACCCTGAGGATAATTCTTCATGAACACATGTGTGTGAAAATGTCAATGAGAAGAGGATGTGAATCTTCATTTACTGACATGGAACTATGCCTATTACATAATGTCATGTGCAAAACTCAGAGTATAGTACAGTGCCTGCATTAGGATCCCGTTTTTGTAAAAATAAATTTGTGTTAGTGCAAAAACTGCTGAAAAGATAGACTCCCTAAATGTTCATATCAGCTACCAGTCCTTTTTGGTATTCTTTACATTCTTTAATTTCATTTTTAAGTCATGGTTCTTTATTGCAAGCGACAATTTTGATAAAAAAAAAGAAGATCAGCAGACGCACATGACTGTAAGTGGGATCTTTGGTTTGACCCCCGTGCCACTGCCTCACTTACAAATGATAATCCATCCTTTTGATTATAAAAGCCAATTCTCACATTATTATAGGTGAGGTAAAATTAACCCTGCCTGGTGATAATTTCTCATCAATTTTCTATTTTTAAAAATGAGCTCAGTTTTGTCTGCCTTTCCTGTATCATTTAGCCTTACTGTGGTGGTGTCAAGCTACATAAATCACTGCACAAATGAGCCCATTCAAAAAAAGAGAGAGAGAGAAAGAATTTATTAGCTCACGTGACTGGAGAGTAGATGTTCTTGGTGTTTTCAGGGGCTGGACCCGCTTCTCTGTGATTCGCTTGTCTGTGCTCTCCTCCCTGTGACAGGCTTGTCATTCTCACCCCGGTTCCTCACTCTTCTTTCTACCGACAGCCTGCAGTTATTCCAGGCTTCACATCCTTATCCTTCGCTCTTCAGAGAAGGACAGTCACCTGTGATAGCACCTGAGGACCCATGAAGAAGTTTCTTTCCCAGGGAAACTCCTGCAAATCTTTGCTTCTCACTGGCTCAAAAAGGGCCACCTGCGTATTCCCGAGCCAGTTACTAAAACCAGGAGCTGGAGACATCTTGAAGCTGAGGTGGGGGCGGCTCTCCAAAGGGAAATTCAGATGCTTTGGTGGGAGAAGAGGAAAACGGAGGCTGAAGACGCCGCCAACAACATGCAATCCCATTCTCCCTGGCTTCCAGATTCCGGCTCCTCAGTCACATCCCCTCAACGTCCTCCTCCCCCAGCGCACACACTTTAACCCTCCCTTACTTCACAGTTGCAGCAGCTTTAGCCCACTGACCCACAGAACAATCTTGCTCATTGCAGTCTTCATCCTCACATCAAGAAGGTAATGTGACTTGCCTTGGGCCACAACATCCAACTCAAACTCTAATACCCATTTACATTTTTCTCTCCCAACCGTGCACTCTCACTTGCTAGATCATCCTAAATAAACTTCCCGTTTGAAATTATCAGTGGTTCCCTGTCGCATAGCAGGTAAAGTTCGTTCATTTTATCCTGTCCTTTAAAAATGTCAGCAATCTGGCCTCATCCACAATTTAACTTTTTCTCTTGCCCTTCTGGTAAACTATTTCCAGAAAACTGTTTCCATACTGTCTCTTACCTCCACAACTTTGAAAGCACGGCTGCCTTCCATTTGAAAGTCAACTGTGTTTTCTTTTCATAAGTCTGAGTAATTAAGCAGCATTCCATACTATGCACTTCTGCATCCTTAGAGCTTTTACCGTGTATTATAACTGTTCATTAAAATACAAATAATAATACTGATAAAAACGTAAATTTAGTTTAGTAATTTATTCACTGATCATGGCATGTAAGGTCCTGCATAAGCTGGTCTCCACCTACCTCTCAGCCTCACGTCACCACCCTATTTCTTGCTGGCCACACCCTGCCACACAACAGATTCCTAATTCTGTTTCCTGTTTTACGAAGTCTACACTCATAGCCTCTTCCCAATACATTCCTTTGCCACCTCTTGACCTGAATAAATCCTACCCATCCTTTGGCTGTCTCCTTGAATGTCACATCTGCAGGAAACCCTTCTCTGACTCCCCAGAGTGGGTTTGGTCCTCCTGTTACATGCTTTTACAGGACCCTTCACTCTTCCTCTACGATACTTGCTTCAATTGCAATTAATTATTCATTTGATTATCTCTTTAGTGCCTATTCCTCCTCACATATGCTAAGTGCCTAGGACAGCAACTGGTACTAGTGGGTGCTTCATTCTTTGTTGACGAAATAATGGTAAATATTTTTCCCCTACAATGGTGCTTTTCTCCCATTAATCAGCACTGGCTAACAGACACTGCTTAACCCAGCACTTGTTTTATCTTTGCATGAAACAATTACCCAAGTCATTTCATTAGGTTTAGAGGCCTTCCAGGATATAGACATCAACTACCAACTCTAGAGCTTTGAAAGTAAATTTGCTTCCAGCCTCCGGGTCCCTTTCTCCTATCCTTGATCATCTCACTCACCTAACAAGTGAGTAATTCCTTTCATATCACATTTAAGAAGAAGAAACTCTCGTTTGCTACTTTGTGTCCTGTTCTGTCTTTTTCTCAAGGACAACACATAAGATAAAAGATTGTAAGTTTTACATGAGCATGTCTTCATCATGTCTTGGCTCTTTCAATCAGTAGGATACAGATACAGATGCAGATACAGATACAGATAAAGATAAACTGGGTTTTTCCCTTAGCTTCACATGGAATCTAATAAAATGCTAATTATTAATCAAATATCAAAAATCCAATTAACCATTTAAGTAGACTCCAAAACTCTTTCAACCTGGTCATTCTTTTAGAACATTTCAAAACCTATTTAATCAAACTCTTATGCTGTTTAAACTGAATCTTCAGAGTTTCAGAGTGAATTTCAGAGAAACTCATTTCAGGGATTGTCTTATTGCTCCTACAGTATCTTTCTGTGAGGGCTACAGAGACAAATGCTGCTCTTCTAACTTGAAAAAAAATGGTGAAGTGGGAATGATGTCAATGGCCCCATTCTTTTTGCAACAAGGGAAATGTTCTAAATCTTGGCTGTTCAATATGGTACCACTAGTCACGTGTGGCTACTGAGTACTTGAAATGTGGCTAATGCAACCAAGAAACTGAATTTTTAATTAAATTTAAATAGTCACATGTAGCTAGTGGCTGCTGTATTTCACAGCGGAGCTTTATTTGCTGTGATGGATGGATGGGATTCTGGAATTGTGTAAGAGGAGTCAAGAAGTGACTAATAACACAGGTCCTCTCTCCCTTTATTTCTATGTAGGTGAGGGAACTATTCTAAAGCAGAAACTGGTTTCTAATAGGTTGCCCTGGCTACATCGGACATTCCATGCTGTTAAAAACTACACAACACCTCATCGGAGACACTGAAAGACAGACCTCCACAAAAATAATTCGTTAAGCATGTTTGAACAGATGCATTCAGTTTCATCTCTCTCATAAGGTTCAGAAGCAGAAGTGCTTAAAGTGTTCCGAATCATATCAGTACTATGAGCATGTATTGTGGCTGAGTGTTTGTGGCAACATTGCACATCCAACTCATCACCTGTTAAGTCATATCTTTGTTTAATTTTCAAGAATGAAATGATTCATAGTCATTTCATTCATAGGAATTGGTGCCAGTTCATTTCTGGGAGTTCAACCGCCAGCTTCTAGAATTGAGACACAAGCATCCTGGTATAAGGAGAGATTTCTGTCTTGTTTCCCCTAGGAGAAGTATCAGTAACATCACCTTCAATCTAATAAATCAATTTCCGGAAGAATATTTGTTGACATCATTTTTATCATTTCCTGCAGAGTAGATCATGTTCAAAGCAGTAGATGAGCATGGGCAGTGTCTCTGCCAGCTGTAGTCCCCACTCCCCTGCCATCATGTTTAAAGGTGTTTTCACCCTAGCACAAGAGAAGCACCTTTGTGAAAGGTACGCTGGGCAGAGGAACTGGAAAGTGATCTCATTGATTTCATCATGTCCCCGTTCAAGTGGTGGCTGCTGTGTGCTCTCTTCAGAGACAAGGCTGAAGTCTCAGCCTGCATTCCAAGCTCTCTGTGATCAAGCAAGCCAGCTCACAAGGTGAGCCACACTGTAAGGGCTCGTCTCGTTCACATGTAAAATCTTATCGGTGTGAATTTTGGTCAAAATTAACATCAAGGGCAGCCTTGAAAGCAAAAGGGGAAGTGAATATTTCATTAAAAAGCAGCACGCGGCATTCTGGAAGAGAAGAGAGGTTTCCTGTCTGGAGCCCCTACTGCTGTGACTGTTTGTTCGGAGCACAAAGCACTTTCCATTCATGTTGCAGCTGTTTTCCAGGGTCCAGTTCCAATAACGCACCATGTACTTACTGATCACCGGCTCTGGCCACAGAACGGGGCTCCGTGGTACAGCAGGATTTCGTTTTCAACTTTGTTAACTATTTAAGCTATGCATTTAAAAAAATGAATTTCTATTTAAAAAATTTGAAACATACAGAAAAGTTGAGAGACTAATATGATGATCCTCCAAGCAGCCATCACCCAGATTCAACAATTAAGCAAACATTTGCTGTGAGTGCATCATTTATCCTTTTCTGTTGTAGTCATCATTGCTAGATATTTTTAAAGCAAATCCTACATTTCCTAACTCAGTTGTATATGTGTCCAAAAAATATGAGCATTTTCTTTCATAACTTCAGTGCCGTGATCACACCCAAGAAAATTAGGAGTATTTTCCTTAAATCTTCCAACAACCAGTCCACATTCAGATTTCCCCACATATTCAAAAAGTGGTTTTAAAATTGATTTGCTTGGGGGCGGGGTGGGGGTGGATATAGCTTAGTGGTAGTGCGCATGCTTAGCATGCACAAGGTCTTGGGTTCAATCCCGGTACCTCCATAAAAAATTAATTAATTACAAAAATAAATAAAATTGGTTTGCTCAAATTAGGAAGCAAACAAAGCCCAAACATTAAATTAACACAATTCAAACCAAGTTCTATTTCCTATCTCTTCTCTCTGCCTACCTATTTATTATTAGTATATTATGTTATATTATATTATAATAAAAATATATATCATTGACATGTTGAAGAAATCAAGTCAGCTGTCCTACAGTCCCTCACTCCTAAATTCTAAACTTTTCCATTTACTCCTTTGTAGTATCATTTATTTTGATTCTGTATCCGTCTATTTTCAAAAAACCGGAAGTTAGCTTTAAAGATCTAACTAGATTTACGTTCGACGTTTTTTAGCAAGCATGCTTCCTGAGTGGTACTGTGTGCTGCACGTTTTTTCGCATCAGAAGGTGCCCAGTGTTGATCGTTCTATTTTCTAAGCATCTTCCGTCTCCCCTCGAAAGTTAAAGATGACCTTGGGTAAATCATTTGGGCTTGCAGCACCTCAGTTTTCTCACAGAAGATGGAGATAATCATAGTGCATATTTTTAAGTTTGTTGTAAGGATTAAATGATGTACTCTGTAAATGTAACACAGTGCTGAGACAGAGAAACATTTAGATGTGAACTATTATTGTGAATAAGGCACAAGATGTGTTTCGTGCAGTACACGGGTCTACAACGTGTTTGATAATGTTAGCTACTATTATTGTCATTACAAATTATTTTGGCTGAAAAGATCAGGGAAATTTCCTTTGGGGACTCTATTTGAAAGATGAAATGAAAGGAGCATAGACCCCAACACACTCAGGCTCTGAGAAATCCAAGTATCTTCTTAGAACTAGATTATAAGATTCAAGATGGCAGGAATTCACTAATTCCTGGAACCACAGTAGGAAGCCCAGAGCGTGGCCCTCAATAATGGGTGAATAAAAGACCCTGAACAAAACTCAGCTCCGACCCTTCTTCTGGTCCCTTATTGCACAACCCCCTCCTCACTCCCCTGCAACACCCATTTAACAACAAAAGCATTCCCCTCATTTTCAGCTCTGGACATCAGGCCCTGCTACCGCTCCCCACACTGCATAGATACTGTGGGACCTTTCTTTTCACCAATGTCAACTGGACCAGTCCTTCCATGTCTGTCTCATGCCTGTCTCCTCCTGGAAGACCCCTCTGAGACGATCCCACCCTACCTCACTCTTTTCCTTTTCTCTTCACCCACGTCACGTACTGTTTGCCCACACAACTGGATGCTTAAACTTGACAAATCTGCAGAGCGTCTTGATTCCCTCCACTTCTGTCTTATTTCCTGAAATAAAGTTGTGAACGCTGATGGTTGATGTGATGTTTTCTTGCTTTCCAACTTCCAGCCTTCTCTTTCTAACACCTATCCCCAACCCAAACACCCGGCCCAGGAGTGGAAACATAGCAGAACTTTATATAAACACTCTGTACCGATTATGCCCCTCCTCATTATACCTCTCCAATGTACCTGGATACTCAGGGACAGAGTCATCCATACACTGCCATGAGGCTGGTCACGGCTCTGTGCTCAAAAGCACCCTGTGTCTATTTCCTGCACCTGTCACCACACCACACGATGATGGTCTGGTTTTGTCCCCATCAGACTGATTGGGTGCTAGAAATGGATTACGGACTTTCATCCCTGTTGCCCCAGAAATAAGTGTAGAGCTTGGCACATAACAGATGCTCAGTCAATGATGAATATGAGAAATAGTGGGTCACCCAATCTGACAAGTTCACTTTTGCCCCAAAAAAGAATTATAACTGATTTTTGGATTAATTTAGTCAATAAATGAAGATGTGAGAACCAACTACACACGTAGGCCCAGCCCTCAGGAAAATATGAAACATATTCTTAGGAAGTAGGTAAAATTAGACCTAAAATTGAAATGGAAAAAAAAATTGAAGAAAGGCATTGACTACTTATGGCTTCATTGTTCTACTTAGGAACATTATGGAGTTTTCAAGGTTTTAAACCTAAAGAAAAACTCAAGCAGTAGAATTTCAGGCAGGGGAGAGGGCTATTTAGGACACTGAGATCTCCTGATACTGCTTAATTAACGCTGAAGAGAAAGCGCTCTCCTCCCTTCTGGAAGCTCCAGTATTGCTCCGACCTCCCCACCCAGCAACCAAAACAAGGCAGCTTCAGGTCCTAAGAAGTACAGAAGAAGGATGCTCTCCATCTGTGTGATGGGTTTCTTCCACTCCTTGGGGTGGAGATCATCACCCAGGTCGAGGCATGTCCAGGTCATGTTCCACATACCTTCCTCGGAATCCGGAGCCCAGGTACATATACACCCCTGTGTTGGCATTTCAGTGTTTTAAACACCGACATCTGAATGAGTGGCCCAGCCAAACGTAAGGAAAAAAATTTGTTATCCAATTATCTTCATCTTCTGAGCCAAAAAAAGATGTCCTTTCTTGCATTTTAAGTCTACCTGTCCAATGCCTGGTTTGAAAAAGAAAAACAAACTAGCTCTCTTCAAGAGCTGGGCAAATTGGCAATGATAATTTAACATAATTTAGTTAAAAGTTAATTCTCCCCTGCTGCGAGCTATGGCTGATTTGTTTAGAGAATTATTACCATTCATTGTTCATTGAGTTTTATCCTTCTGAAGTTCCATTGATGTAGCGTGATGGGTTACTAAGAAAAATATTATGATTTTAATTGCATTTTGGCATCTTAAAAGACTATTTCACACTGCTTAACATCTGCAGTCAACAGATGTTTAAACACAACTCCCTCGATGACTAAAATTTGGCAAAATGTGTAATAGTTGGAACAGTTTAAAATTCTAAATATACTTCTAGGAACACGATACAGGCAGACGAAGTACTACTGGAATGTGTTTTATATTAACAATTAAAGTATTATATGTACCATCCCTGGGAAATGACAGGTCTCAGGGAGAGAACAAGAAAAGCCAGGAGATATTTCAATCCTGCCGCACTAGAGATATTCTATAACGGTGTTGTATTTACACTCATTGTCAACTGTAGTGGGGATCCATTTTTTAAAAATTTATTTTATTTTTTTCTTTCCCTTTTTAAAAATTGAAGTATAGTTGATTTACAATGTTGTATTAGTTTCTGGTGTACAGCACAGTGATTCACGTACACATCTATATATATGTATGTACATATTCTTTTTCATTACACATTACTACAAGCCACTGAATACAGTTCCCTGTGCTATACAGCAGGACCTTGTCCTTCATCTCTTCTGTACATAGTAGTTTGTATCTGCTAATCCCAAACTCCCAATTTGCCCCTCTCTCCTCCCTCCCCCTACTTCTCAAAACCATAAGTTTGTTCTCTATATCCGTGAGTCTCTTTCTGTAAATATTTTGTAAATAAATTCATTTATGTCATTTTTTCAGATTCCACATATAAGTGCTATCATATGACATTTGTCTTTTTCTAACTGACTTTCTTAATTTAGTATGGTAATCTCTAGATCCATCCACATGGCTGCAAATGGCATTATTTCATTCTTTTTTATGGCTAAGTAGTATCCCATTGTTTATATATACCACATCTTCTTTATCCATTCATCTGTCAGTGGACATTTAGGTAGCTCCTATGTCCTGGCTGTTGTAAATAGTGCTGCTCTGAACGTTGGTATGCACGTATCTTTCTGAATTAGAATATTCTCTGGATATATGCCCAGGAATAGGATTGCTGAATCATATGGTAACTCTATTTTTAGTTTTTTAAGGAATCTCCATACTATTCTCCATAGTGGCTTCACCAATTTGCATTCCCGCCAACAGTGTGGGAGGGTTCCTTTTTCTCCGCACCCTCTCCAGCATTTATTATTTGTAGACTTTTTGATGATGGCCATTCTGACCCAAGTGAGGTGATAACTTATTGTAGTTTTGATTTGCATTTCTCTAATCATTAGTGATGTTGAGCATCTTTTCATGTGCCTGTTGGTCTTCTGTATGTCTTCTTTGGGAAAATGTCTATTTAGATCTTCTGAGTGGGAACCCTTTTCTAAGTACTGCTATTAATGGTGGTTAACTCTGGAAGCTAGCAGAAGCAAAGCTGTGAAGCAGATAGTTTGTCCCTTTGCTTTCGGTACTCTTCTTCTCTGACTCAGAGCCCCAGTAGCTTCCATGAAGGTAGTTCCTAAGATTAAGACTTCAGACTTAACATCACATTAGTTGGTCAACCTTTGGTTAATTCAAGCAAAAATCCAGGCAGATCAACATAGGGGTGTGTGTGTGTGTGTGTGTGTGTATTGGGAGACAGGGGTGAGGCTGAAGGAGGTGGAGGAAGGAGAGTGACCCAATTAATGTTTGACCTACTGTTGACCAGTACACTAACTGGCCCCATGTGCTCTCCATCATGGCTATCTTGGCTTCAAGAAATCCAGATGTAATCATGAATTTTTTATCAATCACAAGTTTCAACAATCTACTCCCACTGACCCCTTAGGACAGTTGCTAACTCAACGGCGTGGCTGAGATTGCTTCCTTATCTCTTGTTGAACTAAACTTCAGTGAAAACCCCGCTTCCATAGCAAGCATCCAGAAGGCTGTGGCAGAAAGAATAAGAAGCCCACATTTTCTAGCCCTGAATGGTTAAGTCCACAGTCACAGGAAAGGTATTTGAGATTCTGGTTATTATACAACAGCTTTCAATAGTCTCATATCTGCCTGATTCATGATGTCATCCTGTTCCTTACCTTGTAGTAGCTTAAAACCCTATTGAGGAGACATGATTCAAATGTGTAAAATAATAGAATAGTAGAAGTATCGTAATGGTTAATTTTATATGTCAAATTGGCTAAGCTATTGCGTCCAGTTGTTTGAGCAAACACCAGCCCAGTCTACATGTTGCTGTGAAGGTATTTTTTTAAATGAGAATTTCTGACTCAAGACCACAACTGAAGTCCTATCTGAATTTGCAACCTGCAGGCTTACCCTACAGACTTCGGACTTGCCAACCTAATTGTGTGAGCCAATTCTTTAAAATAAATCTCTCTCTCTCCAGAAAAAAACAGATATATATTATATATTATTATGTATTGTGTACATAATATGTTACATCCATATTATATGTATTACATACATATGTAAACAGACCGCAGACTGAGTAGTACTGTAACATTTATTACTGAAAAATATCCGCTGTGAAAAATACTAACCCAAGTTGTCCGAGGGTCAACTGAACACACACACACACACACACACACACACACACACACACACACAGTTCTCTTTAACCCTAATACTGGCATGTATAGTTAACATCTGGGTTCGGAGAAGTTGACTTTGGCCAGGAGGAGGTAGAATAAGCTTCACTGAGAAGTAAATTAGATTAGAAATGTGATGGAAGTGGTTCATCAAGAGGGAACCAGCTTGTACAAAGACCTAGAGATTGGACCTGTGCCCTTGAGAGGATCAACGGGTGTCTTAGCCTGATATTGGGAGGCTGTGCTCTGGAAAGCAGTGGGTACTAAGACTGGATGGATTGGTGGGACCCAAGGGCTGATGTGTGAAAAAAAATGCCTCTTCCTTTTCTTCCATGCAGGGGGCTTAGGTGGAATTACCGCACTTTTCACGATGGAGTCGATTTTCTGCAGCTGTCCGACAGCAGTGCCCGCATCAGACTGTCTCCAGCTGTCCCCAGCCATCGTCACACCCTCTCTCCTTCGTACCCACATCTAGAGGCATTTTCTCTTCCTAAATAGACAGCCCCGTAAAGAATTTTAAAAGAATCTCATTGAGGAAATCTGGAGCATGAGCGTGAAGGTAAATTCACAATGTGACAAACGTTGAAGGGAATACTTAAGTCAGGAGATGCATGAAGCGGTAGTGGAAAGAGGGCTCCTCTCAGAGAGTAGAGAAAGTCAGAGTCCTGGAGAACCAGAGATTCAGGACCCAGGGAGCGAGCATTCCTGTTCCCGCAAGTGTCACAGACCATTTGAGCAAGTGACCCTTCAAGTGATGTTTAAATGAGTAAATAGGACCCGTGTCTCAGGGTCAGAAACGATGTTTATGCTATTGACTCTGTCCCTCTGGAGAAGCCGCCACCAGACTGAGAGGGTGGGATGGCTTACTGAATGCTAAAAATGGGTTTCTTAGAAAAATACTGTGGGTAGAGGGAAGCAAAAAAAGAAAAATCAAAACTATACATAATCCTATTACTTGAAACTGACATGATATAAGAAGGGAAGTTCTCCCCTCTAAATTTCCAGCCCTGCTTCTTGTGGTGAATATGAATCTCATTTTACAAACTCAGATGTGCAAGAAATAGTACTTTATTTTACACAAGTTACATCCAATTCTGAGCCTACTGTCACTCTCCTCGTCCTCTCAGGTTATTAGGAGTTCAATGCCAGCCAGTATTGTCACCCTCAGGGGTGGGGAAGGGTCCCAGGGTCTCCTGTAGCAACAGGTCCTAGAGAGGTCTCTTTAGCCATTGGATGAAGTCATGCTATTTACAGCTGAGGCACCCGTGATCTCAGATCATATGATTTCTTCCAGCTCTGACTCCTTTGCTGCCTCTTTCAAAGCTAGGAAAAGCTTTGGTGAGGCTTCAGAATTCCCAGCTCCCTCGGCCAGTCCATCTGAGGTCTTCCTCCTCCTGGGAGTCCTCCAGGACTCACAGATTTCTATCCCATTTTCATTTCAAAGGCCTTCCCTTCTTTCTCCTGCTCCTCCAGGATACCAGAGGCAATCTCCTCAACTGGTTTAGGTTTTAGAAAATTCCGGACCAAGATCAGAAGTGTCTTCCCGACAACTTTGGCTTCTGGCCCTATGACAAAAATCTCCCTTGTGGCAAAAGGCCACAAAAAGGCCTGACCATCTGCTTACAGTGCGGGAAAGGAAGAAACACAGGGTGAGACCAAACACAAAGTAAAATTCCAAAAATTAACCACCACACACTGTTGACAGTTTGATGAGTACCATTACGGAATATTCTTGTGCTTACAAAGTGAAAAATCTATCTGCACATAAGCGTTTTTAATTTTTTAAAGAGAAAGATCAGACTATATACATCTGCAGTCACGATGTCCTTTTTCATTTAGTATATCGTAGCTGTCTTCCTAGATTAACCTTATTTTATTCAATCAGGCTACTCCAATTCTTGTGTTCTTACCAACAATGCTGTATTACGCACAGATAACTGTGTCTCTGTGTTATTATTTTTCTGCCATTGCTTCCTAGGAGCGAACTGACTGGGTTGACCAAGTGGTTAAGGAATTGTAAACACTCGGGTTTATTTGCAAACTGCAGCAAAGTTCTCTGCTTCCTGCACCTTGGGTTCTGGCAAGCCCTGGTAAGTTGGTTAGCACAAGATGGTTTGAGACAGACAGAGCCTGAAAAATGAATTTCTCAAGTTCCTAATCTTTGTAACTTTCATAAAGGTGGTGCAGTTGGTGCAACAATTATTCCAACTAGCACCTTGGTTTTCCGGCATGAGCTGGATCTCACCATTTGTGTTCAGGCAATAAGAACCTGGGCTTTACCATGAACCTGTGAAGTGACACAGGCAAGCCACTTCCTGCTCCACGTTTAGGTGTATTGTTTGCAAAATGGGGATGGAACAGACAAATGATCTCCTACAGACTTCCTGCGATGATATCATATGTATCACACGTTCTCTGAGTCCATGAACACGCACCACCCTGGGGCGGTAACCAGTGTTTGTCTGTGGATATATGGCCACCTTTGGGATGTATGGGCCCTACTGTGCCTTTTCAGCCTCTTACTTTATGTTTTAGCAATACTGAGTTTGTATTAGCTTATGTTTCCCCCAAAGTAGACCCTGGGACAAGGATTCAAGATCAAGGAATTTATATTTTGGGAAGTTCAGGAAGTACCTATAAGGGAGTAAAGATATCATGCAGTGAATGAAAGTGGCTGATATAGGATGTGTCATCAAGTCAGCTGTCATTATGGGTCTCTGAAGCTTAATCCTGAAAGGAAGTGCTAGGTAATGGTGTAAAACACATGCCTTAAAAGTTATTTTACCTGAAGAGCAAGGGAGCTGGGGTATTTATTCACCACCACACACCAGCACATCCTAGCGTGCTAAGTACCAGCACATCTAGCCCGCCGTGCACAGCAGCACTGCCTCCCTTGGTTGAGAGAAGAGCCATCCAGCCAAGAATGTAAAAGGAGTTCTGTGGAACATGACCTCAGGATGTGGGCACCAACAGTGTCTGCTGCCTAATTCTCTTAGTCCCCTTCGAAGCTAGTATTGTTTTATTCTTCTGTGCCTTTGCTTGTGTTATCCTTTCTCCTTCCTTTTTCTAATTAACTTACAACCCTTCCTAAGTTTCATCCCACCTCAGCTACTTACCATCTGTGTGACTTTGGGTGAGTTACTTAAGCTCTCTGGACTTTAGTTTCCTCATTTGTGCCACAGGCATAGTGATCATCCTTATCTGATAAAACAGTTTCTAGGATTAAGCAGTAATGGATGGAAAACACTTAGAGCCTACCAAGTAATGCTTCTTCAGTAAGTGTCAGTTATCATTTTTATTATCCTTCAAAAGCTTCTTCAATTGAAAATTCCTTGAAGAAATTAGCCCTGAGACTCCAGACTGGGTTAAGGGCTCAGGATCCATCTTAATGCGTTGAGGTGGCATCTTCCACATATGAGTTTGTCTTCTCCTATGGACAGAGTTCTGGGAGGACACCACAGTAGCTTACTCAGGTCTACATCCCCTGGGCAAGTAGTGCAGGGCTTAGCCTGTCTTTCTGTAAACAGGTAATAAACAGAGACTCTGATTTTACTTATTCACAGATAAATCACTTTGCTTTAAGAATCACTCTGGGTAAAATAAAAATTTCACTAAATTGTAGCAATATGTTTCCTTTATCCTAATGCATGCATTCCTTCCAGTGATCCCTTGAAAACACATACACATACACACTGACACACAAAACAATTTAATGTTTATGAAATCAGGTTGAGTTGGTCTTAACACTGAAATGGTTTATCTTCACCTGCCTTTCTTTCACAAAATCAGCCATTATTAAATAAATGGTAGGCTCTACTATTAACATTGATGATACCTACTTCAGGTCCTGAAGTGGGAGTTAACTTGAAAACCTCAATGTCTGGAGTGCCTCGCCCAAGCCTGTGGCTCTCACAGCCCCATCTTTACCCCAGCACAGTCCCAGGAACTGATCTGCTGAATTTCACGGAGTTTCAGTCTCACCTGGATTGAGGATGACGGGGAAAACTAGGGAGGGGGTCCTAAGATGGGAACAAGCCTTGTTGGGGTCATGTCAGCCCAGTGTCAAGGTGCAGACCCATCCAGGAAGTCATCCAGCCTGAAGTGACAGCTGCATGGTGTGGGAATGACTTGGCCTGGGATGGACACCCCAAAACCAAGATCCAAGGCTCGAGGGCACTGACAGTCAAGGACTTGGTCCTAGGCAGCAGGTGGGTGAAACTGTTTGGGGTGGAGGAGGGAAAGATATTGACGAAGAACCAAGGGCCTTGGGAGGATTTAGTCAGGCGCTAAATGTTGCCTCATTCAATTTTAGTTGAAGAGAAAAATAACTCTGGCTAGAAAAAAAAATAGCAAATGGGCTTGCTAATACCACTAAAACAGAAAAAGGACTTTGTAGAAGAAAACATCAAGAGCAAACCCGAGGTTGGGGAGGGGTAAATTAGGAATTTAGGATTGACAGCTACACACTACTATCTATAAAGTAGATGAACAACAAGGACCTACTGGATAGCACAGGGAACTGTATTCCAAGTCTTGTAATAGCCTCCAACGGAAAAGAATCTGAAAAAGAATATATATATGTAACTGAATCACTTCGCTGTACACCTGAAACACTGTAAATCAACTACACTTCAATAAAAAAAAAAATAAAAGCAAACTCGAATTGTCATCCTGGCTTCTTGACTTACTCGCTGAAAGAATCTGGGCGAGCAGTTCAGACAAGTAATCTGTCTGCACTTAAGTTTTCAACCTGCGATGCAGATAATATCCCTGGGCTGCAGTGAGGAATCAGTGAGGTCATTCGATAACGATCATGATGACTAGTGAATACTGAATACGTACCAGAACCAGTACCAGGGGCTTTCATACACTTCGCCTCATTTCCTGAAATAATCCTACAAGATAGGCACATTGTCATCCTTATTTTCCAGATGCAACTTGATTCTCAGTGTGGTTAAGTAACTTGTGCCAGGTCCCGTAGCTAGACAACGTATATAACCATCGCGCATGGAGGACAGTGGGTGTTTAACACAGGTCCGTTCTCAGCTTTCGTTCCACCTGCAGTGCTAGCCACAGACGATGTTAAAATCATCTGATTATTGGAGATAAAATCCTTGGGAGGGTGTTCCCCTTCTGCTGGGCTAGGATTTGTTAAGCAATCACCATGTGAATTGTCAATTTGGTAGCTTCTTAATCTACAGAAGCCATGACCTTATTGTAACCTGTTGAATTCCTCTGTCGCCAGTGTCTCTCCAGGGACCTCCCTCTGCATTTGTTTGTGGCTGACTGTCTGTGACATTTCCTCCACTTCCTGAGTCCCAGGATGATTTGTTTCTCATTTGAGTTTGAGCAGCCTGGGAGATAATGTCAAAAATCAATCAGTTCCCTGACAAGCTTTGCACATCCAATCCCTCAACTTTGCATGAAGGATAATTTCTACTACCTGAGTCTCATGGGAGTGGTGAGGCCCTCCGGATGAGAACCAGGAAGTCGGAACATTTCCTAGAACGTGGAACGTCATGCACGGGAGAAGGTGCATTGCATGGCATTTGAGTCCCAGTGCAGGAAGTTGGGGGGTGAGGAGGTGTCATCCCCTGGGACTTCTGGAAGCTGCAGGTGGGGCATGGGACCTCTTGATCTAACGGGGATAACCAAGAGCCCCTCTAGAGAGCCCCAGGAACAGTCCCCAAGTCTAGTCTTCCCCCTCGCCTCAGTTTGTCCCTCTGTTATGGGGGAAGGCCATGACGCCTTGGTGCTTTGAACTGGTTTCTGAGGAGAGATTAAGGCTGGGATCTCAGGGTTCCTTCTCCTCTCAAGACAAGCCAGCAGCCACAGGCTCAGTGCAGCCTGTCATGGATTTGCCTTATAATGTGTTTGTTAAAGAAATTGAATTAGTTGCGACATTTAAAACAAGAGGCTGCATATGAAACTCCACATTTCTGGCATCTCTTGAAGAATCACATCTGATGATCCCAAGCTGGCATTTCCACAGCGAGTGTAGGCTGCATCTAGGGAAGTGTCTTCACGTGGGACAGGCACTCTCCTGTCTGCCCAGGCCCAGTCCCCACGTGGCCCCACACTTCCTCAGGTTATCTGCCTGGTCCCCAGGTTTTGAAAGAGTAAAGAAAAGTAACAACGGAGTTAAAAGAGATTCCTAGTTTGAAACAGGAAAAGTAAAAGGCACTTTCTAACTATTGCCTTTATATATTATTGTCCCAGTTTTGCAGAAAGAGACACTGGAGATCAGAGAAGTTAGTTAACATGCTCACGTTACGTGGTTGGTAAGTGGTAGAAATGTAATTTGAGGTTGGGGCTCTCTGGCTCCAAGTGGTGTGACCACAGAATTCACTCTGCCTTTCCATCATGATGGCCTCACCTGGGATCTTGCTGCCCCTTGATGAATAGATGCCCACACATTGCTGAATCCCCAGGGCACCTGTCAGGCCCCTCGGAGTTCCCATTATATCGATCACCATACTTCATACCAGGAAAATCCAAATGGAGTCTTGCTAGTCTCTTGCCCTGGCTAGAATCCTCTCTGCTCTCTGAATCCCTAAGAAGGATGTGTGTTGTGATATTCAAATAGGAGAGGAGAAACTGCTTTGTGAATCACCAAGGTGACCATTTGCATTCAGGTTAAGAGGTGAGGGGTAAGAAGTCGGATGACTCTCTGTCCCACAAGTCAGCGGCCATCTGCACTTCACATCACTGGCCTGAATTTTCAGCCTCATTAAATTCTTTCAGGTCATCTGGTCCCAATCTTTGTGGTTGCCTTACGTCCCAGGAGTTACTGTCCTTTCTAACCTGTGCTTTTCTGCTCCCACCTCCCCGCCAGCCTTAGCTGTTCTTGCAGTTCTTAGAGTTGTCCTCTTAATTCTTCCCAAGAGCTGACAGGGGCTGCTGGGCATGTAGCAGACATCACTCCTTTGGGTTTCCATATGGCATCCACCTTGTTCTGTCAAAGGTCCTGGGGAGCTACTTTTGCTGGACTCCACCATGTTCCACCTGATGCCCCAGCCAAGAGGCGTCATGGTCACATAGGGTTCTGTGCACCGGTGGTAAAACAAATGCCTCTCCTCACATTCTGTCTTTTGGTGTGGCTACCAAGCTGCTGGTAGCTTCAATTCTTAGAGAGTCTGAGCTTGGCTGGTTTTAATCACAGCATCCCTCTGCCCCCGTCCATATCCTCTCACGGCTCTACTGGACCCAGAGGAGCTGCCTGGGGAACTGGGCTGGGAGGCACAATTCGGAGCTAGGGTCTGCCCTTCTCCTTTGATGACTAAGGCTGCGTTACTGCACCAAGACTGTCCGCCTAATGCCGCTGTCCCTGAGACTGAGTGTTTTGAGCAAATCCTTACTATCTCACCCATACTCAGCATGACTGGATGTCAGTGACGAAGGAGGCTCAGAGTCTAGTCGGAACCCCCGAAATCTTAGGTGGCAGTGTTTTATATTATCTTATGACCTTAAAGCCCAAATCATCTGAAATAGGCTATCACACAGCCTCAATCTAGACACAGGCTGGCTTAAGTGTTCCTCTGGGTGCCTGGGTGTGCAGCTCCTGTGTCCTCTTTCCCGAAGAAAGCCTCATGACTCAGAGGTTTGGACTCCTGCACTGTGTGGGCTGGGCACAGGGCTACAGGACCACAGTGGCTGCTGCAGTAGGTGGAAACCCTGGGGCTGGCCGGAGTGACAATGAGGGCATGGAAGTGGAATCCAAGGACAGGGTTAGGCTGCGTCTTAGAAAGGGACAGAGGCAGTGCACGCTCCCTCTCATCACTGCCTTCCTCTGCAGAGAGCCCTCCGCAGTTCATAGGATGGCATACGGCCACCCCCAGAACTCTCCTGTTTACATGTAATAGTTCCAGAAATAAGCAAAGCTAGTCATATCTTTCCCAATCTCACTTTCGAATTTGCAGAGAGGAGGGCCTGATTGTTTCCACTCAGATCCATGTTCATCTCTGATCTAGTCAGTCTGCCCCACCCACCATATCTGTGTCTGTGGATCCAAGGCAGTTCACAGAGAAGGCTGGTGGGAGCTGACAGCTGGAAACACATCCATGCTACCTGAGAATATTTTTTCCATCCTGACATTCACTTGTACCTTTCTGGAAAGGCATTGAGGAGGGGAGGGATGGTGCTTAAGAGAAGCAGTGAGATCTAGCAAATAATCTTGGTAGCTAATAGTCACAGAAAATTTCCCATATGCCAGATACCACACTGAGTGTGACAGAGGAATTCTCTCACCTAAGACACACAATGAGATCTTAGCCTCATCTCATAATGAAGACACCAGGCTCAGGGAGCTGGCTGGACCAAGATCTCCGTGGAGAGCAGAGCTTAAACCCAAACTTATGCTTCTAAGCATTTTATTTACAGTCAGGCACACCTGGTTTCAGATATTGAGGTTGCCACTATCTATGTGATTTTGGACTAATCCCTCTGAGTCTTAGGTTCCTCATCTGTGAATGGAGATAAAAACACTTCTCCAATTTAAAATGTTGAAGCCAGGCACCTAAAGACCATCATTCTTTCCCTCCATGTACCTGGGCTTCCCCGCCCCATCCCAAGCACCCCTGCTTTTTCTCTCATCCAACCCAACTATAACTAAAACCTCCAGAGCTCTCCAGCCACGCCCCCCACCAACTCCAAGAAACCTCAGATTAAAAAAGTGACAAGAAAGCAGTATTTGGAGTCAGAAGACATGGATTTGAATCTTGTGTCAGCATTATACTAATTTCTTAATAAAGTCTTTTTACAGTGCTGACTCAGTTTCCCCATCTGTAAAATAAGACTAGAGTCCTGCAAAGATATGGAAGTGGTGGGGCTGATGGTGTGTGTCTGTCTTCATGATTAAATAAGAGATACGTGTGACATGTTCGAGAAACGCAGGGGCGCCACACACTTGGAAGAGATTATTACTAGGGCAGAAAACTCCCAGAATGACCTTTTGGCCTATTGCCTGGTTCCCAGGATGTTTTTGGCAGGCCGCCGTTTGCCCAGTACTTTCACACTCTTAATTTGTAGCCGGATATGTTTGCTCGTCTTACCTCTTAGGTGGCACTTAGGTGGCATGAGTCTAGAGTCTAGGGTGTGTCTTTCAAGTTTCTTTACAGAACTTAGAAATGATGGATGTCTAATAAATGCTAGATATACAGACAGAATTCAGGCTTTCTATACATCTGTCTTTCATGTTTCTGCTGCAGTGGTTTTCAATAGTCTGGAGACCTCCTACCAATAAAGGCCTTTGAAAAATCTCAGAAAGCCCTGTTCAAACGCAAAGGTATTATTAAATTTGCAGGAGATGCTGTTGTTACTAATAGCATGCAGATGTATGAGCAGTAATGGAAATAATACTCTTGAAGCAAAAATGCTTTTATTTCTGTTTTGTTCTCTGCATTGGGCAAAAACATCCTATATGGGTCAAACTGCTACATTTCTGTATCCTGTGTGCCTGAGGGCACATCCTGAGATATCAAAAGAAGAAAGAAACATATAGCAACACGGAATCATGAAAATTTAGAGCTTAAAGATTATTATGTTCAGCCCCACCGCTTCACAGATGAGAAGACTAAATCTAAGAGACGTGAAAATGACTTGCCTAAGGTCACACAGTGAAATGTCACCTTCGTATGTCATTATTCTTCCCTGGAAACATTTTGATGTCTTCAATATGTCGACACTACCTTGGAAGGAAAACAATTTTAAAAATGAAATCTTTCCTTCCAAGGCCCAATGCCATCTATCTTAGACTTGCTGATGGAGATGGTAGAAGTGAGGCAGTGAAGGGGAACCAGAAAAGCCCGCAGGCTCACCACTTGTTCCTCAGCTCACCACAAATACACCGCTCAAGTAGCTAATCACAATCCAGCCAGCAGGCATCTACCCAGGTGACTTTCTTCAAATTAAACATCGAGTCACTTCATTCAAATAATTATCTCTTGAGCATCTACTTCATGTCAACAGTGTGCTGGGCTCTTGAGGGAAATAAACTTCAGTCACAGACAAAAATAGGTAACATCTGCAGGACAGAGGCAATCCAGCACAATGTCCAAGATATGGGCCACGGAACCAAATGAGCTACTTACCAACTATGTGACTTGGAGCAAGGTCCTTAAGTTTTTTGTTGTCTCAGATTCCCCATGTGTACAGCGGGGCTTAATAATAACTGTCGGGAGGTTCCCAAGCTTAATACATATCAGGTGCTTCCAGTGTCTGACAGACAGTAAGTGCTATATTAAGTATTATTTCACGTGCCCTATCTCATTAAGTCTCCTGGCAACTCTATGAAGTAGATACTGTTCATCTTTCATAGAGGAGTAAACTGAAGCTGAGAGGTCAAGTGACCCCTCCAAGGTCACCCAGAAACAGATGCATAGAGCCAGGGTGCAAACCCAGGTCTATCTGACAGCCTGGCCTGGTGTCATACCCACTGCGCTGTGTGCTGCCCTGAGAAGCAAATCTTGCTCTCAAGAAGGCTGGGTTCTAGGAGCGGTACAGCAGGACTGAGAACACAAAGTGCCCCTAGAGAGCTAGAACTAAACTGGGATGGAGATTTCACGACAGGCTTGTGGAAGGCCGTTTCTAGCTTGGGAAATCAGGACAAGGGTCAAGGAGGAGGTGGCATTTGAATTGAGTCTTGAAGGATTTATTTATCGAGAGGCGGGAGTGAGAAAGGACTAGCAAAGGGCAAGGGGTGGGAAGGGCAAGGTATCGATGGGAGGTAGGCAGTGGGTGTTTCAGGAAAGTGGATCCTGAGGTTCATTCAGGAGAGCAGGGAGGGATGGAGCCTGAAAACCTAGGTGAAGCCAGATCACAGGGGGCCTCAAGTGTGAGGCTAAACAGTGTGCATCTAAAACTGGAAGTTCCTAAAATGGCACTTAAAAAGACCAAATGGAAAAAAAGAACAAAAATTAAAAAAAATAAGACCCAAGACTTTGCAACACGGTGATTATCAGTGAAATTGGTAAAAATATGGGCTTATTTATTGAGTTAGCTCTCTTCTGAAAAAGTCACTTCAGTTTTTGGAAAAAAAGATTTTTTAACCAAAAAGGGAGCTGATTTTGCAAATAAATATTTATTCATTGGAAGAGCTTTCTTTCTGAAATGTGATATAATCTCCATATTTAAATGAAAATGCAGTCCTAGATATTTTTCCTTGCCTGGTTAAGCATACCTAGAACTTAAATTGCATTTGTGAATTCTTTCCTTTCCTCCTTCCATCGTTCCCTCCCTCCCTTCCTTCTCCTTGTGTCTAAGCTCAGTTCACTCCTTTGTCCTGGACAAGTGGTGTCTTCTCCAGATCTTTAATTCTGATTCCTCCTTCACGTTTTGAATGTTGTCTATGTTTGAATTCCACATTCATTGTGACCTGAACTCTCAGCCACCAGGGCACCCAACATCCCTGGAATGGCCGAGCTGAGAGGGATGGCAGAGAGGATAGAGACTAACCTCAGGTCAGATCTGAGAAGACTAAGGCCCAAAGAGAGAGCATGACTTTCTCAAGAACATGGAGCCAGTTCAAGGCGGAGCTGGGACCTGAGCTTGTCCCCTGTTTCCCATCCAGTGCTCATTTTAGTGCATGGTCTGAGCACATGTGTAAGCAGGGCTTAGGGGAAGAACTGAGTTTCTTAGGAGTGGTTGGTTCACAGAGTCTCAACAGACTACTCATGTACTGTTTCAAGAATTAGAATCCATGGAGTATTTAAGGCTGGAGGGAACTTTGAGATCATCCAATCCAGTGTCCTCTTTTCACAGAGGAGATGACCAAGGCTGAGAGAAGAGAAGGGGCCCTCGCCCAGCTCACACAGCTGGAGAAGGGCAGAGCAAGGTCAGGGATTCCAATCTGCTGACTCTCAGGCCCATGTTTTCTCTCTGTACATGATCATCCTTATTTTTCCAAGCCTCCATTTGAATCCATCTCTTTATAGTCACACACACTGAAAGGAATTCTACTGCACACCACCTGGAAGGGCTTCAAGTGGAATGCAGGCAAACCAGGAGGAAGCCACGCCGTTGGTTTTCTTCTGATGGTCAGTTCAGGTTGGTGTGTGGTGGGGGTGGAGGTGTGGGAAGCTGGCCAATTCATCTTTAGCAAGTTCTTCATCCTTTTCTACCCAAAATGCATCACAGTTATGAACTCCTTCGTGAAACCAGAACCCAAATGAGTGAAAGTGGAATTAGGAACTGGCGAAGTAATGTTCAACCCAGTCAAAGCCAAGACTTCAGATTTGCACAGCACTTCCACAGCCGCCTGCTCCTCACACTCACAGAGGGGACACATGGTGAAGGCTCAGTGGCTAGACTGTGTTGTGGGTGTGGCTTGTGCCTCTGAGCCCACGCATGTGTGAAAGCATCGCATAAACTATAAAACACACCATATGGAAAAAAGGAAAAGGAATCCAGACACTCACCCTCATTATCCCATTCTCTCTCCTTTGCTAGGAATTAGACCCAAAGAAGGGTGTCGGTCCAAAAACCTAGCAACCACCCATTGTTTTCAGCTTTGCCTGCTGAGTAAAATCGCCGGGAGCTTTGAAAACAATACCAATGCCTGAGCTCCACCCCCAAGTGTTCTGATTCAGTTGATCTGGGGTGGTGTCTAGACGTCATGATTGTTTGAAAAACTCCCCAGGAGTCTAACATGTAACTAAGATGGAGAATCACTCAACTGGGCCATTCAGTAGCTTTCTCTGATTGCTGGGACCCATTTTTTTTGTACTGCTGCTAACTTCTTTGTAGTCACTTAGGGCTAAATGCACTTATATACTGCATCATTCAATTTTAATAGATACTTGTTGAGTGCTTGGTGGCCAGATGGACTGCAGTGGCTGCAAAGATGAATGAAAATGCCCATGGCCCCAGGAGAGCATAGGGCAAAACGAGGGGCTCAGTCACCCATACGCGTAACTACTGCCTGGAAAGGGAGCAATTACTCTTCCTGGGAAAATCCTGACGCCCTCAGAAAACTGAATCTTGAAGATTCTATACGTGGGAACAATTTTTATCTTCTTAGTAGACGATTCCTTTGTAGGGAGAGGACTGCTTCATGGAAAGGTTGCTTTGATGAGTCCTCCATCGTCCTGAAAAGAACCTTGGGCCAGTGTGGGTTTGGAAAATGAACGCTTCCCTGCACAACAGAGAGTGAATGCCAGGGAGCAGGGCTGGACGCTGGGTAGGGAAGAAGTCAAAAGAACACTTGGTGACTTTTTCACTATGAATAGAGGCTCATGAGGCCATTTTTAATAAGTTTTTTTAGATGAAATGTTAGGTTTTAGGGACTGTAAACCCCACTTTCCATATTTACTAAGAAACCTTTGGTAAAATACACATTATTCACCAATGATTTGGGAAGAGTGAATTCTGTATGGGAAATACAAAGAAGTGCCAGATCCCACTTTAAGACGGGCTGAGTAAAATCAGGGAATACATATGGGACAACATCTTACAGGTAGGGTTGCTGGAATTATCAGATAAAATTACAAGACACCGAGTTCAATTTGAATTTAAATAAACACAAATAATTATTTAATTTAAGTTTGTCCTATGCAGTATTTGGACCAACTTACATTAAACAAATATTCATTGTTTATCTGAAATTCAAATTTAACTGGGAATCTAGCAGTGAGTCACGCTTCGGTGGGATTTTTACAATCGGAGAGGAAATCAGAAAATGAATGAAGGCACAAAGGAGGGAGAGTGCAAAGTGTATTTGGGGAACAGGGAGGGGTGGGTTGGGAGTTGTCTGGGCAATAAAGTAGGAATCTTAGAAGGTATGAATGCCAGTCTGAATGATCTACGCTCTGTCAGCACTGAAAATCCCTGCAGTATGTTAAAGGGGGGCAATCATGTTTTCTATCCATCCATCCATCCATCATCTACATCAATGTATCTGTATCAATATGGCACATTGGAAAGCACATATCCTCTGCATTTATATTCTGGTTCTACTATGTGCTCCCTGAAGGATGCTCAGCAAAATGCTCAGCCTTTCTCAGCCTCAGATCCTTGAGAAATGGGCATAATTAGGTCTTCATCCTGCACTACTCATCAGGATTATCACACTGTCATATAATTGCTGAGCAGACAAGTCCATCTTGAATGCCTCCGTGAGGACTTCTTTTGAAGGTTCCGATACTGTGTGTACCAACTCATACCCTTGTTACTCTAAAACATTCCGCTCAGTCTGTCCATTTCATCCTTTCGCAAAAGCACTGGACTTTACCCCTGTGTCCTTACCGGTGAGTAAGGACAGCATCCCTGTCTCCTGCCATGTCAGTATGTGGGCGTTGCTCTGTGTATAGTGCTCCGAAATGTTTTCACCTGATTTCCACGGAACCTTCAGGGGGATCCTTCTGCTATCATGGGAGGACAGACTGAGGTGGGGGTAACAGAATGGAGGTAGCGAGCCCACTAGAAGACTACTATGAGAGTCCAGGCGAGAAGGAACAAAGGCCTGAATCAGAGTTGTGGAAAGCAGGAGCTGAAAACGGAAGGAACGGATAAAAAGAAATGGCACAGAATAAAAACAAAGGGGAGTCCTGACACCGGTACTTGGTCTCCTTGACATTGTTTCCATTTTCCCTAGGCACGTGTCCCAGCTGTGGGTGAAATCGATGCTCCTTGGCAGTTTTAGATGACACCACCCCTAACTTTCCATTGGATGAGGGGAGGCCCAAAATAGCCTCTGCCCACAGGCTAGTGATTCCTGGGACTCAGATTCCTGTTCTGAAAACCCAGAGAAGAAGCCGGGCACTTGCCCAATTACCATCTCCCCAGCCAACCCAGGCATCAGCCGCTGCTGACGCTGACGCAGAGTGTTTGCCGACTTCGATTAGCCCCATGGCCTGGTTTAGCTCAAAGAAGCCCTCCAGGAAGGGGCCAGGAGACCTGGAGATGTTTTTCCTAGTAAGTGTCCATCAAACTGACTGCTCGGCAGCTTGAGGCAGGGGTTTGGGAGAGACCGAAATTTTAGAAGGAGCAGAGAACAAAGCTAAATGTGAATCTAACAGTCACTTCTGAAAACAGAAAAGATGTTCCAAATCATCATCAGGGATGACTTGTTTTTCTTCTCTTTGCTTGTAAAGTCCTTTGGAGTCCAGCAGAATAAGCCAAGCTTCAGTGAAATGACGAGTGGAAGCTTGTCTCTGGCTCAGAGCAGGCTGCCCGGAGGTGGGACAGGTGATGCCCCGCCTGCCTTCTGGCCTGTGGAGCTGTGTTCTCCACGCTGCTGGCTCAAGCCTTGTCTATGGGCTCAGCCCTCCTGCAGAGTTAGCCCCTCTCCTGTTCCTGATCACAGTGAATCTGAAGGAATTTGAGGACCCTACTAGTTCAGGATTCAGTGTTTGATTGAGCTTTCTGGTCATCCCATCCTGATGCTGAACGTTGATTTTCCTATCTAGAATTGTTTTGTTTCCATGGTGAGGCTCCTACTTGATTTGATTTCCTCTAGGTCTAGGGTCCTAGCTGGTTAATCCTCAGGTATTAGACCCCCATGCCCAAGTCCTAGCCACCAGAGTGGGACCAGAATTCACTGATATTTCTGTCTCATGCTTGCTTGGAGGAAGAGGAGTCCAGGGCAGTGATTATTCTACCCTGGCTGGTCCAAAGAACCACTGGGAAACTTAAAAAAATACAGCTGCCTTGGTCCCACTCCCAGAGATTCCGATTTAGGGTGGGGCCTGGGCATAGGAGCTTATTAAACATTCCCTCAGTGATTCAAATGTATATATCAGGATTAAGAGCCACTTATCTGGTGATTAAGGTTGGGGGCCTCGGCGTTTACAACAATGTGGATGGACCTGGAGGGCATTATGCTAAGTGAAATAAGTCAGACAGAAAAAGACAAATACTGTATGCTCCCTCTTATATGTGGAATCTAAAAAAAGCTGAATTTATAGAAATGGAGACTAGAACGGTGGCTACTAGGGGCTGGAGGTGGGGGAATGGGGAGATACTGGTCAAAGGGTTACCACCTTCCAGCTATAAGACAAATATGTTCTGGGAATTCTAATGCAAAGCATGGTGATTATAGTTCACAATACTGTATTGTCTACTTGAAAGTTGCTAAGAGAATAGATCTTTAATGGTCTCACCACAGAAAAGAAACTAATTGTGTGATGTGCTGCAGGTGTTAGCTAGCATTACGGTGGTAATCATTTTGCAATATATAAGTGTATCAAAGCAACACATTGTACTTAAACTTACACAATGTTATATGTCAGTTATATCTTAATAAAGCTGTGGGAGGGGGAAGAAAACATAGGGTTATACTGAGAATGCCAAGAGATTACTAACATAGAGGCAGCAGCAAACTTGCTAAGAATTGTGGGTAGCGTATGAACAATGAAAGGAAATAAAACAATGCTGATTTGAAAAAACTGGGGGGCCTTGGGATTTTATAGATGTGGCTTCAAATCTGACTTTATCATTTATTAACTGTGTGACCTTGGGGCAAGTTATTTGGGCTGTGTGCTGTCAATTTCCTTGTCTCTAAAATTATATGTATCTCATGGTTGGCATGTATTTTAGACGGCACACAAAGGATCTGGTGTGGCATCTGGGGCAAAATAGGGATGTAATATTATTGCCTATTGCCAACTTCTCTTCCTTGTATTCAACCGGTTCCTAGAGTAATCACTCCCTACTGGGGCTTCTCCAATATGGATTATCTGTCTGAAGCCCACGGAATCCACTCTCCGGGAACACGTCGACAGAACATTCTTTGCCCCTTCACACCCAAATTCTGCTCCAACCTGATGGGCACACCCATTCCTCAGCTCCTTGACACCTGAATGATCTATACCACCACCTATGGGATCTGTTCTTGAGAAACTGAGGCAATCAGGAGAGCAAACCGAGTTCATCTTTTGGGTCAGTTCTGTCCTGTTGGCGGTGACTACACAGACCACACCCTTAAAAAGGATTCTGAGGCTGAAGCAAAGCTCAGCGGGGACTTTGTCCTGAGGTCTGCCATCCCCGGAAGAGTAGGGGAGAGAAGGCACACGGCGGCCCCTCTCCTGATGCCAACTCAGCAGGACCTGGCTCACTGCCCTTCCTCTCCACGAAGCCCAGACACAAAAGAACTTTGTAAATTTCCGGCCTAGGGAAGACTGGGCATTCCTGAGTTTAGCAAGTGGTTCCAAAACACTCTGCCTGTCACCTCATCCTGGCCGCTCACAGGAAGCCCTTCCGATCCGCTATGAGATGGACTGGGTGACAGCCGCCCGACTTCCAGGTATTGGAAACAGCTGGCACAAAGCTCTAGCATCCCTGCCGGCAGGCTGTCCAGCACAGAGCGGTGCTACGTCCACTTCTGGAAGTGTCTCCACGCCGCACGAGCCTCGTGGCCTGCCACCGCTTACGCCAGCGAGCCAGTGTTCCCCTCAAAGCTCAGTGCTGTCAGCACCACTAGCGCTCTGCCTTTTTGAAGAGGCCCAGCTCTTCTTAGATATTTGGCTGTTTCCATTTCTTTTGTTTCCACATTTGCCCGACGGCCTGCCACTGTTTCAGTTTTGCAGTGGTTAACAGAATGGCTCCAGGCCCAGGCCCTGCTCTGCGGCTCCTAGTCTACGCCTGCTGTGAGGATTAAGTAAGTGGGCGCAAGGAGCCTCGCACAGGCCTGCCTGCAGTAAGCACTGGTCATTCCTGTCATGTGAAGGGCTGGAGGACATGCAGCTCAATGGCAAGGGACCGTCCTCCGGCCGTGCCACGGCTATTTTTAAGAAATGTGGCCGTGGTTCCTTATTTTTCTTTCAGACTGTGTGAGTTCATCCATGTCACCTTCAGTCTTTTCCATTCAGTTGGGATGGACACTCAAGGATAATGGGCCCCATTTGGATGGTACAATCTAGAAACATGCCTTTTATTGTAGTGTCTCGCCTTCTCCATTTGCCTAAGTATGTGTACTGGCCACAGCTTTACTGCCAAGGAGTGTCACTAGGGGATGCATGAGAGTCGCCTCCCTGAGTCTTCCAGAAAAGGCAAAGTGGCCCTGGATGCTCATGGAGCAGATGAAATAAGATCCCCTCTAAGAGTCAGAGAGTGTTAGAGAACCGTCTCAGGTAGCTGCGCTAGGCGAGCCCGGCTTGTCCGCGGTCAGCAGGGTCAGTGTTTGAGGCTTTGCCATGGGTCCATCACTTGTCTAAGTGCTTTATATGCACTGACCCATTCGATTGTCACAAAATCCTATGAGGCAGGTGGTAGTATTTTTTACCTGCCCTTTGTAAGTCCTGTCCTCTGAGAGGTGAGAAGCTGGATCCCAGAAGACACAGAGTCCTGAGGTCACCAGAAAGGAAAGATGGACATGAACTGGGAGCAGATGTGGATTCAACTAGAAAGAGCATATAGGTTTCTCAGAGATTCAGGCCCAAAGGTCTCTAGGCCAGGAATAAGCCAAAGTTGGGTGGCTTGAAGGAGGAATTCCAGACTCTGCCTAACCATTGAGCTTTGTCTCCTAAGCTGGCCAAAGCTCTGCTCAGAATGGACTTCCCTAAAGGTTTGCTGTGAAGAAGTCTGCTGTTGGGGGCGGTGTTGCCATGATTAATCATGTGACACCCTTGTCTTCAAGGCCATTGTCTCGAGAGAGCGGCTACACCCAGATTGGCGGGATAGCAGCGAAGTAGGCTGGGAGCTGCATGGCCTCGGTGAAGCTGTAAACCCAAAGGAGCTAGAGGCAAGCCCCACCCGTGTAAGGGGGTTCTACAGACAGTGACTTTCCAGGATGCATATCCTGCAGTTGGATCCAGAGTTTCCCAACCACAGCGCAGCAAAGCACGCCAGATCTCTTTGCTGGCACCACTGATGTCATGCAACGACATAAAGTGTAGGCAAATATCATTGTTTGGCTTCGAAAGAAAGTTTACAGCCAGGTAGAAAATGTCTGCACCTTGAAGGATATTTAGGCACTGTTTCCAAGGCACTTTCAGCCTGATTGTCAAACCATTGGTAAATTTGTGTGGTTCTGTATGAAGTAAAAACCTTCCCTGGGTGTTCACTTCCTCCACTCCCATTTTGACCCAGGTGCCTCCTGATTTCAATTCTGTGGCAAGTACCGAGCAGTAAGCACATCAGTGATGGAGGAGAGAGGAGGTGGACAGCGAACTCTCAGAATGTTCCCCAGGCATTAAATGCTTCAGAAACCTCTTTCATCTCTTTTTACCACAAATGATGAAGTAGGAAGAACAGAATGATAAACCCTTAGGGCTGGAATTTACCTCCCAGACCATCCGGTTCAATCTCTTCCTAAGACAGACGAAGGCTTGGAAGTCCCGAGACCAGAACTGGCTTGGCCGCCCTAGTTAAAGACTGAACCAGCAGGACTCCAGGCTCCTAAGGTAGGCTTGTCAGAATTCAGGGTTCCACATTGCTTAATAGATGGGTAACATTTTGGACACCCTCCACCCCAGCCCATAAACAGAGAATCTTCAAATACAATTTGGAGTGTCTAAAATGTGCAGAAATATGCACACACACACACACAGATGGGGTGGGGGTGGGAATAGATTATTCTCCGGTCCTCCTTTCCAGAAATAGTTCCTACAATCAGGAAGAGGTTTGCCACTGAGACTGGAGAAGCCCTTTGCGTTTACAGTCTGGTCATTCTGGAGGGGTGAGCCTCGGACTTCTCAGCTGGACGGTAATAGCTGATTAATTCAGGAAGCTTATTTAATTTGTGACCAATATAGCTCTGCTTCACAGAGAGGGGGCCATGCTGGCAGATGCAGAGACCAGCTCCCCAGATGGAATAATCTTTTTCTTATTAATTTGCTGCATGTTGTTTCTCATTTCTCGCAGTCTTTCCAAATGTGTTACAAACGACTACATGCTCCGGGTCCTGAATCCACTACTGCTGTAGCTTTGAAAGGAAAGGAAAAAAAAAATTGTTGACTATAAACTGCAGTGAGCTTTCCCGGCACACATTTTCGTGCTGGCTTTTTAAATCGTTGTTGCCATCTCCCCAGAGATGGCTCCACCTGGGAGTACCCATTGCTCTTGTTTCTCAGGAAATGAAAATCTAGATGGTTTGAATGATGTTTTCAGGGCCCTCAAAAGAGGTAGTGGCACGGCTGGGACTGGAACTCGGTTGCAATTTCTTGGGCTGGGCTGTCTTGCTATTGTCTGGAAGAGTACACAGCAGGCTGACTGTCTACTCCCCTTCATCCAGAGATTCTCAAACTCGGGTGGGTATAAGGATTACCTGGAGGGCTTGTTAAAAACACTGGTTGCTGGCCCTGCTCTCCCCGAGCATCTGATTAAGTCTAGGGTGGGGCCTGAGAACATGCATTTCTAACAAGTTCCTGGAGATGCTATGGCGGCTGGTTGGAGGGCACACCGTTGCGATCATGGCTTAGTCCAATGGGAGGAGAACACGGGTAGTACTATCTCCAAGTAAATGCAGCTTGGTACCTTTCAGAGGTCTCTGATGTTTAGAGGCTTTCTACTGTTTTGAAACTTTTTCATCTTTTCCCCCTTGATACACATCAAGTTCAAGTTTAGAAACTTATTATTTTTTAATGTTAGTGCTCAACGGAGAATGTCGACTAAATTAATTTGAATGTGTACCTTAGTACTTGATATGGATTTTTCCAAAATGTGAGCACTTAAGCTAGACAAAAGTCTTTCCCCTGGGTTCAGCCATCCTCTGCAGACCAGCTCCTGGTTTCTAGGAAGCCATGAGAACAGCGTACAGCGCCAAAGTGCAGTGCTGCGGCGGCCTCCTCAGGGTGCTGTCTAAATGCAGAGCATGGACCTCAAACTCGGCCTGTCAACCAACTTTTTTGTCATTGTTGTTTGCAAGCTTACGGTTGTTAACACCCTGTCACTAACTACAGTGTTTCGTGTAGGGTATTTTAGGACACAAGGGCTTAATTTTGCAAAGGAAAAGTACTTTTGTTTTGCCAGATATAAACAATTAGCAGCTCACACTTAAATATACAATGAATATAAAAGCCCTATTTGTTTATTTTGCATGTGTGTGTGTGTGTGTGTGTGTTGGGGGGTGGAGATAAAATTTAATTAATTGGAATGAAATTGTTTTTACAGTTCCATGCTACTGACATTACCAAACATATAGGATTATTGTTTTTCAGAAAAGCAAATGTCAGGTTGGGGAGCTTCTGATTTAGTGTCTTGTGGCCAGCAAAGAATTCAAGGAGTTTGAGGTCAAGGCCTATGGAGATCCTGCAGAAAGCGCCACGTGAATGGCTCTTTTTCTTAATGAGGAATATAATGGATAAGGTCACAATATTTTTCTAATATTTAAACATGTTTTTCAGGCAATTTCCTACATCTATTCACATAGCAAAATGTAAAGATGTTGCCTTCTTGTTTTTTTCCTACAAAGAATTAAGTGGTGGCTAGAACTGGGGACTAGATGAAGAAACACAAAAGCCTGGGGACAGAGGTGCGGGCAGGGCATGCATTAGTTGGGATGGACCCAAAGGCTGGCTGGTTTAGAGTGGCCACACCTACTCTAGCCACCGAGCTTGGCTCTTAGGTGGAGAATTCACAGGACCAACCACCTGTTAAGCTTATTGAAACCAACAAGAGTCAGAGTCCCAACTATTCCTCCCCTCAAACCAACCAACCAACCAACCAACCAACATTTAAAACAAGTTAAAACAACTCACAGCTTAAAAAAAGAAAAAAAGGCCCAGATTCCATCATTAATTTTGCTGTTCAACATTTTTAAGTTGGATCAAATCTGTGGATCTCTCTTTCCAGGCTAAATACATCATTTACCTACATTATGTTCATAAAAGTTTTTCTGATGCCAATAATTAACATTCTTTACTTAACAACGGCTTACTGAAATGTGCAGCCATTTCCGCTTTAACTGACTTAAAGGACAGGCTTAATATGAGGTGGACGTGGAGAAGACGTGTCTGTTTTAATCACGCCTAAGCCTTCACGTGGCAGGGGTGCTGGCCGAACTGAGCCCAGGCAAAAAGGCTTCTATCGCAGTTCATAAGGTGTGTGACATTTTATCCCACGTCTAGTAACCATTTAAGTGAATGAGGGAAAGCTTAACACTGATCCATTCTAAGAATTAGGTCACATTCTCACTCAGAACTGTGCTATTCATAGAATTAGTATAGCTAATAAAAGGACTTCATAGGCACTGCTAATGACCACAGAGGCTTATCAATAAGGGGAAAAACAATAGATAAAGCAACTACCTGGGTTATTTTCAGGCATCTTAATGATTAAAGAGGTTCCGCTGCTTACCCAAGGAACAGAGTACAAACTGGCTACTCCTGCTAAGTTCAAGTTAGTTTAGTAGATGTCTCCATGTTTTGTTTGCTTGTTTCTCTGATCTCACCTTTGCGTCACGTTTACCAAACTCCTTTACTCCTTTAACTTCAAGGGGTTTGGACGTCACATTGAATTCTCACTTTTTTTTCTTACTCAACCCTTTCAAAAATCTTTTAGTCTTCCTCGACTGCGAAAATCGGTTAAACTTGAAATTTTGCCGAAGTTCTAATTCCATGGCTGGGCTCACGCCTTGCCTGGCAGTCGGGATTCCTCTTAGAGGTTAGAGTATTTTGCAAATGCACTGAACGGATTAGGATCGAGTAATTCATCTCTCTCGATCTGCTCTCCCATACCCAAACCACAAGCCTATGTTTGTTATGACTTTCTTGATCCTTATTTATAAGACAATACAAGAGGAAACCATGTGTGTGTGTTTGAGATAGAAATGATACATTGCAGAGATATAGTTCACCACGTTCTGCCATGGGTTGTCAGGGTTCAAATGGGGAGTCGAAAGAGTAGGAACAGATGCTTTTTTTTCCCTTAATGGCCCTTTCTCTCATTAAAAACCCTTCCATTTATTTCCCTAAGATTTGGTGATAACTTTAAACACTTTAACTCAATTACCCAGCGGCTTGGCAGCCATCTCAGAGGCAAATCTTTTTAGAAATCCTAGCAATCTGTTAGACCCTGGGTTCTGTGATATAAAAATCTGCGTGTCCCACGGACAAAAATTAAATCAGTGCAATGGAGACAAGTACATAATGCAAATGGCACCATTCCCAAATCGAGGGCACAGGACCTGCCTCTAAATATTGAATGTCTGTGTTTTCTTTTTATTTTTTTCAGCCATTGACTTTCTAAATTTGGGCCAATTTATCCTTATTATCCCTAAGTAAACCTACTTTGAATTTTTTTTAACAGTTATTTTATAATCAAATAGAGTTGGCCAGCCCTGATTCACAGGTCCTGATGTTGCTAGGACACACAGCTTAGTATCTGATGAAAGGATATCACTTCAAAGGGGAAAACTTTCAAGAGTCCTGGAAAATGACACTCCCATCTTCCACTGTGGAAGATGGGCCCAATCCTAGAGCTTCTTGAAAGCTCGCAGACTGCAGGATTGGCCTCCCGGGCTTTGAAAGAAGCATCCTCTCTGGAGGGCTGTGCAATGGCTAAACCTGGTCTGGTTGGTCTTAAAGCAAGGGACGCACGTATTTATGATAAAACACGTTTGCATGTTTGTTTTACAGTGAAGAGAAAAAAACCCAGAACCCCCAGATTTTATGTACTTTGAAAATATATTTAAAAACATTAAAAATTCTATATTTAAAACATATATTATATGTTAATTAGTACACTTAAATAGAACTTATATTTACAATAGGCTTCTGATGCGATTAAGTTTTAATGCCAATTTTTTTCAATAACATAATTATATAAATATACTAAAATACAATAAATATTTTTTGTTTGTTTTACATGGTGAATAATATCTTTACCATAGAGAGAACAAGGCCACAGACATTTACTTACATTGTCAATGGGAATCACCATAAAAAAGCAACAGGCCTGCTGCCATGCATGAACCACTCCTGCCACAAAGAGACCACAGCAAGACTTTAAAATAAAAACAAAACAAAACAGAACCAAAATGAACAGCAACAGAGGAAGAGTTTAACAAAATAAACCTTAGGTCAACGTAAACCACCAAGCATATGACTGTGATGTAGCTTACTGAGTAAGAGAGCGCCACTGACCACACCATTGCTCAATGTCTCCTACTCGGCCGCTTAACAGATCCGGCCTTTGCAGGACACTTTAAGACCATGATGGGGACTTTTTTTGTTTTGTCATCATTTTGTCCCTCGAAAGGAGACTGGGAAAAATTAACAGACAGCAGATACTCCAAGGGTTCATTCCATGTGAAAGATAATTACAAAGATATCCTTTTCAAACAACACAAAACAAACCTATGCTACACAAAAGTATTCCTTCTTTCAAAGACAGGTATTCATATGATGCTGTAAAAGATAGGCTCGTTCTAAATGAAAGACTGAACAAGTAGAAGTTATTTGCTGATGGTATCTTCATTCCCTGGGTCACGATGGACAGCCTCTCTTGTTTCTCCCTCACCCTACTAAGATGCAGCAATTTCTTGAGGCTTTCTGCTACTCAAGGACACTGGTCCAGGACAGTTTCAGGTTTGCACAATGGGCTAAATAAGCCTTAGCACTAATTTTCCCTGGGATCCATTTTACCCAGGACTACCATTCCAGGCTCCCAACTTGATTTCTCCCAACCCAAGATGGCAGAGGTAAGGCAGGGACCCTCTCCATGAACAGACAGGATGGATGGGAGGTTGCCATTGCCTTCACTGTGGGCAGCAAAACCTTGTCAGCTCTGTCTTCCATCGAGCAAGGAGCCTTCAAGCCTTTGGTGTCCTGGAAGGGCACACACCTCCCGAAGTCTTGTCTCTGGACAAGATTTTTCTATTGGTAGCCATGGTCATCCAACCTGAGTTTGGGGGCCTTTTCCTGTTCCCTTCCCCCCTTTACCAAAAGTTCTCAAAAGACAAAACCCTGGTTTCCTCAAGTCTAATTTCAAAGCAGTAAGTGTTCAGGTAGCAAACATCTTCCATCTCATTGCATCAATTTCATGATCACGATGCCACACCTGTGGTTCCGAAACTGCTCCAGGCTAATCCAGCTTTATGCATAATTATCCAGGGATGGAGGGTGTGAATCAGCTTGAGCGTGGTCCTCCAGCGAGAACCTCTTAGCACAGTTAGATAATGTAGGCACTTAAAGCGCGAGGTCCAAGCAACTTGACACGTATCATTCCAGAGCCACCCCTGAAGGGTCCTTCAGAGGCCTCCCTTTTGGAATGTCTCAAGTACCCTTCCCCACCCCCACCTAGACCTCAGCATGGCCACTCAGAAATTCTTCCTGCACCGCCCAGAAATGATATGTCAGCTCCACACAGCCTCCAGGTGGCTGTCCAGTCTCATTTCACTGGCAGTGTGGACTCCTGCTCTGATCTAGGTGTTTCTAGGTCCATACAGAACTCCACCTCTCACTTGCAAGGCAGTTTTAAGCCCTACCATAATTTTTTTTAAAGCCTTACAAAGATTTACCCAAATGTTAACCTCTCACCTAAAAGAATCTATTTTCCCCCTCATCTAAAAAAAAAAAGAAATGAAGAAAAAAAAAAAGAAAAAAGAAAAGAAAAGAAATCACTGTTCTCCATGCTTCTATGAGTGCCAAGACGTGACAAAATTTGTCCACTCATTCACAGCAGTGGTCAAATTCAGAGTGTGCAACTGATTTTCCTCCCTTAAGGGAAAACAAAACAGAGAGGGGACCAGAGGGGGAGGGGGGGAAAGAATGTGCTCGAAGTAAATGTAGATCTTTGGACCAGAGAAGCTTCCCCTGACCAAGGCCCAGTGGGGGAGGGGGCGCCTGGAAGGTGCGTCCGTCATGGGAAGTGGAGTGAGCACTTCATTTGTTTGCCTTAATTTTTATTCGCTTTCCGGTCATCTGATTGACACAACCAACATCTCGACAACATCCAACATCTTTTGTCAACCAGAATATAGATGGAAGGAATTCTTTCCCCATCCCTACACCCTGTGGGAACTAAAAAACAAAACAAATGAAAAAAAAAAAAACACAAAACAAACAAAAATATACCCCTCCCGTCCCCCATCCCCTAAGCCAGTAAAGCAATGACAACAGCACCTTGACATTGTTTTAATTCCAACGCTATCAGAAGTTAAAGCAGTAAAACAGATAGAGTACTAACAAGAACGAAGATACTTACTGTCTAAAATGTAAACGGAATGTTTTGGTTCAAATTTTTGTTAGACTTTTTTTCCTTTCTTTTTTTTTTTTTGTCTGTTTTCTGAAAGAGGACAGTTTGTTATCAATTCACAATGAAAGCAGCATGCAATTTATTAGTAGTATTTTTTAAACTGTTTTTTTTAAACGTTTTTCAATTCTTGGCAACGGCAACAAACCACAACATTATCGAGGAATGTAATGCAGACGTTTTAAAGTTGTGCGCAAAAAAAAAAAAAAAAAAGAAGAAAGGAAAAAGAAAGAATGAAAGAAAGAAAGAAAGGAAGAAAGAAATGACTGTTTCCCTTCTGGTCATGGAAATGTCCAATAAATAGATTGTAGAACCACTGGACTGTATAAACTTCATTTATACATGCAGTTCATAAAATTATTTTTTTTCTTAACTGAATAATTTACCCTGTTATGTCTATATACAAATAGATAATTTTTGTCTCAATAGAATCTATACAACATAAAGCCACTATCTTCCCCTCTTAATGGTCAGTGTACACACACAGGAAGTGTCTATCCTTATGAACCGCCAGCCAATTCTCTTTTTGCTATCCATGGTGAGGGCCCGCACGTACGACTGGGTAGTTCGGCACTGGGAGTTCCAGTGCCTCTTGTCTATGCCCCGGCAGCCCTCCTTTGTGTAACCCATGGGATTGCACTTGGTCTCGTAGAAGTACTGCTTCAGCTGGCCTTTGGAGACGGGGACTTTTTCAAGGACTGTGACCGTCCCGCCCGACATGTCCACGGCAGTCTTCTTATCCGCCGCCGTCACCCACTCGCTGATGCTGTCGCACACGCTCAGCTCCCCGCGGCGGGCGGGGTCCGAGTGGCGCCGGACCCTCATGGACATGTTTGCAGCGTCCAGGTAATTTTTGTATTCCTCCAGCAGAAAGAGAAGAGGGGGCTCCAAAGGCACTTGACTGCTGAGCATAACCCGCGACGTGTACAGGTCCGCGTCCTTGCTGCTTTCCTCGTTCGGCCGAACTTTCTGGTCCTCGTCCAACAGCTCCTCGATCACATGCTCGAAAGTGTCGGCCAGCGACGTCAGGCCTCTTGAACCTGCCTTGGGCCCATTCACGCTCTCCAGAGTCCCGTGGGTCCGCACACCTGGGTAGGCCAAGCTGCCTTGTCCTCGGACGTTTGCTTCTTTCATGGGGGCAGCCTTCATGCAACCGAAGTATGAAATAACCATAGTAAGGAAAAGGATGGTCATCACTCTTCTCACCTGGTGGAACTGTAGGGAGAAAGCAGAAACAGGACACAAGACTCTTTAGGGCTTTCTTTGGCAGGGACACAGCGCGGCCCTCTGACTGTAATTCCAGGCCATTCTGCGGGGTCAGGGTTTTTGATGTCCTGGTGATAAACTCCAGCTGCACCAGACACAGGTTAACGTCAGCGGTGTGCTGGACGGGGCTTAGTGTAAACCAGAGACGGGCTGCCGCGGCCCCAAGATTTAGCGTATAAACCCGAGATCAGGTGACTCCGGAGCAAGCGACCAAAACCTTGGCTTCCAGTGTACCTGCTTCCTCCCACTTGAGCAGCTTTGTTCAGTTTAATTTTGAATGGTCTCTGCTCAGGCTGTCACAAGAAACACAACACCAGAGATGTTACTAAGGAACCACTGCAAGGGTAATAGGAATTTTTTTTTTTTCAAGTTGGCAACATGGTCCCACTGCAGGAACGTGTGACAGGAACAGTCGTGGCCTCTGAGGTCTGAGTGGGCCTCTTGAGCTCTGGGCTCCTGAGGCATGAACAGCACAATAAAACAGAAGTCAGGGAGCTACCAGGAGCCTTCCCATTGCCTTTTTTTTTTTTCCCTCCTGTAGAGATAATCTATCAGAACCAAGGAGAAATACCATTTCATCAAGCCATCCTGTCTCACAGATAAGGACAGCGAAGGCCACAGAGTACTCGCCTCCTGTAAGGAAGGAAGTTTCCAGTAGAACTCAGGGCTCTCAATTCCAGCTCCAAGGTCTTTCTACTACACCTGGGTGGTCACAGGGAAAATGAGTTTTGCTTATTCCCAAACAGAAATCATTTTCTACACACTGATGTCAATGACGTGTCCATGCCTGGGGCGGGTATTATGAAAAGAACGTGTTGGCGTAAGAGAGAACTGGAGGAGCCAGCATCCAAAAGCTCGGGAGGCAACTTCAACCACCTGCTATATGCACATCCAGCTTATCCTCCACCAACGCTCTGAGCCCCTCGCCCCTTGGCTTTTCTGGCTCATATACAGACCCATCTGAGAGAGCCCAGCTTCTCTTCTTATTGGAATGTGGCCTGTGTGTAGGTGTGTGTGTAAGCTCGGAGTCACTGTACCTTTAGGAAGCTGAGTGGCAATATGCACGTTTTAGTACGGGGAGCTGGTGCTTCTTTCTGTGCTTTTGAAGTTTTCTGTGAAGTCCCTTAACAGCAGTCCGCAAAATTAACCTTTTCCTGCTTGCCAGAGGGTTGCTATGCTCTAAATTTGGTTCTTGCATTTGCAAGCATGCTCCATGAAGCCAGTGAGAAGGAACAGATAAGCAAAATGGAAACCTACCTACAGACCAACACAAGGTGACCATCGGACGGTGAAGGACTTCAGAATCACTTACCTGAGGCATCGTGTCCCTGAGTAGCAAAGACAAGCATCTCCCCCCTTCGTTCCAACACTCTAACTTTATTCTCACTTCTCAGCTCTGGAGTGAGGACTTAACAAAAAGACACGCATGCACCACACAGCTGTTATGTTGTTCCAATCGGCAGGAAAGGGGACTGTTCCTCTGTCCCCGAAGTGTCACTCAGCAGGAAAGTAATCTACCCCCAGTCAGTAGGTCATACCGCAGAAATAGCTGGAACTCTGGGAGTAAGAACCCAGTGACTCTGTTCTCCACTTTCATCAGAGATCACATTTTCTACCACTCCCAGACTTCGTCACCGTCCCAAACACCAACCAGTGTCCTGGTAGATTCACTCTCGCTGTGTGCAAACAGCAAGCAAGCTCGGAGCTGCTTGGAGCACATGGGCTGAGGTTGGGAAGGGCACACCAGTTTGAACAGAACACAGCTATCCATTCTGCTAGTACCTGCACTTTTGTGGATGTTCTGCATTCTGCACCATCAAAGAAATGGATCCTCCAAGGAGGTTTCTATTCCTGGCAGGCAGTATTTACATCACTGAATGAAGAACCCTTTCTCCTAGTGTTCCCAGTCCAAATTAAAACAACCCAAGGGGCACCTCAAATGTAGGCCGATGGAAAAAAGGCGAATTTAGAATATTTTACTCCAGCCCTCTCTGTCACAGTGGTACAGATTTGCTGTGATCAGCCATCTTTTAACGCCATATTTTATAAAGCACACCATTTTATGTACTGCTAAGATATGGAAAAAATGCAGCCAGTTAAACTATTGTTTTCTTTCTTTCTTAGAACTGAAAACAGTTCCTTTAGACTTAGTTGGACATATTTTATCATATAAAACTTTTGTGCATATGTAAAAAAGAAAATTAAGCAAAATAAATTGGATAAGGCAATGACAACTATGTTGCAACTGCTGCAAAGCCAATGACAAAAAAAAATGACATCAACTGTAAGACAGAACCCAATTTCAGAGATGTCAAAAAATGAATAAGAAAATGTGTATCTTAGAATTAATGAAACAGTAAGAGTAAGTTTTGTAAGTATTTACTAAGTGCCCATACTACTCACTGCTTAAAATGACCCAAGGTACTGAGACATCTTAATTGTTTATTATCCCTATCGCAGTAATGAGTCTTTTAATGATACATTTTTTCTATACTTGGCTTAAAGAAGTTTGCCCTTTAAAAGTTACAGCCTTTTACTTGTCTCATGTACCCTTTTATTAATAACTTTTCGGTTACCAAAGTAGTTAGTACTTTATCATTTTCTCATCGGTTTTACCAGTAAATATTTCAGAGGAACAAACAGCATCTGAGTAAATATTACTTGTCTTTCATCCTGACACCCGAACATGAGGACCCCTCAAAGTGGAACATCTACAGAGATTCAGCAGTTAACTACCTGGTGATAAAGCCCAGCCCCCATCCGCAGCCCTGGCCCCGAGTGACATCTCTATAATTCTAACTGCCTACTGGCTTATAAAGCCAATACTTTCTGTCGAATCAAAGTTACTTCCCAATTTTCTGTTTCTGACAATGGTTTCTTGATGCTTTGGGACCACCCAGGCTACAGGCTAGAAATCTCGGAATCAAGTTAGATAATACATTTCTGATATAGCCTACAAATCCAGTCAGTAAAGAAGTCTTAATCGTTTTTTATCTAAAATATCACTCCTGCCCATCCTGTTTCTCCATCCCACCACCACCACCTAGGCTCAGCCCTCGCATCTCATTTTGATTCTAATGCCTCCCTCCCCAATGTACATGACATTCTTTCTGCTCCATATTTAACTCTGAGGACCACTGCCTGACTAACCCCTCAACTTACCACGCTCTTATACAAAAACTTGCAACGACTGTTCCACCAGATAAAATCTAATCTTTTTTACCTGGTTTTTGACACCCTCCAAAATCTGGCATCACCATACTTAGCTCATTTTCTCATGTTATTCAATGCTTCATCACCTCTGCTCTGATCAGGCCACCGTCCCTGGAGCCCCATATACATTATTGCCTAGAAGCAACTTGCTCCATTCTTCAGGCAAATTCTTTTTTCTCTAGCTACTAAATCTTGCTTATCCTTCATGACCTGGTGCAAGTATCAAACCACACATGGCCACCTTTCCTAATTATTCTAGCACACACTGCCCTCCTCCTCCTCTAAAATTACACACGACATCTCATTTAATACTTCATTCCCTACTCACGTGTTCATATATTGTTTGGTTCCCCTTCTTAGTTTTGATCATGGAAACTTGGTTCTAACACTCCTAAATCTTTGGAGAGCTTTCTTTTAGAGGAAGGCTGAATTGTCTGAAATCCCATCTACTGAAGAAATCAAGCCTTAAAGTTGAAGGGTCTTAAATGTTTGCTAATTATGGTCAGGCTTCAGTTAGATGATAAACTGGATCAAATGTGATTCCCCCATGATGCTTAACACAGATGTAATATAGGCAATAATATAAGAGTACTCAGTCAAAACCCACTGATGGGTCTATCGGACCATGAGGAAACCCAGTTCTGACATCATTTTCATAGGAAGCTTTTCCATTTGGAAAGCACCGGTGAACTCATGCAAATTATTAGGTCAAGTACAGGCTGGGCTAAATTCAAATGATAAGTTCTGAAGCATTTGGTAGATGGTAATTATCGGAAGTGAGGAATCTCTGGGGTTTCTCTCTAGGGTAAAATTTTGCTTAAATAATAAGTTTTCAAAAGCAAGTAACACTATAACATAGTACTTGCCCCTACTACTTCCTGTATAGCTCTGTTTCTAATAGAAGACTTGGAAAGGGAGCAGTAATCATAATACTAATAATTACAGCAAAATTTGGAAGTATCACTCTTAATGTCCCCTTTCCCTATTTACCTCTTCAATAAGTAATTGTATATACCGTATTAGGAAACCATAAAAGGTTAAGTAAGCGAGTTGATGACGACTCTTACATTTTAGCTCTTCAGATGAGTCTTTATTATAAAAAAGATAAAGAGGCTGTGCAAAATTGCCAAGTAGATCGTTAGTCTATATATCTATTTATACATAATAAAATTCACTGCTGCTAATTCTGTTCCAAGGCTTACAACAATCAGCTCAGCCACATCTATAAAATGCTAGGAAGGCTGTTTTTAGCCCCATTCTCGAAAAATTAAATATAGTGCACAGGGCTGAAAAGGAAATCAACAAAACAGAAATAAGGTTTACTTTTAAGCATGACTCACAAGGCTTAAACGTTCAACCCGGATGAATACCCATGACATCAGCCTGTACTAATAACTTACATCTGTCTAAAAGGCCACAGAACATTTACAAACATCTAATTTGACTGTCACAAGAAGAAAGGACAGGTATTACATAGATGAGACAATTACTGTTCAGAGAGGTTAAGTAACCTATCAGATATCACAAAGCTAAATGGTTACCTGCCTCCTTGTCCAAGTTTTTACCATCAGGACCATGTTTTAAATGTTTTTTCTTTGTTTAAAATGTTTAACTGCAGGGAGGGGAGAAGCTGTGCTAGGAAAGGTGGTCCAAGAAGGAACTGGTTTGCTGCAGTTGTGTGTATCCTGGAGCCCAACTTTCTAAAGGCAGCACCATTAAGTTAAGACTTTGACCTTTACGACCCTTCACCTTTAAGGCTTGATTACTTCAGTAGATGGAATTTCAGACAATTCAGTCTTCTTCTAAAAGAAAGTTCTCCAAAGATTTAGGCGTGTTAGAACCAAGTTTCCGTGGTCAAAGCTAAGATGGGAAACCAAACAAGAATACGGATAACTCGGGCACTTAGGGGGAAGAAATACAAAGCTTTGTTCCCAGTCCCTCTAGGCTTTGTCTATGAGCATGTAGTCAAAGAAAACACAGTTTAAAGATATGGTTGCTCAAGTTAGACAATCCTATAAGCAACCAGGACAACGGCAAGGTTGACTAAATTATCAATATTTAATTCTTAACAGTGATGCAAATCTAGTAAGAAGCTACGTTAATGCAATCTTGCAAGTCAATATAAGTAATCTTTAATTTGCACCCAGTTTCACTACATGCATAGTCTTACTGTTGTCATTTATCAGACATGGAATCTATTTCCAAGTCTTACAGTCTAGGAGGGAGGTAGGACGTATATGCAAAGTAACCAAAATACAAATGGAGGAATGACCCAGGAAAGCACAGATAAAATTCTATAACGAGAAAGAGGCTACTTCCAGATAGAGAATGAAGAATGTTTTGTTGAAGAAGGTAGTGAAGGATGGAAAGGATTTAAAGGTACCCAGAAAAGATGCCTGTGGATGGACTGCAGCTTGGTTAAAGGCACGGAGTACATTTCTGGAGAGAAGAGTTCTGGAATAGTGAGAAAGAAGAGTGAATGACGATCAGGTTTTGGAAGATGGAGGATGACGCTAAAGAGTCTGGACCCCACCATACAGGCAGGGAAAAATCAATGAGAATTTCTGAGCCAGAGGAATGCTTCAAAAAGCCCAGTTTATCACCATGTACAGGAGAACTTGAAAGAATGATATACTGGAAGGGGCAGGTCCATTCACTGATTTTATTCTTAGTGGCTATTGAGCTTTGAAAATAAATAAAGGAGTTACTTAAGTACAGAGTTGGGGTTAAGGGCATGGATACATCTTTTAATTTAATCCATGGAGGGATGGAGGGATGGATAGATGGGTGGGTTTATTTTCATGCTTAAGTTGCCAGAAGCAAAGGGGTTAGAGAGAAGTGCGCAGAGCTGGGTGGTAACCACAAGCCCTGTCTGGGTTGGCCGAAGGAACAAAGAGGAGGAAGGTGGAGGGAAGACATGAAGATAACTCTGATTTCAACCATGATGACCCTGAACTTGGATTTCACGGCTCAGCGCTTTTAATTCAAAGATTCCAAATGCTTTGCAAATATTAAGTAATTAAGACTCATAGGACCCTAGAGGTGCAGGTAACTATAATTATCTCCATTTCATACAGGAGGAAAGAGGACCACAGTTTTTAATCAACTCGTCCATATGCTGTGGATCCCTTGATAGAACAAGGTCAGATCCTCCGATTCCAAAGGAAAACTAGGACTTCATCTCCAGGGACCAGTTTCTTCCATCGCTCTGCATTATTTCTGTATTGCTCTCCCATTAGGGATATACTGCTTAGCCTACAAGACAAAACAAAAGCAAAACCCCTCACATTCCTCAAAGGAAATAATGGGGAGTTGGAATCCACAAATAAAATGGAGGGGAAAAAGCTAATGAGCATTACAGGTGCTCATCTCCTAAGCTCCTCTAAAAATGCAGTTTTTAATCATAATCTATTTTATGTCCAAGAGTATCCAATTACACTTCCTACAAAGCACAACCCTTCATACTAGAGTACTCTCTGATCCCGAGTGTGCCCATGGTGTTGAGTGACACTTAGGGACATGCCTTGGCTTCACTAAGAGCTTCAGAGAAACTGCTGGCTCTTAGTTCAAACCTGGAATGATACAGACTTGTAAGGAAACATGAAAAACAAGTGTACTTCTCTGAACCATACATCTGATAGATAGAGTTACATACATCTTTGATAGAAAGCACCATAGTGCTGGCCCCCAGTGAACTCCTTCTCTTCCCCACCCCAGTTCTGAAAAAGGGTTTTTTCATTGGTCCTGTTGGACCCACCTTACCCAAAAGTAACACTAGACCATCTTCTCCACTAGGACAGGGATTGGGCATTCTCTGAATGACCATAATTCGTGCAGTACCTTGTACAAACTAGGTTCCCACACACGCTGAATGACTCAGTTCCCTTTGTGCTGGTAATATTTGCATAGTATTCAGGGAGGCGCAATTAAAGTAAGAGCAATAAGTCTTCAAGTGAGCTGTAATGATGGAGTGAATTTTGGAGTAAGAGACAGAAAATGTCTGGGCAGAGAACACTGCTACCCACCCCACCCTTCCCCTTCCTGGCATTCCAACCCCAGGCACAGCTGCCACCATGCAAAGGTCTCTAAGTGCTTCCATCACTACTGCTGTAGGAAACCTACTAATGTTCTACCGTAACCAAGGGGGGATGCCTAAAAACCGGAGCCTTCCAGAGCTGGCAGTCTTACCCATGCTCTGCCCTGTTCCTTTTCCCGTCTACAAAGAATTATACTGCCCCAACAGCACACATCTCTAGTCCATAATAAGGAAGCCTCAAACATACACAGATCACTTGCATATCAAATGAGTAGACTGTTGAGAAATCCTTTCTAAATTATTTTTTTTAACCACCAATTTTTAGATTACAAGAACCAAATGGCAGCTAACATCCAATTAAAAAGCCTAACCTCTTGAATTAGGATTGTTTTCTTCAGAATTTCAGGTGGAATCTGTCATAGTAAACTAAAGTTCATTTTTAACAATGTTCTAACTATTACATTGCCAAAAGCAAAGTATTATTTATCAAATTCCCAAATGTGGTAGACAGTAGCATTAATTAAGAAGATATTGTCTACCTGGTTCCATGAAGTTTCAGTGATCCACTGTGTAAGAAAGGTCTTGAAATAAGTATCAAGTAGCCATCACACATTTAATGACAGGGGTTGATTTCTACAAGTTTTGTGAAATCTTTCCTATAAAGGGAAAACGACTTTGGAAATAGTAAATAAGGAGATGCAAGCTTCAGTGCAACACAGGCATTTAAGTTATATGGAAACATACAGACTTTGAATTTACAGAAAAATTTCAAGTACAAAATTCATCTTATGCAACCTAAAGCCTCAAACTTCAGATAATTTCTGAGCGTTAGAGTTATAAATTTAAGTGTATTAATGCAATTCCTGTTAGTAAGAATACAACAACTAAAAGAGAAATTTGTGGGGCCTAAAATTTGGTTTTGGAAATGTAGGTATGGGATAAACGTCCATGCGCTGCAATTAAAGGAAGCCTTGTTTCTGAAAGTGTGACCCACGGGCCAGCAGCATTAGCATCACCTGGGAACTTACAAGAAATGAAGACTCTCAGCTTCCCCTCTTGTATCCCACCCACCCCAGCCACTGAATCAGGATCTGCATTTCAGTAAGATTCATAACCTGCAAGGCGATTCATAGTACAGTTAAGAAGCACTGGACTAACATGATAAAGAGAAAGAAAGCTCCTGAAGACACGGAAACAAAAGGGTTAACGCCAACTTAAGGATTGTGGTGCATTCTGAGCGTCTGCCATGGGCTCAGCTGTCATCTTTTCTCCTTGGTTCAACTTGTTTCACTGGGACATTTATTATGTGGGAAAATATTTTTGCCTTTGTGATGTTAAGTAAAATCTGGGTTCCCTTTATGTCAACTGGCTTTTCCACTATTGTCTTTATACCATCAAATGTAGGACACCTATAAATGTGACAGGCTGAATGAGAATTTATAGGGTACTGCTGATCTAAATCGGGACTTCCACTCAATCACTAATTTTTATCTCGGTGCTACAAGGCAAATAGAAGCATAAATGGCCTCCCTGTTCATTACAGTCTCAACATCACTCACGCGATCAGAATGATACTGGAAATGACATGACCAGTAAGAGCCGCTGGCAGATTTCCAGGCACACACATGAACGTTACTTTCAGTCAGATGTCTCTGACTCTTCTGAGTTCTTTCTGTCCTGAAATGGTGAAACACAGACACAGACAGAGAGAACTGATTCACCCACTCAGTGGAGATTTCTTATGTCCAGGCTTGCCCTAAAACCGACAGATCCAGCTCTGTCCTACCAAGTCCTATGAAATTAAAACAGAAAACAAAATGCTCACAAAATAAAACAACAACAGCGCCGTCGATAACAACAAACCCCTAAAATATATTAGTGTTAAGTATCAAGCACCAAAATCCCCTCTCCAAACCCAAATCTGTTTCGCCTTCCATAAGGTACCAGCGGCAACCTAATTTCTCATTTGGGTTCCAACATTTGGGATCATTTGCTTCAAAACTAAAGCACGCAAGATGGTTTAAAAAAAAAAAAGATTTCCAAAGAAAAGTAAAACATTTGAGATGAACAACATTATCAGGGAATTGATGGGGTCGATTCACAAACAGAACTGGAGACTGGTCCACGCTTTTTACGAAGGACTGCAAAAATGGCTAGTTTCCAAACCCCCAAGAAGTCACCAAGTTCACCAGTACAAGTGCAAATGACTCACGCTGGGAACCCTGATATTGCTGCGGTTAAGTCACTTGCAGATGGGTGGGGCTGAGATGACACAGAGCCCTCTTTCCCCCGGTAGCATCCCCAGTACTGCTGGCCTCCACCTTGAGCCCCACAGAGCCCAGATGTCAACACTGCTAAGGGACTGCCTCCCCACATTACAAACTGGGCACACCTACTAACAAGGGATGTTGTGAAAGCACGGCAGAGCACCGTCTTCCAAGTTCCCAGATTCGGGAATCTATCTTAAAAAAAAAAGGTGCAAGGTTGACACAACTGCTTTCTTTGTTCCTAAGGGGAGAATATGCACTCACTCAAACCAGAGGGTAAAGAAAATCCCCCTCTAAGAAACAAAGTTCACCATAATGTAGTGACTGAGAACATGCTAGAACAGTTACCGTCGGGGGGTGGGGGGGGGAATAAGGAAGAAAGTTAAGACCCATCCGTCCTATTTCAGTCTTTTTCTTCAGAACTGGCAATTTCAAACCAACAAGTTGCTTTCAGAGTGCTGTTGGACACCAGAGTTCCTGCCAGGGGATGCTACGGGAATTTTGACAGCTGTGAGCCAATACCCCCTAGACACTGTCGCCACACAGACACACTCTTTGTGGACTCCAGAGCTACAGTAAAGCTTCCCAGTTTTTCCACAGATGGTGCTCCGAAAATTTCCATACCCAATGTATGCCTGTGGTTAATTAGTTACCTGAGCAATTTCCATTATAGAAAGAATATCTGTATATAATTAGAGCCAGCTTAGGTTCCAGCTAGAAGGCTTCAACATCATTAAGTCAGGGGTAAAAAGAGAATGGAGTGGGTAGTTCTCACCTGATGCAGAGACCTCTCTCCAGATTAGACCCTAGCCTCGGGAGTATGCAGAAAATTAGCTTTAAAAAAAAGAGAGAGAGAGAGAGATGGGGGAAGAACCTGGACGGATAAGCTGCCCCTGGAATCAAAAGATTAGCATTCCTTTAAAAGCTACAACCAAGAAATCCTAGGGGAAAGATGAAATTAGTAGGAGAAGGCATTTAGTAGCTCTCTGTCGCTCACCTTTATAAGACCATTTTCTGAATCAGTTTGTTAAACTCCACTGAAGCACAAACGCACACATCACAGCCCTTCTTCTGCAATGCACAGCCACACCAAACAGGAGCGTGTGGGTAGAGGCCAAAACATGTGTGGACACGCCACCCTTTCTGCAGCAACGCCGTGTTCTGCACATTAACGAGGATTAACCTCCTGCACACATGGAGAAAACTGGTGGTTCCACACATCGAGTTGTCCTTCGGGTTATTTTTGCATCCAACCCTATAATTTCTTTTAATTGCTTACCGTAAAGCACAGGAAAGTGCTCATTATTCGTAGCTTAACGCAGGAGCAAAAATAATTGAATGCGCTCCCCCGCCCACTGCGCTCCCCCAGCTCCCAACTCTTCTAAGTGTCACTGTTCATCTGAATAGCAAGCACAAGGAAGCCTGTTCCAGGGCCCTGTACATAAGGAGCCATGTGGACGCTATTCCAGAAACAGGCTGCGCTCCAGAGCTACTATAAAATACAGGGAAAATATTAACATCTCAGATGACAAGAGACCCACATGGCTGGTCAGAAAAGATCCACATCATAGAACGCACCTAAATGGAAACATTCACTTCTGTGGCTCCATGAGCATCAGGGTTGTGAGAACATCTGTTTGTCTCCATCCTGTTTCATTAAACACTGATTCCTACAGAAGACATACAAACTCAAATGCCAACGTATCTAACCTAAGCAATGGGATGAGGGCTGTGTTTCTACATACTGCCCTAAACAAATACGGTATCAGTCGTGGTGTATATGGGGGGTATTCTTGGAAGATGCCCCGGGGAGCTGGATAAATAAGCAATACCATACTTCTCTTTTTAAAAAGTGATTTATAGAAATAGCTAACATTTATTAGCTGTGAGTTAAATAATCTGATTATTGATGGTTAACAGCTGAGAAAACTCAGGCTCCCAGAGATTCTGAAAATTGCCCCAAGACCATATGCCTGGCATGTGGTGGAAATGGAATCTGAACCAGGGCTGGGTTGCATGCTTCTTTCCATACGGGGTCCGATGTCGATGTGGTGTCTCACATTTTGAAGGAGGTCCATTTGGCAGAGACATCCTTCATACCTTAAGGCACCAATTCTATATTTATTTAAGCAAAGGACCATATGAGCGTTCCTGATAAGTAGTTTGTTTCCACACTTACTCCACAGAGGCTGAATATAATCCTAGTATTTCTCCCTCACTACCCTCTTCCCCATACTGAGTTATTCCCTCAAGGCACTAACCAGACGTGCAGACTTAATAGGGCAGGGTGTCAAAACTACGCATGAAGGTAATTTGCTTGAAATGGCAGGACATTTCCCCCTGAGGAGATCTCTTCGGGCACTGGAGCAGAACCATGTGCTTTCCAGACAAGGAAACACAACTGCCAAGTACGCGTGTGTCAACTCCATGTAACTAAGAATGACTTCAATCAAGACACAAGTGCCCATGTGCCTTTAAAAAAATACTCGTCAGGGTGGGCATAGCTCAGTGGTAGAGTGCACGTTTAGCACGCATGAGGTCCTGGGTTCAATTCCTAGTACCTCCACTTAAAAGAAAAAGAAAAAAAGAAGACCAGAAAGAGAAATACCTGTGGCATAAAAATCATTCTTTTTACTACCCCCCAAGCTAATACCCTCCAAGTCTGGAGACCTGGTACCCTAGGTACCCACTTCTGACCCACCACATTTGTCCTGTTACTCAGAATAGAGCTGAGGGGCTGAGACAAGAGTTAGAAGTATGCCAACAGCCTTGAGCGTCTTCTCGGGGAGCAGTTCCGACACCTAGTTAGGACCACAGAGACAGGAGAACAGATGGTCCAGCATGGATACAGCAGCGGACTCTCAGACTGTGCACATAAGAGTGACCAAGTCAAAACACGAAGGGAGCAAGAGTGATAGAGTAGAGACCTCATACGAGATCCCTGCTACCAAACTGGTACCCGAGGGCCCTTGGCACCAACGACAGAGGCAAAGTGGACCCCAAGGCCACACTATATGCAGAACATATACGCGGGATGACATCCTGAATGTGCGCGTGGCTGGTTAGATGACGAAGGCATGAAAGAACAAACACCCAAGTTTCTGGCCACAGTCAGCCCTCGGGAGAGAGCAGACTCCTAGAGAAGCAGCCGCGAGGAGCCTGAGAGCAAAACTGGAAATGCCTGTTGTGAAGCCTTCACAGGTATTAACAAAAGAAAACGTGTATCCGTGTTTGTCAGCCAGCTCCTGACGCTCCACCCTTACACCCAGGACTTATTTCCCGTCTCTTGTGTAGGCCAGATACAGTCATCAGTGCAACTCCCCAAGCAAAACTAGTCCACGTAGGGGAAGAGGAGTGGCTGCCCTGTTAAAGTGGCCCCATCAAAAATTCTATGAAAAAGAAGGTTGGACTGAATAACCGTTCTGCCAGGCTCCTACAGCACACTTCTCCATGCAGTACAACTAAAGTTTTTTTTTTTTTCCAAACAGACCACACTGTCCTTAGAGAAAAATAAGACTGAGAATCAATCTTACCAGTGAGAATGGCAGAGTTATGTGAGGATGACCTGGAATGTATGCTTTTTAACATGTGGAGATGTTACCTAGGCTATAAATCTTACAAAGAGGGCATCCTGTAAAAACTTATCATTCAGGACACTACATAACAACTTTCAGGGAGAAGCCAGCCTAGCAATATTGTGACACTGTATCCCGGTAGTTTTAATTTATCTTATAAAGCACTAATTATTTCGTTACAAATCTTGGGGGAAGTGCAAAATTACTTCTCAAAAGAGCATCCTCTTGGGCATGAAAGTCCCAAGCTTACAAAGACTTCCTTCCTCTGTGCGTTGGGATATCTCTCCTGAACTCAGTCCCTAGAAATAAGCATTGAAAGCCTGGTACACAGTGCGCTGCGGTTCTGTTCCACTCAACACTGCGGTGCTGTTTAGACCCAGTATCGTAGCTTGGTGAATAATGAATGCACGCTCAACTTTCCACTGCAGGAAATTCTGTAAGTGGCAACGTGGGTCCATTCCATGTGTGTCATTGGGGCTGGCGGAAGCCCACGGCCATGGTGAGGCATTGTTTCCATTGGAACTGATGCCTGCACTGGCTCTCGAAACTGGGCAGTATTCCCACGGCAAAGCAGGGGCGAGGTAAGAGACTGAGACCTCACTTAGAAGTTCACTTCTCATCTTTCATGACATGCACTCTGTTGGTGAGGCTGTAGAGAAACAGTCATTCTCATTTAATGATGGTAGGAGTACCAACAGTTGAAGACCTTTCTGCAGGACAGTGAAGCAACACTTATCAATTTATAGACGAATTTTCCTGCTGATCCAGCAATTTGACTTCTGAGAATAAACGTACAGTGATAGGAAGGTACATATGTACGCAGTGATGCATACACAGGATTATTAATTGCTACAAGGCATAGGATAGCAAACATACTATTTCCATCTAAAATAAAGTAGATAAGCCACAGTGCATGTTTACAATGAACTCGTGCAACTGTGAAGAACAAGTTAGCTCCCATACACTGATATGGAAAGCTCTCTGAAATGTATCGATAAGTGACCAAGCAAAATACAGCTCAGGGTATGTATACACATACAGATTCTCTTTTGTTTTAAAAATAGGGGAATATAATAATATTCATATTTACTTGTATTTCCATAAAACACACTAGAAGGGATTCACATGAGACTAATACAAATGACCACCCACAGATGGTATGTGTTGGGTGGGGAAACTGGGGCAGGCACAGCACTGGTGGGCAAGACTTCTCAATGTCGACTTTTTAATACTATTTTGATTTTGAATCATGTGAATAAATGATCACAAATTAAATGAAAAAATAATGAACTAAAAAAATGTTTAACCTAGTGGCTTTGCTTTTGGCAGCAAAGAATCTCCCACACTGCTCTGATGCAAGAGACATTCAAGAGACTTACACCAGTTCTGGGTCCTGATGGTGACTAAACCCAAAAGTCTGGGGGGTGGGGGGTACCATCTCAATTTCTGGGACATTTCCCTGGAAGAAACCAGGGTAAGGCGGGACAGTTGGGGATAGAGGATGGTCTCTGGGGCTGGGGGCTGAAGACCTGAGTTCTGATTCTCTCTCTCCCCACTTGCTATTAGGTTGACCGTATGAAATGGCTGATGATCTGCCATATCTTACCATCAAATTGGGTGAATCTGTGGGTGAACCTTCACGGGTGAGCCAATGCAAGGACCCTGCTGCCTCAGCTCTGTGACAAGAGGAGGGTAAGTGTTCCCACCCTGCCTGCTGCAGCATCATGCCCAGTGTCACCAATGCGTGGGAAAGGGTTCTATAAACTGTAAAGAGCAACCCTACAAACAACCGTTGTGAAACACAACATCAAGCTGAGGGGTGAGCATGGCCAAACATACGAGGAGAACAAGACCCATTCCCAAAAGTCTCTGAGACACTGAGATAGTGAGGAGGAAGGAAAACTTCCAAAAGATGGGATCTAAATGTAAACGGAACACAAAAGCAGGCGGACAAAGACTTTGAAGAGGAAGACACATAGTTAAATGACTCCATATGTGGTCATCTGCAACTGAATATGCTGTACATTCCGGAAGTCTAAAAGGGAAATTGAAGAGATGTATGTGGAACACACTTAAAAGATACGGACTTGCATACAGATGCAAGATCAAGGTCGAAAGAATGATCACGGATGGGGGATGGAGGGGTAGAGTTCAGTGGTAGAGTGCATGCTTAGCAGGCATGAAGTCCTGGGGTTCAACCCCCAGTGCCTCCATTCAAAATAAATAAACCTAAGTACCCACCTCAAAAAACTTTAAAAACAAAAGATCCAAAAGGATGGCTCTCATCCTTGTGATCTTGCAGTCAGTGCTGTCGCTGGAGTCATGCGCCTGTTAACACACAGGTAGGTCTCCACTTCCTTCCAAAATCAGATGCAAACTTCAAATACTTTTGAAAATGCTCCCTAGAGGACCTTTTACCCTAAATTTTAAAACTGCATGAAAAACCACTCTTCAAAAAGGCAAAACAAACAAACAAACCCTTCTCATCTCTCTACGTAAGGTCATCTGGAAAGCAGATCTCCCATTAACCAGACGGTCAAAGTTGTAACACAATGTGTCATGAAAATCCAAAGGTTGTTTTCCTTATCCTCCTGAAGCGAAACATTCCATGAGGTAAGGAAAAAAAAACCCAGGAGAGTCACTGGTGGCGCCCTAACTTGGTGCTCTGGACACCTGTTCTGGAAATGAGACAGCTGTACGGAACTCAGGAGAAGAAAGTGAGGAACTCCTTTCCACTTGGATTAAGGAAGGTCCCTGTGAGAGGTACCTGGTTCCAGTTGGGTCTGAGTGGTCGAAATGCTACAATGCGTCCTGAGGCCACCACTTAAATGACTTTGACGGACCCTGACCTTAGGCCATGCTGAGAGTACCCAGGCCGCTGTGGGTCAAAGACAGTTGTCCTCTTACTTTCAACTTCATGTTTCAGAGTTCACCAGGTTTCCCTACGGAAATTTCTGTCCTATATTATTTCAAGTCAGACTCTTCTCTCACACAAGAGTTTTTAACTATCTCTGATTAACAATAAGAATGTGATCTATTAAGTTAAGGATTGCTTTGTTCATTCAGCACAGGTTTTTAAGAACTCACCAAGTGCAGATGTACTTTGCCTTAGGAAAATCATTTTCAAAGAAGCTTCACGTAAAGAGGGAATGATTAACTTGGAAGTTCTTAATGGATTCTTCAAGAGATTGAATTCTGAGTTTAAATCCTCACAGATTTTCAAATATAACAAGAAAATCAATGCTGGAGGTGGACACACTCCCAGCTAATTGTCAATAACTTTCAAGGAAGTGTCAGTGCTGCCCCAAGTGGTCAGTTTTACGTGGTTAATCATGTAGTTAGAGATACACAAGATCAAAAACAATTCTTTAAAAAAATGTTTACAGAAACACAGGGACAATGAATTGACACCTCCAAGGAGCAAGCCAGGGTCAGGTATATAAGCTCATGTTTCATCAACAGAGCTTTGGTCATTTGATCGAAGTTGAAGGTCACAACCTGCTGTGTTTCTGTCATTTCATCATGTGAAGAAAACTCAGTTGTAGTCCATGTTTATCCCATGAGTTAAAAATACCCACAAATGTTTTTGAAGCTACATTTTTACCTCTTCTCCCTTCAGAGCCACAAAGGTCACCTAACTTTCTGTGGTTGGGTTATCTATGAAAGCCTTCACTTGGATGTCAACCTGTCAGACGTACAGCTTAGGATGATTATGACTTAGTGTTCTCCTAAAATTAATCTTTTAACTTTTTGTTCATTTAACAGACATCTGAGCACAGATACTGGGGACACCAAAACTAATGAGACAGAATCCCTGCCTCTGGGGACTTCACTGTTAGAAGGGGGATGGAGAATGGGTAAGACACAGAAACAGACCATTACAGTTCATTGTAGCACACACTGCAATTGATATATGCACAGGGGCATTCCCAAAAGAGAGAATGAAAAGGGAGGGAAGGTGGCAGAAGAGGAAGCTGTTGGTCCAGGTTTTTGTTCAAAATGGATCATATTTTATAGACTAAAAGATTATCATCTATAATAATACAATTATTGTATTTTACCTGATCTGCTAACCTCTTAGCACCCACAGCCCATAAAGTAGAGGACTGATGAAGAATTCAAAGTTGGTGAGCTTCTCGGGCATGTAAGCTGGAAACCAGAAGGCTCATTTAGGAATACTTACCTAGAACTCATTTCCCATTTAGAGTGCTTTTTTAGCTGAATATGCCAACGCTGAAATCTTTATCTTTTCCATGGGACATGCTAAATTATTTAGCAAATAGCTGTGGCACCACCTAGTCCGTATGTGCCCATCAGTCAGCTAAGTGCTATGGGGACTAAAGACGTCATGGGAGACATTGTTCTTGCTTTCAAAGGGCTGATGATTTCAATTGTTGCGTTAAGACTAGAGAACATGAAAGCAAAAAGCTAACTTGTAAGGCAGCTTCTTAGGGACAAGGACCACATGCCTCATTCAACTTTGAAAAAAATTACCAAAAAAATGGTAATTTTTTTCAAAGTTACCATTTACTCAACGTCCCCCTAGTACAAACTGGGGGTAACCATACCTCCTCGAGGCCCTTGGGATTTTGAACTGAGAAAGAACAGAATGAAGTTGTCAAATGAGAATCACAATAGCGAGTCAGAGTCATGTTAGCAAAGCTGTGTTAGAAAACAGGGTGGGGTCTATTTCCTACTACCTTGAACCAAGGTCCTGGGACCCACAGAGCTGGAGGCGGGAAAATGGGGACTGAGGGCAGAGGTCTTGCAGGACATGTGAGAAGCCAGCCACATGTTTACTGCTCACTGCATAATGGCTAAAACGCCAAGAACCGCCACATTTGGCTACAGTGGTCCCACAGAGTAAGAGAGGGGTGGGCTCATTTCAGTGCAGCAGTCTCTTGCTTTGGGAAGCAAGCCCCTGTGGAAACACAGGATGGGGGAAAGGACTTGCCTTCTACGTACTCTAGGCACAAAGAGTGTAAGTAACTTGTCCCAGGTCACAGACCTAGTGAGTGACAGGCTTGGAATGGAACTTGATCACCAGGTCCAGGGATGTAGGTCCCAGGCCTGGGCTGCCTCATTTGGTTTCTATTTAAGAAATGTTCCTTTAAAGTTAAACCTATCCTGGGTAGAATACTCCAGAATATTTTTTCTAGACTAAAACATCATATCCACAGCTCCGAGCAGAGAACCTGATACAGAGAAGATTTCACAACGATCTCATGGTTGTGTAATTATTGCTTAGATATTAAATTGTCAGATACAGGCCACAGATGATCAAGGAATCCAGAGAGGGCAAGTTTTCCCTTTTGGGGCAGGAGTCCGTCTAGAAGAAGTCAAATTTGAGCTGGGCCTTCCAGAATGAGGAGGATTTAGATAGATGAAAGGAAGACAAAGTCAAACAGTAAACAAATTAGACTCCAAAGATGATAACAGAAGAGTTCTGGTTTTGTCAGTGTTGATATCAAGTGAGGCAGATTCGAGCAGGAAGCATGCTGATACAATGATTCACTGTCTTGGTAACAGAAGTCATAAAAATGCTCTTTTAGGGCTCGGAAGTACCACTAATGACAACAGTGGCTGAAATTCATTCAGCATTTACTATGCCAAGCACTGTTCTGAGTATGTAACATGGATTAACACATTTAGTCCTTACCACAACCTTGTTAAGAGTTTGAGGCACAGACATTCGAAGTCATTTGTACAAGGTCCCAGACCTTGTTAAGTGTGGCCCTGGGATCCAACTCGCTCCTTGGGCCCAGGAATGTTGTCCCAGGCCTTCTGCTCCTACATGAAAGTAAGTTTGTGATTAGGAAATACATTTCGAGTCAAAAGAATATCTTCAACAGGCCTCCCACTTCAAAGCTTCTGAATTTCTGATTATTTACAAGGCTGCAAATCCCTTTTAACCACATTCTAATCCAAGTATTTGGACAATGAAGGAAATGTTAACTCTTCCAATTTATTCGGTTTCTAGTTCAGCAATTCTTAAACCTTCCTGCCCATCTAAACCACCTGTGGAAGTTTCTAAAAATAACGTACACCCGGGCCTTGCCCCAAACCTGCAAATCTCAGGGACTGGGACCCGGTAGCTGTATTCTGTAAAAGTTTCAAAGGTAATTGTGATGATCACCCTGTTTCAGAACCACTGCTCCACACTGTGCTCTCCAACACTTCACTTACGGGATCCTCAGCTTTAGGCCAAATTATAGCCAAGAAGTTCAAAAAAAAAAAAAATTCAAGGAACAAGACATCAAAAGTCATATGTCCTTTCCCCCTCTTTTCAAGAGTTAATTTTTCTTTAAAAAAGGAAACTAAATTTAAAAACTCCTTGGAATAAACATTTTTTTTTTTTACCTTCTCATCACCACTATCTTCCTTGGCTCACAGAAAGCCAGCCACCTCTCCTCTAGTGAGAGTGGACAGTCAGCCAGGGTGTTGACACTGGCCTACATCTGCGCCAGGCACTCACATTAACGTGTCAAGGGTGAAATACAGTTTCTTACTTGACTTCTGCAGGTCATGGTTGCAGCCAGACTGACAGTAAGAGGGCTGGATTGGGAGTCACTGAGCTGTAATCCTTGCTCTGGTTCTAGAGCTGTGCATCTGGATCAAGTCACGTAACTACTCTGAGCTTCCGTTTCCTCATCTGTTATATAGGAATCATGTATCAAATCGAATGAGATGTGGATGCCTTTTCTTAATGCATGGCGCACCACACCTGTGGATGAGATTACTAGCCAAGTCTGCAATCTTGCCTACACATGACAATAAAATCATGATGACTAACCAACTGAATTCTGGTCCCAGTACCAAGGCGTACCAGGGCTCTGCACCAGGACAAGTCAGCATAACCTCTGATGCTGCTTGAACAGCGGTGGAGAGGGCTCCCTTAGATTTTCACATGAGACTGACTCCGAAGGACAGTCAGAGGCTCTGGAATAGCAAGATGCTTCCAGGTTTTAAGAAAATCATTGCCAGTGATGTGAAAACCAGAAAAATACACTGGAATTTTAGGGACAACATTTTAAAGCAAATTTTATTAACAACGATAAATTCTGATGACTAATAAAATCTTTAAGATAAGGTCATCCTGCATTGCTTCTCAGTTGTTACACGTCTACAATTACCTCTAAAAATAATGCAGTGGGGAAAGTTTCACGTAGAAGCATCTACTTTACCAAGTTACCACCTGTGAATACTTTAAACAGGCGGTAAGCACAGCTCTTGATGCAAGAGAATGGCCATGGGGACCGTCAGGAGGACAGTCGCATCATGATGAAGGAAGGAAGACTGAGGACTTCGGGATTTCTGCTTATTGACTTTTCTCTAGAACGACAGTTTTTGGGCTGGGTTTTGCAGAGAAAGGAGTCAAGAGACTTCTTGTAAAGGGAGAAATGGAGGTCAAAGAGGCAGGACACGGATGTTCTCAGCTGTAGTTCAACCAGAACAGCAGGGCTAACTTTTGTTTTACACACTGGGGTTCCAGATAAGATTCTGTTAGAAGAGAAAAAAAAAAAAAAGCAGTCCTACAAATGTACTTATTTACATTTATAGCACTAACGTGGAGGGTAGTGGACATGGCTCTGTCCCTCTGATGTTCTCTCAAAGAAAGGAACAGTCTCTGGTACTATTTATTTATGACTATTCTGATTGCCTTGCTCAGGAGTGAAAGACAAGGGTGGGAATGTGGCTCTAGGTTTGGGATTGGAAGGAAAGTGGGACCTATGACCACTTCCTGATCCTGGTGTCATAGGGGAACCATGTGAAACTTTACTTCTTTGTTGTATATCAAGAGGTTAAACATTTCTGAGTTGATGGTGCCAAACCATTCTCCAGTTCCACTGACATATTTACATGATCCACGAACACTACATACAGATTCTTATTTCCACCATGAATTTGAGCAAAAACACCTCCTAACTTTGCAGGGAAAGGAGACCACCCAAAGGATTGAAAAGCAGTTTTTAGTAAACCCTAAAAAAAAAAAATACCATTGCTAAACTTAAACATGTTATTGACTAATGTTTAAAGGTAAGAGAGTATTCACTACACGGATTTTTCCTTCTCTTTTCCCCTACTCCGTATAATCATGAAACCAGCTTCTAGTAAGTGGAAGCAGTCTCACACTTTAAGTTTCTTTAGAGGGGAAACACACAGGATTTATAAACACTACCAAATAAAAGACACATTCCTAAATACTAAGAGGCCCAAACATGTCCTTGTAAGTAGAACATCCATCATAGCATCAGTGGAAAGGAACAGCATCTTTAGTCCAGAAGTTCTCCTTCTGCTGTGGTTTCTACTGGCATCATTACTAGAGTTCCTCTTGAAATATCCTCAACTATATATATAGTTTTATATATATATATATATATATATATATATATATATGCACACACACACATAAGTTTTATATATATATATAAAGATCAGTCTCTTAGAAGAGAAAGAAGTTGTTCCAAAACATCACAGTCCATAACTGAAAATACAGTATGGGCAGGAAGTTCTGAAATAACTCAGAGAATGTGTTCAACAGATTTTTTAAAACTCCTTTAAGCTAGTATACAAAGAGGTCATGGAAGCCTTACCTGGGGGAGTCAATGGAGTTCCTTCTCAAGGAGCACCTGAAGATGGATGGATCCATCTAGCCCACCCAGTGCCTGGCACCCACTAGGCACACAATTAATGCTTGGTCAGTTAATAAATAAGAGAATCACTTCCTGTGTATAACACCTTTATCTTTTTAAAAATGAAGCAGCTTGGAAACAGGGAAAAAATATAGATGTAGAACATAAACTATAAGACATGTGATGTTCTAAAGGGGATGTAAATAATAAACTGTTCGCTTTGCTGACTGACAATATGAATACTTGAAAGCAGTATCAGAGACCGTAAAGAATAAATATTCGTTAAGTACTAGGAGTGAGCTGTGCCACTGATGGTCTAAACTTGCACCTTAATGACATCTCCATGTTGGTGAATCTCTGACTATTCTACACAAGAGCAAAGTAAGCTATAAGTAAGTGTTTTTTAAAAAATTTAATTCTATCCCTGTTGAAGCCTGATAGGGTTGGGGGAGAGGTCCGTTTCTTTGACAGTTAACATTTAAAAAGAGAAACTCTTTGGAAAACTGTAGTATCTGAGGATTCCGTGGTCCCCAGAAGGGGAAGGGGAATGTTGAGTTTTGGGGGTTTTTTTGTTGTTGTTCAGCTGCTGAACTCTCTAAAAAAAATCTATGTCAAAATTTAATTTCTTAAGCAATTTGGGCATCTGAATCGGATCAGGACTCTTTTTTAAAAAAATCCATTCTGTCTGATCCAAAGGAAAAATAACTACTTTTGAGAATCCATTCGTAAGTATGGAAAAAGTAAAAGTCCAGCACTTTGCAAAGAAACGGGGACGACTTCTGATGCTCAATTCACGATGCTGCACCTGTCCAGGCAGAGGAGTCAAAAACAGAAATCCACGACTGTCGTCATCAGGATCACATGTCAACTAAAAATAAGGCGCATACTTATATGTTTATACTTACATGATCAAAATATTTGAAAAACTTAGGAGTACAAAGGTACTTCAGAATAGACCTAACTCCAACCTTCCATGTCAGTATCCATCCTTCCTTCAAGGGTTTCAGCCTTGGCTTAAACGTCTATAGCAGGAAACCAATCATATTCCAAAGAGGCTTCTTTTTTTTGTTGGAGTATAAACTCTCCCCCAACACAGTGCTTTGTATGTAGTGAGCCTTCACTATTTGCCTAATTAAAGGGAACTGAACATTCTTCTGGATACTACGTACGGTACCTTAATTTCTATGGCTGGTCCCAGGTCTGCTCTCTGGGGCAACATAAAATAAACCTACTCCCTCCTTCTTGTGCTAGTTCTTCCCATTTGTGAAGACTGTCCTCTAAATGAGGATGTCAGAGACATATCCCACATGCCGCCACCCTAACCCAGCATTAACATCAGAACATTCCTTCTCACTGAGGCTGGACAGCTTCCGAATTCTTCTTAACCCAGCCTTCCAAGGTATACCTACCATCACGAGTCTCTCAGGGAGAAAAGATACATTCACCATTCCAGCCTAAGTTTTCTCGTCCCCAAGCCACTCATTCCAAGTTCCCTCAACCATTTCTCACTTGCAATCAGTTTCAAGCTCCCCTAGGCACCCTGGTCACAATGACCTCAACGTGTACCAATTTGTCTATGATGTACCTAAAGCAACTGATTTTAGTTCCTCAACTGAAGGTAATATTCTATATATAGTCAACTTAAAAATGGAGGAAAATTATCAGCTTCCCCACTTAAGTATTATGTTTCTACTAGTGTAGACCAAAATTACAGTAGCTTTATTCACATCCCCCACCCCCACCCCAATATACACATACCACTGGCTCACCCTGAACCTCGGGTTATTTAAAACATCTAAGTTTCCTTTCTACAGTCTAAGTCAGCCCCCTAAACCTTGTCCCAACTCCATATTCTACCCTTCAGTTATACAATTGACTTTTAACCTAATCATAGTATTTTACATGTAAGTAAATGCAAATGATCCAGATTCTATCATTCGACAGAATGTCTACTGGCTTTATGTTTCAAAATGATAAGCATATCGTCTGTGCCTTCAGATGCATCATCAGCCAGCGTGTTAATGCTGGATGTACTCTCCCCATGTTGCATAAGAGAGAACACCTTCAACGGTGTGGTCTAGGAATGTGGCCTGGGGCCCACGCCAAGTATCTCTTCCAGCGGCATGGAGCAAATTTCTCGACCTTCAGATTCCACGTGATGTCAAAGAAATGTATCAGTGTTTAAAAACACTCCCCATAATTCAAGAAATAAATGAACATGTGAAAAGATAGAGAAACTTGTTCAGCTTGGGCAGAGTTTCAGTTTCCAAAAGCAGAAAGCAAGTATCAGAAAATGCAGCAAATGCTGATGGTAGCAGCTCTAAACCAAGAGTGATTAGACTACATCCCATGTGGCAAACATTTTACTCAATGAGTTTCCTTCTTTCCCTCTCGCTCCCTCTTCCTCTCCCCTCCCTCCCTGTCCCTCTCTCTGTGTATGTGTGATACACACACACACTTTTTTTTAAAGCAATTTTATCTCTGATTGCTTCTACTGATGACACAGTATACAGACAATACAATGACTTTCTTTGGCTATCTGCTTACCAGAAATTGGCACAAACTTAACATATACTGTTTTCCATTCCCTGAAGCACAATGACTGGCATCTCCACAGGGACCTCCGAAATTGAAAACATTTAAACAAAAATCCACCAGTAGGTATATAGCTGCCACTGTCTAAATCAATGTTAATATTCTTATGTTCCAAACATGATACTTTTATGAGTGAACCAAATTGTGCCTAAGACATTCTAGAGTTAAGCCAACAAAAGGACATTTGTAGTAGGTACTAGAAAAACAAAAAATAGTATTGTTGCATGTATTTCCTCCAATTTCTGCCTCTCTGCCAGCAAAACAAATAAGCATGATAACGTTTCTTCCTTGTCTACACTGGTGCTCAGGACCTGAGGCAACTATTAATCAATTTATTTGTTCATTCAACAATATTTGTCAAAGAGCCTCTTCTGCTGCCACAACTGTTTTGGATGCTCTTGTGGGAGCAGAGCAAAAATGAATTAAATGTAGATTTTGCCATCAAAGAATTTTAAGCTGATTTGTCATTATTGGTTTCTGGTTCCATCATTATTTTTTGGTGCTGGCGCAGATGTACATCTTTATCCTAAGACTGAAGCAACTCTTACAATTTCCTTCTTCTGGTTCTTTCTCTCCCCACTCCCCAGTCAACCTTTTTGGTGTTTAAAGTCTTCCTACGTATATGACCTTTATTTCATTCTTAATTCTTCTCAAATCATGAAAGTTAAAATTAGATCATAGATCAAAGACATTCTTAAGGTCACTCTACTCAATTTATTTGGTGTTATTATATCTCAGAAAGGACAATGAATTGCCTGTAGCAAGTAAATAAAATCAGAACCTTTGTCCTTAGTGCTTAGGTAGTATATATCCTGGAACATAATAAATGTCAAAAAGGAGGCCAGCCCTTACTCCTGGCAGGTTCTTCTACACTTGGCTTAAAACGCTGAAAGGACTTAGTGTAGGTACTGAGTTAAGGATCTGCCTGTTTCAGAACCTCATCTACAGTCCCAAGTGCATCTGAAACTATCCCTACACATACCCTCACCACGTCTGAACAGAGCAGCAAGGCAGTCCCAGTAGCTGTAGCCTTGGGAAAAGGGCGCATGTGGCAAATCAGCCGTCTGGCTGGTAAAGCTGGTGATTTGTTCTCTAGATGGCACTGTTACTTCAACTTCTGATGAGTTGCTTAAATTCCCTGAAGCTGTCCACTTATCTTCCTTCAATTTCCATCATATAAATCTTCAGTTTATACATACTAGTTGTCATGAACTGACAGATAGCCTTCTAGCTTTATTTTAAGAAGCCATTTTGAAGTTCAGTGATTTTTTTTTTACCGTATGATTTTACACGTTTCCTAGTTATACTGTCCTAGAGTTAAGGAATCTTCCCTTTGCCTGCCCTCCTCCCTCTAAAATGCAGAGGCATGTCAAAAACACAGACGGTCGTCATAAAGCTTCAGTCAGACCAAAGGAATCAACATGAAAGCACATTTAAGAGCTACTATGTTCTGCGAGCTTTCAAAATCAGGACATTACTACCATGACAACCAATGAAAAGTCCTTTCAAGTGGACCTTTGGGGGAAACTGCATGACATTCGTTATTCTCCGGGCTCTTTGGAAATAAACCTTCACTTTATTATGGCTGTCACTGAGGCTTGTGAATTTACTTCGCTTCCCCAGAGTCCTACACCCAGTCCCCAATTCATCTACTGGAACCCAGCTTCAGACTTCCGGCAGTCTATGAGTGAGACATCAGGGCAGTGAGTCACTGCTTAGCTTCCAGTATTATTGGGTCAGATTTGTTTCACCAAGAGCATACATGTCCCAGAGTTCACACTTGAATTTGAGTGCTTGCATTTAAATGAAAGCTCCTAAACCTCTTATTTAACCAGATACTCATGTTTTTCTTACAGAAAGGAGAACACCTTCCCTTTCACTTAGAAAACACGCCCATTTATCACTCCCTCACCCCAAAAAGTTTTCCGAAGTCAATATATCAGTAAGCGCCATTGTTTCATGTCTATCATCAATCAATGATCCCATATATTTAAAAACTGGGTCCATGACTTTTCTAAGGCTTTAGTATAAGTATTCTGGAAAGCCAGAGATGCATTTAAAGTATAAAATTATTTAGCATTACACAAGTCTACGCTTCACATGGAAGTTTAAGGAGACTTAGAGGACACATATGGCTAAGTTTAAAAACACCAAAGCCTTCCTCTGTTTCCCAGGGTTGAACCCCACTTACAAATGGCATACGGATTTCATTTGCCAACATCATTTATCACTTAACATTACTCCATCCTAAACTGAGTAAACGGAAGCAGAGTGTAACCAAGAAGTTCACTCATTCACTTCTGAAGCCCATCTGGGCATGTTACTCATCCTAATAAAGAAAATTTATCATGACGCAACTTCATGGGCTTCTGGTTCAAATGACTTCTTCCTCCATTTAACAATAGACGGCATTTTCAGCCTAGAATTCCCCCAAATTCTCTCCTCCCTTCCTCTGTTAAAATGCAGTTCACAGCTTGAGATTACAGAGCCTGCCAGTGGCTGAATGGCTGCACTAGATGGTTGAGAGTCCTTCAATTAAGCAGCAATTTTGCAATTAGTGGAAACTGAGGGCTCCACAATAATCGTTTGACAACAAGTTGAGACAAATCAGCAATTACCTTATTAAAGGGATATGCTCCCTGGCACTGGGCGAGGCTAGCCCCCTCGCGCAAACTGAAATCTTCCATACAGGGAGATGCAAGTTGAAAATTGTGTCTCAACCATTAAAATAAGTTCAGTATTAAGGACATCTGAAGTGGTGGTGCTTTTCCTTTTAAAAGATACTCCGCGTTGAGCTCTTATGTACTCTCCACGCTGTTTTCAATCAAGAAGTCTTAAAATTGTTCTTCTCTCTACTCTGGGACTAACTTCCTAAACCTAAAATGTTAATGAACTACTTGTATATGACCTTTCATTGTGTACATCTTCAATATTCTCGAAGCTTAGTAGAAGATTAAGTCAATGATTGAGACCCAAAGCTGCTGGCTGTTACATTCCACAAGTTCACCACCTGGATATAGAGCTGTGTGTGAATGGGGGTGGGGTGGGTATTCACAGAAGGTTCTAAAGACAAATGTACAAAAAATGTAAACAAGCTCTCTGCTATACTATCAGGTGGATGTGCTCAGCTTTCGGTGTGTGCTAAGCTACAAACCAGAGCTATTCATGTTTGAAAGAAATGAGATTATCAATCATCTGCATTTTGACTATTGAAAAGCTGGGCCTCTTAAAGACTCCAGGAAGAGAATAACTTACATTCCAATGGTGCCCCTACTAAACAGGAAATCCAAGGACTTTGATCCAGGATTTTAGAAATTTGCATTATTTACAGGATCCTCACGCCCCCCCCCCAGCCCCTCCCAGTGAATCAAGATGAACCAGCAATAGCCCAGCACCTCCCCACCCCTCTTTGGTCATTTTAAGATTTAGGCAATTAACTCATATAGTAAAAATGAATCATCTGAGGCGGTCATTACATTTTGGGCAAATGATCACTGTCTTGGTTTCTCTTGGTTCCTTCTGTTTGCAAGTAAAAGTTATACTTATTGAAAAGACATCATAAAACAGAGTTCCTAAATGCTTTATTTTCCGCATACTCAAATGTTAACCTACTATAAATCTTAAATGGCCTTAAGTATCGCCTTAAAATAAACAAGGTTTCCAGTTACTAATCCACCTCTGAATGGGCAATGAAAGGCTCCAAAGGTATGTGAAAAATTACTCTGTCATTTTGCTTTAAAAAAAAATGTGATGTCTAAGTGTGTATGCAATGTTCTAATGCTTCAAAACATGTACGTAAGTCTTGTTTATCTGGAAATCATTTCTTTCTGCTTATATCATTTATAAATAGAAATGTTCTGTAATGACTTAAAATAGCTTTACATACATAATGTTTCTCCTGTCATAATACTTAGTACTGGTCTATATTTACCAACATTTATCACCTTTTGCAAAATAAAGTGAGAGAGAAAAAAAAAAGAGGACTGTATGACTCTGGAATTCCAGTAACGGTGACCAACGTGTTTTAAATTCCAGTTAAGGTTACAGTTACATTTCCACAAGTGTCTCTTTCCTTTCTCTCACCTCCACTGCTAGTCTGGCAATGAACTTACAAAAGAATCTTAAGCAAGGTATTTGCAAAATCAAGGAACAGGAATTAGTGATTGTTTTAAAGGGGTGTGGTTCCCAGGGTCAAAACTTAGTAAATTTTACATGCGATGTGATCTACTATTTTTATGATGATGATAATAAAAATAAAAATAATAATAATAATAATTTGAAGTGCTATATGCCATAATCTCAGAAACCTCGAACATAAAATTTATGTTGCATGAGGTAAACATTGAGGGGTCCGACGTTTAGACGAATTAAATCTGTAATCATAACTTAATAAGTAACATGCAAAAAACATAAGTAGATATAAATATAATTTTAAGGCCAAATGACCCCTGACTTTGTAACAAACTCATATAAAAATAGACATTTTTGGATAAAAATAAAGGAGAGGGGATATTTTCCAAGAAGTCAAGCCAATATCAAGGTCTCATTTACTAACATTATTATATGCTATTAAAATTCAATACGCAGTTTTATACGCTAAAAAAAAATCAACGTTCCCAATTAAATATTGCTTGGCTTTAAAAGATAACTGTACTAAAGGAATTAATAAACACTCAGAAATATGCTTTTCTTTGCTTCTGGCCAAGAACATTCCTGCATTCTTGTCAGGAAATGTTCGCTGTTTACTGCTGACACTGAGGAATAAGAGTAAGAGATCCGAAGGACCCTAAAATAAGATCTAACTAAGAAGCCCTAACACACCACCAATCGTAGTCCGTTCCCCTGGCTCGAGGAAAACTTTTTGCATTGGAACCAAAGAGGCGCGAAGAGTCGAAATTCATCCGAGTCGGGAGTCAGAAGCGTCATTCAACCAGGTCCCTCCTCCCTGCTACCGAAGGGATCCCGCAATGCCATCCCTAACCACTTCCCCACCCCCAGCCTCCCGCCCCCAGGAGCTGCTGCGGGCAACTTGGCCGGCAGAGGGCACCCTCTACCTTCCCTAGCGCCGCTCTCCCTGCCCCCTCCTCCTTCGGGCCCCTCCAACCGCGTCCCTCCACCCCACTCCACCCCGCTCCACCCCCAACACACAAACACAGCATCCTCAGACTGTGACTGTGACTCTAGTACACCTAGCAGTTCTGAGGCTTTTCTCCCCAGGGGTGCCCCCAGTCTGCAATTCCCTTTCTCTGCCCGTCGGGCAAAAAACCTCCAACCCTCAGCTATTTCCTTCCAGGCACAGCTCTCTCACCCACTTCCCCTTTCCAGCTTTGCATCCTCAGAGACCCACCCGAGTCAGGACAGCCTTCACACACATCCCTCCCGAGATGTGAAAGTCAAAACTTCTACTTCCCTGGAAGGTGTCCCAAGGGAGGGCACGAGATGAGAAGAGGTGTGAGCACAGCTGGCCCCGGAGTCCCGCAGCCCCTTTCAGGTTCGAGGAGTGTCTCAAGTTTCCCTAGATACACTGGCATTGGACCTGGATAAGTCCGCTTTGATCTCAACTCCTCGGGAGCAGGTGATCGTGTGCAGCCCTGCCGGAGCCTCGGGGACGGGGATGCTGGCTGCGGGAGCAAAGGGCCCCCCAAAATATGCGAGGGGACTGCTCAGCCAATGGGAAAATTAGTACCCCGTCCCAACGCCATCACCTCAGTCGGGGCCCCGTAGAGCTGACGCCCTAAGTCACTCTCACGACCCCTCCTCTGCTGGGGAGGGTTTCGGGAGACCCCGGGGCGCCGTCTTCTCCCGTCGCTCAGCTCTGCGTCTCCTCTTGGCTTTCTCGCCCCCCCATTTTCAGGGCTTCCTGGGGTCCCTCTCTCTCGGGGGTCCCTGGCTGCCCCTCAGGGTTGTAGGATGGGAGGGAAAAGCTCCTCTCGAGCAACTCCAATCCCCCCTTTTCGTGGAGGGGAGGAAAGGGAGCGTTCTGGCCTCTTCCCATAACTTCGGGCCCCATCAGCCAACTTTCCCGGCAGACGGGCGTCTCCCGCGCCAAGCCCCATGCCCGACGCTCGCCTACCTCGGGGTCCACACAAAGCTCACGGGTCCTCGGCGGCGGAGTCACATCGTTGTCCCGCTCCTGGCCCCTGCGCCCAGCCCCGGTCCCCGTCGTGGAGCCGCTGCCCGCCGGCCCCACAGCAGCGGTGGCAGCTGCAGTTCAAGTGTCTCATCAAAGCTTCACGAGGAGGAGGTGGGGGGCGCGCCGGTTGGGCTCCTCGGCCCCGCCCGAAAGCCCGCGGCGCAACGGGGTGCGCGGGGCAGCGAGCGGGCGGGTGCGCCCCGGCGCGGCGGCAGCGGCGGCGACCCGGAGCTCCAGCCTGCGCCTCGAGCTCGGGTCAGACATTATTTAGCTCTTCGGTTGAGCTTCGATTGGTCAAACGGCGCCGCCCCCCGCCCCCCTCCCGGCTCGCCCGCGCCACCGAGACCCGTGCGGGGCGGCCGCTTAAAGGGAACGCCGCGCCTTTTCCTCGCCCCCGCTCGGCCCCCGGGATTCCCAGGGCTGCCGGGGCTCCCTGGCCCGCGCGTCCCGCGCCGCCTGTCACCGGGGCCCCACGACGTAGTCCAGCAACCCCGCGCGGGTCCCCAGGGCGCCTGGACAGGACGCGCGCGCCACGCCCGCCGCTCTGTGGGGGTGCCCTAGCCCCCGCCCCGGGGAACCCCGCATCCCGTGCCCTCCACGGAAACCCCGGCTGTGCGCGCGGAGGCGGGAGGGAACCAGCGCGAATCCAGCGCCCCCGGGATCTGGCTCCCCTCCCTAGCAATTCCCTCCGCCCCATCCCAGCACCCAAGTTCTGCGGGAGAGGGCGTGCGTTTCCCGGGCCACAGACACACCTTCCCGCACCTTCCCGCACGACGGAGCTTGCAAACGCGAGCACACAATGAAATTGCACAGAGCATAGGGGCTATTGGTTTACTCCGCTGCCTTAAACGCGCCGGCTTAAACAGAGTTCGTGCACTGACCTCTCTGGAGTTTGCCTAATAGGAATTCAATCAAGATAATAACGGCATTTTTTATTAATGAACACCCCCAGATAACGTTACACCAAGTTACTTGCTCCAGCCAGGAAGCCGAGGCAATGACAGACCTCACTAAAGCCACAACGCTTTCTAGCCCACCAAACAGAGAAAAACGGAAAGAGAAAGAAAGAAAAGAAACCCACCTTTTCAGTCACTACTTGTCAAAGTAAACATCAAGGCAGCTGCTCTGGGGAAGACTTCGGCCCCGAAACTCCCAGACTCTATTATTTTTCTCACGTTCCCTTTGGTTAAAAAGAAGGGGTAGGGGGGAGTCTTTGGTGCCCGGTATGTACTTCTTCTGTTCTGCAGCAAAGAAGTTAAATTATTGATAGTGGAAATTGCATGGCGGAGGTAATACCCGCACCCCCTGAGCGAGGAGCTCCATTTGATCTCGACAGAGGCAGGGAGATTTCATGCTAGCTCGCCGGGGGGAGCGGCTGCGCGAGCAGCCCTCTCCGGGTGAATGGGAAAGTGGGTGGGAGTCCACGAGAGGGCTCCACGGTGCCTTGACGTGCGCTGTCATATGATACCTCCGCTGCCTCGAAATAGACACTCTAGTGCACGAATTACCAGAATCAAAATTCAGCGCATTTAAAATGATACATCTTTTATTAGAAGAGTTCCGTTCCAGGGCATTGCACGGTTTTGCAGATGTTTCCACTTCCCTCCCTAGCAAACTCACACACATAAACCAACCCTTTTAATAATGAACCTGGGCAGCAAAGATAAATAAAAAGCCTTCTGTTTTAATGTATTTGTGTGTTGTGGGGGTGGTAGGGGTTAGGGGGTAGTTGGCTCAATTACTCCTGCCCTCTCGCCCCCCACCCCCCCCTCCCCAGCAGAAGAGCAGGCTTTCGGATTCTTATTTGCCGGTAGCCAAGACCCTTGGAGAGAACTTAAGTGGCTAGGGTCCAAAGGACCGTTTTCAATTTGCCATTGGACGAACGCTTTCAACCATCTACCTAGGTTCCTGCTTTAAAGCTAGATTTTCTTCCCATTAGTTCGACCGATTCGTAGGCACTAGGACAGACCTTATAATTTAGAATGGGGAACAAAACAGCGGCATTTAACTTGAAGTCCTTGGACCTCCTCCGAGCATAAAAATCACCTGGGTGCCTGTTAAATGCAGATTTCTCCTCCTGAAATTGTGATTTAGTAACGATGGGGCAGCGTCCAGAAATTTGCATTTTAACAAGCACCCCATGCAACTGGAATGCAGACTATCTGAGGTTACATTTTGAGAAATATCCTTTCTTAAGGGAGGCATAAATGAGTGTTAGGGAAATCTCCCATCCCCCCAAAATTTGGTAGGCAGTTTGCTGTGTATGTGCATTTTTTCTGTAATCTTAAAGGGGTTTGACCTAATAAATTGCTAAGACTCATTGCTTTTAAGAATTTCTCTAAACACGCGAACATTAATTTGGGGAAAGGGAAAGATTTATAAACAGTTTCCTTTCCTGGACCCTCTTGTGGTTATCAGGAATGTGCTGTTGAACTGAATATATAATATTATATACTCAGTTGAGTTTACCTAAGGGTTGACAGTTAAAAAAAATGAGTGCACTTATATTAGCTGTTTTAGAGCTTCTAAAGATGTACAGAAATTACTATTCTTGTTTTATAAATGAAGAACCCAAGGCTCAGTGCCACGAAATAATTTGCCCAAGTTCACACAGCTAAATGCCAGAGACAAGGCTTTAATCAGTCAGAAACTCCAGCTAGAAATATCCCTGCCTCTCCCCAGCCCCTCAAAAGGGAAGCTATCTGTTTCTTAAAAGTGTTACCAGGTTGTGTGATCTTTCAGCGCATCTTTGCACATTGTTGGACTGAATAGCCAAATTATTCAAATATATGCATATTCTTAAGAGTGTCACACATCTAACTTTGCACCTCTGTTAACTTGACAGCATACATGACCAATACAAGCTACCCTACTGCACAGATGGGGAAGTAAACTGCAGAATAAGTAATGGGAAATATGCAGGCTAGCCAGAAGCAATAAAGGACAGAGGCCATGAAGCCTAGCTTGGCCACCTCAAAGAACCTCTGTATTAATTCCTAGGAGTGTAGGCTGAATGCAGACATAATTTCTTTTAATATTGCAAAATAATTTGAGAGGCTTGTTCATAAATTAAAAAAAAAACTTGTACTACCTTATAAAGTACTGAAGGAGCCCTACCCTAATTGTTTTAATATAATTTAATGCTATCTTCAAACCAGTGGTTACTTTCCAACTTTAAATTTGCTTGAAAATGAGTTATTTCCCCAGATTTTTAATTTGTAATTTAGTTCCTTCCTGAAAAATCCCTAGCCAGTGAACATCCAGAATCTTAGCATTCTCAATGCTGCTGAATGAGAAGTTATAGCAAATCTACCTGCTAAATTTACGTTGCCACGTCAGCATTTCTGCTGAAGGAAGGAGTGTTATTTCTGAACCACTGTTTGTGTCCATGGCCAGTCATTCCTACTCTCCCCTGACGTTAAACAGCTAGATGTATCTTTACTTTCCAGTGTGTGGAGCACTTCTACTGAGGAAAAGACAGACGAGTCAGAAATGGCAGGAATATTTAGAAATAAAGGAAAAACACCAACTTCAAATAAATCCTCAGATGAATCACACCTCTGAACACTTCTAAGCACTTCCAAACTTTCTGACTGGTGATTATAGTGTTACCAAAAGCATAAAAGCCCAGACTTGAAACACTTGCCTATTTGCCTTAAAAATACATCTTACATTCAAAGACAATGCCAAGATAAACTAAGATCGTACCAGTGTCTTGCATGGAATTCTGAATAATTTTTTTCTTTGTTTAATTCAGGTAGCATATAGAGATGGTTAGATGGTTAGAAGTCTAAGGTCAAAATTTCACAAAATTATTTTCCTGCTGTGATCAAGGGTGATGCTGAAAGTATAGAGTACATATTTCTGATTCTTCTTAAAGACTGACCTCTGACATGATTGATATACAGCAAAGATTCCAAATGTGTGATCTGAATGTTTTCACCATCACCAAAAGAAGGAAAAACTTCACTGCTTGAAAAGAAAATGCTCCCTATTTCACTTTTGTAGGATTTAAAAAAAATAATTTTGAATTTGTCCAAATTTTTATTTATTTTTGGTTATGGTCTAATACCATCACAATACAATCTTCTAGATGGACAAAGGTCAGGAAGAAATTCCCATCTATTCTTATCAGGAAACAGAAGCTAATCCTCATTAGTGTCTAAGTGGGGAGCAGAGGCAGTAAGCTCAGATTTGACACTGACATATTTTTTCTATTAATAATTTTAATTGGCTGAGGTTAATTCTACTAACACTATAAGCATTTTATGTATCATTATGTTTATTTAAGTTTCCTAGTTACCCCTGCCTTCAGTCGTCCTTATATAAAAAAAATAAAGTTGTCTACAATCAAACGAATTGACCTCAAAAACTGCTGAAAATTGGAGTAATTAGCATGGGGAAAATACGAAGTAAAACAGAAAACTCTCCTGCTGAGCAGAGTGGCAAAGATGTTTTCAAATTCATGCTGCATGATTTCAAAGGCCCAATCCAGCATCCAACTGTCACTCACAATCCTCCAAATTATTGAGTCAGGCCTGTCCTGAGGAAAACCTTAAGGGAGAAATAATATCCCTATTCATTAGATGGTACATTACTATGAGGTGTACTTCTCCGAAAGCTTTTTATGAACCACAAGCATAGCTGTGTGCCCTACTGAAATGTGTCCAAATTGGTCAACACCTGTTCCAGGAATTATGTAACCAGGCATGGCCATTAAAGGCAAACAAAAGAAAGGAACCAGAGTAAGAAAATGTTGGAAGGTCCAAGGTTGGGAGAGTAGAAGGAGAAGGTCAAAACCTGATCCCATCTGGGAATAATATTTAGTTGGATCATGAAAAACAGCCCCCCAAACCATTATGAAACCACTGAGACTCACTCCCAAGCATATGAGAGTCATCAATTTGTAACCCTCCAAGGTACCAGATTTTCCCTGAGAACATTTAAAGATGAATAGTGAGTAATAAATTGGTTTACTCATTACAATGTTTCTGTAAACATGGTCAAAAGGGATGTGATTTGTGGACTTAGGACAAGAGTTAAGACTGACAGTTGTTGGTCTTGCTGGGAGAAGAGCCATGAGAAGAGTTAGCAGGTTTAAACCAAAGGGTTTCAGGACTTTGAATCAGATGGCGAGGATCAGATTCCCTCATATTTGAGACCTAACCATTTAGGCTGTGTGATGATTGGCGTGACAGATTTCCCACTCCTAAATTTTATATTCTTCATGGAGAAAGTTAGCAACATATGTAAAAAGATAATTTAGAAAAAAAAATAATTACCCAACTTCCTAAAGTCATATTTTAAAAATCACCCTAATTTGGCCTATTTTTACATGATTCTGAATCTATACAGTGTCTAGTATTTTTGTTTGTTTGTTTTTTGACGAAGGACATGAGCAACTTGTGCCATCAGCTGTCTTGTCTAAGTCCTCTGGATATCCCAGGCCTGGTGGGGACAAAATCCTCAATGATACACACGTGACAGCAAGGGTTCAGCTTTAGACTGGTCTTGCCTACAGAATAACTTGAAGAACTCTGCAACTCTCGACCTTCTCAACTTCAGTTTACTACCTTCACTCTGTAGTTAACATTCACTCAACTGATGAAAACTCGCTGACTTCCTAATGCCTTGTGGGCTATGATCCAGGCATATGAGTAAAGCACATTTCAGCTCCCTAGCTTCTCAAATTCTGGACCTAAGATTTGTCTTTCAATCCATTGGGCCACTTGTGTATTAGTTAAAAGTAGGAAGTTATGCTTTGTTTGGTTTTGTTTTCCCTTGCCATAGGCTTGGTGTATAGAAAGATGACCATCAGCATGACCCTAGTGGTCAGGGGGTAGTTGTGATGGGCAAGAAATTTGTTCCTAAAGCTGGAGGGGCAGCTAGCAGCTGGGGAGGGCCCACCGTGGTTGATCAATGCCTTAGCCATCTTTGTTTAGCAGTGCTTTACAGAAAGTAGTCAGAGAATGAAGCATCAGGGTAGAGATAGTGGTGGGGAGAAAATGAGACATACATCAGGACAACCATTTTTCTAACTATGATTAGATAGACTTACAAAAAGATAGATCCAGAAGGGATCTTAAGAGATTATCTCATTGTCCTCACAACTCGTGGGGCCATCACTGCAGACCAGGAGAGTAGACTACACATCCTTTTTCTGAGGACCTTTCTAAGAATCCAGCAATTTTAGTGCTTGGAAGTTCCCACTTGTAACATATTTTTGTTCTTGTTGCAATTTATATCTTATTTCGTTTCATCCAACCTTAGTGAAGATGGAGAACAGCTGCTTACTAACCTTCTTGTTATTAAGTCACCACTCAGACTTTTCTCAAAGCGAGAAATCAGATCTCACAACCTCTCTTCATAAACTCCAACTTCCAATCCATTCATTAATCATGTCCCTTGGTCTACCCTGGACCTTCTCCAAGATCTCCATATTCTTCTGAAAATGTGGAGGCCCCGTATTAGACATGTCTGTGAAATTATCCAGGGCTCAGGAAACATGGGAGCCATGAATTATCTGAACACAGCTGTTGTGAAAAACTAAAGGGAAGATTCAATCAGATTGATAAATCCTTCCCTTGCAACTTGGAGACAGATGTGGTTATTTCACAAAAAAGATGAGCCTTTACATCAAAGCTATGTATTCTATCCTTAGTTTTCAGATGAAGCATTTTTCAAAAAAACAGATCTTGAATAGGACATTTTGTTTTTAGTTCCCAACAAAATCATATAAGAACAAGTGATTTTTCTGTTCTCCAATTAACATCCCAAGTTATGGGACTTTAACTGTTAAATTAGGAGAGTGCTTTCATATTCTCAAGTGTTCATTTTGAAATAATTTTTCTCGGAAGGTAAGGTCTACGGAACACTACCCTACATTTGAAGCTTGAAGTTTCTCCTAAATTGAACCATTTATTTTTGTTTTGTCTGTATACAAAACCTAATTAGAACAGGGTAAAACTAAGTTGGAGTTCACAAAAGAGGATCATGCTAACCTCCATGATTCCTAGAATCATGTTTCACCAGTGATTTCACTTGTCAGGTATATCTCCGTTAGGATCTTCCGATCCAACATGACTGAATATTTTGGCCCTTCCAAAATATTCCAAGACAGGATCCACACTGAATTAGAAAAATAGCGGGGGAACAGTATAGCTCAGTAGTCACGCACAGGGTCCTGGGTTCAATCCCCAGTACCTCCATTATAAGTAAATAAATAAAAACCAGACTACCCCCCCAAAAAATATTTAAAGTAAAAATGAAGAAAGTGAAGACTTTCTTTACTACCAAACTTTATGCCTCTCCCAAATACAGTAAAATCTTTAGCATTGAGAATCTTGTATCTCATAGACACATTTTCTAGGAAGCTTTGGGAAGAATGAGCCAATGCTATCATATATTCTGGCCTTTTTAAGCAAAAAAAAAAAAAAAAAGGAAAAAGTTCCCAGGATAAATAACTGAAGTTAGCTTGCATTGCTTTGTCTATACTGAATGCTAACTTGAATTACCATTCTCACATAATAAACATATTTTTATGGTATTACAAGCAGATTGTGGATGTAGATCATCTTAGAACTACTTTGCAAGCCAAATTTCCATTGCCTTCCATTTTATCTGCACACAAAAACTAATTAAAGTGAGTAAAAATAAGTTGAATTCCATAAAAGAAAATCATGCTAACAGACATGATGCCAATTTATCTCAAAAAATATGTCGAAGTTTGACATATTCTTAACTATTTGCTTCACTAATTAACATTTTTTTCTGATTTTACTTTTTGTTTTTATGTTTTTGACAATTTGTATTATTATTTATCTGTATGATTTTGCCGTCCATTCCTAGAAGAATTTATAAAGTGTCTAATTTACCATTCAATTAATTAATAAGAGTACAACTTCAGAGCACTATGTAATAATAGAAGTTAACCACCAAAGCCTAATTATATGCATAGATGTCATATGAAGAACAAAAGGAACAGTCTCAAAGACTATGTCTTTGGAAAATAATGTGAGTTTAAAAACATGAAGTTTAAATTAGTAAACATTTTGTAATTTGTTTAAAACTAGAGATTTCAAGAAATTTTAGAATTTCCCCTTTACTTCTTGATTTTCGTTTTGAAAGAAATAAATCAATTTTTGTTTTGTTTTCCTAGGGCGAGAGGGTAGGAAGCTACGAGAATAAATAAATAAAGCTGTTGTCAAATTTCAGATAAAACCTAGAACCAGGTGAAGTAACTGAAAACAGAGAGAATAACATAGGAATCAATGAAAACCTGAGGTTTCAGTTGATCCTGTCTTTGAGTATCTCAATAATCGTAAAGAAACTATGGAATGTTGAAGAAGTTTAAAATACTGTAATTAGTTTTGTCCTACTAACTTGAGATTAATAACGTCTTATTGGAATGCTGTCAAGATTTTGTTAATTATGTTTATATTTTAGAAATTAGTCTAGCTTTTATGCAAAACACTTTATTTTGAAAATCAAGATAATTAAAATCTTGCACAAACTGTTCATTGTTTGCTTATATTTTAATTATTGGAAAGTAGGAGAAATGTCATTGTCACATAATACGATTTTAAGGCCCTCAGTAGTCAAGAGAATTTGGGTCCTAGTTTAAACTGTATCCCTCTCTGGCCATGTGACCCAAGTAAGTCGCTTCACTAGCCTAAGCCTGTTCACATCAATACCGTCAGTTTCATAGAAATGTTTGTTGAATAAGTTGAAAGATCTTGACTACTGGGCTCCTCAGTTGCCTGACCAATGAAATGAGGGCAGTGGGCTATAAGCCGTGGTTGTCAAGCCTGATGGCACAGACTTTAACTAAGAAGGACTAAATGATTCAGGTGATTTCAGTGTATTAGGGGAATCTGTGAACTAGGTCATCTTTATGGTACTTTTTTCTAAAGTTGGACTGCTTTCAGGAACTGCGTGATCATTTGGTAAACTAAAACTTGGAACTCATGTAATTATTTCCTCTTAAGTTAGAACCTTGAGTCAAGGTAAGCTTTCATACTCTTCTACCTTTTCTATTACACAGACATCTCTGACAGGGCTTTAGGCAGACTTTTTCATACACCAAAATGTCCTTGAAGATCATCCTTTCCTGCTGGGCTGGATTCTGAGCTCTGGGGACATAACAAATGCACTGTGAGTTCAGGCCATCCTTCCTCTTGTAGCTCAGAATGGAGGCAGGATGAGATCTCCCCATAGGCTTCCACATCTTTAACTCCTTAAATGACTTTGGCAGCTCTGCAAAGACCACTGACTTGTACTATCTTAGGTTTACCAGTATGCATCCAATCTCTCATTGAAAACCACATCTTTCTAAGAGTTGCTTTCCAGGAGGAAGATGGATGAAATTTATTAGGAAGATGCCCAAGTAGATGTACAATCCCTTACCTAGACTGTCCCCCTGGTTTAGTTTCTAGAGCTGGTATTCTGAGTTCTGAGTTGGTGTAAAGATGCAAAGGACCCAGACACCAATACTTGGCATTCTCCCAAATGAGATGCTCTTTCCAGAGGAGTTCCAAGTTTGGAGAAGGGCTTTGGGAAGAAGAATGTTAAATTGCACAAGGAAAGCCAATAAACATTTTAGTCCCCAGCAGGGAATGTAAGCCTTGTAATTACGTTTAGGATTGTGCTTGTCCATCCTCTTCTTCTCCATATCTGTAAACAACATGTTAACTTTGGGGGTTTGTCATCCACTGTGTTTTTGGAAGGGGCGTTCCTCATCACAGCGTCAGCAGTGCTGTAGCCAGTAACAGTTTGAAAAGGCAAATTTATGAAAAGGCTTCTAAACACACCAAATCCTAATCTAAACAATTTATAACGTTTCTTACTCAATAACTCTCAGAAGTCAACTAACTTGGAACTGCCCTAAACAAGTTAAGAAAGGAGTTAGACATTATCCATGGGGTTAATAAATAAGTGGAAGGAAGAATGTGAAGGTGAAGAGTTCTAGATACTCATCTTTCTCCTCAGTGACTTCACACTTATTTCTGGACAATTCTGTCTCTCACTAGTGTTTTAAACAGGACAACAATCATCATAATAGCAGCTAAGATTACACAGGGACTTACAGAATAGCTTGCCAATGGAAAGAACGGTCTTGGAATTAGACGGACCTGGGTTTGGGTTGAGTATTGCCACTTACTGGCTTTGCTACTTTGGGAGACTTAATTAACTGATGCCTCAGTTTCCTTATCTTTAAAATAGGAATATTAATAATCTCTGCCTAGAAAGGTCGTTGTGAGGATTCAACTAACTATGGAAATGTAGACTGCTTGCCACAGTGAACTCAGTATTATTAAGTTAGATTTGATTCTCCCAAAACACTTTTAAGTAGTATCACTCTCTCCAGTCTGCGATTGTGAAAATGGGGCTTCCAAAAGGATAGGTGAAAACTAGTCATTTGAAAGTCCTCCATTAGTTAGCAAAGATTCAATATAATTATAAAGCAGCATTTGTGTAATAGCCTATAATGAAAAAGAATATGAAAAGGAATAGCATATATACATATAACTGATTCACTATGCTGTACACCAGAAACTAACACAACATTGTAAACCAACTATACTTCTTTTTTTTTTAAGTCTCTAAAATAAATAAATGAATAAAGCAGCATTTGGGGCCACTGATTTTGAGATTCTCAGCCATTCAAAAGGTTGTGTTGAAGATCTCTTAATAAAATGGATATGCAAAACTGAAAATGAGAGACCCAAATCAAATCTGAGTGGTAGCTATCAGACAGGGAGGTGTGATTTTATAATGGACTTTCTAACCAGAAAATATTAGGTTTGAATTTTAGCTTTTCTATCTAAGATTCGCTGTATAATTTTGGGTGAATTACTTAAACGCTCTGAGCTCCAGTTTCCTTATTTATACAATTAGAATATATATTCTAGCTTTGAGGGTTAAATAATCTATGTCAAATGCAAAGCAAAAAACCTAGTACGTGCAAAGTGAATGTTATCCCATCCCATCATAATTTGTGCAAACTTTCCCATAGTCTAGCAATGAGAAAAATGAAGTCTTTATAACCTATTGAGGCTAGTGAAGTCAGTCACACCAGGTATCTGAGGCAATGCTCGCTGGGTTAACAAGCATAGTCTGAAAATTTTCTGTTTCTCAACGGAGCGATGGATTTCTTGGGCAGTGGGGTAGTGCTGGTAGTACTAAGGATAAACTTCAGATAATAGCAAGCTCAGTCAACAGAAGGATGTCTGCTATAACCAAGCCATCTCATCACTCGGTTCTTTCTCTACTTGGCAACTCATCTAACGGCAAAAGTGAATTTCAAGTGTTTTCTCCAAATGCCAGTTTCCTTTTGCCCGAAAGGAAAACGCAGTGGCGAATACCGAAAGGCAGGAAGAGAATAAATTAAGATTTCCGAACCTGTGCTACGTTAGTAAGTGCCCCCTTCCCCAAGTGTTCTGTTGTCAGATATGCTTGGGAAATGCTGAACCGCAGTATATGCAGACTTTGTGACCAACAGGAGTCACAGTCACCTTCATATCACGTGTCAGTGGTGACAGATATCTCAGAATACATTGGTGCTTATCACTGCTACAGAATTACAGTATTCACCTTGCTGCTTGAGCTTATTTAGTGCATTAAGAAAGCACAGAAACAGACTCATAGACATAGAATACAAACTTGTGGTTGCCAAGGGGGTGGAGGGTGGGAAGGGATAGACGGGACTTCAAAATTGTAGAATAGATAAACAAGATTATACCGTATAGCACAGGGAAATATACACAAGATCTTACGGTAGCTCACAGAGAAATAAATGTGACAATGAATATATATATGTTCATGTATAACTGAAAAATTGTGCTGTACACTGGAATTTGACACAACATTGTAAAATGATTATAAATCAATAAAAAATGTTAAAAAAATGATAGATGTCATCCTGAGTGCATCAGAAGTTATTTTAAATATGGCATCTTCATAAAAGTCAATAGCTGCCTCATCAAAGGGCAATCATGTCCAGTGTGGGTGGCTGTGCCAATTGTTTTTGAACTACTGCAGCAATCTAGCCAATCCCAGGGATTGGCTTGCAGTTTTTCTACACCCACATTTTTCTTAATTATCTGCACCAGGCTGAGTTAGCTAAGGACAGATCTATAGCATTTCCTGGATGTCAAAATGCCCACACACCTTCTACAATCTTTGGGTTACCAGCTCCCTTTTATATTTCTCCTGGTTGGTCCGTCTAATTATCTATTATCATGTGTATGTAATGCATCATTATGAGGCTCTGACAATTTCAGGGTGTAGTATCTTTGATTTTTAAAAGTAAATGACCTGAAAAATGAAAACTTCTCCTTGCACAAAGTAAAATAAGCATTTAATTTGATAATGGGTCTCTCGTCATCCCATCCCTTTAAAAAATAATCTGCAGAAGTTTAAGATCATTGTCCAAATGGAAACTTTCCAAGTCATCATTTCTCAGAAAACTAGAGGTTCAACATGTAGGGTCTTTCTATGCTGGGTTGCTTTGATTTTTCATAATGTGCTTCATAACAAACAAGTTAAGCACTGGTGGCACCCAAAGCTGTAAATCACCAAAAGTTAGGATGACTGAGGCCCTCCTATCATCCAAAAAATTAGTTATCCATCGTATCACTCAATCTTGGAGCTAAGTAGAATTTAGAATTTATCCTGAGAACATCACCCTTGTTTTATGTGTGAGGAAATAGGGGTCCAGAGGGACTAACTGATTTTTCAGCTACTAGCAATGAGCCGGGAGCCAAGCTTGAACTCAGGCTTTAAGTCTGGTTCACTGTGTCCTCTTGATAAAAGCAAGAGTCCAGAAGTCCGTCATCTTCTAGCGAACAGAGCAGATTAAAGGACCATTTACGTCTCTAAGCGCCACCAAGATAGGTACCTCGGTCTTATTCATTGCTGAATCTCCAGCATTCTGCACAGTTCCTGGCACATAGTAGGTTGTCAATTAGTGTCTATAGAATAAGATTATGAATATTAGAGTATCTATAGAAAGTACACCTCTTAGGCAAGTGGGAAACGGCCTGTCAACCTCATGACCACCGTAAATATCAGAATATCTACAAAGAAGAGCAAGACCCCAGGCATCCAAGACTGGGAGGAAATTCCAGAGAGTTTTCATCAGATATGGCTAAGTGGCCTCAGATAAGCTCCCCAGGCCCCAAATTCTTTGGCTCACAAGTAAAAGTAAAGTGCTTCTTGCCTTTGGCTCTTCCTATCCTCTGTGTTGGTTTTGGGGAGGAATTAGTGACTATGCCTTAGATGGTGTACCAGCTTTAGGAAGACCCCTGTCTTCTTTGAGCCTCCAATTGTGGGAGAGTGAAAAATGGCTCAGGAAGAGAAGGTCATAGGCTGGTCAAAACTTTTCATTAGGCTTACAGAACTCTGGAAACTCTTTGTAAATAACTTTTTATTCTTTTAAAGTATAGAAATTGAAACAGGAGGAAATAATGCCATCAATCCCCTCAGATGCTTGCATGGGGTTTGAGGCAGCATGATCTGGAGAGCTGTGAGTACAGTCCTGGAAATTTGAAGAAATAGATGGAGACTGTCTTCACCTCTTATTGGCAATATGATCTCAGGAAATTCTGAATCTGAGTTTCCTCATCTATAAAAGGTGATTGATTGTTCCTACCTTACACACTGAAGAGATCAGATAAAGAAACCAGTGAAGAGCTTTCACAGCACTACGTGCATATAAAATAAAATTACTAGGAAATACACACATAAAGTCTGCATTGTGGCAGAATTCTTTATAGTACTCCTTTACAATGTTAACAAAGGGGGAAAAAGTCCATCTGAACTTTAAAAAACTCAGAATGAACACTCCAAAAATTGCCAGAGGAGAATGGAGGCAAGGATAAAGAATGTAACATTTTCATCTTTGCAGCATGGTGTTTTGGGGTATTAGTTCTTAGGGAACATGTTTATCTCTCTCAAGTCACACTTGTTAAAGCAATAGCTTTAATTTCCAAAGTAAAAGAAGAAAGATTTCATATTTTTGAAATTATGGTCACTCTTCTGCCAAAGAGGAGAGAACATTTTTTTTTATTGTTTAAGAATTTAATCTTTCTCTCTCTTAAAGGTAACCACCCCCTGCCATTTCCATAGGCTTCAATAAGGGTAAGCTCTCACTAAATGTTAATGTTTATTTTTATTTATTAAATATCACACACTGTTCTTTACATGGATTATGACATGTAAATTTAAAGAGACTCATTGCTTGTTAAATCCACTACAAAAACACAGAGACAAACATGCCCGTGTACACACACACACACATACAGCAGTAGCAAACCAGCAGAGAAAGATACCAGCCAAAGAAAGATAATTTGAGATGCTTCTGAGGTAGCAGTTGTAAAATTAAAATAGGCAACTCATTAAATTATCCATAGAGTGAAAAGAAAGCTACAAAAATAGATATTTTTCTGGCAAGTCAGTGCTCTTCAGAACAAATTTAGTTTTAAGCAGAATTTTAAAATCAGATTATATCAGTTCATATTCATTAGAATCATGTAAATGGTTAGTTTTTTTTTTTCCTAATTAAAGGCAAAGATTAGCTTTACTGGGCTTTGGTAGGAGTATATTTAATAAAAAAAAAAAAGTTCATTTAGACATCATCTTAACCAACAGTTGGTAAGCAGTTTAATCAAGTGAACATCATTTGAGCAAGTTGGCCCTCATCTCCAAATCACAGAATTAAAAAGAAAAACCCTTTGTAACTCATGCCTCAATGCTGATTTTTCCTCATTTCTATTTGTTGGTTTTTGTGGCTGATTATCTATTTCATGGTCATCCAGGCCCTTGCCTCTCACATTGCCTGATATTGGAATGCTGTTTCTTACTAAGCTTCCCCTAGAGGACAGGCCAGGAAAAGGAAAGAAACTAAATTCACTAGCTTCTCCTCTTATTAAGAATATAAATTACAGATTCGATTGGGGAAGTGTCTGGCAAATGAACGAAGAGGCTTATGTATTTTGAATTTTGATCTTTTAAAGGTATTCTTTCCAACTTATACTGATAGGCAATTGATAAATAATATTTTTAAGCAAGCAAAAAAAACTTGCTTTAAATATCCCATTTACTGCCTTAACCATACAAATTAGATGATACTTAAACATAACACTCTGGTTCAGTTAAATGAAAATGCTGTATGCAAAGAGAATGACATGGTGATACCTCCCTCTTATGGAGTGTCTGCTTCCCAGTTTGCAAAGCTCTTTCAGACATTCTCTTCTATCCTCCAAAAATTGCTGTGTTGTAGGTCTTACTATCAATGACACTGAAAAAGCTACAGGCAAAATGAATATATTTTCATCTGAATCAATACTGATATATTCCATTGGGGGAGCTAGACCAAGCTAACATCTCACACAGACATATTAATATGCAAGACCAAGGGTACAAAAGTAGGCTGGATTACTGTACATTTTTTAAGGTTAAAAATATCCCTCTCCTCTTTCTTCCCCTCTCCTCTTTAACACCTTCTAATCTTCCGTCTGGTTTCACATTGGACAGTTGAAATTTCTTGCCTTCCTGTTGAAGAGCTCTATGTAAACACACATAAACAGTGAATATCAGGTGCACCATTCTTAAAGTGATACTCATTTTCACGACACTTTAGGCGAAATCATTTCATCTCACAAGTCGAGGATGTGATGTGCGCGCGGGTGAGAGAGGATGACGTGACACTTTTGAGGTTTGTTTAAGTTGTTAAAGATCTCGAGGTTACAATAATTAGTTAAGCATTTTCCCTGCTTGTCTCCCAAAGACGCGAAATCTACAATTTTCTCCATTCGACTGTCAGATAAATTGGCACGTTGACTAAAAGGATAATATTCCCTTAACGATGCAGTCATTTGAAGCCCTAGCAACTGTATCAGGCAGCAGCGGGTATTCGCTAGCAAGGCGTCTGGAGGAGAGAGGGAACTTAGCGTTTCAGAGTGACAGATTTTTTTCTCATCCATCAAGCCGCCTCAAAATGTCACAATATTTACACCTCTTCCCTGGTGAATTAGAATCCAGAGACACGCAGACAAGGGGGGAAAAATCCGACCGGTTGCCGCTTGATTTGGGGAAAAGCAAGCGTTGCAGCTTTAAATTCTGCCCCTCCATTCCCCGTCCCCCCCCCCCTTCTCGGGATTTTGCAATAAATCTCCCAGTTCTGCGTTCAGCCCTGCAGATCCGTATTTAAAACAGCACCATCTGGGAAGGGTGGGTGGCGATGGTGATGCGGACTCCTTGGAGTTCCTTTGCAGCACGCTTGGAATTGCATCAGACTGATCAGAAATCCCCCCGCCCCCAAGCCCAGCCCCTCCCGCCTTGCTCCCCTCCCAGGCCCTCCCCTCCCCTCCCTTCGCGTAGATCTGACTGAGAAAATGACTAGATCTCGGAACAATCTGCCCCATTCGCTGCAGGCTTGCTCCGTAAACCCTGCCCAACGAACGCTCCCTTTGTGTGCGGAGCAGCCTATCACCGTCATCTGATCCGTGCCTGTTTTTTTTTTTTTCTTTTTCTTAATCTCCACAATATCCTCGCGTTGCCTACGAATCCATCCTTTCCACCTGAGCAGAGTTGGGGTTCTTTCTTTTTTCGTTCACTAGAACAGTCCAGTCTTGAGTTTCGGAAATAGGTTTTCCCCTACGCTCCCCTAACCCTCAGCCCAAGCCTTGCCTCTTAATTAAGGACTGATCCAGGAAGGAGGAGTCCAGAACGCCCAAGCCCTGGGGCGAAAGCTGCCACCAGGCTCGGCCCAGCGGCCAGAACAAAGGCCTCGGGAAGGGGGTGGGTTGAGAGTTGTAGGAGAGGGGAAAGGGCAGTGGCCCCCGTGCAGGGGCACGCAAGTCTCCGGGCTCCCAGAGGAGAGGCAGGACAACGCTGCCGCGCGCTCCGGCGGCTCGCAGTCTCCCTGGGGCGGAGGCGGGGAGGTGGAACGGAAGGCTGGGAGGCTCTGAGCAGCTACGATCACCCCCACCCCCGGCCCACCCGGGCGGCGGCGGCTGCCCCACGACGAGCCTGTAGCCTTCCACCCGCGCCTCCGGGAGCAACCTCGCGGTGGCTGGGCGGTCTGCGCGCCCAGCTGATTGGTGGCTCTGTCCAGCAGCGGCGCGGAGCTACGAGTGTTCTCCACCGCCTCCAGCCGCCAAGGTCCCCTCCCGCGGCCCGGTCCCTGGCTCTTTGGCCCGGAAAGGACCTTCTCCTCCCAAGCAGAGGCCCCCTTTTCCTTAGTTACCCCGACTGACTCGGACCTGGGCTCAATGAGACATCCGGCCCGGCGAGGGAGCGGAGCGCGGTCTCGGCGACTCCCCTTCCCTTGAGAAAGCGAGAGCCCTCTAAGCCAGCGCCCGAAACTCGTGGGGAGGGAGGAAAGAAGGGGGGAAAAAAAACACCCAGAAAGAAACATCCAGCCAGGCGCAAGGGAGACGGAGGGGAAGAGATAGAATAAGGAAGGGACGGAGGCAGAAGGAGGGGGCGGGGTGGAAGGAGGGGGGGGCGGGAAGGAGGGAGGGGGAGAGAGAGGGAGGGAGGGATACAGCGAGAATGAATCCTTCTCCCTAGAAGAGCTGAAATTACCTTGATTCATTTTGTGTTGGAGGTTTAGCGTTACCTCTTACCCTCTCTCCAACCTCCACCACCCCTTTCCTTCCCGCATACCACCTCCACTGCCTTATTCTAAACGGTACAGTCAAAATTCAGAAAATCGAACGTTGTATAAAAGCTTCATAATTAGTAATGAATCTACTGTACACACACACATGCACACACACACACACACACACACACCGGCAAAGAGAACGGAAAAGAGGGAGGTGAAGGGAAGAAAAAGAGAGAGAAATCTTACATTTGAATCAGACATTTGCAGGTCCAAGTTAACTAAACTCATTATATCCGCATGAAAACTGAGCTTCCCCACCCCCCTTCTCGCTTTACCCCAAGGCTCTCACCTAGGGCAATTCAAACTGAGCAAATATCAAGAAACAACCCCCTCTCACACTCTCCTGCCACTTCCTCCCCTCCACCGCGTGTCCTCTCAGGAAGATCCAACATCAAAATAGCTCAAAAATTGGGGTTGCAGGGGGTCCCCGCCCCGGTGCTTACCTTCTTTGCGGCTTACACCACCCCGGTGGCTAGATCCTGGAGATAAACACTTGCATTTCCCAAAGTTAACCCAGTATACCAACCCGGAGCTTGCCAAGAGTCTATTCCAGCCTACACCGCTAGGAAGCCAACTTCAGCGAGCTCAATGAGGGGACCAAACTGGGGCTCGCTTTCCAAACGCTCCGCTCCAAAATCTGACTCTCTCTCCAGCCCCGATCTCAGTGTGAGCCGAACCTCCGAAAAGACGCTTCTTAAGGGCGACACAGGGCTGGCTTACTGCGGGGCCGAGACGGCTACCTAGGGTACCACCACCTCGGACAAATCCGTTGGCTCTGTCCAAGGTGCTGAATGGGCTCGTATCTCCCGGATTACACACCCGGCGCAGCGGGAGGAAAAGGCTAAAAAATCTCTAATTAAGTGATACTTGATATTGCTCTAGACGGTTTCTTCCACTTCCTTACGTTTTGTCACGTGCGGGTGGCTTTGCCAAAGCCATTCTGTTAATAGTTGATCACATGTTGATGAGACCCTTTTCTTCTATGAGAGGCTTACCCATTTCATCACCGGTGATATGCCCTTCTGACTTATTTCTCTCCTACCAACCCCACCCCCATCTGCACCCAAACTCCCAGTCTCTACCCCATCCTTACCCCCACTCCACCCCTAATCCCAATCTGTAATAGCATCACTGTTTTTAGATGGAAATTAACCTCCTTGCAAATGTCAATTACATGCCCACATATAAATCATAGAATATGCTCATACACCACACACATAGAGGCAAAGAATGGAATGCAAGAAGGCTGGGAGAGAAGCATCAGCCTTGAACAGCCAATATAACACACACACACACACACACACACACACACACACACCCCTTTCAGCTCCAAGTTTGTTCCACGCAGTTCCACATTGCTGTGTTAAATCTCAAATGATTCCAATTAAAGTTGCACTGTGTAAAAACCCGATTCTCCTGGCCTGAGTAGCTGCTGTTCTTTGGCTTGTGAAGTGCTAGGAAGAGCTGTGATATGCCCGTTGTTAAGCAACATGTCAAGATTTTTCAATTATAATGCAGGGTTTATTGCTACTCACCATTGTGCCTTTGCTGTCCTGGAGACTCAAGTGTCTTAAAATCCCGTCTCCCCAACAGATGCTGGAAGGTAATGTGTCTTGTTTGAAGTCATCATGTGAGAAGTTCGGCTTTGCTCAGTGGATCGCCCACCACTTGGTGTGACTTATGAATCTAATAACCCTTTGCAATATCCGCAAGCTTAAACTCTCAACCACCTTGGCGACTACAGAAGACAAAGCCACTGGCATCGATGTTGAAAAACCTATAGATTTACGCAAACGCCTTCATTCCGAGAGACACGTTTCCTTTTGAGTTCTTACGTGATTCTAATGAATGAGCGAGGTTACCAATGACTGCCCAAGTGCCCCGCTATATAGCGGGTGGTTCCTGGGACTGCCTCCCAACCGCCGGTCACTGGGTCCTGGCACAGAAAGTTCCCGGGGGAAGTGAGGAGTTTCAGGGTACCCTCATAAAAATAACCCAGCCTGCACACCGCCCCCCTTGTCCACTGCTCAGGTCACACCTGGGGCTCTGGCAAAGCTGAGCTCGACTCGGGAGAGTTCCCTGTCGCCAGGTAAGAAAACCTTCGGCTAGTCAGTCTAGGGCGGGAAGACCGCTGGGGAACTTGTTGCTTATCAGCGCCAGCAGACTACCGCTTTAATAATAACACCAAAAGCGCGGGGGGAAGGGGCGGGGGGCGGCAACGACGACTATCCATGCTGTTTACGTGACCAACTCACTGTGACTCCTTTGGTAAAAAGGAAACTTCTTAGAAAAGTTCGTGCCCCTCCCCCTTCCCCAATGACTAAGGGTCTCCAGCTGATGAGGTCGTGAGTGATGATCAAGTGAGGAGGGGTGGGAGATCGGGCGGGGGAGGGGGGATGTGGATGACTGACTTGTCCTTGGGAACAACTACATGCGTCGAAGCGCGCATCAGCCCGGCAACTTTCCCTTTCCCTCTTAGGGACTGATGACTAGGCGAGAGGCACCCGGGCGAGCCACTAGTTGCCCACAGGAACCTGTGTAAACCGAGCTCTCGAGCGGCGGAGTTGAATGAAGTTGTGACTGCGTCTGTTCTAATGGGTTATGGCTTCTCAAATGTGAGTTAACAGCCCCGGTGCGCAGCTAGGTCGGCACGGCGCGCGGCGGAGTGTGGAGTCTCGGGCAAAGGCAGGGAGGGGTGCCACCGCAGCGGCTCGGCGCTCCACGTCCGCTCCGTGTTTCTTCCCCGGAGTCGCTTCCGCATCATTCGGGGGCTCCTGGGCCACCAGGGTGCCCGGGCGAGCGCGGCGGGGAACCAAAGCCCCGCACCGAAGAAGCCAAGGCTGGAGCTGAGAGAAGCGGAAGGGGGCTCTCCCAGGAAGCCCTGCGGTCAGCACCCGCGCTTCCCCACCAGTGGCTGCGCAGGCTGGGAAGTGGAGAGGTCACGTGTTGGCGGAAAGTAACTTAGAACGGATAGCATGAACTTCAAGGAGAAGAAAAAAAATCACAAGAAAATAAACCACCTCCCCACCCCCTCACTCGCACCTCCCTCGCCCTCAGTGTATAAAATAAAAATAAAGGAGCGAGAGGTGGGAGAGGGGCGCCGTTCTCCGCTGGGGACCTGGGGAAAGCTCCAGAAATCTCAGGCAACAAACTATGTAACTCGGTCATTGGCAAAGTCCCCCCAGCCTAAGGAGGCGCTAACCCGAGGTATCTTTCCACTGAAGCTGCCCTTTGCCTCTACCCCAGCCGGCGCCTGCACAGCCGAGCAGAGGAACGGAGGATGAATGTAAACCAGTTGTTATGGAGATGACGGTCGCTCTGAGGAGTGCAACTGCCCTGGAAAGTCCCCAGACGCATTTCAGGTTTCGTCGTTTTGGCACCAACACCAAGATTTTACTTTCCACTCAGAGTTCCCACAAAGGGGAGCCCACCAACAGCGTCACAGGCCCTGGCCGTGGCGCTATTGACTGCAGGGATGAGGCAGAGAGATGCTGCAGAAGATGGTGGATAGCTCTTAAGTTTCAGACCATCCAGCCCTTTCCAATTTCCCGTTTATTTATGCCGATCAAAAGTGCTATATTTGGATGTCATTTGTGCTTCCCTAAGTGTATAAACCTCAGTTACACGATAGGATGATTAGAAGCAAGAGAACATTAGGATTCAGTGGCTGCTGCAAGGTCCTGCTTCCCTCCCCCTCCCATCCCAGAAATGCCTGCCTTATGGAAAACAGGCTTTACTTCCTGATTCTGTATAAGGACTTCTGTTCATTGGAGTCTCCATTAGTACTGGATTATTACTACTATAAGTCAGTCCAGTGTTGAGTTGATATCACTCTAGAGACGTTTCCAGAGCCAACCTTGTTTATCCTAGGCTCCAGCCAAGGTACATATATTCAAATGCTTGCCTGACCTCATAAGGGACAGTTCTAGACTTGCCAAGCTCCTAGAGTCCTGAGGTAGGTCATCATAAAAGGATGCCAGACACCTCCACAGTCACCAACACTCTCCAACTAAAAAGACTGCTCAGATTGTCCACAAATTGCCACTTCTTGTCGATCCATGAATTAGCCAGCAGATGCTGCCCTAGGACTGGAACAGCTGGCATATACCATCCTCAGAGGTCTTGGGGTACCGGTTTTGTGGGCAAAACTGGTTTCCTGAGAATGCAGTTCATAATGCTATAATTAAGTACCATTGTCTATTCAGTGTCTCCAGTACAGATCTGAAATCTTGGAATTACACAGGGGGATGATTACTATAAGAACATAATTATTCCCCATCATCATTTATTTGATATATTCATGTGATGTTTTCCTCAGTAGTTTGTGGTCGACATAGAAACTATTAGTTACTTGTCTGATGGAACCTAGTTCTGAAAATTAACATCATATTTGATAGCGGAATACCCTTAATTGTTAGCTTCTTTGGGGATTCAGAACATGACCTACCAATTAGTTTGAAATGATTTAGACAATGCATGATTGTACTGAAAGTATTTCCCAAGGAATATTTTTGACCATTGCTCTTCTTCCTTGGAATCATTACTAAAACTTACAACTCACAGACCAAGATGAGGGACAAGAGTTATACAACCAGAGTTGCTATAGAGAGTTGGGGAGAGGAGTGAAGAGATGGTGTTTTACATATGTATATTTTACTCTCAACTTCTCAGTGATCTGAGAAAGATTTCTCTTCCCTTGGTGCATTATCAACTTTCTACCGTTTACTCTCCATCCAGTCACTTACATACTTTCTTTTTTCCATCTGCAGAAACCCAGTTTCTAATAATAAGCAAAGGTTGCCGTCATTCAGTTTGTTAAGATAGATGCCAAGCACTGGACCTGTTACAGTTTTAATCTCAGGAGCACTTGTTCCGGAGGTCATCTCATTTTCTCCTCAAAATCCTAGTTGGCTGTGATATGAATATTACACCTCTCCAGGTTCATCTGACCCCATTCATTTTTAGTCATGGTAAGGACATTTCAAACTAAACAGTAAACAAGGTTTGTTCCTTAAATATTACTACCTAACAATGTAGCCAAATTGAAAGCAAAGTATATTAATACAACCTAGAAGGAAGGATTTTTGCTTTCAGACCACGAGTATTGTGTTCTTTATTGGCAAATTGTTTGATGTTCACATGCAGTTTTCTACCAAAGCCATGGTTATAAAGATTGCCCGCTGCCTATACCTTTATGAAGGGTACGAAAATTAATAAGAAGGGACTTATCAAGACTAGGAGGCACAAAAAGATCATTAAGTCGATGTGTCAAGAGTCTCAGAATTAATGGGAGAGAGGTAACAAAACAGGAGTCTACAAAGTCAGAAATGAAAAAGGATTTCTCTTCTTTAGGAAATTAACAGACTCTTGGAATACCTTGAGATAAAGTCTACTCTTTCAATTTCTAAAAGGAAATTTAGCAAGTCATATTAAAAAATTATGGCTTGGGTACTCCCTCCATCATATCAAGGCAGAAGTGATGAGACAGTATTCCATTCTTTCCTCCCAAATTTCTCCCCAAAATCTGTTTGTAGTTAATTGCCAAGCTCTCCATCTCACCTTGTGTTGGATAGATTATTTCCTTCCTTCTTACTCTTATTTCTTCTCCTTCACCTTTAGGACTTCTTCTATGCTCTGCACTTTGATAGAGGCTGATTGTCAACGTATGAATAATCCCCTAGCCCAAAGCATTTCAGAGTCTAAAAAATACAGGATCTAATCTATGAAGTCAGTGAGTCAGGTGAAGATGATACAGTTGAAAAGCACTTGGTTAATTATTGCCAACATGTCAATATCTGCCTTCTCCTAGTCATTACCTGAGGATCAGTTGCTATAATCAGTGAAGAAAAGTGTTCACAGAATGGCTTCAGATGGTGACGTAATTGCTGTCTTGGAGGTGTAGAGAAAAAAAAAAAAACAGGTAGCAAAAGAGTTCTGCTTATGATATAAGATGTGATTCTGACCAGGTAGGAAGAAAGAGTGGCTCTCTTAGTCACTTCCTGATCTCTAATGGTTCTCCACAGGCAATAGAAGGAGAAGCATAGAATCACGAAGCACAATTTGGAAAGCTTTCTGAAAACAAGAATAGGCAACGATTGCCAAGAACCTGGTGTGGAGCTCATATTTAAAAAGATCCCAAGGAATCTTCCATCTACAAACCCAGTTTAGTTAGAAAGGAAACAATCAGAGTATCAAAAAGAAGCAAGCAAGAGAAAGCCTTGGAAAAGTTATGATTTAGTGTCCATAACCTCTGTGAATTCCTGAGCCAGACAACTAAGCATGAGACAGAAGATCCAGATGTGACTTAACTCAATTTCAAGAAAACCAGACAACCCCATAATGAGGCTGAAGCAAGACCACATGGAATATTGAGGAAGAACTCAATGACTGTTTCTAAACCATCTTACAGACAAGAGATGAATAAGAGGAAGTATGGGTGACAAGTAGAGATGTGATGTTGTTAATATGAGAAGTTGCTGGGAGATTAAGACAGGTCAGGAACATGTCAGGTCAGGGCTTGCAGGAAAATACGCTGAGCTAAATGTAAGATCATATCAGAAACTGAATAAAAAGAGAAAGCAAATCCTCGAAGAGTCATATAACTTAGGATCATGGAAAGGCAAGTGAAAACGAGTGAAAGAGTCTGTATTGTGATGGAGCCTGACAAGGTATGTTTCAGATCTAATCTGCCTAGAACATCCGGAGAGAAACTTTCACAGGTGCCAAACCATGCTTCTCGTACTAAATGTGCACATGAATCTCCTGGACAGTTTGTTAAAAGCAGATTCTGAGTCTAGGGTGGGGACCAAGATTTGGCATTTTTAACAAATTCCTCGGTGATGAGGTTTAACCACACTTTGCACGGGCTGCTCCAGCCATCATTTATGTTATGGCTTCACTGAAAACTAGCTAATCCCTTTATTAACTGAAGTGAATGCCAAATAACAACAAACAACAACAACAACAAAAATCGAGGAAGAGACCTGTTCCTTTAACCTTATGTTACACAAATCACAAACTCTAGCTTAGTCTTGAACCCATTAACTCCAGAAAGTTCCTGAATACAATAAGCATTAACCTCTTATTATCAGTAACATTGTCATATTTGAATGTTTGTCATTTCATAGGCATTAGACTAAAAGAGAAGAGGATCAGCTTGGAATATATTGGGCACGTTGTGAAACTGAAAAGGAGTCAGAGAAAATGATTCTAGTCATGTAAAGGGGATTGGTTAGGTCATATTATGAGTACTGAGCTCATTCTGCGTTTCTTTCTATAAATAGGATATTTTGGAACTAGAGAAGGCATAGCAGAAGGCAACCAGAATGACAGAGGGATTTGGGGAATTTGCTTCTGCTGAAAGGTTAAAGAAACTAGGTCTGTTTTCTTTTGTAAGGAGAGGAAAGATGGTACCTCACTGAGGTGATATCATTCTAAAACTAGTGGAAGTAATAGGATGCGACAAGAGTGCCTTATGGAAACAAGAGTAGAAGGATTCTGGCAAGGAATGAAGGCCAGAAGAATGGCTCCAGCTTTTCTAAAGGCCTTCAGTTAGCAGTGTTCCTATTGGCAAAATTCCACTAGTCACAAAAGGAGCGGTAAACACTGGATTTAGATCAGGAAATAAGTGAGAGATACAACGTGAAGAGGCAAGAGGGCACCTCATCTCTTTCTTCACTGAGAGCATGTTCAAATGGGCATCTATTAATCCTATAGAAGCCCTGCATTCACAGCATATGGTGAACTTTACCAACACTCCCCAGGGTCAAGACTTCGCTTCTGTAACACACTTCTGCTTCCTATTCATCCCCAAATGGTTCTTTTCCTATACGTTCAGCGAAAAAAAAAAAAAAGTACACAATCAATTACAATTTGTAGGGCTCTTCTGCTAAGTTTTCCCTCTGCATCAATCCTGGAAAATGCATCATGCATGACTTTGCATATGAGATCCTAACATCTTCTTCTGACCCCTGAAGCTCAGAGACAGAAAGACTTGCAGGTCACTCTGGTTAACCCCACCATTTTGCAGCAGGGGAATATAGAGCTCATTGAGTTAATAATCATGTAGTTTTGTCTATTTGGTATTGGAATATATACACTTTCCAGACACTTTGAAAATTCCCCAATGAACTCTCTGGAAAATATCAGTCATGCCATGAGTTAACTCAGAACTCGAGTCCTCTGTCAAAATTCATTTTCAGCTTTGTATCTTTTCAATAAGACAACCCATGGAAGGAGGCGGGAATTGCTCTAGATCCACTGCTTTAAGTGATCTCAGGCTGCCGTGAATGGTCAGGATTTTAGGAAATCAGGTGGGAGAAGAAAGCAATTCTCTCCAGCTTCCCCTTGGAAATATATGATGTTCATATGTGTGCTATTATCTCTAACTGCTTCTTCCTCCACCAAGACAACATGAGATTACCTATCCCCAACTTCGTGCTACCCTGCCCTCCTCTGCACCCTGAATAAAGTTTAGCCTAGAGAAGAGAGGAGCAAAGGGTGTACTAAGAAGAGAAAGTAGCCTCTGTGTGGCTCCTGAGGTGGTGTTTTGGTTAGTTATTGCTGTGTAACAAGTGACTCCAAAACTTAGTAGCTTAAAATTAACATAAACATTTATTATACCCACACTTTCTGTGGGCCAGGAATTCTGGATGAGTTTAGCTGGGCAGTCTGGCTCAAGGGAAGAGGGTGGGTGGGGGATGAGGTGGGGCAACATTTCTTATGATGTTGAGGTTTTAGCCAGAGTGGCAGTTTTCTAAAGACTTGATGGAGGCCAGGGAATTCATTCCTAAGCCATTCATGTGGATAGTGAATTAGTGCTGTTTCTTGGTAAGAGATCTTGTTCCTCCTCATATAGACCTCTCCACTGGCTGCTTGAGTGTCCTCACAACACGGCAGTTGGTTTCCCAAAGAGTAAGCAATCAGAAACAGAGAGCCAGGCAGACACCATCCTCTGTAGAACCTTGCCTAGGAAGTCATACAGCATCATTTCTGCCACATTCTATATGTAGAACTAAGTCTAGCCTATATGCAAAGAGAAGAAAATAAGACTTCCTCTATTAAATGGAAGATTGTCAAAGAATTTTATAACATATTTTAAAACCACCACCTGTGGGAAAAACTTTAACTTGTATCTGGTACCAAAAATGTCAATGCAACTGGGGCATGATGGAAGAGGGAGGGAAGAGCGTAAGAGGAGGCAGAAGAAATAAGCAGGGGGGGTTAGATCTTGCAGGCCGATAGAACATTTTGGATTTTTATCCCCAAGGCTTTGGGAAACTATTAAACGCAAAGAGTTACATGATTAGCTTTACATTTAAGAACGATTACTCTGGCTGCCCTGTGAAAACTGCATTAGAAGAATCTAGGTATAGAATCTTGGTTGGAATCCATTACAGGTGCCAGGTGAGAGATGACAGAGGCTTAGACTTAGAAAAGTAAGCAGACATGAGATCTATTTTGTAGGGAAATCAAAGGACTTGGTGATGGATTGGTTCATGGGAAATGAGGAGGAGAGAGGCTTCTGGCATGAGCAAAGGCATGTTTGAAGGAATCATTCACTGAGTGGAGAAGATTGGAGGAAAAGCAGATTTTCAGGATAGGCAGGGGGGTGGAGGAAACCAAGAGTCTCAGTCACATAATTTTCACAGCCACCCTGGGAGGCAAGTTAAAATGATAGTCACCATCTATTGGGCCCTAACTCTGCCCCAGGTAGTGTGTTCAGGACATTGCCTACAATCTTTTGTTTAATCCTCTCAATAAAGTGACTATTATAACTAAGGTGTGCAGAGGTTAACAAACTTTGCCAAAGTCAAACAGCTTGTAAGGGATAGAATAGTAATTAAAAGTCAGGATTTTCTAAATGCTCAATATTGCTAATTATTAGAGAAATGCAAATCAAAACCACAAAGGGGTATCACCACACATGCATCAGAATGGCCATCATTAAAATGCCCACAAACAATAAATGCTGGGCAGGGTGTGGAGAAAAGGGAACCCTCCTGCACTATTGGTGGGAATGTGGTTTGGTGCAGCCACTATGGAAAGATTTATGGAGATTCCTTAAAAAAACTAAGAATAGACTTACCATATGATCCAGCAATCGCACTCCTTGGGCATATATCCAGAGAAAACTCTAATTCAAAAAGATGCATGCACCCCAGTGCTCATAGCAACACTATTTACAATAGCCAAGCCATGGAAACAACCTAAATGTCCGTCGACAGCTGACTGGATAAAGAAGTTGTGGTATATTTGTACAATGGAATACTACTCAGCCATTAAAAAAGCCATTTGCAGCAACATGGATGGACTTTTAAATGGTCATTGTAAGTGAAGTAAGCCAGAAAGAGAAAGAAAAAAACCATATGATATCACTTATATGTGGAATCTGAAAAAATCACACAAATGAATTTATTTACAAAACAGAAACAGATTCACAGACATAGAAAACAAACTTACGGCTACTGGGGGGAAAAGGGAAGGGGAAGGGATAAATTGGGAGTTCCAGATTTGCAGGTACAAAATACTATATATAAAATAGATGAACAAGGTCCTAAGTATAACACAGGGAACTGTATTCAATATCTTGTAGTAACCTATAATGGAAAAGAATATGAAAAGGAATATATGTATGTACATGAATGACTGAAACATTATGCTGTACACCAGAAATTGACACAACATTGTAAACTGACTATACTTCAATTAAAATAAATAAATAAATAAATAAAATCCAGGATTTTCATATCCTAAAGCTTATGCTTTTAAGCCTTAGACTACATTTACCCCTCCTTGTCTTCTCTCCCTTAATACATTCATTATCATTTTTACTGCAGTCTATTTTGTGTTAGCATATTGAGACAAGCTAGTCTTAATTAACTATACTCCCTCCCCAACACACACACCCAGTGTCTGGTATACAATTGAAGCTCAATATAATTTTGTTACATGAGTTGGAATTAAACTGATCCCTTTACCTCTGGGGAGACTTGTTTTCTAACCTCATATAACACAGAAACTGAGATTGGAGTGCAAGATGGGGCAGGAAGAAGAGCACTGAATACTAACTGTCCTGTGTTCCGGGAAGGCTTAAACCACATCTGGAGTCTCCCCTTCCCCTACCTCCATCCTAGAAGGTAGCAGACGCATCCTAGAAGAAGCCTCCACAGAACACAGGCCAACTCCTCTCTAAGGTGCAGGTTATTCTTGAAATTCAAGAGCTGCATATCCAAGATGGGGTATACAGTGCAAATTAGGGGGCACTAATGCGATGACTCAGAGTCCCAGAATGGGTCTGAGTTTGCAAATCACTGAGGAGATGTTCCCAAAGTCTTGACAGATCTATGTTAAGGCAGCAACAAGGACATCATATTCACCAATATTACTGTGATTCAGAATCTAAATAGTGACCTGAACGCCACAAATGTCAGCCAAGAAATGGAAAAAGAAATGAGCAGAACAGAGATCTGGGTCTGCTGACAGGCCTGGGAACCCAATCACTTGGAATAAAACAATTGTGAAAAGCCTGGAATTTCAAGAGAAAAGGAGGAATCTCTAACCCCTACACTGGGACTTTCTGGGTTCCTCTGCCTCTGCTTTCTGCCTCTTGTAAGAAAAAAGGATACACTAAGAAAAAAAACCCTCTCATTCTGGCTCCATTACTAACTGTATTGTCTGACCTTGGCAAAGCATTTTCTCTCTTGGGGCCTCGGCTTTTCTACTTATGTACTGGTGTTACAGTTGACATTTTCATGAGCTAAATTATTTCCTCCCCCACCCCCCAACATTTATCTTTGGAAGTCCTGATCCTTAGTACCCCAGATGTAACCATATTTGGAGACAGGATCTTTAAAGAGACAATTACATTAAAATGAGGATGTTCAGGTGGAGCTGTAACCCAATATGACCGGCATTCTCATAAGAAGAAAGAGAGATTGGGGATGCGTGTGTGGAGAGGAAAGATCATGCAAGGACAAAGCAGGAGGCTGGCCATCTACACTACAAGGAGACAGGCCTCAGAGAAAACCAACCCTGCTGGCACCTTGATCTTGGACTTCCAGCCTCCAGAACTGTGAGAAAATAAATTTCTTTTGTTAAAGCCATCCAGCTTTTTGGTATTTTGTTATAGCAGCCTTAGCAAACTAATACATATTCATACATATTTCAAACTGCCAACTTATCTGCTATTTCCTATTTCTGTGAAATTTCCCTCAATAGGTTTGGTGTTGGGACTGATTAAAGTTGATTGCAAATGCTTGGACAATTCTCCCATCAAGAGGTGGGATCTACATGTTCCTCCCCCAAATCCTGGTGGGCTCTGCGACTGCTTTGACCAATAAAATATAGCAAAAGAGACACTACGACTGTTTCTGGGTCCAGGCTTTGAGAGATTCTTAGCTTCCCCTTCCTGTCTCTTGGAACACTATCTCTTGGAGCTGTTGGCCACCATATCAGAAAGACCGTTTGAAAGGCCATGAGATTACATGAACAAGGAGAGGGCCCAGCTGAGCCCAGCCTTCCAGTTTACCCTGCCAAGAAGCTGGCATGTGAGTGAAACTGCCCTGGACCAGACAAGCTCCTACTGAAGACCACCTCCTACAGAAGACCCTCAAATGACTTGGTCAATGCCAGGGAGAGTGATAGAATTGCCTAGCCAAGTCCTTTTTGAATTATTATCTTACAAAATCATCAGATATAACATTGTTGCTGATGTAGGTGGGCCACTAAGGTTTGTAAGTAAGCCATCTCGTTACAATGATGTAGTAAACATCTAAACATTCTAAACTGATTTACTGGATGTTTATGGGTCTGTCAACTCTGTACAAGCCTGCTCTTACCAGGTCTCACTTTGTGGGAAGAAGTAACGTGCAGTTACTAAGGGAATGGGCTTTGGGTTTCGATAGGTTCTGCCTTTGTCAAGTCCCTTGTTTTGTTTCAAAATCACTTGATATTTCTGATCTCAGTCTACTCATCTGTAAAATATGGCTAATCACCCCTGCTGGGTGGGGGTTTTGTGAGAATTGAGTGTGTTGTATTATCTATATTTAGACATCATATTGCTATGCAGATAGCATCCTACAGAGGGTAACCACAACTACTTCAATAGTAATGCCACTGCTGGTGCTGATTACGATGCTAATTCCAGTCTCACCTGGGGAGATTAAGACATGCAAAGACATTAAAAACTGGAAGCCATGTAGCAAAGTGTAAAGAGCGTAATACTCCATGTAAGCCAGAATTAGTTTAGTTTAGTTTAGTTTAGTTTGTTTTTTTTTAATGGAGGTACCAGGGATTGAACCCAGGACCTTGTGCATGCTAAGCATGTGCTCTACCACTGAGCTACACCCACCCCCTCAAATTAGTTTTGACTGCAAGGGGCTCAAGATCCAAAAAATAGTAGATTAAGTGTATTAGAGATTTAACTTTCATGTAATGCCAGGTGGAGCCCCATTCTCAGCACCACTTCAGGGTATAATTTGAATGCTTCTTCTTCACCATCAGGAAATAAGAAAGATTCCATCACTTTAAGGATCTTTCCCAGAAGCTGGACACACTGCTTTTGCTTATGCTCCATGGGCCAAAATTTAATCACGTGGCCAAATCTATCTGATACATAGGCTGGGAAATGCCGATTTGATTTAGGATATCTGTATGCCCAGCTGAAACTTGGGAATTTTATTACAGAGGGAGAAGAGAGGAGTACTGAGGAAAAGAAGTAGACTTTGTGATCGCTATTACTTATTGAGGATTTATTATTCCAAGTGCTGCGCAATTAGAATCGTTACCAGCCCTATGTGCTTAATATTCTTATTCTTGTTTACGAGAGGGGAAAGATGAAGCTGATTTAGTGCCTGAGGCCAGGTTGGTATCAGGCCTGTGTGACCTCAGGGTCTATGCTCTTTTCACTCAAGGAATTCTGTTCTAGTCCTGGATTGGCTGGTTACTCGCTGTGTGACCTTGAGCCAGTCACCTTGCCAAGAAAAGGCAGATTTACCATGAAGTTAGTGAAACACCTTACTTGTATGGACCCTTGTAGAGAGACAGGACTTTCGGGGAGCTATAGTTCCCTGGAGGCGGCATGGTGCGGGGGCAGGGAGGGAATGGATAGGAAGCATTTCTATGTAAGCATTTCTGGCAAATTTACCAGAGACCCAAGAAGAAAGGGACTCCACTCTCACGATTTCAACAATTTGTTGTGATTTCTCTTCTTATTCTAAAATATTCACTCTTGGACCTAAGGTTGTGTTCAGAACATTGTATTCTTTCTTAAAGAGAGTTCCCAAATTGTGCATACTTCAGGTCCCACAAAATCTAGATCCATCCCTAGCCCCAGGTGAATATTCAAGAAAGCCCATGAGAATGAATTCCATAAGGTTTTGTTTGTTTTTTTTTAAATTGACGTGTAGTAGACTTACAATGTTGTGTTAGTTTCTAGTGTACAGCATGGTGATTCATTTATATATTATATATATATATATATATATATATATATATATACACACACACATTCTTTTTCATATTATTTTTCATTATAGGTTATTTGAATGAAAACTTGGGTTTGAGAAATGGCAGAGCAGACTCTGATCAGGAGGGCAAAGCCACTGGGAAGTAAGGTGGGGTCTTAGAAGTACAGGAAGGCAGCCCTCCCCCTCACCCCCAGGAACTTGTCCCAGATTCCTCCAGGGAAGGCACTGTCCCCCTCTGGCATATATCCCCAGGGCCCTAGCTGTCCTTTACTCTAACCCTAGCACACTCTGTCTCCTGATAGAATTGCTTGTGTCCCTATCTGTCCCTCTACCTAGAGTAGCAGCTTTTAGAAAGTAGAAACCAGATTTCTTTCATCTCTGCACCTTCCCAGGACCGAAGCAACAAGCTGGCACAGAGGAGGAGTTAAATAGTTGCTGAATTAAATTGAACTGAGGGAACTGCGGACTCAACGGCACAAAAGAGAGCACAAAAAAGCAAAGTTCCTAACTCACTTCTTTACTGTGTGATATTCACCAGGCCTCAGTTTCCTTCAGTGAAATGAAGGCATTAGACTTATTGATCTCTTAGGAGGGCAATTCCGAACCCGACAGCAGTGAACTAATTAACATCTCTGCACTCTGTATTCTCCGAGTGCAGGCTCCCTACCTCAAATTGAGGTGAAATCCAATCTGGAGGGCTCATGTTCATTAAAAAGGCCTACAGCATTGCTTGGAAGTGTCAGATGCTGGCCTGCCCAAGTTCCAGCAGGAATAATTGCATTCTGACAACTTCAAGTTCCCCTGCACTCTTCAGTTGGATAAGGTAGGCTTTGCTTTCCATCCCAAATTATTTTGCACTGTTGTCCTTGGCTGTTAAAAAGAGATGTCACCTCATTTGTAAGCCAGTTTGCTCTTTCTTTTGAAGGCCTAGTAGTTGTGCTGAGGTTTAATAATAATTTTGACCAGTTAAGACATTGTAGGACTTCAGGCAATTACCATGGATGAAAGGCTGCTCCCGCATACTATATTAGAGCTATTTTGGAACCTTATTATTTGTCCTCCGGTGCTAAAGAATGACACCGAGACAAAAAAATTCCGTTGCAGTGACTGATCTGTGTATTTACGGGAGGAGGATGAAATGCGATGAGAATTTGAATGCCCCTTCTGATAGACACACAGGCTTGCCTATAAAAATTGCCAAGAGCCACATGTGTTACCTCTCGTGTGACCTCGTCGGTAAAATAACTATAGAGTCCAGTGCATTGAACATTTGTTTCTTAGACACCCTGAACCTGACCTGATATACCTTCTGAGCTAATACAGGAATAAGAACACGTGAAAGGTACTGGAAATTGATGAGGCCTCATAAATTTTGCTATGATCACGATTATATGAATTTGTTTATTTTCTGTCTTCGTCATGGAATGCAGAAACAGGGGAGGAACTTGCCACGACTTGCCCTCATATTCAGTTCCAGCAAGATATCTCTGTAAAATCATTTGTTTAATATTAAGGAGGTAATTTAACCCATTTTATGAAGCTTTATTTTATTAGCAGATGCTATAATAGGTTCACATCAGATCATCTTTCTTTGGTTATAATAATAACATCCTTATCCTCTTAATGATGAAATTTTCTCCACTCCTTTGATGTCTGTGCTAATTGCTATCTATTGTAATATTTAAATTCAGAATTAGAATGACTTTCTTCCTTCATCTGTAGCTCTTAAAAAAGTCAAGTTGTGAACACAATGACACCAAATCAAATCCTAACTCAAGGCCTGTAATAATCTTACTGAACAGCTCAATGACTCTGGTATTATAAATAGATGGTTCATTTTTTCCATCACCAAATGTTTACTGAGTACTTCCTTTGGCTAAGTACGAGTGATGAAAAGATTGCTCTACTGGATATGACCCTGTTACCCATCTCCTCCTTGACACGGATAGTATATATCTTGGAAAAAACTAATAATTTCACAAAACGTATGTGGAGTTAAGATGAATGAAGTTGGGTCATGGGAAGAGGAAAGGGGTGCTGATCATAAATTACAAAGTAAAGTCCCTGTAGGACTGAACTCTTTTCTGAACTCTTTTTTGGACTTTTTCTGAAATCTCTTCTTAGAAAAGTGAACCCCACTTTCCAAACTCTGCTTGGAATTTTAATGTAGTTACAGATGCACAGCAGTATATTTGGGTGAAGCTACCCAGAGCATGTCATATGTTATTTAAAAGATTTCCCACTTGACTACTGACCTTGCCCCAGAGTTTCTTGCATTGTTCAGCATGTCACCCAAGATGGGAAGTTTCCAGAGTGCTTTTATGACCTTAAATTTATCATCATTATTATAATTGTCAAAATTCTCCTAATCTTGTGACCATTTTACTGATGATTAGAAAGCCTTTGGATTAAATACTTTTTCAGTGATTATGATCTGGTTTAGTTAGAGGATTGTTGGGGAGGGTAACAGCTCAGTGATAGAGCACATACTTAGTATGCACAAGGTCCTGGGTTTAATCCCTGGCACCTCCACTTAGGGAAAAAGAAGGATTGTCAACACTTACCCTTTAATTTAGAAGACTGAAGTCAGAAGTGTGACATGGTATTTATACAACTTTTAGGCCAGACTTGTATTTTATTTGCCTATTTGCCTACTGTTACAACTTTAGCAAAAAGAAGCAGGCAAAATGCTCAAGGATGATCATGAATAGGGTAGGTAACTGTAGACAGAGTCCTAGAGGCACTTTGGTCCTACAGGCAAACCAAGTTAAAATCAAAATCTGTTTTATTATGGGTTTATGATTGAGGTGCGTGTGTGTGCGTGTGCATGTGTGTGCATGTGCGTGTGCGTGCGTGTGTGTGTGTATGAATCCTTTAATCTCATCAAGGAGGGATTGAGTGAATTTATATTTATAGGGGGATGTCTTCTAAGTGGTAAATGTTCAATAAATGTGTTGGGAGACAAAAGTACCAGATATGTATAAGGAAGCCACTTGGTTTATTGCAAATAGTCTTGAAAGTTACTCACCTTCGATTTAACTTAATTCAATGAATATACACTCTACACATGCCATAACTTGTGCTGTGCTCTCTGAGTGATTCAAGGACACCTACCATCTTTCTCTGAAGATATTTACTGCTAGTGCAGGTTGGTAAGCACATGTGTAGCCACCATCCCTTCTTGCTCCCACATCAGACATTTCTAATCGATCGTGGTGCTCTTTCTGTCTGAACCTAGACCTAAGTCTTAAAATCCTTTCAAGCTCAATGCTCTAGGCAGCACTTTCCAGTCAATCTGAGTTGGAACAAGTAATAAAATCCATTTGCCATTCTGACTCTAAGGGAGGGGCAGATACATACACAAATACCTATGGTGTCAGACAGATCATATTATCAACAAAAATAGATATTCTTTAACTATTTACTATGTGCTGGATCAACTTCTCAACAACAGATTGTGGTAGTGATATCCTTAAGGAAATCCTATTGGGACCTTCTTTTGAAAAGCAAAAAAATCACTTTGAAAGCAGATCATCATCTTCTAATTGACCTGTTTGATGAGATCAACTGTGTTAGAATTTTTAGGTGTACCACACACCTAAGGAGGAAAATAGGGTTCAATTTCAATTGCCTTCACTGGAGTATGAGATGAAGCAGAACAAGTAGAATGGAGTGGTTTTTCAAGGAAAAACAATTCACAGGAGGAAAACAAATATCACTAAATGGGAGTAAATAGAAAAGAATATCAAAACTAAAGTTATTATAAGAATCTCTTCTCCCCTCCATTTGACGTAGGGGAAAAAATTCTTTTTCCTTTTCTTCCTTGATGGAAAAAAAAATCTGATTCCTGTTAGATTAGCTTCTGTAAGGAAGTTTAATCCTTAATATGTTAACAAAGCATAGAATATTTTTTAAAGTAAGACATTCAACTTAACAAGCTGCTATAGACAGAAAGCTTGTGTCCTCCCCAAATTCTTATGTTGAAACGTGATGATAGTTGGAGTTGAGGCCTTTGGGAGATGATTAAGTTGTGAAGGTGGCATCCTCATGAATGAAACTAGTGCCTTTATAAGAGAGACCCCAGAAAGCTCCCCCAACCATTTCCTCCATGTGGAGGATACAGCGAGAAGATAGCTGTTCATGAACTACAAAGTGGGTTCTCACCCAGCACCAAATATGCTGAGGCCTTGACCTTGGACTTCCCAGCTTCCAGAACTATGAAAAATACATTTCCGTGTTTATAAGCCACCCAGTCTACGCTGTACTGTCCTAGCAGTTGGAACAACCTAAGACCCAGGGACTTTCCTTGGCACCCATAGCAGATTCTAAAAAGATAACGGTGTGCACACAATACAAAGAGAAATATTGCATTAGCCAAAAGGTCCTAGGTATGTTAAAAATGTGTTAAAAAATAAAATAGACATGCCTATCACTAAGTGGAAAATGTGGGGCCTCTGGGAATGTCCCACAATAGTTGTATTTTCTAGCGCCTTTTTTCTTTTGAAGGAATTCTTAGCTTAAATTTGAATCAGTCATTGATCACCTCTCACATGCCTCTCACATAATAATAATAGTAGCCTGATGCTTTCTGAATGCCAAGGACTGTTCAGAGAGTTTACATGTCTTAACACTTAATCGTTAACAGTCTTATTGTCCTCGTTTTACAGGTGAGGAAACTGAGGCAGAGACTGGCTGGGCAATTGGGTCACAGTCATGCAGTTAGCGAGTAGCAGAGCTGGAATGAGAACCCTCCTAGCCTGGTCCCCGTGCCTGCAGTCTTAACTGGTATGCCCTACAGCCTCAGACTGGGAACTGCGGCCACAACCTGGTACTCTGGGTTTCCTGGGATAGTTCCATTTCGAAACATGACCATTAGGACTTTTTGCCTTTATAATTAAATTTGTCCTTTTAAGACAATATGTAAGCAGGAATACAAGGATGACCAAGACTTGGTATCTGGCCACAAATCCATGATCCCATTCATTCATTCATTGATTTTCAACAAACATTCATTTTTGGGGTACTCTCCATTAGTTCCTTATCCCAGGGACTACTCCCTGGCCTCAGTTTGCTGATTTTTTCCCTCTACCCCCAGATTTCTAGATCATGGGGTTTAGTTCTTGGTTTTAATTCTTGGGGTTTTTCCTTATTTACAGTTTTCAGTTGACTCATTAAGCCTTATGCCTTTAAATACCTTTTATATAATTTGACTCTAAAATTGATACCTCACTTTGGACCACTCCATTTAATACTCATCTCATATAACTACTGTCTACTTGACAGACGCTTCAATAAGCAACTCAAACCAAACACGCCCCAACCCGCATACAGATTCCTGCCCCCGCGTCCAAAGTCTGCTCCTCCCAGGGACTTCATACACGGTAAACGGCAGTTTAATTTTCCTAGTTGCTCAGGATAAGAGTCTTGGTGTCACCCCTAGCTCCTCCCTTTCTCCCTCATCCCCTTTCCGACCCATCAGCAAATCCTGTCAGCTCCTTATTACTGAAATATAACCCAACTCTGACAACTTCCTTCCCTTCCCACACTCCCTCGGTTCATGCTATCATTACCCCTCACCTGGGTTATTTCATCAGCCTCTTAATCGGTCTGCCTGCTCCCACCCTGGCCCATTCCGGCAGTGTGTCTCTAGGGTCCCTCAGCTAACACTCAGAGAGATCCTTGTGGAATCAAAGTCAGGTTAAGTTGCCCCTTTGCTCAAAACTCTCCAGCGTCTTCCAACCTCACTTGGCACAAAAGCTGGTACTCTTATAGGACATATTATGACTTGGTCCTCCAAGAACCTGTGAGGGCCTACAGTTTCTTCTTCCTCCTCAAGGCTCCCATGACTTGTAGGACTATCTCCTTCCACTCTCCCCTCGTTCATTTTTCTGCAACTACACTGGTTTCCCTACAGTTCTTTAAACACACCAAACACAGTCCCTCTTCAGTACCTTTGGATGGGCTCTTCCTTTGCCTGGTTGCTCTTGTTTTAAACAACTGCGTGAGTCACTCCCTGACTCTTTCAGTTCTTTGGTTAAAGGTCATTTTGTGAGAGCAGTTTTAGACCACCTCAAACAATATGCACCATATCCTCACTGCCTCGCTCCTCTGACACTTCCTGTCACATTATTCTGCTTCATTTCCCTCTGAAGCATTTATCAGTGATTGTCATGCTGTATCTTCATTTGTTTATTGTCTGAATTGCACCATCAAAATATAAGCCCAGTGAGGGCAGGGACTTCATCTGTTTTGTTCCCTGTTGTATTTCAAGCTCTTGGAACAGCATCTTGCATGTAGTCATTGCTCAACAAATACATGTAGAATGATTGTATGACTGACTGATTGAATGAATGAATGAATGATTAGGGATCTACTGTGACCCAGACACCAGGCTCAGCCATGAACAAGACAGACATGTCTCCTGCCTTCGTGACTCACACTCTATTGCTTACCAGCATTCTTATTTTTTCTAGAATGTAGCATCTTTTTGATGGTCAGGTGAAAATGGAGAATGAACAAAAGGGGAGGAAAATACCGTGGTATGGTAAGATGATGGCTAAGGAGAAGAAAGGGTGAAGGTTTTAATGCACAATGTGGTACAAGGGGTTTAATATTCCTTGCACTCCATTAGGGTCATCAGTACTGGAGCTCAGTTAGGAAGGTGCTGGATACAGCCGGTCCTGAAGTTTGCTCTGTGGACTCTCTAAGATGTTCCACCAAAGGAAGGAAGATCAAAGTCAAGCCAACCTGCCATGATGGTTGCTTATCTTGTGGGCATTACTCACAAATGCTCACTTTACCCCATGTTGATCTTAGAGCATATTCTGCATGGAAAATTCACACCTTGCTTTTTGCTTTGTTTCACTGAACATCTACCTGCTCTTTCTGGTTTGTTCATGTGAATAATGTTCCATATGAACCAAATCCCAGGAGTGTTGCATGCTGCCTGAATTTTCAGGGACAAGATGGAAATTTTGAAAATTATTCTCCACATTCCCCTGGAAAGGTTGTGAGCCCTCCCCTGCCCCTCTCCTGTCTGACTTTTTAAAAGCTGATTTATTTAGGGACAATGGATTTTCCCCAGTTCTCCAAACACTTCAGGGCATGAAGAGCCCATTGCAGGAGGCTTGCTGAGGAGAAGGAGCTGAGGTAACTTTCAGAATTCCTTTAAGGCTCATTGACATTTCAGGAATGGTTTTGAACAGTAATTGGTTACTTTACTTCTGCAGAAATGGGCCATCTTGCATTCAGCTGTGTGGTTCAAAGAGTCAGAAGATAGAACCACATTTTTTTTTCTAGCTAGCGGGAGTTCCCTGCAATCATAAAGTATTGAGATTTATTTTGCTTCTGGAGATTAATTTAGGCATGGTGGACAGTGAGAATTTGCCTCAGGATTTATAGGTACAGATGAAAATAACAAATAACAACACGTATTGTAACATGGGACATGTTCTGGCTCAGTGGAAGATTTTCACTTGATTCTACCAAGTAGCATCTTTGCTAGATTTGGAAGACTTTTCTTTTTGAATCACTATTACCCTTTTAAGTTGCCTGGGCTAATGAGTGTTTTGGTCACTGAAGGAAAGTCACGAAGTGGGTTGGATAGGAATGAACAAAGTCTCGGGGAACGAATGTGGATCACTTTTGGACAATCATTGTGTGATCACTGGGCACCTACAGACTGCTATCATTGGGTGATCCTCACCATGTACCCGAGCAGGGCGTTATGGGGCCTTCCAAGGTAAACCTCTCCTCCATATCCTCTGCAGTAGCTCCTCCCTGAAGTACCCAGATAATAGTATCTCATGCATGTTTCCTGGGTGTTTCAGATGCTAAAAACCACCACCAAGTGAAAGAAAGTAACTACTTGATCATGAGCACAGAGCCCCCAGACCTTCTGGCGCCTAAGGATTGATCACCATCAACCAATTAGAGAATCGTGCACAGCTGATCGTGCACCCCGGGGTGCCCCCTCCCTCAGCTGGCCTTTAAAAGTGCTCAGCTAAAACCCCTCGGGCGGTCGGGGCTTTGGGGGCTTGAGCCACCTTGCTTGGCCCTGTGATGAACTTTTCTCTGCTCCAAACTCTTCTAGTTAGGTATGTTTGGCTTCACGGGTTTACATATGTAGCATGGTTCTTGAAACTCAACAGCCAAACACTTTTATACTTTTCTTCCCTGGATCCATACTGGCATATTTCCTTTAGACAAGGGTTAATTCCTGTGTAGCCACCAGGGATGAAGGGTCACAGAGTTCATGTGAAGAAATGGAATGAGGAATGAAGGTGTCAGTGGAGTGGCAAGACAGTGGATAACAGTTCGAAATGGTCTCTTGCCCTAATACCATTTAATATGCTGCCAAACACTGGGCTGTACTTTTCATCGAGCATCTAATTTAACTTTCATAACCAGCTGTGGGAAAAGTGTTATTTTCTGATTTAAGAGATGAGGCAGAGGAAGCCCAGAGAGGTTAAGGGACATGTACAAGATCATGCAACCAGTAAGTGACTTTTTAATTCCCAAAGCCATCTGCTCATTCATTCATTCATTCATTTATTCACCACCCCTTACCTGCCCAGAGAGATGCACTCTGAGCAAACAGGCTATGCCTTCTCCTTTACCTCATTTCTGTATTTCTAATACCAGGTTAAATGCAAGATGCAGTTAAATCGGTGCTATAGGGTGAACCGTTTCTTTTTGCTCGAGTCTGGAGAGTGTGGTAAGTGTGCGTGGATTGCTGGAATGATAAGAGATCCAGCTTCTCTTCATTATCTGAGCCAGAGCAGGGTGTCAGTTTTTTTCTTTTATCTAGTAAAGGTGTCTCCTACCGAAGCCCCAGGGACCCTCCGGCGCCCCGCCTGCCTCCAGGGCTGTCCTTTCTTAGGAGGCTGTGGAAAATAGCCAGCAATGTTTTTTTTTTCTTTTCCTTTCACTCACAGTTCTCTCTCTTTTCACCTGGGCCTCCTTCTAGTAAACTCTATTCTTCTGTTTTCCTCTGGATGGCTACTCTGGCCCCACGCCATCTCCACAGAACAAGGAGCCCTCCTCTCTGGGGTAAGAGACTTCTCATTCCCCACTGGAGCTCCCTCAGGAGATAAGGGGTTTTGGCACGTTGTCAAGGATGTTGCAGCTGAATGATCCACCTCTGTGCTTTCTCCCACTTGCTTTTTGTGACATCTCCTCCATTCTGCATTGTTCCCTGTAACTTTTGTTGATGACAAAAGATACCCTCCATTTACATTTGAAAAAGAGTAGCGACTCTCTTGTAAAGCTGGAACAATACCTACAGAGGCTCCGCTTCCGTCCCACTGACTCAATTGAACAGTAGTTAAATATTTTAATAAAATAAAGACCTCTTTTAGTACCTGATGCTGGGTCTGTGAAGTTTATGATGCATCTTTTATATTCATTTCCACGTTTAAGTTCTAATATTTTCTCTCTCTCCCCTGAGCAGCTTAATACACTGCAGGGAACACTTTCCCTTGATGATGAAAACAATATTTTTAAAGGTAAGTGGGGCTTTTAGTTTAAGTATAACCAGGGGACTCATTAAGGAATGTGTTCAATGTCCCAGTACCTGGATTCTGGCTTCTAAACTACTACTGTACGTGCTTGAGTTTAAACATTGTTATTTGATCATTTCTGGGGGCTGGGAGGTGGAGGGAAACCATTTGTGTAAGGTTAATGAAAAGTCAGTAACACCTGTGAGCTGATCCCTACGAAACCTCAATGATGATATTATTTTGATGAAGTTAAATGGTCCTCAAGGCTTATAGCCTCTGAAACCTGATTTGTCATTACCCAGAGAGAAGTGTTATTCTCTCCAAGACAGTCTTAAATTATTAGGTATACTAAGATTGCTGTATAAATTGCCATGTCAGTTTATTAATTCATAAGAAGACGTGTAATAATCATTTGAACTGAAATACTTGTGTACCAAGAACGATCACATTGTTTTCCTGTTCAAAGACCTACATATGAAATAAAATTATAACCAGAAGATTGTATGGTGAGCACAAACGCAGTATAAAGGAGATTAAATTGATTCCAGTGTCAAGCTAAGCTTATCCGCACAATGGCTGTTCCCCACGCAGGCTGTGTCTCTGAGACCCAGTAGGGAAATTTTATGAAATTTTCGGAAGCTTGGGATCCATCTCAGACCTAAAATTAGGGTTAGGCATTTATATTTTTTTTTCCCAAAAAAAGAAAAACGTGATTCTCTTGGTCAGTCAGGGTTGAGACCACTGATCTGGTGCACATTTGCCTCCACAATAGAAAAGGTTTTGCAACGGGGTCATGTTACCCAAAGGCCACTGGGCAGGACTCTCTCTCCTGGGTGGTGGTTAGAATCACAACCCCAAGATTTGCCTTGGCTATTTCCCTTTGCCTGGGGTTTCAAGGATGAACAATTCTCTTTTTAGATAAATTTTTGCATTTAGTCAAATGCTTGCTCTGACCATTGGCCTCTCCGTTTTAGATAGATTTGCCCATCTCTGTTCTGATCTGCATGCCCTGATCTAGCACGCCCTGATCATACAACTAAGTCTTCTGTGCATGCGCAATCCTGTTTCCTTCTTTGGACGTTTTGAGAGACCCCTGTTATCCTACTCCCATGTTCCACTTTTTCAACCAAAAAAAAAAAAAAGTCAGCAGAGAAAGGAAGATTTTTTTTTCCCAGTTCTGTAAGTTTATGCAGAGATAAGATGTCTCATGGAGAGGCGTCCGGGTCGCTCCCTTACTCTAGCTGTGCTATCTGAGTCCTTAGTTTCCTGCTCTAAGGGCTAACACAATGCAGCAGGGAGAAGCCAGCTGGGATGATGTACGTACAGTGTTCAGCGTGGCTCCTGGCACAGATCACGATGGGAAGGATGAGAGTTGTGCTGGCTTCCCGTCACACTGAATTCTCCATTTTCGAGCGTATCTTCAAGCCTTTTTGCTGTTGGGTTTACTGTTCCTTTCACCAGGAAGCCTCCCCCAATTCTGCCAGAGACAGTCCCTTCTCTCTCTGGGTATATCCACAGCCTCTTTGTTCATATCACTTTCAGATAAAGCTTCTCCCTTTGGGTTGGAAATCATTGACGTGCCCAAAAAGCTGTGAGCCCCTGTTGGGGACAGGCACTGCCTTCTCATTTCTGTGTCCCTAGGGAATAAAGTAGTACCTACCTCAGAGGTCATTGTGAGGATTGAGTTAGAAACTGTTAGAACTCCTGAAAAAGAGGACCCAGCCCACAGGAAGTGCTGAATAACACTAGCTACTGTTGTTATTCTTATGATTATTATCAATGTCCAGCACAAGGCCTTGCGGAGAGCAAGGACTCTATATGAACTGAATGAATGAGCAAATGAATAGATGGAGATATAAACACTTTTTTTTTTCTCATTATGGTCACTGAGCATCTTAGAAACAAATGTGAGGTTGCCCTCTGTTATTTTAGCCTGCCTGGCATTCATCTCCCTTTTTGTGGTGACAGCAGCTCTGTTTTCTGTAGAGGCACCATCTTTGTCTGTGCAGGTGGTTCAGAAGGTACTAACTCATCCCCTCAGCTCCAGACTGAGCAAGCAATCCAGAGCTGATCACTCAGCATACCCCAGTCCGTCTTCGCTATAACACTGTGCTTTCTGTACTGGAACACGACCCAAGTTGGTCTGATGAGAGTCAGACTTAGGACTTCTGTTAGCTCCGTGGGAAAAAGAGGTGGTGTTTGGCTTGGGGCTGCTAATTTACGCCAGTGTAAGCTTGGAGTTGCTGGTGGCCATCTTTGCTGCTGGTGGAAGAGAATCTGCCTGAGCATAAACCCACACAGAACAGAGCAGAAGCAAAAGACAGAGACAGGTTCTCAACGATACCTTCTAAGCACTTGGATTCAGCTATGCCTGAAACCAGCTCCATCTCTGAATCTTTACATCAGTGGGTAACTAAAAATTTTGGTTCAAGAAACACTGGGGATCCTAAGATCCTCTGAGATGTCGGTACGGTTCAAACTACTTTCATAATGTTGTCTTTTTCACTCTCATTCCCTCAGGAGTCTGCAGTGGAGTTTTAGGAGCTAAGTTATGTATGATAGGGCAACAGATTGAATGTGGAAGCGGAAAAGAGAATGCAGCTGTCTTCTATTAAGACAGGCATTGAAGAGATTTACAAAAATGTGAAATGATATGACTCTTTTCACTATTTGGGGGAAATATAGTTATTTTTCAATGAAAATATGCTAGCTCATAACATAATGGATTTACCACTGTTGATCTTTTTTTTAGTTTCTTTTTTTTTTTTTTTACAATTTTTTCCTTTAATTTTTACTTTGGGGGTAATTAGATTTACCTATTTATTTATTTTAATTATTTTTTGTTTAATGGAGGTACTGGGGATTGAACCCAGGACCTCGTGCATGCTAAGCATGAGCTCTACCACTGAGCTCTACCCTCCTCCCGACCATTGTTAATTCAAAATGAATTTGTTAATACATACTTGAATATAATTCTCAGTATTAATTTCTAGTATGATTACTATTGACAGATATAACCTATATAAACAAAAGCTCTTGGGGAGGGGGTTATCAATAATATTTAAGTGTAAGAGGATTCTGGAGCCAAAATATTTAGGAACCACTGAGTTACACAAACCGATAAATTCCATTTTTTTTTTTTTGCCGAGGACATTTTTAGTTGGGTTTCTATCACTTCCAAGTGAAAGAGTCGTAGGAAAACAATATTGCCTGGAGAAGCTGGGGGTGCCCTACTGGCCAATAATAAACTTTCTGGTTTTTTGGACAGAAAAAAACTCTTCCCCCTTCCTCCCAAAACCCAAAAGTGAGGAGAAGGCTTGCAATAAATAAAAGAAGCCAGGAAATGTTAAGAGTGTGTTGCAATGTAAACCACACACAGGAAAGAGACCCTTCTGTCTCCTAGCACGGAGACCTACGAAACCCGTCCTTATGGGAGCACTGGGGGCTGTTCTGGACCATTGGGATGATTGGCTGTGCTTTCAGGTCAGCAGGACCGATCAATTTTAGGTTAAGGGGCAAAGAGTTCTTCTGTCTTTCGAATCTACCAAGGTAAGTTTTTAAAGCCTGAGATCTCACAGTCACCTTCTAATGGGGTTTGTCACTTGGATTTTGATTTTCATCAAAATCGTCCTCAATTTGAAACTTTATATGTCAGGAGCTGCTTTGAAAGTGACTGAAGATTCAACTGGATGCTGATTCTGGTACTTGGGCAGGACTGATCTCTGCAGGCAAGCCAATTTTGGGAAAAGGCCTATAACAAACATGGCCTTTTTTTTTTTTCTCTCGAATTGCAAACATTCAAGATGCATGGCAAGTATGCACAGACTTATTTATTCAAGAAACACTTAAGCAGAATGTCATAATCAGAGTAAGGATGGGGGCAAGGAAGTCCTCTGAGGAGGTGACGTTTGTACTGATCTTTGCTGTGGGAGGATGAGGTAAAAGACAGTTACTGGTAGAGCACAGAGTAAATACAGGAATCTCCAAAGTGCAAAAGATCTGATCCACGTGAGGACCAGAGGAGAGGCGAATGAGGCCAGAGGGAAGTGACTAAACTCATGAAGAAAGGGAAGCAGTGGGGAGACAGATCTTGCAAACCATCGCATAATGGCAATTCACTGAAGGATTTCAAACCAAGGGGAAGGGGAGACCAGATGCATAGAACTGCCAAAGGCCAGGCCGTCTGCCCCTTGACTTACCACTTCGGGGAAACTCGACTGTTGGTGGGTCCTCCGAGCCCTTCTAGCTGTTCTGGCTGCCGTGTTTGCTTGCGCTGTTCTTTACATCCAGAGGCTGCTGCTCCATCTCCACCCGGAGATTTGAAATCCTATGCAGCCTTCCAAGAACTGTTCAGACACCATAGCTCCTCAATGAAGCTATGAACTTGGGCTGTTTGGGGCTGTGAAAAGCACACGGACATTGACAACTAGGAAATCTGGTTTGGGTTCCTGGCTCAGTCACTTTTAACATCACTGTGAGTCTTGCATAAGATTGTTAACCTTTCTGTGACCCTTGTTTCCATTTAGCTGAGGATAATATCTATCTCAAGGCGTTGCCGTGAGGATCAAATGAGATGGCATTTGTAAAGGGCATGTCTCACAATGGGAGCTCCACAGATGCTGGCTTTCTTCTGCCTTGAAGGGCAAGATGGCCGTGGTGAAGCGCAGGGGCTGTGAATCAGAAAGGTTTGGGCTCGCCCCCCACCTGCTGCAAGCTTCCTGCCTGATCTTCGGAGTTATTTCACCTCGTCACAGGCTCCTCATTTGTACGTGGGGCTAATAAAATCATAGGGCTAAAATCATAGGATTGCTGTGAGGATTCAATGAGATACTCTACTGACAGCATTTGGCTCACGGCCTGACAGATAATAAGCACTCAGGAAAGCCTGGCTGTTGCAAACAAGAGCAGTCCCCAGAGTGGGGGCTCTGTGACACACACACACACACACAGTGTGATCTGTGAATGCCTTCTGAATGAACGTTTATGGGTGTTGGTAAATTCAGGTGTGGAGTATTGGCAGTGGGGTATGTGCAGGGAAGAGAGGAGCAGGGAACTGATGGGGACATTCATGCAGACCCTGGGCATCCAGCAAGAAATGCCCAAAGCAAGCACAGGCAGCAAAGCAGGCTTCAGAAGTTGAGGGGGACGAACTGTGCCTTCGTCACAACTGTGGTGCGTGAACACAGGCTGAATCTCTCTCCTACGCTGTAAGCAACAAGAATAAACTTCTTACGAAAAATACAACTGAATTTCAATGAGTCTTATTTCTTTCTTGATGGTATTTGCAGAGCCCCAGAGTCCAGACGTGATAGCTCCCGCAGAAGGCATGAATTTTGTCGCTGCTGGTGTGACAATAAGCTTGCCAGCCCAGCTCAAGGAGGGGGTGGGCCAAGGCTGGCTGTCTCGAGTAGGTTACATGTCACAATCACTTCAGCCACCCCCACAATCAAGAGGTGCAACTGGTCCAAAGTCCTTGAGCGAGGAATCTTAGGGAAAGGCCACACAAGAAGGCCCCCACATCAATGCTGATCACTAATGGCATGATGACTCCTTTTCTAGGCACACGCTCATACTCCAAAGGGAAGCCCTCAAGTTCTAGAATATTCCCAACTGCTGTGTGGGTGACATGCTTAGCCCTGGAGCAGTGGCTTTCACACTGGACACACAATTCAGTTTATTGGAGTTATATTTGGTTGCAGAAAGGTAGAAAAATCTGAGGAACAGCACTGACAAAGAGCCAGAGTCTGGAAAGTCAGACCTTGCCCAGAGCAACAGCTTTGAACAACTCCATTCACATCACTGCCTGTATTAAGTTGTGCAGTGCATGGGCTGAAAATGTCCCAATTCCAAAATCCATACATGAATATTGAGCCCTTATGATAAGCCAGATGCTTTCTCACAGATGATGTTATTTTATGAAATCTGATCAAACATCTCAGGAGCCATTCCTGAGTCACCTCCTTCCCTCGCCTTACCCTCAACCCAGTAGCAAGTCCTGTGAGCTGGACTCACCAAGTAAAATGTGCATCCCATCACTGCTTGACACCTCCTCACTACGGCCTTTGGCCACGTCCCCTCCACCCTTACCTGGAGGATCTGGGCAGCCTCCTAACTCTACACACGCTTCCACTCCTGTCCTGCCCAGCAGCCGGAGCACTCTTTGAAAAGTGGAAGGCGGATCACATCACCCAGCTACCTGAAACCCTGCAGGTGCTTTCTGTCCCCCTTCAAGTAAGGTGCAGCCTGCTCGCTATGACCTATGAGGCTCTACACGATGTAGGCTCACTGCCTACTTCTCTGATTCCGTCTCCTCATTCTCCCTTTGCTCACTGTGCTCAGGCCACTGGCTGACCCTGACAGTCTTCAAATCTGTTTCTTCCTCGGGGGTCTTTGCACCTGCTGTTCTTTCTTCCTGGAGAGCTCTTCTCCTGGGCTAAATGCTTTCTTCCTTTCCTATCATCTTTTAACCAAATACCACCTCCTCAGAGATGTCTCCCCTGATTGCTGTATCTGAAATATCTTTCCCAATGAAGCCCAGTCACTCGCTACCCCCTTAACCTGCCTTATTTCCCTTCAGAGTCCCGGATGTCAGTGTTCAGCTATAGCCCTGCTTCTTGTCTGCCCCCCCTCCCCCGCTGGTATGTAAGCTTCATGAAGACGGGGACTTTGTCTTGTACGGCTTCTCCTTCTAACCTAGACCAGTCCCTAGCACACAATAGGTAGTCAATAAATATTTGTTGAATAAATGCTCAATGAGCTTAATCCTTAGAGCAGGGTTTCTTGAAGTGTGACCCTGGAGGGTTAGCATCAGCCTCTACTAGGAATTGTTGGAACTGCAAATTCTCTGTTTCTAACCTGGACCTGCTAAATCAAAAACACTGGCAGGGGAGCCAGGCAATCAATATTTTAAGAATCTCAGTAGGGGATTCTGATTCATACTTAAGTTTGCGAACTGCTGCCTTAAAACAAACGTGTAAAACTCTTATCAGGCCTGCTATACAGATAAAGAAGGCAAATTTTAGAGAAGTACCCTAGTTCAGACAACGTAAGGAAGAATTAACATTTACTACCAAGTGCCACATTGTATGTACTGAGTGGTAATAATAGTATTTACAACAGTATTACTATCATCTACTATGTAACAAGTGCTAGATTGCATCTTCACAACAATTCTATTCGGTGGGTATTAATGTTTCCATTGTTACACTCACTAAAGCTCAGCCAGTTAATTCACCCAAGATCACCTAATAAAAAAGAGACAGAAAGATCTGCTTGCTTGCTTCTTTCGTTTTTTTCAAAGGGATCTAACTAAGGACAGATCACTGATGTGGCAGCAGATATGCAAGGAAAACACATTTGGCATTTTCCGAAACAAATGCCAAGTTTCCACAGTTGGAGATGATGAATGGTAGGTCTTGACCTCAAGGGAACCCTCCGAAAGAGAAGTAAATGCCCTTTCAGTGGCTTCAACTCAGAGACCCTGGCCCGAGCCAACCTTGATGAAGTCCCAACTTGCCAACTTCTACCTTGGAAACAGGGGCTGGGGGGCATTTTGGACGTGGGCTGGCAAAAGCCTGGCTAGGGCACCAGGAAGCGTGAATAACTGTGGGCTCAGCGAGTCACATGGGCACCACTGCCTTCAGGGAAGAGAAGTGACATTTGATGGTGATGGAGAAGATGATGATGGAAATATATAAATGTATATACTTCTGAAATCGAGTCACAGTTGTTCTTGGAACTGCACACCCTGAACACATACAGGCAAAACCCCAAACAGCAAATTCCTAAAATTATGCTGCAGCAATCTGGTCAATTTAACCATGAATATTGATGGGGAGATTGCGTCAACTGGCCTTTCCACTTCCTTCTTATTCCTTTCTCTATTTTGGGTTTTCATAGCACCATCAATCCATTGCTCTATTCTTAGTTTTATTTTTTTTTCTAATATGGAGGCAAGCATCTGTGCGTTGGATATTCTTTGAAGTCTCTAATGTAGGTAAAACCTGTGCTGTATTAATTTCCACTTAAACCTGATATCTTTACAGATTTGCATTTGCAAATGCATGGGGGATTTTCCAAGGATCCAGGATATTGCTGTTAAAGTTTTGCTTGTAGGCTGCCATTGGCCTAGAACCTAAGGGAAAATGGCATTGGACAAATGGACTTACTGAAAGCAAAACCAGTGTGCTGGGAGTTATCAGAGAAAAGGGGCACTGTCTGAGCCGTGTGCATCTCCAGGCCCTTACTCAACATCTAGCACAGAGTAGACATCTAAATAAATCTGCATGGAATGAGTGTTTGGATAATGGACACACAATAGGACCTCAACAAATATTGTTTGGTTGGATAAGAGAAGGGAAAAAGGCAGGACCCTCACTGCATCTGTCATTCTGATTAGAAAAGTACTACCAAGAGCCTCAGGGAACGTCGAGTGGGAATGTGAATAAATGCTTGGCACATGGTAGGCAGAATGACAGAAGAATGAACAAGCAGTCATATTCCCTGCCGCACAAATTGGTATCCGCAAGGGGTAATGAAAACACGCTGAGTTACTTTCTGAGAGCAGGGTCCTTACGCCTGGAGTATTTCTTTCTTTGTAAGTCTGTGCATTCTACTGCATTACCAGAAACTTGGGTTGCTCATTTGAGTGACGATAGCTTTGTGTCTCTTCTTATCACTTCTCAGAGGCACACGGACACTCATTTGTGCAAGCTCCCCTGTTAAGGCAAGGGTATGGTCCAGGCTTCTGACACGTCCACACTCATTAGAGCCACCAGAAGAGTCATTCCCGGCTCCGAATGCTTGGAGAGTGGCTTTGTTACATACACAGAAGCACTGTGTCAGCCCACAGGGCAGACTTCTGATACATTTGATGCTGTTGGAGCCTGTGACATCAGGCATTGTTCTGGGCATTTCCCTCTGCTATCCAGATACCAAGCCCATGTCACCACCTCGGCTGAGCTTTCAGAAAGAACTATTGTGAAAAAGCTTTTCTGGAAAATAACACTTCATCTGTGACTGGTGTTTCCTTTAAAACCAAGGTTATATTCTCAGCCTGATTTTAATTTTGTTTGGGTCAGGAGAACAGATGCCACTGGGCATTTGGCCTCTCTTTCCATGATGGAAGTAGGCACTCTCTATTAAGGGTCTTAATTCTTATTTCATGGGCCATGTTAATTAACCTCCTTGTGCGTCAGTTTCTTCATGTGTAAAAAGGGGTTAATATTTATACCTATGCTATAGGAGTGTTGTGAAGGGATAGAGTTATGGTAAGAAAAGCACTTGGAATAGTTATTTGAAGTCAAGCTTGGGAGACTCCCCCCCAGAGTTGTGGCATGTCCTATCTTGCAAAGAGGCCTTGGTAGCAGGGAAGGAAAGGTGACAAGGGGGTGGCCCTGTTGGTGGGGCAAGGCTCCACACCTCTGTGCTATTTAAGTCTGTTCAGCACACATATTCACCTAATGTTCAGGGCTCCATGTCAGATTTCAGGTAGTAAAACCTTCTAACTGTTGCTTAAAAAGAAAAAGAAAGTTGAAAAGCATGGCTCTAGCATAATCTTCCATTTTACAGATAAGATGACCGAGGACTCAAGATCCCTAGACCCCCACACCAGTGCCTGTTCTACTGTCCAGCTCTGCCCCCTCCCCTCAGCTCTCCAAATTGACTGTTCTCCATCTGTGGTAACAACCCAAACCCATCAACTGGACAGACATGAGACAGACAGATGTCAACTCTCCTTCTCTAGTTAAAAGTGAGGCCTAATTCAATAGTTTGTCCAAGGCTATATAGTTAGAAAGTTGTTTAGACTCTAATGTGGGTTTCTTTGTTTCATCATTCAGCACAATGGATGGAATAGCTACTACACTTCAGTCACTTCTAGAGCTATTTCTACTGGACGCTCTAGGACCCTCTGCCCATGAGCAGGCTACAGCCATAAGGCATGAAAATTCTCATCATGTTGCAAGATTATGTCCCAAGGTTTTGCTCCCTCTCATTCCTCCTAAGGAGTGCAAAGGACTTAAAAAACCTTTAAGCCTCTCACTTTAAAAAATCCTTCATAACCTGTGTTACAAGGAGACCAGGATCTACATTCAATTGGTATCTTTTATTTCTTGGTGTGGTTTTTCCTCATTTATAAAATGAAGATGAAAACGGCCGTCTCACTAGGCTGTCAGGAGAGCTGAATGAGACCGTGAGTGCAAAGCCCCAGGCCCGTCGTTAGGGTTTATAGAAGGCGTCCAGCCAGCTGGATCTTCCCCCCTCTGCCACGGTAAACTTGTCCCCTCTGTTTCCCCAGACTCCTGTGAGGACCCACCTGGGCAGTTTGGGTACTAAACTCTTGTTTCTAAACTTTTTCCTCTGTCCCAAATGAAAAGTTCTTTTCAGTTTTCAGAAGCCCCTAGCCCCTCATGGTCCAGTCTTGAGGTTGGCACGGGGGCTGGGTTTGTTTTTTATTTTCTATTTTGGAGACTAATATTAACCCCATGAAGTAAGCAGAGCAGGTGACATTGCTCCCATTCTTCAGATAATAAACCCGAGTATCAGGGAGGGACTTGCTCAAGGTCACGTAGCTCACAGTGTCCAGCTTTATCTGACTCACATCCGCTGGTCCACTGGCCTATCTGGCAGCCTCTGGTCACCTCTGGTGGAAGACTTCCTCTAACCTCTCCCAGCACTGCAAGTTGTATTTTTAGAGAAGACAATCTTAACCACCTCCCGATGGGTGGTAAAAATTCTGGTGAGGGAGGTCACTCCACCTCGGCGGTTGCCTCGAAGGCCCGGAAACGTGTGGGAGGCAGAGGAAGGGGACTGGAATGACATTCGGGTCCCCACACCGAGAGAGCCGAGGAGGTGGGAGACATGGGACAAGTCAAGCAGAAAGGAAGAGCGAGACTTTCCAGGCACCGCCCTATATAAACACAGCCCTGATGGAGGAAAGGTTGCCTGCAAGGACACACTTGACGTTTTCTTGAGTTTTCGAGGGGAAGGGCTGAGTCACCACGGAAACACAATCCCTGTCCCTCCCCCGGGGCATAGGCAGTGAGGTGTGACTCTAAAGCCCTGTGACGGATGCTTTGCATTCCTGAGCTGCTCACACATTCGGGGGAGGGTTGCCCCTCCTGCCCTCCAATTTGCCCACACACTTCTGGCCCAGGAATTTGAGGTTCCAAACTACTGTTTTAATCTCATCCCACCAGTCACCTGGAGTCATAGTCCTTGATCTTTAACTTAAAGGCAACTTAGTTTGTCTCCTATTTGGAGACTCACATAACATTTTATCTGCAATTAACTGGAGCCCCAACTTAAAGTGGCTTAAATGTTAAAAAAAAAGAAAAAAATATGTTATCTTAAGTAAGAAAAGAGCGGGAGGGAAGTGGTTGGTCGCAGGGTTGGTTAACTCAGGGGCTCAAAGGCAGTAGCTTCCTGCCATCTTTCTCCACTGTTACCTTTAGAGGGTTAGTTTCATCTTCAGAGTCATACAATTATGGTCGCGAGGAGATGACTACAGCCCCAGGCTTCACATTCTGAAACAGATTTGCCAAAGGCAGAAAGAAGTGTTGTTGCTGTAGTTTTAAATCAGAGGAAAAAACTTCCCACTAGTCCTCTGACAGTTATCCCTGTGTCTTTCTTTTTTGGTCAAATCGCGTCTTGCCCTTAGCTCAAACAAGCTATGCCAACAGGAATGGCATTACTACCACCGGCTGAGACTAATGAAGACTCATTCCTGGGAGCTTGGGAGAAGCCCCTTCCAGCAAGACAAGTCTGTCCAGGAGGAATGTCTCCAACTAAATCAGGCTCGGAGACAAGGAAAGAGGAAGGGGAACAGGCTGTTGGATAGGTGAGCAGGAGTGTCTTCTACAGTATTACCTATTGCTGCTCAAGACCACTGTGAAGATTAAATGAGATACATGAAAAACACTGTGCATGGTTCCTGGCAGAGAATGAGTTCAATGTTACTTTCTCTGCCTTTATTTTTCGACTATCTTCTGCTTGCTCATCCTCAAATTGGCTTAGAGTTTTCACCCATATTTTCTGTGTTTAGGATGCCCCCTTCCTGACACAGTACTACTGCCTTACTCTATTTCGGCTGCTATAGTGGAACGCCATAGGCTGAGTGATTCATGACCACAGACATTTATTTCTCAGCTCTGGAGGCTGGGAAGTCCAAGATGGAGGCACCAGTAGGTTTGGTGTCCAGTGAGGACCTGCTTCCTGGTCCACAGACAGCTGTCTTCTTGCTGTGTCTTCACCTGGTGAAAGGGAGAAGAAAACTCTCCTGGGCCTCTTTCATAAGGGCACTCATCCCATTCCTGAGGGCTCCACCCCTATGACTCAATCTCCTCCCAAAGACCCCACCTAGAAGTACTATTACTGTGGAGATTCAGTTTCACCATGAATTTTAGGGGGAGACACAAACATCCAGTCTACAGCAGCTACCAACCCCCTATGGCACATCCTGAATGTCAAACGTACAGTGAGGTCTTCCTAGAGTTCTTAGTCCTCCAAGGTGTCTTTGGTTTTCATTTATGGTTTTATCACACGTTACCTTGTCTTTGTGCACTTTCTGAAATCTCCCTAGACTGTGGGCTTCTTGGTGCTTCGACCGGGTCTCATTGGTCCCTAAATCTTCGGTATAGCCTCTCGTCTGGCCTGACACAGAACAGGCACTCAGAAAACCTCTGTTCAATTGAACTGAATGTATTTTGTTCCAAGCTGCTACTTGGGCTTCACAGTTCTAGAGCTCCAGCTCCAGTAGTGGCCAGAGCTTGGGGGCACGTTCTTTTTTTAAAAAATCGTGACGAAATACACACAACATAACGTTTATCTTCTCAACCAGTTTCAGGAGTACAGTTCAGTAGTGCTAAGTATAATCATACTACTGTGCAATCATCACCACCATTCATCTCCAGAACTGTTTCATCTTCCCGAGCTGAAACACTCTGTACCCATTAAACAGTGAGTTCCCATTCCATCCTCCCCTCTTCTATTTTCTGGTAACCACCTTTCTATTTTATGTCTGTGTGAGCTCACTTTAGATACCACACTTAAGTAGAATCACACAATGTTCATCCTTCTGTGTCTGGTTTACTTCATTTAGTATAATGGCTTCAAGGTCCATCCATGTTGTAACATGTGTCAGAATTTCATCCCTTTTTTAAGACTAATATTCTATTGTACGTGTATGTGTACACAAATACATATCACATTTTGTTTATTTATTCTTCTGTTGATGGACTTCTGGGCTGCTTTCACCTTCTGGCTATTGTAAATGATGCTGCTATGAACATGGGTGTACAGGTATCTGCTCAAGTCCCTGCTTTCAGTTCTTTTGGATACATCCCAGAAGTGGAATTGTGAGATCATATGATAATTCTATGTTTAATTTTTTGAGGAACCACCAAACTGTTTCCCACAGTGGCTGCACCATCAGCACGTTCTTTTGATTTGTACCAGTACCCCAGCTCCTGGGTTTGGGGCTTATCATCTCTAGCCCCCATTAGGAAACTGAGAAATCTGATTTATAATCACAAATAGCCAGAAAAATTTGATTGGTCCTAGTGGGTCAGGTGCTCATCCTGGATGAAACTTGGATTGAGAGGCTGTGGGAAACTCACCTAGAACAAACATGGCTGCCGAGAGTAGATAATGGCGGTCCCTGGAGAAAGGGGGTTCACACGGCTTCTGCAGACCACCAACAAGTGTGTACAATAAAAGAGTTTAGCACTTAGTTTGGCTACTTGTGGTCACATTTTAAATCTATGATTTCTTCTTGACTGTCCAAGGTGGGGAGGGGTTGGTCTTCCATTCTCTAATGGGAAGTCCTGCCAAAAAATGGGGTGAAGGAAAACCTCAGACCAGGTGTCCCCTCTCATGTTTCTTCTCAGTCAAAATATGTTGTATGTTCCAGGTGCCATTCTCTTTTGATAAGTGACCAGAGTCCACACTGGGCAAGAGGGCTGGTCCTTGGCAAAGTTACAGATTGATGACAGATGACCTGTCATTACAACAGCTTTGTAAATGTGTTTTGCCAGCACTCAAGGAGGGAAAAAAACCCACAAAAGGAGGAGAAGGAGAGGTCTTTAACATTTTGGCCACTGATGTCGTGTCATCCATCAGAACCTGGAACTCTGCCACCCACCCACTTGGCCGCTGCTGGACCAGAGATGATGAACAGAAGTCACTGTGGTTTTCTTGGTTTTTCAAAAATAGAAGAAAAGAGATTTTGCTAGAATGTGGCATGTCTGGGTTCCCAAATACATCTGCTTATACAGAGAAATGGAGACCCCAGGGTGTGCTATTGTAGAGTATTGTAGAGGTCGTTACAGGGGTCCCCCAAATCTCAAGGTTATCAGTCCTCTAGAGCAGGGAAAGATAATTTTGCTCAGCTTTATCACTTTTTCTGATTATAGGTGTTGTGGATTCTCACTCTTAAAAAAAAAAAAAAAGAAAAACTTTACAGAAATAAATGGCTTGGAAAACAAGGATTCTCCATCATCTTATTCTATAGATACAACCACTGAAAGTCTTTGGTTTAAATTCTTCCAAAATTTTTTCTGTACATATATGCTAATATAAGTAAAGGCATACTTTTCTTCATATGATTGCTTTTGACCTAAATGGATTAATGCAATAATATAGCTCTGCAATTCTTATTTTTGTGACAATATGACTTAGACATCTCTCCCAGCCAGTGTCTAGAACTCTCATTCATTATAGGCTGCACAATTTTTTATTGTATGGATATACTTTAATGTGCTTATTCACTCCCTACTTACAGCTATTCAGGAAGGGAGGAAAATATTTAATGTTCCTATTTTTCCTCATTGCTCCTTGCTTTCCACACCTATCATATTTTATTGGACAAAGGTGACTTTTGGATCAAAAGTCATAAGTGACTTCTGTCTGCTCCACTGGCCATGTCATCGCTTTAAAATTAGTGTCTCTCTTGGTTATTCATTGTGATGCTCAGTTATGTGGTTATTTATTCTCAACTAAAAGACATCGCCTCTCGCTCTCGTCTCTAAGTTAAACGGTAACAGAATTCCCCCAATTCCACAGAAATCTCAGAGGCGTCTCAGAGCTGTAGGTCTGGGGAGAATCAGGCGAGTGGGTCCGAGAGCTCTTCTGTAATTTCTGTACCGGTTTTTGATTTTTTTTCCCCCTAGTTTGGTTTCCATGGGAATCGGTGATGTGCGCGGGGGGTGTGTGTGTATGTGTGTGTGTGTCTGTGTGTGTCTGTGGGTGTGAGCATGCACACGTGTGTATGTGGCATGCATAAATGTATGTCTAGGCAAAAAGGCCTAAATAAGGATAAACTCCCCAGAGCGAACCCCAAGGAGGCAGCCAGGTGGAATTCTGGGGTTACCGGGCAGTAGGTAAAGTGAGCCTAGTAAATTAAAGCAAAGCTCAGGACAAAGCTTGGATGCTACTTCTACGGTTTTCATGAATTTGGAAAATTGATTCCTTTGTTAGTGTGATGATGCTTTGGGCATCTCTGATTAATTAAATGCTTTTGAGCCCCTTTGTGATAAACATTGTGACTTCTGAGTAACGCACCACTGAATAAGCCAGGAGATCTTGGGGAAATCTCTGACAGTCTTTATTATTCATACTTTGCTTGAACCACAAATGTTGGAATAGAGCTTTGATTTAAGATGGGTGCTGGTTGTCAGAGGGTGTGAGGTTGGGAGGTGTGATTGGAGAAGGGTGGGTAAGGATTAAGGACAAATTCAAGGCATCTTGCTTGAATACTGTTGTCTGTAGTTATAGGAATGCTAGTCTGTGTTACTTAAGAAGGGCAGCTTTAGAGAAGCTTTTATTCTTCAAGTGCTAATTTAAGCACAGCGTGGTTTCCCAAGTATAAATACAGATTTAGTGTGTACTCTACCCTGCTCAATATACGATCATCGTGTAGCTGCAACAGCCACCTTGTCCTCAGTCTCACATTGCTGGGCGCAGGCAAGAACCGTCAGCCTTACACTTCTGGTTTTCTTTAGAAACAGAGATTGTTTTCTAAAGACAAAGAGACCACTGCACCCTTTGTGACAATAACTACAGTTCCTTAATTAAGTTGTCGTTTTAGTGGATAAAGCCCCCTCTATCCATGATTTTATATGGTCCTCTCTAGAAATCCCCGGAGGTACGGGCATGGATGATTATCCCCTTTTTTTGCAGTTGGGGACAGTGAGGTCGGGAACAGCAAGCAGGAGCCAGGTACATGGTGATTAGAACATGGACTCTGAAGCCACACAGAACTGGGTTCAGATCCAAGCTTCCCCCTTTATACTGATGTGACCTGGGGTACGTTATCCAGCTTCTCTGCCTTTAGTTCCTGTTTCTATAATGTGATGATAGTCATCCCTACATAGGGATTATTATGAGATGAAGTAAAATAAACGTACTAAGCATTCAGTGTAGTGCTTGGCACACAGGAAGCCCTTGGCTAATGTAGAAACTTAATAACATTTGTAAGGACACAAAGATGGTAAGTCACAAAACAGGACTAGCGCTGGAGTTTGGCCCTGAGCTGAGTGCGTGTTTTACTACACCACATAGCCGGTTCAAGGGGTCTCTTGGGGAAGTGAATTCTTTCCTGCTGGAACAATCTAGAAGCACTCTGCTGTGGAAGTTGCATACTTGACACAGCCTGATTCTGCCCACGTGAGGCTGTTTTAGGAGATAAAGAATGCAAATGGAGTGAGCACATTCTGAGCCCCTACTACATGGCAGGAGGGTTTACTGTGCTGTGTCGTCTGATCAGCACACTGATCATTACAAAGACCAGGGAAGGGAGGCTCAGAAAGTAGACCACTTGCCCAAAGTCATGTAGCTGGTATGAGACAGGAAATAAGACCTAGAGCTGTGCAATACCAAAGCCATCTTCCCACTGCTCCTACCAAGGGCCACCAAGAAGTCCCCTTCACTTTTTTTGGCCGGGTGGGAGGAATTGGGGGCTGAGATGGTGTGAGCTGTATTTGGTGTGCCTGCCTGCTCAAGACTCCTTCCTCAGTCTGATTCCCTGGACTATTTCAAGGCTGCCATGTCATTCCAGTCCCCCCTCGGAGAGCCCTGAAGAATGTGCAAAAGAAAAAAAAGAAACCCAAGAAATCTATTATTGGCACTCGCCCTCAATTTGCTATTATGACGTCCATCCTGCAAAGAAGTGTTTATAGCCTTATAAGGTTCCCAGCATCAATTTAACTGTGTTATCACCCAGTAGATGATACAGAACGCAATCTCAGTAGCAGACGGCAGAGAGAAGTGGGAGAGTTTCTTGGCTGGGGAATGAGAGAGAAATGAAAAAGGGCCTACTATGCTGAGTCACTCAGGCAAAGCAGCTTACTAGGGACCACATTCGGGCCTGAGCCAAGACGCAGGAGCGAGTCAGATACTGGTTGGTGGGGCTGAGATGTTCCTCTTTGGGAACGCATCTTCTGAGAAGCTGCAGCCAGCAAAACGGGGGAAAAACGCCAACATCCTGAACATTTTAAGTTCATCAGTTATATTTTTACACAGTTAAATCAAGCACAAAAACAGAAAAAAGAAAGTCATGTTTCCACCAGCTTTCCTCCAGCCTCCCCCAACACAGCCGGATGGCTTAGCTCTCTTCCTCTCATCACAATAATCCAGCTAGCATTACTGCATGCTGTTCACAGGCCAGGCTTGGGGCTCAGAGCATCAAATGCCTTGTCTCACTGAATCCTTGTGAAAATCTCATAGGGTAGCTACATTGGTCCTTCTCATTTCTGAAATAAGGGAACTGATGCTTAGAGATGTTGAGTTCCTTGATCGCGTTTCAGAACCAGAGAGTTCCAGAGCCAGAGTCAGCATCGGATTCTTTCTGACCCCAGAGGTGGAATCCTTAACTGCAACGCACTACTACCTCAGTACTTCCTTAAGCTAAAAGAGATAAGAAATTTTTCAGTTCTGGGTCCCAAACCTGGCTTGTTAGCAGGATAATTAGGTGCACTTAAAGCAAAATCAAAAAAAAAAAAAAAAGGAACAAAGCAACACAAAAAATCCTTATAGATTTCTGGACTCACTCTAGAAGATCTTTATTTAGAAGGTTTGTGTTGGATCCTGGAAATTTATATTTGAGTTCTCCGCAGGTGAGTCTAATGAAGACCCAATTTGGAAGCCACGATTTCATCTATTCCATTCATTTCCAAAGCAATGGCTTAAGATAATGGTGCCTTGCCCATGGAAGCACATCAAGTTGGTGGTACACAAGAATCTGATTCTCGGTCCTCTCTCCATATTGCTGTGGCCATCAACTGATTAATAAAGCAGTAATACATGTGATCAAGTCGTAAATTCTGTGAACTAGATGGCACACACTTTCGAGGAAGGGGCACACAGTGAGATCTGGGATAGAAACAGATATAAACCACTTTCTTCAGGAAAGGTTCTCAGAAGGCAATAGAGCTCCTTGCAACAGTGTTCAACAAAAGTGCCAGGCCCTTAGTTTTCAATAAGCAGAATTTGGAAAGTTGAGAAATCATTGATCAAATCCAAGGTATTTTCAGAAAAAGAGAGAACAAGAGCATGGACATGGGGATGGGAATGTTCTATCAAGACATGGAAATGTGAAGACTCCACCAATCTGAGGAGCCCAAAAGTTACAGATGAGGAAGTTCTAGAGGATGAGCTCCTTAGGAAAAGAGAAGTCAGATTAAGGAGAATATTATTTAGGTACACCACCTGCAGTGAGCATTTACCATTTTGTTTGCTATCTAGGATCTGAAACTCCTTTCCCGTATTTGAGGAGTTTGCCTCCATATTAGTGTATGGAGATAATGATAGAGGCTAAATACTTGCTCTTCTCATCTCTGGAAGCTTTGCATAGACATGGTGGGTGATTAGACACTCCAACCAGATGATACATCTAATCAACTGACTTTTTTAGAATTCACTTGGGTGATTGAAGTATGGTGTCTTAGGTCCAGTGGTGGCAGAGGTAGTAAAGCAGGGGCTGTGTCCAATGTCTCGGCAGACCGTCTCTGGGATGTGCCCAAGGCTGGTGAATGTGGCCACTCAGCTTCCCTAGCTCCTGCCCCTTGCCCAAACCAGGTTCCCCAGCCTTCCTGCTGAGTCTGGGAGCCACGCAATGCCCAGCCAACAAATTTCTTTGCTGCTTCATTTAGCCAGAGTCAGTATGAATCCTTTGTCATCAAAAATCTTGACCTGTGTGCCTCCAGGCACTGAAGCCTCTTGCTTCCCTGCTAGAATTTCTCAACAGTTTTTTGTTTGACCTGTTCCAACCTTTTCTCTAACTACAATCCATTCAAGAGGACACATTTAAAGGCTTCATCTTGTTTAATACACATTTGTGAGTTAGCTGTCATCATCATTCCTATTTTTAAAGATGTGGAAATCTAGGCTAATAGAAGTAAGTAAAAACATCTGGGTTCAAATCCTCTCTCTGCTACTCAACTTTGTGACTTTGGGAGAATATTTTTACTGCTTTCATGTGCTTGTCTTTGAAAAGGAGGCAGTGATCATCTACCTTCTAGATGTAATAAAATGTTTCTTAAACAAGTTTATTTTCATCATTGTGACTTAATCCCTCCAAAAAAAAGGAATATGTATTTCAAAGGAATAAAAAATTAGAGCCTAGCATCCCCCACCAATCCTAAATCCCATACAAGCCAAAATGTAAAAAAATGGATAATTTTGAACAAAACTGGTTTTCAACTACAGTTTAATTCCAGTCTATCTATGGTTTGTTTTATTGTCCCGAATGGAGTATTTTGTCTGAGTTATGGCTGTTTTATAGAAATACTGGGCTGAGAGCAACTTTCCTGAGGCAGATGAGCCAGTATCATCTCCAACCGATTGAGCATTTTTCCTAAAATGTGTCTGAGAATGAAAAGAAACGCTCTCTTAATTGAAGACTCATGAGGTCTGACTTACTGGAAACAATAAAGCCATCATTTAGGACACATGGCGATGTTACAGGCTCCAACATCTCCCCCAACATGAATGCCAAGGGCTTGATTGGCAGAGCAGGAGTCTTGAGCTCTGCACTAGAAGCTGGGTGGGAAGAAATGCTTTTCTGGGAGCATGGAGACCTTTTCTGGAGAAACAATTTGGCCAGATACCTCACTGGTCCTACTGGGTCCCATTTTCTTTCAGAATCTAAGAGGACTGATATTAAGCCCTCCCAAGAAAATGGGTACACGTGGCCTTTTTCTCCTTCCTTCCATGTCCACAGCTGGGAACAGCTGAATTTTCAGAGGTTAACTGTTCATGGACGTCTCTTTTCAGCTATTCCTTAGCCCACTTCCTTTCCTATGGACTTGGTACTACAGGCCCTTCTGAGTACCTCCTGTGAACCTAAAATACAATTTTTATCTGTGTCCATACCTCTCCTTACTTCATTCTCCTTCCTCCTCAATTCCCCAACTCCCTCCCTCCATGACTTCTCAGAAGAAAATTGCTCTTCTTGTCCACACATGGGGTTGACCCTGCCTCTCAGTCTATCTTCATCTGCTTTCTTCCTCCGTTCCCTAACTCTTTAATATATCCCTTTATTTTGACTCTACCTCCCCTGAATAAGTGTTCTCCTTCTTCAGAAACTCCTCTCTCAACCCTGCCATCTCTCCCATCTACTAGTCCTGTATCTTTCTGTTTACAGTTAAACAACTAGAAGGAGTTATCTTCATTCCCCGTTTCGGTCCCTCACTCCATTCAGCTTCCTATAACCTTTCCCTCTGGCTCCTCCTTGCACCACTCCACTGAAACTGCTCCTGCACAGTTTGTAAACTGCCAGTTCAGAGGACTGGCTCAGTTTTTACTGATCTGAAGATGGAAACATGCGACTGTGATGACCTCTCACTCCTTCCAACTTTCCTCTTTTTTCACTTCCTTGACCCTTCCCCTCACTGTCCTCCAACTTCTATGGCATTTCCTGCTCAATGTCCTTCAGTATCTTCTTTACTTCTCCTAACTGTAAATATTGGTGTTGACAAGTGACAGCTACCCAGTGGTCTTTGCCCCTAAATTTTGCTTAGCTCTTAGTCAGAGATATATTGACTTCAGGGAAGGTGAGCTCCTACCTCAGATCTGGAACATACATTATGGCTGGTTTAAGCAGAGTGGAAGTTTTTGCCCCTACCTCATATTTCTGCCTTGAACATAGTTGAGCGAGGTCATGGAGTTTAGGCTTTGGCAGCCATCTTGAGACCAGGAGGCAACAATTGTGAAGATGAAAAGTCAGTACGTGGAAAATGGCAGAACAGAAAGGAGAAAGAGCCTAGATCCTTGATAACATCGTTGAACCCAGACTAACATCAGAACCACCTACCTCCGTGATTCTTATTATGTAAGATTATTAATAAGTTAAGCCACTGTTAGTTGGATTTCTGGCTATTTGCAGCTGAATGCATTCTAGTACAGCAATCCTAGTATTTCAGGGCTTCAGTTTTTCTTCTTCGGTTCTTTTCTCTTTCTTCTTCCTGTATATTCCCTGTTAGGACAATCTTATAGCATCCAGGGCCACAAGTATCCCCTGAACTCTGGTGTCTTTCTGTCTTAGTGTATTTGGGCTGCTATAACACAAATACCATAGACTGTGGCTTAAACAAACAGACATTTGTTTCTCATAATTCTGGAGGCTAGAAAATTCAAGATCAAGGCAATTACGATTCAGTGTCTAATGAAGACTTGCTTTCTATTTCATAGATGGTTATCTTAGCATTGTGTTCTCACATGGCAGAAAAGAGAGACAGAAAGCAAGCTCTCTTTTGATTCTTATAAGGGCACTAATCCCATTCATGAGGGCTCCACCCTCATGACCTCACGTAATCCTAATTACCTCCCAAAGGCTATTTCTCCTAGTACCATTGAAAGCTGGGCTTTGACATATGAATTCCAAGGGGATGCAAACATTCCATCCATAACACTTCCAAATGTGCATTTCCAGCCAACTTCCTTCTAAAGTAATGTTTTGAGCATTTATCATGTATCAAGTACTGTTAATCTTCACAGCAGCCCTACAAGGAATACCTCATTATCACCATTTTACAGATAAGGAAAGTGAGCCAAAGAGAGTTAACTTGCCTCAGATTCACAGAGCTATTACAGATCAAAGCTATGATGTGATCTCCATGAGTCTGATTCAGAGTCTGAGTTCTTGACCATGACGCTCTGCTTCCCACTGCCAGAGAACGCCAACGTTAAAAAATGTTGCTTTTCTATAGAGGTTTTATCTACTCAATATTTTTTTCACCTGGTTGGTCAAAGTCTGCTTATTCAGAAATATTTCCTCTGTTTTCCTCCTTTCAACCCTTCAGACACTGGAAGAATCTCTCTTGTCCTCTCTTCTCTTCTCCAGGCTAAAGAACCCCAGTGACTAGAGCAGTTTCTCGTGTAACAGTGTTTCCAGACCCCTCACCAACCCTCTCCTTTTAATCTAGACACATTCTGATTAGATTGTTTCCCTCTTAAAAAGGGATGTTCCTTACTGGACCTAACACCATACACATGTGTGGTCTGACCAGTGGAGGAGTGAATCGGTTGATCACATTCCAGAAATCCCAAAAATGATGTTTACTAATTATCAGCTACTTACTACGTGCCAGAGTTCATGCTAGGTATTTCTTGTGCATCAAAGTATCTTAAATGTTCTGCTGAAGTACCCTGAAGACAGAGAAAGTGAGCGTCTATTCCTAAGGAGCTAGGAGCATAGCTCAAGCAGCAGCTGTCTGTGTCTTGGAAGTTCCTCACCACGTTGAGCTTTAAAAATGGCAGCAGATTTTTCTTTCTACTCAATAACGGATCCCTGTTTGGCTTACTATAAAAATAGGTTGTAAATGATTTGCCATTGAGTAAAAGAGAAACACTGGGAACACGCCTTGTATTTATGCCATGGCCTCCCATACTCCCAAGCATACTGCCAAATACTCCTAGGAATTTGCCAACCTAATCTGAGAAGTGTAACCATACATTATCTTTATTACTTACAACAACCAGTCGAGGGAAGCGTATTTTGGGATAGCTCAAGAAACAGTGGCTCACATAAAACTTGCCCAAGTTCTCAGAGATAATAAGCTAAACCTGGCTTTGAACCTAGACCTGCCGAAGCCCTTTCCACTGCTCTCTGGGCTACCTTAGGGAAGTGTGCATGTGCACAATTGCATGTGTGAGTCTCCTGCACAGCAGATGAAGATTCCACTCCAGAACACTCTGGAGTCAACCTGATCCACAAATCCAAGCAATCTTCTTTTGTTAGCTCAGCCCGTGTTGATGTGTGGCACTGCTGGTTGTCATACACCTTGAAGCCGTTTCCCAGGACCTTTTGCAACGACTCTGGGTGGTGAGAAATTTAATGTTCAGACCCCAATGCTAGACTTGATGTTTAGCTCTGCTACCTTTCCTTCATGCCCAGGATGAAGCATTATACTTTACAATACTATACATATTACATATGTGTGTGTGTATATAAATATAAATATAAAAATATAAATATAAATATAAATATAAATAATATAAATATACACACACACACACACATATATATATATATATATATATATATATATATATATATACACGTATATATCTTACACAACTCCTCCTCAGATGTCTTTCTCTGACAAACTGAATGCTACCTCAGAACTTTTCTTAAGTCTTCCTCAGGAAGTCGTCACCAGTTAATCTGGAATCTCTCTGTCATCTATGTGTTACAGGGAAGCTATTCATTTTGGCTTGAAGAAGCAGCAAAATTGTCTCAGAAGAGGCTGTATTTGAGAACAAGCCTGAAAAATGAGCAGTATTGGAGTGAGTAGGGAATACTCATCCAGGAATCACAATGTGAGAACATTCACGGGGGCCAGGAATGTAGAAGAAATTGATCAGCAATCTCGTGTGTGCGCATGCGTGTGTGTGTGTGTTTATGTTGCTGGTGGATCCAACTGGTGTTCCAGGTTCTTGTCCCGTCCCAGAAAGAATTCAGAGACAAGACGTAGAGGTTAAAAAAAGTAAAGTGAGGCTTTATTAAAGGATGGCTAATACACTCTCATGGGGAGAGCAGACAAGCTCAGGTGAGCGGCGGCCCTGAGTTTCTTTGGCAAGTTAGTTACATAGGGAGTAACAATGAAAGGGTGGAATATTCATTGAGGAAGGAAGGGCTTGGAGTGGTATTTCCTGATTATCATCCCAACTCCACCTTCCCAAAGGGAGGAGGGATTTTTGTCCTTATTTAGTCTGGATCGGAAGTGTCATGGCATCAGTGCATGATGGGTACTTCTGACCTGCAAGGCTAATTTTATTGAAATGAGGGCATAAGGAGCAAAAGGTTACATTCAGACACTGGCAATCCCTGCCTTTTCTGACTGTTCTTTGTTGGTCTGGTCTCCAGGCCAAAAGGTGTGGCCCCTTATCAGCCCAAAGATTCCTGCTTTTCTTTCTTTGCGCAGGGGCCCCTGGTGCTTGTATGATGTATGTTTTCCTGCATTTGGCCTGTGCCCCTCCTTTCTGCCCAATTCCTGCCATTTGGTCTGTGTCCCCCTTTCTCTGCTCATATCTAGGTATCTGCCTGCTCTAACATTTATATTTGTATGTTGGTGGGAGATGGGAATTTGCCTTTGGAAAAAAAAGACTGGGAAGTTAGATTGGGTTAGCCCATAGGGAGCCTTGAAAACTCACGTTAAGATAGCTGTACTTTTTCTCATAGGCCATAAGGCATCCTGATCAGGAGTGTTTTTGGATAATGGTTTTGGCAGGAGAATATGGAAAAGGTGAGAGGGATGGGGGAAGATGACTTTCGACTGGATAGCCAATGAAGGTTCACTGCAGAGGGTATATTTGACCTGAGACCTGAGTGACCTGCGAGAACCAGTCGTACAAAGATCTGGGGACTGAAAGGCCTTGAGGTGGAAATCCGCTTCGGGTGCTTCTACTGCAGAAAGGAGCCGGTGAAAGGAAGGTGGTATAGATAAGTCATGAGAAGCAAGGAGGTATCATCTCACACCAGTCAGAATGGCCATATCGTCAAAAAGTCTACAAGTAATAAATGCTGGAGAGGGTGTAGAGAAAAGAGAGCCCTCCTACACTGTTGGTGGGAATGTAAATTGGTACAGACACTATGGAGAACAGTATGGAGGCTTCTTTAAAAACTAAAAACAGAGTTACCATATGATCCAGCAATCCCACACCTGGGGATATATCTGGAAAAGATGAAAACTTTAATTTAATAAGATACATGCATCTCAATGTTCACAGCAGCACTATTTACAAATAGTCAAGACATAGAAGCAACCTAAATGTCCATTGACAGATGACTGGATAAAGAAGAAATTACACACAAACACACACACACACACACACACACACACTGGAATATTACTCAGCCATAAAAAGGATGAAATAATGCCATTTGCAGCAACATGGATGGACCCAGAGATTGTCATACTAAGTGAAGTAAGTCAGACAAAGAAAGACAAATATCATATAATATCACTTATATGTGGAATCTAAAAAAAAAAAGGATCCACATGAACTTATTTACAAACCAGAGGTATACTTACAGGCATAAAAAATAAACTATGGTATCAAAGGCGAAAGGGGAGGGGGTAAATTAGAAGTTTGGGATTAACATATACATACTACTATATATAAAACAGATAAACAACAAGGCACTACTGTATAGCACAGGGAACTATATTCAATATCTTATAATAACCTATAATGGAAAAGAATCCAAAAAAGAATATATATATGTATAACTGAATCACTTTGCTGTACTTCTGAAACTAACACAACATTGTAAATCAACTATACTTCAATAAAAACATTTTTTAAATAAGTTTTAAGCAGGGAGGTGCTTGTACAGCTTTACTTTTTGAGATCACTCTGACTGCTAGATGGAGAACAGTTTGGGAAGCAGTAAGGAAACTATTTCAATAGTCCAGGCCTGAGTTGATGGTGGCTTAACCCAACCTGGTAGCCAAAGAAGTGAAGAGAAACACAGAGATTCCAGTTATATGCTGGAGACAGAAGTGACTGGAGTTGATTCAAGATTAAATATGGGGAGTGGGGAGGAAAAGGGAGGAGTCAAGAATAATCTACAAGTTTGGCGGGTTGAGAAACTGAGTGTATAAAAAGAAAGGTAAAAAAGAAAGCAGGAGAAGGTATAATTGATATCTCTATATTTTGCTTTTTCTTGGAAGGGTTTAATGCTTACAGTGGGAGAGTACCGCGTCACCATCCTGCTTTACGATTGGATGCTAGGGGAGGGTGCATGGTTTTAGCACTTCCGAAGAGCTATTTGGCAAACTGTATCAAGAGCCATAAAGATGTTCACACCCCATTGGCTGAGAAATTCCTATTCTAGGAACAGATCCTAAGGCAACCCTCAGAGAAAAACATAATGGTTATGAACATATGTTAACGTCAACATTACTTATAAAATGGCAACAAATGGAAATATCCTAAAAGTCTGATAATAGATGATCGCTTTAGAAACTGATACTTTTGTATAATGTTATATTGTATAACCACTACACAAATAAGGTTTTAGAGGAATAATGAATGATTTGAGAAAAATACAAAAGCGAAGTACAAAACTATAAAGCAAGCATTCTGTGAACAAGCGTAGAGGTGGTAAAAGGGAGAAACTGTGTCCTCTTAGCAGTTGATATGAACATTTCTCCGGGTTAAACATTTACAAACATTTGGAAGTTGTACTTTGATAAATTGCTTGCATGGGTATAAGACATGCCCCCCCCCAGGGTATATTCAAGTAAAAAAAGATAATCCTTAACTTTTCCTGCTTTCTAAAAACACTACTATCCTATTGATTGTAGATATTTTGCTTTGCTGAGCGGAAGACAAAGGAAAGACACAAGTCTGGGTGTAACAGTATTGTTTTGCAAAAGTGAGAGAGTGCAGTTAGGAAGTCAGGCTATTTTGTGGGAAAGAAGGAAGGAGAAAGGAAAGAAAAAGAGAAAGAGCATCCTAGTTGGGGGCAGGGCGGCCCAGTGAGAAGGGGGCTCTGGCAGATGAGTCAGTGGCATCCTCAGCTTGTTTGCTGCAGGCTTTTTGTTGTACAGCCTCACTTCCTTGTCCCTTAAGGTATCTTCAGTAAATTAACAATTTTTCACTAATTAGAGTGGACATCTGTTGTTTATATCTATCCAGAATCTATTTCATCTTCTGCTAACACCTTGGTTTTCCTCTGGGGAACCACCCATCCCTCCCACCTGATCCATGTGGTTTGGGTGGTATTGACCCAGCCACCCACTCCCCAGACCCAGGGGTGGGGACATGACCCAGACGAGGCTAACGAGAGCATCTCACATCCTTTCCTCTCGGGACGAAAGATTCAGGGATGGACTTGTGATCCTACGGAATGGAACTGGGGATTTCTCCTTTGGACTATTAAGAGAGTGGAAAGCTTTCTCTCCCCTAGAAGTTTTGAAGGGAAAATGTGAGCTTAAAACCAGAATCGTGAGGATGCCAACCTAAAGTTTTTGTTGCCTTTTTTGCCACCACAGGGAAAGAGCCTGCCTATGAATAAAGCTAATCTAGAAGAAGACAGAGCTGAGAGGCAGACTGAAGCTGGGATACAGCTCTTTCAGATGCCAGAGTTACCTCTGGACCTGTTTTCAGAGTGTGCATGTATGTGTGTGGGTGATTCTTAAAAATATGTTATGAAATATTTCAAGTTTACCAAAATGTATAGAATTAGTATAATAAGAACCTGGATACTCATCACACAACCTCATATATAAAACAGGTTAAAGCATTCTTTTTGCTTCTTCTTGATCACACCCTCTCCCTCCCTCTAGAACTCGGGGTTGATTTCTTCCAATCGCTCTTCTTCCCTTTTTGGATATACAGGTATTCTTGAGCTATGTTTATAAGTACTCTTAAATAATTATATATCCAAATGGTGTTACGGTACTTGCGTTCTTTTGCAACTTGCTTTGTTTCATTCAACATATTTGTGGAAATTGTCTATGTCCCAGGGTACAGTTTTAGTTCACTCATTTTTCTCTGTGGCAAAGGTATTTCACCATATTGTTACACCACAATTTATCCCTTTCCCTTCAGCTGGACATTTAGGTCCTGAAATTTTCTATGAGCCAATTAAATTTATTTTTCTGCCCAAACCAGTTTGAGCTGAGTTTTCTGTAATTTGAAAGGGTTCTGGCAAACACACAAGAAGATTTTGGGTTCCCTGTTGCAAGCGAAATAAGTGGAAGAGGGGACAGCTGATGCCTGGGTTACAATTATGAATCTTGAATAAAGAACTGAAATGAAATACATGGAATTGCTTGGTGGTGACACTGTGGAAAATCTTCTAAAATGTTTTAAACTTTTCCCTGTTTCCCACAACAAATGTGTATTTTTATTATCATCAGGGAAAAAAAACCCTATGGCAAATAAAGATTAGGAGACAGTCATTGCAAAATGACCTCTCCAGGGTAAAAGTGACACAAAGCATTAGCAGTGTACAAGCCAGAGAGGAATTTACAACATGCACTCCATGGCAAACATGAAAATACCATTTAGATATTTCTCCAAACCTTTCTTCTCTGTGTCACTTGACTCCCTGAGGGATGAAAGCCCCCCCCCTTTTTTTTCAGAAAGTTCTGGGCCTTGGAAGTGGGGTCCTCTTTGCTCAGAGAGCCTTTCTTTTCCCTTTCTTTCTTTATTTTTAGCCTGGTTGTGCATTTCATGGGAACCAGTCGAGGAGGCAACCAGTTGGGAGAGGCAAATCGGTGCTCCTTGTCTTTCTGCCTCCTTGAGTCTCAGAGCTCCCCCACCCCACTCCGAAATGGACAGCTTCTAGGCCCCCAGCTGGAACTCAGCCCTGTGAGTCACCCCACTTAACAGCACTAAAGCAAGGGAAAAATAACAATGAAATACTATCAGTCTTTATATAGCATGCCTTAGAATACGGTGCCGGGATGGAAGAGGCAATGAGAGATCGTTCCCCAAATTAGGGCCGAGGCAGTTCAGATTTAGCATCCGCTAGCAAAAAAGGGCCCTAAAAGTGATCTAAGCCAACCCCCTCACTCTACAGACTCAGGTAGTGGCTCAAAGAGAACCAAGGTGGTTTGCCCAAGGTCACACACCTAGTTCATGGTAAGGCTTGGATTTGACTGTATGTGTCTAGATCTTTTTGCTCCCTTCTCTGAGCTGAAGAACAGCAGTGCTTTTGCTATCAGCTGTGCTGAAATCACTAGAATTCACATTAAATGATTCCGGGTTGTCTTCCCTGTTTCTGTAGCAGGAGACTCTCGTAGGCAGCATACACATATAAATGTCTCTGTTTGTAACAAGAACAACAGAGCTGCAGCATCACTGGATTGGGAGGAAGGTAGATGGTGAGAACCCCAACTGTGATTTTTAGGACAAGAGTGGGTGAGACTCCGTGGACTGAGATTTAATAACTCCAACACCAAACTCCTTAAAATAAGAAAAGAATTATGAATATGAAAATTTAAAAAGAAGACTGTAGAAATTTCAAGCTGTGGGATCTTTTTTTTCCTCTGATAAGTGGCAAAAAATTAGGCAGACATCAGGGAGTTAGTGAGAAACATTGCTAACTGATGATGAAAGATGTTTACAAGCTGAGTCCTAGGACCAATGCGCAGTTAGCTTACTTACCTCTTAAACTGCTGCCTCATTGGGCAAAGGGCATTGACACTCAAAGTGGTGACTTGGGGTCCTGGAAAATGCTCTATCATCTGAGCTTCTAAGACAATTGGGGTAGTTTATGTGTTATTGTTAAGGTAGAAAGGTAAATTTTTGTTAAAAGTTTAAACTGTTTTAAAACAAAAATGTGTTTGGAATTTTCCCCAAGATTACTAGACTATCAAATTAACTAGACATCCTATTCCTTTTCCTTATCCTTTTAGGTAATTTGTATCCTCTTATCCACAAAACGATGGAAGTAAAAAAATCATGTAAACAGCTGAAAAAAGGGGCAGCTTTAGATGTTATTGCCAATAGATTTAGAAAAATGGGTCTGTATAGATAGAAATTCTCTAATGAGCAAATGCACTCACCATCCTACACCACTTTCTCAGAAGCATAAATGTTCATTTATTCATTCAGGCAACATTTTTAAATGAGTCACTGAGAACATAAACTAGAGAGAGAGAATGGCTAGGACTGTAAAGCAGAAGCAAGAGCAAATATTTAAACTATAACATGGAGATGGTTACTTCAGATGTGCATTTAAAAGAAACAGGAGGTCAATTCAACAGGGAGCAGGTGGCTGGACTATCAATGGGTCCAGGGAGGCGATAAATCAGGAGTGATGCTGCGGTGAAGGACACAGTCAGAAAAACGAATGGGTGATTTAGGAAATGCTTGATTCTTAAAAGCATTTTGGTTGAAGTGATACCAAAAGGATAATCTATCATTTTTAAAAAGATGTTTGCTACTTGTGGTAAATGGCTCTAAACTCAGTATCTGTTCAACAAACATTTGCAGAGCATCTAAGAAGTTCTAGGGTCTCAAAGAGATGGTCAGTATATTTCATTTTTAGTGCCAACTCTCAGCAGTTAGAAGTGGCTGCCGGGGGATTGGGATGGGTTCAGTTGGATAGAGTGCCTTGATCAACTAGTGATGTCTGCCACTGGTATAGAAGTAGGGAGTGGCAGCTTGAGTGTCGAAAATGTGATATTGCTGTTTCAATTACCACTGGATAACGAAAGGTCCAAGAGATCATCCACCCAGAAATCCCTTCTGATCTGTCTGTTACCAGTGATAAAAAGATGATTCAGATATAGTTACTACCTTTAGGGAGCTCATGGCTTAGTAAGAAATACATGACACATATATAATTAATTCTAATAGAATTTGCTTTATGCTCTTATAGACTATGTTCAAAATGTCATGAAAAAGAGGGGAAGTTATAGCTTCGTGGTAGAGCATGTGCCTAGAATGCACAGGGTCCTGGGTTCAATCCCCAGTACCTCCATAAAAATAAATAGATAAATAAATAAATAAAAACTTGATTATCTACCCCCTAAATAAATAAATTAATTAATTAAAATGTCATGAAACGATGTAGAGCTGGAAGCCTGACTTTGTCTGGGAGAGCTAAGGAAGACTTCACAAAGTAAGAGACATTTGATATGGGTCTTGAAGAATAAACAGCAGTCCATCATATTTTAAAAAATGGAAATGAGAGTATTCTTGGTACTAGCAACAGTGTGTATAAGACCAAGATACGTGTAAAAACCTGGGATCCTGGAGACAGATGAGTAAATTAGTGGGCCTGGCGTATATATTGAATGGGGAGAAATAGGAGGAAATGACACTATAGAAGTAATTTGAGCCCAGATTATGAAGAGCCTTGTCATGCCCCATAGTAAGTTTAGACATATTCTTGTAAGCAACAGGGGTTCGTTGAAAGTATTTGACAACTTCTGCTCTGGGAAGTTTGTCCCAGCAATGTGGAGGGTAAGCTGAAGCTGGGAGAGAAACTGCGTAAGACATGAGCAAGTCAGAAAATAAGGTGTACGTCATAAAAAGGACACATAAAATAAGGCGTCCTTGTATAAAAAATTATCTGGTGTAGCCAGATAAATGTCAAAAGAATAGGCTTATGAAACTTTTTAAAAACAAAAATATGTTTGGAATTTTCCCCAAGATCAGAGCTTCATTTTTCTCATCTGAAGTGCTGCTGTGAAGGTAGATGTGGTCACTTATGCAACTCATTAATTTTCCCTGCCAAGCTGGCTGGCCCCCTAGTGTTCTCGATCTCATTGATCAGCACCCCATTCAGTTGCTCAGGACTAAACCCAGGAAATATTCTTGACAACTACCTCTTCCCCCACTTCCACATCAAATCAGTCTCGAAGCTCCATCGATTCTACCTCCTAAATGTTTTTCAAAACCAGGTATTTCTTTCCATCACACTCTAGTACCATTTTTAAGACACTGTCATCAATCCTGTGACATATTGGTTGAAGCCCAACTTGCAGGGATTAAGCTAAGGCAGTTGCCGTTTTGACCAGGTGTGCTGTAGGCAGATGTGTTTATTTCCTCATCGACTGCGAACGTGAATTAAGCATCCCTTAGCTGCCTGGACTACATTTAAGCTGTAGGATCCCAAGGGAAATATAACATAGGCCCCATAAGACAGTTACCCCAGGAAGGGACAAAGTATTGAAAAAGAAATGGGATATATTCAGCAGTCTGGCAGTTAGCACAGCTCATGAAAAATGACTTTCCCTTAAAAACTGTTTTACAGTGCTGTGCTTTTATTAAAAAAAAAAAATTCTTAGTTTTTCTCCTGAGAGAATCGGTCTGCTGGAGTAACAGGCAGAAACACAGCGGGGTGGGTGACATCCAAGAAAATGACGTTGGAGCCATAATGTACGTATCCTACACAATAAACACTGTCACTTCATGTAAACTGGCGAGAGTAGGGTAAGAAACTTGCTATTATGGAAATTGCTCTAACACTTCTCAGCGCTACAGATGTAGTCTCAAAAAAAAAAAATCACAACCCTATTGAGATGGAAACAGATTGCTGGATTCAGCGGGAAGGTTGACAGGCAGTGAACATTTCTGTTAAGAAAACATTCCCACCAAACTCTTTCCCCCTCTGGGCTTGACACTGTTTCCCCGCTGGGGGAGGCTCCCAAGGGGTACAGCGCCTGAGCAGCAGGGTGGCTCTGTCACAGCAGCCAGTGGTTATAAATCCCATGGCTGAAGTCAAGAACTGCCACTCACTCATTCACCCCCTAAATATTTACTAAGCACCTACTATGATCCAGGCAGTTACTCCCTGCTCAGTTAGAACAGTAAACAAGGTAGTAGAGGCCCCCTCGTGGGCAGTTCCATGGCACAAAACAGATACGAGTGGGTCACTATTTATGCCAATTATCTATAGCAATAGGTACTAACAGTAAAGCAAAGTAGTGTACGATGGGTGATCGGAAGTAGGAATGGGGAGCTACCTGTCCAGGGCGGCTAGCGAAGGCTTCCGCTGAATTGTCAGGGGCGATTTCTGTCTGCGATGGTGACCTAGGAACAACAGTATTTACTTAACCAGCGTTTTCACCTCAAAGTCTTTGGCCCAATGAGGTGGATCTTTTAACGCTGGGTCCTCTGGTTCCTCATAGAAGCAGAGAGGATGCAGGAGAAATCTCTGCTTCTTCCTTAACTCAGTAGGGGCATCTTAGACTCCTAGGAGATGACGTAATGGAGTGCAAAACACCGGGAGTTTCAAAGTTGAAAACCTGGGTAAATCAGTCTGATGTCCCCTGTTGAGGCTGAGTGGCCCCAAGCAAGTCACCCATCTAACTGGGTTTGCTTGCCTGGGAAGAGAAGTCTCACGGTCAGCTCCATGCAGGAAGGCAGAATGGCTGACCTGTCCCCTGCTGTCCCTCCACCTCCCTGAACACAGGGCCCAGGGCCACAATGGCCCCCTGAAAGCGAACGTTGTTACATTTATTATTAGCCCCCAGGAGAGATTCCTTCCCATCCCAGTAACACAGTATTTGAGCTCAGTCTCTTTATAACAATGACGACCACCACAGCAAATCAGCCTCTGACTTTGCTACAATCGGACCTACTGCATGGAGTCTAGTCACTTCTCCTGTCGGGGCCTCATTCCCTCTCCTCCGCAAAGAGAAGAACTTCATCTCAGCAATTCATCCTGGCTCTGGAATCGTGGATTTTTAATTTAATTTTACAAGTAAAGTTGTATTTCAAATACACTAGGGGGACCCCGTGGTGAATTTTAAAACGATCATGTAGTGGAATTCTTTCCCAAAGCAAAAATGTATCATTTCTTGATACTGTTCCTCCAGGTTGGGTCTTATTGCCTAAGAACGGGCTTTCTTAGTGGGACGTATACCAGCATTTTAAAACATTGCTATCTCTAGCTTCCACTGAGTTGTCAGGGTCATTTCTGGGCTGAAGCATAAACCCCCAGGCTGTTAGGGGGAGGTGTGAGCATGGGAACTTGACACTGTCCTGTAGCTACGTCCTGCTCTGGGAATGGACATACTCTGCCTTCTCTTGCTTGTCCTCTTCTTTCCTCCCTTCATTCCTCACCCCTCCCTCCCTCTCTCCCTCTCTCTCTCTCCCTCTTTCTTTCTTTCTTTGTTTGTTTCTTTCTCTTCTTCCTTTGGAAATGTTGGCAACATTATCAATATATCATTCCGATGAGGGTAAGGCCCAGAAAATATACCCTTTCCCAGGAATGGAATCAAGAAAAGAGAGCAGTAACTTAAAAAAAACAAAACAACTCTTTCTTGAAAAAGAAGATAGAGTGAGAGAGAGAAGGAAAGTAAAGGGAATGAAATAATAGGAATAAAGGAGAAGCTAATATTGATTGAGTATTGACACAGCATGCCAGGCTCTACACGCTACAAGGCAGGTACTGCTGCTACGCCAGTATCATGGACGAGGAAACTGTGACATCTCAAATTAAAACTCATGGAGATGGACCACATAGCATAGGTTTAAAAGAGAGCAAATGAGAACAGAAGAAGAGACGGAAGTGAGGAAGGGAAATGTTTAATCTGGAGATTACTTGTTGGGTCAGTGGTATGAACTGGAAAGAACCTGAGTTCTAGTCCTCACTTCTTGATGGACATATCTGTGAAATGGAGAGAACAGACTCACCTTGAGGGAGATGTGAAGATTGAAACAAGATTAAGTACATGAGGGACCAGTGACTCCACAGCTCAGCAAGAGCTAGTTGCCTTCCATTCCTCCCAGCAAATCTTTGCCTGTTTTTTGTCCTTTTCTGCCGTATGTACCACTGTTTCTCCCCATGCTCTACCTCATAGCTTCCCCAACTGGGAATCATAGAATCACTAGGAAGCCTCCATTCATTCCTTTAAGTAAGAGATCTCAAAATGGTGTCCCACAGATCGGATCTGGCCTTCGGATATGTTTTCTCTGGCCAAAATAGAATTTTCACTAAAACAAAACAGAAGTTTGAGTTAGTTGCCAGCGCCTAATATTGGCAGGGGAGGGGGCTTCACAAAAAATTTACAGTTTTGACTTTTCTTCAAAGATCAGGAGATTTGGCCACTTTGGGCTTCCTCCTACCCATCAGTCATTGGCCGGACTTGGGCACAGAGACATCCAATCAGCTCGTCTCCAACACTCTCCACTGTGTTATAGTCATTGGCATTTCAGGTCTAGTCTCAGTAGACATTTAAATTTGTGACCCTCTGTTTTAGGCTGCTATTGTCCTTTTTCTTGGGTTTCTTTGAAATTGTAAATACATTTGAGAGGGGAATCACATACGTAAAAAGTTGACAGGATGAATTCAACATTGAAATCAAAGACAGTATCCTTTCTCCCGGGATAGGGTGGGAGGTCCAAAATTGGATGGATTGGGAGGGAAGGCATGGATCTGGCAAATAGTAGGTGCTCAGAAATTTTTTGTTGAATAGATGAAAGCAGAGTGGCATGTTATGAGAGGGGCCTGGAGTCAAGCTTTTTCTTGAAGCATAGGATCCAGCCATCACCAAGATGCACACTTCGGGCCTTAGGACAGACTTAGCTCATGAAACCCAACATGGTCCATCCCTGGGCCCTTTTCCTTTTGGGCGATCATTTCTCCTAAACTGAAAATAAGGACAAAATCCAATGAAAGATTAATTAATTAATTCAAATTAGTTTAAATATCTTTATTATTAGCTTTATTGCATGCCGGGGACTTTGCTAGGCTTTGAGGGTACAGAATAAAATCAGAAATGCTTCTCATCCTCAAGAAGCTCAGTCTTCGAGAGAATCCAAAAAAGAAATTAGCAATTACAGTATGGGAGAGGTGTTATGATGAGAAATACAGGGTGGTATTATGGGAGTACCTGGGAAGAGAATATGTTGTGCCTCCATATGTGGTACCTTCATGAGAATAAGAAAAAAGACCTCCTCTTCTGAGCAGATGCAGTCTAACTCAGGGCACATGGCTTAAACACAGCCTGGTCTTGAAAGATGTCTTGACCTGGTGCTTTTGGCCACAAATGAGGTGATGCTGTTATGTTGTTAGCTATATCAGTTAGGTTATGTTCCACTACAAGGAATAGAAAAACCAACTAATTGTTTCTTAAACCATAGGACACTGACTGTTTACTTAGCAAGAGGTCTGGAGGTAGGTGGATCCCAGGTTGATGCAGCAGTTCTGTGGTCTGTGGGTCCCTGGGTCTATATCTCGGCTATTTTTAGGTCTTCTCTTCATGGTCACAGGATGACTGTTGTAGATTCAGGTCTCCTCAAGTGATCATTTGTCAAAGTCAGGATATGGGGGGGCAAGAGTGGCAAAAGACAATTCTCCTTGCATGCTTTCTGCTTTGATCAGGGAGGGAAAAATCATTCCATAAATTACCCCCAGCAGATTTTTCCGATATATTTCATAGGCCAGAGTAAGGTCATGTGACCACTTCCACTGTCAGAGAGGCTGGGAAAGCAAGTATCTGGCTTTTTCATGCTTCACAGTGAGAGGTGCATTGGGAAGAAGGGCGGTTGGGAATGTTGGTTGGGTGGACACTTACAGCGTCAGCCTCACTAACTCAGACTTGGAGGGCGAGAAACGATTTCCTGGAAGAAGTACTGCTTGAGTCAAGTCCTGAAGGATGAGTTAACTCCAGCAGAGCAGTGACGGAGGGTCCGGAAGGCAGGTGGAGACTGAAGAAGCCAATGAAAGAACAGAGAACGTGGCAGCAAGTTCTGCAGGACATGCAGGATCTTAGAGAACTTAAAAAGGTACAATGAATGGAGAGGCAGAAAAAAATAAGGCTTATCTTAACAATTAAGGGACTTGGAAACTGGATGGAAGAGGCAATTTGTCAATTGCAGTCTGAAATAGAAGTACTAGGATTTCTAATGTTTCAGTTAAGATATGCAAAGTTTTTAAATGGGCATAATCCAGCATCGTTTCAAGTGTCTGGGCATTTACTATGTGGTATCTCAATTGTGAGCTTATAGGTGATGGAGACTGAGCACCCATAGGGAAAGACTCTTTGCAGTTGATCTGTTCTTCCATGAAAAAAAAAAAAAGCTCACCAGACTTTATGATGAGGAGGATGATGACGACAGCAATGGCAGCTGATACTTACTGAGTATTTATTCTATGGCAGCCACTGTTCCAAGTGGTTTATGTCTGTTAACTCACTAAACCTTCTCAACAACTCTACCAGGCAAATGCCATTAAGTCCCATTCTGCAGATGAAGCAAACTGAGTCAAATGGAGTCAGTACCTTGACCAAGATCAAGGCAACATGGCTCAGCCAGGAGACAGCAAAGCGTGCTGATGTTAAAAACGCTTCTATTTCTCCCTGTCAGTGGGTGATACTGTCTGTATATATTGTGTTTGAGCCAGCAGAGGTTAACCCTAACTGCCCTGGGCTCTATAGCTCACGTGTCAACTAGTCACCAGGGGACAAAAGTGAGAGATAGATTGTACCCTCTATGGATTGCCTTGCCTGAGACAACAGCCTGAAAGCAAGGAGTCTGGGCAAGAGAAATCAATATGTCAATGTGGACATTTTATTAAAACCCAGCCTTGGTTTCTTGCCCAATAAAGTATATTGCTCACAGCCTCATCAGGGCCATTGCTGCCCACCGTGTACTGCGGTAGACTATAGACTTAAGTCTGTTTGGATCATTGATTTCAGCTTTTTAACCCTTCATTTTTTTCTCCTTCCAAGAATATTGTATTAAATGCCTGGTGTGTGCCATGTCTTGTCTGAGGCCCTGGGGATGGCCAGACGAATAAAATGCAGTACTTGCCTTTGCGGGATCAGATGGTGATGTTTGTCTTCCTACTTTCTTTCCAATCTGTTGGTTATCTTCTTGCATTGTTCTTGGAGAAGATAGAAGAGGATCCTACATTCTCAGATTTGGCCCAGATGCCACTGAAGCAGCCTAATATGGTGGAAAGAACGTGGGATTGGAAATCACGAAATCAAACCTCCAAATGGGTTCTGTCACTTACTCATAAGTCCTTTGGACTGATGACTTCGCATTAGGTTGGCAATGTGGGAAGAGCACTGGATTTGGAGATACGGTTTCTGTTACATTAATGATTGGTTGGTTGGTTGGTTGCATCTGCCTCTAACCAGTGTAAAGAAAGGCCCAGCGTGGTTTAATCTCAAGGAAAAGCTATAATCTCAAGTGCTCAGTTAAGCCGTATTTCTAACTATTACTACCAGCCTCCTAGAGTTCCTCCTAGAGCTGCAGAATGACTACAGAATTCAGGAGGTCTGAAATCACACCTAGGTTGGGCTACATGCTCTATGACATTCTAGCTATGGGATCTCAGGCCTGTGATTTAGGAAAAAAACCAAATAACCATGGCTTAAGTAAATCAAAATTTGTTTCTCTTTTATGTAAAGATAGACCACGGAGGCCTGGTACAGTAGCTCCATACTCCATCAGGGACACTGATTCTGTCTATCTTATTGCTCTACCATCTTCAATATGTGACTTCCATCTCATGGTTCAAATTGATTGCTCTAGCTCCAGCCATCACAACTAACATCCCAATCAATAGGCAGGAGAAAAACTTTTCTCTCTTTGTTTTAAGACATTTTCCAGAAGTTGAACACACATTCTGTTTATATTCCATTGGCTAGAACTTAGTCATGTGCATACATACCTGCAAAGGGGTCTGGGAAATGTCGTCTTTATTCTGAGCAGCCATTTGCCCAGTTCAAATGTGGGGGTTCTTTTAGTGAGAGAGATTAAGAGGCCAAATATCAGATCAGAATGAGCAATCTTAGCCATAATAAGTAACTTCCCTCTTTGATTCTTCATTTTTTAAAGAATAAATGAGGCTAACATCTGCTTTGTTAGGATTTGTGAAGGTTAAAAGGACATGTTCTTATGAAAGTACCTAGCACATAACAGGTGCCCAATCAATGGGAATAAATCCAATTATGCAGATAAAATATCTGGCACATGGTAGGTGCCAGCTCTTCCTCTTGCTCCACTCCTCTTGGTTTCATACATCCTCGATGAGATGTGTGAAAATAAGCTGACAGGAGCCAAGGCCTGGACCAGTGCTGGCCTGATACGTGCAACTCTTGCTACTTTTACCTCTTTCCCCGGCCTATTCCATCTGAGACAGGTCTGACGCTCCACATAGTTAGGACATGAAAACAGAAAGTGAACCTTTGGCAAATTGCCTCTCATTTAAGTCCATCTTGTAGCAATTTTCAGAGTAATTGCTATCTGGAATCTGTACTGGGGAAAGTAAAGGTCAGTGAGGGCTCCTTCAGTGATTAGAAACTCTTCATTCTAGGGATGAGGTGGGGTAAATAAAGCTAAGCTCTTAAAACAATCAGGATGACCTCATCACTTCACAGAGCTGGAGCTGGGGGCCAAACTGATGCGGGGGCTCCCTGTGTGGGCCTCAGGGCAGGGCTCTCATTGCCAACATCCAAGCTGGACTCTCCCGGGTTCCTCAGAGCAGAGAAGAGAGTTGATGGGGAAGGATGCATCCTGTTCAGTAGAATCTCATCTCAATATCACCAATGCCTTTTCCACAAAGGTCGGGTGAATGTTTACCATCTGGGAAGACTCTAAACAGCAACCAGTGGCAGTCACTTGAGTGAAATTACACTTGGGACCCCAGAAAGCCAAATTTTCTCCCCAGTTTTCCTCCAATCTACTATGGAAAGAGTCAGATATGGGCAATACAAGGGTGGTCCCAGGGCCAAGGTTCTCAAGGTTCTCAATGTCCTTGAATGTCTCAAGGACATTCCCAACCATTTACTTTGTATCTGGTAGAAATTCATTTTACTTATGAATTAATTAACACATTCCTTCAGTCTTTCAATGGTAATGTATTACATGTCTACTGGGTGTTAAATACTGGAAAGAGTAAAGCCAGCCTTAAAAAGAAAAAAAATCTCAAAGCAACAGAAAAGCAATAGACATAATGAGGTGGTCAGGATGGAAAAGGCAAGAGATAAAAATGGGAAAAGAAATACAGTTCCACTCTATGTGCTGTTTATTATATATATGGCCACTGATTTTTTTGTCCCCAAACTGTATTGTTTTCTGTTTCAAATCTAACATATATTTATCATGGAAAATTTGGAAGCTATACGAGAGCAGAGTGAAGAGAGTAAGAATCTCATGTAACCTCACAGGAGCAATAAGCATTTCTGGGTTTTTAGTTTATAGCCATCCATCCCCACCCTCATCTCCCTCCTTTCTAGACCCCCTTGCAGCAAAATGGGGAGCTAAGCAAGGGTGTAATTTTAGGTAAAGTTCCAAAGAAGGTGACTTCAGTCTAATCCCACAGGAAAATTCTGAATTATGTTTCATTCTAAAATTCTGGATTAGGCAGGGGGCTGGGCTCTAGCAGCCTGAGTGCAGTCCATCTCAGAAGTTACTGAGTGATCTTCCACACCAAAGTTAGGAGGAAAGCCACATGGAAATGGGAAAAAATATTTGAGGAGATCTGAGCAAGGCACTGGCCATTTGCTCAGCAGTGACACTTAAAATGTTTCCTGAACTTTTACCTGTCCAACAACTGTTGCTGGTCTGTAATGAGATAAGTACAGATAGTAAAAGCCAGCATGTAGAAAATATCTAGCAATTTGACAGAGTAATTTTATATCGTTTGAATATTATAATAAATTTTGAAAATTAGCATTATTTTATTTTATTTTTCTAGTAATTCACTTTATTTGCACTTTACAAAAGAATTGATCTGTGATATGTTAGGGAAAAAGAACACAACAACCCTGGTCCATCACTATTTATGTACCATTGGGCTGTGGTACATATAAAAAAAAATGTAGCTATCAAAATGGGAAACCATGCATTCATTCACTTACTCATTTTAAAATATTTATTAAATTCCTGTTATGAACCAGAAATCTTTAGGGGAGTTACGAATTCAGCTGTGATTCTTTTTTGATCTTACATTGTGGTGGAAGAGAAATGATAAACAAATACACAAGTTAAAAAAATTAAACATCAGGTAGTGGTAAGTATACAGAGAAAAACAAATCATGGAAAAAGAAAGGGGATGGCAGAGAAGGAGGTTTTATGAGGCAGTGTATTTGTTATCTATTGCTGCATAACAGATTAGCGCAAACTCAGTAGCTTGGAAAATATGCATGTATTACCTTACAGATTCCAGGGTAAGGGTTTAGTCATTGCTTAACTGAGTTCTTTGCTCAGGGTCTCATAAGACTGCACTGAAGGTGTGGGCTGAGCTGTGTTCTCATCTGGAGGCTCAGCTGGGGATTAATCCACATCCAAGCTCACTCTGGCTGTTGGTAGAATTCATTCCCTTGTTGCTGTGGAATTGAATCTCTTGCTGCTATTGACTGGAGGTCACCCTAACATAGAAGCTGCTCTCAGCTCCTTGCTACTGAGCCTCCTGACATAGATGCTCACCTCTTCAAAGCCTGCAAGGGAGGTCTCTAGAGTGAGACTGACAGCTAGATGGGGTCGTAGGTAACAGTCACAGCTGATCTGCTAGAGTGAGGGAAGTTGAAATTGCAGGAGATGGAAGGGACATTAGCTGGAGAGAAGGCTTTGGGTGGTATGTAGAGGGGATGGAATAGGAATCCTTCATAGAGTCAAGGGGTGGATATAATGAGATACTCTCTGTAAGACATCAAAATGGTATCTGATATACTTTGAGGGGTCAGAAAATGATACATTTACTGTTACTGTATATCATCTTGGGGCAGAGAGAGGGAAAAAGCAATCCTCAAATTCCGAAAACTTGAGGTTGAAATAAAAAACAAGGGTAAGTAAGTGGCCATGCCTAGTGTTGAAAGTATGAGTTAGAAACTGAGATCATAGAACGGGATCACTGGGGCAGTCCAGGTTTGAGTTCTCTGGCCAGGAGAAGCAGGAAAGCCAGAGGCCACTGTATCAAATGCTTAGGTGTGGTCTCTCCATCAGTAACTACCTGCATAATCAAGTCCCTAAATGATCTTATTCATCTAATTTTCTCTCCTGTAAAAGGAGGCTAGCAATACCCATTCTCTTGACTTGGAAGTTGATTTCTAAGAAGTCAACAAGGCTGAGCAGGAGAAAGTAGTTTAAAACAGCACTCTGCAAATGAGTGTTGTTTCCAAGAAGATCCGTTTCAAAGAGGGGAGAAGTGGGGATGCCAAAGACTCCCTGGGATTAGAGAAAACAAATACCTGGCTGTATACAATAACTCCGAGAGTCCGGAGGGAGGGGAGAGAAAGAGGAGGCAAAGCAGTGTACAGGGATCAGGAGTCAAACAGCAATTAAGGGAACAAAGGTCAGCTGGATGATAATTACAGGCAGTTAGGGAGGGAATTAGAGCTGGAGAGGTGCTAATTACATAGGCCATTTAGACAAGGGCGGGGCTTCCCTGAGAGGAACAAAATGAGGGCTGATTACCTGCTAAAAATAAAGCCTGCCCCCTCTGAGCCTGGGCTCACAAGTCTGGCACGGCCCAGGCAGCGTGAGGCTGTGTGCTCTGCGCCACAGCGCCTACTCTGCCTCCAGTGTGGGCGGGGCCTGCCTCCACCTCTCGTCAAGTTCTGATCCTAGGTCTGGGAGCTCTCTGCAGCATCGTGGGGGTCAAGGGAAGGGGCTGGCAATAGAGGGTTAGAATCTGGGTAGCCGCCAATTGATATAATCCCCCCTAGGGTTGGCTGTGCCCTGCAGAGGGTGCCAACCAAGAGCACCCGAGGGGTGAAATCCAGGCCAAACTCTGTTCCTCACGCTAGTGCCCTGGAGGGGGCTGCAGCTGCGGGGAGGAAGGGGTGCCTTTTCTTGATTTGCATTAAGACACCATGTGTACTATCTCAGTCCTGTAGCCAGTGCAAGGAGTTTGGCCCTGCTCTCCCAGATGCCAGCACTGTACCCTTTATTTCTCTTATCATCTCGGGGCATCACTGTTCCCAATTAAGGGCTTGCTGAAGCGGTGAAAGGATGTGGGAGAGGTGGCGGAGGTGAAGCACGTGCTCAGAGCGTGTTTTTCTGGCTCAGTCTGGATCTTCTGCCTCCTGCTGTACTTGTACCCATTGTGACGCTTCCTGGGGCACCTGCATCCAACACCCGGCAGGGGTGATGCCTCCTACAGTGTGGAGATTCTCTGTCATGATGGGTAAAGCACTCTACCAGATACTGAGTTCTCTGTGTGCTTCATGTGACATGTCTACCTTTTTTTTTTCTTTTTGGTTTTCCTTTGCAATAATTATCTATTACTGCATAACAAATTACTCCAACATTTAGTGGCTTAAAACAGCAGTGAATATTTATTATCTTTCATTAAGTTCTGTGGGTCAAAAATTCAGGAACAGGTGAGGGCTATAGCTCAGTGGCAGAGTTCATGCCTAGGGTGCACATGGTCCTGGGCTCAATCCCTAGTACCTCCATTAAAAAAGTAAAGAAATTAATTTTTAAAATTTGAGACAAAATACACAAATCATAAATTTTTAAAAAAATTTAGGAACAGCTGGTGGTTCTGCCGTAGGGTCTCTTAAGATAGCATTCAAGGTGTCAGCTGGGGCTACAGTAATCTGAAGGCTTGACTGAGGCTGGAGGATATACTTCTATTTATTTATTTATATCATTGGTACAGTACGTAGTATATTGGTTTCAAGCTTGCAGCACAGAGATTCAGTATTTTTACAGATAATGCTTTATTTGAAGTTATGACAAAATAATGACCATATTTCCCTGTGCTGTACAACATCTGGGGGAGTCTACTTACAAGACGGCTCTCTCACATGGCTGGCAGGTTGGTGCTGGCTGTTGGTGGGAGGTCTCAGCTCCTCTTGTGTCGACCTGTTCACGGAGGTGAGTGTTCTCATGACCTGGTAGCTGGCATCCCCCAGAGCAAGCAATGCAATGGTCCAAGGTGGAAGTGACTGCACTTTTTGGACCTAGCTTCAGAGGTCACACATAACACACTGTAACTTCTACTATATTTTGCTTGCCGTACAGATCATCCTTGATTCACACGGGTTGAAAACCAGGAAATGGAGGTTAATGGAGGCGGGGGTCAACTTGGACCATTGTGATAGCCATTGTAGTAGGTATTTGATTACGTTTACTGCATTTTTTTGAAAATTAAAAAAACAAAACAAAATAAAACATTTGATGCTTGTTGCCAAGCTATTAACTCTCTAGTGGGCTCTCATTCACAGGGTTTCCTTGACTCAAGGGATGTGTAAGCAGGTTGAGAAGGGTATTCATTCATTTACTCACTCAGTCACAGATTTACTCATTCCTTCAAAAGTATGTGTTCAGTGCCTGGGCACCTGACAGATGGAGAAATTGAGCCACTGAAGTCCAGTGACTTGCCTAAGGTTGAGTGGCAGAGCACAAAGTGGACCCAGGTCTGACTGCCATCATTAAGCATTTGAGAAGCACTTAAGTGCTAGACTGGATGCTCAGAGGTGAACAGTACTCCTGCCCTCAAGGAACCTGAAGCCTTGAGGTAACACACATATACCCAGAGACAGTAATTGTGATAAGCACCAATATGCTGTAGGAAGTAGCCGTAGGAGTTGCAAACATGGTCATTGTCAGCTGAAGCGATGAAGGCCAGTGGTGAGAGTTGAAGTTAAGAAGAGGACTGAGAACTGACAAAATGAAAGTCTTTGCCGTGCTCGACAAGAACAGATGCAAAATGAAAGTGGAGCCTCTCCGGGTGAAGTCCGATTGGGATGGGACTGGGTTCTGTTAGTGGGCTGTAAATTGGCTGGAGCCAATTTAGCATGCTCTTTACATGAATTCGTGGGGTGAAACTTAATCCCCGGTGTGATGGTATTTGGAGGTGGGGCCTTTGAGGGGTGATGAGGTCATAAGGTTGGAGCTCTCATGAATGGAACCAGTGTCCTTATAAGAGACCCCAGAGGCCATGTGAGGACATAGCAAGAAGAGCGCTGTCTAGAAACCAGGAAGGGGGCCCTCCCCAGGCACCAAGTCTGCTGGCATCTTGATCTTGGACTTCCACCTTCCAGAACTGAGAGAAATAAATTTCTGTTGTTTGTAAGCCACCCAGTCTCTGTTATTTTATTAGAGCAACCTGAGTGGACTAGACAGCCCTCAAAACCTCTTTCCAGCAAAGTGACCGGTGGACGGTGTCCTCCCTGGGGCCTCCCTCTCGGCTCAGCATCAAAGCCTCGAACTGTGATACCAAACATGCTTCCTGGTCCCCGACGTTTTCCATGTTTAGGTTTCTGCATGTGCCTATCCCGAGACGACAAATTCCCAGGGCCAGAACTGCAACATTTGCCCCCGCCTTTGTTCTCAATACGCTCAGTGAGCTTTCAGCACACGCACCTACATTTTCCTATTACTGACATAATCACATCCAGCGAGGCGGTGAGGTGCAGGGAGTGGTTAAGGGCAGAGCCTCTGGAGCCCAACTGCCTGCACTCAAATCCCGGCTCTGCCACTTTCACACTGTTTGAACCCCTGTAAGCCCCTTAACTTCTCTGAGTCTCACTCGTCTCATCTGTAACATGGGGATAGCGATCTTACCACCTCAGTAGGTTTTGTCGTAAAGACCGAGTTAGCACGTGTAAAACCTTAGACTAATTCCCGGCATGTAGGAAATGCTCAAAATGTGTTTGTCATTACTTATCCTCCGATGATCTACATTGAATTAGCAGATCTCAGTGGTTCCTTGATGGCACTGATCTAAAACACCCTACAATTTAAGGGTAGCTTTCCAGAGATAAGGGAGTGAATGGTTTGGAAGGGCAGCGGAGAGAAGAAACATGGTATCAAATGAAAGTGGCTTCTCTGGAAATACTAAAATGAGAACATGTGGATTCACAGCTGAGGAAATGCAGTACATAAACTTTTAAGCAGCTTGTCCTCACCTTTTCCAGCTGGGGCACATCTGCAGCTGGAAGCCAAGCTAGGATGTCAGGGGGCTTTTCAGAGAGTGGAAACACAATCCCACACTTTTGGGAGGAAAGAAAGCAGACTTTTTTAATTGAGGTATAATTTGCATACCGTCAAATGCCCAAATCTTACGTGTACAGCCCAAGCCTATATTTAAAATCATATGTGCTCCTGCCGCAATATTTGAAATAAGTATGGATGTGACTAGGTATTGAAACTTGGAACAACTATGTCTAGAGACAACGTTTATTATGAAAGAAACTCAGTCAATATCAGAGCATTTTTAGGGCCGAGAGGGAAGAGAACTTACACTTACTGAACAGCTGTTATATGCTAGAACTTTGCCGTGTGTTTTTTTCAGTTAAGGCCTGCCACAGTCTTTTGAGGTGCTTACTCACAGCCCCATCTCACAGATGAGGAAACTGATCCTCAGTTTACACAATTTTCCGCAAAGTCACAGACTATTTCGTGCTTTTGAATTGAACCCAGAAACTGTCCTGCTACAAAATTACCATGCTCTTTTCTTCCTACTTTAATTACAATTACCTTAAATTCAAGTCATTCCTTATCTTAGAGACATTCAATCCAGTTTTGGTTTTTTTTGCAACGTATTAAGATGAAACTGCATTAGATGCCAGGGAAGAAGACAGCAACCGAGATAAAAAGATGAAGCTGGGTGTGATTTTTGAATTGCTATGAACACTCTGGAATGAGTCCAAATGGAATGAGGCAGAAAGGTAAGTCATGTTTGATTTGTTTCATCATTTTTGAGCTGGGGAGGAAGTATTTATAGAATAAAATGTCATGAAGATGCGTAGTAGAAACTAGGGACTGTTGGGTCAGACATAGAAGGAAGGGGAGAGGGTGGCGGGGGAGTTGCCACCCGGTACTGGTCCTACAGGATGGCAGATGTCTGCCCCAGTGTGTGAAGCAAACATTCCCGCCCCCTCCGCTACCACCCCAGCACGGGCTGTCCTGCAGGAAGGCTATGGGGCCTTCATCAATCCGTCCTACCAGATTTTGCATACTCCCAGCATCCAAGACATCATTAATTGGCAGAGTCAGATCAGGGCCAGGCAGGAACAGATCACAGGAGGGGGAGGAGGCCAATGAGATGGGAGAGTGAGACCTCCTGAGCAGGGTCAGTAGAGGCAGAGGAGAGTGACCAAGACTTCCCGAGCTGCACTTTTCCAGAACCCACAGGACTGCCCCATGCGTGTCCATGTTATCACTAGGGCTTCTGTCCTCTGAGGTCTCAACTTCCAGTTGGATTTTCTAGGAAGCACATCTCTCCTGTGGCCTCTCAGATGTGATGGTATTCAGGAATACACCCTGTACACCGCACGCGCACACACACACACACACACACACACACACACACACACACCAGCACGGCCTTCGTTAATTAAATAAGTTTATTTCTGTTAGAAGTTTTACAAGGGCATTTTCTGTTCCATTCTCTCATTTGCATCTATTTCTGCGAGGCCAGGATTTCATTAATGAGCAGGCTTCTTGACTTGGCCTCATTTAAATTTGTGCTTTCTGGAAGGCATACTTGGGGAAAAAACTGAGGGGAAAATAAAGACAGGTTGGGTGCGTTCATCTCCAAGGTAACCAAGCCCTGGAGCAGCCGACACCTTGAGGTTCTGGACATTCCAGTGAGAAGGAGTGTGAGCTGGGCAGGGAAGACCCCAGATGAGAGCCAGGTGTGCCAAAAACGTCCCTTTCTTTGGCTCATTCTTTCTTTGACAGATACTCCTCACCTGTGTTAGGGACTCAGTGGTCAACAGAAAGATCTCTGTCCTCTCAGACCTTAGTCTGGTGAAGAATACAGACAAGTAGAGGGTGGAAAAAAAATACAGGGAAAGAGCACGCAATCCAGACTGAGGTTTTATTTTTACGTTGATTTCACTTTTCTCAGCTACTCTTTCTGACGCCCGACCAGCGCAGACCGGGAAGGATGTCAAAAGACCTGGGGATAAAAAGCTCCTGCTGTTTGTACCCAGAAACCTGCTCAGACCTCAGCGGTGAATCAAGAAGTTACCTTTGGGCTGTCAAGCCCCATAGAAAGGCAGCTGACTGGTATTGTTTTCAAAGCTCACGTCACTGAAGAACTAAGAGTAAAGTTGCTACTTAGGAAGTCAGGGGATGTAGTGGGTTGAATGGGTTGTCCCCAGAAGATATGTCCAAGTTCTAACACCCAGAACCTGTGAGGGTGACCTACTGAAAAAAGCAACTTCACAGATATAATTAAATGAAGGATCTTCCTATGAGCTCATCCTGGATGTAGAGTGGGTCCTATAGCCATGGATGAGAGTCCTTATAAGAGAAAGGAGAGGGACATTTGAGGCAGATACGCGAGGGAGAAAGCCCTGTGAAGACAACGGCAGAGGCTGGAGTCATACAGCACACAGGCCGAGGAGCGCCAAGGATGCCAGCAGTCAGCAGACGCTGAGAGCGGCATGGAATGGATTCTCCTGCAGAGCCTTGGGAAGGAATCAACCCTGCCCACACCTTGATTTCAGACCCCTGGCCTCCAGAACTGTGAGAGAGTAAGTTTCTGTTGTTTAAAGCCATCAAATGTTTGGTCCCTTGTTACGCCTGCTCTTAGAAATTAATCAGAGGGTTAATGAGATTTTGCTATAGTCTCACTCTGTAGTAGACAAGAGACCAGGAATTGGGATGAGGGAGTCCTGATGCGAACAGAGGATGACAGGATTTTGATATGGTTTCTTCCCCAGGCTCTGAATTACCCCAGGCAATTCTGTGTGGCCACATTTGTACCCCAGGATCCTGTCCCTCCTGGATTTCAGTTATTGGATAATGTTTGGCCACAGACCCATGGAGACCTTGATGAGCTAATAAGTAGATGACCTGCAGACACAAATCAAACATTAACAAGCAAAATACCCAGAGAAGCTCTTGAAATATCTTGATTTTGATTATTGCAAAAAAATAAGAATAACCGTAATGACAAAAATCAGAACTTTTTTTTCAAATTCCTTACATTTATCATATGTACATGAATATGAGCCCACAAAATGAGGTTATTTCCTATTCTCCCAGGGAGAAAATCAAGAAAATTCTGCTTCCCAACATGAACAGGTAAACTTCCAGGTATGTGAATGGAATAATACAAATGCATGCCTATTGTATCTAATCTATTCATTTAATTATGTTTAACTATTGTGAATCACATATAAAATACTGTATCAGTTTCAAAGTGTGCTTTTCTCCCCCCCTCATATGTCACAAAACGACCTTACTTAAACTCTTCAAAAAGTATCTTTGACATCGATATCTTTTCTATCACTGGAGCCATTTTTTGAGTCATTGAATTTCATTCCTTTCCAGAAAACATCATTTGTATTTCTGCATGAGTTGTGGGAAGCAGAGCACTTAACTGAATTCTTACATGACATGGTCACTGAGTATTTTATCTCTAAGCACGCAAGAAGCCAGTTTTAGAACAGGATCCTTGCATTTTTCATATGTCTATCTTTGCAATTTCCAGTGTTGCATATTAAAGAGATCCTTAAAGAGCTTGTTTACAACCATATCCAACACTTGGAATTAGGGGCTTGTAGTAGTTATAATACCTAGTAAGTCTGTGTTGAATTTCTTTGTCTCCTTTTCAACCAATTCTGCCAGGTAACTTCTGTAATCATCTCAAGCCAGTAGTAACTGAGGAAGTTCTAGGGCTAATATACCTTCCCCTAAACAGTACGTTATGTTCAGAATGAAGTATGAGAGAGGATGTTTGCTAATATGAGACATTTTGACAGAACTGAATAGAAGGGAACTCCATCTTTTCTAAAGGATTTTTTTGGAGGGACAGGGAACATTGCCAAATACAATATTATATAAAATGTAAATATATAATATATATAGGACTACATAAAATAGTATATTAAAAGACTGTTTTATTAAATAGTGTTGTCTTTGTTTTAAATTACCCCTGAGTGGGCAATGTGATCTTTTTAGTATTTGGGGTTCTAAATATCTTACTTCAATAGTGGCCCCATTCAAGACTGCCTTGAGTCAGTATGGTTCTCTCCCTTGAGAATTTGGACTAAGATCCCATGGTTGGTTGGTGGTGGGTCCTGGAACTATAAGGTCATTGAGTCTTTAGGGCAGGTGACCATGTTAGGGTATGTGCAAGATGAGTAAGTAGATCTCCTGAGAGTAATAAGCACATGGGGCCCCCAGGCAGAGGGAGGCAGAGGAGAAACCATGCAATGTAGTGAGTGGCAGTACTTACCCCTCTATTTGTAGGCTCCAAGAGGCACAGCTAAACCTCATCCCTGACCCTGGAGGGGCCCAGGATTGCCCGCTCTCTTCTTACAGTACATCCCCAATTTCCTGAATCAGATTGCATGCAACTCAAACGCCTTTTATTAAGACTCTCTCTAACTAACCTTTCTTCTCTCTAAATGCCTCACTTTCTTTCTCTGATAAATGGGAACATTGGCAGCCCTCCCTACTCCACAGAGTCAGTGTAGCAACAGGATGAGGTAGGATATTGAGAGTACTTTGCAAAGTGTAGAATGCCTTAAGGGGGAGGGTATAGCTTAAGTGGTAGAGCACATGCTTAGCATACACAGAGTCCTGGGTTTGATCACCAGTACCTCTTCTAAAAATAAATAAATAAATAAACCTAATTACCTCCCCCATTAAAAAAAAAAGAAAAGTATAGAATGCCTTTAAGACATGGATAAGGAGTTTAATACGATGGTTTCTGTAACTGTTCAAGCTGTTCTATAACTGTTAGTGGCAGGTTTGGGGAAAATTGGGGGAAGTGTCACCCATCCACAGCAAATTAGTTCCTGTGCTGCGTTCACGTGCCCCAAATCCTGGGATTGGGTCATTTCTGTCATGCCTCACACATCAGTCTCTCCAATGAGCTAAGGATGGTGCCCACTCCTGTGGATACCTCTTAAAGAGGCAGAAATTCAGCAAAGACAATCTGGGGCCCAACCAGAGCTGACTGGAGCCCAATCGGATAATGCTGTCCGCCTTCCCAATGCCCCTCGGATCCTGCCTCAGGTTCTCAGTGCTTCCGGCAGGTCCGCAGAAGATTCTACTGTCCATCCTATCAAGGCAGGACTCTATATAAACAAACCTTCCCTGAAATCTTCTCTCCATCAATACATCCGTGACTTCAAGGCCCTGCTTTGGGTTGGTAATCTGAGCTACATGACCGTCCACCCCCAGGTAACATGGTTGCTTTTGATAAAAAAGAACTTTTTAATTTTCCTATTATAAAAGAACTTAGGAAATAAAAAGGAAAAAATTACCTACAACTCTAAAAACAAAAGATAACTGTTGCTAATATATTGCTATATATTTCTATAGTTTTGTGATATGTTTCTCTCAAAAAATTTTTTCCAGCTTTTTTGATATAAGGGAGGAATCACATTGTGTAGGGTTAAGGTGTACAATTCAATGATTTTATATATGTACTGCAAAATGGTTACCACGGTAAGGGTAGTTAACAGATCCATCACCTCACATAGTTACAATGAATGTGTTTCTTAAATATAATTTACACATACTATGTATTCATTTTATTCTGCCCCTTTTTAGATTATGAACATTGTTTATGCCATGAAATGTTCTTTAAAAACATCATTTTAGCATAAGCACAATAGTCCATATGTGACTTTTATATAGTTAACTCCCTCTTACCTGGATAATAATGTTATAATGACCAAGTGTGTGTCTTTGATACAGACCTTTGTATAGCTGATTATTTCCTTAGAATATACCTATGTATGCATATATACATATATATTTATGCACAGAAAGAGAGAGAGAGACAGAAGCATTTTTGAGGCTTTGATGCATGGGTTTATTTAGCAGTAAGAATTTGCTATTTTGTTGCTGCCCAGTATCTATCTTGTGTAGTGGTAGCATCTAAATTTGCTTTTAGGAACGGTGAGTACCACATTCTCAGTCCAGGCACTTTTGTGAAGCTAACTTTCCTTTGGCACTTAGGGATGGACACAGGACCCCAGAGGAGACATTTGTGTCCAATCAGAGCCAATCGTGGCACTTTTGCTTGAACGCAGGAGCTAAAACAACCTCTTACTTTTAGATGTGGAACTGGGAGAAATGGCAGCCTCTCGCTGCTTCTTGGGTCCCCCAAGGGGGCTTGCGGGAGAGGGCGTGAACACAGAGCAGGCAAAGAGAGAGAAGGAGAAAGAAAAACTAGTTCCCAAGGACACTGCTAGGTATCCTCAATCAGGCTCCGCCCGAACTCAGATGACCCCTGGTCTTTGCAGGGATGTGAGCAAATATGTTTTCTTGTTTACCTTAAGGCAGTTGGTTTGGGGTTTCTATCACTTGAAATTTTTAAAATGCTATTTGATAAACACATTGACAGGGGCACTTGGGGGCAAATAATACTCTAACCCAAAGGAATGATTCCAAAGTTACGAATCTTTGAATCTCTGAAAAGTAGGATAGACTGGAAATACCTTCAAACCAATGAGATAAGTTGCTGCTCTTTCACTTGTTGGAAGGACAGGACCTGGACCTGGTGAGAATCACAAGGCCCGCTCCTTGCTCTGAGAATGGCCCCTAACAGGAAGTGGGCAGCTCTCCCAGACTGAGCAGATAAAGAAGGGGCCGGGGCAGCAGTGCGGAGGTGGATAGACAGATGGCATCTGCTTATACTTATTAAGGTTACGACTCATGGCCAGAAAGCTCCAGCTAGATTAGGGATGATTACAATTTGTATTTGTCAGCATCCCTGAAAAAGTCATGGCCCTGGTTATAGAGAAAGCCAACACTCAAGAATACAATCAAAGAGCATGGAGAAAGCCACCCGCGTCTTAGTCCCCAGAAAAGGATGCTCCGGGCTCCTCGCTAGCATGTAGCTTTTGGCCCACAGGTTGATCAAAGGCTTGCCGTGCTGTGGGGCCTGCAGCATGATGCAAATCCACTCAAATAATCACCAAGATCTCTAAATCCCTTCCAAACGTCACAAGCCACTGTTCAAATTCCACATATGTGGGTGGAAAATGATGGCTCTTAATGACCTCATTGAAAAGACCCAGGCTGATAGGGGAGAGGACAATGGGTTATGCCCCAAATTTTATTTTGGAATGGAATGTTTAGCTTCTTAACATCTGGAGATGAGAGCCCTTTCATGTTAAAAACAAAACAAAACATGAACCTGAACGCCTACTATGTGCCATACACTTTTGGTAATGAAAACAGAGCATTGAAAAAGATAGACAGGGTCTCAACCCTCATTGATAAGACAGTAAGTCCAGGACCCTCCGGTAGCGTATTGAAGGGCACCTAGCCTAATCTTTGGGGTGGTGACCAAGGAAGACTTCCTGGAAGAAATAAACTGGAGGAAAAAGAAGTAGTGAGGGAGAAGTGTTGGCGGAGGGACCACTCAAACTCAGAAGGAATGGAGAGAGAAGGCAAGTTTGAGGGACTACAAGTATTTCCCCAAGGCTAAATCAGAGCCTGTAAGAGAAGGAGTCTTAGGAGATGTTTGGATCAAGACAAAAAGGATTTTGTGAGTTGTTTAGACACTTGGGTTTTATTTTGAGGGCAATAAACATGTCTAAATAGGAAGGTGAGTCTTTCTTAATTCAGGGTTTTTATGTTCATTGCCAGAAAGGAAACCATATACTTTAAGATTTGCAGACTCTTTCTTCTCTCATAACATGGATTAGGCATTATTTACAGTAGAGAGAAGGTTAAAGCAATCGACTAAAGCAGTAAATGTGCAACGTTATTCCTGCCAATCTGTTCTGCAGGCTTCCCCTTTCCTCCATGGTCCTGTGTCTTCCAGAAGTAAGCAACATCCTTCCTCTCTGATATCCAGGCCAACACTGAGAATCCCCAGAAGGCACTGGGATCATGAAAAATGCAGTGTCAACAACCAGGAAAGGAGCCGGGAGCTTCCCGGAGACACTGAATTTGAGTGCAAAGCAAACGATCTTTAACCACCTATTTTAATGCATTCATTGGAGAATCAACTGAAAGCACTTCTAGGGAAAGCCTCATTGGCAGTTAGCAGGGTCTTTAGCTTACGTCTCATATGAAGTAATCCACAAAGCACTTCCATTACCTCATTTAATCTTCTCCAAAACTGTGGTCAGGAGTATTTTTCTCATCTAACCCACGAGGAGACCAGTTCAGCATGGTTTGCCTGGAGTCACGGAGCCTGTTCATAGTTGGGGTTGGGTTGGAAGTCATAGGTCCTGATGCAGAGTTTTGCTAGCAATTTCTGGCAATGCTGAAAACCAGGTGGTGTGAAGAAAAGTTGCAGGAACAGGGCAGGTGTGGTCTTCAGCCTAAAGAAGAGAAAACACATTTGAAACAATCATTAGTTCAACAACTTATTGGAATATCTACTATATGCTATGTTCTCTGGCTGGTGATGGAGAAAAGATAAATGCTTCTTGCTAATAGAGCACATACAATTAAGGGAGAAGTTGGGTGTTCATCAAAAGACTTCCATAGTTCATGCGTGCCCAGGACGTCTTCCTGTGAAAAATGGTCCATTGCCCTTTTCCCAATGAAGCATAACATTTCCTGAAGAACTGGCCTTGTCAACTTTCCTGTATATCCACTGAACCCGGAGTTGGCACCTGGCCTAGAGCTGGCCGATCAGTCACTCCTGGCTTCTGTGATTGGTTTCAGTCTGGCTGTGATCACATCCAGGAGTTTTGTGGAAGCCCCATTGGGGAGGATACTTGTGTCCTTTTCTGAAGGACCTTGGTTTGCAAAGAGGTACAACATGGGAAGAGATAGTGACCATTTTTGCCATCCCAAGGAGGGGAAAATTCGCTTGAAAAGAAATGAGTGTAACACAGAATAAGGCAGAAGTTAAGAGAGAAAAACTTCATGTGAACTCCTAGGTCTAGAGATGCCTTTTGGGTTTGGTAGGGCAACCCCTTCGTGGGTTAAGTTAGTTAGTACTGGATTTCTGTCCTGAGTGATACACAGAGAATTACATAATCACCAAATGTGACAGGGACTAAGAAGGAAACAAAGACGAGACTATGAAAGAGGATGACAGTGGGCATGTGGTTCACATGAGGTTGTTGGGAAAGTGGTATTAAAGTTACAACATGAAAGACGAATTGGCTTTAGTGAAGCCAAAGTGGAGACAAAACCTCCCTGGTAGAAAAAGAAACATGTAGGAAGGCTCTGAGGAGGAAGGAAACTATTGCAAGTACTTGGAGAGCTGTTCAGTTGAATGGAATGCATTTTGTTTGGCAACACTGGATTGTAGGAGCTAATGGCTAATAGCTGCAGTAGGTTGGTTATAGAAGAAACAAAAAGAAAAACTTTCTAGCAGTAAGAAAACCATGATTTCCTTGTCATTAGAGGTCCCAGAAGAGAGTATGGTCACCTATCAAGGGTGTTTTACGGGGAAATTCAGTTACTAAATGAGGGGGCGGCTGGTAAGCATTTATTTCTTTATTCCTCATTCAACAAATACTTTTTGAGCTCCTGCAATGGGCAAGGTATAACAGCTGTGCATAGCAGTAAACAATATGGAGTCTTAGAACCAACTTAAAAAACGAAGAGTCTAGTGGGGGACATTGAAAATGCATGTATCAGTTACATTACACGATGGTGAGCGGCAGAGCAGGTGAAAGCACAAAGTGCTTTGTGACTGCATACAAGGACAGCTAACGCGATTGGGAATGACTTCTAAGGTGGATTCCAACACTATGAAAGTATGATTCTAAACATCGGGGAAGAGTTCTTATGAAACCTGTGACTGGAATCCAAGGGCTAGGTCCTAATGTGGCTGGGAGACTCAGTTCCCAGGATAATGTCAAATGAATGATCCTAGTGCGAATTAGAAGAATTAGGCAAACAGCCTGCCTTGTACAATGGCACCTTAACAAATATAATAAAGAGAAAATATTACTCTCTAAATAGTTAGCATAGAATTCATCTTAGGGAGGGACTGTCTCTGGGAAAATCTCTTGAAAAATTTCGGGAGTGGGGAGGCTATAAGGTACTGGGAGTATAGGAGGTCACAGGAGGCCTCACAATAAAATGACATTTTTAAGCTTTTCTGCCGGAGGCAGTAAGAAAAATTTGTGTCTGGTTTGGTTTGGGTTCTGTTTTCTCAAAGGTGGAGAGAGGGCAGGGAGATCCAAGTCACAGGTAGGAGAGAGGAGATGGAAAGTGGATCATGGGAATGAGCCTGGTCATTGGCCTTTTAAGACTGGAAGATACCCAATGTTCCATTTGAAGAGTCTGGCGCTGTTTCTCCATCTTCCCCAGATCCCTGACCCTAGAAGAGTCTATTACACTCAGGAATGCCTCCAGGGAGGGTGTGAGTGTGTTCACATCGGTGTGAACATCCAGGAAAAGAACTGGATTTGTCACCAGGTCCCAAGGTCCGCGGTACATAGACAGAGACACCATGCGTGGACACAGGAGCCCAGAGGTGACAGAGATACATAAGCCCGCAGGTACCTGGAGAAATCCAGGGAAGGTCTTGGAATTCTATGGGGGCACGGAATGGGGAGTTTGGGCTCAATCTTATCTGGATCTCAAGGGACAAGAAGGACTCAGGATCATGAGCTCTGGGTTACACTCACCTTATTGTAGACTGAGTGTACCCCATGCTACATTTCCATTAGAGCATGAATTATATAACTGGAGGTACACATCCCTACATTCCTTCCAACTACCCACCCCAAGTGTGAGATCCTTGAAAACAGGTTCTTCACAGCTTCTCCGGTGCCTAGTCCTTCACACAGATGGGGCTGGAGAAAGGCTTGTTCGGGGGAGCTGCCAATGCTGCTCCCCAGCAGGCCAAGGAGGAATGAATCAGCCTCAAGCCACTAACAAGGGACAAGCTCCTAGACAAAGGCCTGCACTGGTTCTGGGAATCGTGATAATGAGGCTGCAGAGGGCCCCGGGCTGAGCCAGCTGCGGAGGACACAGGCCCAGCCCAGCTCCAACCTCGTGTGGGCTCTGACTGCAAACTGGGATGTGGAAGCTCATTAGGGAGGAATGGTTTTTTAAAAAATAGCATCATCATCTCTAATCAGGCCAGGAGCCAGGGGTCAGATCCTTCTTAACAGGAACGTGGGCTGGGAGGGCAGGGTTGGGGCGGACGTGACAGGGCACGAAGGGTCGGCTGCAGGCAGCTGCCGGGAGTGACACTTCTGGTCACTCTCACCCACCTCTGAGGGCACCGTGCTTGAAGGTCTTAATTAGGCCCCTCTACGGTGCCATTGGTTCCTTGGGAAGCCGATCCCCCTAGCCTGTCGGGAAAGAGCAGACGTGCTCAGGCCTGGGCCTTGGGAGGGAAAAGCGAGGCTGGCCTGGCACCGGGTGAGCAGCCGAGAAGGCCTTCTCACCCACACACGCCTGGCCCTGCCAGCAGCTCCGGGCTTGTGCTTCCGGGACTTCTGCTGGGAATGCTGAGAATGGATGAGGGGAAGGCCCAGACTTCCTCCCCACACAGACACAGCTTATTGGAAGGATGTTGGCGCAAACCACACTGCTGGCTGTCCCCTGCTTCCCTTCAGCTCAATTAAGGCAGTAATCGGTATTTCTTAATTGCTGCTCCTGCTCCATCTCCTGCCCCTCCTCCTCTCTCTGTCCACTGCCGTGTGGTACCAGGAGACCAGTCTGTCCTCTGGGGCTGGCCTAGGAAGACAAGGGATGCGGCTTGAGGAGGCTTAAAGGCCTCAAGGCCTGGGAGGGAAAAGCCTTGCAGAAATTGTTCTGTAGCTGGAACCGACCTGACCGGGCTCAGATCCAAATCTGAAGCCACCTGCCATCACCCAGGGGGACACCCTGTCTGGCCTTTGGATTTATTTCTCCCTGGTCTTGCTTTTCTATTGCTAGCTTCTCTACACTTGATTCTCATTTTATAGGTATGTTATTTCATTATCGGTGTCATTGTCTGTCATAAACCATCTCGGATCTTTATGGAATGAGACCAAGTATAAAGACAAAAACGAAGTCACAATTATTTGTGTGGCAATAAAAACGACAAGTGGGTAACGTGATGTTGAGGGGCGGGTGGGTTTGTATAGGGCAGCTTTAAAAGAGGGATTTTTGATGCTGTCAAACCCAATTTGGATGCTCTCCTCTGAGGACATACGGAGATTACTTGCTATGGGAGCAATTCTGGAAGTTAAACAGATAATTTCTGCTGATGCATTCAGGGAGCCTGGGGTAGCCAGGCACTTTCTAGAGCTCTCAGATTAAGACTGACTAGCTGTGCTTTTTGATCTTACCTCTGTCACTCCCTCCTTTCCTTCCTTCCTTCCTCCCTCTTTCTCACGCTTCCTTATACATTTCACTGAACATTCAAGCTCCAGGTTCTGTGTCAGATGACAACACAAAAGTAAAGCAGATATGAGTCTTCACTGGAAACTTGGGACTATGTTCTAAGAAGGGAAATCAGGTATGTCCACACGTAACCATGTAGGGTAGACAGTGAGATGTTTCTTTAAGCAGACACAGCCAAAGCTGTGGGACTCTGCCCATCTCACCCACCATGTTTAATGCCCAGGGATGCTATTCAGGTATTCATTACACCTTTAAGTCTGGCCCTCTTGGATAGGTTGACATTTAATGGACCCCAAGATGCTTTGTCTCAAGGAAAATACCTATTTGAAGCCCTTGAAGCCAAAGATCTGTTTAACTCATCTCTCACACAGCCCTGAGAAAGTACCCAGTTGATGCAGACACTCTTAATTGGTGATTAAGTTGGCAGTGTGGGTCTGTCTGCGAGAGGCTGACGGAGTGTGGGGTTGTTATAAAATCAAAGCCCAGACCAAAATAATGGACTCCAGACCAAATAATGCTTTCTCCCAACTTGACTCTGAAATCTGTCTCTATTAGGCATAGCTTATTCATCTTAAGCTAATTCATTAACTCTTTCCAAGTCCATATCCTGGAAATTCAGCCTGGTTGCCAGGCCCTCCAAGAATTGTCCAGCAGCCTGGGAAGTGGTCAGTGGCTCAGACAATAAGTTAAGTGGTACAAACAAGGATAGAGAGTGAAAGAATTTTAAGACTCAACCATTTGGACCATAAAAAACATAATATGAACCACAAACATGAGCCACTATATGATTTAAAATTGTACAGCAGTAAACTTATTTTAAAAAGTAAAAGGAAACAGGTAAAATTAATTTTAATAATATATCTTGTTTAATTCACTGAATATAAATATCACTTCAACATGTAATCAATGGAAAAATGGAAATGGTTCATCTTCTTTTTGGGGGTGCTATGTCTTCACAATTTGGCACAGATTTTTCCTTTACAGATTAGTTACATTTTTGATGCTTAAGAGTCACCCGTGGCTGGTGTAGCTCAGCACAGATTTGGATGGTTGGGAGAATCTTGTCACCACCAGAGCCCATTGGCAAGAAATAGCAACATTAATTTTTATCATACATATAGCACATATATATATATCACTTTTCTTTCCACAATACGGTTTATCCGTGTAACCAATCAGGAGGTATATATTTTAATTATGATTTCTCTCTTTTTTTTTTTCTTTCTCAAATGGAGGTGGTGGGAATTGAACCAAGTACCTCGTGCATGCTCAGCATTCTCTCTATCAACTGAGCTATACCCCCACCCAGGAAGTATGTATTTTATCCCCATTTTGTAGATGAGAGAATAAAAACTTAAATGTAGTAATTTGCCTTGCAAATGACTGTAATAAGTAGCAAATCATAGAGCTGGAACTTGACTCTTCCAGGTCCATTTGACTCTAAATCCTAACAAGCCAGCATTACCAGGGTCCTATAAGAGCCACAAGAAAGGTTTGGGGTCAAGGATGTTTGAGGAATGTTCTTGGGGGTGCACAGGGAAAAGCAGCATGGAAAAGGCTCTGTGAAGTCCTCTGGTTAAAGGAATCTGCTTACCTTCGTTGAGCACAAAGTTTTCTAAACAGGGAACATGGAACTGTTTTTTTCTTTTTTTCCCCTCTTCCATTATTACAATTTGACAGCACATATACATTATATTGCATGTAAATACACATATACAATATACCGCACCATTTTTTTAGTTTACATATGTGTACTGATCATTGTTTCTAAGAACAGATTAGAGCTTTAGCTTTTTAAATTTACATAGTTATCAAAAGAATAAAGCCAACTACAAAATAAGAATCAACAGAATGCAGTAATCCAATCATAAAGGACAGTCAGATGTGCTTATACATATCCAAGAAATCAATCATCTAAGTTATAAATAATAAGTAGTTCATTTGTGTCCTTATTTATTTTGTTTTATTTTAGGGACTGTTTTTCATGCAACATCTATTAAAATTCTCAGGAACCAGTGTCTCACATAACTTGCTTTGGGAAATGGACTGTGCCAATGGAATTCTGGTCATTGAAACCAGGCTCTCAGCCACTTGATAAGGACAGGATTTGTGAACGCCAGCCTCAGGCATTCAAAGAAGGCACTGTCTGGTGACTTTGGTTTAGCAATAATATTGTTCCTATTTGGCCCCTTCAACTTCAGATTAAAATCACGGAGTTTCACTTTAGGCAGCCAGAATCCACATAATACAAGAGCTCAAATCACCAACTCTTTCCCCACCTCACACAGTGATGATTTCAGTTCATCATATCAGCTGGGGCCCCTTTAACACCTTAGAACAACTTCTGAACCAAAACAGTAAGACTCAGATTCATACAGTGTAGTTTTAGCATCAAGTAAAAGTAATCACATGTCCATTTTTTTGACAATAGAGTATTTTCAAAGTATAGGAAAATTGGTACTTAGGCACACTACACGTGGCTTGCGGACTTCACAAAAACTCAGTGGAGGCAGAAGCTGTGACCATCATCATCACCATTTTAAGCTGAGGAAACAGAGGCACAGAGAGGTGAAGTAACATGCCAGAGGTCACTCAGCTAGACAGCAGCAGAACTCTGCTTTCAGGAGCCAGCAACTCGCCTCTGTGTTCAGCCATCACCATTTAGTCCTGAATCAATGAATCCTCCAGAAAAACCCATTTTAGAACCAAGTTGGACAAATGGGATGGTTGAGCATGTGTACATATGGGCAGAGAGACAGAGAAAGAGGCACAACAAAAGCAGGCAAATTAGAATATATTTTTAAAAAGCCAACACAACCCCCTGCAAATCAGAATATATTAGAGACTGGGAGGGAAGTCATGCTCGACCGTTGCCGTCACTTGGTACTTTACAAAGAGTTTTTATGTGCATTAACTCCTTTGATCCTCATCATTTATTTGAGTTAAGGACTAGTGCAACCAACAAAGTGGCCAAGTGGGAGGGGAGCTCTGGGCCCCCTGAGGTCAGGTCCCCCTCTTTCTACCACGGGACTGCTGCTCGAGGAAATTAGCCACAAGTTCCTCCAGGCTTCTGTCTTTGCCTTAAATCTTCTAGCCACACTTTAAAATGATGACTTTGTGTCCACACTCCTAGCAAAGACCACAGCTCCTGCTTCAAATGCTGCATCCAGACATCACCCAGGCTTCCCTCCACATTTCTAAGGCCCCAGTGAGACTGACCAACACAGCATGGCGAGGAGCCAGCGTTCTTATTTCCTGAGGTTGGACGGCTGGGAGGCCTCCGGGCGTCTGGGCCCACTTCCCGGCGCACAGCTGCCGTGGCAGCGCCTGCATAAATGTTTCAGCATCAGACTGGGAAGCCACATGAGGGACCATTTGGAGGATGGAAGCGCTCTCCTTGTGGCAGTGTCAGGAAAGAAGGAAGCAAACCGAGGCCTACAGGGGACCCCGGGTGGAGACTTGTCTCGCGGGCGTCGTGGAGAGCCCTGACCCAAACTCCAAATCCCTCAGGGTTCTCAGCTGCCCTCAGAGACCCCAAAAGACTGGCTGGACATTGTTGTAGGAAATTCATGCTGGGGGGGCGTGGCATGGGGGTGGGGTGTTAGTGTCCCTCAACTCAGCCTAGTCCCTCTGCTGGAGGGTCACATGGAGAGGTTGTTCTTTTGAGGGGGATCTGGGCATCATCCTGGCAAACTTTGGGTCTCTCTTTGTTTCCCCTGCTGGTTCTTTCCAGATGTAGGAGGAAAAGGCCTGTTTTATATTTCTGTTGAACAAATTAGTTACACTTTTTGGGTTTTCTCACACAGACCAGCACATCAAAACAGGCCTTAGCGCTCTGGAGAGTGTCCCAGTGGTCCCAGGCCCTCTGGAAAAACACTCATTTGGACAGCTGTGGGAGGTGGGACCTAGAGCTTGCCTTTGAAGCCCCCCAGTTGGAGAAGCAAACTTGCCAAAGTGACCCCTACAAAAGGGATGGGGGGAGACTCTCTGGTGAACCTAGTTCTGTGATCAAAATAGATTATTTTATTAGACGCTAATGATGGTGGTGACGATGATGTTAATAGCTACCATTTAGTGAGTATTATTTGCCAAGCACTTAACACATTCATTCATTCCATCAAGATGGCTCCTCATTATCTTATTTCGTTTTCACAATAACCCTTTATGAGCTAAGCATTATTTTCTCCAGATGATAGAACTGAAGGGGAGAGCACTTATGAAATGTGTCCAGTTTCCCTCAGCTTGCTTTGATATTGGAGGCTGGACTCAAAGTACATTTTTTTTTCTGATTCCAAAGATCATATTCTTAGCGATTCATTCATTCATACATTCATTCATTCATTTATTAAGCAAATATTTATTGAGTGCCCACCATATGCCAGGCATTCTTCTAAGGATGTACTAGGGATATAGGGGTGAACAAAACAGAGCTTTCATTTTAACAGAGAGACAGAGAAAAACCAGTAAATGAGTGAATTTATAGTATGTTAGACCTCAATGTGTAGGACAAAATGACACAGATGTTAGATGCTAAGTTAAGGAGGAAAAGTTAAGCAGGAGAAGGAGTGTAGGGAATATTGGACTGGAGAGAGGAGAATTTATTATTTTTGGTCAGGCAGTAGGGAATATCATCCTCATACGGAGACACCTTAACCAAGATCTAATTTTAAGGAAGTGAGCCATTCAGGTGAGGAGAGTTCCAGTTGGGGGAATCTGTGCAAAGGCCCTGTGGTGACAATACGCGTGGCACTGGAGCAGAGAAACCAATGCAGCTAGAGTGAAACAAAAAAGAAGGAAATCAGATCAGAGAGGAAGTGGAGCCCAGATCAAGCAGGGTCTTGTAAACTGTTATGTGGTGTGAGTGAAATGAGAAGTCAAAGGAAGATTTTGAGCAGAGGAATGACTTGAGCTGATATACCCTGAAAACAGCTGCGTGTAGGTTAGTGGACATATATATGGTTAGTTCTGTCTGTGGATGGGGCCCAGGAGCAATGACACCCCAATACTAATAGGTCCATCTAGCACCTAGATCTTGGCTTCTAAATGCCATTCTTCCCAATGGAAGAAACCAGGGCTCCTCAGAGAAGTTGTTATTTCCAGGACTAGGGCAGAAAAAAATATAAGATGGGATGCCTTCTGGTGCCAGAAATAAACGAAATGCCTGAAAAAAGGGTTGGAGGCATGCTGAAAGGGGATGGGACTCAAGCTGAAGTTCAAATCTAGGACAATTTGAGCAGCAAAATAAACAATAATAGAATCAGATTAAATCCATAGGATAAAATAAAAATAGTAATTTAAACATAGCATTGAATAAATTAGTAAATGGGGGAGAAAGGACAGAAGAATTCAAAATAATAAATGTAAAGTGAATGAAGGAAATACAAGCTCACCATTAGAATCCCACGGTAATGGTTTTTGCAGGCAGGTTCCACCAATGAATGCTCAAATCAGAGGGTGAAATTTGGACAGAATAGAGTATTAGCCCAGTTTTAAAGTGTCTCCTCCAAGATGTAGACCAACTACAAAGGAGACAACAATAACTTTGTAGTGGAGAAACCCAGTACGTGCCACTTGAAATCAAGAGGTTAAAGCTGACATCACCAACAAAGTAGTGATACTGCGGAGCCCCGAGTACGATGCATGGAGAACACAGAAGCACATCTGTGGACTGCCTGCTAAAAATGCATAATGTCAATCCCATCATGAGAATACACCAGGCAAACCCAAGTCGATAGACATTCTATAAAATTACTGTCGCGTCCTCCTCCAAAGATCATTAGAGTCAAGGAAAGCCTGAGAAACTGTCACAGATAGGAGGAGGCAAAAGAAATGACGGTTTCAAGCCATGTAGATCCCGGATTACATCCAGAAAGAGGAGAAATCTTAAAAAACAGCGGGGGTGGGAGGGAATGATGAAATTTGAATAGGAACTGTGGTTAACAGTGTTAGTGTCCTGGTTTTGTCCTTCTATGGAAGTCGTTAACATGATGAGGGGATGTTAAAGGTAAAGGATATACCCGAACATCCTGTACTAGTTTTGGAACTTTTCTGAAAGTCAGTATTTCAAAACAAAACAAAAAAAATTTAAAACTATAGAACTTAACTAGACTTACTGTGTTAATCATGTCACAATATGTACATATATAGAATCATTAGGTAGTATGCCTAAAACTGATATATATTATATGTCAGTTATATCTCAATTTTTAAAAACTGTATTAAAAAAAAAACCTTAAAGAGCCTTAAACAGAATGTTGCTGGATTGAGAGTATACTGTATGGGGGCAAGGACACAGGTCCGAAAACTAGTTAGATGGCTGTGATGGAAATTATCCCGGTGAGAACGATGGTGGTTTGGACTCAGATGTAGCAAGGAAGGAGGTGAGAAGGGTCTGGAGTCTGGACCTTTTTGGATGGAAGGGCTGACAACATTTGCTGGTAGGACAATTTTAGGAAGGGAAAAAAGGAACTGAGGATGACTTTGAGATGTCTGAACTTCTGACAGAATACATTTTTAACATGTTTTATTTGTATTATTTCAATTAATCCTCACAAAAATATGAGGCAAATGCTCCAATCACCCCATTTTATTAGTAATAGCAAAAACAGCTAATGTTTTCTGAGTATTTTCACTGGGTACTGCACACGTAGCATCACTTGTGTCATTACTCCTATTTAATATAAGAGAAACCGGAGGCCCAGAGGGGCTAAGTGGCTTTCCCCCAGTCACCCAGCTGGTACGTAATGGAGCTAGGATGTGGCCACACTGAGCCTGACTCTGGTGCCCGCACTCGGCACGGCCAGAGCACTCTGCTGCCTAATTCTATCATTGAGGGAATGGAAATTTAGCAGGTTGCATAATCTGCCAGAATTCACGCAGTTCAAATGTGGCAAAGCCAGAATTCGACCCCAGCTCTGATTTCAAAGCTCAGGCTCTTTGGCCTGAGGCTCTGCTGTTGGGTCCTGACCTTCTGAGGGCAGACGGCGTCCGAGACGGAGCCCCCTGGCATGGCCTGCACAGGGCTGGCTGGGGGCTATTGATGGCGGGAGGCCACTAAGGGTCGATCTTCCGACTGTGGGTACCATTTCCAGGCTGGGGATTCAGGCGGCTTCCTCGCCCCGGGTTCGGATGCCGGCCAGGGCTGCTGCGTGCCCTGGACCATGATGGGGAGACGTCACCAGCAGGCCCGAGCAGCACTGCAGCTCCATATGCTGGAACCACACGCGCCCAAGCAGCCTGCTACGCCCAGCAGCCTCCTCGGTCAGCTGCCAGCTGGAAAGGACAGACAAATCATGCACTCATTTGAATGGGCCAAAAGGTCCCTGCTTTCCCTTTCTGCTTGGTCAGTCAAAGGCCGCCCTAGCAGCCCCTGCCCCTAAAGCATAGGGAAATATTCTCAGTCCCTGAAAAATAGAAATGAAATCTTCTCACAAGAAGAGAATATGCCCAACTAATCAGCCCTGAGTGTCTTGGGTAATAGTTAACTCTGGGTGATTTTTTTTTCTGTTTCTTTCTTTATTTTTCTTTTTTGCCCCATTTTTAATAATGATCTTGCAAGCTTGTATATTTAAATAATGGATACTTTGATAATTATTTAAAAGACAAATCTAGGTGTGGACTCTGACTTAAGGCTCCTTATACTGAATGCTAGGTTCACTACTTGCTAGCTATGTGACCGTGAGCAAGTTTACTATTTAAATTATAGTTTTTCTGCTTGTTGAAAGGGGTTTCTAGGAGATCCTACTTCATAGAATCTTTATAAGGATTAAATGAGATAATATATGCAAATAATTTAGCAATAAATTCTAGCTGTGTTATTATTATAATTATTAACTTTTCAATTCTACTGGATTTTCTCTCCTCCATGTTATCTCCAGCCCCTTGTGCCCATGGGAGTGCTAAACTCATCTTGTTGGCAAAGAGAAAGACTCTTGGGAAAACGGGGAGCCCCTCCAATGGGTGGGCTGAGTGAGTGTTGATGAGAGAGAGATTTCTCTGGAAAAAGTAGCCATTTCATTATGTTTCTTAGCAAGGCAGTCAAACGAAGGCTGGCGTTTTTTCGCTATTCCCATTCTCCAGGGAGCACATCCACAGTGCCTCCAGTAAATTGGACTTTCAAAGGTAAATGTAAATTCTAGTGTTAATTTATTTAAAGTAAATTATTCAGAGAGTCATATGTCAGCAAACCTCATTTTGTGGCACTATATTAATGTCTTCCTTAAATACAGCTCGGCCTTTCTAAAAGCTGTTTTATGGGTCCAGGAAATCTGTCTATTACAAAGAAGTGCTTATTGTAAAGGATGTTTTAGTCTTTGGGTTCAATTAGGGAGAGAGCCAGGGTCAATGGGAGCCCTACGTGTGAAACAGCCTTAATAGCCGAGATGTAGTAGGGAAGTGGGAAGCCGGCTCAGGCACATGGGTTTTTACCCGGCAGGAAGGGATGTGAAGAAAGATAAGAGCAGGGCTTGACTCAAATTTCACCAGCCTTCAGGGAGTCCAGTGACAGCGTCTGACCAATCCATTGTAGTGGAAAAAAGGCAGGTTCGGTGTGGGAGCTTCTGGGTCCTAGTACCTTCTCAGGCATAGTTAATCTCTCCATGTCTGAATTTTCTTCTCTTTACACTGGGGAGAGGAATGTCTCAAATAAAATAGCTGTGAAATGATTTGAAAGATTCAAAGAGCCACAGAAATACAATGGATCTTATTTATGGCTATTAATTGCTATTTTTATTATCAGCAGATCTGAGTTGCACAGGATTGAATTGTCGATACTTCACAATTCTTGACATATTATCATCACTAAGGCCCTTTCTCTTATATACTTTATTTCTTTATTCTCTTTGATCCTGGTTCTTTATCTCTATTCCCTGCCACTTCCCGGCCCCCAACCCTGCCCCCGCCAGAACCACTCTTCTGTGTTTAGTATGTTCTTTAGAAAATACACACACATACTCATTCACACACATATGGGTGTTTTATGTGCATGGGTTTGTAATTTCCGTACAAATGGCATTGTTTGCTAGATCTCATATTGTTTCTTTTATCACCATCTCTGTGTTTTTAAGGATTGTCTGTGCTGCTACCTATACATCTAGTTAATCACGTAGAATTGCCACCTAGTATCTCAGAATAAGCCTTCCCCATCTTCAACAATTAACTTCCCCAGTAAAGAGCCTTCACGCTGCCTCTGACTCCCAGCCATTGCAAATGACAGCAATGATCACATTTGAGAAATACACGCCCAGGAGCAGAATTGGGCAAAGGACAAGAACAGGTGATTTCCAGAAGAGAAAACCCAAAGGACTAGCAAGCATTTGAAGTTTTGTTCAAATGTATTAGCAATCAGAAAAGTGTGAATTAAAACAAATGAGCTATCACTTTACATGTTATAGATGGACAAGACTTAGAAAATTGGAGAGCGCCAAGTGCGGGTGGAGATGAGGGATACAGGTCCTTGTCCGTGGCTGGTGGGGAGAGGTGGGGAGAGATGGCGAGTGGTAACTGACACAGTGGTTTGGGAGAACCATCTGGCAGTATTTAACCAAATTCAGACATGCTCATTTTCTGATAGGTATTAATTATATTATTGCCTTTTTGCATTAAAAATAATCATCAAACACCTACTTTTCTCATTAAAAATAATTATTCAATACCTACTAACCTAGCTCCACCTTGCTCTACCACGTCCTAGGGCTCAGACGCAATCCTTGTTCTCATGGAGCTTAAGATACAGGGGGATATGCTCGATCGTCTTTGTACCACCAGGAACTAGGAGGGCTCCTGGCTCACTCTAGCTCAGTAAATGTCTGCTGAATAAATGAAGAAGGAACAGCAGATATTAACCACACCACTGCTTTCCAATCTTACCATAAATGGACCAACTCAGCCCCTACGACTGTCCCCCAGGCAGGACTGGTTCTATTTGTCCTGCAACCTATTCTTGGCCTCCAGGACAAGCCTTAAACTCACATCCCCAACCCCCGCCCCCCTTCTCCATACACATTAAAGTTATTTGTAACTAACGTTCATTATCTTCCAAGCACTTAGCTAAGTTCCTTTACTGCCTAATACACATTCAGTGATGTAGGTATTATTATCATCTTCATTTTGCCCATGAGGAAACTGAAGCTCAGAGCAGTGATGGAACTTGCCTGAGGTCACACAGCTTTTGAGGTGCAGGCTAATTCTACCTCTGATTATTTTTGCTCCGTGGTCTGAGTCCCCCTCCACCACATCAGTTTGGGTAGAGTATACTTTAGTTTGGGGTGCCGTAACAAAACACCACAGACTAGGTAGCTTATAAACAACAGAAATCCATTTCTCACAATTCTAGGGGCTGGGAGTCCAAGATCAGGGTGCCAGCATGGTCAGGTGAGGGCCCTCAGGGCATCACAGATTCCTTACAGGTATCCTCACGCGGGGGAAGGGCAAGGATGCTCTCCCAGGTTTCTTTCATAAGGGCATTAATCTAATCATCCCAGATCACCCTATCACCTCCCCACATCCCACCTTCTAGTGCTATCCCATTGGGCATTAGGATTTCAATGTATGAATCTGCGGGGGTGACAGATACTCAGACCATAGCAGGGGGCATTTACCTTTGTGGCAACACCTAGTGCCTTAACATAATGCACATTATGTTCTTGGCAAATACACGCTGAACAAAAGCAGTATTTTTATAACTGTCTGTTAAGGCATTGGTTTTTCACTCTGAGGTCTGAATAATCACCAACACTAGCTCCCCGCCCTCACCCTCCAACAGCACAGCTTTAATCAGGAGAACCTGCTCATTAGAATGGAACCCCAAAGCTTTGCCTTAGCTCCTCCCAGGAGCCTCAGCCAGTCCGCTCCCAAATGGTTCTGTTCAGGGCTGAAAAGATTTATAGCATCCTCTGGTTGCTGACGATGTTTCTCTATTGATCCCACTTCCGGAGCTCTGCTCAGGGGACAGGGAGTGACTGAAATGCTAAATTTTTACCAGGCTCACTGCAAAATCAGCCAGACAGCCCAGGCCTCCTTGGGGACCAGGAGCTGAAGGCGGAGAGCCACTGAGTCACACACGCTTCCTCCTGACCTACAGTGGGCAAAACCTCCCCCTCCCTCCAGTCAGTGCCTCAACAGCCAGTTTTCAGGTTTATTGCAAGGTCTTTGCTTGCAGGTTTCAGCCTTCCCTTTCTCACAAGCCATTTACTCCACCATGGCCCTGCTGCACCTTATAGTCCCGACACGATAGCCCCTTTCACACTGGTGACCGGGATTGCTCTAAACATGTTTATCTTCTCCATTAGTCTTTACCCTCTTTGAGGGCAGGGACCATACGGCTCCTGCACTTAGAACAGAGTCTACCGGTGGAAATGCTGAATGAAAGAATGACACGCACACTGGTCAGTTTTCACAGCAGGGACTGAGAATGTGAGACCCACCTCTACCACAGGTGAGTTACAGATGCCCTAGTTCAGCTCTAAGATTCTGCAGGGCAGGAACACCATTTATTTCTGGTTTAGATAGAAGAGATCTTATCCATGGGATAAAAACTGGGTCAGGGATGGTATCTGTCCATACGCCACCCCTCCCTACTGTCACACCCATGACAGGCATCGTTGACTGTTCACGGTGTCCTCCTTTGCCGGGTAACCAGGCAGGCTCTCCTAATCGTGAGCGACAAAGCCCCTGTGCCACCCCTTTGGCTGGGAACAGTGAACCACGTTGTGCTTTGCGTGACAGATGGTACAAAGCCGTGGCTTCTCACAGTCTAATTGGAAAGAAAATGCTTTCACAAATAAAAAGATTAAATAACACCACAATGCTCTGTAATTTATTCACTCATTTAACAAAAATTTAATGAGCATCTATTATGTGCCGACAAAGATTTATTGAGCATATACCATATGAAATGCTGGGGATGTAGGAAGATGAATAAGGTGCCAGTCCCTGCTTTCAAGCGGTTTGTAGTCCAATGGAGGACATGGAAATATTGCATTTAATATACAATGTGGTAAGCTGTTGGCACAGAAAACATGGGATGCTATAAGAAACCATAAAAATGGCCTTGGGAAGTCTAACAAGGAACCAGAGAAAGGGTACTATATTCGTTTCTTGATACCACTGTAACAAATTACCACTAATTTGTGGCTTAAAACAACAGAAATTTATTCTTTCACAGATCTGGCAGCCAAAAGTCCAAAAATCAGGGCCATATTCTCTCCAGAGTCCCTAGGAGAGAGCCAGTTCCTTGCCTCTTCCAACTTCTGGTGGCTGCCAGCCTTCCTTGGCTTGTGGCTGCATCACTCCAATCTTCAACGCCACGATCGTCAGACCTCTCTCTGCTCTGTTATCCCATTGCCTTCTCCTCTGTATGTGTCAAATCTCCCACTGTATTCCTCTTATAGGATACATGTGACTGCACCTCATGACTCTTAATTTAGTCACATCTATAGTCTTCTTTTTGACATGTAAAGTAACAATCTAATTCTGGGAGTCAGGATGTGGATATCTTTGGAGGGTGGCATTTTTCAGCCTCCCACAGGTACCCAGCACTTGAACTGTGCCTGGCACATTACAGACACTCTGTTAAATGTTATGTGAATGAGTAAAGTTGCACCTAACCTGTGAACACAGAGATGAGTGTGTAGAGAATGATAGACTCTTGTGCAGAGAGTCCATGAGACAGGAATCAAGAGAGGAGGTCACAAGCTGGGGAAGATAGCAGGAAGACCAAAAGTTATAGAAACTGATTCAGTTGGACACCAAAGCAGAGCAGGCAGCAAGTAGGGACAGTGGTGAGCAACAGCAAGACACCAAGAAGAAAAGTCAGGGCCAGTTTAGGATTAACCTCTGTAAAATCGAAAGTTCACCAGCAGTCCATTTATGCAAGCTTTGCTGGGCTAGGACACCGATGAAAACAGTGGTAAGGATGCTGAGATGCTGGTGGGCTCATGGTTTCCATCTGTTTCTGGTGCTCGCAGTGCCCTCCCCAAACTGCCTCCCTAGCCTACTCTTACTCAACTTTCGGGTCTCAGACCACGTGTCTGTTCCTGACTCTGGCTCTCTCGTCCCTGCCCTCTTCCCACAGAGCCCAGGGCAGCCAGTTAGAGAGGAGAGCAGTAGTAGAGCACAGTGGGAGACAGTGAGGATGCTGGAACAGAAGCTCCGGGGGCAGGGATTTGGGTCTGTTTTGTTCACTGCAGTATCCTAGTGCCTAAAACAGTGCCTGACACACAGTAGACACCCAATAAATATTTGTTAAAAGAATGAATGAATGGGGCCAGATTTGGCATTCTAACCATGATTCTACAACTTACTGGCTGTAAGTAAATTGCTTAATCTCTCTGTGCCCCTGTGTCCTTATCTGTAAAAATCAGGAAACTAATATCTGCCTCATGAGGTTGTTCTGGAGAGTAGAAGGGCTGATGGGGCAAAACATTTAGAACCATGCTGGGACCAGAGATGTTTTTCAACTCCACACTGTAGAGGTACTCAGAAGTTTCCCCAAAGTCCCCTATATGTTTAATTTTAAAGTACATTCTAAACTATTTTCAAAACTGCAAATTTCAATAGGATGCACTCTCAAAAGTATCCTGCATCAGCACCAACCCACAGCAAGACACACGTGTTCCACTTGCATTGACTTTACAAATTGGTAAATGATACGACCTAAATTTTTAATATAAAGCTAGACTAGCAAAATGATATCTGTTCGCTCTGTTGGGGTTCTAAGGAGAGATTTCACTGGAACACAGGGTACATATTCTGGGGGGAGATGCTGGTGACTACTTTTATCTAATTCTGTTTAAGACAATGATAAGATTTGATTTCGTACATTTCCAAACATATGCAAAGACAGTAAAGTTTGTCTTATTTGAAGGAATGTCCTTCCTCCAGCCTAAAGGAAGAGAGAACCGTTGTGATTTGTTAAAATCATCAGTGTCTTAGCCCTCTGGTTCCACTGCAGTTATAAACCGTGAGGCACCAACATGGTGTCTGTCTTTATCTGTACTCACTCAATGGAAAGGAAGTTGTACCAGAAATGGCAAAGTGATAGGTTATTCTTTCAAAACATAGAGCTCAGCTGGTCCTCTCAAGTATTCATTCATTCATTTCAGAAATGAAAATTAACAACATACCATGTGGCGGGTATTGTGCTGGGTGCTGAGGTTGTAGTGGTGATGGGTGCAAGACAGACAGGATCCTGCCACGATGGAGCACAGAGCTCTCGGGCAGGAAGAACCTCAAACGATGAGAGGAAGTAAGAGTCCCGCGTGAGAGCTGAAGTCAATCACTTAGGTGGAGAAGGGACTTCCCTGGACTTTGAGAGGAAAAGAGACTTAAGCTGAGATCTGAACCATAAGTAGGAACAACAATAAGTAGGAATTTTTGTAAAAGGAAGGACGGTTTAATAAAAAAAAATGCAGGGAGGTGAGGGACAATATTCCAGCAGAGATAAGGACATGCATGAAGGCACAGAGGCAAGGCAGAGGACGCCATGCTTGCAGAACTGGAAGAAACTGATCATGGCTGGACCATAATGCTGGGGCTTTCACTCTCAGCCCTCATTTTTCAAACATGCTCACTGGTAGATCACTCAATGTATTTCTTGGCCTTTAACTGATTTTTTCATTTCAATTCCCTTTTTTGGTTGTTGCCTGCCCCTTTCTAATATCCACTTTTCCAGATGGTTACCACTGTTTGCCATGTGTCCAACATCCCTTCAACTTTTTGATCTTCTGCAGCACCCTTAACTCTGCTTTCCTATCTTGGTGAAAATGACACCTTCCTGTCTGGTGGCCGCCCCAAAGCTTTTCTCATCTGCCTTTGTTGGGACTCAGATTTCATACCCACAGATAGCAATCTTCAAAAGGGAGATTGATCCCAGAGTAATAACTCTCCAGCCTGAGCTTTGCAAAATGAGAGAAAGTCTTTGATCCCTCTCTGGTTGCCCCTTGGAATGAAACAAAGTCTTTGAAGTTTGTCACACCTAGAAATGAGAAAACAGGACCAGTGGAGACACAAGGTTTAGTAAGACCAAGATGATGTTGTGTGTAGGTTACTTTGTTAAAGGATTTAAGATTTCCAAGAATCTTATTTAGGTTTAGGCTGTCAAAATTAGCATCAGAAATTAGATAACTCAAGCTGAATGCTCTTCCCCCATCCTCCTGGCTACATGCACCACGGTGGCGATCCCACACTGTAACACTTTCTCCCCCTAAGAACTTTCCAGAATGTATTCCAGATGCCAGACAAGTCAATATTCAGATGCATTTTGCATAGTCCACAAACACACACTATCTGCCTTCTAGAATTGCACAGAGAAACGTGATTTGCCACTGAGAGTTAGGCAACAGGCACAAACAGCAGCGCCATCTGAGCACCAGCTCGCCAACCCTGAAGCCACGTGATTCACACCGCAAAGGAAATGGAATCCAAAATGCTGACTGAGTTTACTTTGTAATCAGGTCTACCAGGCAGGGATGGTTATGGGTTGCTCTGGGGCCTGGAAGCTCTCCCCTAAATAACTCAGTCCACCCTGTTTTCTCACTAGATCAGCAACATGTACTGAAGATCAGTTAAAGCATGTGTTCGTTAATTATCCTCCAGAAGAAGACCGTAACCAGTCTCAAACAGGAAGTGTTTTTACCGTGTGCTCAATTCTAGCACTAAGTTGCCAGTAGGTGGCAGAAATTCAAAAAAATTTAATAATTCTGCTTTCTTTTAAAGCAAAGTCCAAGTGTGTTGAACCCAATCTTCGATAGTCATGTCACATCTGTATGAGATTAGAAGCGGTGAAAGAAATGCTTGTGAAGCTGATGGATAACCAACTTGGATTTACCACGGTTTTAAGTAATTTCGGAAATTTCCTTGGAGGGTTTAAAAAAAAAAAAACCATGGTACAAAGCATTTAATCCATTGTATTATTTTTATGACTAGTCATAAGGAATTGCTCTGTATTATGTGGATTTTATTCTATAGCCAACTCTGGTCTTGGGTCTTTTTATTGTTGGTCCACACTCACCACCCATGAATTTTGAAATACTGTAGTTCAAAGTTTTCCAAAGAAGATGAAGTTGGCAGCTTCTAATGAACTCTCAGTCTACAATAAATAGTCTGATAGAGGTTGGTTTTTTTTTTAATGCTTAAAAGTGGCTTTTTAAAAAACAAAACAAAACAAAACAAAACACACACACGCATATACATATTTTCCAGATGCACTCAGTAGCCAGAGTTATGTGGAAATACGAACCAGAAATGTGAAGGAATAAAATTTCAAGTCATGGAGAGGAAAAAAATCTGACATAAATAGTTCCAATTAAGATCTACAAGATATTGTTTATAGACTTTCAAGTGGGACCCTTTGAAAGCAACAGGAAACACACAACATATGAAACGTAATGAAAAGTTTTCCTTCTTATAGAACTTAGGAGAAAAACCAAGCTCTGAATGGTTGGGTTTTTTTGAAAGACAAATCAAGCAACACCCAGAAGCCGCTTAGAGGTTTTGGAAGAGGTTTTTGGAACATTTTGGGTTCTGTCGGTAACTTTGAAATTCTTCAGGAAAGACTGCCATAGAAATACAAAGAATTAAGGAGGAGTTTTTGGTGATACCAAGGAATCAACTCACCACTGCAAAAAAATACATTCTTTCCATATTTGTATTAGCGTTTTTCCTCCCTCCTGATACACAGAGAGGCAAGACGCAACCTAATTTCATTTCAAACAGATACTGAATTTCCCTCCACCAGCTGTGATGCAATCCTTTGCAAGCCAGCTTCTCCACCCAGTGGTTCTGTCCCTGGGCGACCTGCCAATAACCACACCAGTTTGTCACTGTGGCTGTTCTTTAGGTTTGGAAGCAAAGAGCTGGGTGGGTGGGGACCCATCCCCGATTACCCTATGCTTCTATTACTTATACCAGAGGCCAGTGGTATTTCAGAATTAGGTCCCCTGACCAGCAGCAACAGCATCACCTGAGAACCTGCTAGAAATACAAAGCCTTGGACCCTCTCTTTAGACCTACTGAACCAGAAACTCTAAAGGTAGAACCCAGCAATCAGAAGCTCTCTAGGTGCTTCTGATTCACACTCAAGTTTGAATCTTTCAACAGAGTAGAGGCTCACTGTATTCAAGATTTAGGGGCTTCTCCTGCAGGCTGTGAAGTGAATCCCTAAGTACCAAGGGTGGAGGCAAGGAGGGCAGACTTTGGAACCTGTTTGGTCATTCTCAGTATAAGAGCGTGATTTTCTTTGTTTTGTGAGTGGAGTTATTTTCCCACAAACCGAGTTTACTTTCTGAAAATCAATATGGTGGAGCATAAGAGGGAGGTCTTCAACTCTACCACTTTTTAGCTGTGCAACTTTGAGCAAATGACTTAATTTATCAGTGCCTCAATTCCTACATCTGTAAAGCAGAGGTAATACAAATTCTACTTTTCTGGATTGTAAGGATTAAACGAGGCAGTGCATGAAAAGCATGAAAAATAGTGCCTGACATGTCACAACCATAGTAAGTGTTCCATAGTATCATTTTTATGGTCCTTCAAAATCAAACTCACTTGTCACCTCTGAGTCAAGGTCTTCCTGCCTCCACTACCCTAAATTGGTTGATCCTTTTTCTGTGCTGTAACTATATTTGTCCTTAGCATTTATACATTAGCCTTGGTCATGGCTTACACTCCTTAATGGAAGAGGAGTGGTTTTCTAACTGAAAATCGGGATGTTATTCCTAGAAGAAAAGGGTAGAGAATTTAAGAAGGGGAAAACAACACATATCTATAATGGGCATAATACTTAGTCTTTGCAAGTTATTGTTTCTTCTGCAAAATCAAGTTAAACTAACAAATAGTCATTGAGCCCAACACACGTAGCTGTATGTAGACATATAGTCACATCATGAGTTTTGGTTACATGAATATCCAATGATTATCTACATATTGCTCACAAGTGACCCACCATGTGGCGTGTTATATTTTTCCTGTGTAACAGGTGTCAGAGAAAATTATGAAAGGCTTTTGTTGGCAAAACAAGATTAAGTGGATCTAGTTCAACCATCCAGGCTGTCTTTGCTTTTCATTGTCTTTGACCTATTTTATAATTCTGTACATTGCAGAAAACTAATAATTATGTGTGTTATTGTTATACATAGAAATGCAGATTATTGTGTATGGTGGAATGTTGTAGTAGGCAGATTCTAAGATAAACTCCCAATGTCCTAGGATAATCTTTTTCTCTTAAATGTAGGCAGAACATGTGAATGAGATATCATTCCTGTGATTATGTTACGTTATATGGCAGAAGGGAGATTTTGGGGGGTAGACATAATCTAATCACACGAGCCTTAATCTCACGGGCCCTTTAAAGTAGAGAGTTTTCTCCAGCTGATGGCAGAAAGGGAAGTTTGAGAGATTTAAAGCACCAGAAGATTCTGACATGTAGTTGCTGGCTTTGAAGATGAAGGGGACTGTGTACAAGAACCAAAGAAGGGTTTCTAGTTGTTGACAGCAATCTCAGCCAATAGGCAGCAAGGAAATGGGGTCCTCGGTTTTGTAGCTACATGGAACTGAATTCAGCTAGCATTCTAAGTGAGCCTGGAAGCAGATTCCTAGACTCTCCTGATAAGAGTCCAAGCTGGCCAACAACTTGATCTTGGCCTTGGAAGACTCTAAACAGAATACTCAGCTGAGCCCATCCAGACTTCCCACCAACAGAACTGTGTGAGATAGTAAATGTGTGTTGTTTTAAGCTGTGAAATTCGTGATGATTTGTTACGCAGCAACAGAAAACTATTATGAACGAAATTGATTATTGCCCTGTAAATAGATCATTTTGCTTCTCTTTGTGAATTCATTTCAGGATTCCTTTTTCCTTATATGTGATTCTGATCTTTGAATTCACCTTTGTACTAGTTGTAACATTTTACTGGTTCCTACAGGGATGAGTGGAATAAAACTCTTTGATACGTGCTCGGTTTATATTGGTACTGTAGTTAGGATTTTAACTTTTTTATTTGAAAATTGCTCTAACACTGGAATGACCAATTGTTTTGTGTTTTTTATTTGTTATATTCTGCAAACCTGTTACTCATTCAGTCTATCTTTTTTTTTCTTTCTAAAACTTCATTTAACATGGTAAATCACACCAGGTAGTTTATCAGTTGCCTTCTGCCCCTACTTGCCAGCATCTCTTCTGGAGCCCTCAGTCCCAGTACTCCTGTCGGGATTGGTTACCCTCTAAGCCTGCTGCAGAACTGTCATCCTGGAACTTCCCTGTATCACCGCTCTGTGAATCTCCTTCACTTTTCTCCTTTTCCTTATTCCACTTCTTGAATTCTTTCTTTGCTTATGCCCTTATTTTGTGGGATAGCATCCTTCAGTAGCTTCCTGGAAAATGACGTATGAGAGGTCAACTTTTAAAAATATTTCATATTTACATAAGCTTTTCTTCAACTTTTACTTGATTATGAAAGTAATTGTGTCGAAAATAATTTTCCCTTGGAATTTTGAAGGCATTATCCATTTGTACGTTAGCTTTTAATGCTGCTCTAGAGATGTCTTATGCTCTTCTGAATCTAATTCTTTGTATGTGTCTTGGTCTCATTGTCCCTCTCTCACCACTTCCAAAGATTTTTGAATCTTATTTTTGGTCTGGGATGTAACAGAATTTCATAACAATGTGCCTTGGTGTGGGTCATTTAAATTCAAAGTATTGGCCAATGGATGGGTTTTTTTCAATATAGAAATTCAGGCTGCATCATATTTGACCCTCAGCAGCAAGCGGTATAACTGGCTACTCTCTCCTTCCTGAAAGACTCCTGCATTTTCCTTGGCTTGTGTCTCACTCTTCTTGTTTTCCTCCCAGTTTTCTGATGGTTCCATTTTAATCCCCTTTGTATCTTGTCTTTGGGGTTCTCTGTTTTTCCTTATCTAAAATATTTTCCTTCCTGTGTCTTTAAATACCATTAATATGCCATCAAAATGCCAACTATATCCAAATACGCATCTCCAGCAAACTTCTCAGCTCTGGGTCATACATGCAATAGCCTACCTGACACCTTACATCTCAAATTCAGTGTGTCTCAAGCTGAACCTCTATATTCTCCTTACATTTACCTCTGGTCAGTGGCTTCCCTCTTTAGCATCAGTTGTGGGAGCCAGAACCAGGAATCTTCAGTGCTTCCCTTCCCCTTGTCATTATATCCAATCCCATCCAACTCCAGTCACTTCCACCTGTAGAACATTTCTTGAGTTTCCATCCTCTTATCTCCATCTCCGTGGCCACCTACCACCACTGCTTTCCTGGTGGCTGCAACAGCCTCCCAACTGATCTCTTTATGTCTATTCTTTCTCCAAGTCATCATTCTCCAGGTAGTAGTTTTCAGGTCAAATCTAATCATGTTAATTTTCTGGTGAGAATTCCTCAATAGTTTCAGATTGCACCTAGAATAAAATTCAATATTCTTGAGGGACCTAAGGCCCAAATGACCTGGCCCCTGCCTACCTCTCTAGAACCTATGCCACCCTCTTCGTTCCCATTTTGCTGCAGTCACACTGATTTTGTTTATGTGTTGAAAGTGTCAAATTTTTTTCCACCTCAGGGACTTTTCCTAGAATTTTTCTTTCCTCCCATCACATAGCTGCTACTCATCACTCATATTCAGCATAAAGTCACCTTCCAGAAAGGCTGTTTTCTGATCACCACAGTATAAATGAGGGTCCTCTTTCATTCCTTCATTCCTTTTCCTTTATAATACTTACCAAAATGTAGAATTTGTATAATCTGTTTGTTTCTATTTTTCTTTTCCATTAGATGGTAGATTCCATAAAGGCAAGAACTATGTCTGTTTGCTTTACCACTATTCCCAGCACCTAGGATGGAGTCTTAGCTGTTACATGAACAGTTATTCACTTGGAATTTTAAAATCTGACTCCAATCCAGGCCTCTTCACTAACTGTGTAAATTTGGGCAAGTTACTTAACTTTTCCTGGTCTTAGTTTTCTATAAAAAAAGGATAATTGTACTGACTTCACAAGGCCATTGTGAAGAATTAAAGGACAGAATTCACAGGAAATGATTTGCACAGTGCCTGGCACATGTTAAGTGTTAAGTAATTTTAGATGAAAATAATAATGATGGTGAGAAGCTATAATTTCAGAGCCAAGAGTGAGAGAAATGGGATGAAAAGTCAAACAAAAAGGTTTTGATTGTTTCTACATGTTTCAGTACATGTGTTCTGATATAGCAAAAATACCACAGACTGAGCGACTTATCAATTTCTCATAGTTCTGGAAGTTGGGAAGTCCAATATCGAGGCACTGGCTTTCTGGTTCACAGATGGCTGTCTTCTCACTGTGTCCTCACATGGTGGAAGGAAGGGGTGAGAGAGTCCTCTGGGGTCTTTTTTCATGAGGGCACTAATCCCATCCATGTGGTCTCCACCCTCATGACCTAATTACCTCCCCAAGGCCCCACTTCCTACTACTATCACACTGGGGGCTAGGGTTTCAACATAAGAATTTGGGGGGTTGGACACAAACATTCAGTCCATAACACTACCCAAAGCTCCACAAATTATTGACTTTTATTGTACATGATCACAAAAGCATGTGCCCAGCTACCCCACTATCTGTGTTCCACAACTGGGTGACTACAGAAGACACTGTTGTTGTCTACCCCATTTATTTCTTCTCTTCTTTCTTACTAATAGCACATTCTTTCTGTTCCCTCCAGAGATTCATCCTTTCCAGACGACCATCTGCAAGCCAAGCCCACCTTGGGAGTCCTACTCCCCTTGGCAGTGACTGATTTTGGAGCAGGCATGTAACTCAGTCCTTGTCAGTGAGATGAGGAGGGAGTTCTGCTTGGGGTTGGAGAGAGCCCTGGGAAATGTCTCCTTTTGAGAAGGTGCACAGGAAGAAAAAGTCCCCTTCTGCTGCCCCAGGACCCTGGCTGTGGCATCTGTAAATGGCATCTGTAAATCTGCGACTATTAGGGGAATTGGTCTTGGAAAGAAGCTGCTGTAGAGCAGAGAAACAGAAGGAAGATGGATCCTTCGTGACATCATTGAATGACTGTTTTACCATGCTTGAGATCTGCCCTCTTTCTCCTTTGAGTGTCTGGCCATAGGAGACAATTTGCCCTAACATTTTGTCAGGGCATAATGTCACATGGAGCCCAGAGCATCCCAACCAGGACTCAGTGGCTAGCTGTTCATCAGAGGCTGAGGGCCATGGCCCTCTGACCCTCTTCCCAACTTTGAGATAACAATGGTATTTAGTCATTTATTAGACATAGATTACTTGGGGTGGGGTGAGGAGGAGGGAATTTGAAAATACTTTTGCCAGTAAACAGAACTCCCTCTTTGAGTGTCCGTAAGTGGGTGGAGTGATGTATAAACTCGCCACGCCCAGCGACAGGACTGGGCCACAGTGGCTCCAGTGAATAGACCCTTGTTTCCACAACATTATTCTTCCACAGCCCTGCCAGATGGAAAACATCGTGTGTTTTTCCTCTAGAGATAGGGGATCGATTCATTTTCCAAATGTATCAAAAGAACATTCATTGTTTTGGCTCTCTTTGGCTCTGTTTTGGAGGATTTTTATTACCCCAGACTTCAGAGGTCTTAGAAGATTCTAAAATGGAAGCAGGCTTCCCAGGCCCAGGCTAAGTTCTGATTAACCCGTGAGGCCAGAGAGCATCGGCATCAGAGGGGGCCTGAAGATTCTGTTGTCCAACAGGCATTCCTCATGCAGTTTCCTCTCTGCCTACGCCCACGCTGGGCCTGAGAAATCTTGTAGAGAAGTTTAGTGGCATTCCATTTCATGTCAAGTTAGTTCTAAAGTTAACACCTAAGGCAAAATTGCAGGTGGTCAAAGTGGCCTTGAAGGAGCCTTGCATATGGTTTGCTGCATACAACCCTGCATATATACATCTGCACCTGCCTGTATAACTCTATAATATATTTGACAATCTGTAATAGTGCCTAACAAAGAATGTATGGAAAATGTAGAACGTGGTTAGACTAATACTCAGCAAGGCAAGATGCTCCCACCTCTCATGCCACGAAAGGCCAGAGGCACGGAGAATATGAAGGAAACAGAAGTTTCATATCCCCCCATCCTTTATTAAATGATATCCATATAGTTAACTGTACGTGTGGTCTCTACACTGGAAAGTTATGGTTTAAAGTCTTTTTAGTTTTTTTACATATATATAATGTATATATGTAAAAGAAATAGATATATCTATATCTATCTATCTATCTATCTTGGAGAATGCGAGAGAACTTATTCCAAGTCACATTAATGGTTAATGGTGGTAGGAAAACCTCACAGCCCCACATTGTCCCTGGCAGGGATTTGTACATCCAACACTAGGAGGCTGAGTGTATTTGTGCCAGAGGTTCACACACCTGCCCAGGTGTCCCAGAGCTAGGAAGTCATGACACTTTTACAGGACACCATGGACAAATCGATATGTGAATCTTAAAATGATTACATCAATACTCTGTTACCAAATCAGGTCTGAAATGCCCTGACAAGTGCCAAAGGCTTCAGAAAAAGTCATTTCTTAAATGCCTTCTTTTCTTTCTTTTTTCTTTCTCTGCCTGTTTCACAGGGTTATTACAATAAGGAAAAAAAAAGATCTTTGCTAATGTTCTCTGTGACTTTCAAAGAATGATAATTTTATATTGTTTTAAGAGGCACAGAGATCCCAGTCCATATACCCTACTTTGTGGAATCATCAAAGTAAGTGGTGAAGAGTTGTGAATATAGGTGTGGCCCACGGCCCCTGAAAATCTGGAGATTGCTTGGGTTTTGGGGGAGGGTGGCTGACATTCTGCCATAGTGAGAAGCCCTAGACATTTGTGGATCAGGGTATGAATGCTGGGACTTGGAGGGGACACTGTTGGTAGAACAGAGGAGACTAAACTTGATGATGCATCTAGTCCTGTTAAGGAAGTTACCTTGGATGGGCCCAGTCAAGGTGCAGAATGGGACCCCATCTGCTAAGACTTCTAATTTCTTGGAAATAACAAACAATCAATGGGACTGTATTGACATGTTCTAGGTAGGGTGACTACACCCTTCCCTCTCCTTATGCCACTGAAATTCTGATAGGATTGAGAGAAAGAAGAAACTTCGAGTCTGTTATCTTTCATAAAGCTCTGACATTCAAAACACAACAATAGATCTATGCAATTCAGTATTATTTTGTAATTTTTGCATGCATATTTCTTTACTGTCTCTAATTCATTCAAGAAGGATTGGAGGGCAATGGACTTATCTTAGGTTCCCTCCAACCTTTTCCCTCACCAAGCCCTAAACAGGCTGCAGCAAGCGCCTCGTAGCTAGTCTCCCTCTCCAGAATGCCCATGCCTGCCGCAGTCCACTCACCAGCAGCCAGTGCGACCTTTCCCAAACATGTACCACCCGCTGTCCGGTTAAAAACATAATACAAGCCTCATATGTTGTTTAAATGTTCTAGCAATCACATGAATAAAAAGTAAAAAGAAACATGTGAAATTAATTTTAATAATACATATAAAGTATATCACTTAGATATCAAAAATACTATCATTGCAACATGGAATCAACGGGGAAAAATTACTAATGAGGTATTTTACATCCTGTGTACTAAGTCTTCAAAGTCCAACATACATTTACACTCACAACACATCTCAGTTAGGACTGGCCGCATTGGAAGCACTCAGTAGCCACACACACCTTGTGGCTGCCACAATGGACAGCACAGACCTGGTGGATCACATCACCTCCGCGATTCCCCTTGCTGGGTTGCCCCGTTTAGGGTGTCTATTTCGTGTGTGTAAGTTCTAGGACTGCAGGGATTTGGGATATGTCTCTAGCACCTAGAATAGCGCTTAGCAGGTAGCAATGACACAATAACTATTTGCTGATAAAGCTGATTATTGAATGGCTGTGTGTTTTGCCTACGAATGAAAGAGCATAGAAAATGGTCTGGAAGGATAGGCACCAAGAGGACTGCAGTGGTTACCTGGGGAAGGGACAGGTTGGAGAGGGTGATCATGAGGAACTTCGTATGTGTTATGTTTTCCTTTTGTATGTGCTTTTGATTTCCTGTGTATTGGGCTATTACTTGTGCAATAAAAATGAATAAAAGTAATTTTAAAGATAAAAAGGAAGATAATGGCTCTTTATAACCAGAAAAACTGAAGGTAAAAATCCAGAATTAACAAAGACGAGAACTGGGTTATGATGTTGGCTTCCTATGGCGGCGGTAACAACTTATCACAAACTTAGTGGCTTAAGACAAGCAAATTCATTTTCTGACGATCAGAAGTCCAAAATGGGTCTCACTGGGCTAAAATCAAGATAACACCAGGGCTATGGTCCTTCTGGAGGCTCTAGGTGAGAATTCATGTCCTTCCCTTTTCCACCTTCCAGAGATTGCCCACACACCTTGGCTCATGGCCTCCTCTCATCTTCAAAGCCAGCAATCCCGTCACTCCCACCCCTGGTTCTGTCATCCCACCTCCTCTGTCTCTCCTGCCTTCTTCTTTCACTTACAAGGACCCCTGTGATGACCTTGGCCCCACCTGAGTAATCCAGGATAAGTGCCCTTCTCAAGGCCCTTACCTTACTTGTGTGTACAAAGTCTCTTTTGCCAGGTCAGCTAACATGTTCCCAGGTTCTGGAGATCAGGATGTGGACATCGTTGGGGCCATCATTGTTCTGCCACCACAGTTACCTCGTCAGACTCAGCTGACTGCCTGCCTGTGATGCGGGATGGGCCCCATCTGTGGGCCCTGGGGTCACTGAAACGAAGCCTGGCTGCTGCTCCTGCTAGACGTGGGTCCCTGGCTTGCTCTCCAAACTGATCATTTTCAGAAACCAGGTAAGGCTGATCTTGGAGTTCCTACAATTTGTGCCTGTCATTCCCCTTTGGGTGAGAGCTGGATCTAGCTCCTGAATGTGTGTGTGCAGCCGCTCAGACGGCCCCCAGCAATTACCACCTCCTGGTATTCAGGCCCAGGTAACCCTCTCCCCTAGACCGTGGGCTGGACTTACTGACTTGCTTCTAATGAATAGTATATGGTGGAAGCAATGATGTTACTCCCAAGATTTGGTTACAAGAGATTGTGGCTTCCATCTTGAGTCCCTTCTCACATTTTTTTCTTATTCCAAGGAAATAGGGGCCAGCTGCTAAGCCGTGCACTGCCCTGCAGAGAGGCCTCTGTGGCAAGAAACTGGTATCTCTGGCCCACAGCTGGGGAGGACCTAAGGCTGCCAACAGTCACATGAGTGAGCATGGGAGAGGGTCCTCTCCCTGTGCAGACCTGAGACGGCTGAAGCCTTGGCTGACACCCTGATGATTAGCCTTGTGAGACCTGGAGCCAGGGGCATTGTCTTAGTCCACTCAGGTTGCTATAACAAAGTACCATAGACAGAGGAAATTTTAAACAACATAAACTTATTTCGCACAGTTCTGGAGACCAGAAGTTTGAGATCAGGGTGCCAGTACGGCTGTGTTCTGGTGAGAGCCCGCTCCCAGGCTGTAAACTTCTGACTTCTCGTATGTCCTCTCATGGTGAAGACCGGCATAAGGAAAGTGTTCTCGTGACTCTTCTAAGTGCACTCTATTCCATACCTCTAATCCTAATTACCTCTTAAAGGCCCCACCTCCCAAAACCATCACATGTGGGGTAGGGTTTCAACACAGGAATTTGGGGGAACATTCAGCCCATAATATCCTGAATGTATTAACATATTCGGTTCATAATAGAGACTTGGCTAAGCTGTGCCTGGATTCCTGACCCAGAGGAAAGGTGATATATTAAATGTGCAGTGTTTAGTTCCTTAGGTTTTGGGGTGATTTGTTACACAGCAATAGATAACCAGATTCTTCCCTCCTTCCCCTCCTTCCCCTCCTTCCCTCCTTCCCTCCTCTCTCTCTTCTTTCTTTCTTTCTTTCTTTCTTTCTTTCTTTCTTTCTTTCTTTCTTTCCTTCCTTCCTTCCTTCCTTCCTTCCTTCCTTCCTTCCTTCCTTCCTTCCTTCCTTCCTTCTGTCTTTCCTTTTCTCTCTGTCTCTTTCACTCTCTCTCTTTCTTTCTTTTCTGGCCTGATCTAGTGCCCTAAGATAACTTATCCTAAAGAAGGTCAGATAATAAATATTTCAAACTGTATAGGACATGTATAGTATCTGCTTAGTATTCTTTCTTTATATATGGTTTGTCAACCCCAGAAGCCCATGTATGCTGGGTCAAAAGCAGTTCCTTCCAGCCTGTCTCCTCAAACCTTTCCACAGTTTCCCACATCTCCAGGAATAAAAGCCAAAGGCCTGGTGATGGTCTGCAAATTCCTGCACATTTAATATGCACATCCCCCTACCATCCTGTTCCAGCTGCACTGACTTCCTTGATGGTCCTTTTATGAGCATCCTGCTCCTCCTTCAGGATGTGTGAGCGTCTGTTCCCTTCACCTGCAGTGCTTTCCCCCCCGAAATCCACACGGCTTGTTCTTTCACCTCCCGCCTGTCTTGACCATCCTATTTAAAACTGCACCCTCATCTCCTTCCCCAAAATTCTTACTTCTTCTCTGCTTTATCATTTCCCATCTTACATACTAGATATATACATATATATATATATATATATACATACATATATATGTATATATATTTATGTTGTTACATCTTCTGCATTAGAACTTAAGCTCTATGAGGCCAGAATTTTTTTTTTTTTGGTCTGATTTTCCTCACAGCTGTAGGCCCAGTATTCATAAAAGTGCATGACACTCAACAAATATGTGTGAATGAATGATGTTTTTAAAAGAGCACTGGTCTGGATTTGAGGAGCCCTAGCTTCTCACTTCACTATGCCAAGACTCCCTGTGTGGCTTTAAGTATAAAATATTAAGCAAAATTTATAATAAGTAGGTGCTATTGCTGTGTACTAATTTCATGTCTCGTACTCTGCTAAGTGGTTTATAAACATTACCTTATTTAATCCTCACAGCAAGTGCTATTATTAGCTCTTTTTTTATGGATGAAGTTCACAGAAGCTGAATTTCATCATCTGTAGAAATGAAAAGGTTTCAGCCAAATAATCCCTAAGGTCTCTTTCCCCCTCAAAAGTATGTCTTTTTATTTGAAAATTTATCTATGTCTTTCTATTTGAAAAGATGGGTTTATTTATCCATGACTCAAAGGAAGAAAGTAAAATCTCAAAGCTCCATCATAAATTTGAACCTCAACACCACTTTCAGATAAACAATCTTTTGCTTCTTTTTATTCTGAAATGCTCACCTCAGCTTTGGGTAAGTTCCCTGGAAATGAATTATCACCACAGTACACGCCTTCCATTTGCAAATAACTTCCAACACGAATACCCAAAGTGTGAGGTTAAAAACCCTTACATTTTGAAAGAAAATCCATGACCAATTATTTTTAGGGCACCTGAAAAAGGTTCCATGTTCATTATTGGTTTCCTATTAGTAGTGGAATTCAGAGCTGTTGTCACTGAATGTTCTTTGCCTCTAGCCTAATAGCCTTTCTTCAGCAACTTGTCCTAAGAAAATTGGATTAAGGAAAAGCTCTATGAGACTCTGTACCTACACCTCGAATCACACACTTGAAGGCTGGAAAGGACCAGAGTGATAACATGAGGCAACTCTCATTTTGCAGAACAGGGGAAGGAAGGCTCAGAGAAGGTAAACCACTTACCCAAACACACACAGCTAACAAGTGACAGAGTTGGAAATTTGAACACTTTACCTGATGCCAAAACCCATGCCTTTTCCACCTAATCACACTTCCTTATTGTGACCTTGAAAGACAAGTTCCTTTTTGAAATTTTACTTGGAGCGGCAGTTTTTTTTTTTTTCTCTTCCCCAACCACAACAAATGCAGCAGAGGACACAATGCAATACAAAATGCAATACATTTTCATGGTGTGTTCAGCGTTTGATGGAAATCAAACAGTATTTTGCATGAAAGTAAACAAATAGTACGACGGGGCACTCACTAGCCTTACTATAATCTATAATGGTCACAATTATGCAAAAGAATATAAGCAACAGATTAAATGAGTTATCAGCACTTCCTAGAGTTTGAAATACAATAATGAAAATGAGACTGAGAGTAATAGCCTTGACTAAATGCTTATCATATGCCAGGTGTTGTGCTAAATGATTTCAGTCCAAATCCAGATGTAACAAAGAACAGAGAATGCATAGATTCAAATCCTGGCTCTGCTATTTGCTAGGCTGGTTATTTAAACCACAATTCATCATTAAGGCATATCCACATAGCAGGGATAACTCCGGCACCTACTTCATAAGATTGCCGTAAGAATTAAGCGTGTAGAACAGGCATTGAGGTTTTAGCACTTGCCAGGCTCTGTTCTGAGTCCTCAACCAGTGTTAGCTCTCATTGCCTCACTCCATCCTCACCGTGAGCCCAGAAATGCTTGTTCCGGCCACTGTGACTGACGTAATTACACACGAGGATACTGTAAGGAGAAGTGCCTAGAACATAGTAGAAATGCAATAAATACTGCTTCAGTGAATAAGCTCATGAGCTGTGTGCCCCTTCTGCCTTCATTCTGCAGTTGAAGAAACTGTGTCTTAGTTCATTTTTTAAGGATCACACAGCTAGGCTTTGTGATAGGATGGTATTTTCAAATGTGTGATAAAGAATCATATCAAAATGCAATTACATGAACATGAGAGAAGGATGATCCTAAATTTGTTCTAATCAGTTTTAATAATTTGATTATTTTCATATATGATTAGTCATTATGTTAAGGTGTCAGTTACCAGGGGCATACCTGATCCTGACCGGGACAGATCAGCGTGCTGGGCTAAACCTGTAGGCGATGCAGAGCCACAGGGCATTAGATGTGGGGCGACATGTGCAAAGTCATTTAGGGAAGATGAATGTGGCATCAGTGTGCACGAAATATTGGAGGGCCAGGGGCTGGGTGCAGGGACGACTGTACAGCAATAAGATGGGTTGGAAAAATACAGAAACCACCTCAGAGTTATTCAAAATCATTAGCTTATTCTGAGAGCCAACCCCTTCCCACCTCCAGATCTCATTCAGCAGGACACAATGAGCAGGAGGAAACCTAATCGAGCCTGGCAAATTCCAAGTGGCCTCCAAGTACTCCCAGCCCAGGTAAGAAAGGCTAGATGGAGAATCTGCCTGACCCCAGGGATATTGATAGGGTCCTTTGCAGGGGAAGAGAAAAATTCGATCTGGGATTTACCTGTGACTGTCAGAGGGGATGGTGTGCACTCATGAATAATCCAGAGGGAATTCAGAACCCTAGAGTGTCCACTGCTCCGCTGTCAGCTGGCTTGGCTGATGGATGTGACTTAGGGTCATGTCACCCCACAGCACCTGTTTCTACTCCTCCTTTGCAGCTCAGCTCTACCACATCAAACACGCTAGGACAGACGTGGAGCCGGGTGAGGCTGGGGAGAGAGGAAGAGCTAAGGTGGAACATGCTGGACACTAGGGCTGGCTTGGTCTGAGGGATCAATCATGTCAGCCTCGGTCTCACTCGGAGCAGTCAAAACAGTGTGGTCTCCATGCCCCCCCAGCGCTTCCGCCAGTGACGACCAGAGGCAAATCCAGAAGTCAGGGTGTGAAACATATAGGGGCTGCAAGAGAGAAGGGTGGACTTGTCTTGTGACAATGTCGGCAGAGTCAGGACCCCTTGACCATCACTGGCCACTGTGTTTGCAACTGTACCCAAGAGGCTGTGATGACGTTTGGAGATGTATACAGGGAAGGGATGGAAAAAGGGAAGGATTCCTGAATCAGTGGGGGATGAGCTTGAAGGAAGCAATGTTGTGCATCAAAAAGAGCAGACTGTAGGGTCCAAGAGACTTGGGTTCAAATCCCATCTCAGCCAGTTTTTGATTGTGTGACTTTGCACAGGTTTTGTCACCTATCTGGGCCTCAAGTGCATCATCTGGAAAATATGGATAATCATGATGCTAATAGGAAATAACACCTAATGTTTTGGAGCACTAAGCTATGCCAGAATTATAATGTATTACACAGCAAAATATATAAAAGTTATATATATATTCAAATTATGTGACTTTGAGTCCTACCTCTGTAACTAATTAAGTAAACCTGAAAAACTAACTTCTCCAAGTTCTAGTTTTCTCATCTATTCAAGGAGTGAGTAAATGGAATAGTGTGGTTATGAACAGTCCCATAGTTGCTGCTTACTTGGCGTTAGTTTCTCCTGCCATCTTTCCTTTCCCGGCTCCATGAATAATTCTTCAAAACTCTCTCTCACCTAGCCTTGACTCCATCCAGACATCTCTACTGCTCCAAGTTGGTCAAGGATTTGTAAGTTAAAGTAAAATCAATCTGTCCAATAGATCTCAGAAAAAGGGCACTGAGGCTGGCACCGAGCCCTGGGTGGTAGTGGATTCTTTCCAGAATCTTCAGGCTTCCTCCCTGTGATGCTAGCTGCTCAGAGCACATGGACATCTTGATGTACCAGCTATTATGGGAAACTCCATCCCATCTGTGGTGATCGTGGCCTCTCATAAGAAGATTCAGAGCAGACCCATAAGTAAACTGCTAGAGAGAGTCCATGAGGAGATGCCCATCCCATTCAAAGCCAGAATTTTTTCCCAGACAACCCACAGGTTCCCACCTTTCCATCATTCAGCCAGACTACCAGATCTCTTTCTCCCTCCTTTCTGCCTAATCAGATCTTATCCACCCTTCAAAGCCCCACATCAATGAGACCCTTTCCTCATGGTCAGATGTAGCAGGTTAATCAGAGAACACAGGAGCCCTCTTGTGCCTGGGACCTAGCAGCTCATGTTAGTCCATGACCTGCAGAGCCCAGGACACTTCCACATACTCTAAACTAGGAGGTGGGCTGCCTGAGGGAAGGGAGTTTTTGTATATCTTGTTTATCCTCTTTCTCTGGCTCCTAGAAGAGGGACTGGCACTCGACACCCACTCACTGAGTGAAGGACTGTGTCATGTGATTCTCACTGCAACTCTGTGGCTTCGGTGGGGCACGTGTTACTCTGACCATCCACACCTACAGCAAGGGAAAGGGAATCTTGGAGGCATAAATACTCCAAGGCAGGGAGCTGATGGACAGCAGAGCTGAGACACAGACCTTGATGGTAGCCTCTGAGTCATCCTCTTTCCAATAAACCATCTTTCACCCCATGTTTATTTCCTCAACTATGTTTGAAGTTCCTCTGAAGCCCTGTATGAGAAGCTCCTCGTGGAGAGAAACAGCTCCTCCAAGTGGAGTTCTCACTGTGATGATAGTCTTCATGGTGGCTTCCTGACTTGACTTGTGGGCCTTGCTTATTTTTAGGCTCTAGGCCTGCCTTAGCTTCGGATACCTAGTTAGCCTTTGGTTTGTCAATCTGTAAACCTGCTAAGCTATGCTCCTACCTTCCAGTTCCAGCATATTCTCATACCTGGCTGTGATAGGATTATCAACTTTCTGGTTAACCACAGAGCCAGGGTGACAGCGTCATTTCTTCCTAAGGCCTTTGACATTCAGCCCACTTGACAACACAAATTCGTATACATTTTAAGTGCACGTGCTTTGACAATCGCTGTCCAAAGTTAGGTACGAGAGATTTTTACTTTCTACTTTATGTATCTGTGAACTGAAAGAAAAGCAACTTTTTTTTTTACAAAGATTGTTACTTTTATAATCAGCATAAACAAAGATCTTTTCAACCCAATTTTTAAAAAAGATTTTTGTCATCTGGTTAGTGAAACATACTGGAAATGCTCCAGCAGACAACTAGGATATAAAACATTGGTCTTGAATTGTTCCATCCCATTCACTTGTACCCTGCTCCACTCTGTCCACTGCATGCTTTGTTCACTCATTGGTCCCTTCAAGTTATCAAGCTCTGGTTCTGTTCCCCCAGCTTGTTTGCTCCAGTTCTCCTCGTTTTGCTTATACCTACCTGACCCTACAACTCCCTTCACAGCGGAAGAGCCAACGACCTCGGAAGCTGATCTTGGTCAAGTGGGGAAGGTGCCAAAGGAAAGATGGTTGGAATAGAAAGCTTCCTTCTTTGACCCCACACAAGCAGCCATGAGGTTATATATCCAATTGTTTTCTCACTGGTTCCTGGTATTTGCCTTATTTTTCTAGCTGTATTTTACATCACTCAAAGGCAGATGTTAAATAATAATCCTCTTTATCCCACCTAGAAGGAGCTAAATATCTTTTCTATGCTCTGGACCCAGATCCTTTCCAGTGAAGGGTGTGTTTCTGCAGTATTCTACAAGAGAGATTTCCACTTGCTGAGAATCTCTCGCCCGGTTTATTGGATAAGTGATTAAGCTCAAACTATCTATTATGGTTTACAAAGTCCTTCATAATTGAATACCAAACTCTGTCACTAGGCTCTTCCTGCTTCCCTCTCCCACGTACACAGCCCTGTTTCCAGTAATAATTTCCTCACCATCCCACAAATACATCATTACCATCATTAATCATCATGAATGCTTTTACATTTTGATGCCTTTGTCCAGTGTATAGAAGGCCCTTCCTCCCTCCACCCAATCTGATAAGGCCTTCTGTTTCTTCTAAGACCCTCTTCAATGGCTTATCTTCCAGAATAACTTTCCATAGTTCCTGAGTCAGAGTTAGTCTCTCTCTTCTATATTTTCCCACAAAACCTGTTTAATACTTGTCGCCTTACTCATAGGATGTTTTCTCTCTGACTTTCTCAAGGTAAGACTTAGGTCTTATTTTTGTGCGTCGGGGGGTTCCCAGCAGTACATTTGATAATATCTGACAGAGCTGGCATTCAAGAAATATATGTTGAATGAATGCATGAGCAGAAGACAAGAGGGTTCTCCAGGTAGTTACCATGATGGATTTGAATGCAGAGTGATGGCGAACAAAGAAAGAATGGAAGGCGGGAGTGTGTGTGGGGGGTCATTTTACTGGAAATCAAAGGATTAGCTCTTGCATCACGCAGTGCAACTGACCGCTCCCAGAAGGGAGACATCCAAATGTAAGATGCAGAACATTAAATATTGAAAGCAAAAGTTAAATATTAAATTTTAATATGAAACATTAATGCCAATAAACAAAGCCAGCCAGAGGGGGACAAAATTAGGACCAGGACGTAGCCCAAAAGGAAAGAGTCAGGGCTTAGGCTGAAAGCTGACCATGGCCTGGACTTTCCCAGCAGAGCTCATCGGTGACGGTTACACCCATCAAATTTCCCAGGAGAAGCAGTGGAGGGGGGAGAAAAAAACCTTTTATAACCCACAGCCATAAAACCCAAGTCTTTCCTACAAAACAAAACACAGTAAAGTGTTTCAGGACCGCCGAGGCTTCAGAACTCATGGTACCCTGGAACAAAAATAGACGCAGCAGAGAGGAAAATGTGAGGTCGCCAAAGCCTTGGGGCAGGAATCCTCTCTTTACTTGTACTGCGTAGGGCTGGGCTTGTGTGCCGCCAGCCAGGGCAGAAAGAAGCAACAAGAGACATAAAAGAAGCGAAAACAATGGGCTTGGTCCTGTTGATGCCAATGAGGGTTTTGCCTGAATAAGGAACAATCCTGGGAGCAGATAACTGAAACTAGCACACAAAATTTTAACTTATAAAGACCCAAAGCTTATCCCACCCTGGGGCATGGGACCATTCGTGTCTGCCATGACTGTTCAGGGCCAAGGGCCTCCCAGCCTCACGGGACTCAAGCTAAACCTGAAAATCTCATAAATTGTGAGTTTTCCATCAGAAAGCCAGTGGAGTCGGTTGGTAAAACTCAGTAATTAGGTAAGGTGTTGAGTTAGATGTCAAAAAGCTCAGAATACCTTACTCCTACCCCTATATTCACATCTTGCTGGTTTATGAAAAGTTCTTATCTAAACATGAAGGTGGGGCCTGCAGGGCCAGGTCAGATTCTTCCAGGGCAACTGTGGTGAGGTATTAGAAATGGAAATCTGTGACCATCGAAAGGAAATAACTTTCACAATGTTGGCCTTCAGGGTCAAGATGACACAGAAGACTATTTGTCTTGCTTTAAGCCTCAGAGCTGAGAGGAAAAGTGAAGAATCCAAAGAGCAAGACCCCTCCATCACAGCAAAGGTCTCACATAACCAGTCCCTGGGCTGACAGGAAATTTCAGAGATCGTGGAATGTAGAGCCCACAGTCGTAGCCACGCTCCCTCCTGATACAGGATGGACACCGAAGTGTGCAGGTCGTCAAGACAGAGGAAAGGCTCCAACAAGTCTCCCACTCTCCAGAACCCTTGCAGTTTCCAGGGGAAATATGGATGTGATAATAAAGGAAGGAGGGTAATTTCACTGGAAGGATAATCTTCACAAGAAATTAGCAAGCATGAGGGGGGAAATGAGCATGGATTGGTGGTTTAATTTTAACCATCTGGAAGGATTAACTGATCGGTGCTATCAAGTGACCATATCAAGTGAAAGTCAATCAGGAGACAGCTTGGGAGAAAATTAGGTTTTCTCAAAGGAAACAAGGTATGAAAATGGAAGCTGGAGACAAGAAACACAAGGTCCATATTATGTGACGCTTTCTCTCCTCAAGGTCTCTTTCTTCCTTATGATGTATTTTGGTTACTTTCTCTTCTTTCAAATCTATTTGAGCGCTTGTACCTCCCCACTTTTGTCTAACCCACGTAATCACATGAGGCTGAAAGAGGTTAGCCCCGAGAAGCCGGGGTAGCCTGCTGAGCTTCAAAAGAGAACCGGGAGTTTTCATGTGAGTAAGTTGTGCTATTCTTGGTGGAGACAGTCACTGATGTCTTCACCTGGGGTGAATGTAATATGATCCCCTGGTAAAATATTGCCTCTGGGACAAATAAATATTGAGCCTGTTTCATAGGAAAAGAAGAGAAGTTATAGTTTGTATGCTATCAGCAACAGCAAATTATTCTTAATGCCTCACCAAATGCAGAGAAAAGATTAATGAGCCAGACAGTCAGGAATAGAGCCCAGCTTCCATCCTGAGTCACTGGGTGACTCTGAGGTGAGTTACTCAACAGTACAGGCTTTAGTCTCCATGCCCGAAATAGGACCGGATTAGACCAATCAGTGGTTCTCAGACTATTACCCAAGGCTCCCGAATGGTTCATGGAGAGGTGCTGCAGGATCCACCAGAAAGACAAAGGGATTGGAACAATGTGATTGCTCCATTTCAATCAACTTATTTATATATTGGACTTTGGTATAATGGTTTATATTTTAAAATGGATTCAAGAGGGGAGGGTATAGCTCACTGGTAGGGTGCATGCTTAGCATGCACAGGGTCCTGGATTCCATCCCCAGTACCTCCACTAAAAATAGATAAATAAGGAATGAAACCTATTTATTTATAACCTAATTACCTCCCCTCACCAAATAACTAACTAACTAAATAAATAAATTAAAAAAACTTGAAACCCCTCTGGGCTCTAATAGCTGATCACTTGACAATGTGGCCCTTTTCCACCTCCTTTTACATACATAGAGAACCCCACTTCTGAGCATGAATGAACTGCAGGGATCACCTAGGTGACTTTCTTGCTTTGACATGTGAGGAAGCTGAGACCCAGAGCAGAAGTGACCTTCTGCCCAAGCCCTTCTGGCAAGTTGGTGACTGAGCAGTTGCAGTCTTTCCATGCTCCCAGATCTATTGCTTCCTTCGCTAGGTCAGTGATGGTGAAACTCAGTCTTTTAGTGTGTTGGCTGCCATAACAGATCCCACAAACTGGTGGCTTAAACAATAGAACTGTATTTCCTTACAGCTCTGGAAGCTAAAAGTTCAGGATCAAGGCGCTAGCATGATGGATTTCATTCTGAGGCTCCATCTCCCTGTGTCTTCACGTGAGCTTCCCTCGGTGCGTGTTTGTGTCCTAATCTCTTCGTCTAATAAGGGCACCGGTGGATTAGAGCCCACCCATACGATCTCATTTAATCTTCATTCCCTCTTGAAAGACTGTCTCCAAATACAGCTACCTTCTGAGGTACTGAGGCCTGGAACTTCAACATATGAGTTTGGAGGGCAAATAATGCAGCCTATAGCCCTCCGGGATTATAAAAATCACTCCAAGAGTTTCTTCAAAAAAAAATTGTAACATACATGCACTGGTTCAAAAAATGCAAGCAATTTGGAATGGTATATAATGAAAAATCGCTTCAGTCCTCCAGTTCCCCTTCCCAGAAACAACTACTGTTGCTTTTACTCATGTCTCTTTCCAGAAATAATTGATGTCTATTCAAAACTATAGTTTAGGTGTGTCTCCCTAGTATAGACCAGGAAGATTTAAAACAAACAAAAACTCTCCTCTGGCTCAATCCCAGACCCATTAAATCAGAATCTTGGAGCCAGTGATAGGATAGATTTGGGAAACTGCTCTAGGCCCTTGCTACTCAGAGGGTGGGGTGGTCTGAAGTCCTGCAGTGTAAGCTTAGTGACAGTGAGCAGATGAAGCCAGAGCAGAGAAGAACAGGCTGGTGCCTCCAGGCGCAGGAGACAGATCCCTCCCACCCCCGGTGGCCTGCCACTTGGGCCAACAAGTCTTTTGACAACATGTCCCCCAAGAAGAAGAGAAAGGGCCAACCTCAAGAGCTGCCTTGCCATGCCTTTCCCCTGCTAATGCTCAGGGCCCACTTTGGTACCAGTCACTGAAAAGCCTGCTTCAGATGATACCAATTCTGCCATCAGACCATCTTTTGCTAGAGAATGAATGTGCCCACTGAGAGCTGGAGGATGGCTCCCGTAAACCACAGAGAACGCACTGCAGAATCGGCAGTCTGACAGTCCCCTGGGCTGGTGCGGTAAATTGCTGAGGCCATCATCCGTGGCAAATAACCCAGCTTGGCTGCTTGGCAGGCCGGGAGGCAGGGACCCAGGGAGGGAGGTGTCAGCCAGGCAATTAGCCAGGGAAACAGCATTCCTTCCTCCAGGGTGGATTTTCCTCTTTTCAGCACCACTAACTCAAATGTCAAACAAGTTGTAACTGCCATGGAGAGCAAGCCCTCGTTACAGTATTTGCTTTCGGTAAGAAACAGAAAACACCCTGCCCATGTGGGTCTTACCTTTGGAGTTCTGGGGTTTGGGATGGGGCCAAGTGAGCTGCTGGTTAACCACTTTTTTCCTCCCACCCAGCTCCTACTCCTAGGGCTGCTAAAGGGGACCGCTCCTGAGCACCCTTAGAGCTGGTGAAAACCCAGAGCTGGGGCTGCTGTGGCTAGATGTCAGCCCCAGTCAAATTAGAGCATGTTTCAGCATCTTGAAACCAACCTAGAAAAGAATTAATGAGGCTTTGGATTCCACCCAATCCTGGAATAAACTGAGATGCCCTTCACAATCCTGCAATGCCAGGTGTTTGCCTCAAAGAGGCATTTATGGGAGCCACTGGTTTGGGCAATTCCCTTTGGCAACAGCAACGGAGCCCTGGGAACTGACCACCTGGGTGAATGTTAGATGCCAAGGGCTTCTGTGACTTGCCCAAGACCACTTGGAGTGGAGACCGCTAGGATCACAAATTTCCTGCACCTGAGCCCCTGGAAGGCAGGTAAGACAGTTTGTGAACTGACTGGATGGGCTACCCGGCGGTTCTTTGGAGTGGGAGGCAGGTAGGAAAGGCTCCATACGAGGCAATGGTGATGAAGTCTGGGAGTGGATTGCACCCCACCCTGGAGCTTCAAAGGCACACCTGGCCCTGCTAAGATCTCAGGGCAGAAGATTCTCTCAGTCAGAGAGCAGGCAGCTTCCTAAAGTGGTTCTCTTCCCTCCTTTACCTGGAAAGAGTGTGAGGGAGGTGGTAATGGACATCTGATCTCCACTTAGGAGGACTGTGTAGATCTAAGCAAATTTTGATGCCCGGGGCTAAGAGGCCATGTTTAACAAGGTAGCCAGGAATAGGAGGAAACATCAGGTGAGCAAAAAGTTGATTGTTTTGAGTGGGTCTGAATGGTGGAGGCTAAATTCTAAGAGGGCAAAGTAGGGATGGAAACAGAATGGAAAGATAAGCAGTCAGAAGTTGGGTAGAATGTGAATGGAAGGCGGAGTGAGAGAGTAGAAATAGACCCTCGGGTCTCCCCAGTGGTTTTTCTTGGCTGCCAGCTGACTAGGGTATGGGTGTATTACTTGATTTAAAGAGATGAAGTCAGGCTAAACACAGTCTTGGGTACAAAATGCAGGAGCCCCCCTCCCTGTGCCATCAGCCTAGATGAGCTGTGCACACAAAGCTGCGGCTATGCAGGTCCCTCTCCACAGCTCTGGTCACTGTATACCAATAATATTTAAATTGCATCCTTGGGTATGTGGACAACGGTCTGCCAGGCCCTGGTCTAAACCACTCCCTTTACTTCTCGAAGATCAGCAAGGTATTCATTAACCGTGACCTCCACTGAGAGCTTATCTCATGGCTCCCTCTCCTTAACAATCAATTAAATGAACAGCCAACAGGAATACACAATGCTTCCTGTGTTCCAAGCAATGTTCTAAGAACCACAAAAATATTTACTCATTTAATCACTGCAGCGATACTTGGGAGGTAGGTAGGTACTAATATTATTGCCATTTTACAGTGGAGGAAACTGAGGTACAGAAAGATGAAGGAACTTTCCTGAGGTCATGTTAGTGAGTGGCAGAGAAGAGGCAGAAACCCCAACAATCTGTCTCCAGAGCTGTGATTTAAACCTCTACCCTGAGTTGCATCCTGAGCTCACTGTACTGTTATAGCTAAATTCATGTTATTTTTCTCTGGATTGGCCTGGGGGATTGGCAAAATTGCCCACATAGAAGATGCTTTATGAAAATCTTTCATATATTGGGAGGAAGTATTTGAGTGAAGCTGAAGCCCTTTCTGCCAGGGCCCCTGTCGAGCTCATGGATGGCTTTAGGAAGTACTTTATCCAAAGTACTCAAAGCAGGGCTCTCTAGTAGATCCACAGCCAAACGAGGAATAAGGGACAAATGCTTCAAGGAAGCATAATATAACCTTAATATAGCTGTGGGCCCATATGGTCCAGTCCATGCCTAGAGTCATATACAAAGAAGTACAGTCCAGAGCCCAAAATAATTATAAATGCATTTTGATTTTTGTTTCTTCCTGAAAAAATTAAATGGGCTACGTTTCTTAACTCACACAGATGTCTAAAAATCCTTTTGTCTCTCTTTCCTGATTTATTTATATCTCAAAGCCGTTCCGGTTCCTCTCTTTCCCAGTCTGCACTTTTCATTCTGTCCCCCAAATCTCTCCCTGACATCTCTGCCATCCTCCTCCCAGAAGTGGCATCTGGAGATCCCTTTCCTGGACTGCTGAGGGACTTGGCCGCTCTGGGTCTTCTGCTCTTTGCTCACACCCCAGGGAAGAAGAAAAATCTTCCAGGAAGTTTAGCTCTTTTCTTGTTTTGACTGTTTCTTAATGAGGCATTCTCTTTGAGAATTTCTGGAAAACACAATTCTTACTTGTTAATTAATAAAGACCATTTTTGAGGGTCTCCAATATGACAGTCCTTGTGTGAAGTCCTTCAAGTTTGTTATTTTATCTTCCCAACAGTCCTCCCAGAAATGTGGTACTGCTATTTCAGTTTTATAGATGAGAAATTTTAGGCTCACAGAGCCTAAATAACCATGCCTAAGGTCATACAACTGATGTGTGGCAAAGTCAGACCTAGTCAAATTCTTGCTTCTTAAAGCGTAGTCTACAGAACACGGTGATGAGAACTAACTGGGGTGCTTGATAGAAATGCAGGCTCTCTGTCCCATCCTGAGGGAGTCATTATGGGGAGGGGTCTTGAGGAATCTTAGTGAATATTCAAAGGTAGGAGTCTAGTATATACTTTCCTGCCTTACTGGCTGCAGCTTTCCCCTTCCCTTGCTCAGCTCTCTGTCAGATCCAGGACCAGGCATCTAACTAGTCATTTCCTGCAGGTGCAGCCCCCATCTTTTACTCTGCTTCCCTTTCCCAGTAGAACAAGGACGAGCAGCACTTGTTTCCTGCTGGGCCTGGGTTGGTATTTAGACGTGTGAGTAGGGTGTCCAGTCTATTCAAAGTCAGAAAGCAAACAAGGCTCCCCGCTGAAGTGCGGGACTCCAGCTGTCTCGGGCAACTGCACAAAGGGATCCAGGCCCCAGTCCAGCTCTCTGGAGCAGATGACACCCAGAAGGAAGGCCATTTGGCATGGTAGATAGGGCTCTGGCTGGGAGCGAGCAATCCAGGGTCTAGTACTCGCTTTGTCACTGATTCGCCTCAAGTCCCTGGCGTTCTGAGCCCGTGGAGTCACTCTCTGAGCTCCATCTGTATGCTAAGTGCTTAAACAAAAGCTCCAATCTGAGCTCCATCTGTATGCTAAGCGTTTAAACAACAGCTCCAAAGATCCTGCCTCCTTCGAAGAACCTAGGATTCTAGAAAACCAGGACCTCAGGCCATCTGGGAGGCATCCCAGAGAAGCGATGGTTGGGATATCAGACACATTTCGTTATCCTGGCCAGTTTCATTCTCTTCTCTGACATCAACCTGCAGCATGATCAGCATTGCTGCTTAAGCAAAGCTAAGGCTTGATGTGATCACTGGTAAAGAATTAACTTAGACAATCATTTACAAAATTTACTAAGCACCTCCTACTGGCCAGGTACAGTGCTAAGAACTTACGATAAAGCAGGGATGAAACTTGTGGAGTATTTATGATATGCCTAGCACTGAATGTTTCACGTGCATTGTTTTTTAATCCTACAAAAATCCTACAAAGTAGGTATAATTATTATCCCATATTATAGGTAAAGAAACTAATGCCCAGAGAAGGTGGCCTAATGTTTGATCCAGGCAATCTGACCTTGGAACTCTTGCTCTTCAGAACCACACTACATAGGCCACTCTGGTCCAAGGCATCAGATGCCCAGAGGGATGTTTATTCCAAGGTCTGGCTAAGTACCTGGTATTCCTACCTCACTTTCGCATATAGACTTCTACATCCAATTGCTGCTCTGCTGTCTCCATCTCCCCACTACCTCTTAGCTGCCTCCTTTCCCAGGCCTTCAGACCACAGTCCAGACCTTCACCTTTTTCTTCTAGGTGAGTGCCACAGCACGCTCGCCAGCTTTCTGGGACCCATCCTGCTCCTTCCAGTGCGCACTGCCTGATTCATCCTCCACCAGCTCCACGGCAAACAGATCATCTCAGGACCAGTCACACTACCACCTCAGCAGCTCCCACAGCTCACGTTACACCAAGTGCCAACTTGACATTTCAGACCCACCACACCCTGGACCCTGAGTCCCCACCTCGGCTTGGGCCTCACTCTTGGCACCCTCCTGAAGAGAGAGTGAGTCTCCGGGGTTTGACACGCCTCATGCAATCTGAGTCTCATAAAAATCCTATTATTCTGTTTTTATAGAAGTAGAAACAGAGGTTAGACTTTCCCAACATTGGGCAGCTGGTAAACAGTTGGAATTTGAACACCAATCGTGTGGTTCAAATGCCATGCCTTACACTGCATTCCCTTAACTTTAATTATTTTGCCATTTCCTTCCTTCCTTCCTTCCTTTCTTTCTTTCTTTCTTTCTTTCTTTCTTTCTTTCTTTCTTTCTTTCTTTCTTTCTTTCTTTCTTTCTTTCTTTCTGTTTTTGGCCATATCCTCATACGTTAACCTTATAATTTGATGTTTTTTCTTTCAAATGACTCCCCCCCTTTCTTTTTTTCACTTGAATACATCTTACCTCACCTTAAAACAAAAATCCAAAATAATCATAGGTTTTGTGTTCTGGTTACTTTTTCTAATGTATGTTCAAATAACTGTTTCACACATTTACCTCCGTGCCCCTGCTGCCCTTCATGTCCATGACAGTTCCCCACAGATATGATTCTAAGGACAGGGACGACAGCAAGCAGCCTAGGGTGTTGGAAAGACTGCAGGCCAGAGGAAGAAAAGCTGGCTTCTCAGCCTGACTGTGCCACCATGAAGCCATCTGACTGGGCAAGGAGTCTCCCGGCCACCACTGTAAAATGAGGTCACTGGACGAAAGGGATCCCTCAGGTCTCTTTCAACTCTGCCACCCTGAGCCTTTCTTCAGAGCATTCTGTGACAGTCAGGCAGCAAGGAAAGTGCCCCCCATTTTCCAGGGCTGCTGTGGGGATCTGCTGTAACATACATGCCAAGCCCTGTGCACAACGCCTGGCCCAGTGTAGGTACGGGTTAAGTACTGGCCGTCTCTCCCTGCTGGACTGCTGCGGAATTCCTTCCCCTGTCCTGCCTCTCTGTCCTGACCCCCCTCACCTGCCAGGAACAGGGAGAGAAAAGAAACCAGAGAGGAGAGGCTGGTGCAGCTGGAGCCGGGGAGGGAGGGCTGTAAAATAATCAGAGGGCAGCCGGTGGGTATCGCTTTGCGATGATTGCTCTGGGAGGTTGTGTCAAAGTGAGAGACTGAGTCGCAATCATGAAACATTAGCACGTTGACACACGTGGCCCCAGCCGAGCAGGGCTCTTTGGTTACAAGAGGACATGACCTCTGCCCTGGCCCTTAAAGCCAGGCAACTGAGGACCCTCCAGCCACAAGGTCTAGGAACCCGCCTATGTGGGGAGGCCTTGTTGCCCTGGAGGAAGTCTAAACCCCTTGCTTACCTATGACCTGTGGCCCTGGGGAGACTTCGGGTGGACCTCCCTGCTGGGGAGACGTCAGTGCTCCTGTCAGATGCTGGGTGGGTGGTCTGCTGATGTCAAGGCAGTGGGAAGACTTGTTTTAGACTTTGCCATCTCCTGGGCCTTGCTGCCAAGCTGCCTGCACTTCTACCTCCAAAAAGCTGTATGACTTTATGAAGTTACTTAGTCTCTCTGAGCCTCAGCTTCCTTGTCTATAAATGAGGATAAAGATATTAAGTTGTCCAGGTTAATATGAAGGTTAAATCAAATATTGCACTTAAGGGCCCCAGGGCAAAATCTCTAGATAAGACCAGGGGTTATCAAAAGACTGTGAGGTTAGCAGGGGCAATAGTGTTTGGTTCCCTTCTCTGTAAAGATGGCTGGGCCAGTATCTCAGGTTCACTGTTGATGCCCACTGCTTCTGAGGAGGCTACAGAATGAACTTCTCAGAATGACCTTCTTAACAAGGGCTGTGTTTGCAGACAGGAGGCCCTGCCCTCCTGGATGTGTATATAGAGTCAAAGCCTGATAAACACAGATTAGGAACTTGTGTGTGATCCCTTAAGCAGACCTGTGAAAGATGTGGGAATTTTCAGAGCTCGGAGAGCAGTATGGGTAAGCTGCCCCAGTACATTTTTTTTCCAGTTCATTAGTTCATTGATATTCATGTCTCCTACCCGAGGCCTGGCTTTCACAAAACTTCTTTGTGAAGCCCCCATAATCCTCATGGTATTCACACTCTTGGGTAGTCCCCTCTTACACTGAACCAGAGATGATCTATGTGACCAATAAACTGTCGTAGAGGTATAAGGTGTGATGTACACACCTAGGTCATGAAAAGCATCATGGCTTCCACCTCGGTCTATTGGATCACTTGCTCTGGAGCCACCATACTGTAAGAAGACTCAAGCAGTCCTGCAGGGGGCCTACAGGAGAGGAGCGAGGGTTTTCTGCCAATGGCCAGCACTAAGATGCTGCTCTGTGAGTGAGTCATCTTGGAAGTGAATCCTCTAGCCCCAGTCAAGCCTCCAGATGACTGTAGCCCACATATTGGCTGCAACTTCAAAACAGCCTTTGAGCCAGAACTGCCCACCTAGGCCACTCCTGAATTTGTAACCTACAGAAGACTGTGAGAGAGAATAAATATTATAGTTTTAAACCACTAAGTTTAGGGATAATTTTTACACTGTAATAAATAACTAATATAGAACATCTCTAGAAAACAATATGCTCACACGTTAGTGGAAAGCATTTGACATTGAAGGGCTACATTTAGAATCAGAGAGGCAGTTGAAAACAGGAATTAGAAACATTTAATCCTGTGTTCCCAAGCCCTGGTTCACAGATCTGTGTCAGAATCTCTTTGGGAACTCGTGAAAATACATATTCCTGCGCCCTACCTGGGAAATTTGAATTCATGAGGTCTGGTGCCCACCGATCTATATTTTAATTACATCTATAAGTTCCCCAGTAGTTTTTGATAAACAGACATTTTCAATCTAGACCAATGTCCTCATTTTATAGATCAGGCAGTGCTGAGATGGGAAGGGGCCCATCAAGGGCACAAAGCAAGGCAGGGACAGAGGAAAGAATAGAATGCAAGTGTCCTGGAGTTAAGTTTGAGGCTCTAGCCCCAAGTTCGCAGATTTATCAGTGGAGTTTAGATGTCAAAACAGGAGGGCATCAGGGAGCAATTCATCTCAGGTGTGGAGACGCCTTGCTGACCGTTTCCTCCAAGGAAGCGTTGGGTGCGCCCGGCAGGCAGGCAGGGAGGCTCCACCGCCTCTGTGGCTGGGCTAATCACACCCATCTTTGCACAAATGCCAGGTAATAGCATTGTAATGAGCCCGCTGCGCTTTTAAAGCTGCGCTGAACCTGGCATTTGAGTGAAAAGGACCGCGGGGGTTAGGATGGACTCCCATCCACCAGCCTCGGCACAGTGCCGCGGTAACCATGGAGACCGTCGTGCCTGTCTTTCCACATGCGCGTGCGCGCTTGTGCGCACCTGAAATAATGGGCATGTGACTGCAACGGTGCACCTATGGGCCCCGATCCACAGTGTGTGTCTGCAAAATACATGAGCACACACACACCTGTTTGTGTGGTCACTGCTGCCATCACATCCTGTGCTCCAGCAAACACGCGTGATTTGCAGACGCAGGAAATGTCTTTGATGTCACGCACGCTTCTTGTCCATTCTCGGCGCTACGTGTGGCGATTTACAAAGCCAACACCTCATGTTTAATCCAAGCGAGACCTGATGTGGAGCCATGATTCTGGTGGCTTTGTAAATACTTTCAGGGCTCCAGTTACAATGGTCGCTGAGTGCTGTGTGGAGATCAAAGGCCTCACCTCTGCCGTGGTATTTGTAAGAGGAAGGGGTGCAGCCAAGTATGTGTGAGGGCGTTTGTAGACACAGTAGTGGAGAAGGTGTGGGGGACAGAGGATCACTTACCAGGACCAGCTGCCCCCGCACCCGCATCGCTCTGACCCCTGCCCCAACCATCCGGCTTAGAGCTTTGGCTTCTCTCCCTGTGGGCCTACTTCCAGCTGAAGCTGGGAGGGGTGTTTTAAGGAGCTAGTGCAATGTTTGGCAACCTGGCTAACTCATCAGTCTCGGACTTCAATGTCCCAGTTCTAACAACTAACGGCTGGTGATTCCAGCAACTGCTCCTCTCTCGTTCTTCCTGAGGCTTTTGATGTATCTGCTTCTATGAGAGTTATTTGTCATGTTGTGTTACAGAAATTTGTTAATGTGCTTGACTCTCCCGCCTCCTGGTCCTGGCGCTCTTTAGGGGCAGTATGTCTATCTTGTCTACACTGCTTCCTCAGCCCCTGGCCCGGCACCTGGGACCCAGGTGACAGCCAGTCAGCAGTGGATAGGTTCTGAGTTGGGGCCTTGCTTCTGTAACCAATCCTTTCCTTACCCGGACCTCTGTCTTATGGCCTCTCCCCACACCTTTGCTGGAGTCTCTTCTCAGGGACTTGTCTTCAACCCCAGGTTTTCCTTCTGGGTGCCAGTGTCCTCCCTTACTCCCACCAGTTCCTGCAGAAGCTGAACCCTGCCCCTGCCTCCCAGCCTATGCCAGAAGGCAAACACAGAGAGCTTAAGTCAAGCGCCATCGATGATCTGCATGTGCAAGGGGCCTGGGGCATTCAGATAATGCCGGGGCTGAGGCCGCCACTCTCTAGCTGCCTGCGCTATGTCTCCCTGGCAGGTGGCTACTTCCTAGTTCTTCAGGTGCCTCTGGAGTGGCAAGATCCTGTCCTGATAAAGGATCATTGTAATGATGATTGTTGCTTGAATGACAAAGCTGCTGTATATCTGTCCCAAGAGTTTTCTGTATTTAATTCTCACAGAGAATTTTCTTTCATCCTCCCTGTTACCAAAGAAGAAACTGAGGCTCAGAGGGCTTAAGCAACTTGCTTGACATAACACAGCCTCTGAAGTTAAGACCAATGGAAGTGGCACAGTGGGGTTGAGGGGACATAGTTTACGGGCTTGGTCACTAATTTGCTGATTCACTTGGGACAACATACTGTTGGAGCCTTATCTATAGAACAAGGAACATGGCAGCAACCTCTCTGGATTATTCTACTGATCCAATGAGCTGTATCTGCAAAGCATCTAAGCACACAGTTTGACACTTGGTAGGTCCTCACTCCAGAAGAGACTGTTTCCATCTCTCCTCTTCTTGGCCTCTTCTAGTTCTATCTGGAGTTCAGGGACCCTGACATAGAGGCAACACACTGATGTAATTCCCGATCAGAACAGAGCTATACTTTCCTCCTGTCACCTCTTTATTTCATCGTCTCTAATGGGACATAATGAGAGAGCTGGCATTCACCCGTCTTTAAAAAATTTTCCTCCTGACAGTAAATGTATGCCCCCCTCCCCTTACTGTTGGATCATTGTGAACGTGACAAGAGAGAGCCTTATAGAGAAGCAATTATCCCCAGCAAATGAATTCCACACACATTCAAAGGCAAAGATTACAATGAGAACAGAGACGTACATTATTAGGAAATTAAAGTGGAAATCAAACAAGGATTAGGAACCCCGAGTCTCAAATATTTAATTGTCATAATTGCCTAATTAAAATGGTTTTTAAAGCACTCCTCCCCCTCGCCCACGAGTGCTAGAGGGTTCTACTGCCAGGAAGACAATCGCAGCACTTAGACTTATTATAACATGAAGGCTGACCCCTGGCAAACCTTTTCCCTGAAAGAAAAGTTACGCTGCCTCTTCATTCATGCCTTCATTTAGCAACTACAATGCGAGTGTCTTCTACTGCACACTGTTTCATAGGCAGCCGGGGGGCTCACACCCTGGAGGTAAATGGGAGGGGGAGGACTTCAGAACCGACTGGTTTTACCCAAACCCTGGCTCATGGTTTGCCAAACCAAGAGGGAGCCAGGGCCAGTTGCCTGTACATAAAGCTGGGTCGTGGCCACGGAGGCCGTGGAGGTAGGTCAGATTGGAAGGAATAAGGAGGGTGGAGACCAAGATGAGTCACACAGCAGAGCAAGTTGCAAGAAGGGACCAGGTGATGGACAGTTGGATTTAGTACGTCAACACAGATGTTCCCTAGGGTACCTGTTGCTTGTTCAGCGTCTGTCCTCCCTTGCTGGACTGAATGCCTTATAAGGGCAAGAAATATGTCTGTCTGAGTTGCTGTGTCCCCAGTGCCTAGCAAACAGAAGGGGCTTTATAGATGTGCTGTTTAGTTGAATTAAAGTAATATTCCTTTGATGTGGACCTTGATGTACTTAAGCCAGGATGGACACCTACGAAGTCTGACATATAGTAGCTGCTCATTAAGAAGGTATTGAGTAAGTAAGTCTATGAATGAATGTCAAGGGCTGTTCCACATGCCGGAATAGAAAGATGATTAATGCATGGCTCTTGCCCTTGAATAGCTTCTAGATGAATGAGGGACACAGATTTGTGACCAGCTAATGAGAACCCAACCTCATCTGAGATGAGTCAGGCCATTTATTAAGCACAAGAGCTGGCATTTCATTTTCATTCATCTAGGGAGTGCTTCCAGGATCAGTTTTGTGGGTCCTCCACTTGAGTGCAAACTTGTTGAGATCAGAGACCTGTACAGTAGTAGGCTATCACTTTGTACTTGCCGGATGAAGGCATGAATGAAAAGGCGCTGTAACTTTCCTTCAGTGGGAGAGTTTGCCTGGGGTTGTTTTCATATTGTGACAAGTGCTGTGATTGTCTCCCCGAATAAATTTTAATGCATTGCATCCAAGTTTGCTTCCTTGCTTAACAAGTACTTTTTCCTCTGACATCCTAGATATCTCGGAATATTGGGTTGGAATGCTCTTAATAAGTCTACTGCAAACACTATGCCAGATACTAAGGGGAGATGGACAGAAATGTATGATTTGATCTCGGCTCTCAAAAGGCTCACATTCTAATAAAGGGGATAAAGCCTAGATCCACCAGAAAGATCACATTAGCAGCACCCAACTGGAGAAAATGAGATGCCAGGTCTCATTTTTGATAAATGGTATTCTGCCTCCCCCGCCACCCTGCCACAAGCTTTTGCCTTATAAATCCCATTGCCCCGCTGAATGAGTTGGTTAGGCAAGGAACACTGATTTATTGGAATGGATCTATGTTTCTATCACTCTGGGTTAAAAATAAAAAGTGTTGGGGCCTAGGACTGTCACAGAGAACTCCAGGGCAAAATAGGTGACAAACCACATGAGATGTGCAGGTAACTGATGATCTGCGATTTCAGAGGTGGGTCAGGGAACAATTCAATTGAGAAGTGGTATTTGAACGTGCCTTGAAGGGTAGATGGATTCTGTACGGGGAAAAGTGTAAGCACAAGAGGAGAGAGAGGCATCGTGCCATGATTTGACATGTGTACCTCATCTAAGTTCGTCCTCAAGAGCATGTAGTGAGGTTAATTCCTGCTAACACCCTCTCTGTGCATTTGAGGAAATTGAGTTCGGCGGGGTTGAGTCCCCTGCCCACAGACATCCTACACCAAAGGGGTTGAGCCCGTCTCAGAAACTGGTTGTGGGACTTTGAACCCCCAGAGTTGTATGCAGGGGAGCTGGTAGGACAGGAAGGTAAACCTGAATTCACTGAACTCAATGAGCCTGAGCATTTATAAAAATAGACTTGGAAACCTTTTCTAATTTTCTAGCCCTTTCATTTGCTTTCATTTGACTGAGTCATGTGGTTATTTTTGCCTTCACTTTGACAGTGAAATCTCTGCAGGTTGGGGAAGCAGTCATATGACTGACAACTCCCGTTGCATTCAAAGTCTGGGTCGGCTGTCTTCAATGTCTGGCTTCGGAAAGAAAACAATCTTCTCTGAGGAGAAATTAAGAGAACGTAGTAGAAAAATGGGGGAACTGGGAGAAAGCAGCCCCAGGAAAATACATAAGACAAACACTCCTTTGATTTTCAACACTCATATCAACCAGGCACAGAGAATTTCTGTACTAGGGTTCCTGCAAAAACTGGGAGGGGGTGGTCTCCGGCATTTTTTTAAGAAGAGCTCAGGTGATAAATAGAAGAAAGTGCTCCATGTGCCCCAGAAGAAGGTGCTCCATGTGCCCCAGAAGAGGGACTCAGTCGAAACAGAAACACAGCTCAAAAGAAGGAGCCATGATACTTTTCAGAGTAGATACAGAGATGCTTAATAATTTACTTCATTGCAGGATCCAACGTAATACTTGAAAGCTTCAATAAATAAGCATAATGGCTTCCCTTTAAAAATGTATTGGTTGGCAATTTATTTACTCATGCATATGCGCCTTATGGTATGTGACATGTCGCCCTCCCTCTCTTCGAGGAAAAGTGCTCTATAGGAGGCTTTAATTAGTGCTGGCAGCTAAGGGCAGAAACTCTTTCCTTTTCATACTTAATCTCTCTCATTCTGCACAGTCTTCTGGGTCAATCTTTCTTTCTTTATATCTATCCTTTCTTTCCTTTTTTATCTTCTCTCTTTTTCTTTCTTTCACTTTTTCTGTTTCTTTCTCTTCTTTTCTTCCTCTTTCTCTCTCTCTTTGATCTCTCTCTTTCTCTCATTTCTTGTCCCTTCCTTCCTCCATCTCTCCCTCCCTTCCTTCTTTCTCCTTTCTTTCATTATTTCCTTTTCATTCATTCATTCATTCACGTTTCAACATATTTCAATAAATCTGGCTCCAGGAGATCCCAGATGCATGGGGGAAACATGGGAAAAGTATGATACACTGGTATTATAAATGATGCTTGTGGGAGGTACATATATTAGGGTCAGGTAAAATTCTAGGCATGTGAGTGATATATAAGTGAAAATTACTAAAAACTTTCTAAAAAGAAATTTGAAAATATATAGCCAAAGCTTTAAAAGCAGACATACACATTGACCCAGTAATTCCACTTTGGGGAATCTATCCTAAATGAAAAAAGACAAAATAAGTCCCTGAGTATGGAGAAAGCTTTATGCAGATACTCATCAAAGTATTATTTATTATAAAATCAAACAACAACTCAAATTTGTTTTTAAAAACCATAAATTATTTAAAAAATAATGGTGCATCTATTCAATCGGGTTTTAGTTCTACCTGAGGTAAGGTTTGGAGAAGGATTCCAGAAATGCTTCCTGGACAAGTTGACAAATAAGCAAAGTTTTGGCTCAACTAATAAATGATTGTTACAGAAACAACATTAACAAATAATCTTGAGCAACTGCCAAGAATATGCAATATATACGTGTTTTAACATGTTTATCTTTTATTATCCTTTATTGAACACCTAATATGTGGCAGTTTGCTAGATTTTCAATTTGTGCTTTGACAGTCTAATCTTTTTTAAGTCTCCCAAGAATTCTGAGAGGTTAGTAAAAGTTGTCTTATTTTAAACATTGGGAAAATGAAGCTCAGAGAAAAGAAACAACATGCCCAAGATCAAACAAATAAGCCATAGTTAGGGGATTAAGCCTGGGTCTCCTTAGTCAAAATTTGGTGCTTATTCTGGTGCCTTGGCTGACCTGATAGAGCGTTATCTTAATATGTAATAAAGTATGTAAAACTCATAAGCACCCATACATCTGGAAGTGGGAGAGTTGCTGGTTCCTCGGCCACTGTGTAAGCTTGTTTCCCACTTGGGAGAAGGCTCCACATCATTCTTATTAAGTGAGCAGTGCTCCTCTTTAGAAAGCCTAAATTAAGACACTAGTTACTCCAGTCATGAAATCATGGCAACGGTTGCTTACTGGGGTTAGTCTGAAAGGCTGGTCAGGGCTGCCACGTACCATCACCTTAATTGAATTGGATGTGTCGGCAGCGTGCACCACGGGGAGTCTCAGCTGCCCGGAGGAAGGTCATGTTTAGAACACCGTTCCTACCTCTCATGCCACTTGGCCTAATCAGATGCTGTCACCAAAGAGAAATGACTACAGTGATAGATCTCGTGACAGTTTCCAAATCATGTCAACATACACGTGGATTCCCACAATAAAATTGTGTAAAGGAAACCAAGCAGGCTTTAGTACCCTCACTTGACAGATGAGGAAATTGATGTCCAGTGAATGTAAATGCTATGGCCATGCTGTAAATTGGTGCATTCATTTTGGAAAGTAATTTGCACACACATACAACAACTTAGAAGGATGCAAATTCTTTTGACCCAGTAATTCCACTTTGGAGAAACTGTCCTAAGGAGAGAATCTAAAAACAAACAAAGAGCTGTGTGCTCAAAGATCATGATCACAATATTATTTGAAAGGACAGTAACTGAAAACCACTACCATGGCAATGCCTTTGGGAGAAGATCAGGTCATAAGAGTAGAACTCTCATAAATGAGATTAAGACACTTAGAAAAGGGACCCCAGAGAGCTCTCCAGACCTTTTTCTGTCATGTGAGGACACAATGAGAAGTCAACAGTCTGTAGCCTGAAAGCACCTGACCCTGCTGGCACCCTGACCTTGGACTTCCAGCCTCCAGAGCTATGAGAAATAGATTTTTGCTGTTTATAAGCCACTCAGTCTATGGTATACTTGTCATAGCAACTCCAACTGACTGAGACTGACTAATATTCCTATGAGACAGTGACTATTATCACAGGTGAAGCTGAGGCACAGTAACTTCCCTCAGTCTCAGTTCGTAAGTGGCAGAGCTGGGCTGCGAACACAGGCGTCCTGGTTTGTGAGCTCACACTCACCCACAGTGATCTGCTGCCTCTCTCTGACAGCCAAGACCCACAGAGTGCTTGCCTATAGGTTTCCACTTCTCACCTAGATTATCTCGTTTCATTCTCCTATTGGCACTATGAGGGACATACCATAATTATTCCCATTTTTATAGATACAGAGGCTGGTGTTTGAAGAAATTAAGTTACCTACTCAAAGCCCCACAACATTAATGCAGGCAGGCTGACTCCGGGGTCCTTGTGTTTGACCACTACAATAAACTGCCTGCTGCTTCTTGGTCTGCCTTTCTGTCTTTTCTGAACTTTCTGCAATGACAGGGCTTCTCATCACGACTTCAATTGGATGTCCATCCTGCTGCCTTATAAATAAAGTCTTATTGGGATACACCAGGTCTATTCGTTTACATATTATCTGTGGCTGCTTTGCCACGATGGTAGAGTTGAGTAATTGAGACACAGATCATATGACTCACACACCCTAAAAAATTTACTGCCTGGCCCTTCACAGAAAAAGTTTGCTGACCCCTGATTTTAATCATCACCGAGCTTGGAAGGGCAACAAGGGAACTAGAATCCTTGTCTGTCAACTATCAGTTTCTGGGAGACAGTAGGTAGGAAGGGAAAGGAGGAAATGTGCCCCCAAGGAGGTGTGACACAGTCGTGCCCCAAATCTGCAGCTGGCCCTCTGTCTTCTCAGACCAGATCAAACTAGCAAAATCTAGAATAAATGGTGTCACTAGCACATTGTTAGCACAAACCATTTCACTAGCACATTGTTTTCCATGTGCCAAACCATTCCATGAAAGCCTGCACAACCACAAAAGCGGCAATGAATGACTCTGGGGTCTTTTGTAAATTACCAACATTAAAACCACTCTGAAAGACTTGGGTGTGTCCACAGGATAAAAACTTTGAACAGACAAGTGAGAATGGAGAGTGTTTTAAAGAGCATTCCAGTCATTTCAGAAGTTTCCCATCTAAGCAGAAACTCAGTAAATGGAAAGACACGCCCTTTAGCAATAGGAGAGTCTTTCCTTCACAGCGGAACTTTGGGGGCATTCCAGCTTGGGAGAGGGGTGGAACAATCTTTTGAACCCCCTGAAATTGAAGCCAAGCGTCCAGGGGGCCAAGGAACAGACAACACAGCCTCAGGAGAGTGAAGCTAAGCTACCAGCCACTGAAAAACTGGAGCTAATCAGGTTTTATGCTAGATCAGACTCTGCCTCCTTGGGCTGGGGAATGTTCTTATAAACACAGAAAGAAATCTAAGGAGATTTAAAGAAGTGAGAAGACCGAGAGAGAGAGAAAGAGAGAGAGAGACAGAGAGAGCGAGCGAGCGTGATCATCCTTTGACGACTATTGTATGTTTCACATTCTATGTCAGATGGTCCTCATGCATTGCCTTACAACATCTATTGGTGCTCTCCCCAGTTCACAGATGAGAAAATGGAGGCTCCAAGGGACCAAAGTACTTGCTCAAGATCACACATCTAACAATAACAATAAGAAAGACTTACCAAATGCTACGTTGTATAGTAGTTTAGAGGATGGTCTCTCTTTGGGGTTTGTATCTCAACTCTGCCTCTTACCCTGCATTTGTAAATCACTTCACTTCTCCATGGCTCATTTCCTTCACCTGTAAAGTAGGGATAACATTGGCACTTACTTTGAGCAGACATAATAATAAATAAGTTAATTAATTTGTACAGTGCTTAGAACACTACCTGGCACAGAGTGAGTATGTCTTTAAATGAAAACTCTGTGCTAGGCAGTGTTCGAAGTACTTCTTACACGCTATTCATGTAATCTTAACAACAGCCGTATAAGTTAGGTACTCTCCTCATTTTATAAGGTTCCAAACAAAAGTAATTTTCTCAGATGGCAGAGCCAAGGGGTAAATGCAAACTGCCTAAATGCAGAGCTGACGCGTTTGACCATGTCTTTTTTGACCATGACACTTTTGACCACTGCCTCTGGTTGGTGAGCAGGAGAGGTCTGTCTGCTGTGCTCATGACCTGGTTTTACCTCTTTGTGCATGGCTCTAGGAAGATCTGGGACCAAGAACAAGAGGACTTTCTAATAGTCAGAGCATCCAAAGTTGAGGGACTGAGTTTCCTTTCTCAGAAGACGTAAGACCCAGGTACATTGTTGAGCACCTACTCTGTCAAACATGGTGTCAAGCAATTTCAAGTAGAGTGGAGTAGAGAGAATCAATCCTGCACTGGGTGGGAAGCTGGAAAAGCTGGCTTCTGAAATCTTTCCAGTTTTGAGGTTCTGTCCCCCATAAACTATAATGCCTATGAGAAAGGAAAACGTATGCAAGCAAATTTTAGTTAATAAAGTTATAAGGAAACAGAGATGCTCATGAAACTTAGTGCAAAAAGTATAAATTTCTCATAAAGGACTGGGACTGGAAACTTAAAACTTTTCAGGGACAGAACCACTTTGTCTCTCTTCCTCTTTGTGCATGGCTCTCAAATGCTTGCCCCCCCTTAGCCCCAGATTCCAACTCACATTTGAGGTCCAGCATACTCAGCTACTCTGCTAGAATTTCTGATTTCGAGTCCAAAGGAACTCAGCTTGAATAGAATACCCATCCTTGGTTCAGTGAGCTACGGCAGGGGCAGGCTGGGATGGAGGGGGTCCATGGTTCAAGGAACTGGTGTGACCCAGCCTTATAAGAGTAGGTCAAAGCTTTCAGAACCCATGACTAAATAGCTGCCCTAAATCATGTTTACATCAGGATTTCTTAAACACCTAGATAGTGACTACGGACTTTATCTTCCCTCAGAGATTCTGATTCCATAGGTACTGGGTAGGTTTGGAAACCTATGTTTTTGAATTGCTCTCCTGGGTGATTCTAATGTGAACCTCTGTACTACATTGTGATTCTATCTTTCATGCTGCTAACTACCCCATTTCTCAATCAAAACACACCCTTTCACCTCAGAGGAATGTACCCGTACCTCTCACACAACATCTATCATATTAGACTTACTCTAATTTTGTCTTCTATCCCCAACTTAGTTATGTGGTCCTGGAGGGTACAGATTATTTATTCCAGATCTTGCCAATTCCTACAGCATTTACCACAATGACAGCACAGCGTTGATTTCCCATAGAATCAATAGGGTTCTGAAAACGTACAATAAGCTACACTAATATGATGTTTTCCACCTCCCCAACCCAGGCAGGGACACCCACTCGAAAAACGCCTAATTGTTCTGTGATTCGACATAGCTGGGTTGTCAGGCTGGGATGAGGGTGCTTAATTACAAGCGGCCAGCTGTGCTGCCCCAGAGGCTGGTAGCCTGTGTCACACAGTCAATTAGCTACCAGACACAATCATCTAGGTTGTTATTTATTACTGGGTATGTATGAACAGTGAATCCTGTGAGGCAGAGGACAAGTGAGGAGATCTGTTACTATGGGCCTCCACGCAGAAAAACCAGAGAACACGGTGATGGTGGCGAGGAAACAGGGACCCCAAAACAGGGGCAGTTCTCTTCAAGTCAGGCAACTGGAGAGGTTCCAGGTCCTCCCACCCACAGCTCTCAACACACAAGATGAGGCGGAGCTAAACAAATTCAGTGCAACCAGGGTGTGCAAGACACCAGGGAGGCCCAGGGGCAGAGAACACAAGATAAGACCAGTGCATAAGAAGTCTACAAGCTTAGGGGTGAGGAAAAGGCAGGCACTAGAGAAAAGAGAGATGACAATGGACACTTTAAGTAGCTTTCTCTGGCCTCAGTAGACAGGCTGTAGATGAGAAATCAAAAGACAGCTCATGAGTGGTGTGGGTCACCACTGTTAGAAGGCAAAAGAACATCACTTCTGACAAAGGTGATCTGGAAGAGCATAGAGTGCCAGCCAGACCTGGAAAGTAGAAGGAAGAGTATTGCAGGAAAGGGGAAAAAAAGAAAGTTAAGCTTTGTAGACCCCTCCTCTTAGACACTGTACTTGACACTGTTGACAGACAGTGCCTCATAGTGGAAGCACCATGGATACTGGGTCAGATTCAACCTGACTTTGAAAATCTTGGTTCTGCCACTTATCTTGGGCTAATATCTTAACCCATCTGGGGCTGTTCCCAATCTGTGAAAAGGGAAAAAGGTATTTATCTCAATGTGTGGTTATGAAGATAGATTGAGATAATCATGTATGTGGAACACCTGGCTGGTTCTTCAAAAGTGATCATTTGTTTTATTATTATTGCAGTGCAAAACAGATCCACAAAGCTGGCTTGTCTATTCCACAGATGAGAATGAGGGAAATGATGTAATTTATCCAAGATTATAAACTGGTAAATGGCAGAGTCGAACTTTAAACTTTTATCTGTTTGACTCCAAAGTATGTGCCTTTCCCAGTACATTTTTTTTTAATTGAAGTATAGTCGATTTACAATGTTGTGTTAATTTCCGGTTTACAGCATAGTGATTCATATATATATATATATATATATATATATATATATATATATATTCCTTTTCATAGTCTTTTTCATTATAGGTCATTACAAGGTATTGCATATAGTTCCCTGTGCAGTACAGGAGGGAGAGTAGTAGTAAGTAGTATCTATTTTATATATAGTACTTAGTATCTGCAAATCTTGAACTCCCAGTAGAATTTTCCAGACTTCAGAGACTAAAGACACAGCTCTGTACCGTCACACTTAGCCCTTTTTTTGCACAAGGGGATTCCACACCAGCAGAGAAGTGGGGAGAATAGATACAAGAACCAGTTTCCAAAAGGGTTGAGTACCAACAGCTCCCCCTCCATCCCCGAGCCCTGGGACAATGTTCAGTTCCTTTAGCTAGACTCCTATCACTGTGATGAATTCTCTTTCTGATGTCCACTTACAACCATTTGTTATTTTGCTCCCAATACACCCCACTCATCCACACTTCCACATGAAACCTGTGCCCACGGGGGCTTGACCCTAAGGATTGGGAGTCAGTTCCTCTCTAGGAGTCTCTTCAACTTCCAAGTAACTCATCACAGCATAGATATCATGCTGAGGAGGCTACATGGGTCCACTTTCTAGTCATCCCTGAATATCAGTTCCATTCTAGCTGTTTCCCCTGTTGCAATATTTTTAACTGTTGTTACTCTTTTAGGTACCAGCTCTACAAGCCAATTTTCTTAGCCAGGAAGCCCAGATTTTTTTTTGTTTGTTTTCTTTTTCCTCTTCTCTTCCTCATCTTTACTCTCCACCTCATCCTTCTTCTTATTTTCAAGTAGAAGTAATTGCATCTCTGGGTCTTCCAGAAAGAAAGCCCCACTGTTTCCTCCAAAATGATAATGGTTAATATGAGTCTAAAGACTCAATCCCTAAACCAGGACTTAAAGGAAACTTAAAAACAAATTCCCAAGAAGCACTTCTTGGACCTTGAGCACTCTTACATGGGGATGATGACTAGGGGCTCTTCTGTTAGAGCAATAGTTCTCAAAGTCTAGCATGCATTATAATTACTCAGTTTCTAAAATGTCTACCATGTTCCCTGGTGATGTTGATGCTGCTGGACTGGGGACCCCTGTGAGAACCACTTTGTTAGACGATCTCTTTACTTCTGCATTGCTGAAGTTCAGCCAGCTGCATTAGGATTCTGGGAAGCTCTCCACTCTCGCTTCTGTGACATTCTGCTCTTAATTAGGGCCAGGAATGGTCTCTAGTTGGGCTTTTCCTGACACTGACTTTTCCAAATGGTGCAACAATTTCCCTCTGAGAGTCAACACAAACGGTACCAAAGAGTGGCCCTGTTGAGGGATGCTCCAAAAAAGAGTTGACTTCTCAATCTGAAAAGCTCGTTTAAACTCAATAGCCAGGGCGATGTCAAGTGTGTAAATTATATGGAAATCTCGCCCAACAGGGAAGGTCAATGTGGAAATACCATTAGAAGTGTTGTGTTTCTTTTCCTTTGGGTTGTAATGTGAAAAAAAGGACTTTCACTTACTTGGCCACTTCATGTTTATTTAACAACTCTCTCCCCTGACGCCTTGTTTATGCCTGCGTAAGCTCACATGGCCAAAGGCTAGATGTGCATTCTCCTTATCAAATGATGTAGTACGTTTGGTTTTTAAAAAAAAACACAGCTGAAAATTCTGGCTTGGTATAGAAAAGAGCATGTAGATAGAGGAAAGAGATTTTCTCCCATTCACTCAGAGGAGGAGATGAAACTATAACTGGTTCCCTCCCCACAGGATTCCACTTAAGAGTAAGTTATTGCGAATGGGGTCCTTTGAGTAGGACTCTCCATTGAGGACATAGGGCTTGGGGCAACCCTGAACAGTTCAAGGGCCTGAGACAGCGTTTCCCACCATAGCATGCACCACAGGATGTGAACAGGTATTAAGTAGAGGAGTTTCAGAATCAAGTATGTTTGGAAAATGCTGGAATAAACAGTTAAACAAGTTCATTATAGGATTTCTCAGAGCCTTTATCTTGGTGGTGTTCATTGTGGATCTCTTAGAGAAAGGATAATTCTGTAGAAGTCTCATATGTTTAATTTTTGAGTAGGTAATAGTCATATGGTTCAAAATTCAAAATGTATAAAAGGGTATAAACTTCAAGAGTCTTTTTTTCTTCATCTAGTTCATCTCTCCACAAGCAATATTATTTTCTTGTATATCCTTCTAGAAATACTATATTCATACATAGCAAATATGTATATATAGTTTCTACTTCTAAATAAATATCATGTTATAAACATCAAGATATACCTACTTTTTCTCTTACCAAATATTTTTCCATGTTAGTACGTCACAAAGCACCTTATATTTTAAACACACTAGCATTCCATTTCATGGATGTGCCAATTCTAACTTTTGTGAATGTGTAATTTTTTCTAATTTTAAGAAAAATTAGAAACATTAGAAACATTGCTATAATACATAGTCTCATATGTAGATATTTTTGTATGTGTGAGACTAATTCCCAGACGTGAAATCCTCACTCAATGTATATATAATACAGAGAGTATGAAAGTGCCATATCAAATTTTTGGAGATTTGCCAAAATGATAGGTGAAGAGTGGTTTTTGGTTTTTTTTTTTTTGGTGTAGCAATAATTTATATTTTTCTTATTAAGAATGATGAACATTCTTTCATACATTTAAGAGCTGTTTACATTAACTTTTTTGTGATTTCTTTATGAACTTTGCCCTTCGTTGGATTGTTGGTCTGTTTTTATTGATTTGTAAAGTTCTTTATGTATTATAGAAATTAGCCCTTTGTTATATGAATTGAAAATATTTTTCCTAATTATTTCTTTGCCTTTTATCTTTGGTTATGATGGGTTGTTTTGTTTTGTTTTGTGTTTTTTTTTTGCCATCCAGGATTTTTAAAATGTAAACAAAATTATTAATTTCATTTTAAAGACTCCTAGATTTTTAAAATCATAGTTTAAAAGCTTTTTCTGCTCTGAAATTGTAAAGAATTATCCATAGTTTCTTTTAATACTTTTATGTTCTCATTCTTACATTTAAATAGTTGATTCTTTTGAAATTTATACTGAAATGAAATATTGTTTATACATCCATTTTTCCCCCAGATAGTTAACCAGTTGTGCCAACAACAATTATTCAATAATTCATCTTGCCTCCAATGATTTGAAACACAACTTTTATTATTTATTAAGTTCCTGTGTTTAGGTCTCTTTCCAAACTTTTAATAATTTCATGGGTCACTTTTCATTCATGTGTCAATAGCACGCTGTTCTAATTATTAAGGCTTGATAGTGTGTTTTAATATTTGGCAGGCTTGTTCACCTGTCACCCTTCTTTTTAAGAATTTTCCTGGCTATACATTTTTGTTTATTTTTACAATGAACTTTAAAACTTGCTTGTCTGATTAAAACAGTTCTACCTGGTATATTTATGGGATTGTTCTAACCTTGTAGATTACCTACAGAGAGTTGATATCTTTTTGAGTTTGCAGCTTCCTTTCTAACAATATAGAATGCTTTTTTTCCCCATTTGTTTAAGCCTTTTTGAATCCCTCAAGAGTTTTAAGTTTTTTATTATATGGATCTCACGTATTTCTTGTTAAATTTATTTCTAGATATTTCATCTTTTGTGGTCGTTGTAAATGGGGTCTTTTCTGCTATTACTATGAAGCTTTATTTGAAGGGAATATTATGGGATTCGTGGTCTGTAGGACCACCTTGGGAAATCCTGCTCAGCTTTGTGCATCCTTTGTGCTCTAAATAGTATGTATCCTGGATAGGGAAATTACAGTTCCACAAAGCATCCAAAGACCATGTGAGGTAGGGGAGGAGGAAGACCATTCTTGTGCTTTTGGAAGAGGTGAGTAGTTCTGATCTCATTCTGTATTGTATAGAAGTGCTCATAGAATATCTAAACTGGAAAACTGCTGAAAGATCAAGCAATGAAATCCTCTCATACAGATGTGAGAAAACAAACGATCAGAAATTTTAAAAATGATCTACTGAGGTTGGGCAGAGCCTGGGTTCTGGTCCGTATCTGTGGATGTCTGGGGCTTCTTGTAGCTTAGCTGCTTTGCCACCAGTAATAGGCAACACGCTCTTATCCTGTCCTGAATTTCTTCATGATTCCTGACATTTGAGGGAGGATTCCTGACATTTGAGGGAGTATCCCTGACATTAATTTTGACCTAGTTATAGACCAGACGCTGTATCACCTACTGAATCCACACTGGTCTCTTTGACACTATACATTCTCACTTCCTGGCCCTGGGCAGTCTTGACTAACCTACCTTCCTATTCCAGTAGAACCTTTATCTCCTTTCCAAACCTAGACAAATGATTGGGTCGATTTGTCATTGCACTTGCAGTCAAAGCTTGGTTATCTGGGTTGTGTGAAACATGGCTAAGGTGCAACAGGGGCCTGAAATGAGCTCTCTTACCTAAGTGGGTTCAGAAAATGGAGTTGGTTCTCTTGTTGAATCAGAGCAGGGTCTAGAACCTACACCTACACCGCTTCCTCCTTGATCCCCTAGCCCTTCCGATTTCAGGTAATAGGAGTTTAACTGTGGAATATTTTAAAGCCTGATTTAGATTGCTGATGATTCTTCAATCTTTCTTTGACTTTCATGAGGGTCTCCTTCCCTCGCCCCTTTCTGGTCAATCAGGAGCTGAGTGCAGTTTACCATCAAGGTTTTTTAGTGATGATCATCATGCCAACCTGGTGGGAGAAGCACTGACTTGGGGAAACAAACGGCCTGGGCTGATGTTTTGCTCTGATGACTACTAGTTGCATGACCTGAGGATGGTCACCTAAACTCTCAGGCCTATTTTCTCCATCAATGGGAGACAGAATAAATGAACCATGGTGAAGTATTACTCAGCAGTCAAAATAGAAGAATAACAGTGATATGCAAAAATCTGGGTGCTTCTTAGTAATACACTTTTTGTGTTTATTTTCACTTTGTTCATTTTGAAAACAACTCAGACTTACAGGGAAGTTGGAAGTATAGTCCAGATGCCTTTTTTTCTTCCTGACTCACTTGAAAATAAGTGCCAATCCGATACTCTATCAGCCTCAAATATTTTACAGTATATTTTCTACATACAGGGACATTCTCTTACATAACCACAGCACAATCATCAAAATCAAGAAATGATGTTAATATTTGACCACCATGCAATCCTCAACCCTCATTTAAGTTTTGTCAGTTCTTCCAAAATTCTTTTTATTTTTATTAAAAATCGTTATTGCTTTTTTTTTTTTTTTGCAGAGGAAGGTAATTAGGTTGATTTATTTAGCTACTTTTTTTTTTTTGGATGGAGGTGCAGGGAATTAAACCCAGGACCTTGTACATGCTGACCATGTGCTCTATCACTTGAACTATACCCTCCCCTCCCCCCAAAAATGCCTTTTAGAGCAAAAGAGTCTAGTTCAAAATCACATATTACATTTAGTTTTCATGTCCTTTTAGTCTCCTTCATCAGAAACAGTTCCTCAATTTTTTTTTTGACTTTCATGACCTTTATATGTTTGAAGATTACAGCAGAGTTATTTCATAGAATGTCCCTCAACATGAGTTTGTCTGATGTTCTCTCATGATTAGATTCAGGTTATGTATCTTTGGCAAGAATGTCCCAGAAGCAATGCTGTGTTCTTTTCACTGCATCCTCCCAAGCACATGATTTTGATTTGTCCCATTGCTGATGAAGCTCACTTTGATCCCTTGATTAAGACAGTGTCTGCCAGGCTTCTCTGCTGTGAAGTTGCCCTTTTTCCCTTTAGCAATATAATTTTTGGTAAAAAATAGTCTGTCCAGAAATTTTGAACAGTATAATGACATTTTATAAAGTTAAAAATAACTAGATTTTAGGAATATATAGAGATGAGATAAAACCACATTTTTAAAAAAAGCAAAGAAATGATGAACACAGAATTCAGGTTGGCAACTACATTAGGTGGAAGAAGGAGGAGAGGTGAGGAGATACGAGGGGAAGGAATGCACAGGTTTATATAAGTTATCGCCAACTTCCTGGTGTTTGTGTTGGGTGGTGGGCTCAGAGAGGCTTGTTTTATTTTTAAAAACAAATGAAGCAAGAAGTAAAAGACGGCCATGGCTGGACTAATGGTGACAGTGAGTCAAGAACCATTGATTATGATTAATCCCATTCTATGCACTTAAGGTCCAATTTCTAAAAGTTAAATGTTGATTGACAGATAGGTAGTCGAGAGATACTGGAGACTGGAAGAGAAGAACTAAGTTCACCCCAATAACTACTGCCTTCAGCTCCAGCAACAGTGACTGTGCTTATATGAAAGGAGCCAAGCACTCCACGTCCTTCAGTTCCTTTAGCCATGTCTGACTGGTTGGAGCCCAGAGAACAAACTGTACAGACCTAAGAAAGCCACAAAAGCTTAGAGCATTTTGATAATAAAATCTAGGAAAATTCTTCTTCCTGGAGCAATTTTGCATGCCCAGAACTTTTGCATTTTTCCAGCTTCATTTTCCTTTTGCAAGATCACATATGGACTTCCTAGTACTCTACCTCACCCAGGTCCTGGCTCTTGCATGTATATGGGTCTGGCACTGTGGGCACAGACAAGACTTCATTGCAAAGAGTCCTGTGTTCTAATCCCAGTTGCATCTTTAATCACTAAGTGATCTGAGACAAATTATTTCTCTTTCGTAGGCCTCAATTTATCTAGCTGGTATTATCCACCCTTTTCTTTACTCCAGAGATTCAGATTTAGTAGGTGTGGGTAGAGCCCAGGCAGGTTTATTTTGAAAAAGCTACTCAGATAGAAGTCAATGTACTTGCTGATCTTTACATCTCATTCTCTCTCCAATGGTCTTACTTTAATGCTATAATGTTTTTGCTTTTCTAGGGGTTCCACTCTGTTGGATGTCCAGTGAATTGAGTTTTCCCTGGAAAATGACCACACTTCACAGAAGTGGGCAGTCAAATGCCTGTCCTGTGACTCCCACCCTTAGCTTTAGCTAGTTTGTCTAGGGGTTGTCACCTGACTCAAAGCAGGTCAATTATATTCTCTTTCCTGGGAACTGGGAATTGGGACAAAGAGATTCCAGTCTCAATCTTGGGCATCTCTTGAGTCACAGTGGAGATTTCTGCATGGTAAGTTTGGGTAACAGAGAAAAGTTTTAAGATGATGCTGAAGCACCAAAAAGAGGAGAGATAGGAGGTGAGAAGTGCACACTGAGTTCTCAGTTGTTCTTGATTTCTTGGTTCTGGTCCCTCTGGATGCCTGTTTCCTTTACGCCCTTCTGTGATGGTTAATGTTTTGTGTCAATTTGGCTGGGCTCAAGGATGCCCAGATAGCTGGTAAAATGTTATTTCTGGGTATGAAGGTGTTTCTGGAAGAGATTAGCATTTGAATCAATAGAGGGAGTAAAGATCACTCTCCACATGGGGATGGGTATCATCCAATCTACTGAGGGTCTGAACACAACAAAAATGTGGAGGAAGAACAAATCCATCCTCTTTGCTTGAGTTGAAACATCTATTTTCTTCTGCTCTTGAATATTGGCGCTTGGGTTCTCGACTTTCAGACTCAAATTGAGAGTTATATAATCAGCCCCCAGATTCTCGGGCCACTGGGTGTAGACTGAACTACAACACTGACTTTCCTAATTTTCTAGTTTGCAAACAGCAGATTGTGGGACTTCTTGGCCTCCAAAACCACATGATCCAATTCTTGTTATAAATACACACACACACACACATACACACACACATACTACTGATTTTGTTTCTCCAGAGAAACACACTGACTAGTACACTTTGGATAGGTAGATGAGATGACGAAATAACAAAGTCTACTTTGGTTTGCTTAAGTTGCCTCTTTTGAGCTAATTGGCACAGTAATTTGCTATCTCTTGCCCACTGCCCAGTTCATCCTCTTTCATCGTGGACTGTAAGAACTTCACTGTGGGTTGATGGACCATAGACTGAATAGCTATAGGTAGGGAAAAACCTGCTGAACTGGGAGGTGGAAGTGGGAAAATCAGAGGGATGTGAAAAAGCAAGTTAAAGTTCTTAGCTTGTCAGAAGGACAGAAATACTTATTAAGTCTACACATTAAAAGTATATTTGAATATGTATATTAACATTTTCAGAAGAACCACTGAAAAGTTAAATACAAATATGTATTTCTTTATAATAGTTGGAGTAACACAAACAGGCAGAGGAAACTTTAGACCTTTTAATATTACAGATTACCCCATTAGAAAAGCAAAATAAAAAAAGGATGTTGCCCTCAATGAAAAGAGTAATGATATTAAATCGATAACAAGAATGCCATTTCCATCCTACCAAATTGACAAGCAAATAAAAATTATAATACCTAGATTGTCAAAGGTATGGAGAAATAAACTCCATGTGAACTTCTCATGTGAATGTATGTTGCTACAATCTTTCTAGAAGGAAATTTGGCAACATGTGCCAAGGCTGTGATTTAATGTATCTTTGATTTTTTGACCCAGAAATTCCACTTTTGGTACTGTATCCTAGGGAAATAATGAAGAATGTAAATAAAAGTATTCATTGTAACATGGCTTAATATATTACAATAGTGAAAATGTTAAAAATAACCTAAATGCTCAAAATTATGGTATTGTTATAATGTCATGCTACTTCCATACTTCAGAACACTATGCAGCCATTATCAATTATAATGTAGGCTAATATTTATTAACATTAAGTGAAAAGACATTCACCATAGTTTCCTAAATAAGAAATAACAAGATGCAAAGCAATATGAATTGAGTTTTATAAAACTAATATGTATCTCCATACCCATAGAAAAATGTTCGGGACTCAAACTATGGTTTTAAGTGATGTTTTTCTTTAAGAAATAAGCTTGCTTGTTCATTTTCTTCTTTTTGCCTGTCTCCTACAGTGACCCCTCTCATGGTGATAATATCCTTTTCGATGTGACTTAGAGTTTACCTAGGGCTTTCCTACTCACGGTATCATTTGAGCCATGTAACAGCTCAGGAAGCATCCACTTGTATCCACGAGAAAACAAAGCTAGTAAGGGGCATAACTGGCATTAATTCTTGGGACTTCTTCACCTAAGGCCAGTACTCTTTCCCCTGTACCATGAGAGAATAGTAGAGTTGGAAGTGTCTACATGCGTAACAGTAGATTAAGCTAGATGAAATATCAATCAGATGTAGATCGACACATTCATTGTGTGTGGGTCCTTGGACACGATGGTTAAAGACAGTAAGAACAGAGGGAACTCACAGGTGCATGCATAGGAATTGAAACTACATTAAAAAATACGGGCATGCACGTATATGGCATTCTGGGAATATATTCATAGAGATATTAAGAGTGTTTGAAATATTTTGTGTAAAAATTTGAAAGTGCATTACTGGGTGGTGTAAGTAGAACCAAAATTTGCCCAATAAATGGGCAAACCAGGGAACAAGAAGTCAGATCAAATGAGTAGAAAGAAGGGCAAGGGGTTGGAATGGAGGGTCGGGGGTAAGGTGACCAACTGCTCTTGTTTGCCCTGGACAGAGGGGTTTCCTGGCCCCAAGGATTTTTAGTGCTAAAACTGAGACAGTCTTGGGCAAAATGGGACAAGTTGGTTTCTCTAGCACTGAGGAGAAGTGGAAAAGGGTTGAGGCAGAATTCAAAATTTCAGAAAGCCAGCAAAAACAGAACGAGCAGAGCAAAAACCTGGATAAAGCCTGCACCCCTCTTTAAACTTCTTTCGTTTGAAGAGGCAAGGGTGTGCTGCTGTGTACTGCCTGCTAGAGGGAGAGAATGCACGGCATGGCTATAGCCAGGCTCTAACTACCGTGGGGCCAGAGGAGGGATTTGGCTCAGTTTTCTTGGAGATCGTTTATTTTACCACTGGGCTCCAGTCTCAATTTACAGTAGAGCTTAGCACTTGAGAGCTGCTAAGGTGGGCATCTGACGCCCTGGGTTGACAACTTGCCATGTGGCCCAGGGCAAGTTCCCTAACCTCTCTTTGCTTCAATTTTCTCATCTTTAAAACGGAAATAATCATAATCCTACCGTATAAAGTTGCAATAAGCACTGAATGAGATAATACTTGGAAGTATAATGCCTGACATATCAGGCTCCCAAAATGTTAGCTTTTGTTAATACAGTCACTCTTAACCTGGAAACAACAGTAGCCCTAGTGGAGTTTGTGGGCTTTTGCTTTTTTTTGGGCACCAAAGTCATTAGTCATTTTATGTTGAAAATAGTCTACTTTCTAGTTCCCATCACAACCACTTCTCCTCCTATTCCCATTTCATGTCCACCCTCCAATTTCCAAACCTCTCCTGGCCGGGATCTTTCTCTGTGCTTTATTCTTTACAAATGTCCTCAGGCTCTATTTCTTTTTGCAAAGGTACCATTCCAGCCCTCTCCTGCACCACCTCCGGTGAGCATGTTTGTATTATCAGCAAGGACCTTCTGGCAGTAGAATGTCTCAACTGAGAGGCACTGTGAGATTTGAAAATTATGCTTTGAGATCCTTCCACTTATACTCCAAGACCCTTCATTCTCACTCCTGTGGCTTCTAGGAAGAAGACTGGTCCTTGCTTACTTTGCCTGGACATGGTCTTCAAGGGGCTGAGAGATGGCCAACAACCATAACTGTGTGGGGCAAGTGCTTGGCCATGATAGCCGATAGGGGAGAGGTAAGTCTGAACGTGGGGAAAGGGAAGAAATTTTTGAACTGATCTCTGGAAGCCTCAACCCACAACTGGTTTTTAATTTTTGGAAGTGCCCTAACTTCAGTAGTCAATGGTATTATGAGTGGAAAATAAATAAGCGAAAACTAAATAGCCATGTGGATTTTGTTGCAGAAGGTGAATTGACTTTGTGGCTACAGGAGGGCATTTCCAGAGGAGTTCCCATAAATGTTAGTGAGATGAATACTGACAACAGGGAAGTATTAAAGCTGGCTAATGCAGGTAGGAAACAGGATGAGCCCTTCCGGATCTTACGTGGTACTGAAACAAGTCCCACAGAGCATTATTCTGAAGGAAATTTTCCCTGCCAAGACTCGGTCCTCACTTTGAGCATTGGACAGCATTGCCTGAAGGCATCCCACACTTTGCCTGAATTTCCAAAGGGCTTACATTCAATCATTCATTTGTTCACCAAACATTTATTAAGGCACTGAGTTGACTCCAGGACATAGGGATCAATGAGACATTGTCCTTTCCCTTGAAAATTTCACAGTCTAATATGAGAGATTGGTAGTAAACAGATCATTACTATTAAAACTCTATACCAAAGGCCTGGGAGTGTGTAAGAAGGGGTGAGTGTGATAGGCCTCAGGGAATGAGTTGAGGTTTGAAGGATAATCTTTCAGAGGGGAAAACACTAAGACAAACTTCAAATTGGAGTCTGTCAATTTAAACGGGGGAAGTGATGATGGAATGGTGCTAAAGAGGAGGGGGTTTTAACAAGGATGCAGAACCCTGAGGACCCACAGACCTTGCACAAGACATCCGTGGGGTGGTGGGAGTGGAGAGATTGAGGCGGAATGTGCAGGGTTATGTAAGACAAGTAAAGGACCATGCCCTTTATTCTTTAGGTCATGGAGAGCCATTGAAAGGTTTTATACAGAAATGATTCATCTTAGGAAGTTTGCTCAGGCTGCCCTGTGGAAGATAAATTTTATGGGGCTAAAACTGGAGTTAAGATCAGTTAAGAGGCTCCTGTGTTAGTTGAGAATAGTGATGGCCTAAACTAAGGCAATGCCACTGGACATGAAGAGCAGTGAAATTTGAAAATACACGAGTAATATGATAGCAAACAATTTCAAAGCAAACTAAAAGCTAGGCAGTGTTCTAATCCTCAAAACAAACTATGAAGTAGGAATTATTATTCTTTCCATTTTAAAGATATTGAAACTAAAACCAACGAGGTTAAGAAACTTGCCCAAGGCCATTTATTACCGAGGTGGCCTAGGATCAGGAGGTGGGGATCTTCCTGCACCTGCAGTCAAAATTTCATTATCTTGGCATGAATTAACCATGTTAAGGCCCAACTGGGATCTGGAATGAGCTCAGCTCTCCAGCAGAGCCCCCAAACTAGGCTTCTGCTAAGATTATCCAGGTAGAGACATTCCATCTTTCGTAGGATATGGAAGACTGAAACTTGAGAAAGAAGTTTGAGCTGGAGTCATAGGTGTAGGGGTTATCAGCAAATGAGTGGTAATGGAAGGAAGCCTTAAGAGTGAAAGGGATTAGTTAAGGAAAAGGAGCTGACAAGAGGTGAGTAGAGATGAGACAATACCAAACTGGAAGAGCTTTGAGGATCTCATGGGATATTAACATTGAAGGGTCTAGCAGAGGAAGACAAATCTCCAAAGGAGATGGAAAAGGAGCATCCACAGGGAAAGGAAGCCTGCTGTTAGTGAGCTCTTGGAGGCTAAAAATAAAAGACTTTTAAGAAGGAGAGAGAACATTAGGGTCAGGGGCTGCCAAGGTACAAGGTAAGAATAAAACTGTAGCATGTCTGACAGTTTCAGCAAACAGGAGGGTGCTGGTTATTTTGGTAAAAGCAGTAGGAAGAGAAGATCAGAACGAGGAGTCTAGAGTGATTATGAGTTGAACGACATGAGTTTATGACATGAATTCTCTCTTTGAAGATGGTCAGTACAAGTGTATCAGCACAGCCACCATGAGTAATATGGAAATTATTACGGAGATCAGCCCCTCTACAAATGTGGGAGGAGCGGGGGAAGGAGGGAGTTGGAGGGTCAGAGAAGCAGTCACTAAACCAACTACCTAAAGAGCTAGTGCAGGCAGAAGAGTTGGAACTGGCAGGGCGATCCTAGCGGCAGGTCTGCTGGCTAAAGCGGGGCTCCTGGAGAGGTCTGTGGAGACTGCCGGCTCTGTAGGTCTGCGGGCGGGTCCGGGGAATGTGTTGGTCAGCAGGGCTGGCAGCCAAGAAGCTGAACTAGAACAAGCTGGTGCCCACTGGGCGCTTCTGCATCTGTTCCTCTGTCACCCTGTCTAACTGTGGCGACCTTCCCATTCACCTCTGCCTTCCAAATCTTATGCTAGTTCCTAGACTGGCAAACAATGACCAAAGCCACGTGAGAAAGAGGATCCTGGGGAAAACGGCGTCTAGCCTTAGTCAAGTTGGAGAAAACCCAGTCTAGCATAGAAGGGGAGGGAAAACAAAGGGAGGTAGTTTTGCTTTAGTGGAGGGCCCTTGAGAATGCTACAGAGGGCAAAGTCATAGCTCTGAGGCAAGGGCTCAAAAGAGGCCCAAATGGGTGCAGTCCTAGACACACGTGGAAGGATTAGCCAATGACAGGAGAATGGACTCTGAATTCTCAGAAGAAAAAGGGAGGTGGCAAGGATACCTGGGGCCCTGATACCTTCACAGACAGAAGGGAGGGTAGAAATTATAGAGCCCCCATTGTAGAGGGGAAAGGAGTAAATTCATCCTGACATGGGGAATGGAGAGACTGGTAAGGAAAGCCAAGGCTTTGGAGCTTTTCTGGGTGCCAGAGTAGAGAATGGTGTGGCTCTAAGATGGACCATGTAGCTCAAAAGCACATGACTGCAGGCTGAGTAATTGAATAAAGACTGAAAGTTCGGTTGCTAAGAGCAACATGGGCAAGGAAAAGCAGTTTCCACTGATGTGGAAAAAGAGCTTTTGCAATGCAAGGTGTGATTCAGTGCGCGAAAGGAGCCGCATCTCTGTCACTTCTGTGGCTGGCGCAATGCTCTATTTGTACTTGACGGATTGAGATGAAAGGTAGTGATAAGAAACTATGAAGGAAGGGACCAGCATGGAGATCTTCTAATGGACAGCTCACTTGAGTTTATAGCTACAGTTAGACCAGTATTCAAAGCAGCCTCTCAGCCTCAGTATAATCGACGTTTTAGACTGGATCACTCTTAGTTATAGGGAGCTGTCCTATACATTGTGGAAGGTCTAGCAGCATCTCTGGTGTCTACCCATCAGATGGCAGGAGCAGTCCCCTAGTTTTAACAACCAAAAATGTCCGCAGATGTTGCCAAATGTCCCCTGGAGGGCAAAATCACCCCTAGTTGAGAATTACCGATTTAGAGGAAAGTAGCCAGTATTTTTCCATTTTGCTGAACTAAACTTCCATTGTACTGGGAGGGATTTGGGGTGAAGTTCAGTAGGGCTTTCCTGAAAATGGGAAACAACCTACAATATCCAATAAAAGATTGGTCAAATTATTCATGGTATATCTATATAAAGAAATATTACATAGTCATTAAAAATAGTGTAAAAATATTTTAACATGGAAACCTGCTCCAGATTAATTTTTCTAAAAGCATGTATGTGTATATATGTATATATATTTGGCCCTGACAAAAAGGTATGAGAGGATATACACCAAAATGTTAGCAGTGAAAATCTTAGGGAGGGAAGAATTACAGGCTTTTCTTTTCTTCCTTTGTTTCCTTATTTTATACAGGAATATACAATTTTTAAAAAAGGTAGTGGGGTGGCTATAGCTCTGCAGAGCACATGCTAGCATGCAGAAGGTCCTATGTTCAGTCCCCAGTACCTCTATTAAAAAAAAAGAAAGAAAGAAAGGAAAGAAAGGAAAGAGAGAAAGAGAGAAAGAGAGAAAGAAAAAGGCAGATGTGGGAGGAGAGGGATGTGCTACACTAGGCCAACGAGTAAGGGATCTACCTGTTCATGTTTATTTGTTTCCTGTTTGCTTCTGAAGTTATATGCCAAAGAGCTGCCGTCATTTGACCTTTGATGCAGTCGATGTGTCTATTTTTCCGGTAAAATTGAACAAAGCTTATCTAATGGTTGGGGGATGAGCAAAGTGGGCTGTTTCTGCAAACCCCTCCTTCCATCAAGGAGACGTTCAGGTATGGGAACCACCCAGAAGAAGAGTCTGGAAAAAAATGTACCCAATACAATGGCCTGGAAGACCCTCTCCCTGCTAATGACCCAACAAAGGGAAAGGCAGCTCCAGATTTCTCTTTGGGAACATTCACTATTTGGCCTATACTGACTGTAGGCCTTTTTGGTGCAACAGCCGCTCATTAGGCTGCACGCATTTCTTTAATTACCCGCTGGCTCCAGCATGCAGCTCTTTCCCTTCCCCACGGGCCATAACCCTGAGGAGTCAAAGCCTTCAGGCTTTAGTGAGTCAGCCCCGATGGGGCCAGAAAAGAACAAAATGAGGGGAGGGCAGGTGCGCCAGGGGACCTTGGGTGCCTGAAGCCACTCAAGCCGTGGGCAGCCAGGGGGTGTGCACCTCTCCTGCAGGCCTTTTGTTTGGGGGACTCAGAGTGACGGCCACAAGGGGAGGTGAGGAAATGAAGAACCCTTTCAAACGCAACAGGAGTGATTTCTTCTTGTGTATTTATAAAGACAAGTTTTTAAAAGTGAGATTTGTTTGACAGTGAGTCATCCCCAACATTTGATGGATATGATTCAGATGACCTTCCCTGACAGCATATTCTGAAAATACAGGCTAAAGTTTCCTGATTGTTCAGAAACCCTCAAAGAGTTCTAAAAGGCAGCATCATCAGCCTGGTTTTTAATCATCTATATTTTTGGTGGTGGTGTTGATAGGTTGAAAGCAAATAATAACAACCCCTGGCTCTGCTGGGAGGAATGGATGCTCACCTAGGACTGGCAGTAATTAAGTTGCCATCAGATGCAGAGCATAGACAAGGGGAATTCATGAGTCTTGAGTTCCGAAACTCCCTCAGTAACCAGCAGGGTGACTGTGAACAAGACGCTTTACCAATCCCAGATGTAACATGAGGGTAGGTTAGACTACACAGCGTTAAGGTCCCCATCAACCTTCCGTGATAGCCCAATACTCATCAAGCTTAAGTGTCGTCTTCTGTGAAGCTTCAGCATCTTGGGTTTATCCCTGTAATAAAGCTTCTCATAGAATATTGCCATTGCCTCCCTGGTCTATTAGTCCTCATTAGATTGTAGATAGAATCCCTGCCTTATTCACCACTGTATTCCAAGAACCTGGAACATTGTATGTAGCACATAGTCAATAGACATTTGTTGAATGAAAGTAAGGCTGATCTTAGAGCTTCCCAATTCCAGCTTCCGGTCTCATTCTTCTGCTTTCTGTTATTTCCCCCGCCTTCTCCTTGGGTCTAGGATATACACTATCTTTTACTCAAAAAAGCTTTTATTCAAGCTTTGGTGACACTTTGGGGAATCAGCTACAATAGACACCTTTTGGATGTTCACTGTATTCCTCATGACCATTGTTGTGACCATGGGAATGCGCCTCTCAGATGTTCACCCATGAGAGTATGGTCAACCAAGGGCCCAAGCTGCTGAGCTATGAAATGAACTGTCATGTTTTCTAAGACCTTCTAGCCAATGACTGAATCCAGCAGGGATACTAAGGTAGATCACTTCCTGGTAGACATGGGTCTCCCCTGATGGGCAGCTTTGGCCTGGGGACTCCACAGTGGTCTTATTGAACTCTCCTTGAAACTTCAAACTTGGACTTAGAACTAGTCTGAGATATTTTCACCCCTTCCTACCTTTTCTCTCCCCTTCACTTGAGATAATATTTACATCTGATGGCTCTCACCTGGCTCCCTTACCATTCTGTCACACAAATATTTCCCATAATACGCTTTATTCAACTTAATCTTGTCTTGGCATTTACTTCTTGCAGGACCTGGACTAACACAACCATTTACTCTGAGAGTTTCCTCTATACCATTGGGTGGGCCCCAAGGGTCTTCTTTGTCCTTCACTCACTCCTAGCAAAATGGACCAAGGGTAGACTAACCATATTTCCTTTTCAAGGAATTTGGAGTTAGTAATAAGTTAGTCTCTGTGCATGGCTGTAAGCAAGGGTAAGGGTAACAAATGGTAACCACGGACAGCCGTCTTCTGATCATCATGAACTTGATGAATCAGAGAAAGTCAATCTGGAAAGAAACACAAAAGCAGAGACCTAAAGATATTACTGCTGGGCACCTGATAACATTTATCTCCCTTGTTTCAGACCCCCAGAGCATAGCTGTTTAGCTTCTGCAAGATACTTTAGTATCTAGTCAATACATTCCATTTTTGGCTTAAGCTAGTTTACATTGAATTCTGTTGCTTACAATCAGAAGACACTAGGCTCAGAGTCAGTACTCATACCTAATGAAGTTTCTGTAATGACACAGGCCCATGGCTAACATATAATGACAGAGGGTAACAGTCATTGTCCTATGCCCCATCGTGAGGGTGACCATATAATTTATAATCCAAATTGTGATGCTTCTGGGAGTGAAAGAGGGTGCTATTCACAATTTCACTGAAACAACAGGCTTAATCCACGACTGTCCTGGACAAACTGAGGTTATTATGTCACACTACCTCCATAAAGAGAGCCTGTTGATAACAGAATTAATGAGGTTGGACACAATTGTGGCAAAACAAACCCCTTATAGTATGGTTGAAATCCTAGATGACTCTAAAACAGAAATTTTTTAGATTATTTTTTCCATGTCCTCATTCTTCAGACAAGGAAACTGAGATTCAGAAAGAAGTAATTAGCTCAAGTCCACTCAGAGAATAAGTAGAAGAGCTGGACTCAAACCCATGTCTGTGGTCCCCTCATCCAGGGTTCTTTCCTCCATGCAAGAGCCCTTAGAAGTGATGACTTACTTTCAGTGTGAGCCACTCAGAGCAGAGCACTTATTCTTAATGACAGTATATTTCTAAAGCATGCTTGGGGAGTGTCCTCCTTGTACCAGTGCGACAAATTGTATATTCCAAAGAAGGTTGCAATGATATCTCTCATCCCACATACTGTTCTACAATGGATTCTTGCCACTCCTCCATCAAGAGGCAGAGTCTATTTCTCCACCACTTTGAATCTGGGTGAGCCCTATGACTGCACTGATCAAGAGGATATGGAGGAAGTAATGCAGATGAACTGTGACTTCTTTGCAGTTTTTTCTTGGGCTGTCTAGAATGCTTACTTAACTTAAGAAGTTCCGTTTTGGAAATCCACCTTCCATCCCCATCATGCTGTGAGAAGTCACAGCCATCTGGAGAGGATGTGATCAATAGCCCAAATGAGCTTCTTGCCGACCGCGAATACCAAGTCTCAGTCATGTGAATGAGCCTTCTTGAACATCCAACCCTATTGAGCCTTCAGATAACTGCAGCTCAGCCAACATTCACCTGCAATCTCACAAGCAACACTAAGTGATAATGACTCAGGTGAGCTAAGTCAACCCGTGGATCCATGAAACATGATAATAAATTTTTGTTTTAAACCACTAAGTTTTGGAGTGGTTTTTTTAGGTGGGAATATATAACCAGAACATCCAGAACCCTCTCTTCAAGTCCAAGGTGGGAATGGACCTCCCTATTGGGGTAAAGTGCTTACCTCCTAATTATAGTCACTGAGAATGATCTTTTGTCAAGAGAGTTCTTTACCAGGGGTGATGAATGGGGAAACCATTCTTCTGAGTTTTTATTACCTGAGATAAGAACTGTGAGTTTCTTTGGGATCTTTTCATGGAAGAAAACAAGGTAAATTCCAAGAATACTTGGCATTCCATCCATGATTCGGCCTTTTGCTTACAGGCCTCATCTCCTAAACTCTCTGCTGTGATCTGACAGTACCTCGTGGCTTTAGTGCCTCACTGACAGTGAGCTGTTTCTTGCACCATGCTGTTGTCATGTCATGGTCTCACCCTGGAATTCCATTCCTATCTCATTTCACCTACTCCAATCTCATTCATCTTTGGTGTATTTTGAGACTGGACATTCTCCTCTCAATGAGGTGTCCCTGAATGCTCTGCATCCACTGTCCAAGCAGGTAACACATTTTATTGGAGTTACTTGTTAATACGTCCAGCTTCTCAAGGAGGATTAAGCCTCTGGGTGATGAGACAGTCCCTATCAATTTTCTTTCTATCTATCTATCTATCTATCTATCTATCTATCTATCTATCTGTCTATCTATCTATCTATCTATCTTTTTATTTATTTACTTATTTATTTATCTACTTTTGTATTTATTTAATTTGGGATCTTATTTCTTTTTAAATCCTCAACATTAGGCCAGACACTGATCAAGAAATGTTTGATGAGATGAAACCAAGGAGGGTCAATGAAAATAAATAGAATGTTTTTTAGAGAATTCCTTCCCTTTTAACCAGACCCACTCACCAACTACTACCAATAAGAATAACAATAGCAGCAAAAGCAAACACTTATAAGGCATTTACTGTGTCAGGAACCCTTCTAAGTGCCATACATAATACATACAATCCTCATAGCCTTATGAAGTGGACATTATTAACATCCTCATTTTAGAGATGAGAAAACCAAGTAACTCGCCCAAGAAACCAGTCTCTGTAAGGGCCAGAGCTGGGATGAACGGACACAGTCTGGTTCTAAAGCCTGGGCTCCTATCTACCCTTCATCACTGCCGCCCTGGAACTCATCACCGTGACTCGAAATCCCTGGGAATGCTCGGGGTTCAGCACCCCTGGCTCTGCTCTACAGCACTCTGTCTGGGGCAAGTTGCTAGTAACTGCTGCATTTCCACCGGGAGACGAGGTTACTGAAAGAGGAAGAAAGGCAGATAAATAATTTACCACCTGAGCACTGAGAAGAGATTTCTTGGATTAAGAGTCAGGAAATTCAAAAGACGCAATTGAGACAAGAAGGTAATAAATGACACAATTATTATCCAATTGGCGACAGGCTCATTCCGGCTCTGGAGGCTGCATTTCCCCTGACGTGGCTCCTACTTCTGCCCCTCCAACATAATCCCTCCACAAACAGAGGCAGATTTCCTCCCACCCACTTCTACCAAAAGGAATTTGCTTGTAAAGCCTGAATTCTCTATTTTTTTTAAGGAGTGAATCTCCCAAGTTATTAAGGATGTGTGTTGAGCTATGGGACAGGGAAGGAGTCAGAGAGAGAGAGAGATGAAAAGAGGGAGAAAAAAAGAGAAAGCCTTGTGGGGTCAGCAGAGAGAGAGAGACCGAAAGAGGCGGAGACATATAGATAGATCATTTTGTTGTTTACTATAACCTCTTGCAGAGAGGGCACCCACCTCAGCGGGGTTCCTTGGAAATGTGGGTAAGCCAGCAGTAGATCCACTGAGGAGATGAGCCAACTGACCACCCAAATTCCAAAACAGAGCAGAAACTTCATTTTCTGTTCAGGGGTTGTTTTTATTTTCTCTTTGCATAGGCTGTTGGGAGGCTGTATTGGGCAGTGACTGAGAGTGTGGGTTTTGTGGCCAGGTTGTCTGCCTTGGGATGCTGGCTGTACCACTCCTGAGCTGTGGGAGCTGGGACAGGTGTCTTCATCAATTTGTGCTTCAGTTTCCTCATCTATAAGGTGAGAGTCATAACAGCACCGACATCAGACTGGTAATGATGAATATGCACGTACAACACTATGAACAGTACCTGACACACTGGAAGTACTTGATAAACACTGACTTAAATAAACAATCCTGGCAAAGTACATGAGACCCAGAGCACATCCCTTCTCTGATGAGGGCTGTGGAGATGAGATTCTGTAGGTTCCTTTTCTCTGCAGTCAGAAGTTACCGGCCAGAGAGAAGGGCCTCGCCTGATGGGCTGGAGATCAGGGGGAAAGAAGTGTTAAGGATGGAGAGTCACCACTTGGATCATTTCCCACCCATCTATAAATGTCTACCTCCAGTTGTTCATTTATGAAACACAAGTAGTTATTACATTCTTCTTATCGGGTCCTGTGCTAGAAGCTAAGTGTAGAGAAATGACTTAAGAGCTGGTATTCTTGAAACCATCATATTACAGGGAAGAAGATGGACATGTGGAATTAACATAAATACAATGGGTTCCCAAGAATATCTGGATTCAGATCCAATGACAGATGAGCAAACTGACCTTAGCTTTACGACTTCTCTGAACCTCAGATTCCTTTTCACTAAAATCCAAATTAAATAGTAATAATAATAATGATAACATATATAATTCAAAGCTTTTATGAAGGAGAAATGAAAAAATAATTCACGGAAAATGCCTAACGCAGAGCTTAGCACATAAGACGTACTCAATAATTATGGCTTTAAAAGAAAAGTGATATAATAGATAAAAGAAGAGTAATAGAAAAGATGGTGGCTTTAAAAGAAGCAGTGATATGAATAAAGATCTATGAGGAGCCAGAGGGGGTCAGTATTAATCACACTATGCAGTGAGGGAAAGGGGACTGAGTAGGAAAGTCTGCAGAGAGTGGGGGTCATTGGAGCTGGCTCTTCAAATGACTAGGAGTTTACCAGGGGAGAAAGAAGGGGACATTCCTGGCAGAGGAAATGCCAGAATCAAAGCACAGAGGAAAGAAAGGGGATGGTCCAGAAAATGGTATGGAGGTTCCTTAAAAAACTAAAAATAGAATTGCCATATGATCCAGCAGTTCCACTCCTGGGCAAAAACCTGGGAAAAAACAAAATCTCTAATTCGAAAAGACACAGCCACCCCAGTGTTCATAGCAGCACTATTTACAATTGCCAAGATATAGAAGAAACCTGAGTGCTCATCCACAGATGATTGGCTTAAGAAGACGTGATATATATAATGGAATATTACTCAGCCATAAAAAAGAATGAAATAGTGCCATTTGCAGCAACATGGATGGACCTAGAGAATATTATGCTTAGTGAAATGTCAGACAGAAAAAGACAAATACTATATGATATCACTTATATGTGGAATCTAAAAAAAAATACAAATGCATCTATATACAAAACAGAAGCAGACTCACAGACATAGGAAACAAACTTATGGTTACCAAAGGGGCAAGGGAGGGGAAAGGAGGGAGAGACGAAGAATGAGGGATTAACAGATACAATCTACTATATGTACAATAGATAAGCAACAAAGGTTTATTGTATAACACAGGGAATTATACCCGATACCTTTAATGAAATGTAATCTGCCAGAAAACCTGAATCACTATGCTGTACACCTGAAACTAACACAATATTGTAAACCAGCTATACTTCAATTATATATATATATAAAAGAAAGGGGATAGCAGGTTCAAAGAAGGGAAATTCGATGAGGCAAAGAAGGGAGAGAGTAGTCAGAGACGATGTGAAAAGGTAAATCAGGCTGGATCTTAAAGGAGACCTTTCTGGACAAAATATGGAGTTTATACTTTATCCTGTAGGCCAATATTTCTCAAGATCTGTTCTGTAAAACACGCACACTGGAAGATGGGAGCAGCCGCTGAAAGAACAGGGTCTGCCCGCCAGTAAATTCGGGACGTGCTGGGTGGTACCGAGGTGAGCTCTTCGCTCCCAGACTTTGCAGCTCCCGGAACACACTAAGAGGCCTCCTTCCCCAAGAAAAGGAAGCATATACAGCATTTCCTCCCAAAGTTTGTCCCATACGCTGTAATATTAGTTCGGAGAAACCTAGGCAAATCCTGCTATAGGTACGACAGCAGAGGCTACATGTTCTGATCTGCGTTTAAGCAGTTTCATTAAACAGTGGGAAGGATGTAAAGTCAGAGGATGGATTGAAGGCGATGAGACTGAAGATGGGGGATCAGTACAGAGGCTGGTGAACGGTGCCTGTGATAGACGGTGAGGTCCAGGGCAAGGTCGCTGGGGAGCAGGGGGGCCAGGTTAGAGCTGCAGTAAAGAGCACGGGCTCTGCAGCCAAGCTATCCCAGTTGGAATCCCAGTTCTGTCTCTTAGTTGCTAACGACCTTGGACCAATGACCCTACCTCCCTGCCTCAGTCTTCTCCTCTGTAAAATGAGAGGGATAACATACTCATGGTCGGGGGTGGGTATATTATGAGGCTTCAATGAGATAATATTTATAAAGCACTTAGAATAGTACCTGGCATCTATTAACACTGCAAGAGCATTTTGTTAATTAAATGGAGAAGATAAGATAGAATTCTCAAAGGAGTCTTGCTGGAGCAAATCAGAAAAGAGAGTGTGCTGTCCAAAGCACGCCTCAGCTCTCTTGCCCTGGGGCTGGTTCCCGTGGCTCCCCTTCTCCTTCTCTGGTTTAGTTTGCAGAGCAGACTAGTGATATTGCTTGACAAAGAAGCAAACTGGGAATTTATATGAGCATTCAGTTTACATGAATGCAAATAAAACAATAAAATGAAATGTAAAATAATAAACAGATATATTATATTAAAACTATGCTATTATAAAATAGGGAGTAAGAATGACATTCATATGCACATGTAAGTCGTGTGGGCCATTCATCTTCCTACTCCACGCTCAGGGAGCTGTGACTGCTATTGGCCCGGGGCTCTCCCTCCCCCGTGCGCTGCTCAGAGACGAAGTCACTTGCCAAGCTGAGGATGATTCCAGGATTTAAAGGTAGCAATTTCTCATGACTTGCCTCTGAAACGCAGGCCAACTCGGTCTGTTGCTCAACTGGAGAAGTAAAGAGTTGTTTCCAGAAGAAATACTGGCTGTGTTAGTCTTACTCAAAGCTTCCCAAAAAGACCTTGCAAGGTAATTCTGATGCTGTGTTATTTTTGTCTAACACACTTCAGAACATCCCTGAAACTCTCTTGAAACGTAAAACTGAGATTATGACCTGGGTCTTCCTGACTCCAAAGTCCTTGCTTTTTCCACCACATAGACCCTTGTAGACAAGTGCTTATGAGTCATCTACTTGTTAATTTAACACCTCTTTACTAGGTGTCTGCAACATGCCGGGAACTATGTCAGATGCTTGGGGATGGAGTGCAGAACAAGTCAGACACAGTCCCTGTTCTCCTGGGGCTTCTAGGCTCTGGGGAAGGTGCTGAGCAAGAAATGAGTTGATTCCAGGCAGCGTGGGGATAAAGATTTGCCCATCCATGTGCACGTACAGCACTGGCTTAACCCACTTGGTAAGTAAGCCTAACCTAAGTTAGGGTCCTGGGTGTCATGATCAAATCAAATTGAAACCAGGGCTAACTACTGGAATGTGGGGTCTCAGAGAGCATGGCTTAGACCAGTTATCTTCCACACTGGCTGCCCACTGGAATCATCTGGGGAGTACATAAACTCAGGCTTTATCCTAGATAAATGTGATAAAAATCTCTGTTTAAGTTAAAGACTAATACTTAACCCCCAGATGAGAAGATGTTCCGCCTCCATCCATCTGTCCAGACACTACAGAAAAAATGCCCTCGATTTTAGGGATAGAAGCATATATGGAATGGCCTTGAGCACATCAGCTCTGAAGATGGGCCATCACAGCTGGAATTCTAGCTCCACTACCTACGGGCTACGTGGTTTACGTTGTTTGACCTTGCAGGCCCTCATGTTTCAATAAAGAGGATTAACTAGAGTTGAACCTCACGATTCCTCCTATTACTGGAAAGTTTGCTCTTGTGTTCTCTAAAGCTAAAACCATATTCCAGAAGAAGGATGCTGAGGATAACTGAGAGGCAGAGCTGATTCACAAAGCTGAAGCTAAAAGAGGAAATGATTCATATGTTAAGGATGTGCAGTTCCATTCAACAAAACTTTATTGTGCATTTGGGATGTGCCAGCCTAGGAACTAGAGATGCACAGATGAAATCCCCATGGGTGCATGGGTGGGATGTGGGACTGATAACTGCCTTCCATCCTTTAAGAGCTATCCCAGAGGTTATGGGCGGGGTTCAGTGGGGCACAAGAGAGGGTAGGTTCAGCTCTACTCAAAGAGGTCAGGAAAGACTTCAAGGAAGAGGTGGTACTTCAGTGGAGTATTGAAGAATGAAGAAGTGTTCGTTAGGAAGCCACCAAAGAGACAGATGCCACTCAGTGGTTAAACATGCAATCTGAAAGCAAACCACATGTATCCCACTCCCCAGTTCTATCACCATTGGCTTTGTTGTCTGGGGTAAATTACTTAACCTCTCTGAGCCTCAGTTTCATTTTCTATAATAGGATCAACAATTGAGGTGCCTTGTTGGATTATTCTGATGGTTAGAAGAGTTAAAACATGTACATCTCTTAAAATAGTGCCTAGTATGTTGCAAGCATACAGTAAATGTTGGCTCTGACAGAGAAAATTGCCCGTGCAAAGGTACAGAGGCAAGAAACAGCACTGTAGAGTGGGTAAACTGCTGGCAATTCCCAGTGACCAGTAGGAGGAGCTGATGGGGACACGAGGGGAGGGGTGAGCTGGCAAGCAGTGGGAGATGAAGCTATAGAGGACAGCAGGGACCCAATCATGAAAAAGCTTGTACTCAAGGCATGGATTTTGTCTCCTAGGGCAGTTATTCTTCAACATGATGTGTCTCTAGAAGGAAATATCAGAATCACTGGGTAGGAGTACATTTCATTCAAAGCATTTTCAAATTTCTAAATCCCCACTGTTTTGCTAATGCACACTACCAAATACAAAGGCAGGAAACTCTTCTCAGCACACAAGGCACTCTGTCTTCAGAGTCTGGGCAAATCTGACACTTCAGAGAAAGGAGAGGCTGTGGAGGCGATGTGAAGGGCTGAGAACACCGCAGTGGGAAATAGGGAGCCATTGAAGGATTGTGATCAGGTGAGAGTCGTAATTAGCCTTACATTTTAGAAATAGGACTTCAGAGGCTGTTTGAAAGGAAGTGTTGGAATGACAGAAGAAGCTGCTGAATGCTGTAAACAGACAAATAGGAGAAGTTTGCAATGGTCCAGATTAGAGGTTATTAGGGCTTTAATGAAGGGAGTGGTCATGGAGGTGGAGAGGAGGGTGCATAGCCTTTATGATGGAACAGATGGATGGGGGTTGTCATAAAAGCATCCAAATGGCTGAGGGCTCTCTGATTCCTCTGCCCATGACAGGGCCCTTGGCCCTCATTGCAAGCACCACCTTGTCTTGACTCTCAGGTCAGACTGAATAGATTCATCCTTTGAACTCAAATTTCTGAGTTCCTAATACTGTGGCAGGCTCTGCGCTAGGCAAGAAAAGTAAAGACTGTGACTGTTCTCTCCTGGGATTATCTCATTGTGTATTGTCAAAAGACCACAAGTAATCTTGACCCTCTAACTTGTGGGTTTTTTCAGCTGTGAGCCAGAACCACAGGAAGGTCATTTTTAAAACCCATAATCAGGCAGATTTCCCCCAGGCTGGTTTGGCAACCAGGTGCAGACCTCCTGTCTGAATCCCGCCTGACTCAAGAACGCTGCCTTTGCTGTAAAGCAGAGACGTGAAGGGGACAGGAGGGCAGCCAAAACCATTCTGTCTTCACACCCAAATCCCTGGGGATTAGACTCATCATCGTATGGTGACTTGGAGGCTTCTGACAAGAAAAGCCAAGACATAAATCTCAGCCATTGTAAAACCATGCGGGAAGCAGGCCAGCCCATGTTTGAGAGCCTCATTCACAAAATCTCTCTGATCTCCAGGAGCTTCACTCAGCGTCTGAATGCCTGTGGTTCCCCACTTATAAAGCCATGGGGACAGCCTGCTGGCTGCTGCGGTCTTCTTCCCAGGGAGGAGGAAGACGCCTGTGTGGATGTTTCCACCATCTCCAGCTCTGAGCTCATTAGCAGAAGGGGCTTCTTGGAAATGTGATGTCTCCTGGTGCAACAGCAATGTTTCTTTTTAAACGTTTACAATGATTAGCTGACCATGTAATTAAACATAGTGTCTTTAGTTTGCACAGATCACAGGTAAAAAGGATATTGGGCAAGGAACGCAATAAAACAAAAGCACAGCAAGGATGCTAAATCTCTCTTCGTGTAAGAAGAGGTCTTTGGGGTCTCGGCAATGGGCAGGGTCTGGGAATCTGAGCTAGGCAAGGGGCTTGAGGTGAGGGGGTGGTTCTGGGGCTGGGGGGACTTCACTGGCCTGTTGCCTCCTTCCAATTCACAGGTGGTTATCTGATGAGAGACGTCTTGGGTCAAACCAAAATCAATCCACTGCCAGATGGTCCCAAGCACAGGTCATTTCGAAAGGAGTAGGCAAAGAGAGCGACTCTAGATGCTAAGCCCTGGGACGGAGATGAGGAGACTGGTTAGCGGTAAAAAAAAAAAAAAAAAATTGATGAGAACGGGAAGCCTAGATAAGCTTGCTGACCTAAAGGTCTTGGGGGCGAAGGCTTTGAGCACATCTGGTAAAGCAGCTATGGAAGTCCTGACCTGATCTGCAAAGATACCAGGATCTGACTCTGGATGCCCCACCCTCCTGGGCAATCAATGGCCAGCAGGGTTTAGCGGCCCATCTTACAGATAAGGAATCAGGCTCAGGGAAGTGAAACAAATCACCCAGGTTCATACATCTAGTGAATAACAGAGCCAGGAGTAAATCCAGGCCACGTGACTCTAAATATCATGTCCTTTCCATTATACCAAGTGTTTTACAAATGTCTGGAGAGAGGTGAGAATTCTGGGTTCCCAAATCAGAAGACAGATGTTAATGAACAGAACGAATCAGGCTGATGGTGGGCACCAGTACCAGGAAATGGGCTGGAGCCAGGGAGGTACTGAAGATGCAAAGGGGGATTACAGAAAGGCATCTCCAAGGCATGGGTCTAGCAAGGGGCCTGGATTCAGAGGTGAGGTCCACCTCAGAGAGATGTCACAGGACCACCAAGATGGACGTGCACTTGTGAAGGGATAGAGAATGTTCTCTAAAAGGCATTTACTGCCTCAGCATCTTAAGGGGAATATGCAGACATGACTACATAATTAGAGGATCCCAGTACAAAAGGAAAATGTGTGCCACTTACCCAAAAAAGCAGGAAAAAAGTGTTAAAGGTGTATTAGAATACAGTACTTCCCCCGAGCCTTTGGTTCTCTTTCTCAATCTGTCATTGTATTTCTATTTGCTATTTAATGTTGCATTCCCTCAGGCTTGGGAATTCTCACCAGGTGAGTGCAGACCCTCATAGGCATCTGAAGTTCAGCTCTGCAGTTTGTCAGGTGCACAAGCAGCCCGCCTGCTGCAAGGAGCCCCTCACCTGCTGCAGGGGGTCCCCTACTGCCACCAAGCGCAGAGCCCAGTCTGGAGGCAGGGGAGTCCTTCTCCCCTTCCCACAGGCCCAGGGTCCCAGCTCACTCACAGCGCACAGCTGGTGTCCAAGGGATTGCAACCGCTGCCCCAGGACGTGCTTGGCACTGGCAGTGGGGCAGCCAAGGTAATGCCAGGAACGGCTGGCACCGTGCTGCCACGCTCACCTCAACTGGGTTCCTACTGTGCTTGCAGCCCGGCCCCCCCACCAGAGGCAGAGGGCAACGGTAGTCACTGGGCCGAGGTGGAGAAGGGAGATCAGGCTGGCACTTGGGGGCAGGGGAGTGGGCTACTGAGAACCCACCCTGGGGAGGCAGGAAGGCAGCAGGAGGCAGGACAAACGTGAGTTGAGACTCCAGGTCCTTGGAACAAACTCTGTTGTTTCATTGGACTTGACTTATGAAATACAATATCAAAGATAAAGTTATCAAGAATTTCAAGATGGTGACCACAGAGCACTATACCCCAAGAGCGGGGTTCTTCTGATGGCGGGGTCCTGGTTGCTTGCCCATCAAGCTAGCCCCTAGAACATGCAAACCCCAATAGCAATGGCCTGAAACAGGTCACCACCCAGTAGTCCGAGGAGTGCTAAGCCTCCCCCACTCGTCTTCTAACTTCACTCCCAACGCTGCCAGGCCAAACCACTTCCTTAATACGAAACCCACGCGTCTCGGTTCTCTCCCTCCTTAGGGTGGCTTCCCAGCACTTCCAAGAGAAGAATCAGCCTTTCCCTGTTCGAGCTCTGTTTCCCAAATAATATTCCTAATCTCAGTGTCTGTGAACCCAAAGGACAGTTGCAAAGCTCCTTATTCTCTCTGCTAGGAAGCCTAGGTCGTCATTATTCAAATTTGATTTTTAGTTAGCTGTCTTGGGACTCCAGGATGTGGACTGGGAATGGAAACAGCCATGAAGGTGTCTCCCGTATCCTTGCTGTGTCTGTAAATGGATTGATTTTTCGTTACTTTCCAACAGCTATTGGGAGGCACTGAACACGCTGCCCCACATGTCCGTGGGTGCTAATGCTCTTTCAAAGGTGCCAGAGGATTGGTGTCACTGGCAAGGAAATCTTAATTGGCCTCAAATAACATATTTCAGAGTTCAGAAGGGATTTTATTAATGATTTCATTCTAAAGGTAGCGTTCACTATTGCTTAACCTTTGCTGCAAAGGTAATCGCTCAGCCCAAACTATTCTTCCAAGAGGGTTAAATCATTCTTACCCTTTCTGAGGAGACTATCAATAACAGAGAGTTTTTTTTTTTATACTGTGATGCCCCTCATTTTTCCCTCAGATGCTCCCCTTCTTCCCTCCATGGGAATGTGCCACAGAAAATCAACTCATTGGGTTTCCCATTTGACATCTGAAATGACTTTTATCTTCATATTATTTTTCTTGAACAAGAAACACCTTTTTGAAGAGTTCTGTTTATGCCATGAAACATAAGTATAACCTTTTTGGTTCCTTCTGGGTGAAAAAAAAAAAAAACTTCAAGAGGGTATAACTTCAGTGTCAGCCCTAAGCACTTGGGAACTTTATGGCTCAGGAAGGGGGTCCTTCAAACCTTAAACTCCCAAGTTTTTTCATCACTTAATAAATTTGCTTGAAAGTTTACCATTCAAGCAACTATTTTCTCATCCTTCTCTCCACCTACTTTATGACTTTTTTTTCATGTTTTGATTGAGCCAGGATCCACAAAGTGGACAAAAAGTTTTCTGGCCATTTTTTGAGAGTCCTGTGGCATCCCAGTTCAGCCTCACCAACATTACAGTCACCATAAGTTTATTAAGTAAAAATATATATTTGCCTCCATAAGCATGAAAGGCTGACCTGTGTCCCCTCAAAATTCATAGGTCTAAGTCCTAACCTGCAGTGTCTCAGAATGTGACTGCATTTGGAAATAGGGCCCTTCAAGAGGTGACTAAGTTCAATGAGATCATTCAGGTGGATTCAAATCCAATACGACTTTGTGTCCTTATGAGAAGAAAAGATTAAGACACAGACACACACACAAAGAACATGATATGAAGACAAACAGGGGAAGAACATCTGCAAGCCAAGGGGAAAGGCTTCGGAAGAAACCTTGATCTTGGACTTTTAGCCTCCAGAATCTTGTGAAAATAAATATTCGTTGATTACGCTACTAATCTTTGGTAGTTTGTCTTGCAGCCCTAACAAACTAATAAAAAGTTTATCTTATATCCATTCAATTTATCATCCCTTTCAAATTCTTTTAATTTCTCAAAACAACTTTACTGAGGGCTAATTTACGTATAATAAAATGCATCTTCTAAGTCTGTGGTTCAATGAATTTTGACAAATGTATATACCTATATAAACACACCACAATCAAAATATAAAGTATTTCCTGAAACCCAAAAAGTTCCCTCATGTCCCTCTGCAATCAATCCCTATTCCCCAGCTGCAGGCAAAATCTGACCTGCTTTCTGTTATAACAGATTAATCTTGTCTTTTCTAGAATTGCAAAGGGGCAGAATCAGATAATATGTGGTATGTTAAGTGTATGCTTAATTTGTTTAAGAAAGAAAGACAGGGAGAAAGAAAGACAAAGGAAGGAGAAAAGAAAGAAAGAAAAAAGAGAAAAGGAAAAGCCTGCTAAACTTGTTTTTCAAATTGTTTTACTTTCCTACGAATTTCACTGTCTTAAATGACAAATTTATCATTTCACTTTCTTAGCAATAATGAATGAGAGTTCCACTTGTCCTATATCCTTGCCAATCCTAGGTATTGTCGCTTTTAAAAACTTTAGCCATTCTAATGGTTGTATAGTGGTCTCTTATTGTGGTTTTAATTTCAGTTTTCCCAGGTGACAGATGATGTTGAACATCTTTTTATGTGTTTACTGAATACTCGTACATCTTCTTTGGAGAGATGGCTGGTCAAATCTTTGGTGCATTTTTAATTGGGTTATCACTGAATTGTTAAGTGTTCTTTATATATTCTGGATACAAGTCTCTTATCTGATATATGTGTGGAGATTTCTTCCTCTATGGCTTATCTTTTCATTTTCTTGATGGTGTCTTTTGATAAGCAGAGATTTTAACTTTTTTAATGATGTCCATATTTATCAATTTTTCCTTTTAATAACTATTGATTTTTGTGTTCAAAGATATCCCAAAGTTGCAAAAAAAAAATTCTCCTACGTTTTCTTCTAAAAGCTTTGTGTTTAGTTTTTACATTTAGGTATATGACTAATTTTAAGATTTCTTTTTGTGTGCATATGATATAAGGTAAGGGTCAGGATTGATTCATGTGGCCGTTCAGTTGTCCTAGCACTGTTAGTTATAAAGACTCTTCCCATTGAATTACCTGGGCGTCTTTGCCAAGAATTTACTGACCATATTTATGGAAGTCTATTTTTGGCTCAAGTGCTCCATATGTCTGATCTTATGTCAATACTGCACATCTTAATTGCTGTTGCTTTGTAGTAAGACTTCAGGTCTAACTTTGTTCTTCTATTCCAAAATTGTTTTGGATTTTCTAGGTCCTTCACATTTCTGTATACATTTCAGAATCAGCTTACCAATTTCTCCAAAATAAAAGGATTTTAATTGGGATCATGTTAAATCTATGGGTCAAGTTCAGAACAAAGGGCATTTTAATAATAATGAAACTTCTTGTGTACGAATATATGTTTTCTTTCCAATCATTTAGGTCTTTGATCTCTCAGCAATGTATTTTAGTTTTCACTGGACAGGTCTTGCACACATTCTGTTAAATTTATCCCTAAATATTCAATATTTATTGATGTTGTTGTAAATTATATTTGTTATAATTATAAATGTTATCTCCTAATTGTTTCTAGTACACTGGATTACAATTGTTTTATATATTAACATTGCTTCCTGAGGCCTTGTTAAAACTCCTATTAGTTCTAATAGCTCTATTATAGATTCTTAGAATTTTCTATGCAGACAATTTTGCCGTCTGTGAATAAAGACAGTTTTATTACTCCCTCTCCAAGCTATATGAACTTTATTCCTTTTTATTGCCTATTGCATATGCTAGGTTTCCAGTACAGTCCTGAATAGAAATGATGAGAACAGACATTCTTACTTTGTTTCTGTTCTGAGTGTAAAAGCATTCACTGTCTTGACATTAACTTTGATGTTAGCCTAAGGTTTTCCACAGATGTCTTGCATCGGGTTGAGGAATTTCATATCTACTCCTAGTTTGCTCGTGGCTTTTATCATGAATAAGTGTTGAATTTTGTCAAATGCGTCTTAAAAAGAAAAAAACATCTATTGAGATTATCCAATGATTTTTCCCCTTTAGTTTGCTAATGTGGCAAATACATTTGATTGATTTTCACATGTCAGAGCAAATTTGAATTTCTGAGATAGACTCCGCTCCTGCTGGCAGTCCCAGACCAGCTTTGTGCTGCCCCAGCAGAGGAACTGAGTGGAACCTCTTCCTCAGAAGTCTGACACCAGCTTACTCTGAGACCCTCAAGTATGCAGGCTCTTCTCAGAGGTCTAGGGGACAACTTCTCAGGGTCCATTCTCTGGGCAACTCATAATCCCACCTCCTCCTTTTCTCCTCCCAGCTCTAGAGCTCACGGTGCTTTTATAAAATCATAGTTTCTCACAGTTGAAAATAACTTAGAGATCATTTAGTGTTACCTTCCGGCCAATGACGCATGAATCCCTGCAGCAGTATTTCTGTGAAATGGTCGTCCACGCTGGGCTTGAAATCACTTGAGCCAGGAAACCCAGTATCTCCTGCAAATACAAAGAAGTTAAGAAAATCAAGCAGATTAAGAAAATATGCTGTTATAATCACTGTTTTAGCTTTCCTGAGTGCTAAAAGGTGTTATCCACAGTTTAATCTGTTTTAGTGTCTTTGTTTTTGTTTGCTGGTTTCTGTAAACTCTATGGACATACTCTCAGGATTCCATGAGTTATTCATGGAAAAATTTTTTAGAAATTTATTTCTACAGAACCCTAAAAATGATACAGGTAAATATAGGTATATTTCAATCATCCAGTAGGATGATTTCCATGACCATAGAGTGCTTAGAACAGAGTACTGTTTTCAATGGCCATGTTCACTTTGTGTTTATATTTACAATCTACTTGAAAGACTATTATTGGTTAAGAACAAAGATACTAGATCTAGAGTGCCTGGGTTGAAAAGCCGGATCAGTAACTCAGTATATGTGTGACTTAGGGCAAATTACGGTGTCTTTTTGTGCCTCAATTTCCTCATGAATAAAATGCAGATAATTAAAGTGTCTCATTCATAGGACTGTTGTGAGGGTTAAATGATTTAATATATTAGAACAATGCTTGACACATAGTAAGTGCTATATAAATGTTTGGTAGTATCATTAGACAGTACTAACTTAACTATTGCCAGCTATTAACAGAAGACAGAATTAATATGTATCTTAATCATTATGCACCAAGTGAACACTGAACAATATCACAGCACATTGTACAAAGGATTATAGTACTTGCAATATATAAAGCAGTAAGAGAATTAAGTAATTCTAAGGCATGCATACTGTAAACATACCCCACAACACAGATAGCGGCAATTTAGTTTCACTATATCATTTGTCATATTAACGTTCATTTAAATTTTACTGCTTTTATAGTTTGCTTATATTTGATTTTAAATTGGTTTTCTATTTATATGTTACAAAGACTAGAAGCATGTGGAGTTTGTTTGGTTTCATGCTGTACAAATTTAAATTACATGCTACGAAAAATAATTTGTCAACGCTGAAAATCTGTGAGATAATTTTCCCCTCTAAAGTAGATCCATGCATTACTCAAATTGGAGAAATACTGGTATAGCAAGGCCAGTTCTTTCCCTAATGAAGCACTGTCCTCGGTGGTAGCTGTTAAGTGGGAAAGACATAAGACGGGCCACTTCTGTCCACAGCTAGCCACGAGGGAGCTGGTGGTAGTCATTTTGAAACTCCTGAATCAGGGAGGCTCAGCCATGAGATTAAGGATCCAAGTGAGGAAATTGGGAGAAGGTGCATCTGGAAAAGACCAAGTACCTATGATGGAAGAAAACTGAAGCGCCAGAGGTGGGTACGGTGATACAGAACTAACAGTGTTGGAGTTCCTTTAAGGGCCAAACACCACCATCATAACAATTCCGTCAGCTGGTGGCCTTATTCTCCACTTTGCAGATGAGGAGAGTGAGGTTCAGGGAAGTTTATAACTTGCCAACAGTCACAGAGCTAGAAAGCAGCAGAGCTGGGGCTCCCACCCAGGCTGCCTGGCTTTACCTGTATTATTTTCTTTTAGAGCTCTATAGAAATAAATTTAAAAATTTTTTTCCGTGAATAATTCATGGAATCCTGAGGGTATGTCCACAGAGTTCACAGAACCCAGCAAACAGAAGCTGATCATTTTGCACTATTGCTTTGTCCCTGAAAGTCACAGGCAAGCTCTGAGATGGACACCTATGACTAAAACTCCTGCCTGAGAATTCCAGAATGCAAGCCTTAATGGAAAGGCAAGACCGGAAAGGCCTCTGTGATTACTTCTTGGCTTCTGATGCTCGGAGGGACAAGGCCTGAAGGCTGGGTTATTGTGATGGTTAATTTTATGTGTCAACTAGACTGGGCTATGAGATACCCAGATAGCTGGTTACACACGATTCCTGGGTGTGTCTGTGAGGGTATTTCGGAAGAGATTAGCATTTGAATTGGTGGGCTTTGTAAAGCAGATGGCCCTCCCCAAAGTGGGTGGGAAGCATCAAGTCCATTGAGAGCACGACTAGAACAAAAAGGCAGAGGAAGGTTGAATTGACTCATGCTGAGCTGGGACTTCCATCTTCTGCCTTCAGTGATCCAGGTTCTCAGGCTTTCAGACCCAGACTGGAATCTACACCATCTTCTTTGGCTCTCAGGCCTTCTAACTACACCATTGACTTTCCTAGGACTCCAGCTTGCAGAGAACAGATCATGGGACTTAGCTTCCATAATTGTGTGAGCCAATACTGTCCCCGAGAACTGTGTTCACCTGTGGTGACTGCTGAGCCAAAAGACACAGCCAAACTGAAGACAGAGAGAAGGAAGAACTTCTTACTTGCAGCAAGTAGGGAGAACACTGGGGATCTTTCTCAAAGCAGCGTCTCCCCAACAGCAAGATCAGGGAAGCTTTAAGCTAAGGGACATGCATATGCATGAGGGGGCTGGGGCGGTGGGCAGAGTCCAAGCTTTAATTGCTTGAAGTCACCAGGGTCAGAAAAGGTCAACACCATCAGCCTTTAGGCTACAGGTGCTCTGGTGGTTGATCACTTCACCACTGAAACAGAACTGGGAGTCTTCACAGCTGACATATTATCCTTGCTTTGTTACATTTCTTGCCTGATAACAGGTGATGTTTCTGCATTCTTTCATTCCCTAAGATCATTAGTTACTGAGACCTGTTCAAGGGCAAGCATTATGGCCAGGCTTGGATCACAAAGTGGCTTAGGCCCAAAATGGCTTCTCTTATGTCAAGAAAGCCATGTCTGGTTCTCTTTCTCCAGGGACCCCCCAACCCTATCTGCTTACAGTCCCTCACTGTAATAAATCTCTGCCTAGATACATATACCTTTTGGGTTCTGTTTCTCAGGAGAACTCTGACTAACACCGTTACCCCTCTGGCCGAGGCAGCGAGAAAGGGCTGGCTCTCAGCATTCTAACGGTTCTTGCTGGAGGAGCATTTCTACTGAAGCTTCTTTCTTTCCTTAACCCATCTGTGTTAAGGAAGAACTACTGCCATTTATTTTCACAAGTGGGTTCATGACCTCAACTAGTTGTAGATCCAAATATGCCTGGGAAAAAATAGGCTTTTCCTTCCTCGGTTTACATGTCATTTTCTGCCAAGGAAGCCGAGGTGTCCGTGTCTTACTGCTGGGAGAATTCTTTCCTCCCAGAATAGAGTGGGTGCGGCAAGGACAGCACAAGGATCAATGCCTCCCTCTCTCTTCACCCCAGTTTCTGCGTCTCCCTTGTTCTTCTCCACGAGAAAGCAGCACACTAAACTTGTAAGCCTCAAATCATCACGTGACAAGTTAGTTAAAACACGCCCAGGCCCTCAGTTTTCAGAAAGCCCAGCCCCCAAATGCAGGGACCACTTTTGTGAAAGGGCTGCCCATTCCCCCCTTCTCTGCTGCCACGACGTTCACTAGGGGACCCTGGAGATGCCAAGAGCCTGGTTCCTCCCTGCCTAGACTCCTCCAACTGCCGCTACAATATAGGGTTAAGGTCACTTACTGCTTCTCCCAGCGGTCTCACTATATTAACATCAGGTGTGATTTTTCTGGAGTTCAGTTAATACAAATATCTTAAAGTTATTGATAGTTTAGAAAAGTTTCTTTCAGCTTTACAGCTAATTTTAGGTAACTGTCAAATTTAGGAAAAACTTCATGAAGCTGTAAAAGTTGGGAAGAAGTGTTCACAGACCAGTTTCTGGCTGCATACATTCCAAACCTCCTTTCCACATATTCTCCACTCTGCACTATTTCTGGTGCTGGGTGTCAGAGGGAATATTCATATCGCCGTTTGACCTCTGGCCTTGAATCTTTATGTCACGACACCAAGTAAGTCAGCACAGAAGGCTGTAGGACTATTCCTTGAAGCTCCCTCTGCAACAGGATGACCAATCATAATGTAACTGTATAGGGAAGTGGCCCTGACCCATGTGACTAGGTACCAGCTGTCCCAATTTCATTGTGTCTCCAATTCAACTTCCCCTTAGGATCTCCAAGATGCACATGGTCATTCCAATACTACTCAACATGCAGAAGAGTGTGAGAGAGGAGGGTGAGGGCGAAAGGGTGTTCTTAACTGAATGCAGTTGAATATAACGAACTGCAAATCTTACAAGACACATGAAAGCATGAACACATTACAGGATTTCTCCCCAGAGACCTGGAAGTGACTGATGCAAATAAGCCATAACCTTAAGCTTCATTAGCTTCACAACCTGTCTCTGCCTTGCATTTGGGGTGTTAGACTTCTTCCTCTTCACGGTCCATTTTTCTTCAGTGTTCATGGTGTCCTTAAAAGTGTCCAAATATTTCTTAATTTTATTTTACTTCTTTTTGAGATGGCCTTCCTAGATTGCTGAGATAGATCATTAGTCATTGAATTGTTATTTAAATAATGAACCCCTGCTGCTCTTTACCCTAATGCAAATTACAGAGTGTGGCCCGTGGCAGAAAGAACGATTTGAAGGGTCTTGAACTTGTGACTTTTAATTTGGGACTTCAGTCTAAAACTAACATTTGTTATCTCTGACTGTGGCATCTTAATATTTATGGTACATCTTTTCTAGTTGGTCAGTAATGTAGACCTCAGGTTTCTCACTTTTGGCTACTCAAGAGGGTAAATGCCCATCTCTTTGAAGCACCCCTTATGACTCTCTAGAGTGAATTTTATGTACAACACATTGACTGTATGGGGCTAGTGGTCCCAAACAGTCTCCAAATTTGGTGAAAATCTAGACCACTGTTGTCACATGATGTATCTACAAATAGACCCAAGACACTTTTACTGTATGGTTTCATGCTCCATATCATTCCCTAAAGGATTTCAGGTACTGTATAATTTTATGTTGTTCTCTTACAAAGAGAAAAAAAAAAAACTACAACAGAAAATGAAAAAACTCAGAGGAAAAGGAAATGGTGTACACTAGTCAGAGGGCAAAGTTTATACACAGAAAAGTAGAAATGTAGACGTGATGACCACATCTGAGTTAGTAAATCAACTCTGAGTTTCTATGTGAAAAACGTAAAAAGGGAAACCTGATTCATTATAAGATACACAGTGTTGAGCAGATCAAATCATCACGATTTCTCAGAAGCTCAGCTTTTTCTGGTTCTGAGATGGGATCCAGGATATATTTCATTCACTGTTTAAATCTCAGAGTGGCACCTAGTACTTAGTAAACACTCATTAAATAGTTGTTGGAAAAATAAATAAATAGATGAATGAAATCAATGTTTGCTTTCTCCAATAAGTTGGAAATTATTTAAAGGCCTGTACTGTGCCTCATTCATCTTTATATTCCCCCACTTAGTATGGTTCATTCATTCATTCAACAAGCAGCTGAGGACCTGTTATGTGCCAGGCATTGTTCTAAGCTCTAGGAATTTGATAGTAATCAAAACATTCCAATGAAGAAAAACATAATTGAGATAATTTATATACATGTATGTATTTATATTTATATAGCATGTTAGTGAGTGACTCTTTAATACAGTAAGCACATATTTGAATTCCGTATGAATTCCAAGAGGAGCCTCCTTCCTCAGAAAACCCTTGAGGGTCTTCTAACCAAGGCCTCACAATTGTAACGTAACAACAGGGTCTGTGGAAAAGCTTCACTGGAGGCCTTAGAATGTTCTCTGGATTTTGTGCCTTCTAATAATGGCTGGGATATCTTTCAAAAATCCTAAATCAGAAGTCTATAGGGGAGAGGGTGTGGAGAAAAGGGAACCCTCTTACACTGCTGGTGGGAATGTAGATTGGTGCAGCCACTATGGAAAACAGTATGGAGGTTCCTTAAAAAATCTGAAAATAGAGCTACCATATTTTCCAGCTATCCCACTCCTGGCTATATACCTGGAAAAGATGAAACTCTAATTTGAAAAAATACATGTATCCCAATGTTCATAGCAGCACTATTTACAATAGGCAAGACATGGAAGGAGCCTAAATGTCCATCAACAGATGAATGAATGAAGATGTGATGTATATATACACAATGGAATATTACTGAGCCATAAAAAGGGATAAAATAATGCCATTTGCAGCAAAACAAAAATAGACTTGCAGACATAGAAAACAAACTTATGGTTACCAAAGGGGAAAGGGAGGGGGAGAGATAAACTAGGAGTTTGGGATAAATGGATACACACTACTACATATAAAGTAGATAAACAACAAGGACCTACTGTATAGCAAACAGAACTACATTCAACATCTTTTAATAACATATAATGGAAAATGATTTTAAAAAGAATATATATATGTATAAAACTGAATCACTTTGCTATATACCTGTAACACCGTCAATCAACTACACTTCAATTTAAAAAAAAAACAAATACAAAAACAAGAAGACTGTAGAGTGGGAGACCTTGGAGCCCAGAAGAGTTCTCTTGGGAAGCACTGTCCTTCTCAAATTCAGCAGTGGCAGCCTGACTGAGGCCATCTTTAGAAACAGAGTTTCCTCAGGGCCCATTTTTAGCTCTGAGCCATTCTGCTTCCTACTAAGGAAACTCCCAGGATGGGGCCACCCCACCCAACCAAACGCCCCCGGTCAAACACGGTCATTGGCCCCTGAAGAATGTTCCCCTCTCTTCTCCTTTGGCTCTCCTTCTGCATACAGGGACTGTTCCAGCATCCCTGTTATCTGTGGCGCCAAGAAGACTAAGAGTCCCGTGACAGCAGGGGCTGGTAGGGCATGCACTGGAGGCTGCCTGACGGCCAGGGCCCATTAACCTCCTCCCCCAGCTCATTGTTTTACAAGTGGTCATCGCCACCTCGCCGCCCAGTCAGAAGCTAGTAGCAGCTTTATAGCCTACTTACAGAAAATGGCTCAGCACTTAGGCATTTTCTGGTGCCCCGGGTTCAAAGTGAAATTAATTTCCATTACCTCCCACAATAAATCACCTCACCCAACACATGTATGAAATTCCATTCAGGAGACTCAAGTCATTCTGGGGCTCCACAGAAAAGCATACACACTTCAGCTTGCACTTAGTTCACTTCCCTGCTTGGGGTCGAGCTGATAGGGCCCCACAAAATAATTCGGTTCCAAGGGAGCCACTGGGAGGCGAAGCTGGCTTGAGGACCCTGGGTTTAGGTAGGGGAGAGGGGGAAGTTCCTTCTCTCTTGGAACACATTTTGGTCCCTGTCCTCTCTCTCTGTGGCCTTTTTCCTCACAGGCACGGATGCGCAGAAGCTGATGAAGTAATAGGGACAGTAGCGGCCCCCTCTCTTTGACATCATAATCTGGATGTGGTTGGAAACACTATGAGGTCTTTGGGGGGATGTGTGTGGCTGGTCATTCTAATTCTCAATCTTTTTATAAGAGAACCTGCTGAATGATCACAAGTGCAGTGCGCGGCTGGATAAGGAAGAAAGTAACTAGCCAGGTACAGCGTCTCTGAGACAAATCCACAGAGGCTGAAAGGATGGTGACTTGACTCATGCCCAGCGAATCGTGTCTGCGGAACTGAAGTCAGAAAGGCGAAGGGCGAGGGAACGAGAGAGCCCCAGAATCTGTGAGCTGGAAGGGTTTTACAAAGCACTGAGCCCAGTCAGTGGACAGGACACACTATAATAGTAACTAATACTGTTTGTTTGGCCTTCAGGATGACTAAGGGACTTACCTGTAACTTTGTTTCAAAAAAACCCCATGGAAACCCTATGAGGTAGGTACTTCTTTTCTTTCTTTCTTTTTTTTTTTTCCAAGAACAGTGTTAGATTTACAGAAAAATTGAGCTAAGACAGTAACAGAGAGTTTCCATATACCCCACACCCTACTTCCCTTACTGTTAACATTTTACATTCATATGGAATATTTGTTATAATAAATGAACCCATATTGACACACTGTTATTAACCAAATACTATACTTTACCCAGAGCTCCTTCACTTTTCCCTAATGTGCTTCTGTCAGTTCCAGGATCCCATCCAGGGCACCCACATTACATTCAGTGGTCACGTCTCCTTAGGCTCCTCTCCGCTGCAGTGGTTTCTCAGACTTTGCTTTTGATGCCCTTGACAGCTTTGAGGAGTTCTGATCAAGTATTTTTCAGGGTGCCCTTTTACTGAAATTTGTTTGATTTTTTTTCCTCATGGTTAGAGTAAGGTTAAAGGTTTTTGGAAGATGAGATAGGTATTTTTATCCTCATTTGCAAATGAGAAAACAAAGACTAGGGAAATGGGGAGAATTACCTTGAATCACGTCACCAAAAAGGAATGGAGTCAGGTTTGGAACCCAGATCTTTTTGAATCCAAGAATTAAGTTCTTAACCATTGTATTGTTTCTCTGTAACCCAATAAGCTGGAAGCCCAACTGGGACTTCAGTCTCCAGCCTACATGGATGTTTTTTCCACAGAGATGGTTGCATGGATGGATGGATGGATGGTAGATGAATGAACAAGTAATAGGGAGGTAGGTAAGTAGAAAGATGATAGAAAGTTGATAGATAGATAGATGGACAGAAAGACTGACTCTTTATAATTGCTTTCTGATGTTGTAAGTAACACAGTCTCACTAAAAATACCCAAGCAGAATAGATGTAGGAAGTCAGGGTGCCTTGTAAGCCCTCTGAAATAATTTCTACTGTTAGATATAGAATCCTCCAATTTTTTCCATGCTTATGCCATAAATTATACAACATATATTTTTTAATGAAAGCACCTTTCCTTCAGTTTTGCTGTGAACCTAAAACTGCTATAAAAAATAAAGTCATTTTTAAAAATGAAAGTGTCTTATGCAGGTTGTTCTGCATCTTTTTTCTTACTACATCATACAACATCATAAACTATATATATTCTTAGTTCGACATCAAACTTTCTCCACATCCTTAATTAAGCGGTTCCTTAAAGTGAACATCAGGTCTCTTAATTCATTGCTGGTGCCCTTTCCACTAACATGGTAGGTCTAAAACTTCAGCAGGTAAGAGCATCACTCGGGGAGCTTAAGGAAATGTTTATTTGCAGACACCAAGGCTAGAGATTCTTATTCAAACGGTCTGGAGTAGAACTCAGGAATTTAGATTTTTTAATAAACACAGTTTCTTCCTCTAGATCTATAGATGCGAGTGATTTTGAGAATATACTTTGCAAAAAGTGTCCAGTCCTCCTCTTTGTATCTTGGTGGTATAGTACTTCCATTCCGACATCCAAACTTCAGGAACATCAATTAATTGGCTAGAGTGAAACAAATCTGAGTATGTGACTTTGACAAGTAAATGCTGTTTGAGATCTAAATGGACTTGCTTTCATGACTGAATAGATACTAGACTGTATATTGGGGGCAAGCAGGGGTGAGCACTTCACATACACTGTCTGACTTGAACCCTTCAACACCTTGAGGGATAAGCACACCAGGATTTTATGGATGACGTGCTTAAGTCTCAGAGGAGCACATGAAGGTCACATGAGTGGTGGTCCAGGTGGAAGGTGTCAACCCAGACTGAGTCTGTGTTGTATATCAGTTCATAACCAAGTGACTTAACTGTCTCAAGTACCTAACTCACAAGAGGAGAAATAACCAGCTACATTCAGCAATATTGTGGCCTGGGTGGAGGGAAGTTTTTCCAACCTGATTTTAGTGTGAAAAAAAAAAATCTCAGGGGATTCCCTGGATTCTGATTGGCCCACCTTGGATACACACCAGCTTCTAGACCTAGCCAAGGAGCTGTGGAACCACAACTGGCCAGTCATGGGTCATATGTCTAACCATGGTGCCCCATTAGAATCATAGACAGAAGAGGAGATGCAGATCCCGAAAGCAAGGAGATGGGGGCTGGACATGGTTACTAGAAGAAAGGGAAAGTGTACTGGTCCATAGCTCTTTGCACCAGGGCTAACAAGCACAAAGGATGCATCACATTCAAATATATTTCAGGTGTAGTACATCACTCAGTCCTCACAATGGCCTTAAGGAATAGGTACAGGTAACCCCCTACTTTTCTAAGTTCACTTCAACATCACTTCACTTTTACAAAAGACTTAACGTTAGTATCTGTTTTTGCTAACCAAAAGAAATCTGTAGAGGATTTTTTGCTTTTAGGAAAAAAGATGAAAAGAGAAAATAGTGTTCAGTGTTTGTTCTGCAGGGACCTGTTCCAGAGGCAACGGGCACCCTAAGCAGGGAGAGTGCCACTCTCCTTCCCGAAAATACACTTGGCATCGCAGCATCAAGCCCCATACCTCTGAACCCTGTCTGTGCGCACCTGTGCTTATCTTGGTTTTATTTTGAGACAGGCCTCAGACTGGATGCCATTCAATTCAACAGGTCTCCACACTGCGCTGTTCCTGTGGCAGGTGAGGCATTAGCACTGACAACATGAAAATGAGGAAGACTGTCCCCGCCCTCAGTCTAAAAGAGGAGGTGGATGGGAAGAAACGGGAAGAGATGGAGGCAGCATACCATGTGTGCTCTGGAATCAGACAGCCTGGGGAGAATCCCTGCTCCAGCTTTTACTGTGTGACCTGGGACACATTTCTGAACCTCTCCCTGTGCTTAGGTTGTTTCACCTGTGAAGGCAGAGCTATGACATTCTCTACCTCTATGATAGTCCTAACTTTTATATTATTGTTGCAAGAATTAAGTGACTTAATACATGTGAAGTGTTTAGAATAATCCCTAGCACAAGGGAAGGGCTACCATGAAACGATTATAAGACAGGGTGAGAAGTGCAGTGATAGAAGTAAATCCAAGGCACGAAGGAAGGAATAGTGAATCTTTCACGGGAAGCAGGGCAGATGGTACTATCACTGCTAGTAAGAAAAACAACTACCATCTATTGATGCTCACTGTTTGCAGGTCCTGTGCTTGTGTTCGACGTGAGCCATTTCACTTAATCCTCTGAATAGTGATTCAAAAAAATTTTAAATAGTGATTTCATTTAATTGGCCCCATTATTATGATCATTGGATAGATGAGAAAGTAGAGACACAGAGAGGTTACATAACTCACCCAAGGCCACCCAGCAAGTATGTGACAGAAGTGGGACTCAAACTGATGATGCTGATGTCAGAATAAACTTTTTAAACCGTCAAGTTATGTTTTAGCGGTTCTCTGTTCCACCCTCAATTATTGAAAGCAACTTTCCTCACTTCAGTGCTTGATTCTTTAGACCCTGAGATCCAGACATTCACAGAGCTTGCCTGTCAGTCTGTCTCTACTGGCCTGGCTTGTCTCACTGGCTGACAATAACGCTGTGGAGGGTGCTGGGGCTGAAGGGGTACCCCTGTTGAAAGGGGGAGATTTCAGAGGCCAAGACAGAGGACAGAAAGGGGGCTGACAGGGTGCCTTCCAACCTACCCCCCAGCCCCTGCTACAGGCACCAGCCTCCCTCCGCCCTTTCTCCGCACGACCCCGTGACGCCTGATGAAATTAAACCTGCCTCCACAGGAACAAGCTATGGGCGTCTGGTTCCCTGGCACTTTTAGTCTAATTGCTGCCCAATGAATATAATAGCTCCCCGACTAGCTTTTCAACAACACAGGCTTCTGAAGCCATTCAGAATGGGCTGAACACCGGTAACACTCACCCTCCTGTCTGAGGGGTGAAATCCAATATCAGGCGGGCGGTCCTCGTTTACGACTTGGTTTTCATCTCAACAAGGTCCCTCAGTCTCAGGTTTACTGTCCAGTTGCTAGACAGGAGCAATCTGTGACATCCCCCTAACCTCTCTCCTGCTTCTCACGTCCCAGGGCTGCTAAACTCAGGATAGGATCACGGGATTACTTTTCAGGTCGAGAACGGGAGCGACAAACTCCAGCTGAAACCCATTTTGTTGAGCTGCTACCTCTTGACCTTGAAAGAGGCAACTAGTTCAAATTGTGCTGGGTTCGAGCTCGGGGAGCAGATGGAGCCTTGGCAAATCAGTTGGACTTGCTAAGGCAGTTGGCAAGTGTGGACACCACGTTGGAACATAACTGCAGGGAGCCCCTTGTCTTCACCCGAGGTCAGGCGAGGAGCCATGAGAAAACTCAGCTCCTGGTGACTAAATCTTAGGTACCTCTGTGCTCTGGTTGTCTATTGCAGGGAAACAAAACAGTCCACCCCCAAACTTCACGGCTTAAAACAACAGCTGTTTTGTTATCTTTTTTATTTCTGTGGGTCCACTGGGCTCAGCATGGGAGTTTATTTGCTGTCTCTCTTGGAGTCTGTCATGCAGCTGAAATCAAATGTTGGCAGGGGCGGAAGTCTTCTGGAATATCCAAGATAATTCTCTCCCATGTCTGGCACCTTGGCAGGGCAGCTGGAAGACTGAGCTCAGCTGGGACCCTACGGCAGGCAGGCCTGTCTCTCCAGATACTCAGGGCCTCTTCCTTTCTGCACGGAGTCTCCAGGTGATCTCTTCACCTGAGTAGCTAGACTTCTTAAGCGGTGGCCTGGGGCTCCCCAAAGTGGAAGCTATCCGTGTTTAAAGCTGAGGCTCAGAACTGGCATGGTGTCACGTCTGCTGCTGCACTCGCTGGTCAAAGTCCCAGGGCTAACCTGTATTCAGGAAGGGACTTCACCGGAGTGTGGGCACTGCGGGAGCGGCTCAGTGGAAGCGATCTTGGGAGAGTAGCTATTACACACGCAGTTCTGCGCCCATTGCTATAAGCAGGCACGAACCATATTCCCTCATGTAAGCATACTTCCATCTTACAGAAGTACCGTTTGTTTTGCGCTTACCTTAGGTGAAGCACTTTGGTCCATGGGTTATGCTATTCCTTTTTTTTAGGCTTACAAAAACTGAGAGAGCTAGGTATTGGTACCACCAAGTGAACAAACTAAGGTTCAGAGAAGTTGAGTAAACTTTCCTAAATTATCCAGCTAGTAAGTGATAGAACTAGGATTAAATCGAACATCTGTGTGCCTGCAAAAATCTGTCCTTTTATGTGTATATGTATGTGTGTATATATATATATACAGACAGACAAAAGTCACAGCACCACCAGTTCTTGTCATTCTGGTATGTAAGAAGCTAGCCACAGTTGGCCCAGCTGAGGCTGTCGGTGTTCTACCTAGTGGGGCAAGGATGTTGAGGCAATGTGGCTGCAGACTCAGAAGTTCTTTGCTATGGGGTAGTAGGGCATCCCACCCTGGGTCCCTGCCAGTCTCTGCTTGCCTGCTTTAGATGAGCTCAGGCCCCAGGCTGAAAGCTTTTGGTTCCACTGAGCTCATGCTCATTGCTGGGGACCGTGACCTACGAACCCAGCTCCCTGGCTAGAGCCTTACCACTTGTTTCCCAGCCTTCAGCCTCCATCTCTGATCCTTTTGCCTGGACCCTGTGATTGGTCCCCCTGGAGTCTGAGATTTTCCTGCCCAGGCCTGACCTACCTGCTGACCCTACCTTTCCCTGCTTTACTTGACCTTGATGCACTTGATCCATGCCCTGTTTCTGGTCTCCTGTGATCTGTTCTTTTGCTCATTCATTCATTCACTCATTCAGTAGGTCAGTCATTCCATAGCTGTTTATTGAGGGCACCTCATGCCTGAGGTCCTATTTCTGGTACTGGAGATGGGACAGGGTCCAAAATTAACATGTTCCCTGCCCTCATCAACTTTTAATTCAAGCCTGGGGGACAATTAATAAGTAAGTAAGTCACAAAAAGTATGACTGCTCGTGGTAAGGAAGTGAACAGGAAGAAAAAGAAGTGCAAGGAGAAAGTTAAGTGTACATGGGAAGAGGCTGCTCCGGACAGGGCTGTCAGGAAGGTGTTGTCTGAGGAAAGGACACTGGAGCACAGGCCTGGATAAAAAGGAACCAGCCTAAAGGAGGCTGAAAAAGTGATCAGTGCAGGGTGAAGGAACACCAAGTGCAAAGGAAATGAGCTTCATGTGTCAGGAGCCGTGCTGATGGGGCTATAAAGGGGTGAGGGAGGGGAGAAAGAGCACATTTTGCTGGTTCCAGCATGCAGACCCTCCATCCTGAATTTCATGAGGATCGAAGTAGTTCACAGCGGAGAACACCCAGGGAAATGTGAGACCCTCTAGGCTGGGTTGAGAACCCTTCCTACGTGATTCCATTTTCTGTGGTTCCCACTTCTTGGCTCTTGTAAAATTATTTAGCTGTTTCCTACTTGTCTACCTTCCTTATTAAACTGTGAATTTTTCCTCTCTTTATACAAAATGTCTACCACTATTTCTGTTGAGTAAATATTTATTGATGGAAAGAAGGAAGGAAGGACACATGTTTGGTAACTAACCTGTCCCAATCCTGCCATTTGTCATCTCTGGTTTTATAAATCAAGTTTCATGAAATGAGCCATCTCATTTGTGTGTGTCCCCAAGGTTTTTATCAAAGCTGTCTCTCAGATGAGCTGGCAGCTAGTTTCTCTACTTTGTTTTTGCTCTTTCCACTTCTTAGGAAGGCACTGAAATTTTGCCTGGTGATGCAGGCTGAGGGTCACCATTTATTTTTCCTGAACTCCTCCTGAATGAAGAGGACTTTCATGCAAACCCCACGCTCTGCTCATCACTTCTGGAACCAGTGAGTGGTCCTTCCCATTTTGAGGACAGAGGTAGATTTTCATCTTCCCCTCTGGGTCTTTCTGTCTGTATTGGGACTTCCCAACTCTTCCCAAAGGCAGAAGTCTCATGGAGAGGAGAGAAGGAGAATCTGATGCTGGCCAATTTGGTTTTGGTTAACTACACAGGTGAGGATCTAATTCAAATAAAGAATCAAACTGAAGCTTTCGGTTAGCTAGGAATTTCACATCATTGCCACTTCTTTGTAAGCTCAAACCCTCAGAGATGTTTAGGTAAAAACACAAAAGTTAACTCAACAAATACTTACTGAGCACATTTTGTCCCCAGTACTGCGGATATAAGCAAAGATGATCAACATAACCCCTACCCCAGCTGGTAAAGAGGTAGTAAGTCTAAAGAATGGGAAAATTCCACAGTGCTATGGAGGGACATTGGATGCGTCCATTGACTTGTGAATTAGTCAGGGTAGGCCAACGTTTTGCTGTGTCATGAAAACAATCTGCAAACTTCAATGGCATAAGACGACAAAGGTTTGTTTCTCACTCATGCTATGGATCCACTGCAGGTTGGCAGGGGATCCAAGCTAATGGAGCAACCAGCAGTGACACAGGGATTATAGCTCAGGAGGGTCTCGAGCTACCCATACACTGCAATATAGCCTGGGAGTGACACCTGTCACTTCTGGCCACAACTCATTAGCCAAATCCAGTCACAGCTCCACCCAAACAGAAGGGGTCCAGGACATTCAGTCCTCCAATTACAGAAGAAAGGATGTTTAAGGGTGAGAAGTAGTGAGGATCTGGGCACAGTAAAGAGCAGGAACAAAAGCTTGCAGGCAATGGAGTGAATATGATTTTGGAAGACTTAAGCATGGAGAATGAAGGGTGGGTTGGGGAAGAGAAAGAGAATCCTTGGTCATCACTGTAGGATCTAAAACATCGTAGACATTTCCCAAAGGGAAGAAACAGCCATTCAGCAAACCTGCTGGTGATGATTTGTGCATCCATGCGTTTGCTCATCCATATCAGATACGTGCCCTTCCCAGGCATACTTTACCTAAGGGCCTTCAGTTGCTCTTCCAGCATCCCTTCCATCATTTTATCATAGTCGCTCCACGGGCAGAATGGCTATGAAAGTACTTTCTTAGCAATTTCTTCAATGCTAACTTTATTATGATACTTTATTCAACCAGGAACTGTATAGAAAAAGTGTTAACCTTCATGAGTCACAAAGAAATTCTTAGAATTCAGGAAGGTACGAGAGGGGGAATGACCTGTCTGCGTGAGTGAACACTTTAAATATCTGCAAACCAAACCCTATACAGATGTGAGTAATGGAATTCATCTTCTCAGCGGGGACTGAACTGTGCTTTGATTTCCTTGTTATCAGTTTTGGGGCCAACCAGGTAATTTCCAAAGGCTTGTATGAGAAGAACTGAAAGTTCCAGGAAGTAGCATTTCACTGAAGTATTTCAATGTTTTCGTTCACTGTTCCTTTCATCAAATATTAACTGAGCATGTACTGCATACCAGAGCTTAGGAACTGAAGCCATAGTCGTGAGCAAAACAGCCCCGCCTACATGGAGCTCACAATCTGGTGAGAAAGACAGAGAGTGAACAAGTACACATATAATGCATCAATGCATACCTACATAATGTGGTGGTGGTAAGTACCATGGATAAAAATAAAGTAGGGTTAGGAACATAGGGGCCCTAAAAATGGTTAGGGAGGAGTTCTAACATAAGGCGTCTGAAGGAGGCTATCCAGGAGAACAGCTCAGGAGAGGCAAAGGAAAAAACAAGGGCAAAAAGCGTTGGGGCAGAATCATCCTTGGAATGTTCACAGAAGCATGGGGAGGCACTATGGCTGGAGAGATATAAGCAACAAGGAAAGAAGTAAGAGATATTGTCTAAGAGATGGGAGAGGGAGACAGACAATGTCTCCATCCCCTGTAAGGATTTTTGCTTTAAATCAGAGTGAAGTGAAAGCTGGTGAGGGATCTTGAGCAGAGTGGTCTGATCTGATTCAGGGTTTAGAGTGATGACTCTGGCTGCTGTGTGGAGAACAGAGTTTTACTCAAGAGTGAAAGCAAGATTCATTCAGAACTATTCTAGATGAGAAACAATTGTAGCAGTGGTCATAGTGATGAGTGGTCAGATTCTGGTTCTAATCTAAAGGAAGAGCAGAGAGAATTTGATATTGGATTGGCTATGGAGTGTGAGGGATGGAGTAGAGTCAGATATGACCCCTAGCTTTCCTCCTGACCACCTGCAAGGATGGAATTGTCATTTACTGAAAAGAGAAACGCTAAGAGCCTGATTTTTGACAGGTTAAATATAAAATGCCTGCTAGACAGTCAAGTAAAAATATCAGGTAGGATGTCCGGGAAGTGAACAGGCTAGAAATTTGTATGTAACTGAGGGGAAATACTGTCTCAGTCACAAGGTGAACTGGTTCCACACTTAGATGTTTACACTAGTTAACACTATAGACAGAATACATAGGGAAAGAGCAGAATGCTGTAGGGAAACGAAGCTCTCCTGTAGAGTTAAAAGTAGTTCTCAAACTAGGACCCTCCGAACTTGTTACTGATTATTTCAGGTAAATGAGTGAGGTATGGTATCCTAACGAGTTCAAAGTTAACCCAAAAATATTTTTCAAACGTTTGTCAAGACCAGCACAGCCCAGATCACTCTACTTTATTCCATTCCACAAAGTGTCAGGCACTGTCATTGTCTCTACAAAAATAAGGTTATGAATTTTGCTTCCTGGAGCTCAGAACGAAGTGGCCATGCCCTGTGAAACACCCCACCCAGAGGACACTTCTTTTTTTTTTTTTTAACAACATTTTTTATTGATTTATAATCATTTTGCAATGTTGTGTCAAATTCCAGTGTTCAGCACAATTTTTCAGTCATTCATGGACATATACACACTCATTGTCACATTTTTTTCTCTGTGAGTTATCATAACATTTTGTGTATATTTCCCTGTGCTATACTTGTATATACCTGTGCTAAACTTGTAATCTTGTTTATCCATTCTACAATTTTGAAATCCCAGTCTATCCCTTCCCACCCTCCACCCGCCTAGAGGGCACTTCTTGATCAGGTCAGTTCTCAAGAAATTCAAAGGGGTCTACAAACAGGGCTCGTGGCCACAGAGGGGGCCAGCAGTAAGAAAAGCTGCAATGCTCTCATTGTTTAACTGTAACATTCAAAACAACCAGCTACAAGGACAAAGCTTAAAAAAAGAAAAGGGCATTTTTTTTTTCATTCCAGAATTGTTCCCATTGAAGTACAAATGAAGTATTCCAATGCATGGGAGAAATGTTTCTCTTTATGCTATTTAAAGAAATAAAAAGTAAAGTAACACAGAGATACTACTTTCCATCCACTGTGTTAGCAAGCAGAAAACATCGGTGACACCATGGAGACTGTGGGAAAATGCAACATTTACAAGAGAAAAACAGTTTGGTAGAATCTTTGCTCAGCACTGCGGCATTGCATATTTTGGTAGATTGAATGATCAGTCCCAATTCTTTACTTCTCCCCTTGGCTCTTCTCCCCAAAAGCAGAGTGTATTTCCCTGCCCTTGACTTCAGGCTCAGCCATGTGAATTGTTTTGACTAACAGGATATTAGCAAGTATGATACAAATAGGGGCTTGAAATGCACTTTTGGGTGGTTAAGTGTGACCTCCAACGCTTATACCATTTTCTGAAGAACAAAACTAGGTTAACCTGCTGCTGTTGGGAGGAGGATCAGAGATACACAGAATCAGCCCAGTTGGGCTCAACTTAGAGGTTGGATACATGAGGTTAAATGAGCATTGTGTTAAGTTACTGGGTTTCGGAGTGTTTTTACAGTTTCAAGCACTAGCCAACCAATACACCCATCAAGCGTCATTAAAGATGTTAATACTCTTCGATCCTCCAAATAAAATATGCTTCGAGAGCTTATTCAGATGAACTCATATGTGCATCAGCATGGGCTAGGTTCTTCCGAAGTAACACGTGAGGCTTAACTCACAACAACGTATTTCTCCCTCATGCAAACCAAACACGGGAAAACATTAATAATGTGTATTTGATGGTAGATGTTTTGAACCTGAGTTATGTCTACTCATGGTATACAAATGGATCAGCGAGAGACAGAACAGCTACCCAGAGCCAGATGAGCAGAATAACACCAGTAATCAGAGGGCTATCAAATTTCAAATTAATTCCATCCGGCATAGCTATCTCTCTTCTGTATATTTAGCCTTTGTAAATAATATAACAGAATAAATTTATTTTAAACTTTGGATTAAAATGCCTTTTTCTATTTTGACCTGTAGTAGCGGAAGAATTAGAAACAACCTACCTGCCTAACACAGGGGGAGTCGGTAATAAATTAAGGTATACATAGGATCATAAAAGGTATTTGCAGGATAAGATTAGGGGAAAAAAGAGAAACAAAATTTCCAAGGTGTGATTTTTTAATTGTGTAAAATATTCACATAAGTGAACACATTTTAGATGGAAATATGATGTAAGAAAAACATAGGGTGGGGATTGTTAGTGGGATATTTTCCCTTTAAAGACCTTTTAACCACATTTTTTGTGCTGTCAAAATGAAAATAAAATGACTCTCATTAAATGTCCTGATGCTGCTTCTCTAGGAAGTAACTAGTTGGAGAATACATTTGCTATGGAATGCTAGCCCCCTGGAGAAACGAGATAGTGCCTATTTAAACATCTTAAGGGTATCAGATGCTAAGGTGTAGTAACTTGCAATCAATACCTGTAATTTGAGGAACTGGTAACCAAATCCATCCACCTGAATCCAATCTTTCTTTTTTCATCATAGACTAGAAAAATAACAAGGTTTTAAGCTATCATTTCAGGTGAAACACAGAATTTGGTCCTTAGTAAACCTTAAAATATTATCTACACGACAGAGAGAGTTTGAGGGCCCGGAGAGAGGGGTAGCCCGGCTGGTGAGACAGGACACTTCCCTCAGGCTGGAGCCAAGAAGCACACTGGCATTCGCACACATTGAACAGTGCTCAGCTCTCCTTCCCTGGGCAGCCGTGGCCCCAGAGCCAAGGCCGGGGTCTCCGCCTCCCAGACGTCACACCAACCAGCTTATCTCTGAGACGGGTCAGGGTCAACATTTTGGAGACAATTTCAGAAAGACACAGTATCTCTGGACGTTATCTGGACATAGCTTCTCAAACTCCCGAAATGAGTATAACAAATTCAACATACATTGTTAGGAACTGTAAATGGGTAAATTCTCAGCTGCTACGGTTCCAAGAGATATCTTGATTTCTCAATACATTTTTTTCAAAATAAATTTTTCATTCATTCGCCATCAACCCACATTGGGTGTCTCTTTGCAGCTAGAAGCAGGAGAGAGTGTAGGAAACAAAAAAGGACAAAGGTCCTTGCCCTTGATAAGCTTACATTCTCCTAGGGAAATTATAGATTAGTTCTGTTCTTCCTTCAATTCTGGGCTAGGAAAAGGTTAAGAAGTGAACTTCCGAAGTAAAGATTCACATTGGTAATGGCTCCTGGCCCCAGGCTGTTACTAGCCACACGGTGCTTCACCATCTCTTTTTGGCTTTCATTAATCCTGTCCAAACCTTTGTAATTATCCCTCATTAAACCCTCTTGAATTGCCCCATTCCAGTGGCCATCTGTTTTGTATTGGACTTTGATTGCTAAGGCTTGGAAAACAGAACCTAAGAACTAAGTAGGCAAGGTTTTTCCCTCTAAAACAAAATGAATTTACATGGCACAGACCAACCCTAAAAGGAGCACTTCATATACTAAGTGCAGAAGATCTCTTTCATTTTTTACTTTTTATCTCTCCCTGAAGATAGATTTATCTCCCATTCTCTTCCTGAATTGCCAAGGAGACAAGGTTATTGTATGCATTCAGGGTACTTTCACTTTATGTTTGATATTTTTTCATTTGAAAGTTTGAAAAGTTCAATAAAGCCTGAGACCATAACAGATGTTAACATTTTACTATTAAACTTTAATATAACCCCTTTTGGTATTACTAATGATGTCTGATGGCTTTAAGTTTCACAGTAAAATAAAATCATTTGACTTTATTTTAGAATGATGAAACATACTGAAGTTACATACTATTATTTCAAGAGGCTACCAGAAGTAGAGACATAGACAGAAGTTAGTAAAATGGAATCTATTACCACTGGTCTCCCTAGTCAACCATCTTAATGAAAATTGGTCTAGTCAGGAAGCCAATTAAAGCCTCCTACATTCTCCTTCATTGACCAGAATAATAATCGTTGTAAAAGTAGTCCAATTGGGAAAGGAAATGTTTCCCCCAGAAATAATATACCAAAATTTCTCCGTATTGCAGAAGTATAATTCAAATCTGGCATTAGTCTTCAAGATGTTTATCCGGTCTTCCCTGACTCTGCCCCTCCCCACTACCATTGCCCAAGTTCGTGATGGGTCCTTCTGCCTCTAGTTTACATCTTTCCCATCCCATCCTCCATGCTCCAACCAGAATGTTCTCCCTACCAAGTGAGTCTGACCATGTTTCTTCCCTGTGTCAAACGTCTGGATGGCATCCCATGGTCTACAGAATAAAGCAAACTCCTGAGAAACACAAACTAGTCTTGGCTATCTTTCTGGTTGTCCTTCCTCCCTTTCACAGCCCCAGGATCTATGCTTTAGATACCTTGAATGCCCCACGTTTTTATTTCCTAGATGTAGCCTGCTCTAGCTCTCTTTCAGGGTCTTACCCATGCTGTCCCTCTGCTTGGAAAACTCACTGCCATTGCCCATCGTAAGCCTCGGGAGTGTCTTCTCATGCTCAAGAAACCAGGTTAAATATCACCTCCTGCCTAAAGCTCTCCCTAAGTGCCTCTCCACAACAGCCTTCTACCACCGTTCATTTCATTCTCAGAGTTTAATGGTTTTTTTTTAATCTACTAAATTTCTTTTTCTTTTTTCAATATCATATCTCTTCAGAGTAGGGAAAGTTACTAAATACTAATTCTCTTTCATAATGCCATGCCCCACTGAGTCAATGAATTCTAATTATAACTTTAGAAAGGAAATGATATTTATCAAGCACCCACTAATGTATTCCATGGACATTAATCGTTACACATAGTTTCATTTAATCCTCACAACAGTGTTATATAGAGAAACACTATTATCCCATTTTGTTGATGAGGAAACTGAGCCTCAAAACAAAGAAACATCAAGGGAGTAGAGCTGGTCATGGGGAATCTAGAATTTGAGCTCATGCTCCATCTGACTCAAAATCTGTGCTTTTTCCATTATATCAAGATTTTCTCTTATAAAAGTTGATTCACAGACTTTTAAGATATCTTGTTTGCATAGCATGTCATAGATTACAAAGTGCTTTCACAGCATTATGTGATTTGATCACCAACAAAACTTTGAGGTGGTTAAGGCAGGGTGAGGGACCTCACTGTATAGATCAAACAGTCAGAAAGGACAAAGATTTGCCCAAGGTCATTAAACCAAAGACCGCAGGCATCAGGACTAGAATTCCTGTCTCCTAAGCCAGTGCTCTTTCTATACAACAAAAGTGTCTCCAGCACAAATAGTATATTCTCTTCCCGGAAGGAAAGAAGAGTTGGAACTTCAAAACAATTTAAATGTCTCCAGAGGCTCCAAATGAACCTCCCACATGTCTTGCTCTTTTGTCCTATCTTAACCACCGAGGACCTAACCTCTGCCCTGACTGGTCAGCTCAGCCAAGCTCCAAAACAGAGATTCCAACGCAGCAAGCCAGCAGCCAACTCTGATCTCAAATACAGGATTTCGTTTTTGTTTTTTTGCCCCATGCTGCATTTTTAAAAAATGTAATCAGTTCCTAATTAAAAAAAAAATCTGGTGCCTAGTTTCTCTTGGGGAAAAAACAAAAAGCCAATACTGCAAAAATCACCAGATGTGATAATGAGATGAGACAATTTATGGACCTGCTAGCTCCTGAGTTTCCAGGCCAGATTTCACCATTAAAGACTTCTGGTTGACCATTCTACGATGCAAGAGGGCTTGCAGGAGCATCTGCCACAAATTTGTCTTCTCTAATTTTCTTTTCCAAGGTTAGTTCAAGGCTTCTGCCTTCCTGGGATTATTCCCATCTCTCAAGCATTGAAGAGCATCGTCTATGAGGACAAAGTCTTTGCTCCTTCATGCAGAAACAAAGAGACCAGCCACCATCTACTCCTGCTAGCATCCCTTTATGAAGCCCCATCCCATCTGTGCTGGTGATTACTCTTCCTTAAATGCTCCAAAGGAAAAGGGCATTGGTGAGTGGGAGAGAATTGCTCACCGCAGGGGATAAGAGCTTAACTTCTGTTCTATCAGGCTTCAGTTTTCTGTCTCTCTTTCCTTGGTTTCTGAATGACACTGAAGAGACAGTATCATAATGTAAATGACAAAAATATTCTTCATTGATCTCTCTGGGCCTCAGTTTCCTTATCTGTAATATGAAGGTGGTCATTTCTTTGCTCTCTAAAGAAAGGCCCTTCCCAGATCTAACATTCTCTGACTCAATGAGGGAAACACCATTAATATACATCCAGTTTTTGTCTTAACAGTGTTTTACTTCCCCAGTTGTAATTCAAAATGTGTCCTGATTCTCAGGTAGAAGAACAGCCCACCCTACTCTCCCAGGCTTCTGGCTGCTCACAGAGCCAGGGTACCTCCTGAGAACCCATGGAAATGTAGAAAGAGTCTTAGGCTAATAGCCAGCAACCCCACTGTGCCACTCGCCTACTGCATGGTCCTGGGCAAATCCCTTTCCTCCTCTGGGCCTTGGTTTCCCCACTGTAAAATGAGAGCAATGGGTTAAATTCAGCGAATCTGTGATTGTGGAGCAAGAATTACACATCTGTGAGCTTGAGGAGCAGGGGTCATGGAAAAAATGCTGGAAAGAAAGTCAGGAGACCTGGGTGCTATTAATAGTTCTGTTACTCACCAGGTTGGTGACTTTGGGAAGTCACACACAGACTTTTTGGGCCTTTGTCCCTCTTAGCCTTTGCCACTTTTGTGCCATGTTTGTGTGTTCATTTTTAATCTGGCCAGCATCACTCAACTACACAATCACTCGGACCTTGCAAGCATCTGAGTTTGCTTCTCCCCTTTTCCCTGGGAGTTTTATTCATTCAGCGGCATCTACTGAGCACCTCTTGGAGTGCCAGGACTCTTCCGAGGGTGGGTAATATAGACAGAAGTGTGCTGCCCTGGGGAAGCTGACTTTTTGGTGAAGTTGATGGTTCTCCCCGGTACGGACCACACCAAGTCTGGATGCTGATACCACTGACTTTCTTCATCCCTCATCACCTTCCCATTCAATGCTTTATCCGCATCCCTTCCTCACTGGTGCCCTCGTGTCCTTTGAGTGGTGTGCCTGGCCCCCACTCATACCAGTCCTTCCCTAATCCCTGCCAAACCCACAAGCAGCCAGTGAAAGTAAGCATGTCGAGTAAATACTAAAAGTCAATATATACTAATGGATAACCTTCATCCCAAAGGAGTGGTGTGCACAGGGCTCTGGGCTCAAGAGAATGTGGATTCAAATGGTTGTGAAGCTACTCACTGGTTGTGGGACTTGGGTCAACTTGCTCAATTTTTCGGAGCCTCAGCTTTCTCATCTGTGAAATGGGGACAATAACGATAGTACCTACCCTTCAGGGGGAGTTTTAAGGTTGTGTATGTCAATACTCAGCATGGTGCCTGGCTGAGATTTTAAATGCTCAAAACATGGTCGCTATTATGATCAATACGAGGCCCAGACAACGGCATTTGTGGGTAGGCTGATTTCAGAGATGTTCTGCGAGAGAAGAGGCTTTCCCATCACCCCTAGTCATGCTAATTAGCCTATATGAAGGCCAGCAGGTACAACGTCTCAGTTCAGAATCACCCTCAGTGAGATGCCCCAGGGAGGGAATTGGTGGCAAGATTGCAATTCGACCCTCTTGCTGCTCTGTGTAGGAATGAAAACCTTTGCCAGTTACAGAGCAACACAGCACTCCCCTGGCACATGGTTTTGACTTCCAGTGCCAAAACACAAGGCTTTTTACAAAGCCCTTGTTTTTCTGCAAACGTGTTTGTCAGGGGCCCTGTTTTGCAGATAATGGATTTATAAAGAGGCCTGTTCTTTCTTCCTGGCACCTTGAAAGGAAAGAAAAAAAAAATCCCTGAATGGGAAGAAGGATAGAGTGGCTGCTTTGCATGTACAGTGTCTCTTGCTTACAGGTTATGCCACTGTGTTGGAAGCTAGGTTGCAAAATGACAAAGTGCCAAAACACAATGACTCACAATAGGCTAATTATATAATGACACTATGATTATCTGAAAGATAACATTAAGTAACACACAAAAAGGATGCATGGCCGGGAGGTAAACCTGAGGGGAGCTGGGGAGGGGATTGAAGGGCCATTGAGGCAGGTTCCTGGGATCCCAGCCCCGTGCACTGGAGGCCAGGAACCAGCCTCCAGACTCCTGCCCAGCCTCTCCTCTCTGCTCAGGAACAATCCCTTGCACAGTCTCAGTGGGGTGCTTGCCTTTCAGGTGACCCCCAGATGTTCCCTTTGCCATCTCTGTCTGTTAACACCACAGTTTATAAAGGACAATTGGGTTGGAAACCACATCAAAATTTCAAGCCAAACATCGCAGCTACACTGCTGATATTTAAAAGCAAACCGCGGGTAGTTCTATAGTTCCACACGTCACTGATGGGCTTGTCATTTTCAGATGGCCAGGCCAGAGCAATTAAGCAAAGGTTACACTGGCATAAACATTACTGCTCTCTGATGGAGGGCCAACTCCAGAACCTCTGGCCTGCTCAGGAGACTGGCTGCCAATTCCACATTTTGATAAACGCATGTTGAGCTCTGGAGGAAAAGTGAGCTTCACGAGTATATGCAAGTAACATTTTGGTTTACTCTTCCTGGTTTCTTTCCTGGACTCCCCTGGACCCTCCTGGACCAGGATTCTCAATATTCATTCAACGAATAGTTACTGAATACCAATTTTTTTTTCCTTTGACAATCTCCAAATCTGATGTTGGAAGTAGAGCAAGGCACAAAATAATCATGGTTCTTGCCCACCAAGAGTTTATAGTCTGACTGCAGGGACACATTTTGCTTTCAAGTGGATTTGCCCTTGCTGTGACCATGGGAGAACTGCATTACTGTTCCTAACTGTCCACTCTTCCCTCTAGCCATGCTGTTTGCCGTGTGACTTGGAGGCGGTTCCTCTTCCTAGAGAGGGAGTTACTTCCCTACCCCGCTTTGGATGGGCTTGGTCATGTGACTTGCTTTGACCAATGGAATTTGGCTTAGAGTTACAGCGGGTCCACGGCAAGCTTCGTCCTTAAGAGACAACACATGTTTCCACTCATCTCTTAGGGAACCTCCACCCTCTGCCAAGAAATGAATATGCTCTATGTGCCCTAATGGTCCCAGAAGAAAGAGAAACACATGCAGCAGACCTGAGCTGAACTCAGGGTCAGGCCAAGCCCAGCAACCCAGCCGACATCAGCAGAGCCGCCCAACTGCCCCTCAGATGCGTGAGTGAGAAATAAATGCTAATGGTTTTACGCCACTGAGACTTTGTGGCTGTCCTGTTAAACAGCATTTTTATGGCAATAGCAGACTGACACAAAAACTTTTTAAAGGTCCTCATAAGGACATTGGTATAGGATGTGTTTAGTGCAGGATGTGTTTCACCTAAAAAGATGGTGAAGAAAAAATTCTGGAAAGATACTAAGCAAACCAAAGCGTTAACAATGCTTTCCTTTAGAAAGAGGTTTGGGGAAATGGGCTCAGGAGGGGGACCATTTGCTTTTCAATATTCTTAAACTTTCTTTAAATTTCAGTAACCAGCATTATTCCTTTGCAACTTTTAAAATAAATGCATTTTTAAAAAACACATCACTTGAAAAATCAAAAAAAGGGAAACCGAGGAGAGGAGAAAGACACATTAAACCTAGGCAACGTTACCACTTCTTATACATTATCTTATTTAATTTTTACAGCAATCCTGCAAGGTGGGTAATACGATCCTTGTTTTAAAGGAAACTTTAAGGAGGAAACTGGACTCAGAAAGTTCTGATAGCTTGCTCAAAACCAAACAGCTAGTACACTGGGAAGAGAACATTTGAATGCCATGCTTCCAACCTCAAATCAGTGTACCTCCCTTCATATTATATTATTGTCACATGCTGTCACGATGAATGAACACGCAGGGCCTCAGTTTCCTCATCTGGAAGAGAGAGAGGTCTGGACTGCATCGTCTCTAAAGTTCCTGATGGTTTCAGGCTCCGTGAGTGAGAAGTCACATTATGCAATAAAGATTCTTTACTTTCAGAGGAATACAATCAAATTTCCTTTAAGTATAGTGTTCCCCTAGCTCACATAAGTGCTTATTATTTCCAGATCATTAACTGTTTGACATAGAGATTTGGCTGAGAAACCTGAAGCTCGAGAGTTAGAGGCCTCTGCCAATTGAAGATCAGTCAAATGTGGATAATGGCTTCTGTTACTCTAATGCAAGTCTACAGGCAAATGTGATTCAATTTATAAAAATTCTATCAAATGCAGCTTTTCAGGAATTCATCTGTTGGGTACAACAAGGTACATCTGTGCTATATTATCCAAATAAGATCCACCTGGCAGGCAGATGACGGTAAAGCTTAAAAAGAAAAAAAAAGGCATTTTTAGAAAGTACTTCCATCTCATCTCACTGTTTTAACTTGTTCTAGTCTATCATCCTTATTTCTAGGTAATGCAGAGATATTAAATTTGGCCAACTAGTGGATGATGTATTTTCATTAACAGAAGTGGACTGGCCATGAGAAAACCCTTTCAAATGTCACGCCAGAGGATGGAAGACTGGGAACGAGAAAAAATGGTGAGGGGCTGGGGGGAAGCAAAAGCCCATTCTTCAACCAACTGGCTTTGCTTATGATGAAATTCATAAAATGGCCACGGACGCTTTGTAATGTGAAACCCCAGAGGTTTGCTCTAGCCTCTGCTAACATCGAGGGTCCTAAGCATGCTGAAGGCCATTAAGAAAACTCGCAGTCCTCTGAGGGCATTAAGAAGATCAAGGCAGGTTACTTGGGTGTCTGGGAAAGTTGGGCTTGAAGAACAGTTTCCAGGTCAATAGGGTTTAACACGCAGGATTCTTGTTAAAGTCGCTCTTCTGCCTTCGGTGACATTTTAACTTTCAGCAGATCTCCTTCCCCTCGCCCCACCCCCTGCTCATTTTTCCTCTTAGTCTCTGTGGCTTCACCCAAGACAATGTCATCCATTCTTATTTGGGCCTTTGTGAACCTAAACAAGTGCAGACTAAGGAGTTAGCTTCAAGAGCCAGACATCTGCTTCATCGTGAATGTCTGTCTAGACATAGGAGGGATCACTCACCACTGCCTCCCCGGATCCTGGGAGTGCCATGACAATAGCAGAGCAACACAAGACAGACAGACAGGTGTCTGCCACCCACCCACCCACCCACCCCCGGGGCTCTGGCTAACCTTGACAGATTCTACTTTCAGCAGACGCGAACAGGAAATAGGGTGACTTCTCAGTTGGTAGAAGTAAACATGCCGCGTGCAAAGACTGACTCTATTTGCTGAGTTTGTGGTTTTCTGCTGAAGGCAAGGGAGGTTTTCTGGTTTTCAGGGAAGTCCCATAGGTTCAGACTTACGAGTCCTTAGATTCATTATCAAACCAAAAGGATCAAGAAGAAGATGTTGGCTGGTTGGTTATTTTGTCCAAAATTCGAAATTTTGTGCAGAATTGTTCACTTGTAATCAGTAAGGGAAGTGTGGCATGCAGCCTCCTTCGGAGCCATGTGAACTCATAACTGCTTCCTCCCACCACCCTTTCTGCAGAATGGTGACACCGAATGCAGACTACTTAGTGCTGGTGAATTCATAGCGGTGTTGGAGTAGGCCCAAAGTCCTCTGCCTCCAGACAGAAGTTTTTCCAAGAGAAATCGCCATCTAAATTGTTATTTGAAATCTCCAGAGCAACCTCTCAGTGGCTTAACATACACATTCCTAGAAGCAGCCTCCTTAGACTACATTGTTCCCATGTTTTCCATGAGGAGACCGGGCTACCAATACAAGCATCAAGCTAGATTATGGCTGTGCTGTTATTAACAACATAAGACTTGGGAAAAATGCAAAAAAAAAATAACATTGCTTCCCTCAAAATTATGTCATTAGGAGGTCACAAGTTCACTTGCTTGAGGCTTCTTTTGCTCTAAACCTTCTCTTACCTCCTTGGGAAGAGCTTTGAGTCACTTAACGTGTGTGGAAAAATTAATCCAAATACCTCAGAATTAATTCTTTTTTAAACCAAAAAAAAAAAAAAAAAAGAGACATTCCCTAGGTTGTTCTACTCTTTCTATGCAATTTGGTACCTAAAGATTGTTAATATTTCCAAATGTCAAATCCCCCATCAAAGGATTATTTGCAGCTATTAAGGGCATACCAAAGACTGTAACACAGCCCTTTAAGGTAATTTTGAAGTTTTAAAGAAGGCAATTATTTTGGATTAAGCCTTTCTAAGGAGGTGGCTACTTTGAGGAAGACTGCTTATTTGCATACATACATTCAGGTCTCCTTTTTGGACAAACCACAGAAGGTCCCGGTCTCATCATGTTCTATGTAAATAGCCCCTCCTTGTCACACACAGATTCCATGTGTATCCTACTCTGGGAAAAAGTAATACTGTAACTTAAGAGTCACTCTCCTAGTCTTCTTAGTTAAGCATCTTTTCCCCAGTCTAAGTTTGAATATCAGACTTTGAGGGTTACAGTTTTTTTCTCTTGTATATTTTTATCCTGTGGACTCACTGAGTGATGGCCTTATTTTATTGCTAATTATTCTTTGTCATATTTATGAGCCTTTCAAAGAAATAGGAGCTACTTTCTGCAGAAGTTTAGGTTTTGTGTATCTTCACATCCCATTGTAATTTTTATAGGACAAAAGTGGCAAAAATAGGAACATTTCTATCTTGAAGTTAGTGAGATGATCTGGGTGAATGTTAGTCAAATGGTTTGGAATTGAAGCCCCATATGTAGTTGAGAACTTTACTGCTAGTATCATCTTCCTTTAATCTTTTTAAAGCACACCACCTCCCCTGCAAAAAACCCCACCCAGTTAAGACAGAGATTGGAAAAAAATGATAGAAACTCTTTAAAAAATCCAAGAATAGAAATTGGTCATTGGTCTCATTTAACTGGTTAGGTTGATAGGTCACATTAATCAATATTTGGTTTCGTAGCAGATATGGAGGAAGTGAAAAGTCTGGATTCCAAAAGAACACAAGAATACTGAAAAGAATCATATTTCACACACACAGGATAAAAATGGAGAGGGGGCAAAGATTTATGTCTATCTGAAAGCAATAAGGATGGAAAAAACACATCTCATCATCAAAAATCATTGTGAAAAACCAGATTTGAATGCTGCTTAGAGTTTTCTTAATTAAATTTCAACATCAGAAAGCCATGGATAAGTATACATCTTAGTGCACCACAGTGTGGCCTGGTGTCCACCTTGTGGGGAGAACTTCAAAGTCTCTCATATAAGTATTCCATCACAAAGGTACACATTCCATCATTCCCTCTCTCCATCTCTCTCTTTCTCTTACAAACATTCAAAGTTTAGCTTCTTGTAGCTTTTGCAGAAGTTCTTCTGTACCTTTTTTTTTTTCATTCAACAAACGTTTACTAAACTCTCCAGGTGGGCTAGCCTCTCCACTAGGTGTGGAGAGAAACACAAAGAAAAAATTGGTAATGGGAGCAAAGGAACCCCAAATGATGAAAATTACTAAAAACATAGGAAGGGTTTTGAAAAATAGACGGGAGCAAGTTTGAATCTGGAGAAGACTCACTCCCCTCCCAGTGTCCACTTACCCAGGTGCACTTACTAACCCCTACTGGGGTTTACCAGGTACTCAGGAGACCAAGAGAGCCAGACGGAGCCTTCTGTTCTCACCAACCTTGAACATGTCTTTTCGACTTTTACAACACCCTTTTTTCCTAGCCTTCCTAAACCTATTCTTCACTTGCATTCACCAAATCACACAGCTGCACGCTAGCAGCCATGTCTGCCCACTTCCAGCTGAGCTGACTGTGTAACACAGCTACAGATCTCCTACTAATAATTTGACTCAGTTGTTGACCAGTACAGTTATTTTAAGGCCGGCATGTGACTGCTGCTGGCAGGTTGGGATGCTGAGGAAAACAGGAAATGAACTAAATCATTTATTAACACTGAAAATAACAAATTGAAAGGTGTTGGGTCCTGGGGTAAATAGCACTTGGCTGCTGCAAATGAGGGAATGGGAATTTTCCAGAGAGCAGGCTTACCTGAAAGAATTTTCCAAAATTTAGTTTTGGTGTCATGGAAAAACACTCATTTTCAAACAATGTTGCTTATTGCCAGACATGTTCTCCAGACGATATGTGCTTGCTAAGAACTATCACATGAACACTGTCGTTCAAAGTCACGGCACTGATCGTGCCTTGGGTAGATCCCGCCAATTAAAGGGAAAAGAATGAATAAAAAAGGAAAGGAAGTTTTCATTGTGCACCCATCATATGCCAGGCCCAGTGACAGATGTTTTCATAACCACCATGTTACCTACACGTCAAAATAAACCTGTGAGTTAGAAAAGCCAATTTACAAATGTAAAAAAAAAAAAAAAGTAGAGGCTTGGAGAGGCTAAATAACATGACTGAAGTCACATAGCTTTAGATAGTGTGTGCCTGAAACCAAGAGTCATGTCTTCCATTAAACTATGAGGCAGCTCGCACTCCAAGTGTTCTCTCCAGTGAGGGGATTTATTTAGGGAGTGGAAACTTTGGGAAGAAATGAAACTTTTAAAATATTTTCTAATTAAATAATCCCTTAAGAGATGCTAAACTCTTAAATCACAAATCATACTTTCATTCAGACTGAAAAATCATGTATTAATCATCTTTTGCTTGAAATATATATAGGTCTAGAGTATTGTTGAAAACAGGAAAACATTTTGCTTGGACATGACCTGCTGCCCTGTCCTTTCCTTTATCCTGGGACTCTGCACTGCTTTGGGAATGAGCAGTGACCCAGGAAGTCAGTACGTAGGGAGGAAGGTGGGTCTGGAGGTTGTCATTAAAAGGGCCTGAGGATTTTATCATAAAGAAAGTGACAGCTTATGAGTAAGGATGGTCATGGTGGTATGCTTTATAGTGGCAAAATTTGGAAATACCCAGATGTCCAACACAGGAGACTGGATAAATAAAGTGTATTTGTACAATAAAAGCTTTTTCAGTGGTTAGAAGTAGTGGTGTGTTGGTGGGTGATGGACATCTTGGGTTTCATTATACTATTCTTTTTCTGTGTGTGTTTGAAATTTCCCATAATAAAAGATTTTAAAAATACTGATATACATATATTGACCAGCTTAGAAATATTTTTGTGATATCTTGTTATGTGGAAAAAGCAGATTATTAAATGTAGTAGAAATGCCCACTGTTCATCTGTATCCAGCCCTCCTCCACTGCCGCCCCCTTTCAAGTACATGGGAGGATTGTACTTTCCTGCCCCCTTGCACTTGGGCAAGGCCATTGGACCGGTCAACAGATGTATGCAGGAGTGGTGTGTGTCACTTTCAGGCTGGAATAATTAATTGCCAGTGTGTAACTCTCCAGCCCTCTTTATTAACTATCTCTGTAACTGATGACATTTCAAGTGGTAGAGCCTTTGACCCTGAGTGAGGACAACATCAAACAGCTCCCTGATGAAGTAGGCTGGGCATGTAGTATGAGCAAGAGGTAAACCTTTGATGTTTAGAGCGACTGAGCTGTTTGCTGCCGTGGCATTGATTAGTGTATCATGATTGGTAAATAAAACGATATCATTTGAAAAGAATACTCAGCTTGCTCCCTCCTCTCTGTCAGGTCTCTGTGTGAATCTCATTTTCTGGGCAGCTCCTTAACTTAAGCTTATATTTTAAAACGTCAGAGCCCATAGGATTTGGCAGATAATCTAATTCTGTTATGAATACTTGTGTCCACAGAAGTGAAGTGATTGCTGAGGACACAAAGATTCAGGGCCAGTTCAATGTATATATATTCTGTTTGTCTGTCTCACTCATTAGACTAGAAGTTTCATGAGAACAAGGATTTCTGCCTGCCTTTCCAGCTGTAACTAACCTCTGCAACTTGAAAGGATGGATAATGAGTAATAATAACAATGTATATCTATACAACACTGTCACCCACACATATTTTCAAATTTTGCTCTTATTCCAACTTGGAGAAAGTTAAAACTATGATTATTTAAAAACTGGGGCCTAGAAGAAGTAAGTGATCTTCTCTAGTTTGAAAGCACACAGCTAAATCACGATAGCTTACAGTTGATTGTGATCTTTTTCTGTGCTAAGCACCTTCCGTGTTTATTGATTTGACCCTCACAACAACCTTGCAAGATCAATTGGATCATTATCCCCTTTTACGTGAGGAAAGAGACAAAAAAAAAAAAAGGCTAAGGAATGTAATTAATTCATTCAACTGACATGTACAGAGTACTTGCAAAGGCCAGACACTGCTCTATGCCCTAAGAATTGAGGTCTAGAGACAAAGCCCTTTTTCTCATAAAGCTCATACATCTTTGGGGGACACTGGGAAATACTGATATGTACCAGAAGCCTCTCGTACCCCCTCCCAGCTCTCAACCAGATTTTTGAGTCAAGCTGCTCCCTGAGGGCTTCCATTACTTGGCACTGACAGCATTTCATCTCAAAAGCTCACTTAGCATCTTTGTTTTCTGTCCCTGGATATATGTTGGCCTACAAACAGCTCACAAGTGTGCAAGGAACTGTCACCATGGATGCAAACTTCAACCAACAGGGGATGGGAGCTGATGGATAAAACTCTAATTTCCAATTTAGGCAGACAGTACAAGGAGGCAAAGAATTAGAAGTTCATGCTAAGTGCTATCAAGAATGCAAAGCAGGGTGAAGGCATGGAGAGTGATCCTGCGGCAGGGATGGTAAGGTGCTATTTTTAGGTTGCATCTCTAAGGAGGACCACTCTCAGGTGGTGGCTGATGAACTGATGTCAAGGAGGTAGTCTTGTCCAGGGCTGGGGCTTGGGGTGGGGAAAGATGGTAGAACAGTGGATACAAAGACCCTCACGAAGAAACCAACATGGGGGAGAATAGTATGTAAAGAATGGAAGTTGGTGGTCAGATGAAATCAAGTCTTACTGGCTGATAAGGAAAATCAGAAATTATTCTCATTGTGATGGGCAGCCATTAGAGGGTATCAAGCAGGGGAGTGATCGGATTGAATGGAGTCTTCTGGAGTCCAAAGCCCAAGCTCCTAACCTTCGTATTAGTTAGGACCTGGAGTTGGCTGCTATGTAACTGAGACCTAACTTGACAAGAGCAGAAAGTTTTCTCTGCGTCAGAGAAATATCTGGGGCTGACACTACAGCTCTGTGACACTGGGGCTCCAGAGTCTTTGCGATTTTCACTCCTTCAATGGATATTTATTGAGTGCTTATTATATACCAAGGCACAGGAGATACTCTGGTGAAAAAATATATAAACATGTATATTTATACACAAATACTTGCCCATATGGGGTTTATATTTTGGTGGGAGGCAAATACAATAGATACATACATAAATAAATTGCAAAGTATATAAGAAAGCGGTTAAGTGCTAAGGAGAAAAAGCAAGCGAGTGATGAGGAGGATGGGGGTAGAGGTAGGGTTACAATTTTAAAATAGGATTTTCAGGGTAAGCATGGTTAAGAAGTTAACATTTGAACAGGCAGCTTGAGGTGCGTGAGTTAACTATATGGCTAAACGGAGGAAGATCATTTCAAGCAGAGGGACAACCAGGACAAAGACCCTGAGACCAGAGTGTACCAGGTGGACAAGGAGCAGCAAGAAACAGCGAGCTAGCGCAGAAAAGTGGGTAGAAAGTAGTAGGTGAGGTCAGAGAGGTAAAAGGACCAGACCATGAAGGTCTTTACAGACCATTGCTAGGACTTTTCAACTCCAGGTGAGGTGGGAAGCCTTGGGAGGGTTTCAAGGGGGTGACTTGTTCTAACTTAGGGGTTAAAAGAATCACTCTGGCTTCTCTACTGAAACCAGACTGATGAAGGGAGTGGTAGGGTAAATGCTGTGAAGTCATAAAAAGCTGTTGTCATAATCCAGGTTAAAGGGCATGGTGGCTGGGATCATTAGAGGTGGTGAGAAGTGGATGGATTCTGGATATATTCAAAAGTAGAGACAATGGGATTTGCTGACAGACAGGATAGGTTTTCTTGGAGAAAATGAGGAAAAACAAAGATAACTCTTAAGATTTTTAGCCTGAGGAACTAGAAAGATGAGGCTGCCATCACGGTGAGATGGGGAAGGCTGCAGATGGAACACGTGGTACCAACAAACCCTACGAAGTTTCCCTCATCCTCATGATCAAATATATGTTGCCACTCCCTCTGATTCCAGAATCCTATACATGGGAAAGGAAGAAAACAGGAAGTAAAGGACATCCCTTCTGTTTTAAAGGCACACATCTGATGTTGCTGCTCATATTCTTCACTCACATTCCTTTGTGAAAACCTTGACACCTGGTTTCAAGGATGGCTAAACAGCATAGTCTTCTAGACAGTCATGAGCTCAGCTAAAACCTGGATGTTCTACTATCAAGAGCGAAGTGGAGAATGGATATTGGGGAAGATCCTGCAATCTCTGGCCCTAACCCCTGGGTACAGTGCCTCCCCAGCCAGCATCCAAATACATCTTTTGAATCTCTTCCTCCCACAAAGACCTTCTTCCAGATAGACCCCTCTTGTTCAAACAGTGAGGCATTTACCACAAATCCGATCCCACCAATGGCAGGTGGAATGCTAGTTCAAGTAAGAGATATGTCAGCTCCTCATTCTTTTATCCAACGAACATTATCTTACCACCTGCAATGATTAAGACCAAATAATAAGAGCTGTGGAAAAACAGAAATTAAGAAGACACTATCTATGTCATCTGAAATAAAGCTGCAGGCGAGGGAGGAACAGATATGTATGAAGAGCCCTAATCAAAGGCAGAATTAAATTAAATCAACTTTAAGATGTAAGCAGTGTGTTACAGGAGACAAGGGTGCTTGGCGGACTGTAGACGTTGAGTGGGTCAGTTATTTGAGTGGGTCATTGAAGAATGAGGAAAAATTTGATAGACCAGAAAGGCAAGAGAGGCCTCTGTAGCTCAGACACAGATGTTGGGGTGGGGGAAGGAATGATGAGATGTCTGGTGGGCTGGGATATACCCAGAGTGCATGGAGAGATGTAACACGATATGAGGTTGGAATGATGACTTGGGGTCAGATGGTGACAGCGTGAAATCCCTCACAAAGGTGTTTATACTTCATTCTGCAGGTGTTGAGGAACTGCTTAGGGTTTGTGAACTAGGGGATGACTAGATTTGACTTTGATTTTAGGGCAATTACTCTGGCAGTAAGGTAGATTGGGTGGGGAGAGATAACTTAGAAAAAAACTAGCCCCCCCTGCTCAGTTTTGGGAATGTCTGCTCCTGAGCCTGTCAACTGCTCACTTTTCAAACTGATGTCTTCTCTCCTGAGTTCCCCAGAATGTTCTGGATTTCCTGGAATTTGATGGCCTTCACTGCTGCAAATATGAATCACTCTGCATATTTACATTGGACCCAGAGAAGCTGGTGAGAATAAAGGATCCTATATAATGCCTGAGGAATTATGGGACCTAAAATTCTTTGTCACAGCCCCTGGGCAGCTTCTCCACTTAAGCTCATATGAAAAGTCAGAGCCCAACATATTTGGCAGATCATCTATTCCAGTTATGAATACCAGACTCACAGAGGTCCTCGTGATTTCCTGCGACACAAAGATTCAGGGCTAGGGCCTTACATCGTGGGTTTCCTTGTCCAGTGCTTGATCCACCCACAATAACCACCAAAAAAGCCCTCCTCACTCAGTAGAGTCTCATATTTATATTAGTTTGGGGTCAGCTCTTGGGCTAGCATGGGTCAAGAAAAATTTGACAAATGTTAATTCCAGTAACTACCCCAAAACTCAATTAAAGCTTGTATTTCTCAGGCCTAATGATATTTAATACTCATTAACACATTTTCAGTTAAATTACAGAGTCACAGAGTCTCACAAAGACTTTAAAGGTCATCTGGTCCAGTTATATAATCTTTAGAATTCTATGTGGTTTTGTGAAAGGCACACGAGTTTAAACCAGTTGTTGTCTTGAGTCACAGAATAATAAAATGTATTAGTTACTCATTCATTCAACAAAAAAGGTAGGGGGACAAAATGCACCCAGTCCTTAAGATGCATATAGCCCAGTAAAATACCTATAAATCTCCTTGATTCTTTCCTCTACTGTCCTCCACACCCTTGTTGTTGATTTGACCCATTTGGCAACTTTAGCAATTTGTTCCTGGATTTATTCAACAATCTGAATTTGACTTCAGGAGGAAGTAAAAAGTACTCCTTAAAGCCATGCAGAGACACCTGTCAGCTGCCTTTCATTCACTTCAGACTAACTCGCCCAGGGCAAGTATCTGCTAGAGCCCGCGTTCTTGCTCTGTTTGCTGGGTTCACGGCAGTGACTTCCCCCAGCCAGGACCAGTCATCATTGACAGGCACTATGGAGACCCTTGACGGGGCCTGAAAATAAATTGCTTTGGTCAAAAACACACCAAACCTTAGCCATAAATTAACCTGACAGTAGGAACTAGAGAAAACCTGGTTCAAATAAAGATCTGTTTTCCCTGCGTTGGAGTTTCACATCTTGTGGGGGCTAAACCCCTCAAGTGAGCCCATCACCCTTGTCCCAGAAGACCCTTTGCTGGTTTGAGTACCTGTTCACTCTTTAAGTACGTACTGGCGGGAACAGTGTGTACGTTCCAAAGATAGAGCCAGCGGTTGTAATAACAGTAATAAGCTTGGGAAAAACTCTTCCTCATTTATGTATGAGAGTAGGAGACAGACTGCAGTTAGGGATGTATTACCAAATTCCAATTTCATAGTCCAAGCTTTATGGATCATTAGTACTGGATGCACCAAACGGCTGTGTGCAAAGGTAGTTGACCTGGAGAAACACAGGTATCTTGGGATCCGAAGCTCTCGGGCTGTGCTATCCAGTACAGTAGCCACTAGTCACACAAGGCACTTGAAATGGGCTAGTCTGAACTGAGATGGGCTAGAGGTGTAAAATGTACATGCCAGATTTTATAGATTTAGTATAAAAAGGAATTTAAAATATCTCCTTAGTGATCATCAGGTTGACTGCATACTGAAATAATATTCTAGCCTTATTGAGTGGAAGAAAATAGTTATTGAAATTAATTTCATCTGTTTCCTTTTACTTTTTAAAATGTGGCTGCTAGACTATTTAAAGTTACGTACGTGGCTGGCATTATCTTTCTATTGGACAGCGTTGCTCTGAAGGCCTGCGGGGGGATGAGCTAGCTGGAACCTCCTTAACCCGTCTTTAATTGCTAAGAGGGCACACCTTTCCCCAACATGGAAACAGTGTTGGGAATCACTTTAAAAGAATCCAGTAAACAGACTGGAATTGTCCAGAGAAATGCTCCCTTTCCCCAGCCCTAGGGCCAAATGAAGAAGCCCACTGGGGGTATCTCTGCCCTGAGAAAAAAGCCACAGAAGAGATTTTAAAGACTCCCATGTGTTAAAAAATGTGAAAATACGGCATCCACATATGACCACAGGACTGAGGCCTGACGCGCAGGGAAGGTTGCCAGCACCACGGTCACCAGGCCACCCAGAAACTGCTCTCCAGTCCAATCTACCCACGTAATAAGTGTGCAACCAAGAAAGCTAGGAAAGAGCTTTGTTCTCGTCACCTTCACGCTGTGACAGCTTCTTTGGCCAGCTCGTATGAGGTCATTCATAACGCGGTCCTTGGCATTTGACCTTTAATTCCATGGCACCATGGATCTTCTTTCATAAACTGGGCTCCCTACTTCTATCTGCCCCAGCCAGAGAGTCCCTTTGAAAACCTAAGTCAGGGCAAGTCATCCCTCTACTCAGAAACTTACTGGGGCTTCCAAAGCTCCTACAGGAGCCTGTGAGACCTGCCACACCTCCCTGACCTCATCTTCTACTCCTCTGCTCCAGCTCATTCAACTCCTGGCACTGCCAGGGCTCTGGCCTTTTGTAAGAAGGCCTCCTTGACTGCTCATTTAAAATTCCATCCTGCCCTCCTGTGTTCCCAGTCTTCCTTACCTGCCTCTATTTTTTTCCTTCTTCTTTCATAACACTTACACTATACTTATAAACACATTATAAAACTTACTTATTCATCTAATTATTTACTCTCTGTCTCTCTCCATTGGAATATATCACAAGGGTAGAGTCTTGGTGTGTATGTATGTATTCTGTTTATGGATACAACCTAAGAAACTAGAACATTGGTAGGTACTCATTAAGTATTTTAAAAATTCTATTTTTTTTTGCAGGGGGATGTAATTAGATTTGTTTGTTTGTTTATTTTTAATGGAGGTACTGATGATTGAACCCAGGACCTCGTGGATGCTAAACACGTATTCTACCACTGAGCTATACCCTCCCCTTTAAGTATTTTGTTTTAATAAATAAAGGAAGTTATATAATGTCCATCATCTCTTCTATTCCTATCATTACCTTTCCAGGATAACTCTATATCACCTGGCACTAAGAACCACCCAGGAGCAAACCAACTCATTACTCTGTTGTGGTCCAATCCAACTGAGCCTCTCTCCATCCCTTCCTTAACAAGTCCACAAGATACTGCTAACAGCCAAGTCAGTAACGTACAAACCTCTGGCAAATGCTGGGGTTCGAATAGTTTATGATGGGATTCTCTAACAAGTCTCTGAGGTACAGCTGTTTTACTAGAGTATTTAGTATCTAGTATTTTACTAGAATATTTAGTTTTAAACCTGTAGGTAATAGAGAATCATTCAAACCTTTTTAGTAAGAGAGATGTGATAAAAGCAGTGCTTAACTATTCATTCTTTTCGATTCTTCAAGGCAATATTCTCTGAATCAATTCAGAGAGTCATAAAACAAACGAGTCAGTTCACATTATCTTCCCCCCTGCAGGAATGCCTTCATTGAGTTACAACTTGATTGTAAACAGGAAGACCTTTTATAAAGAGCTGTACAAGGATCAGCTGTCTGGACAGCCTCTCTGTGTCTTTTAGAAAGTTTCTTGTTTGGTCAGCAATGAGCTAATAAAGAACCCTACATGATTGTTACTACCTTAAAGGTGGTAACTGAAAAAAAAAAAGTTTCTGCTTCTGCAAATGAATCATTTGGTTTTCTTTTGACAGGGAACGGCATCATTGAAGAAATCTAATATATTTCCCTTTTAGCTTTAATTGTCAGAACAAGCTTAATTCAGTGCCCTATTTTGGTATTTAACTTACTCCCCATATCTTGTAACTTTTGGGGAATGGGGAACTCAGCTCTAATACCTGGCAGGAGGAGTATCAAAGAATTTGTGGACATACATTAAAAAAATAGTAATTATTAAGTATTTGGGAGGAAGATCCTCTGAGGCTACCAAGCATTATTTTAACTCTAAATCAAATCCTTCCCCCGCCAGGCAGATTTTCTAAACAATAAGGGTTTTCATACAGTGTGCGTATCAGCACAGATCAACCTTTGTTCAGTATGGTCTGCCTGGAAGATGCATTCTTTTCTATGTCATGTTTCAGTGGCTACACCCAGAATTTTTTGGTTATGCCCAGACCTTTAGCTGTAATTCTACTGCTTCCCGTGTGTAGTGTTCAACTCCTGCATTCTAGTTAGGTGTGAGAGTTGTCATGGATGTTGGGGTCAGCCAGACTAGCGTCTGAATCTCAGGCCTGCCAAATATAGCTATGAGATTTTGGGTAAGTCATTTTATCTTTCCATACCTCAGATTCCTTAGCCATCAAACAGGAATGCTTGGTAACTACATAGCTAGATTGTTGGAAGGATTAAATTAATTGCTAGAGACAAAACCCCAGTAAGAGTGCTCAGCACACAGAGGGGGCCTATTGACTGGCTTCCTCACCACGACCAACCACACTCATAATCACAAACCCATCTCTGCTTTCTTGCACCTTCTGGACCTCTTGGTTTTCACACTATAGTTTATGGAGTTCTTAGGGGCCACCTGGGAAAAACTTATGGGTGGCTCTCCAGGTCTTTATCTCTGTGTCCGCCAGAATAGTCTGCTTGCGTCTACTTTATACATTGATTTTAGTATAAGATTTTAGTTTGAAAAAAGTGTATTCCAGAACTTACTTCTTTTAAAGTTACACTGTAAGTTTCTTCAGAGGAGAGAAAATTTATGATCCTTTTTTTGGGTCATTCCTCAGTGTCGACCATGAGACCGTACATACAGTGGATGTTAAGTAAATGTCCAATCAATGATGGAACTAAAAGCTCCTTGTGGCTCTTGGTCTTCAGCAGAGCTTGGTGTATTTATCTACCTATTTTGGTTATCCCAAATGACACATGACCTGCCCACAGATGGCCATCTGGTCTCCTTATGAAAGATCAACACTATAAATTGCTTTTCTCAGAGACCCCATAAATATGGAGCTGTTGGCGCTGATTAAAATGTATTATTGACTTTCTGAGTATATTCTAACTGGAATGAAGTTGTGCTCCTGAAACTTTTGAGGGTTTATAAAAGTTCATGAAAATTCTTATATTTCTTTGCAAAGTTGATTTGGAAGTTGTATTTCTCTCTCTCTCCGTGTCACTCACACACACACACACACACACTCTCATGAAAGTGCGCCAAGATACATCCAAAAGCAAATACCAAACTGCTAATAGTATTTCTTTTTCAGTGATGAGATTATGCATGTTTCTTGTGTCTTCTTTTTGCTTATCTTCACTTGATACTTTTTTTCATAAAAATGTATAAAATGCATTTTCCTGAGAAAGGGTATGAGAAAGAAAAGAGAGACAGAGAAACAGAGAGAGAGAATTGAAAAGATTCAACATGGAAATCTGCACCCAAATTTCTTTACCTAGTAGATTTTGTCTGCAATCCTTGAAATGTTGTTCCCTGAAACTCTCTGTGCCTCCATTTACTGGTGATAGTGCCGTTTGTAGCTTCTCTGTACCACTGGTAGTCAGGCAGTGTAGGTCAATATCCATAATGTGTCTCAAGAATGACAAAGGTCATCATCCAAAGATGATCATGCCTTTAATGAACAAGCCCTAAAGAGGAGTGGACCTGAAGCCCAAGGATGTTGCATATTATTTGAATGCTGCCTTTATTTTAAGACAGTGGAGTCATAGAACTCTAGAGCAGAGATTCAGAAAAGAGGATCTCTATTCCACCCTCACCCCGAGACAGCTGAAGTTCACAGAGGGGATGTGGTTTGCCCAAGAGGATCCCTTTATCCCGTGAGAGCTCCTTCTCTACCTTTTCTTGGCCTCCTTGCTTAATCATCCCAGATCCATATAATCAGTTTCCTCATTAGTCAGTTTTTAGAAGGTGCACTTTTACTACATTTTCCAGGTAAACAAGAGCAAAAGCAAAAACGTCTCAGAAACGAAGCTGCATCTCATTTCTTCTGCCATGGCCACTTTGCTTAATGACCTAAATGTGCCATCCCTTTGGTTAGGGTATTGATTTATCAAGGAAGAGGGTGTTATTGAAAAGGAGTGAGTCAGAACATCCACGCAGGCAGATGCGGCTCTCAACGCACTCCGAGCGAGATGCTGGGGGCGGGTGGGGAGTGGAGGGGCAGCCCGCGAGTTAGGGAAAAACAAAGACTTTTTTATGTTTAAGACACAGAAAGGAAAAATTACAGTTCCCTGTCTGCTCACTTCACTCAGACTATTGAAAGTAGGCCAAAGCCAAGGGGTCCCCTTTGGGCCTTGTCCTTTAAAAACAGATCCCGGGAGACACGCTTTGCCAGTCCAGGCCTGGGCTGCCAGACTTGCAACTGATTTTGACGAAGCTGAGTATCCTCTTTTCTCACGGCTGCCCTAACAAACTGCCACAAGCTGGGAGGTTTACAATAACAGAACCTTATTCCCTCATCGTTTTGGAGGCTAGAAGGTAGAAATCAAGGTGTTGGCAGTTGGTCCCTGCTTGGGGCACTGAGGAAGAAAATGCTCCTTGCCTCTCTCCTGGCTTCTGGCTGTTGTCAGCAATCCTTGGCATTCCTTGGCTTCCAGATACATCACTCCAGTGTCTGCCTCTGTATTCACATGGAGTTCTCTCTACGTGTCTCTTCTCCTCTTATAAGAATGTCAGTCATACTGGATTAAGGGCTCATTCTACTCCATTATGACCTCATATTAATAACTACATTTGCTAGAGTTGCCGTATGATCCAGCAGTCCCACTCCTGGACATATATCCAGAGGGAACTCTAATTGGAAAGATACATGCACTCCAGTGTTCATAGCAGCAGTATTTACAATAGCCAGGACATGGAAAGAACTCAAGTGTCCATCGACAGATAATTGGATAAATAAGGTGGGAGACTACACACACACACACACACACACACACACACACACACACACACACACACTGGAATACTACTCAGCCATAAAAAAGAATGAAATAATGCCATTTGCAGCAACATGAATGTACCTGGAGGTTACCATACTAAGTGAAGTAAGTCAGACAGAGAAAGACAAATATTATATGATATCACTTATATGTGGAATCTAAAAAATGATACAAATGAACTTACTTACAAAACGGAAAGGGATTCACTGACATAGAAAACAAATTTATAGTTACCAGAGGGGAAAGATGGTGAGAAAGGATAAATTAGGAGTTTGGGATTAGCAAATACAAACTACTATATATAAAATAGATAAACAATAAGGTCCTACTGTATAGCACAGGAAACTATATTCAATATCTTGTAATAACCTACAATCAAAAAAAGATGAAAAAGAATATATATATGTGTGTGAATCACTATGCTGTACACCAGAAACTAACACAACATGGTAAATCAACTATACTTCAATTAAATTTTTTTTAAATAGTAAAATTATATTTGCAATGACCCTATTTCCAAATCAAGTCACATTCTGAAGTACTGGGGCTTAGGACTTCCACATATGTTCCTGAACACAATTCAACCAATCACAGGGGACAAGAAGCTTAATAGAACCAAGGGCTTGCTACTGTAATTGAGAAAAGAGCAGCATCCAGTTGGAATGACAAAACGTGGTAGCGACAGCATTGAAGTATGAGCCAGTACTACTCGAGGAATGAGGAGAGCGCAGTAAAGGGAACCCTCAGGGCATTTATGGGAAAGTAAGAGTAAATCAATAGTGTCAGAGCTGTGAGCTTGGGGCAAAGCAGATGGAGTGAGCAGGGGAGCTGCCTTTGGCTCAGAGGCCCTTCAAGAGGTGTTGGAAGTCTAAGTAGGCCCATGGAATGGAGGAACTTAAGCTCAGCAGAGGAAATTGTGAGATGATTGGGATCAACTGCAGCCATGGTTGGTAACTCTAGCCTATGCCTGCCTGTTGGCAATTCTATGTCTTTTGAGTGTTGTAGATACATATGAACACCATCGTGCTACTCTTCTTCCATAACTCATTAGAGTGAGGGTTGTAAATTTAAAAGCCTACAGGTGCCAGGGGATAAGAGAAATGAGTAAAGTGGGCTCGGTACAGAATTCTGAAAATCCATAGATTTTCAGTTGTTTAATTGGCACTGGGCCTTGGAGCTGGGAGGATAAAGAGAATGCTAAGGATCTTATCAACCAGAGAGGACGTTCTCCACCTGTAGGGTGAAATCCAGCCTGTTCTCCTCTCACCAAGCTGTGAGGCCACTGGCCTCCATCAGCCCTTTTTCTAGTTTGTGCAAAGGTTCAGTATAGGCAGGGAGCAGCCCTGGTTCCAGCTTGTTATTGCCAGGCTCAAATGTAGGCTTGGATTTTGGATTTTTGAAGAGAAGCTATAATCCCTGCCTCCAAGACAATTTCAGGATTAGTCACATTGGTCCAGTGTCTTGTGGAGAGATGTCAGGCTATCCCTGGTGCTACCACCCAGGCAACGGCTTCTGAATGAGTATAAAGTATTAATGTGAATGGCTATGAGTTATAAGTTACGTTACCCTGGGCAAGTCATTTGACTTTTCTGGGCATTTGTTTCAGCACCCGAGACAGCTCTCTCAGAAGTTCTTGCAAGTGCCGGGCACGTGGCTGTCATTCAATATGTGGCAGCAGCTGTTACTTTCAAGACTTGGTTGTGAGTACATGCTGGTACCCTCTTCACAAGGGAAGCACTGCCACTGCATCCTTATTCTTGTCACAATCAAATTACCCCTTTGAGAAACCACGTCTAATAACTCTACCCATAATCATCAAATATACAACGGCAGGGATCAGAAATCTTCATCATCACTTGCTATTTACAAGCATAACATAGTTATCCTTAATCACATGACAAGACTTAGAGATGATTTAACACACTACTTCAACTTCCTTGTTTGCCAGGTGATAAAACAAAGGTGGAGAGCGTGAGAGTGAGAGCGGGAGAGAGAGAGATGGAGACAGACAGAACGGGAGAGAGAAATATTCATCCATGGTCACACAGTGAAATATTAACAGAGCATGAAATGCAGTTTATATTTGTGTTATTGTTTTGGTTTGAGCTTGAAAGAATTTCATGGTTTTAATTGAAACGTTCAACATTGCAGATATTATTTCAAACATCGTTAAGTAATAAATGTGTTCTTGATTGATTTTGGCAATGAAATACCAACTTTCCAGTCTGAACTAAAATGTAAAAATAAAAATACATTGCCCAAGCCACCCCCTACCATCCTCCATCCCATCTTTGAAGGGAATATATTGTATTAAAAACATATTTCACTGAGAGGCAACAAAGGCTGTATTTAGTGTTTTGAAGTGCAGGGTTCGCATTGATGTCTTTTGTGGGGAGCCTGGGGAGCATGTGCTGGTACTTTCCATACAGAGATGTGAGGAATGAATGGTCAGTGCTTGGTGTGTCATCAGTGCTCAATAAATGGTAGCTTTGATTCTCCTCCTCCTTTTTATTCCCACATACTGTACCCTATGCCCCATTCCTGGCCAGAAAAGACACATGAACTCAACACTTCTACACTGCATTGTGAACATTTAGGGCCACATCAGTGTCTTTTATTTTGTAAAGAACTGGAAACTAGTTCAGGACTTGTCACCATGGTCATACTCAGTAAAATGTTGAATTTAATTGACTTACTCTGCTGCATTCAATCATAAGACTTTAGATTGTGCTCAGAGCACAAATTCTTGTACACATTTGTTTGCATATTTATAATCTACCATATGCTGAAAAGGATTTAAGGCTATTCAAACCAATAATATAAATATTATCCCAAAGAAACTCAAATTGTAGTTGCTGTTTAAATAGAAGACCAGAAAAAAAAAAACTACTAAGCATTTATGGGATAGCTGCCTCCTTGAATTCTGAGGACTGGTGTACTTATTTGTCTTCTCTCGGATGGTGGCACACACACACTGCATGATGGTTTCAAAGAGGAAATTCCAGCCATGCCCTCAGTTCAACCATGAGAAAGTCAAAGCTCTCCGGGCCTGCTTTGGCATAATGAGGGTGAGTGTTCACCAGATCTCTAAGGTCCTTGGATGGGTAGAGATTTCTGCGGCGGCTTGTTTTAAATGTTGTCCCTGTTTTCTTTTAGATAACACACATTTCAGGACCGGCCTCAGTTTGACAGCGAATGGGATGTGTCCTTGTGCAGTCTCCACCACCCAGAGCAAATAAGGACATATTTTTGTCAATAGGGCTTTTCCAGTAAAGAGATTGAAGAAGGCAGTCTTCCCAGTGAAGCCAGGTGGAGTCTTGATGATAGGTGACACATATGTTATGGATGGATGCCAGCAGGGACAATTGATGACCTAGGACCAGGAACCACTTCTGATTCGTGACACCTCATAAGCTCCCTCGGAAACACAGATGCAACCACTGACCTGGCTGATTTACCCTGAATTGACCAAAACTAAGTTTTGTGCCACAAAGTTGAGATGAAGGATGCTACATGTAGATTAACTTTGACTATAGCAAAGTTGCAATGCTGTGCTCCTGAGCTTCTGGATTGAAATTTACACTAGGTACACACATGTAGCAAAGTATAATGATATTTTTTTCTGATTTTTAAAGTGATAGATGCTCATTATAAAAATGTTGTCTGCCTTCATCGTCATCAAGTTTTTTGGAAAAAAAAATCCTTCACATGTATATAGAACTTTATCATTTAAAAGGTATTTTTCATGTTTAAAGTCTCATTTAATTCTTATGACAACTTTGTTAGATAGAAATCTAGCTCCATATTACAGATGAGAAAACTGAGGCTAATGAAGTGAAAGTAAATTCCCTGTGATCACCAACTACAAATGGGCAAAGCCAGGAATTGAACCCCAATCTTCCCACTCCAGTGCTTTCTTCTTTTTGAAAAAAAATTTTTTTCTTTCCTTAGGCTCAGTTGTGTTCCTTATCATAGCTGTTTGTGTGTGTGGAATAGCCTCCTCTCTGTTTCACAGGGCAGATGATTTCTGCCTTAGCAAAAATTAGACGACAGGTGGGAAAAAGCCTTGAGATCAGTGAAAAGAATCTGAAACATTATCATCTTTTTTGCACTGATATTCCCCAAATTTAAAATTAAGATTTTTTTCTCCTCTCAAACAACTGATACCTAACAACTCTTTAAGATTTAGTTCCATTATATTATTCCCCTTCACTTCTTACTTATTTACATCAGGCTCTTTGCCTAGTTCTCCTCCTCAAGAGCCCAGTTACTAAGGGATATCAGGTAACAAGAGGATTGATGAGAAGTCAAAAGGCCACAGCTGGTTCAATGAGCAGAGATCAGGGGATACCATTTTTTTCTAGACAAGAATTTTAAGCTCCTTCATGTCCCCAGTCCAAGTGGAAAAACATCATTCATTTACTCATCCATGTATAATGGAAAATTCATTTATTGAACACTTATTTTTGCATTGTTTTGATGTAAGGCATTTAAAGATGAACAGGGCATTAACCTTGTCTTTACAGAGTTCATATGTAGTGGCAAAAGAAAAACCAAAAGATAATTACATTATAGGTGTGGTAATGGAGGTTGACCGTCTGGGCCGTGGTTCTGTGTTTGAACCTATGCCATCTACTTCCATCACTTTTGTGGCCGTGGGCATCAATTGCATGAACAGGGAGTTAGTATTGACCTGAACAGATGGAACGGCCTTCAGTAAGAAGGTACGTTTGAATTAGGCCTTGAGTTTTTCAGGCAGAAGACAGCATACTGCTTTAGCTTGCTTTTCTTGGTGGCAAATGTCAAGTGGTATCCAAGTGCTGCTTTCTCCAGAGTCTTTGTTTACGTGGTTTGTTAAGACGTGGACTCCTGCTTTTGGCAGCAACGGATGTGAAATATGGAAGCAACGATCAAGACAGCCACAATGTAATTTCCATTGATTGTTGAAAGATTTATACAGTGAAATACTCAACACCAAACGTGTTTTAATCTCAGGACCCTTAATGTCAGGGACATAGACTGACTGGAAAGAGCTACTCAAAGTTCTAGTAGTTTTTGCCTTAAGAATGATCAATCCCACCTGGTGGAATTAAATGGAAGATTGTATTTCTCAGGTCAGAGAACAACAGGAAGCTATAATCAGACTAAACAAGCAGAGCGAAGGTCTATGGATGTTGCCCCCATCGTCACTACGTCAGAGGGTACCATCTGCTAAATACTTACTGCGAGTCAAGTGTACACACAGACCCAGTCGGCTGTCATCACCTACCAGCTTATCCCCAGGGCTTTGCTGTTTTCACATACCTGAAGGGCAACTGTATTACCTGATCACAGTTACTCATAATCCAGCAAGACTAATACCTGACACTTGGCCAGGGTTTAAATACAACCAATGTTACTGCAACTCTATGGCTCACCCTGAGTATGGCAGTGGAGTAGCCCACAATGGAGACCACTAGCCATGCTTTTAAATCTGTATATAATAGACTCTTGGCCTTATCATTCTCACAGATAGGACTAAAAATAGATGACCCTTCAGTCACCCCCAATTCCAGGTCCCAGGCACGCACCAGAGTTTGAACTGTCTGCAACCTAATTCCTATCAAAATCTTAGCTGAGAAAAATGGTATTCATGTAAGAAGTATAAGGGGCACATTCTTCATCTAACCCTCTAGGATCCACTTATAAGATTCAAAAATAGCATTCATAAACGTGCCCATAATCGTCTTTGCCAATTCAGCTCCATTTCCCCTTCTAAGCTTTCCTCTGTAGTGAAGAGGTTGCAAGACTGGAAACTACATTTCTGAGAAACTCTGCTAGCAGAGGACGAGCACAGATTCCCCCAAAGCACTAGTGTGCAAAGTTGGAAGGAGGAGGACAAGCTGAAGCTATGTTACTGCCTTCTGGGCAGTGGCAGAGATCCATGGGCTTTAAGACACATGAAATAATACAGTGACTTCCAGGCACTTTGCTGTGAACAGTCCACCTTGGTACTGGGGATACTGCCAGAAATTTTCTACGATTCCTGCATCTTCCTGGATCCCTGAAAGCTAGAAGCAAGCAAACACAGGAATGAAAGTATTTGTTGTACCTTCTGGGAACGCTCTTTTCTCAGATGCCCACATACTGCACAGGCTCACTCTTTAGGCTCAAAGTTGTGTGTCACTCATCAGCGAGGTCTTCTCTGATCATTCTTCATAAAAGTGCACTCATCATGTCACTCTGTATCCCCACATCCCTCTTTATTCTTCACTGAGTACATATTCAATTTTTATTTTTTAAATTATGTGTTTATTTATTCATTGATCTTCTATTGGAAAGTCAGCCCCAGGAGAGCAGGCACTTAGTTTTCTCCACTGCTGTATCCTCAGCACCTGGTGTATTAAAGGTGCTCAGTAAATACTAGTTGAATGAATGGATAGATGTTGAATACAAGAATATGTAATGAAGTAGTTAATAATAAATAGTAAAAATAACAATGGCTATCTCAGTCTGTTTGGGCATCTATAGCAAAATACCATAGACTAGGTAGCTTATAAAAACAGAAATTTATTGCTTATAGTTCTGGAGGCTGAAAAGTCCAAGATGAAGTTGTCAGCATGGTTGCCTTCTGGTGAGAGTCCTCTTCCTGGTTCATAGTCGGCACCTTCTCGCAGTGTCTTCAGATGGTGGGAGGGGCTAGGCACCTCTCTGGAGCCTCTTAGATAAGGCAGTAATCCCGTTTATGAGGGTTCCATTCTCGCGGCTTAAGCACCTCCCAAAGGCCCTACCTACCAACATCACCATACAGGGCGTTAGGATTTCAACTTGAAGTTTTGGAGGACACAAACATTCAGATGGTAGAATTTTCTTCTGAACCCTCACAAGAATCTCCCTTAATAGTCCATTCATGGTGATATATAACATTGCCAGAGTAGTTAATAATGACAACAACAATAACAACAACTAACCTTGATGAGCAGTTCCAAATGCCAACACAGTGCCGAGTATTGACATATATTATCCCACCAAATCCTCCTAGTAACTCTATGGTACAGGAGGCAACATGCAGTATCTCCCGGCGTTACATTCTCCCTGAGGCTGTGTTTGGTTCAAGGATAGAAGTGACTGCACCAAAGGGAAGCTCAGAATCTTTGTTTGTTGCCGGAAGTCAGACTTCTCCCTTCTGAATAAGAAGCAGGAGGCGTGCAGTGCAGGATACTGCAGCAGTCATTCTACTACTACCACAAGCAGAGTCAGCTTAAGGATAAAGCCAATAGGATGGAAGGCAAAGGAGAAAGAGAGAAAGAACTCAGGCCCATGGTAACATCACTGAGCCGCTGGACCAAACCTTACCTGAAGCTCATCCTACTTCTTTCAGTTATATAACCAATAAATTCCCTTGATTATTTAATCCAGTTTGAGAATTTCCATTGTTCCTTGCAACTGAAAACATCTCCACTAACATGAGTAGATCCTACTTAGTAGCTCTGTGATCTTATAGCAAGCTATAGAACACCTCTTTGTTTCTGTTCCCTCATCCATGGAGTGAAAATAATAATAGAATTTAGCTCTGGATTTGTTGTGGGAATAAAGAGATAACATAGATAAAAGCACTGACCACAGTGCCTGGCACTTAGCAAGATATATGTATGTTAATATTAATTCAAGAAGCTCACAATAAAAGGAAGAAGGGAGGGCTGTTAATTGCTTTAGGTCAGATGTGAGGTACCTGACCATATGTGCTTCCATGGCAACTTTTTAGATGCTTTTGTTACCACACATATGTATTCTGGTATTTTATTTACATGTCAACCTCTCAAACTATACTGCAGCCTTCTAGAATCTAGAAGGCGAGACAATGTCTTAGTATTCTTTGCACCTGTCCCAGTGCCCAGCTTTGTGCTAGGCATATGGTGGGTGTTTCATTGAAATGTATTGAAAGTGTATTGAACTAATGAACCAAGTTAAGAGAAAGGAGCCTGAAGAAGGCAGGAGATAGGGAGGCAAGTGTTAGAGATGTTGTATCTGCTGGAAAAGGTTTCAGGAGGGTTGGGAGAGGTGGGGGATTAGCCTTGGATGGGGGAATGCTAATAACGAGTGGGATCTGATTTCTGCCCCCAAATGACCATTATCACATTTCCTTTAGGGCTATGCACACAGCCAGGCACTAAATATTTCCCAGTGATTATTATTCCCAGGCAAGGACTGGGAAAAACATTTGTAACAAAATGAAATAGTACAGTGAAATTTCCTCAAAGAGGGCTGGGACCAGTATTTGTGTTTATGTTATAGGTTAAACCAAATATGAATTTTTAAAGAAAGAATTACGATTTTTTCACGCAATATTAATCTTCACTACATAATGTTGTGAGAATGGGACAGCTCCAACAGAGCAGAGAAATGAGTTACTAAAGATCCCAAGTTATGCAAATAATAATTGTAGTAAATATCTTGACACTACCTAGTAGTACTTTTAGAAACATTTTATTTTTTCTTCATCAAAAGTTATGCTGCAGGTAACGAAGCATGTCTTGTTACTTCCCTTTAAACACAGATTAGTCATAGATTAAATCATTTGGAGTAGACCAAATCCAACAATCCCACTGTTTATGCATTAAGCAGCAGCAATAATGTCCCAGGCTTGGGGCAGCCCTGGGAATATAGAGATAAATGAGGCATGACTTCTATCCTCATAGAAATTACATTTTTTATTACCCTAGACTCAACTAATTGGAACTTGTTTGTAGTCAACTTTAAGGAGAAAAAGGCAAAAAAGAAGATGAGGTCATTTTAGGGAATCTGCATTTTTACAGCAGTGGGGTATCTCCTGGGGTTAGTCCACACTGAATACAGTCTTCCACACAGCAGCTGACATTTTCCATTTCTCTAATGGTCCAGGGTTCCCATATAATTCTTTCAGGCTGCACTAGTGGGCACACAGCCCCCTCCCCTTGGAGATCTGAAATGCGTGTGTAAATAAAAAGCACAACGGAAACACCTGTGGATCTCTCCTGGGGGTCAGGTGTGTGGAATGGCCCAGGAGTTATCTCACCACCCTTGTTTCCGTGCATTGGAGGATCTGTTTCTGATTTGGACCCTGCACGGGAAGTGACACATTGCCAGAAGGAATTTATACATTCTTTTCCAATTCCTCCCATTGCTGTTTTCTTCTTCCTCTCTACCCCCTCAATTAGCAAGGCTCTTTGCAGATGAGAATATTCCCATTAGAGAGACAGAAAGCTGCAGCGTGATGCATGGCCAGCGTTTTGCAGAGCAGGATGGAGGAAGCAAGACTTTCTAGGCTATAAATTAGTGGATAAAGACCTAGGAATCAAAGATGTACCTTAAGCACTAACTTTTGGGCAAATGCATCAACAAAGCTCAAGAGTCAGTGGAAAGATTCTGGAAGAAACAGCAAGCATTGCAGCACCAGTGATGCACGTGCGACTGGAGTGAAGGATTCCGGAAGGAAGACAAAGATTGTTCCAGATAAGGGGTTGGTTATCACCAAATTCCTAATAATTATAGAGGGCATTTATCCAACTTTGACTATGTGCCAGGTGCTACGTTAGTGCTCTACATACTCGATCCATACTTACTTTCTCTAACTTGATCCAAGATACCCTTTGAGATCACAACTGTTATTATGTTAATTGTATTGATAACCATAGCGAGACTCAGAGAAGTAGCTACCTAAGATTCGATGGCCAGAACTCAAATGCATGTCTGTCTAACTTGCTTTGCTTGTAACCACTAAGTTCTACTACTTCCTTGGAAGGGGAAAACGAGAAACAGATAGCAGAATTCATCATCAATCCTTTATGATCTGCTGTGTGTAAATATTTACAGTACATTGTACGTAGTTGCAAGTCATGCAATATGGTTTGTATTTCACATAGTGCATTCAGTTACTAATAAAAAAAACCCTTTGTCTTTTCATAAAACATAACCACAAAACGATACATGCAATACTTCGGCAAGTAACTGGAAACCATAAAAATTGGTATATTGCTTATTCGCAAGAGAGTCAACTAGAAATACTAGAACTTGAAAAATGCAATAATGAAAACTAAGGACCCTAAAGCTATGATTTAGCACCAATGAAAGAATGGAAGATATAGGAGAAAGATGCTTAAATATATAGATTAAGTATGCATTTAATGGGAGTTCCAGAAAGAGAGGAGAGAAAGAAAAGGCAGCGGTTATCAGTTATTTCATTGATACCAACATGCATATTTTTTTCACATTTTATCTTTTCTGAATTCAGGATGTGTTTTACTTTTCCTGAGGCTGGACAGCAGTTATCAATTATCATTGCCTGGGTAGGTGAATATCAAAAGTGAAAACAAAACTTTCAGAATAGGGGTCAGTGGCTTGGAGGAAAATTCCAGAGACTACTGTGGAACACTCTTTTCAACCACTAGGAAACCACCAGTTGTGGTGGAGGGGGTGAAGCAGAGCAATTAGATGTGCTTAACAACATTTTCCAAGGACTAGTCAGTAATAGGTTAGTTCTACATAATTTCAAAGCCAGATTAAGAGCCCATCACTGATGGCTTTTAGTTCCTTTATGGAATCTTTGAGGAAATGCTGTACATAGACAGTAGCCAAAATGTGATTCAGAAGACTTGGATTCTTCATGGGAAGAAGTTTCAGGAATACCTGTGTTGGTAATTCATTTAGCTTTTATTTTCTTTGTTGGGTATTATGATGATTAATTTTATGTGTCAATGGTACCCTGATTGGCCAAACATTTTTCTGGATGTCTCTGTGAAGTTTTTTTTTTTTTTTTTTGGAGGAGGGGTAAGGTAATTAGGTTTGTTTATTTATTTTTACTGTTTTTTTTTAAATTGAGTTATAGTCAGTTTACAATGTTGTGTCAATTTCTGGTGTACAGCACAATTTTTCAGTCATACATAAACATAAATATATTCATTTTCATATTGTTTATTTATTTTTAATGGAGGTACTGGGGATTGAACCCAGGACCTCGTGCTTGCAAGGCACGCACTCTACCACTGAGCTATACCCTCCTCTGTGTGAAGTTATTTTTGGACAAGATTTATATTTAAATCGATGGACTTGGAGTAAAGTAGATTGCCTTCCACAGTGTGGGTGGACCTCATCCGATCCACTGAAGGCCTGAATAGAACAAAAGGCTGACCTCCCCTAAGCAAGAAGGAATTCTCCAACAGACTGCTTTAAGACTCTAACTGTATCCCTCCAGAGTCTCCAGCTTGCCAGCCTTCCCCAGCAGATTTTGGACTCACGAAGCCTCCACAAACACACGAGCAAACTCCTAAAATATATCTCTGCCTATAAATATGTACGCCCTATTGGTTCTGTTTCTCTGGAGAACTCTGACTAATATAGGTATGAACAATGACATACAACACAATTTTGTCTAATAAAAAAACTTCTACAACAAGTATGAGATAAATGACATTTTAAATGACAAAGGTGTATGTCAGAGCTCAGTTGGGCATGGGTTTACTTTCTCTATTCTTGGTTACGTAAATTAATGGTACAAGTTATCACTGATGGTATCATGAACATGATAAAACTTAGTAGTTAAAGAGAACATTTAAAAATTCTTCTTGAAGACTTCCCTAAACTGATAAAATGTGCAGACTGATGATGTCCTGTGACTTCCATACAGGATTACAAAAGAAAAGAAAAAAAATTTACATTCACATACAGCAAAATTGTAGAAGGCCAAAGATAAAGAGAAAATCTTAACAACATCCAGAAAAAAGGACAGATTATTTTTAAAAGAGCAACAGTAGGATTGACATTGGGACTTCTCCCAAGCTAAAATTGAAACCAATGAATGAAGTCATAATGTGATGAAAGAAACACTTGGCAACCCAGGGTTCTATATCTAGTTAATATTCATTAAGAATAAAGTGAAATGGGTGAAGCTGATCAAAAGATAAAAACTTTCAGTGATAAGTTCTGGAGATGTAATGTACAACATGGTGACTATCGTAAATAATACTTTATTGTATATTTGAATGTTGCTAAGAGTGTAGATCTTAAAAGTTCTTATCACAAGAAAAAAATGTAACTATGTGTGGTGAAGGATGTTAACTAAACTTTTTGTGGTATCATTTCACAATATATACATATATCAAATCATTATGTTGTACACCTAAAAATACTACAATGTTATATGTTAATTATATCTCAATTAAAAAAACCAATAAAAGTGCAGTAAGACAGCCCCAGGTATATAAAAATTCATAGGATTCACAAAAGGAACTGGACTAAAGGGGAGTTTTCAGGCCAAAAGAAAAGCCCATTATGGGAGCAAGATGATATAGGAGGAATGAAAATTGACCAAAATGTAAAATGATGAGACTAAATCTAAATAAACATTGTATACAATGATAATTGTGTTTGCAAGTTAATGTATAGGACAAATGCATATATAAAACAAAAGCACGTAAGTCAGGAGGGGGTAAAAGGAGTGTGTGATGATCTTTGTCTTGTCTGGGAGGAGATAAAAATAAATCATTGGACTTTGGTAAGTCAGTGATGCATATTGTAATTTCTAATGTGATCACTAATAGAAATACTTTCAAATTAAGAGAGAAAAATGTAATAAAAATAATCCAAAATGTAAGAAAAATCATCCAACCAAGAGGGCAAAGGGAAATATAGAACAAGCAAGAAGGCAAGTATTAGATTGATCCATAAAAAATTGTTGGTTTGTAGGAAGAAAATCGTCAAATATTGGTGGATTTCATATAACTCAACTTATAGTGAGGTAGCAGATTTACACCCAAATATGTAGGAAATGGTGATAACACTGGTATCAGACTCTACATTATTAACACTGCATAAGCCAGTAAAGCAATGTCTTCAGAGTTCTGGGTGAAAAGTTACTTGAATATAGAATTCTATACTCAGCCAAGTTAGTAATCAGTAGTTAGAGCCAAGGTGAGATATTCTTGGGTAAGTAAGAGCTTGGAAAGTTAACTGTCCACATGCCCTTTATTTTAAAAAAAAATTACTCAAGAAGATGCAATTGCAAAATAGAAAACATTTCTAATTAAACAGACTAACACGCAATACTTTACCCAGTGGTGGCTGGATATAAACAGAGAAGCAAAGGAAGAGCTAGAAAGAAACTAAGAGAAGCCTCTTGGAAGAATCTTTGTCAAAGGGCAACGTCTTCCTAGAGACCATTGTTGCTGAAAGATCAGCCTCTGCACCCTGAAGGGCGAATTCAAACTCAGAGGCAGAGTTTTGGGAGCAAAGAAAAGAACAGCTTTATTGCTTTGCCAGGCAAAAGGGAGTCACAGCAGGATAATGCCTTAAAGGCTGTGAGCCCCTCTTGGGGTTGGGGTCTTAAGGTTTTAAAGAAAAACTGGATGGAACAGAAAACGTGGTAACACTCAGGGCATTTTACAGGGTGCTACATTCCTCTTAACCTCAGTGAATCTTCAGGAGGAACTCCGGAGGGTCTGTCCATTCTTCTGAGATTACCCGCCTGTTATCTCCTTCCTGGAGCATAGCCTCTGGGTTAAAGTTATTCTCAGTAAAGAATGAATCAGCGAACAGTTCATCAGGGAAGTCGGTTTGTTAGTTGGCTTTATATTCCTTCACCACTGTTTCTCAATAGGGGATTATTTTGCTCCCTATGAAAACCTGGCAACATCTGGGAACATTTTTGGTTTTCACAACTGGAGCAGAGATGGCTACTGGCATCATGTGAGTAGAGGCCAGGATTGCTGCTCAACATCCTATCGTGCCCAGGATCGCCCTTTTTAACAACAAGCAATCTGGCCCCAAAAGCTAAGAGGGCCCCAAAAGTCAATAGTGTAATCTCCTATGTCGAGTATTACATTTCCTTCACTAGGATCAAGTCATACTATTTAGTTCTTTATGAATGATGTCTACAAAATTACAGTAGCCATATTGAGACTCCCAGGAGGATTACATAAAAGAACAGAACTTTTATTCTATCATAATATAATGAAGAAAAAGTGATGGTGGAGAAAAGATAGATGGAAGGATGTGCACGTTACAAATCACCTGGGGACCTTGTTAAAATACAGATTTTGATTCAGGAGGTCTGAGGTGTGGTCTGAGATTTGAATTTCAAACAAGCTCCCAGGTTTTATTCTTCCTGGAAACATTTAGTCTTTTCTTTCTATCCTTTGTGTTTTGAGATTCCCCCAGGAAAATCTCCACAACAACAACTTATTGATCACTATTTTATGTGTACTATTGTTGTTTTATTTGAAAACAATTGTTACCAAATGTGTTCCGTTAGAACCCCCTTTATCAGTTTTGAATGACTAGAAAGCAAGCAATAACATGTAAACAAGTCTCACTTTAGTATTTTCCTTATGGTGGTTTTCTTTCCTCTTTCAAAGAGGAGTGAGAGCTTTTTGATTGCTTTGTATATTTCGATTTTATATTTATCCCTGCTCTGGCCTGAATTCCTCTAAAGCTAGAGTTTCATTCATATGGCGATGTTGATGTAAAACATTCATTCGTGTATAAATTTCACATTTAGTGATCACTTGCTGGGTGCCACATTCTGCTAAGGGCTGGGAACAGAACAGTAAATAAGCCATACAGTCTGGTTGGAATCTTTCTGGGAAAGCTTTAGCTTTCTTAAGAAAAAAAGAGATACACCTGGGAAAACCTTACACTTTCCTTTTCTTCTTGCCTTGAACACAAGAAGTGACAAGAAAGACCTGGGGGATTGCAGAGAAAGAATTCCTGAGCTTTGCTAAGCTGCTGAACAAATATCAGTAATTAGTTCTCTCTAGATTTCTAGTATGTGAGAAAGTCAGTCCTCGTTTCTTAAGCTATTGTAGTGTGAAGGAAAAGCCGGGCTGGTCTAACAAGACAACTCACAAGTCTAAGAATGTGAAAAAAGCCGGGCTGGGCTAACAAGATAACACACAAATCTAAGTATCGGAATACTGATCTGAGTTCTGCTGGACTAACTTGTAAATCTAAGTTAATTAATGTTGGTTTGCTGTTCATGCTTTTTGCTAGCCAGCTGGGTTTTCAAAGAGATATATCTGGCTTTGGAATGTTGGTTTGCTGCCTCCCTGCCTCCACTTTTGTGATAATGATGCTGCTAAAGCTGTTCCATGTCTATTGGCCGAATACCCCAAGCTTGTACTTTACCCTATAAAACCTCACGCTCATGTCTTGGAGGTGCTCAGAGCTTCGGAGCAGAAGCCCCTCTGAGCCCGCCGGTGTAATACATCTGAGTACTCCAACCCTCTGAGTGGTGCTTGTTTCTTGGCTAGCCTGTCGTTTCCGTAACAGTAGTTAGGTATTTTCCTCGCATTTTGTATGAGGTGTTTTTGACTCATACAACATAAGCAATCACAAACTGAATGTTTCCCAATGATGTAATAATGGTTAAGGATACCGCACAACAGATTTTACACTAAGTGTTAAGTGGTAAAATGGGCGCAAAAGATACAGTGTTATTGCTTTCAAGAACAGAATAGAAACAATGGTCCAAAGTTTCAGTGGGCTAGATTTGGATTCAACATAAATTAGAACTTTCTAACATAGTATTGCATTAATGGAGTGTGCTATCCTGCAAAGAGATTAATTTCCTATCTGCTAAAATTTTCAGGAAGAGGCAATAACACCATAGAAGGGATTCCAGAATGGTATAGAGGAATAGATGAGAAACTACTAATATTCCTTTTTTGACTCCAAGGTTCTAGTATCAATTTTCAACAGTGAGTGTCAAAATCAAGAAATCTTTACATCAGAAACTTTAAAAAAATGGTTAAATCCAAATTCAAATAACCAGGGCACCCCAATTCCTCAATTCTGATTGAAATTATACTGGACAGTTAGAGATGATAGCAGTTTCATCTGATTCCTACTCATAAAACTGAAACATCTTATTTACACATAAAAATCTGACTATTTTTTCTTTCTTCTATGAGTCAATAGACATAGGAAACTTGGGCTATAGCACAGAACCTAGACTTTTAAACATATTAAAGTGGTAAACTTACACAGAACTACTAAAAAGCTGTCTAATAGATATGTAGCATGTGTTTCCATTCAACAAAAGAAAAGAATACTTCTAGCTAAAAATATCCTGTAAACAATTACAGTTATAACTCTACATGATTATTTAATAATCTTGACATTATAGGAAAGTTCAATATATTAAGGTGTGATTTTTTAAAAAATTTCAACCAAAGCTATTGCTTAACAATTCAATGTTTAGGGCTAAAATGAGAGCCTTGCCAAGAATGGCATGGCCACATGTCCCACTGCCCACACAGAGGGGAAAAATGGCAGACCTCTCAAGTTACATGACTCATTCACCACCTGAGAGATATAGAACATACGACCCAGGCCACTCTGGAGAAGTCAGAACATATTTTAAAAGATAATTGTAAGATATAAATTACTTATTTTTTAAAGCAGGCGAAAAAAATTCACTGTGCCATTTGTACAGCATTGGACTTGTGTTCCTTGTAATTAAGCAGCTTGCTTTCCTCTGGGAAATGCCAAACATGAACCATACATAGTAGGGCCTCCCATGGGATTTTCTGAACACAGGAAAACATAGCACCAGGTACTGTGTTTGGTTTTGGGGCGCAAGGGGGAACAAAAGCTCCATGATCTTGGATTTCTTAGAGCTTATAGTCTTGTTGCCATGAACAACACATGACTAGAATGCGATGGAATATTAAATGCTGATTTATTCTTTTTAAGTAAAATAATTTCTTTCCTGTTTTTCACATTCTAAATAGAAACAGCTCACCCTGAAGAAATGCAAGCTTATTTACAACATTTATGGCTACACAAACCTCTTAGACTACCGGCTCTGATTTTAGTTAAATAAAGTAACACATAAATGACATTTCTGAACTTCACGTGTGTAGGTTAATCTTATAATGCCAAATCTAAGGTTTCAAAGTGTAATTGCCTTATGAATATTTACAGTGGGTATTTTTCTACGCAGCTTTTTGTTTTCATTTAAGGTATAGGTCATTTCATGTTTGCATCAATGATTTATTTTCATTTATTTGACTTTTCAACCAGTTATGAAAGCTTAATACACACCTGTGTGCAGGCAGATTGGCCCTATCACAAACAGACATGGTTGAATACAGAAGGTCCATTTGGCTACAAGTCTGCTAAAGCTACAACTGATTTCATCAATATAATAGTCTGAAGAATTGGCTATTCAGGAATAGGTTTTCTCCCTTCCCCCAACCCCAGTATTTTTCTTTCTAATGACACTTCTAATTGAAAAATATTCTACATCCAAGCTGCTTGCATCACTGAGTCATGCTAAGTTGTGTAATATTATGTTACATTCCATCTGGCATTAGATACTATGGGAGGGTCTAGAATTTTGAACTTTCATTTAAATATAAATATATTTCAAGGTATCACGAAACTACCTATAATTCAGGATTTATCTTGCAAACGTGTTCTACGTGTTCTTTGTGATGGTCACGAAAAGGTAAACATTTATAACAGTCATTGTACCAAATGTGCTTTTCCTATCCAAATGTTAAAAATTGCTGCCATTTATTTGAAGAATTTGTTAAGCATCTAAAATTTTGTACCACTAAGTATCTGGAATATGCCTTGAAGCAACTTCTGTTTACAGACAAAGTCTGTAAGATATCCAAATACCACTGTGATGTGTTTACAGTTTATAAAAGAATGAAATATCAAGTCCTTTTGGGTGCATGTTTCTAAATGAGCATTAAATGAATTGGGGAAAAAAAAAACTAGAAAATTTTCATGTCTGGTGCGTGCCAAGTGAATGATTGCATTCATTTACCCTTTGCAGCTTCCTTTGGTTGATGAGGAACTCTTTCTAATGGTCATTAAGGTCATTGCTGGGAATTAGTTTACTTTTGTAAATGAATTTCACCTGGAAATGTCATTTCTCTGCAATCAACTGTATCATCTTGGGCCTATGAGCAATGATGCTGAACTACTGACAGATGGAGAATTTAGAAATGAGTTCCAACTAATTCTGACAGCCATCACTTCCCACCACCCTTAGTTAAAAATTAACTTCCAATAGTGGGAAAGAAAGATGATGAAACCTACCCAATACCTACAAAAGATGTTTAATATCACGAATTGTTATCCATCATTTCTTTTTTTGGGGAAGGAGAATGAGTTGATCTAGGGAGTTACAATGACTACTAAATAAAACCGAAGTTTATCTCCTACAGAATTAAACTTACAGTCAGTCATGAGGAAGCAGTCTTCTGGGGAAAATCATTGTTAACAGGAATCAAAAAGTATTGTGTTGGTCAAAAAGAAGCACTAAAATTCACCTGCATAGTTTATCTAGTTCAATTAGTCCTCAAGGCTTGCCTTTTAAATTTCCTATGAAATGGAGAATAGCAACAGTAAATTTCTTAGAGTCAATATCATCCAGGTATTTGAAGTATTTAAGAGAGTACCTTTGACTATCTGGGTATTACAATGAGCTAACAGGCTTGGTCACTGCTTTAAAATAGAAAAGGTAAGCAAGAGGGAAGCCTCTCTCATCATAGGCTCTGAAAGCAAGAACTAGAATCATGGAGTTTGGGCCTTCAGTAGTGTAAGTACCCGATTGCTTGAATGATCTATTTCTAGTGGGAAAGTCTCAGGGTGGCTTTGTCAAATTAACAGCAAAATAGATGACTTCGGTAGGTGCATTCGCTTGGAGCTAAACACTGATTTTGGAAAAATCCACAAGAAAGATGGGCAAAATATATAGGCCTATGTTATTATAATTATTGATGAATGTTCTTTTCCCAGCATGCATATCTCTTTTTAATAACTTCCGTCTCCTTCTGGCTTTGCTGCTTATGTGCCAGTGATGGTTAGACAGAGAAATGCAAGCTTTTGTTGATGCCCATTCTTCAATTCTTGGGTTTTTTTTTTTTTCAGTATATTAAGAAAAGATGGAAGGATGTTTATGAGGGAAAATTGGTGGGATTTTATTAGATAAATAAGTAAAGAATAGTAATGTAAAAATTATACATTTCAGTAGTATAAACAATGCAAAAAAGTGGCAGAACTGATCATTATAAAAAAGGTAAGTATGTTTGAACTGGGAATGGAAACTGGAGGATAGGCACTCAAAAGATGAAATTGGGTAATGTCGTTAAGGGTCACCTGTGCATGGGGAGTGATTTCACTCAGAGACTCAGAGGATCATGTTTGAAGTTTTGCTGTATATTATTCATACATGAAAGGAGGAGAGAAGGGATAGGGTAAATATGAAAAGATCTGAGTGTAAGTGATCACTCTGATATACTACAAAAGCAATTTCAGTTTAATTATGTAAAGAACTTAAATGTTGCCTTATCTTTGAGAAGTTATATAGTACAACTAAGCATTTTATGTTGGGAGATTTGGGAAAAATTAATCCCTTACATCTCTTCTCCTCTAGGTTCAAAGCCCACTGAGAAGTAGGCATGAGATCTGAATGAAGTACTAATGAAGTACTACTTCTCTGTTTAGATCTTGAAGTTTTTATCCAGCCAGTCTCATGAAGGAACACAGCCTACCCAATGCTCTTTGAGTGCAAATGAGCAAGAATGGAAATGATGAGAGGATGGTGGGGCTCTCGGCTTACATCCTGAGCCTGGCTGTTTACTGCATGGAGATAAAGTCTGATAGAACACAGGCCATGAGGCGGCAAGCGGAGTTTCAAGAGAATGTAGTGAGAGGCCAGGCTACACATGAAGTAGAGTAGTAACATTCCACACTTTAACCCAGCCCAGCAGAACAATGTGGAGTGATGGATGCTGGGATTTTACTGTCCCCAATTAGACAAATCACTTCTCTTTGGGAGAGAAAAAATAAGAATGGGGAAGAAGAAGTTTCTCTCTTTCCTCTTGGAGAAAATAAATGTTGGATAAAGTTTTAAGAAGTTTAGAAGTTTAGAAAGTTTAAGAAGGAATATGTAAAGATGGAGAAAACATTTTTTTCCCCTATACTGTTCTGTCATTTTCCTGCTTGTATTATTCAAAATGCTTTCAGCTGCAAGTGACAGAAAATCAGTAAAAAGTGGCTGGACACACAAAAAGTTGTACATGAATGTTTATAGCAGTTTTATTTGTAACAGCCCGAAAATGGAAACAACCAAAACGTCCTTCAAAAAGTGAATAGTTAAATTATGGTACATCCACATCATGGGATACTAAGTAAAAAAAGAAATAAAAAGGAATGAACTACTGATACACGCATCAACAAGGATGAATCTCTCAAGGACGTTAAGCTGAGAAAAGCCAATCTCAAACAGTCATATACTGCATGATTCCATTCAGATAACATTCTCAGAATAACAGAGGTGGAGAACAGATCAGTGAATGCCAAGGATAAGGGATGGTGGGTGGATGGGTGGGTTCGACTGTAAAGGGGTAACGTGAGGAAGGTCTTTGTGGTGATAGAATAGTTCTGAATTTCAATTGCAATGGTGGTTAGATTAAAAAGCACATGCAATGAAATGGAATAGAACTGTGCATACATATTATACTTATGTCCATTTCCTGTCTTGATATTATGCTATAGTTATGTACAAACAACTGGGGAAATACTAGGTAAAGAGTACACAGGACTTATCTGTACTATTTTTGTAACCTCAAGTGAATCCATATCTCAAAGTAAAAAGTGAAAAAAAAAAGAAAGAAAAAAGGTGATTCATGTAAAAAGGGGAATACATTGGGTTATGGAATTGGGTAGTACAGGGGTTGAATCTACCAAGTTTCAGGTAAATCTGGATGAAGGAACTCAAGCAACGTTACCAAGAGCTTTCTCTCTCCTTTTCTCAGCTCTGCTCGCTTTTCTTTGTTGACTTCATTCTGAAGACAGCTTTCTCCATGAAGCTGGGGAAGGTGTCAGATTTAGGCTTACCTGATCCTAATAGCTTGTAACCCAGGAAGGAAACAAATTCTCCTCCATTCTTAAAGACTCTGAATTTTCGATCGGAAGTCCTCTTGGAACTGATCATCATTACCAGGAAGATGGACTATACTGAGTGGTCAGGATGGGCTGGGGGAGTGTGTGTGTGTGAGCGTGTGTGCGTGCGTGTGTGTGTACACGAGGGCACACATGCACAGAGATAATTCCATTAGGACTCAGTGAGGAAGAGTGGTTTTCGAAAGAACAAGTGAGATGGTTTCATCAGACTCAGATCAGGTGGACCAGGCAAAACAAACGTCTGCTATAGAACTAAAATGTCACAATGACAACTCTGTGGACATGTATGAATACTTGATCCTCTAACTTGCAAAACACTTGAATAATTATATGTTATAATGAGGAGAGGTTATGCTTTAAATTATATGCATTTTTGGGAAGAAAAGTAAAGGCTAATAGGAATGAACAAAATTTAGTAAATAACTAAAAACCTACAGGAAATACAATCCCAAGGCATGTGGCAATATATATCTCAACAACACTGCAACACAAGTGAAGTTGATAATGAAAAGTTAGAAATTCACTTCAATCTCTAAATCATACAGAAAACCAAATTTTATAGGTAAAATGATAAATAGCTGAAATAGGCTAAATTGAAGTTTTGAAAAAAAAAAGTAGAGGCCCTTTAACTTGGACTTACATACTCAAACCTGGAAAGTACCTTTTTAATAGGCAAAGACCCCACTGTAATTCTCTATTAAGCTCAGTGGTAGCTGGGGACTTTTTTTCTGAGTTGGGGGCATTTTAGGTAATGCTTTGTAGCCCAAGACAGTAAAAAGGTTGTTCACGGCCAGGGATGTACTCTAAGTAAGTAGATTCTCTTCAAACTGTAGGGGCAGAGCTAACTGGGGAATAATGATTCAGCTGTCTTGAAACTGAATGGGGAAGTGGAATGAAAGTAGATTTATTTGGAGAAAGCAAACGAAGCAGGCAGAGAGAACATATAGTAAGATATTTCAGACTTAGGTTGAATAGATTAATAGTTTTTCAATATGGTGCTCTTTCAGGCTTAGTTTGAATAGGCTAATATATATATATATTTTTTTTTTACCTAATATGAAGTTCAGGGGAGCAATGTACTTGGAATGAAAGAACATTTTCAAGTAGCATTTTGAATTGATTGAAAATTGGGGTGGGAGTTAACCTACATTAATAATTTTACTGGGAAGGATGGGAGGGAATAACAATTTTAAAAAAACATACTGATTCTGAAGCAGCCACATGAAGGGAGAATGAGAAAGGGATGTGTGCAAAGGGTGTTGTGTTAGAAAGGATTCTCAGCATTTCATATTTGAGAAGTGGCTTGCAGAAAATAAGAATATTCTGCAGGGATGAAAATGAGGCTGAGGACAGTATTTTTGTCCAAAGTTCTGATCATAGGACTGTTTTCCTCTCATGTCACTAATCTTCTTAATTATACCAAATAGACATCTTTCACCTTCCATCTGTTTTAAAAGTAGAATAATAAACTACTTTTTTATTCTTGAAATTTTATTATGGCTGCTGGTTTATTTTGTCTTACATCTGCTTTAGGTAGACACACACACACACACACACACAAATACACACACGACAGAAATATCTCAGAACTAACCTTTCCTGACAGCTCTTAACTTGATGGACTAATCCCTACAGTGGCTGTTATGCAGAACTTGCCATTTGCAAAGCTTGAGTGGTTTCCTAAATGATGTTCACTCTGAGAAATATGGACTATCTGTCAACTACTGCCTTTTGGGGGAAGTTACAGGAGAGGAAGAACTTAGTACTCTACATATACATTTCAAAAACAATTGTCCTGTGCCGATTCCTGAAACACAAGATTATATTTTTGTCTTAGTGTCCAAATTGTGTCTTCAGACTTTGATTATAGAGTCTTAACACAAAAACATTCAGAATATAAGCCAGTGATTTTATAATATAGCTTACCTTGAGTAGCTGCCAACAAGTTGTGAATATGCAACAAGTAGTAGTATGTGATTTTTAATGGCAAAAGACACAGAATAGTCCTTGAAAAATCAATCCATAGGATTTGTGAATGTCTTTGGTGATACTAAAGACTGCTACTAATAATACTTTACTAGTAAAACTTTAAATTGTTTTTGTTTTTGATGGAAACAGTATGAACTAAAGAGAGTTTATTTAGAACTGTAAAGTGCATTGAGTAAATCTTTCCACAAAATTACAGATGACCATGGGAGTGAAATTTGCTCTTTGCAGTAGATGCTTTTTGTATAGTTATCTATATGCAAAGTATTAGCCCCACTGCAGATGGAGGCAGTGAATTATCTAGGGATGACAGCAACTCTTTATACCAAGCTTAGTTCAAAGTCCCAACTCTGCTACTGTCTGGTTATTGAGATCTTTGTCAAATTATTTAACATTTCTAAGTGTCTTCTTTTTCTTTTCTAAGTAGAAAAATAAATATATTTTGTCTAGAAACCATCACATGAAATAACTGGCTAGGAGTTTGGAAATTCACATTTTTTTTTGTTTTAGAAAGGCAATATAATATATATGCTGTACTTACATAACATCGTCTGGGGGGTCTGAGGCAATGCTCCATAATCGGACATTAATATTTCTGCAGTGAAACCTTTGAACATTCACACCAAGTGGGATAAAGACCATCAATAGTCTCACATCAGCGGAAGTCAGGTTTTACTGCCAAAAATTACAAAAACAAAAATCTTCTGATTTTCAAAATCTGTGAAGTTTTAGAATAGTAAACGAGGGGCTGTGAATCTGTAACATTGACTTTAAAGGCTTGTTATAAGGAATAAATGAAAAATGCATTTAAAGCACTTATCACATGATAAGAGCCCCCAAAATTAAGATTATTATTAAGAGCTATTGACTGATAGGCCCTCCACAAACGATGGGACACTTTATAAGGCTCCTGACTGGAAGTCTCTCTAAAGATAAGGTTAAAATGTTTTATCTGATTCTAGAACTTGCATCTCCATCAACACTAAAGCTCTAATTGAGCAGTTATCTTAGATATCTGAGTTATTTCAGTGTGAAAGAATCAAATAATAATTCCAAATAAAATACATTTCTTATGAATACCAATCTCTCTTCAGATTGTTAAACATAAATTCAATGTTTATAGTCACTTAAGTACAACGCGCCACAGCCATCCACACCAGGTGGTGTTATAAATTTCTAACTGATTCATATCACCCGGCCTTCCATCACTTCACTTTAATCTACAACCCTCCGACACTCACTTTCACAAGCAAACTTCTTTTTCAAGGCAAAGTGTCATATTTATAGTAGTATTTATGTGTTTCTTAAACATTTAATGTGTGAAACTGGGCTTGTTTATATTAGGTTCCGGTCTTTCTTTTATTATGTCAATGGCAAAGCTTTTGAATGTTTATTGCACAATTCTGCACAGTGTGGTGAATTTTAGGAACGTATATGCCCTGGTATAGCAGGGCTAACTGTAATTCATCATACTTGGTGTGTTTTGTACTTTTGGCTGGTAAGCAAAGTTAATATAGTATCCAGGCACATAAGAACAAGTTCTTCTATTAATTTAAAAAAGTAGGAGAGCATAATATAAACTTACTTATAAAAATGTTACTCTATAAAAACCAAACTTTGTTTTAATTATCTTAACTTAGTAAAAAGGAGAAAGGTTGGAGTTAGCATTAATGTGTTGAAGTGGTTGTTTCAAACTGGTAAGTAACTCTTTTGAGTTAAATCTCTATCATTGTAACCCTGCTCTCTAGTCCTCTGTTAACTTTATAGCCATTATTAATCCAGAACATTGGTATTCAAAGCGTGTTTTTAGGAATATTACTAGGAGTGCTTTAATAAAAGGATGTATTTTTTTTGGTATTAAATAAGAATATGGCCATATTTTAACACATTCATAAGCAAGTATGTAGTGATGAAAATGAAACATCTGGGGTGTGCTTTAAAATACTCTAGCAAAGAAAATTAAAAAAAAAAAAAAAGACAAGGGAAAAAAGAAATGTTCCAGACAAATGTGGAGAATTTTGGTAACTGGATTCAGTACTATGATTATATGAAGGTTCATTGTACTAGCCTCAAATTTTTTTTTTTAAGTTTTATGTTTCAAAAGAATTTGGGAATTACTGTGTTAAATCAAGTAAGATTCTGATTGCAAGACTCCAGGGGCTTATATCATCAACGTGCATGATCAACGTCCTAGCAGGCTGCCATCTCCCACTCTTCTTTGACATGGAAACTTTTCTTGGCGGAGTACCCAGGTAAGCCACGTTCTGTGGAATACACTTTGGACATCATGGTGTAGAATTAATAGTGCATACTTCAAAATGTTCTCAGAAGTGCTGCACAGTGTTAGTCAAAAGAGAATGTCCTTTAGGTTTTTCTCTGATTTTTGATTTCCCACATTAAAGTTATTTGTTGTCAGTGGTCACTAAGAGCAATCAATCTTTGATAGCAGTATTTATGAAATTTATACCTAAAAATTTTACAAAGATGTCAATGCTGCTTTCAAATGAGAATAAAAAAATAAATTGCAAAAGAAATAGTATGATGCAAACCAAGTATATAGGTTCGTATGCGAATAAAATAAATAACTATTACTAGTTACAACTGATAATGATATTTGGGTGGGGGGTGGGGAAGAAAGCACATATTTTACTGTTTACCATTCCTTCTGGAACAAGATAATATTTTTTAAGAAAAATAAAGATTATCTTAGTTAAAATCAATCTATGGTGTCAGGATAGTGGTTATCCTTAGTGGGAGAGGGGATACAAGAGAGCTTTCTAGGACACTGATAATTCTCTATTCCTTGATCGACGGGCTGGTTACATGGGTTTGTTCACTTTGAGAAAATTCATTGAGCTGTATTATTACCAGACTAATTTTCACACAAGTAAAATTCATTTCAAAACTGTTTTATAGTGACTTAAACAGTACCTTGTTCTAGTTTAAATTCATATTTTCTCCTTATTCATATATTCAACAGCTTTCTTTTCCCACATTCATTAACATTTATTCCCTCTAATTTCTCCTTAACATGATTGCATTGCAAAGGCATTGTTATTAACTAGGCGAAATCTGTAGCTGACAAAAATGGCATCTAAGAAAATCACTCACGTCGTATGGTATGAGGTGGACCATGAGGTAGGGTCACTTAATCCTGCAAGCTAGCCATTCAGCAGTACGTGGTAAAAAGATGTCTTTTGAGACATATAGTTACCTAAAATAGATGGAAAGGAATAATAGAGAGGCAAGAGTGACTGATAAATAGGCAACACAACCAAAGGCCTAATGACAAAGGGAGAACACAAATCACGCACGGAGGTTCTCCCTATGACGGCTCCCGTGTGTGCTTTTATGGATACGGAATTATGAGTGTTGGAGCTGGAAGGAACTTCAAGGATCACTATTCCATCTCACACTCTTCCAACTAGATTTCAAGTCAAAAAACATGACTAATAACTAAAAGGCCTAAAATGTTGCAGCTGGTTGTTAAATGGTTGCTTGATTTGACGGGACAGTTCCTTGGCCACATAAAATTAGAAGTGCATTTAACCAAATTATTTGTTGTATTCAGAAGATAAACAGTCCAAACAAAGGTGGTGAACAAGGATATATGATTAAGTTGCAGCTCCATATACTTCCTCTAGTAGAAAAAAGTGATTAAAACATTTTCTTCATATCATTAAGGAACCCATGCATTATTTTCAGACTTGGTTCTAGTACCATGTATCTTGATCTAATCTGAAACACAAATCTACAAAATTCATTTCATATAAAATATGAGTTTAAGGTGTGAAAGGGGTAGCAACGAGACAGAAAAGCAAGCACTATAAAATCTACGTCTTTAATATATCAATTATCAAGAAACAATATTAGTATTTTATTCATGAAGACTAGTTAAATAATATTTACAACAACTTTATGGGCACATATATGTACATTTGTACATCCAAGTATTTTTGGAAAGAAAAGTCATATATGATTTTTTAAAAAAGTAAGACCTAGGTCATAATTTTATCACTTCTAAATTCTCCTTATTTTAAAAAACCAGTAAGGAAAAGATAACTCTATTGTTTTCTAAAACGTCCTAATCAACTTGTAGCTTAGTAAAACTGAGCTGCCACCATGCTGACCAAGGGATTTTAAAGGGTAGCAAATATGTCAGAAATGTAAAACACACCTTTTCTGTTGAAATTTTATATTTGCTTGGAATACAAAAGAACAAAACAGAAGGAATTTCGTTTTCTGCTTGCTGAAGGTATTTGGATAAAGCTAGCTTTTAAGATGGTCTTCTTTCAAACAAGTTTCTGAGAGGGCACTGGCAACAAAGCCTTTTAAAAGCTGCCTCATCAATTTCATTTTCCTTGATTTTGAAGAGAGTTATCTTAGATTTCCTTTTGAAATACTTCTTCCAAATTTTCTAACCACGCTTGGCTTTACTTTATGGATGTTTCGTTTATATTCTAGAGAAGAAATAAAAAGATACATAAATATGGTAAAAGTATCACTCAAAAAGAATTTTCACCATTTGTTAAACTTCACAGTTGTTAATTAGCATGATTTAAAACGTAGCACCAACAAAGAAACATTAATACATTTGGTTTGAAAGTAGAAATTCATTTCTCCACATTGTAAACTAAAGTTTTAATGCACGCATAAGTACACCCTTCCCCTCCCCACAGACATTAAGCAAAGTCAGTGAATAAGCCACCACATTGACTTCTGTTCTTTCTGAACAAAAGAAAGACTGTATTTGTACATCATCTTTTGTGCATCATCATTTTTCTTTTCATTCTTTGGATTATTTCCCTAGGACTCTCACACTGCTACATTTTACCAGTTTAGAAGTATCATTTGAATCCAGTACTTCCCAACGTGTTGATTCTGATCCCACAGCCTTTTATCCTTTCATGGCTGCCTCTCAACTGTGTTCTATCTACTTATGTCCATCCTTCTGGCTCTTTGTCAGTGTTCACAATGATTCTCTACTCACTGAAGTGTAGTTACAACACGGTGCCTTCTTTACGGGTCAGTCGAATCTCCCATCCATTTTCTTGGTCACATTAGGTTTTAGCTTTAGGGGCACATTATTCTCTTGACACTATTTCCTGTTTCTCCAACTGCTCAGTAAACAGAGTGACCTTCTTTCCCACTGATGTTCCTTTGCTTTTTCATTCGTACACTGTTAGCTGGAGAACTCAGGTGAATACATTCTAAGGAAGGCAGTTTCAGTTCTCTCCTGCTTTTCAAGTATTTCCTGATGTGTACCTGGGCATTTTCACTCGGATACCCTGATGTACATAAACCTTTATCTTCCCTTAAACTAATGCCTCTTTCTAAGTGCTCTATTATGCTTAACAACATATACTCTTTTAACCAGCTTTAGCTTTTCTTTCCTCTTTGGCAAGTACTGTATTTAGTATTATCTCTTACATTTTCTTCTATACACTTTTTAAAAAAATTCATCTCTCCTTACACATAAGGTATTTGGTGCATTTTACACTACTTTTAGAAAATAAGCATATTAGGAAACCCAAATCTCTATCACTTGAGAATTATAAACATATTACTTGGTTGCAGGATTATGACTTCCTGGAGAATTTTTTCAGGAGACCAGTGGGCAGGACATATCACCAACTGCAGTTACACACTATTAAACATTATTAAACATGGCATGTTAAACCAAATAATCATAGTAAATTTTATTTTTCAGGACTTTACTGTTTGGTTTTTAAATCTGCACAAAAGATATTTTCATTGAACTTAAAGTAACTGTCACTGGCCACCACAAGAAGTAAGGATTTATCAATACAGGTTGGCAAAATGATTGAGAAATTTTGTATTACTCTAATGAAAGAGCATGGACAGAAAGAGAAGTAACAATAGTTTTCATGTTATTCTTAGAAACACACATTATCTCATGAAATCTTTAAATTTCAAGTACTATAGTAATAAGTCCCTTTACAGAAAAACCAAACTGGGTCTTAACGATCTTTGTGTTTATCATAAAAACAAACAAACAAAAAACCTAGCACATAGAGAGTGTGCAGTAAATAAATACTCCATGATTGAAGTCTTAGGAACTACAGCATCAGAAAGATAGAGGTCTAGGCACAAAGGCTTAGAAACTGGTTGGCGCTACACACCTCCAGCTTCACTGAAGATGTGGTTTGTTACCATGGACTCATGTGACCTTCATATGAAACTGAGAGGATGTAGTGCCCTCTATCAGAATTTTTTTCAACTTGCTAATGGGAGTAGCAATATAATCGTAACTGGGTAAAGACTGGAGCCTCACAATAATTGCCCAATGAGTCAAAGGCCAAATTACTAAAAACAATAGGCTAAGAGAAAAATGTCAAGTGGATATAGTTATCTGTAAAATATACTTAATCACTAACCTATTAAATAACATAGTTAGCTACTTATTTCAATTACTAGTTAAATTATTTACCCACTCTTCTGCAATATGAGGCAGTATGGAAAACAAAAAGGCGGTAGAATACAGAATTAGAAGATCCAGCTCTGAGTTTTGGCTCTATCATGAAATCTCTCTGTGATCTTGCATGAGTGTGTTTTCTATTTTGTGTCTTAAGTTTTCTTATCTGTAACAGGGATAACCACACTTACAGTATAATAAAGGTGATGAGTATATAAAAGGAGATTCTTATGAAAACACTGCAAAAAAATGTAAAGTATTATCCATATGTTAATTAATCATGTTATTAAATATCAAAATAAGAGCTGAGACATACCCACTGTTGGTCTGTTTTCTTGTAAATGTTTATCACTTGAATTATCTTGATGAACACGTTTGGCAGATCCAGAATTTACCTCAGCATTTAACGAAGTATTTGATGTAGAACTTCAGGGGAAAAATTTCTATTTTAGTAAAGCATTTTTTATGTCTCTAAATTCCAACACATATTCTACATGCAGTAATGATTAAAGAAAAAGTGATTACTCTAAAATATTAAGTTGTAAAATCACACAGATGTAACTGGAGACACAAAATAAATTTTTGGCCCATAGGGAAATTTAGTTGTATGTGATTTTAATGATGCTTCATTCAAATCAGAGATTACAATTATAGATGTATGTCACAATTCTTTAACAGAACATTTCCAGGGTGCTGGGCTGGAATAAAAGCAAACACTGTTATTCAAAGTATAGAGATAAGGAGCACATTGCAACGAGGTGAAAAACTAAACTCATGTTACACATTTGGAGCAAGACTCCTAATCTGGGGAATATAAACAAGTGACATTGTTTGGAAAACTTGCTTCTAAATCAAAGCATGGTAATCGACTGCGACTCTCTCTCTGATTGTTGCAATTATAGAAAGAAAAACGGAAAGAATGACCTATTTTCATTTGTTTGATTTTCAAAAATTTATATCAATCTCACATTATCAATGGGTCAAATTTCTAACTCAATTTGAGTTGATGTTTTACTAAACACCTATTGTGGCCTCATATCACAAGATAAACAAATGAATAAGGCACAAAGAACCTATTTCCTGAAAACTAACATAATGGATATACAGTGGGGAGGGGGAATTATAAGACAAATAAACAAAACACAAGGTAGAGTAAAAAATAGTGCCACAGGTTTCCAAACTACAAGAAGCTATAGGTTCCTGAGTTTAGAAGAAGGAAGAAAAATGGAAGATTTTGTGGATGAGATGAATTTGATCCGGGCCCTGAAAAAACAGCAGTTCAAACCTTCTCAGCCGTAAAGAGGATCAAGTTTTAATAGGTAGGGTTGGGGATTGAGTGGGGGATGACAATCCCCCCTCCACAGTGATTCAAATAAGCTAATTCTAGGAAATTTCTGGCTAGTCAAGGTATTATATACCATTTTACAGGTTGATGCTAATTGGATTGTCAGTTGGATTAACGACTGGAGGCTTCCCTTTTATGGCAACAACTTGTTCCGGCACTCCTAACTACGTGGGTTTATGTTTATGGAGAAGGGAGAATACAGGTTAGTCACATGCTCATTGAAAGTAGTCTGAAATGGCAATTTAATACCATAGCAAAAAAGAAAAAGAGAAATAGGCATGAACACAGTGAATGCTGGGAAAAATAGGTTAACCTATGTGCTTCAATTTTCTAGAGCTTATAAGAGAAATGTTTATGGTGTTTATAATGGTGATTTTGCTTAAACTGCTCAAGAATGCAAATAATTACCTTCCCAAAATGGTTATAGAGAAGTACTTGTATTATGAAAGTAAACATATTCAGTTGTAGAAAAATTCTATTCCTAAACATTGGTAAATAAACTAAGTTACTATAATTCTATTTTGGATGCTAAACACACGTTTTTGATAATGTATGTATCAGCTGTTTAAGGCAAAAAATCCCTTTTGGTCATTTGGTGATTTTATTTCTTCAATAAAGATTAATGTCATTGGTTATTTTTGAAGAGGGTTGTTTTCCCTGCTATTTCTCTTAAAAGTTGTCTTTATTTTTTTTATGGTATGACTCTTCACTTTGTTTTTACTTGAAAATTAGGGTTTTGAATAAATTTATTTGAATAAAACTCACATTTCTAGAAATAAAATCAAAGCCTAATAAAATAAGTAATGTATTTATATATAAGTAAAACACACTCAAACATTTTTAGGATTTAGATAACATAGTCAGCCCACTGATGAAATGTTTAAAATTTATGTTATAAATTTATGTTCAATCATAAAATAAAAAAGAGCTAAAATTGGTATGGTTACAAATTCAAATTATGTTAAAGGCTATCTTGAGAAGAAATCTAAAGAGTCTTCTAGTTGTATGCCACATATATTTCCATACTTATTAATAAAAGTTAAGATTTAGCCTTTTGTTCCCTTACATAGGTGGAACGTTTCTGCTTAATAAATATAATGCATGTCCATATTCTTTCACGCCAAGATAACTTTTAATTGGAATCATATACATCTTTCAAAACAAACCAAAAATGTATGTAAATGTTAGACCATTTCTGGGTACTAAGACCGTGGAACAAATGAAAAAACCAACCAAACTAGCATAAAGCAAGCAAAACTGCAAATTGACTAATATAATAAATAAAAATTTATATATCTATCTTATTTGTATATTTGGTAAACTGATTCATTTGGTTAAAACAGTCTTATGTTACAGTGACCCATACAAACTGAAATGATTATATACCTGAAATTCTCAGTTTAAGTAGTTACCAAAAAATTCAGTCTGGTGGGGTTTGGAATACCCAGTGCTTCTGGACTCTATTTTTTTTTTTTTTGATGAGAAAAACTCACACAAAATAAATATATACATAGATGGAGCCTTCCCTTCCTCATTTAAAAAAAACCATAACAGAATATATACACACCAAGTATGTACATACAGCTGCTAAGTGGAAAATACCAGAGTTTATTACTCTCAAGCTCATGTAGATTTAATTGGGAGAAAGGAAGATTTTTAAAAAAGTAATTATGTACATTTCTAGCGTTAATCTCTTTTAACCTTAGTTAACGGCAGGATCTAATTATTGGTACCAGAGGGAATGTAATAGAGCAATTAATAGGCTATAAGAAATCTCATTTTCTTTATACGTCCTTTAATACTATCTTACAGTATTAGTTGCTCATGTGAAAACCCTTTAACTTTTCTAAAACCACTCCAAATATATAATTTACATACCTGGACATTTCTTGAAAAATCACTTGATTTTGACATGACTATGTTTACACTTAAAATTTATTCTTAGTTATAAACTTCTGCCACATCTTAGTTAATACAACAGAGCACACCACCAGTGAAGAACAAGAAAGGTCCTCCATATTAATTAATGAAGAGAATGACATTGTTGACACAATGAAAATTAGTGATAAGATGGTTGAAACAGATGTTGCTGGTTAGCTAGGCTCACTCAGTCAGTAACTGATTGCCATAGATGAGCCAGAATAACTACAGAATTCAAGTCTGTGACATAGCAAAATGCAAAACTGTAAGTGCCATGGATAGTCAGAGATATTCAGGAAAAATCAATCCATAAATTTTTAACATTCCAAGGCTTTGCTGTACTTTGGAGGGAAAAGGACAGATCCTAAAAGCAACTAGAAGATGATACTCTATGTGGCACAAATAAATAGGCTACTTGTAAATTTGTTTACAGGAACCCAGATAACAGGTTCACGGTGGAAAATACAAAACTTAAAAAGAGTTATCTTAGGATATACTCTTCTCTCCATAACCATATGTAAAAGAAAAAGAGGTAAAGCAAGGCAGATCCATTTTACAATATATCCATTCACTCCATCTTGTCATTGTATTCAGCATTACAGGATATAAAGACCATATAATAGACTTCATGTCATTGAACTCAATTATTTAAGACTTCTTTCCTTGTCTTTGAGTTTTAGCTGTTTTACTGCTATGTACCCAGGTATGTTTCTCTTTTATTAATGCTGCTTGTGGTTTACAGTGCTTGCTGAACCTGCAATTTGTTACCTTTTTGTCAGTTCTGGAAAATGATTAGCCAACATCTTCTCAATACTATTTTCCACCATTCTTTTTCTCTTTCTTTCTGGGGCTCAAAATACATATATGTTAGACCTTTTTAACTGTGTCCCATGTGTCTCTTTCACTCTTCTCTATTTTTTTTAATCTTTTTATCTTTTTTGCATATTGGTTTGGATTTTTTCTATAATTTATCTTCCAGTTCACTAAACTCTCTTCTGCTGTGCCTAATCTGTTAAATTGATTCATTGAGTTTGAAATGTCAGTAAATTCTATTTTTCAATTCTAGAGTATCCATTTGATTCATTTTAATAGAATCCAGTTCTTTGGGAAATCATCATCTATTTTGTTGAGCTTTTAAAGTCCTTATATGATAATCTCAAAATCTGCACCACTACTTCTCTAATTTGTTTTTTTCTCTTGATTTTCAGTCCTTTGGTCCTGTCTCCTGGCATACTTGGTAAGTTTTGCTTAAGTGCTAAGCATTGTGGATGGAAAAACTGTAGGGGCTGTAGATGACATACTCTTCAGAGACAATTTAATTTTCTTCTGCAAGAATGCAGAATAGAAATAGATCACCTTGATCCAAAAAGGGACTGAACTATCTAAGGTCTGTTTCAGGCTTTCAAGAACCGGTCTATTGCCAATATACCCTATTCTTTCTTACAGCATAGGCCTTTAGGAGTTTTAAATAATATGCTGGGTGTTTAACAGGATCTTTCTCCATGATGATCCCTGAACAACAATTTTTGTATCCCAGCCCCATGAGAAGATCAAAACTCTGCTTATTCCTTTAGCCTCTTGGCAGCTACTTTTAGCTTGGTTTCTCGGCCCCTCATCCCATAGACTTTATTACCTGGCAAGTATCTTGAGGGCAAAAGCTACACAGAACGACTTTGTTTTCATAGCTCATTGAGCAGCTGATAGCTCTGAGCATCTATTTTCTGCTTGGCCTCTATGCTTGATGCCATGAAATAGCAAATCCTAACTTTAAAAAAGAAGGCACACCTTCTTTTCCTTTTCTCTGGGATCTTAGACCCTCGAGTCCTGGTTGTGTTGGTTGTTCTCTAGTGCCTTCAAGCAGCTGTTCATTGTATTCTATCAGCTTTTATAACTGTTCTTAATGGGTGGCTTGGTCTGATACAAGTGTCAGAGCCAAGAAACAGAAGTCTATTCACTCATTACATTTTACTCATATATCCAAATCCATTAAAATAATATAATTTTAGGACTGAAGAAATTCAGTAATAGCTAAAGGGAAAAATACCAAATGAGTAAAAAATTGTCAGTAGAAGAAAAGTTAAAATTAAATGACCCTTTTGAAGGCCAGAAGACCTTTTGATTTATTTTTAATAATCTGAAATATGGAATACTTTAAACAAATAATAAGTGAAATACTTGGGCTTTATCAAGATCTCCCTTTGACAGTATAAATCTAGTACCACCTTCAGAGCAACTTATTATATATATGCTTAAATATGAACTGACAGTCTAATTACAAGAAATTAAAAAAGCTACAGGAAACAAAGTATGAAGATGATCTTACGTAAGTATGAAGACTGCACCAGCTTGTATTTAATCGTACCTGGTCAGTTTCCGTTTCTTGTTGGCAGCAGCAGTCATGGCCATGTAGGATGGTACTGTGCTTGGTATCGGCAGAGGATGTTTAGTTGAGAATGAAGAAGGGGCAAGCCTGTATATCAAAAAATAAAAAATAAAAAGAGTAATTTTGATTTGTACTATGGACCAAAAAGGGGGCATAAACTTCCATAATTAAAACACCACTTTGTATTAACAGATAAACATTATTTAATACTATAAAACTTCCCTGGATTGTCAGGGGCTTTCTTCTCTCTTTTTATGCCATAGATATATGTCAAGAGATTTCTGCATTCCCAACAGCATAGAAAGGTGAAGATACCATTCTTCCCATATTTGGATTAATTGTGAATATTTCAGGTTACGTGAGAAGGATATGTCTTTGCTTGGATGACATCCAGTCAACCACAGGACTTAGGACTACTTCAGAGTAAGCTGAGACTTGTTAAACATCATAGAAACTGGGGTAGTTCCTTTAGTGAAGACACTAATAAACAGTAACAAACATCTGGTAGTCCTCCAGTGATGCCTTCTAACATTTGAAGCTCTCCTTTAGCCTAATGAAGATCAATCAATTAAGTTTTAAAATTAAAGACTCTACAATATTGTGTTAGTGGATTAATATTTAGAGAGAAAGACAATTAAGATTTAATGAAGGTAAAACACCAGCTTCTGTAATCAAGATAGCATACTTGATCTATGAAATAGACCTTACACATAGCTACAGAGGAAAAAGCAAGCTAATAGTTTAAGGCTATGTAAATAAAACAAAAGAATTGGCAAATACTTCTTTTTTGTACCTTTGTAAAATGTTATTGTTTGGTAGTGATTCTTGTTCAGGTAAGTCACTTTTCAAGCTCCTATTGTCTTCACATATAATAAATGTAGACTCCAAATCTTCCAGTCCATACTCTTTTCTTCTGCGGAGAGGGAGATCTACTTCACGTAACATTTTCAGGGAATTATCACTGTTTACATTTGAGCTGATGGGCTGACAGATGGTAGAATGTGATGATGGTTTTAATGTCACTGTAGATGGATTTTGAAAACTTTTCCTACAGTCTTCTGGAGTATACACAATGGGCTGAAGATCTCTGCTGAGAGAATCATTGAGCTGCATACTTTCAGACAGAGTAGACTTCTGAGCATGTTTTGCTTTTAAGGGAGAAGGCATTAATTTTCTTCGGGTTCTTTTTTGTGGAGGAATTTTAACCACATTAGATTCACTTGAAGATGTGCCTGTTCAACAGAATTAAAAAGAAGCTCAATAATTTGCTTAAACAGTTTTCCAGTAACCCTATCAGTTAAAGGAAAAAAAAAACCAAAAACACAATGATACAGTATATGTTCTGCCAAATTGATAAAAGTTTAAAAGAAAATAAGTTAGAAAGACAAAAATTATTGCTAGAAACTTTAAAAAAATTAATAAACTCATCATAAAGAGATTCTATAACAGAAAATAATACCAAATGGCTAATTTCAATCTTAAATTATCGATATAGCTATCCTGAGATGTTGGGTAATTATGGAAACAAACTCCACTCAGTAAATGTAGGCATCTCTCTAAGGATTCGCACTTGACTCTCTTGTTCTACACTCTCTTATTTCTAATTATCCCCTTGCCACTGCCTTCTCAGTCACCTGTGTCCCCAAATAACGGCATTTTTTACCTTTTCCTTGCATTTCTCAACTTCACCAATCCCACCTCTCCTACACGTACAGTTAATAATTCTGATCATGTCATTCTTCTGTTTAAAGATGCTTAGTAATATTTAAACAGAAATATAATATTAGAGATTTTTAGTAGGGGAATTCTTGTTCCTTGCTCCAAAATTAAGAGACAAATTGTTTTGTTTAAACTTAAGTGTCAATTCCCACAGTAATACACAACCTTAAATATTTAAGCACACAAGCTTAAATACTTAAGTACTTAAAGACTTCTCAAATATCTTTTTTAAAAAAATGTACAAAATAATGACCTAATTACACACATAACAATAAACTTGATCAGCTCCAATGTCCTTATGTTACATTTCTTAATTTTTTTTTTTCTGCTTTGCCTATTTCATTCTGGGGAATTTCATGGTATCTGACATGAAGTAACTTTGCTTGGAGTGTGCTGTCTAGGGAGGTGACTATAATGTGTAGTTCTGCCCACGTTTTCAAATCATGCAGTAAAATTTCCAATTGATGTTATATTTGCTTTACAATATAATACTAACTTAAATAACACTGAAAGCAGAATAGATTAAGTGCTATATATTTCAATAAAGCAAAAAAAAATTAATACTAACTTAAATAACACTGAAAGCAGAATAGATTAAGTGCTATATATTTCAATAAAGCAATTCAAATGTTCAATCAAGTCAGAAATACACTTACACACAATCATCAACAGTACATGCATTATTCTTATTATGTTGGTTGACAATAGGCTCTGAGATGGCTAGGTTGACAATTACCCTCTAGGAAATACAATTTAAAAGCAGGAAGGAAAATATGATCCCTGTTCTACTAAGGAATTTTACTTTTCTGAGAACTAGATAAATGAGATCCAGATCTTAAAATAATTTTCCACTCCCTTTAACATGACATTTGTCAAATTTTCCATTACCAGATATTTTTATACTGATGCTGCAGTGTAAAGACAGTTACTTTTCTCCACTGTGCTGCTACCACCAATTTGGTAGCTATTAATAGTGGGAAGATTAACTTCTTTTCCCGTGAGAGGCAGCAGGGGTACACAGAGGATAGAAAACTATATCGAGGATAGGGAACTGGATTGGGAATCAGGAGACTTGGATTCTATTTCTGGCTTCACCAACGACTCACTTTAGTGACCTTGGACAACTCACTTGTTATATAGGCATTAATATCCCCTAGAAAAAAGGGGGATACCACCTTTCTATGTACAGAGAATTTTCTAGGATTAGATAATATCTATAAAACACTTAAGGTTCAAGGAAAGGCTCTAGAAATATAGGCTTCAACTGTTAGTATTACGCTGTTCACAAGGTAAGTTGTAATTTTCTTTCTAGTGTTCCATCAATACCTAATGCATCGTTATCACTAAGAGAATACATTTCAAACAATAGCTCACTTTCATTTTATCAGATATCCAGTTCATCAAGGCTGATGATAAACTGTAATATAAACCAAAGGTGGTGTGAAAACAAGCACATCTAAGTGTTATCTGAACATGCAGGCTTCAAAACAACATTCTAAAACTTAGAACACAATGGAATAGAACATCTCAAGGGATAAGGATTATCCAGAGTAACTATTTTTCTTGCACGTATCTACAGAGGGGTAATCTCTGGAGTGGCAGTGTGCAAATTCCCATGACAGTGGACCACATTTTCCCCGCTGCTTACAAAGAGCATGAAAAGGCGGCGAGGGTGGGGTGGGGTGGGGGTGGGGGGAGGTTCTTCTAAACACCAAAGAGATATCCACCTGTTCTATGGGATAATTTAAACATATGCTGAATATCAAGTTTTGATATAATCAGACTAACAATTTGTCAATGAAAGCAATAGTAATCTTACAATGACATATCTTTACCCATAATTCTGCTCTATTGATAGGATATGATAACTTGAAGGAGAAAGATGAAGATGTGACCAATATCGTTGTTTTACTGGGCCTGAAAGAGATGCTACAGACATACAGCATGTACAAAATACAAATCCAGAGGGTTCTTTTCCTTTGATCCTTTCAATTATTAAGTACAAATAAAATAGTAAGAAGGGAGCAGAAAACAGATGGCCAATTTAGGACTACTTAGGCTGACTAGTTGCTAAGAAAGGTTCAGAAGATAACCAGAGCAAAACATGATTTAAAGGCTTAAATTAAAATTCAACAGTCAACTCACTGTAACTGTAAGGGGACAATGACTCCATTTATTCAGTGAAAACTAAAAGCACATAATTTTATTTTGAATATGATTTCCAGAATATATAATTATAATAATAAATAGTCATTCTCCTTTAGCTAGTTAGGTAATGGAGTACTTTGAGCAGGTATGGCAAATTGGAGAGTATTGGGTTAGGGGCTATTGGATATGCTGGGTCTATGTCTATAAAAGAGGTTTGCTGTATTTTTCCATTACAGCATGTGCAGTAACTTTCCAGAAAAGCAGGCTTGGGGCATGTGAATTTTCCCGAGTCAGCCTGGGAAAATACTATCTAAAAGGATTCTGCAATTCTTGGGCCTATAGAATGGAAATGACAAACAATGAACCTGGAGGCAGATTATAATTCTTTTAAGAAGGGCCCATAAAGTGAGAAAAGGAATCAGGTAGTTACAGACTATCAGAATAAGAGACCCTTCTAGATGGTGATAGTTAGTCAAGGAAATATCTCAGCAGTGGACGTGCCACACAGGAGGGAAAAAGAACTTAAAAATGCATTGTTATAAGGTAGGCTCTTGTAAACCGGGATGGAAAAGAGTGGCAGCTGCTTGGAGGACAGCAAGTCTTCTCTCCAGGGTCTCTCCGTCTAAGGAACCATTCTACACATCATACACTTGAGTATGGAAGGTAGTACACATCTTATGGTCTGAAAAATTTTGTTATTTCCAGACCATCTCTTGGAACTTTTAACTCCCCAACATATTGTAGGTGTACTGCATTTCTACTGCCCTTAAATGGTTATGATCCATGGGTACATGGACGACTTGTTGAAACTCAGGTCCAGCCAGTGGTGACAATAAATTTGTTGAGCTCAAGAAAACGAGAGAGGGCTAGTGTGACTGAAATGTAGTGAGTTAGAGGGAGGGTAGAAATGAGAAGAAGCTAGAGATATTGAGAGTGGCCAGCTTATGTTGGGATTTATTTAGAAGATAAGGGCTTGGATTTATTCCAAGTGCAAAGGGATATCTGTGAAGGATTTTAAGCATGGGTATGATGTGATCTGATTTATGTTTTAAAGAAAGATTGCTTTGCTTACTGGGTGGAGAAGAGAATACGAATGGGCAAGAAACAAGAAACTCAGTAACAAGGCTATTGTTACAGCTCAGGTAAGAAATACTGAGAGCTGGGACTCGAGTGGTAGCAGCAGTGATGCAGAGATGTGGAAAGGTGTTGTAATCAGACAATCAGGTAAACTTACATAAAGTAAATCCAGAACATATGCAATGACATACATAGGTGTGATTAGCTGCCTGATACTAAGCAACAAAAATAAGGCATTCATATAAAGGAGTAGTATTTATTAATTTTATACAACTTAACAAAAATTGACAACTTTCCATGAAACCATGAATCATTTCCACATGCAGAATTACAGAAAAGTTCAAAAGGTCCTAAGCATCATTCCCTCATTCTTGGCATTCTCTTATTACTGACATTCTCTTCTCCCCACCCCTACTCATCAGGCTTGAGGTCCTGCCCCCTTGAGGAGCTCTGATCCAAGTAAATGCAGGTGTCTTCGAACCTGCTTCCTTCCCTTTCTAGTTTGGATGCTCATGGACCTGAGGCAGTAGATACACTTCGGGGTTTGAGGATATGATTTCTTACTTAGAGATGATGGGTGTTCTTATCATGCTGGGGCAGGGAAAAGGAAAGAAAGAGAAGGATGCTAAGTAGGAAATGGTTCTAGAACAAGGGTGGCAGACAGAAGAAAAATTACTGAAAATAGACTTTGGCTCCTAGGAAGTTGTACAAAGGGCGAGGTGAGGGGAAGATTTAAATTAACAGAGTGATGGGAAAGGGCATCTCCCTTTAGGTTGAAAACTGTACGTTCTCCGCAAATTCGTCTCTAGACATCCCCAAACAACTGAAACAGATTCACCCTCAGTTCAGACACAGACATACTATGATTTCAGATACAAAAGCTGACTGCCTCACTCCCAATATCTTGTTAATTATCCTGTGCATTCAATTCATTAAAAAGGAGCCTATGTATTTTAAACCCATGTTTAGTGAAGTTTGTAAAAGCAAAATGTGGTCCTGTAAAGAATACATTCATCAAATAATATACATGACATACATGATATTAGAACCTTTTCTTTTTGGTAGAGGAGGAAGTTAGAAAGGCACTGAATACCTGAAGAATTTCTTACTAGAAGGACCAGCCCTTGGTTGGCTCCGCCTTATATGCCTTGCCTTTGAAACTTCCATAGTATCAGAAGGGATATGAAGGCTAACTTTGCAAAAGACAACCAGTTTTAACCACAGTGGTAACCTCAGTAGAGGCATGCAACTCCCCTCCCAGATTCCCTTTAAAATGACCATACAACAGAAATAGCAGATGGATGGACCTGGAGATTATTATTCTAAGTGAAGTAACTCAGAAAGAGAAAGAAAAATACCACATGATATCACTTATATGTGGAATCTAAAAAAAAAGGCCACAAATGAACTGATCTACAAAACAGAAACAGACTCACAGACACAGAGAACAAACTTATGGTCACCAGAGGATAAAGAGGGTGGAAAGGGATAAATTGGGAATTCGAAATTTGCACCTCTTGGGGAATGATGGAAATGTTAGCTATCTTTATTGTGGTGGTGGTTTCATTGGTATACACATTTATCAAAATTCATCAAATTGTACATCTGAAATATGTGTAATTTACTGTATAGGAATCATACCATAATAAAGGTGTTTAAAAAAAAGAAATAGGAGAAAACTTGCCCTGGTGTTGGTAACAAGGGAGGAGTATCATCTGCACACCAGGACTTTAGCGGCCTTCATGAAGGGTACTGTGTAGCTAGAACTGGAATACAGGAAGGCATGGAGAGAATAACATATAATATTCCCTTACTTCATCCTTCAACGCTCTCCCAGGGAGCTAAGTAAAAGACACTGGCAGATGGCACTAAAGTTCCTTAAATGAGGAACAGGGATGAGGGGGTAGGTAGGATAAAGGGTGAGACAATGCTATAAAGTAAAATGGTGATATGTGAACACTAGCAGCAGCACTAAGAGGCCCAAAGATTCGGTCCTGGTCCAGCTGTCTCAGTGCAGAAAGGAACACTGAACAGAAAGTGCCTAATCCCATGGGCCTTGTTCCCAGCCTTGGTGGCCACACCACATATGTTGGCCAAAGAGGCAAAGTTTCTAGCTGAGGTTACCTGAGGACCTGGTTTTTCTACCTCCCTAGGCTGTGAGAGCCATGAAAAGGAATGAATTCTCCCCTCTATTTCTGGATCTTAATATCTACTTGATTATCAGCAAATTATGAGCAAAAGCATACTACTAATCAGCATAGAGGAAACTCACTGGACCAGTAAGAGGATAATATACAGGAGTGGCAAAGCTGGCACACAAACTCAGGCTTTCTTGATAATCCAGGTGTCATGTTCTACCTACACCAAGCTCCTAACACAGGGAGAATTTAATCAGTTAGGACAATGGCTAAATAAAACATGGGGCATTCACAGTTACACTGTTATTTAAAGCCACATTTTACAGATTATCTGATCATTTGGGAAAATGTTCATGAAATGAAATAGTAAAGAAATTTTACATACAGCATGATCCCAATTTTGAAAAAGAAACAAACAAAAAACTATCAAAACCAAATCAAAACATACATACAGATCTTGTGAACAAAAAGGGGAGAAAAGTCACAGGAAACAGAGCAGAAGGAAACACGACACAATCCATTAAAACACTTATATAGGTAATGGCTGGGGAAATTCTGAGCAATTTAATTTTCTTCCTTAAAGATTTAATTACTTTTTATAATAAATATATGCTATTTTTATAAAATTACAAACAACATTTTTTTTTTAAAGAGGAATGTTAGGGATAGGAGGGAAGAAGCCAATTAAAAAACCAAATTCTTTCAAGCCTCAGACTTTCTCAGGAATTGGAGGCATGAGGTTGTCTCTGAAGGCAAAGGGTGAAGCTAAAAACAGGAGAATTGGCTGAAAGTCTGTATAAGGAACGTAGGGCCCCCTCTCCCTCAGGAACCCCCTTGCCCCATCACCATCACCTATACTGCCAGATAACTGCTCCTTTGTCACCGTGTTAAGAGACATGAGGTTTTACTCTCTGGACAGGTTGCAGACCTGGGGCCCATATGCACAGCTGACACTAAGGAGAATAAATAATTTCTCAGTAATGAATGTATGCAGGTTTTTCTCCTGCTTCTCTAAAATACTGGTAGCCAAGCTTATATACCCCCTAAATGGGAAATCAAATAGTTCTTTTTAGATAAACCATAAAAACAACAAAAGAACTAAGCACTGACATTTTCAGCCTTCCTCAAACTAACAGATTTCCTGGAGACAGCCACAAAGCAAAGCCCATTAGCCGAAAGACCTAACTGTGTGCACAGAACACAGCCAGGATCATCAGGTATTTGAGGATATGATTTCAACGTGATAACCAAGACACACAACTATATACAGGAAAAAAAAAGTGAGAGAAAATAGACAATGTAGAAATTGATGAGTATCTTAGCATAACAATAATTAATATCTTTAGAGAGATGAGAAATTATTACACTCATGAAACAAAACCAAAGTGCTACGGAAAGAAACACTGAATTACAAGAAAGAGTTCTGAGAAATTTAAAATGAGAGGGAAAAAAATAAAAATAAAGGTTGTAAGTTAAAGTTGAGGACATCTCCCAGAAAGAAGAAAACATAAATCAAAAGAGGTAAATACTAGAAAACAGATAACAGAATAAGAGGATTAATCCAAGAGATCCAACATCAGATTACTAGTGTTCCAAAGACAGAACAGAAAGAAAGGGAGAAAAGTATTATGGAGGTTTATGCATGTAAGCATGTGTATGTCATAAATACACAGACGAACATTTCTCAGAGAGAAAGGTCCACAAACTGTTTAGTATGACTTAAAAAAGACCAGCACCAAGGAATAGCGCTGTGACATTTCAGAATACCAAGGATCCCAAAATCTCTCAGGGAGAAAAAGTCACATACAAAGTATGGAGATTAAAAACAGCATGGTAGTTGACAGCAACACTGGAATCACAAAATCAATGTCTTCTCAGTTCTCAGAAAAATTATTTCCAACCCAGAATTCTATACCTAGTCAAACAATCAGAAAATGAAGATACTTCCATACATGCATTGTCTAAAAAGATTTTACTTCCTGTGCACCCATTATCCAGAATCTACTGGAGGATGTATTTTTGTAGAAAAAAGGGGAACAACAAGAAAGAGGATGGAGAAAATGTCAAATACTACATACGGAAATCGTAAAACTGTACACGAAAGAGGATTTACACATTTCTTGGCTCAACAGGGAATGATACTTACTTAAAAACACTCTAGGGATTTATTTTGAAAAAAGTGAAAGACTGCTTGGGCAAAAAGGGGAGAGAAGAAAATGTATATACATTGTAAATGAGTTAAATTCTTATCTTCTAAAATAATAAATGAGTAGATAATATCTAAAATTGGAAAAAAATTAAACAAACAGAAATCAGCAATATAAATTTGAAATTTAGAAATTAGGAGGAAAAATCAAAAGAAATAGCTAAAAGAGGAATAAGAATTGGGAGCGGGCGGCAATAGGGCAAAGAATACTTCTACAAATACAGTACTTGTTAGCTTTCTAAACAACATACAGGTATTATTTTTATAAAAATATAAACTGGACTTTAAAAGAGGTGGAGAGGGGGAGAAAAAGGAGGGGAAGGGGGAGTGGAAGGGGGCCAGAAGAACAGACACATACATATGCACAAACATGCAGGGGTTTTTAATGAAGAGAAAAATAGTCAAATTTTGGGACTATAAAAGGAAAAAGCAGACCAAGATCACATCTCTTGCTTGTCCTGGAAGAGCTTTACTCAAAATCTGTGGACTGTGAGTAGGGTCAAAACTGTGAAGCTTTACATTCAAAAGTCTAACTGAAAGGTGTAAGCAAATAGCATGAAATGAAATGGGCAATCAAACAGAAGGGTAAAATGAACATTCTAGGCCTAAGGGAGGTGGGGAAGATCTTTACTTAGTCCCTTTCTCCACTGGCTTACCACCTCATTTTCCAACCCATGTTTCCCCTAGTATATAACAAAAAGAAAGACAGGACAATTATCTACTTAGTAGCGTTTAAAGGGAGCCAATAAAAATGTGACTCAATCAGCAAAAAACGGAAAAATCATTCACTGCGGTAAGAATGGGCAGAACAGATTGAAAGTTATAAATCCCAGGAATGCAGAAAAATTCCTTTTCTTCAGGGAACAGGTACACACCACTTCTGAAATCTGAGTGTTGGCATGTGTAATTTTGATATGCTATAAAGTTTATAGAGAATAATGGTAGAAATAAAAATAAAGCGTAGACAGCAAAAACTGCTAAGAGATAAAAGACACATTTTCTGTGAGGATATGGATTAATCAAACTGTTCTCAGATATTTTAAGTGTCCTAAAGATCTCCAGCTTTAGTTATATTTCTTAGACCTAGCTTCACATTTAGATTCCATATTAAGATAAGATATACTTTAATTTTACAGGTTTGTTGAGAAATATTCAGATGATTAAACAGAGAGGATGTCACTTTAAGGATCAAGAAATTTTCTATTATTATTTTCAAATTAACTGGGATATAAATAATTCTAAAGAACAGTTTGGGAACTACCCAGAGAGAAACTGTTAATTGAAAACAACTTTGATATTGCTTTATTTATAAAAGTCTAATATAGCTATCTTGAAATTCAAGAGTATCTTAAGGCTTATTAATATTTCACGTAATTAAAGGCACATATTAATGAAAAAACAATATCATATATCCTATTGCTATTTTTAGAGTCATGAAGCTTTTCTTAAAAGTGACAATTTAGCAAGAATGCACATAAAATGCTAGAGATTTATCAATCAACCAATCAACTCCTAATTTAGGGAAGAGGATAGGCAATGAAGTTATATAATTAAATAACATAACTTTTCAAAATGATTTCGTACTACAGTTTAAATCAGGAGTTTAAAAGTAATCAGAGATAGGGCTACTGAAAGATAGAAGAGCCCTAGGATAAGTTTTGCTTAATGAATCCAACCCTAGTCTTTGTAATACTTATCCATTAATAGTTTAGGAAACATCTTAAAATATTTATATGATGTTTTAAGACATCTTATATACAACTGAAAATGTGCATTTCAGGATGAAGTGGTTAGTGTTCTATTCATCTGTTCCCGCATTATGGCTAGAGATTCCCGTTTTAAAAAGTTTGTTTACTGTAAGTCCATACAGAGACTTAAAAAGGAAGTCAGACAAAAACATTTTGTTGAGACTGCCAAGTTTTAGAAGCCTTTCGAAATACTTTTAAGGATTAAAACCACTTTTAAAACGAACTCTAAATGCAAGCACTAAAGTTGTAGATTAGATGGTGAAAAAAATACAATTTTCATCAGTAATAGTCCAAATGCTAATACGTTACTTAGATTACAACATAAGTACATTAACGTATGCACAGTTTGTATTGTATTGCATAGAATAAAATATGCTATCAATATAAACAACAGCTTAATATCCAAACAAAAACAGTGAAAATAATAATGAAATTAGAATTACTTTGCCTGCCCACTAAATTATATTTGCTAAGTGGTTAAAAGAAATTATGAGTAAATATTTGATGACTGGTTAAATGGTTAATGAAGAAGTAAACAAAGTTTAGATATTAATCTATTTGCTATCACCCCCCAAACTTCTGAAATTTTAAGGAATATGATCAAATAATGGCAATGCAATAAAAGCAATAAATCAGATATTTTGTTTTTTTTTAGTGAAATATAGGAGAGTCTCATGAAAAAGTATATGAAACAGACATTGGAGAAACTAACTGCCTGTACCTCAAGGGAAACATCTAAAATTGTGTTTACTGGCTGTATTGTTCTTTAAGCTATTTAAGTCGACCTGTGAGCACAATCTAGCTGTTTTTCATTATTTCTATCTTTCAAATATTTCAATTCTCCAAGAAGCCTATCCCACAGATTTGGCCAAGGACTCTGAAATGTTTCCAGTAGAAAGCAGGAAGAAACAGAGTTGCTTCACGTCTATCTTTCTAGAAGTAGTTTTAAGAAATGTCAGTATAGTTTTACTTTTAAAAGATTTTTTATGATATTTATTTCTACTTATCATAAAAAATTTCCTTAACAAGCCCTTAGGAGTAAATGTTACATAAATATGTGTATATATATATATAATATTACATATATTTCACTTCTTACATGATCCTACTAACATACAAGGATATTACAAAATTTAAGATAATTATATATTATATACAATATCCTCGTACATTAGCAGATCAGGAAGAAATAAAGTTGCCTGTAAATGAGCTAAATCTTCATCCCTTAGAATGAGTTGATAATAACTAAACATAGATAAATCAAGAAACAGCATTATAAGCACACTGTTCAGAAATATTAAGTTAATACTAGAAGTTTGTTATGTCATGTATTTTAATAGAAAATAGAAAAAACAGATTTGTTTTATGTCAATTTTCCTAAAAGTAGTTTTAAGAAATGTCAGTATTTTCTTGCTTTTAAATGAATTCTTTTAATTACTATAAGAAATGCCCTTAAATCAATGTATTACTAATAACAAACTACATAATTTTAAACCAATGCCTATTACAGAGAAAAAGGAACTTAAAACTTAACCCATAAATGTTTCATAGTAGCAAAAAACGAAAGGCCCAAGCAATATAAACTCTTACTTTATGACATTCTCACATCATAAAAATCATGCAGTTTAGCAATATATATTTATTTTACTGAGTTCCCATTTTAAAATGGTCATCCTAATCCCTTATTAATTATAGCCCACCAGGAAAATCACAATGGGGTTCATCTTATAAATAGAACCAGAATTTAGTACTAGATGATTTTAATGTTCACTAAAACTTCCTTATTTTATAATCTGTTGCTCATAGTAAGAAAGTAACATGCTCATATATTAATCATATTTGTTGTTGGCAGAACTGAAGTCTCTTGTTAAGTTATCAGAGGGAAGTCATGTAAAGAAACCAAGTAATACAAAGTAATAACATATATAAATATAATTAAAATAAAGACCTAAAAATACAAAATTTTCTTCACAGACCCAAAAATATGAATAGAAGGCAACAGACCACTTCAACCCCCCAAAACTGAGATTCTATCACCTGACTACTACCACTAGAAGAGAACATAAGTGTGAATGAAATGCAGATAAATACCTTTAGAATTTAAAATTGAGTTATATAAAAATTAAAAATCACCATAAATAAGAGAAAAAAAGTAACATATATAGCAAAGGGTTTAGAGCTCTTATATGAATATATATATGTATATATGTGTGTGTGTGGTCATCTATCAAGAAAGAACTCTCACAAAATAAGAAAAATGAAAGATAACAGAAAAATAAGGCAAAGGAAATGAACAGGTAATTAATTCAGAATGAACTACAAATAGACAAAAGCACATGAAAAAAAATGTTCACCTTCACTACCCATTTTTGGTGGTAGACTATACAGTTAGAAAAGTTCTGGAGAATAACTTGACAATGTATATCAAATGCTTTAAAAACGTACAGACCCTTTGATCTAACTATTCTACTTTTTAGAGGCTTAGCCTAAGGAAATAATTAGACAAATTTGCAAAATACACACACACACACACACACACACACACACAGATGTTTAGTAGAGTGTTGCTTATAACAGCAAGAAAGTGCAAATAGCTAAATGTTCATTAGCAACTGATTAGGCAAATGTAATACACAGCTAATAAAATGACAAATTCATATTTAATAGGAAAATGTGTGTATCACAAGTGGTTCAGTGAAAAAAAGCAAAACAAGGTTAAAACATTAGTGAAAGGAGCAATAAACCTCAAAATAAATTGATGAAAAAACTGTTTTTGACTGTCACTGAAGTCAGTTTCTTGGGCAGAGGGAAGGTAGGGTATGATAATTGCTACAACAGTGGAATAAAAAATAGAATGGAAATGTACAAGATTGAGTGCAGGAAAGGGGAGAGAACTTATTAATGGGAAGGTTTCACAAAAAAGGCAGTACCTAAGGATTTTAATGGGTTAGGATGTGGTATGGAGAGGAAGCAGCACTCAAGACTGAGGGAAAAGCTTGGAAACTGCAGAGGCAAGAAAATGAAAGCATGTTTAAGAGAAGGTTGGGACACCACGTGCCATATGGAAGTGAGTCTGCTGCTTGACACTGGACTGGGAAAGCCTTTAAAGCTCTCCTAAGTAAGGGGTCTGCGCTTTACTAGGAAGGTCATTTTAGTGTGAAGAGTAGCTCTGGAGGGGGCAAGATCAGAGAAATGGAGTATAGTTTAGATATCACTATAATTATTCATTTCTTACATCAAATTTTTCTCGAAGTGTTTTAAAATAAACTGAATTAAGAAACATCATTCTATTCACTCCCTCTGTGTTTAAATAAATCTCTAAAACACAAGAACTGTCAGTTTCATGTGGTTTCTTAGGTAGGAGGGGTCTATACTTTTTTTCCAGCTTTTTGAAATTTTCCACAGATGGTTCCTTTAAATAAAGAGACGAGATAATTTATCACTAATGAGTTAAAAATCCCCTCTTAAAAAATGGGCAGGCCTTCTGGGGTCATCTTTTGATGTGCCATATCATGTGTCCTGAATGATTTTACCCAGAGGAACTAATTTATCAAAAGCTTAAGACTGCAAATGTTAAAAGATTTACAGAGCTGTACCTTAGTGTAAAAAGCAGAAAGCAGTATTTAGCAAACATGAGTCACAGTCTGCAAAGTAGGGTTCATGACAGGGAGACATTGATGAATGGGATTAGATCTAATTGAGGTTTGGTACAAAATGATGGCAAGGATTTTTCTTTTGCTAGCACTCAAGTTAATATGTACGTGAGTAAGTATTTTGGGAAACTATACTAAATTAAAATTAGTTGGCAAAGTTCTAAAGTGAAATCAAATATTAATATATGCATTTCAATAAACACTTCTAGGCTACAAATGATTGATACAATTACTCTACTAATCATAAATCTAGATTCTTTTTAACAGCCTTGTGACTCATGGAATTCATAGTTGTAAATGATACAGGTGAATGAATTTTAACTATTTAAAAGACATGTAACTTTAAGGCACTACTGAATTAACCAAACTAGTAAACATTTTATAATGCATTCATAAGACACTATTATGGTTATTGTAGTATTAATGCCTATAAAGATAATATCAGCTGTTTATGAGTATCACAGAGAATACATATTCCTAAATATTAAAGAACTGACATACTCCTTTAAATTAATCCAGCGCTCTAATAACAAATCAACCATAATCTTTTGATACTTGTCTCTGGGAAATAGATCCCATGTTTTCCTCTCAGTCTCATTTTCCTAGTATTTATGCTTATTTAAGATGGAGAAAAGAAAAAGACAATGCAAAGAACCTTTTAATTTACAGTAATATTTGCAGTTACAGATGAATAACTGAACACTGTCTTATGTACAAGGAGATAAGGGCCAAATAAAATATATTTAGGGCTTCAAGCATAACTTCCAATGTCTATTGGTAATGATTAAATTTTGTTGCCAAATGGGAAGATATATCAAAGATTTAGTTTATAAACATTTTGCTGCTTTGTATTTATTATATGAGAAATTAATGTAGAGATTTTCTATTTTTTAAATGAAATTTCCTTGTAGTCAAGTAATTATAGGGGAAACTCAAACTTACATTGGAACTCGATATTCAATCAGAATATCTGTATTATAAGATTCTGATTCTACTAATATCTTCTATTGTACTTTAAGATAGAAATCACTGACATGGGGTGCAAAATTTAAGAAAAGGTTAGAGACAGAAATATTACTGTGAGTTTCCAGATGGATAATGAGGAAATCTTGACTTTTCATTTAATGTCAGAAATCTTATCAGTTCTATAAATAAACCCTGCTGCCAGCACCCCTATCCTGCATGGCACTCAGTGAGTGCACTTTCTGCTTTCCCACCCAAAAGAGATGCATGTTTTACTTGAGGTCAACAGGCACACAGTATGGAGGCAAAGATTTCAAGTCAAATAAATATCTAGCTCAAAATCAAGTAATGACATTGGTAAAGCATTAAAGTTAACAAAATTTATTTATTTATTTCCTTTCTTTCTGTTTTCTTTTTTAAAAAAAGTACTGGTGATTGAACGCAGGACCTTGTGAATGCTAAGCATGTATTCTACCACTGAGCTATACACTCCCCTTGAAAGTAAACAAAATTAAAAAGTTTCTTCTTGAATATGAAGTAATATAGGCTTATTAATATAAGAAAAATTAAAATAGTCCATATAACAAAAATATAAAATCTAAGGATATCTTTAACAACAAATGTACAAGACATATACGAAGAAAATTCTAAAACTTTGTTGAGGAGCATACAAGAGGATATAAATATGGAGAGATTAACTATTCTAGAGTTAGAAGATTTGATAGTGGGAAAATTTAAAGACCAAATTAATTTACAAATTTTTAAAAGATCTTATTTCCTTGGAATTGGAAAAAAAATTATTCTGACATTTACTTCTTAGGGACAGCCAAGAACACTTAAAAAACAGAATAGCAAAGGGGGACTAGCACAGCTATATATCAAAAAAACCTATAAACTATTAGTTATTAAAATAACAGTTACTAGCTCTAGGATAGACAAATAGACAAAAGACTAGGATAAAAATCGAATAAGCAGAATTATACATGACTACTTACTGTATATAAATTAAAGGTACTATAAGGATAGACTGACAATATTAAATTATATAAAAATGACAAGCTCTTTGGAAAAAATCAAGTTAGAGTCTTGCCTATTATCTTACATCAAAATAAATTAGAAGAAAATGGAAGCAAACATTTAAAAACCTATGGATGAAAAGGCCTCTTGAGGAATAATTCCAAAGGCAGACAGGGAAAAAAAATGAGGCTGCTTTATTACATTTCTGTATTAAAAAAGACACCCTGAATAAACAACAGTAAATGATAAACTTGAAGAATATATTTGCAACATGTATGTTACTGGAAAGATTTAATACCCTTTGGTGATCTCATCCAGTCCTATGGCTTTAAATATCATCTAAATGTTAACAACTTTCAAATTTGTATTTCAGTTTAGACTTCTCTCTTGAACTCAAGATTCCTATATCCAACTGATTACTTGATATTTCCACTTGGATGCATCTTAGACAAATTTAAAATGCTCCAAATTGAATTAATATCGTCTATCATCTCCACCCTAGAAACTTGCTCCATCTGAAGTCTTTCCCATCTCTTTTAAGGTGACTTGATTCTTTCAGTTGCTAAGTTCAGAAATCTTGGAGTCATCCTTGACCTTTCTTTCTCTCACAGCCCAAATCCAGTTTGTCATGAAATCCTGCTGGCTCCACCTTCAAACTATATTAGAATCTGACTACTTCTCACCAACTCTACTGCTACCCACCTGGCCCAGCCAGCACCATCTTTTACTTGGGTTACTGCAGTAGTGCCATTTCAAACTTCTGCCATATGACAACCTATTCTCAACTCAGCAACTAGAGGGATCTTTTTAAAACGTGACTGTTACTTCTGTGCTTAGATTATGCCGTGGTTCCCTGTTTTGTGCAGAGTAGAAGCCTGTGTCCTTATAATGACCTACAAGGCTCTGTGTGCCTTATTCCCTTTTATCTTGATGATCTCGTCACTGTCTACTTTCCTTCATGCCACTGACATATCCTTCCTGCCGTTCCTTGAAAAGGCCAAGCAAACACCTTGTGTTAAGAGATTTTTGTACTGCTTGTTCTCTCTACCTGAAAATGACTCTTGCCCCAGATACCTACAGGGCTAACCCTGTGAACTCCTTCAAGTTTTATCATTGAGGTCTAACCTGACCATGCTATTTAAAGTAGCAACCTGTCTCCTATCCTACTCCTGAACTTCCTTTATTGCTTTTCCCTTGGCATGTGCCATCTTAAGAATTTGTTCAGTTTACTTATTATACTCATTGTCTTTCTCCCTGCACTAGAATGTAAGCTCCATGAGGGTGAGAAAGTTTGTTTTGTACTTTGATGTATGCCTAACATCAAAGAAGTGCCTGGCACATAGCAGAAATTCAAGAAATATTATTGTATGAATGAGTAAATATCCATATCTTAAGCTCTTGTAAATAAGTAACAATTTTTACTATACATGACAATGCTGAAATAAATGTTCAAGTGATGGCTAGGTCATTCACAGAAAAGAAAATACGTTCTTAAATACATGGGAAAAAATACACTCACATACACTAGTAAACAAAAGAAAAATGGAAAGATATTATTTATGACTATTAAATTGGCAAAGAATCAATAAGCAATTAGCAAAGACAGATGAGGGAGAGAGAACCTCAAATTTAAAAAGATTTGATAGATACATCAACCAATGACAAGGTATGGGCCTTATTTGGATATTGATACTAAAAAGAAATTATTATATGAGACAATGGAAGAAATCTGAACACTGATAACATTAGGTATGAAAAGGGCATTGTGTCTTCTTTTAGAGACACTAAAATGTAAATGGAAGAAATGATATGTTGCCTGAATTTTCCTTCATAATAATCTAGTGTAGGTGTACATAGGGTAGAGGAAAGTACATGGGGATCTTAAGACTAGCCATGAGATCATTCTTGAAGTTAGATGATGGGTACAGTACATGGGCCTCATTATGGTTTTCTTTGTATTTCTATGTGTATTTGAAAATGACTTTTTAAAAATTAATAATTGAAAATATTTTAACACTAAAAAGTGGTGAGGTTAAAAGGAGAAAGGGGTTCTTTTCTTACACTGCTGATGGGAGTTAAAATTTGTACAATTATAAGGGGAAGGGGGTAATTACTTGGCAATATATAATAGAAACTTCCAATTCTAGGAATTTATCATATAGGTAAAGAGACATGAGGACCAGGACAATTTGCTCACAGCAGTATTACTTATAATAATAAAAGTTTATTAAACAACCTAAATGCCTAACAAGAGGACATATTAAATCAGCCACGGTTAATCTAACCAGGCTTTTAAAAACACATGTGTGTTTTAAATAAGAACAATGCAGTTGGTCTAGTAAGTGCTTTTTAAAGCACCAATAAAATATCCAAACTCTATAGCATTTAGTATTTTTGAAATTTAACAACAAAAGCACTTGACATTATGAAAATACAGGAAAAAGTCAGTGACACATATGTAAGCTTAAGATGAATGAGACACATTTGACTCATATTTTGCTTGAGTTAAATTTTATTTTGAAAATTGGTTAAGAATACCATTTATAACAATTTTAATAACTATGCTATCTGGCCATTGCTTCATGTCTTTAGAGATGCAAACATAAATTTCTCTATTTATACTTTTTTTTAAATGGAGTACTTCAATATTCTAAGACAAAGAAAAATAAATATTTATAAGTGGACTCACTTCATACCCCCCTTCCCTGTTATTCATCTTTGACTCTCTTCATAATGAAAACAACACACATAATTCATGGAATGAACAAGATAAACAGGTAAGCTATAAAATCATTTGAATATTAAAATAACAAACTAAGAACAAAACATAATAAAAAAACCCACCTTCTGATACATTATCAAAAGGAAATACATACATATAAAATGTAACACGACTTCAGTAGTGTTTCCTTTTGAACATGTTATAAAAAAGAAGTAAGAACCAAAGAAATATTTGGTCTTGCTGTTGATAAGGATAGTCTATGCAATGACACTGTAAGTGAAATATAGATTTTTAAATAAGGGATAATGACCATCATATAGCAGGTGGTCAGCATTTCTCAATCTTCGTGTTAAAACTCTACTTCCTTTCCAACATCTTGAATACATTATAAAGAAGCAAGGCCCAAAAGGTATGAGAGAATCTGAAAAAATTTTTAAGTTTTCTTTCCAAAGATCTCAGTTAGGTCAGTTCTAATGGTGATAATGCTTTATTAAGAGAAAAAGAATACAATATACATATATCTTCAACTTCTCGGTCATCTAAATGTAAAGATATAGGAAACCTAATAATTGAGACCTAGGTAATTTATACCAACCTCTCTACTGAAGGCAACTAAAAACTCTGGGCCAAACTTAAAAAACATATGCTCGAAGGCACAGGAGAGCTAACAAGACTGTGAAGAATTATAGGCAAGTATCAGGAGGAAGCTGAAGACTCAGGAAAGTACTGTTTGCATTTACAGCTGTTTTCCCTACGAGGTTATTGGCTGATGCTGGAGGAGGTGGCAGAAAAGCTTAGAAACATTGTTGAGAGCCTTATAGGACTGGGATGCTGGAACTGGAACTTAGGGCTTACTGGAGGGAGTTCTTCATACACCCTCCTTGCTTTGCACTGGGGTCCTGAACGGCTAATCTCCAGAGTGCGAACTAGGAGCAGGCAGGCCCTCGCAGAAACTGCAGTTCAGTTTCAAATGATCTCAGTCCCTAAAACTGGACTGAAACAATTTCAGATTGCTAATGCCACCAGGGGCCTGGAATAAGCAAATGTAAATCCTCTCTGAGAAAAACATTATTATCAGAAGCCTCAACGGATTTCTATAAACAATTCTGCAAATACATGTGTGATGCACAAAAATTAGCATGCATTCAAGGAAATAAGACCGCGTAAAAGAGAACCAGGAGAAAGAGAATAGAAACAGACTCAGAGGGTTCCAGGCTTGGAATTCTCAGACACAGACTTCACCCACTATATTCAACAAGAGTTTTTGCAAAGAAATGGAAACTACAGAAAGAATCAAATGGAAATTCTAGAACTGAAACAGAACTGAAATTGAGAACTTGATGGATTTAAGAACCATATGACACAGTTGAAGAGAAACTATAGAATATGTGAAAAGAAATCTCCTGGAAGAGAAAAAACAATGAAAAGCAGGAGAGTAAAAGGCATAGATAAGACAATGAGAAAGCACCATGCAATATAATTGAAGTCCCATAAGTAGAGATGACAACAAAAGTGGCAGAAGCAATATTTGAAGATATAATGGTTAAGAACCTCACAAAACTGGTGAAAAATAATGCAGAGACAAATTCAGAGTTCTGTGAACCCAAGTAAGAGAAATAGAAATAAAATTATATCTAGACACAATATAGCTAAACTACTAAAATTCAAAGACAAAGAGAAAAGATTTCAGGAAGCCTGAAGAAGTAAGGTTATATTCAAGTGAACAACACTTAGAATGAAAGCTGACTTCAACAGCAACAACAAAAGCCAGAAGATAATGAAATGATATCTTTAAAGTGCTACAAGAAAAGAACACTAAACGAATTCTATACCCAGCAGAATAGTCTTCAAGAAAGTAGGTCAGAAAAATATAACTTCAGATGGATAAAAACTAAGAAAATGCAACATCAGCATATCCACTATAAAGGAAATGCAAAAGGTTCTTTAGATGAAAAAAAATTTTCTTGGAGGGAGATGCAGAAACGCTAAAAAAATGAAGAACAACAAAAAGAGTAAATATGAATACTGACTGTATACACAATAAAAATAATACTGTAGTTTGATATATAGAAAAATAAAATACATTTTAACAATGTATATGGGTGTGTGTGTGTGTGTATATATATATGTATATATCTTGAGGGGAGGGATTAATGTAATTAAAGAATTTAATGCTTTTAGCAGTGAAAAGAGGGTTATAGTAACAAATGGTTACTTTGATAAACAGACTTTGATAAAGCAAGGATACATAATATTACCCAAGGGCAACTAAAAGAATATAAAAACAGTTATAGCTTCCAAGCTCACAGAAATGAAAAAATGAAATATCAAATATTACTCCATCATTTCGAAGGAAAATTCAAAAGAAAAGGAATTTAGAATAAGCAGTACAATTAGAAAGCAAATCACAAGATGGTAGAGTTGAACACAAATATCAATAAAATCATCAAGTATAAAAATAATATAGTTCAACTAAAAGATAAAGACTGAATAAGAACAAAAAGCAAAACCAACTTATGCACGTGCTGTTTATGAGAGACACGTTTAGAATAAAAATTATAGAAAAATTCAAAGTGAAAGAAATGGAAAATGATAAACATCAGGCAAAAGAAAAGTGGGGTTGCTTCATTAATATTAAACAAAGTAAACATCAAGTTAAAAAATTACTAGAAAAGCATTTTGCAATAAAAGATGTAACAACTCTGAAATATACAGGAATAATAATACAAATTCAGTATATAGAAAGCAAAAGTTGACAGAACTATAAGGGGAAACGGGTGGCAGCAGAATGCTCTCTGCCACAGAAAGATGCGCATGCCCTAGCCCCAGAACCTGTGAATATGTTATAGTACATGGCAAAAGGGATTTTGCAGATGTAACTGAGGTTATGAAATTTGAGATAGGGAGATTATCCTAGATTACCCAGTGGACCCAGTCTAATCATACGAGCACTTAAAAGCGAAGAACTTTCTCTAATTACAGGCAGGAGAGATGAGGCAGAAAGGAAGGACAGAGAGATCTAAAGCATAAGAATGACTTGACCTGCTTTCGTTGGCTAGGAGATGAAGTGATGCAGAGGGTCATGTGATAGGGAATATGGGTGACTTCTAAAAACTGAGTGCTTGCTTAGTTCCAGGTACTTTAGCAACTTTGGACTTGCTTGGAATTCAAGCTGCCTGGCCAACAGTCAACAAGAAAACAGAGACTTCAGCCCCACAACTCCACAGAACTGAATTCTGCTTAAAACCAGAATGAGCCTAAAAGTACATTATCCCCTAGAACTTCCAGGTAGGAGTCTCCACTGGCTGACTCCTTGATTTTTAGCCCATGAAACTCTAGGCAGAGCAACCAACTGAGCCTGCTAGACTTCTGACCTACAGAGCTCTGAGATAAACTTCAAAGGATTAACATCATACAAAGTATTTTCTCTAAATAAAATTCAGTTAAGCTAGAAATCAATAACCAAAAAAAAAAAAAGACTAGAATTTGCCTTAGCTTTTCAATATTAAGAAATGCTACAATGGTCAAAGAATAAATTACAATAGAAATCAGAAAATATTTTGAACTGAAAAACAATGGAAAATCAGAACTTGTGGGATGAAGCTAAAGCTGCGTTTAGAGAGAAATCTATTTACATAATGAATAAATTAGAAAAATCAGGTGAAAATTAATAAACATTCATCTTTATCAGTTAGAAATAAAAACAGAACCATAAACTAGTGAAAGTAGAAGAAAAAAATAAGCGTAGAGATAAGAGCAGATACAATGAACTAGAAGACAAAATCCACACTGAAACAGAAAATAAGCATACAAGAGGAAAAAAAACACAAAGCAAATATTTGAATGACAGTTCTTCCAGGAAGGGATCATACTAAAAGAAAGAAAATGAAAGACACAAACCTATAGAGAGTTTGCCTGATAACTCTCTTAAAATCTACTGACAGTTAGCAATAGTTACTAACAGAAACTGGGTAATTTCTGGACATCAAGTGATCTTCCAACAGAAAAATAGTAAATTCTACACTGTTAGTTGATCTCAAGGACATACAAGATTATTATGTGTTAGAGAATATAATATTCTTAATTATAATCATCAGTTATTAATAGAGGTTAAATTCTAAAGAAGGGTGGAAATAAATTATTTAATCAAAAACAGGTAAAATAAAATTAATGCTAGAGTCATTTAAACCATCAAGCATACTTACTCTTACACTTTTGAAAGATGCTGGTTAATTAAAGTGATTCTTAAGTTAATTTTCCCATTAATTCTCACAAAACAGCAAATCTACTAAAAAATTAACTGTCTTGTTGTTTGATATTATAACAGAGGCTACTCCTTAGAAATAAAGTTTATTTATTTACTGAAATAAAAGCTATACTTACAAGGAGGAGACTGAACTGGTCCAAGTTGTGGGAAGGTCATAAGAATAGAAACCCCTGGTAGATCATTTTGCTTTGTATGTTCAGTAGTTTGGTCAGCCCAAACCACCACTTTCTTCCTCTCGACCAAATGTTCAATTTCTTTGAAGTCAGACTCAAAAGCAGCATTTAACAGCCCAGATTCTTTTAAAGCACAATACTGTTTTCTTAGGGCTGGAAGTAAAGCATTCAATACTCTACATACAAAAAGTGACAAAAGAGAGATAAACACTAAATTTTAAATATATTATTACAGTTCTATGTAACATCCAAAGTATTCGCAGATGATTAAAATGGTTCCCTGTGCATATTTTCCTTAAGAATATTTCAATCAAATATTTCCACATACTCTTAATACGTTAAGTATAGAGTGGACAGAATCTTGGATGAGAATTACAAGCACCGGGCTGTAGTCTCAGTCTTCATTTGCTTCTATGTGACCTGGACAAGGCACTAACAGAGGATTCTCCTCTGTAACATGGGGTACAACTGGACAGTCACTACTTTCAACAGGGGACTGTTTTCAGAACTAAATGAGTTAAATTCATATAAAAGCTTTCTGCAAAGCATAATGTGATTCACAAAATCAAAGATATTGTTTTTATTGTTACTAAATGCCATGAGATTGAAATGAAATATTAATATACTCTAAAATGATAAGACTCATCTTAGCCATGTAAGATTTAAAAAACAAACAAAACTCCATTTTCCTTGAAGCTAGTTCCTCAAGAGCTAACACAATGGCTTTCAATGCCATTCAAAGAACAAAATTGCGGAAAAGTATGGTGGGTATGGGAAATTGATGTGGCACTGAATTCTTAGCTCTGATTCAGAATCTAGCCTGTCATTGTTAAGCAGAGCAGTACTAAATGTATTTTTGTATGTACTAGACCTCTATGTAGAGTGTTCACTAAAGAAATGCCACAGCTAAAAAGTTATAAATGATTCCTAAATTTTATATCAAGGAAGATAAACAACATGAATAATCTTGAAATGACTTAGTCCTAGTGTTCTACATGACTCATAACATCCAGGAGAATAGAACATTTGAAATATGGATAGGGAAGTGGGAAAGGAATAGGCATTAATTTTAATACACAAGAAAATAACTGCTTTATTATCCAGGAATCTTAAATATTTAGATAGCAGTACAAATAAATTGTTTGTGACATTTTCCTTTTTGGTGATGGTGTGGAGTACTCCATTCAATAAGCCAAGTAGGTAACAACTGTTGGGAAAATTCATTAGTCAGAAAGTCCATAAAAACAATTATTGACTGAGCACCTATACTAATCAGGTGCTGCGCAGAGAAGAGTTAACATAGCAGGCCTGAAGTTCCCATCGTAGGAAAGGATTGTCAGTAAGGTGGTCCTTGGCTGGCATCTTGAAACATGGATTCTGAGAGGGTTCTGATCATTTTCAGGACTATTAAGAGTGGCTCTCCGTGTTTAAATGGTAGGAACAACGTGGTCTACACTGAACAACTGCTTTCCTTTTGTAAAGTCTAGAATTTTGGTCCATGCTAGGCAGAGGGTACCTATGCAACCAACCCCTAATAAATGTCGGCCTTAATGGGATTTCAAAGCAGACAACAATTCACATGTGTCATTATAATGTTTTGCCAGGAGACTTAAATATATCCTGCGTAGGCCCACCGGACGAGGACACTTGAAAGCTTGCAATGGATTTCCTTTGGACTTTACCTCATTCACCTTTTCCTTTTGCTAATTTTGTTTTGCATGCTTTTACTCCAATAAATCATAACTATAGGATCAAGTATATGATGGGTTCTGTGAGTCATTCCAGTAAATTCTCAAACATGGAGGTGGTCTTAGGGACCCACATTAATTATATATGCATCTCTGCATGTACGTATGTTTGTTTGTATATATATATTTATGCATTCATTCATTTTAAAATTTTTGAACCCAATACTGATATATATTGCAAAATGATCATCACAGTAAGTCTATTTAACATCTGTCACTATATATTGTTACAGAATTATTTTTTCTTGTGATAACTTTTAAGATCTACTCTTTTAGCAACTTTCAAATATGCAATAATGTTTATTAGCTATAGTTGCCATGCTGTACATTACATCTCCATGACTTATTTATTTTATAACTGGACGTTTGTGTTTTGTGATTCCCTTGACCAATTCCCCACCCTCTCACCTCCAATACTCCACCACCAGTCTGTTAATCTGTATAATCTATTCTCTGTATCTATAAATCTGGGTTTTGGTTTTTGATGCAATGAACACAGGTGTGTATATATCTTTTTGTGTTGGTGTTTTCATTTTCTTTGGATAAAAACCCAGAAGTGGAAATGCTGGATTATATGACAGTTATTTTTATCTGTCTCTATTTTCTACTCAGCGTTTTATGGTTTCAGGTCTTACGTTCAAGACTTTAATAATCCACGTTGAGCTGATTTTTATGCATGGTATAAGACAGAAGTCCAGTTTTATTCTTTGGCATATTGCCTCTCTTTTTCTTGGTGATTCTAGCTAAAGGTTTGTCCATTTTTTGTTTTTAACATTTTTTATTGATTTATAATCATTTTACAATGTTGTGTCAAATTCCAGTGTTCAGCACAATTTTTCAGTCATTCATGGACATATACACACTCATTGTCACATTTTTTTCTCTGTGATTTATCATAACATTTTGTGTATATTCCCCTGTGCTATACAGTGTAATCTTGTTTATCTATTCTACAATTTTGAAATCCCAGTCTATCCCTTCCCACCCTCTACCCCCCTGGTAGCCACAAGTCTGTATTCTCTGTCCATGAGTCTATTTCTGTTCTGTATTTATGCTTTGTTTTTGTTTGTTTGTTTGTTTTTGTTTTGTCCATTTTATCTTTTCAAAGAACCAGCTCTTGATTTCACTGATTTTTTTTCGAACTTTTTAAAATTTACTTTTTATTTCTTATTTTACTTATTTTCATCTATTTCACTTATTTCTTTCACTTTGTTATTTCCTTCCTACTACTAACTTCAGGCTTTGTTCTGTTTCTGTTCATCTCAAGATATTTTTTAATTATGCTTTTGATTTCTTCTTTGATGCACTGACTGTTCAGTAGCACATTGTTTAATCACTTATTTGTGAATTTTCCAGTTTTCTTTTTGTAATTATTTCTAGTTTTATATCACTGTCATCAGAAAAGATGCTTAATATAATTTCAATCTTCAATCTTCTTCTGTTAAGACTTGTTTTGTGGCCTAAGATATGATCTATCCTGGAGAATATCTTATTTGATATTTGAGAAGAATGTATATTCAGTGGCTTCTGTATGGAATGTTCTGTGCATATCTGTTAAATTCACCTGGTGTAACATGCAGTTTAAGGCGGATGTTTTCTTATTGACTTTCTGTCTGGATGATCTATCCACTGATATAAGTGGGATATGAAAGTCCCTTACACTTACTGTACTGCTGTCTATTTCTCATTATGCCTATTAATATTTGCTTTATATATTTTGGTTCTCCTATGTTGGGTGCATACATATTTACAAATGTTATATCCTCTTGCTGGATTGACTCCATGCATCATGATGCAATTTCCCTCTTTGTCTCTTATTACATACAGTCTTTGTTTTAAACCCTATTTTGTTTGTTGTAAGTATAGCTACTCTAGTTTCCTTTTGGTTTCCATTTGAATGGAATACCTCTTTCCATACCTTCGCATTCAGTCTGTGAACGTTTATATGTCTGAAACGAGTCTCTTGTAGGCAGCAATAGATAGCCACTCTACGTCTTTTGATTAGAGCATTTAGTTCATTTACATTTAAAGTAATTATTAATAGATATGTACTTGGTGCCATTTTGTTAATTGTTTTCTGCTTGTTTTGTAGTTCCTCTGTTCCTTTCTTCCCCTCTTTTTCTATTCCTTTGTGGTTTGATGACTATCTTTAGTGTTAAGCTTAGATTCCATTCTCATTATATTTTGTGTATCTACTAAAGGTTTTTGCTTGGCGGTTACCATGAGGCTTACATATAACAACTTATTTATAACAGTCTATTTGAAGTTGATAACCACTTCCATTTGAATGCATTCTAAAGGTTTACATTTGACATTTATCCCTCTGACACACATTTTATGTTTTTGATGTCATATTTTTATCTTTTTATCTTGTGTACCCCTTAAGTAATTATTGTAGTTACAATAACTACCTTTTTCTTTTAACTTTCATACTAGCTTTGTAAGTAATTAATCCACTATTTTTACTATATATTTACCTTTATCAGTGAGATTAATACTTTCATATTTTCTTGTTAATAATTAGTGACCTTTGTTTTCAGCTTAAAGAAGTCCTTTTAACATTTCTTATAAGGTTGGTTTAGTGATGACAACTCCTTTAGCTTTTGTTTGCCTGGAAAACTCTTCATCTCTCTTCAATTCTGAATGATAACTTTGTTATGTAGTTTTCTTGACTGAAAATTTTTTCTTTAAGCATTTTGAATTTACACTAAATCTTTTTTTTTTTTAACCTCTACTCTATGAGCTCAGGCTAAGAAGGTTTATCACATCTACTATTTGTTCTTATTTAAGCCTTTCAAAATTGTTATAAAGAAAGTTTAAATTTATTTTGACATATAACAAAATGAAGGCTTACTGAGGTTAAAAAAAATTATGCAAGGTTATTGTTAATATAAACTAGAATTGAAGACCAACTCCAAAACTCATGCTCTTACTATTATGTTGAATTGCCTCTGTAATGCTTTGGTTCACCAATTTTCTAAATAAGTAAGAGTTAGAAATCTTTCTGCCCATTTTGAGGCAAAAATTTACCTTATATGTATTAATCTGTTTGTCTGATACATCAAATACAGTATGGTTAAAATAATTTTTTTGATAACTCCTGCAGCAGGTGTGAGTGCAAGTTAATGAATGTTCAGTGTCTGCTGTAGGCATAGATATAGAAAGTATGAGGAGTTCAGGGGGAGCTTCTGTCCCCAGGATAGTTTTTCCCTAAAGTTTTTCCTTTCCATTTTCTTCTTTTTAAAATAACTATGCTAATATAATTTCCCTTAAATTGAAAGAATGGAAGATTAATTACCAGTTATTTGAGAACACTAGAAGAACTCCAGAAGAATTTTACACTGGCAGAAAGCCCTTAGAGAAATAAATTTCTCATTTTTACAGAGCATGAAAGTGACACCTAAGAAGTTGACTGATGTATCCAAGGTAATAAAATAAAGATCAAGTTATACCTTTTTAATATTATGTCTCAAAAATTAAAAAATGTTACTACTGAGTTAGTAGAGGGAGCATGAAAAAGCTACCAGAGCATCACTTAAAATTTGGGACACTTGATGTTAAAAAAACATACATTTTTAATAACTTTATTTTAATGACAGCAAAAAAATCATTCTGGAATTAGAAAAAAAACCTGGCTACTTAAAAATTCAGTTGGTATTAATAGTAATTGTTTCTAAGAGGGGAAAAGGATGGCCAGAGGACAAGCAGAAGAGACTGCTATTCACTGTAGAGGCATTTTTTGAATTTTGTATTATATGACAAATATTACATGAAAATTACAAATTTTTAAAGAAAAATGCTTTTGAAACTATAAAGCACTGTTAAAAATTAGTTAGAAGAAAAGAACCACAGTTTTTATACTTTCTTAGTGTTTTTTAACTCTGCATGCTTTCTGATACTGGCAAACACTTAAAAAATACTATATCTTATACTAGATAAAACTAAATTTTCTGGCAATGAAAAACTGAACTTCTATGCTTCAGTTTATTTAGATCTACAGTGTTAAAATTTTTAGAATAGGTAAATCCATGTACTTACGCCTCAGTCTGCCTGTGTTGCTGTTCTTGAAGACAAGCTAGATCCATCATATGTTTAATTTGGGCTTTCAAATCTTTGTTCTGGAGGTGCAAATGGTGACAATGAAGTTCTTTACTGAGTTCCTGGAGAAAATAATATAAACTATACTTCAGATTCCTTTAAAAATGTTAAACTCCAATCAATTTGAATAAACCTTACTTTATATTGGTATCAATAGTTTTAATTTCCTTTCATATGAAATAGTGTATTTAAAAACAATTTGAAAAACTTAACTGTTCTGATACAGGTAGTCTATAACTTACAAATGAGATTAAGCTTCAAGTTTGCTCAGAAACTGAATGTCAGGAACTCAGAATAATTTTATTATAATGACAGTTTCTTGGTTTATCCAACTTGTTCATAATACTGTGAAAATACATGAATATGGCCAGTTTGGCTTAAATGTCACTTCTTCAGGAAGGCCTTCTCTAAGCATTACATTTAAAGATGGCCACTGTCTACCCCCAATAGTCTCTGTCATAGCAGTGATCAATAACAGTTCCATTTATTTATTTGTTTATAGATTCTCTGTACTAGAATGTAAGGTTCACCATGAGAATAGGGGCTGTGTCAAACTAGTTCAGTGTTACAGCCCTAGTGAACAGTGTCTGGAGATGCATGCAATAAAAATTTCTTACCTTCACCCAATCTTGGTATAAGCTTCATCCTAGAGCAAAAGTGTAAAAACATTTTTGTAGGCTCCCATTTCCTAAGCCTCATGTGCATAGGCCCAAATGTTCCCTAATCCACCACCTAAAATTACTTGATGTTCTTTTTTTTTCAAATCTACTAAATTTTAAGTATGGAAAACATCAGCTAAATGGTTACATTAAAATATGAATGGTAATAATCCAATAGCATTCTTAGACTCTCAAATTGGGAAAACTTTAGTCAATAAGATAAACGGGAGTGAAATGTCTCACACACTGTTAGGAGCTGAGACAAAAATTCCATAAGCAGCGGAGTTGTGCCAAGAAGCTTCTTCCTATGGATAATTCCCATAATCCATGTTAGGTTTTCAATATTCCTTCCCAACCTGCAGCTGGCCATAGATTTGCTATAAGCTTAAAGTTACTATTTGTTTTTCTTTTTTGTAATACTTCCTATGCCAGTGATAGGCACTATGACAGGGAAAAGAATGTAATTCTGTGTGTCTGAGATATATTAAAGTTGAGGGTTGTTTATTCACATGATTCATGATTATATTTCAAGAAATACAGCAAGTATTTTAGAGAAAATTCTCTTTAGGGAGTCAGGATAATAGAGTTAGAGCATTGGCCTATGAGTCAGGTGATTTTAGAGACGGCTCAACCATGACACAAATGCTACCTTAAACCAAAAATATGGTGTTTATGGAGATCAGTTTATTTGACTAAAATTTAAGAGCTTGACTCGATGATCTCTTTAGTTTCTTCCAGTCAGAAAATTCAATGATCCTAAAAGTATGAACGTATTTGACAAATATTCTATCTTTTCTTTTTAAAAAAATTCCTTCTTTATATACTTTCTCTGATACTGCTTTATCTCCTCAAATCACTCTTAAAGAGGTAAGCCTTGATTATATAATTATTTTAGTCAATAATAGGTCTTGGCTAGCTTGTCATCTTTGGAAAACCAAGTTTATAATTTGAATCTTTTCTTGTCTTGATACAGTAATGACTGAATCTGCCTGGAAAAGCATGGCGTATTATGAAAGCTACAAGTACGTTAGTAATAGCTGAAGCAAGGACTATAACGAGAGGTGATATATAAAACTTGAGAGGTATCCGGGTGCCATGTGAGGCCTGGGAAATCATCATGGAGACTTTACACGAGGGAAAAAGCACTGAAGAGTGAGATGATCAGTTACCTTTTAGAAAGCTCATTTTGGTTGTGGTGGAGAGAATGAACTGCAGTAGAATATGAAAGGGAACATCAAGACCAAGTGTAGCAGCCAATAATGGGGGCTGGGAGTCTGAATTAGGGTTGTGGTGGTGGCAGGTGCAGAGAACTGAATACATTTGAGAGGTTAAGATTACAGTAGATAACACATAGTCTCTAACAAAGAAGTGGAACGTTATAGATAGGTGAAGCAAACCAAAAACTACTATAAATTCAGCACCTGCTACCTTTTCAAGAGAACCAGCTCTTGTGCACCAAAGGAGAAACATTTGTTTGGCCAGGGCATCAGCTGTTTTCTCTGAAAACTTACATCCAGAGCATGGCCTGCATACTCTCCTAGTACTCTGGTGGAGGCTGTCACCTTCCATGATGAGCCTCCTCAGCTTTAGATGCCTCAGATGTAGCATGGGATTTCAGAAGTTACCTTTCGTAAGCCCAGTTATTCCCTATTATAATTTATTGATTAATCAGTATCTTTTTTGGTTTACTTCTTTTAAGTCAGGTAATATATTATATAATCTCAAGATGAATATGACATTTTAAAATAAGTGAGCTTTACTGCATTCTGTTGATTCTTATTTTGTGGTTGGCTATATTCCTTTGATAACTATGTAAGTTTAAAAAGCTAAAGCTCTAATCTGTTCTTAGAAACAATGATCAGTACATATATGAAACCTAAAAAAAGTGCAGTATATTGTATATGTGTATTTACATAAAGTATAATGTATATGCGTAGTCAAACTGTAATAACTCTACCTAATAAAACTGAAAAAGGAAATAAAATAAAATAAAATAAAATAAAATAAAATAAGTGTGCTTTAGTTTTATTCTAGAGTAGATATTCAATTTTGTATTAATGGAAAAATGACTTAAAAAAAAACAAAGCAAAACTGTATGAATGTGATCCACTCCCCCAATCTCCTACCTAGGAGAAGATCTATAAAGCTCTTTTGATCAGATTTTCAAAAGCATCTATGACCCAAAAGGATCAGAAACACTATTCTGCAGGCAAAACAGAAAATGAATTTTATAATGCAGCTGACTCTGCTGTACCCCTTTTATGTACACCTTTCTTTGGCTCTGGATATTTATGATGTTGTTGCTTAGAATATTATTAAACTATTATTTATCAACCATTAATTATGTATTAAGTGGTGCTATGCCTTTGTGTACAGCATTTCATTTAAGCTCATAATGCTTTCAACATATTTTAAAGATGAGAAATTAAGACAATGAAGTTAAATAACTTGTCTAAAGTCACACAATTAGATTAGTATTCAACACAACTATCAAATAATATCAACCACACTACCACCAAAGTCTATCCTCTTTCCCATATTTACATTCTCCCTGTAGGAAATATTCTAAAGCTTTGTCAATTAAGTTACATTATAAAATCTCATTACAGTATGCTTTGTACTATATTTAATTCCCAGTCTACTGAACTAACTGCCTTGCATGCTTTTATCAAGATATTTTGAGGATCTGTAGAATTACTGAGGTATAGATTAAGCTGTTGGCTGACCTCAATGAATCTCTCCACTAAAGAACTATTCAGTCTCTACCTTTGGCTTTCTTCTTAGGAGACAGAGTATCTGCTGCTCATTGCTCCTTTCACTGCCTTGAACTGTCATCACTGACTACTTCTGCTAGTCTTCCTCTCCTTTCAGTCTGAGTCTTAATGCCAAAAGGATGGCCATTTACATCCACTTCCCTAGTCATGATGCACTGGGTAATATCTCTGAATATTAATCATCACTAGCTGCATTCCTTTGTACTGAATATTTAATATTTCATTTCACCTGTATTTATTTTCAGTCTAGTGCTTCTCTAGAAATTTGAAGATTTCAGAGGACTAGACACCAATTAGCTAATATATAATATAGACTTTCAGAAAAGCATCATCAAAGTAAAGACTTTAGATGTTCCTCCTTTAAAAAGACAGAATATAAAGAAGTCATTGTTTTAAAGTGCTAGGTGGGTATTTAGAGGGGTGGAAGTATAGCTCAGCAGTAGAGTGCATGCCTGGCATGCACGAGGTCCTGGGTTCAATCCCCCGTGCCTCAGCGAAGGGGAAAAAAAAAAGTATTAGGCATTTAGATAAAAATTACTTTGAAGCAGTTGCCTGCTAGCTACTTATTCCATATTTATTTTCCCCTTCTTTCTTCTTAACAGAGCTCTAATTTTGTTCAGGATGCCAATGTGTCCAGCAAAAACACTCACCCTTCCAGATTCCCTTGCATCTAGGAACAGCCACATGACAATTCTAGTCAATAAGATATGTCTGTTAGGGATTTCTGGAAAAGTTTTTGCTTTCCCAATACAGATCTCTCTCTCCTCTTTCTTTTACTTTTCTTCTTTCAGCCTAAGTGTGAACTTAAGACTAAAGATGGAATAGTGATAGTGCAACTATGAAATGAAAAGTATAATGATGACACTGACGACATTTGGGAGGTACTATGTTAGGAATGAACGGCATACTTTCAAGAATAATTATTGTTAAGTGGGCAAAATATAGCCCTAACTGCTAAGGGCACTAAAGTCAGATTTTTACAGTGTTGTAGTTGAACACAATTCGGATGTGATTCAGCCATTAACCATCACTACTCATCACTACTCTTAATAAATATAACCTTTTGCCATTCTAGATGGAATCTCTTCAGTTCAGTACATAAACATACACACATACAGCTTTCAAACCAGCTTTCTTCAGCCATAATACAAACAACGCTGATGACATTTAAAACTATTTTTGCACAAAATATCAAGTATTAAACTTAAATTACCTATATGATGAAAACTCAAGTACAGTTTGAAATAGAATTACTTCATTCTAACCTAAGAGGTACCTCATAAAAAGATGCATTCACTTAAGAGTAACATTTAAAAGTAACTTTACTCTTCTGAAAGTACAGAAAAGGCAAATCTAGTAGGTAATTAGGAAGACAGAAGGTATCTTCAGTTGAAAACAGTAAAATGAGTCAATTAAAACTCAGGGAGATGGAGCAAAAGTTGTCTTGTGAAGGATATTTACTCAATAATGAAGACAATGAGTTTAAAGAGCTCAGCTCTTACAAAATAAATCTAAATATACAAACACATACATACCTTTGGAATATGACCATTCTGACCTAAGAGTCCCATTTCGGCTTCGACACGGTGGAGCCAATTAGTATTCTCATCAAATTGCTTCAATTCCTCCTCCCTCTTCTTCTCTAGGTAGCAGCGGCGAGTTTTCAACATTGCAAGTCTATGATCTCGTTTGCAAGTGGCCTGAAAAATAATGCATTTAATAGTCAACCTAATTTTTATGATATTTGATGTATGTGATATTATTAGTACAGTGGTATATTTCCTTTTAAGTCTGCTACCGTAGTCTATTAAATTAGGCTATACTTTTGTACTTAAAGCTATTTCTCCCTTGAAATCTCACAATAGCAGTGCTTGCAGGAAAATAGGAAATTGAGTTGTGAATCATTTTTATAAAATTACATGTTGAGAGTTTATGGCTTTAAGAAATACAGTGGCCAAACTGAAGAGTATAACTTTTTTTTTTTTGGTGCTAAAATAACATTCCTTTAAATGTTGTATTTGAAAGGTTCATACAAGGTCTGTTAAGTCCCATGATGTCCCTACTCAAAACAAAGCGGATACAAGTCCTGATCTTATTTTCCTTCAATTTGAAAGATATGAAGAAGTGAGGTGTTCAGTAATTCTGGTTTTGCTTCCAAGTCCTTTAGACTGCTATTGCAAATGAGAGAAAATGAGCTTATATCAGAGTGCTCATAAATATCTGATCATTGGTTCAGGACCCATAATGGGTATTCCAAATGTTTTTGGTGTTTCATCTGGACATAAATTGAGATCAAAACTGGCCTTCTAGTTTTTCACCCAGAGGGTCTTACATACTATCATGAGCACTGTGGGCCAGAACAGCTTGACGTCTCTGAACTTGCCTAAAGACACTGAACTCAATATCCATCAGATATGATAGCTGGTCCTGAGACAATAAATTCCCAAAGATTAGAACAAGCTCTTGAAGCTCATTTGGGAAGTAGGGAATATAAGAATGAAAAAAAAGCAGGAACTAGATTTGAACTTGATTAAAGATCTTACTCTCTTTAGGAGATTAAGTTTCTCTTACTATCTTTTAAAAAGATATGTTGACATTTTTGAGAAAAGTAAGCAGTAAAGAAATTTGGAAAAATATAAAACAATGTTACTCTTCTCACTAACCTCTTTTTGTTTGTTTTAGAAAATAATCAGTTATTTTTCATTAAAGTGTTACTCATGTTGTCATGCAATGGGTAATCAATTATTCTTTAATTAAAACATAAATTTATTTCTGTAAATCCCAGTTTAAATTTCTAATAGAATACTGGTAATGAAATCCACACAGACAAAAGCTCTTTGAGACCCTAAAAAAATTTTTTAAAGCAGAAAGAGGTCCTGAAACCTGAAAAGTTTAGAACCACTGATATAACAGAAGACAGAATATGTGGTTTCTTGACTTTCTTCTGCTATTCAGCAAGTGTGAAAACGTAGGTAAGTCAATCTCAGTGGGTCTTTAGTCACCTCATCTGAGAAAATGAACATAAAAGTATTGCACCAGCCTGAAGAAAGGCAATTAAATCAAATTATCTTTATTTTGCTTTAACATTTAGAAATGTTGTACCAAGTCTTAGAAATCAGAGCAGGAAATGATCTGCAGGTCTTATGGCAGTCAATATTTAATATCAAAAAGATTCCAACAGAAAATCTCAAAAAATCTACTTCTAATGTCCATTAATTGTATTCTCTATAATGGTTCTCTATGGGGACATTTTCCATCAGGGTAATTTCTATTGAATTACTGTTCTGAAATAAATAGCAAGTAAGTGTTTGGAAATAAATTCTAAAATATGTATGTTAAACCATGACATTAAAGTAAATTGTTTCTCATTAAGGTTTCTAAAAAGCTCCATATATTTTATTAACAAATCTCCAGAATACCACAAAAGGTCTTGAGTAAGAATAAACATATAATTCTAAAATTTAGGTATTAATTATTGCTTTGTGCTAAAGGACTACAATAAACTCATTATTTCACTAAAACTAATTTGCATATTATCTTTATACTACCATGAAATTACTTAGGAGCTTCACTTTAATACTAATCTAAGAGTCCATACTCTAGAGCCATTTATAGCTGAGTCAATGAGATTATTTTAGCAATTACGATAGTAAACCTCTTTGGAGGGTCCCAAACAGATATAAAATTTCTTGCCCCAGCAAGCAGTTTGGTAAAACTATAGTGCGACACTTCTGTGAGAACAAACAAACTCAGCCTCTAGATGGCTTCCTCTGTTTTTCAATAGTTTATAACGAATAAACTTAAGAGGTTTTATCTCCTTTGCTTATCTGGTCTCAAAGAACGGCTATACAAATTGGAACGTGGATTGAAATGACCAAAAGTAAAATATCATAAAAGGTAAGTGGGTTGAAAAAAGCAGGAGAAAAACATGCAAACAGAAAATAATTAAAGAAACCAGCCAAACCCATTCCTTTACTCTATGTCTTTTCTAAGTACACACATTCAAAATTCAATGCGGTAAGTCAAAGAGAGTAAAATAAACACTATTTAAATTATCTTGGGATTAAATAGACCAAACTCATTAATTGTATTAATATTCTAAGGTTCAAAAAATGGCAGTCTGATCCTAAGCTCTGGTAGTATAATAATCCTTTGCTTCAAAGAAAAGCTTCCACAATTTGGCTCACTACCCCTTCTGGATGTGACTGTCAAAAACTCCCAATATGGCAAATAGTCTTATATCATGTGCCATCTCCAATCTATTCATAGTGGTTAACTCTGACAACTTCAGATTCAGAGACAAAGAGTACTGCAATCAATCAATGATACAAGTAAAGGAGTGGGAATTCGCAGGAAGCATTGAGTATAGTTACGCACTTCCACACACACTGTCCTACAAATATGCTGTGCTCTGGTCAAACCGATGTCCTATTTAGAATACACTATTCTTTTTTATTTTTTTTTTCCCCACTGATATTCTCATGCAAGGCCCAGCGTAAATCTCATCTCTCCACCAAGAAGCCTTTCTTCACAACTGGAAGCCACAGTTTTCTCCTCTGAATAGCTATAACACTTAAAGTACTTATAGTACAGCCAAATGATCAAAAGTGCGGACTCTGAGGCCAGACGGCCAGAGTTTAATATTAGTTCAGCTATGTTAATTAGGTATATAACTCGAGATAGCTTGCTTGAATTCTCAGTTGCCTCTGTTGCTCACAAATGGTGATAATATAGGATGTACCACATAGGCTTGTTACAAATACTAAATATATTAACCGATGCAAAAGCACTTTGAAAAGTGTCTGGCACATAATTAATGCTCAATATTAGCTGTATTTATTGTTATACTACTACTGATGTGACAATCATATAGTGCTATGTCATTTTTATATAATTTCATTGCTCCAACTAGCTTTTAAATAATTGAAGCTTATATAATGTCTCTTACTTTTCTTTACCTCTATTGTGTCTAGCACAATGCTTTGCATAGAAACAAAAAGGTTCAAAAAAAGCTGGTGTCAAAAGTTGAGATGTTAAGCTAGTATTAACTTCTCATGACTAAATTTCTTGTTTTTTTCAAGAAATCAGATAATTGCACCTTCATATAATTGACATTTAATGGATACCTACATAAAATTGAAAAGAATTATTATCCTCATTGAAAATTACTCATTAATACATGGAATAATTAAGATAATATATATAATTATTAGAACATGTAATATAGTAATATTTCAGAATTCATTTAGTAAATATATGAAAGGGGTTCATTACAACAAACTGATATATTAAACATGAGATAGTCTGTTACTTGGAAGTCATGAAGATTATCAAAAATATTGGCAAAAATCTTGCAGTTCAAGAAAGTTAAAGTACAAACATAGCAATAAATCTCAAAGATATAAATTTCATTTTTCTTCTGCTCTAAAAGGATATGAGGAACATATTAAATGCATTTGAAAAACAAAATTAAAAACAAGTTTTCAGTATTCAATACATTATTAACTATAGGCACTATGCTGTACAGTAGTAGATCTCCAGGGTTTATTTGTCTTGCATAACTGAAACTTTGTACCCTTTGAGTAACACTTGCTGGTTTCCCTTCCCCACAGCCCCTGGCAACCACCATTTGACCCTACTTCTGAGTTTGACTTGTTTGGATTTTTCATATTAATGGTACATATAATGCAGGGTTTGTCCTTCTATGTCTGGCTTATTTCACTTAGCATAATGTCCTCCAGGTTCATCTATGTTGCAAATTGGCAGGATTTTCTTTCTTATTTTTGTAAAAGCTGAATAATATTCTATTGTTGTATACTTAAAAAATGTTAAGAGGGTAGATTTTATGCTAAGTGTTGTTATTAAGACACTATTATTAATAATAAAGAGGGTGGGAGGAAACTTTAGAAGGTGATGTGTAGGCTTATGGCATAGACTGTGCTGACAGTTTCACTAGTGTATATTATCGCCAAACCCGTCAAGTTGCCTACATTAAATATTTATGGGGCTTTTTTGGTATGTCATTCATATATACCAGTAAAGTGGTTTTAAAAATAAAGGCATTTTCAACAAGGCATAGCAAATGTATATTCAGTAAATGATTTACTAGTTTTATAATATAGTTTAACAGCTATTGATAAACTCATGTATTAATACATTTTTATTAACATCTTATAATTAATTTCTTAGCAAATCACATCTTTCCCATTTCATATGCTGAAGAAAACCCTAAAATGCTAGTTTTTTTAAAGCACTATTTAAAATTTGATGGCTTTCAGACATTAAAAAAAACATAAAAATTTTATGTATTGTTAACTTCTGGGAAAGTAGAAAAAGAAGACTCACTTGGGGCAGAAGTCTAAGTGGACGGGGAAGTTATTTACAAGAGGAAAGTTTTAACACGTAATATATAAATGCATCTCATGCATTACCTACATGGTTAAACTACATAAAATGCATAAAAACACAATTAACTTTATCATCAATGAACACCAAAACTAGAGGAATCCAATATTTTCAAAATGTTTATTTTTCTGATCTTTGATAATCTGAAGTGGCACATTTCCAAGTACACATTTTTTTATCCTGCTTAGAGCACATGTTTCTTGAATTTACATCCTATTGACATCTTATTAGCCCTGAAAATTCTAAGCCTTAAATTTTGTAAATTATCCTTTCCCCTAATAGATCTCCTTCAGAATATCTATTAGATAAATGGATGACTTTGCAGTCTATCTTTCATGTAACAACATCTTGTTCACATTTGCTACCTTTTTATAGTTGGCGTGATGTCCTCACATCTCTCAGTTCCCTATTTCTCTCTTTAGCTATATCTAACATGTGTAAATCATAGGGATAAGAGCACAGACTCTGGAGGCAGCTTGTTTGGAGATCAAATCATAGCTCTGACTCTATGAGCTCTGCGATTTTAGTCAGAATAACTTTTCTATGCCTTGGTTTCCTCATCTTAATTACAAGGATAATATCACATGTGTTATAGGGTTTTCTCAGAATTAAATGAATTAATGTATGTAAAGTGTTTAAAACATTGCCTAGTATTGTATCTATAAAGTGAAACTTTAAATTTCGGTAAATAAATCTTTAATTGCTGGAAGTTTCATTTGTTTTCTTCTCATATATATGTTCCTTTTTTTCTTTGATTCCTTTATTGTTAATTTTTTTCTTTGATGACTTTTTCATTTTTTAGTTTTTATCAGGTTGCTATAGTATATGAAGTCTGGGGATTCTGTCATATTTGCTAAGTCAGCTGACCTGCTTGTGGTGGATTGTTTCACCACATGTTTTGTAATTGTGGATAGGGAGTTCTCATTAGCAGTTAGAACTGAGGATCTATTTCACTAGATTGAGTTTGTATTGCTTCTGTCCAATTCCCTACATAGAAAATGATACATAGAAAATGTTAATTTCCCACTCTAGGGATTTGCTAAACAATGTATGGATTGTAGAAATTCAAACCTCAAATCCTATGAGGTGTATTTATTATGACAGTATTCAAATGAGATTTTTTTTTCTTACCCTAATCTTGGCTCCTTGTCTTCCTGTGCTAGTTGGTAAGATGTTTTTTTCCTGGTGCATTTCCAAAACGAAGGGTGAAGGCCTCTAAGGTTCCTGGCTTTATGTGGGGCTGGTGGGGACTGTTATTTCCAACTCCCTGTCTCCCTTGAGTCCCTTACCTAAGTAGTAGCATACATCAAAGCAGGGTAGTGAAAGTGGTCTGTGTATGCAGAAGGGGAGGGAAGTGCATTACTATATTAAATAATAAAACTGATTGGAAGTTGATCTGGGTGTTTTTTAGCACTCTGCAATGGAAATTCTATCAATGCCAGTGACAAAATATTCTTCCCTGGGGAAAAAAATATCCCATTGGTCTAAGTTGCAAAGTATTGCCTACATCTGGAGTGGACATTTCTCACTGCCCTACCTTGGTACCCAGCTCTTTCTGAGTGTGTTAACTTCTCATTCAGCTTCACTAACCCTTACAGAAGCAATTGTTGTAATTGTAACTGAGATTGTAGAGTTTTTTGTTTCCTTTTTGATTTTGACACCTAGGAATTTAATTTTTTTCTTGTACATTTAAGTATACAATTAAAACAATATTTGTTACATTTCCTCTAGAGGAATGTTTGTGGAGAATTGGTGACTGAATAACATATCCTGTTAAATTTCTGGAATTATAAGCCTCCATGTTTTTACCTTTTCTAAAATTTAATGATAAAGTTGTTAAATACCTTTTCTACTTTGTCTTCAGAACACATCATTTCTATTTGCTTATGGCACTGTTGTTGATAGAATGACTTAAGTTCATTTTCTTTAAGCAACATTTCTAACTTCAGATATTCTTGCCTGATTTCTTCTCGATTCTGGAACAAGCAGTTCAGAATTTCTTGAAATCTACCAAAAATAAAATACACAGAATCTCACTATCTTGTGACAGATAATACAAGTGTACTTAAACAGAAATATATGAACAAGAGCATATATTCCACCCATAGAATTAGAATCAGTGATAAACGGCAAATAGGTTAGACTGACTGTTTCTTATTAAATTACAAAAATGTTTGGAAAGGGTTATGAAAATTATTTTTATAACACTGGATTTCCCTCTCTCTCTCCTCCAAATAAGATCATGTTATTAAAAGATATAGGTATTATAAGGCCTCTAGTGTTAGTCATATACTGTATTTTGTTTACATAATCTACCTGCTAACCAAAAAGAAAATATTTTGTTTTTAAGGAAAGGATGGTAATCTGGACCTGCACTATCCCAATGAACAAGGCCCCAGAAGCAACACAGTACTGTGTGCTGTTTTGCTGTTGGCTCACTGTGTATAAACAAGCAGTGGGAGGGATAATCATATGGTGCCTCTATGGCCCCCTAGGGAAAGTGAGATAGTCAGTTTTTAGCTTCAGAACTTGTTACAGTGAAAACACACCATACGGTTAGGTACCCCCTACAGTCTGGCTAAGAGTCAGCTGACACTGCCAGGACCCAAAACATTCAAGTTTATAATGTGGTAAATCTAGAAAAGCCACTCCACTGTGCTTCCTCCAAAGGGCAATGCAGATATAGGGAATCAAAGTTGGGGAGTGTGACTCACATCTCCTCAAATGCATACAGACCTTAAGCGGATTCATTCTGATGAAAGCCCTAAATGGAACCTGCAATCCTGCATCCCCCAGGGTCAGCAGAACATTGGTCACAGCAATACTCTGATTTTATAAAAATATATTTACACTTTTAAGTAACAAATCAGGTCTGAGCTACAGAAACAGTATAAACAATTACACCTAGGCAAAATTCTCAAAGAAAGATTAGCTGTGAAGCTTTTAAAATAAAATGGTAACAAAGCAGATACACTTAAAAATAAATGTTCTTTGGCCAGAATTTTAGGTATATTTGTAAGAATCTATGGTAAAAACACTGACAATTTACGTCAGTAGTTCTTAATGAAACTCTGTTGGGAATGAATATAAACCACAATACATCGACTTCACTGCAGTTTTGTCAAACTGATAAATATTTCATAGGAAGTATGTACAGACATTGCAATTTCATTGTATTATATTACAACAATGCTAATGCCAGTAAATGATTTGATAAGTTATCTTTAGGTTATGCCCAAAGATAATTTCTTAGTTTTTCTGTAACATTTCACCCAAGGACATAGTTAAATATTGGTCAATTTTGAAATTTTATGGTCCAGACTTGTAGTTGGTGGTGGTTAGTGTTTAGGATGGAAGTAGTGGAATTAGTATCAAAGGTTTCTAGAGAGCTGTTTTTAAAAAAAAACTATCATTTGAAAAAAAAGAGTTCTAAGGGAATGACTAATAATAACTATTTTCTAGTCATTTAAAACATTCAAGTAGCTAGAAAACCAAAATCTTTACTAATAATCTTAAGTGACACGTGATGAACTCTAGACAATTTTCTTGGTATAATCACAAGTGAAGTTTTATAATTAGTCTTTATAAAGAACAACTGTACTTTCTTCTTATGCTTTTTTTGAATATTATGTTTCCAAAGACCTTTGATAGCAAATATTGCACATTCTTTCCTTTATTTAAACCTCATAAAAATGTTATTTCTTTAAAGACACTTGAAAATTCATGGCTTTAAACAAGTTCTATGTAACATTATATGACTGATATGATAAAAAGTATTTCATATATTTCTTTCAGAAGACAGATTTTTTTGAGAGAAAATGACAAAGGCTATGGGATACATAATTTTATTATTACCTTCTTTATAAATACAAGTAAGTTATTTAACCTGCTGAGTGAATTAAAACTTCAAGTTTTATTATTGGTCGGGTTGAAATGTGGAAAGTACCAAAGTTTATTTCATAGCTCAGGCCATCTCCCTTTGGAGACATTTTACCAGAAAAAAAGAGTTAATAATTTAAAGCCCTCAACTCTGGAAAAGTCTACTAACTGGTAAGGTTTTTAATTGGTAACAAGATCTAGTTAAGCAGCACTGAGCAATTCCATGTAAGCAATGACACCAAATGTGAGCAGCTGGTGACTGCTTTAATTGTCAAGAAGCTTGCATCAGCAAAGAGATATCTGGTTGCATGAGGACCAACACCATTTATGACTAACTAAATGAAATAATAATACAACAACTAATAATATATTAGAGTTAAAAGCTTTCTTTGTTAAGACTAGATGTATAATGAGGAATCAATTTTACTTAAGTTATTTTTTAAAAGACACTGTAAAATTGGTGGGATATAACAAAAAGCTTCACAAGACTATAAAATACAACAATTTTATCTTGACAATGGGCTGTTAAGGGGATTAACAGAAAATAATTTAAACACTTCAGAAAATCTCCGGTGTGAACAGAGTTCTTCTACTATAACAGTACGTGGGTCAACTTTATGCTATATTGTCATTGACAGAGAGAAATAACTGTTTAATTACTTCTTTTGGTTTCTGTAAAATGGGATAGTATGGGAGTAAAAGAATTAGAATTAAAAAGGGATGATAAATAGTTCTCGCCCTAATCTTACACTGATAATTGAGGAAACAGCACTCCATTTCAAATTTCAGAGTTGTTGTAGAGATCAGATGAAATTAACATGGGACTAAAAATCATCAAAACCTACAAAGCCAACTACAAAAATAAAGTATTATTATTAGAAGTAGTTATCTTAGCATCTGGGGTCAACTGAGGCAGAAGAAATGATTTTTTTCAAAATTAAGGATATTTTATGAAAACGTTAATATACAAATCCAGTTTTAAAAAGGTATTGTACTTGAAACTAGGTTTAGTCACTGTTGACTAGCCTTCCTCATGTACACTAAGACATCTTCTACAAACTCTAGAGTTTGTTCCAAAACACTGTGAATAATCAGTGGTTTAAGTTGTGGTTAGTTTTTCATATGAATGATAATAGAAAATTACCTTTGGAGAATGTTAAATAAGTTTAACTTTATTCAACTTTAATTAAAGTTGAACAGATTCCTTTAGTAACAGGGCCTCTTAGAGCTTTTAATATGCTAATATACTTCAGAAATCTCTTAGATTCCATAAGTAAGACATAATTTCCAAACTTGCTTGATCCAAGAATTTCTTACTGTCTTCTTAGAACTGCTCAAGATTCACAGCTTTTGAACTAGTGTCCCATCAGGACAACCTACAAATTGTCTAAGTTGCTTAGAAAAAAGGACTTGTGAGTACTGTATTACTAACAGCTTTCTTTTTAAATTTACCAGCTAAGAAGCTTAGAGGGAATCTATCAAATTTCTGCATCAATTTAAATCACTGAGAGATGTCCCTTCAAACAATTCACTGCTTAAACTCAGTAAGTATATTATTAAGAGTTACATAAAGTCAGAAAAGGGTAGATAGGATTTACATGAATCATATAAATAATGATAATGCCAGATGCAACTGCTTGAATGTTTGTGTCCCCTAAAATTCATATGTTGAAACCTAATACCCAAGGTGATGGTATTGGGAGGTGGGGCCTTTGGGAGATGATCAGGTCATAAGGGTGGAGACCCCATGAATGGTGTTAGCGCCCTTATAAAAGATCCTCCAGAGAGACCTTCCTTTCTTTTGGCTACATGAGGATGTGAGAAGTCTACAGCCTGGAAGAAGGCCTTCACTCAACCAAGCTGGCACCCTGGATCTTGGACTTCAAGCTTCCAGAAGAGTAAGAAATAACTTTTTGTTTGTTTGTTTATAAGCTAGCTAGTCTGTGGTATTTTGTTACAACAGCCAGAATGGAGTAAGACACCACAGAAGAAAAATATGAAATCTACTAAAAACTAATTTCATAAGTAACATACTTGGCTTTACTTTCTTCAACTTATACCTAAGTCTTGGTTCTTCTCTTTATCTGTATAATCACGACTAAATTACCTGATCTCCAAAGTGTGCAATATAAGACCAAACGGTGACTTCCTGAATTCACTTGAGAATATATAAAGACAAACAACAAATGGTGATGATACTGTAAAACATCAGACTAAATTTAAAGTTTTAAATATCTGACTAAATTTTTTAAGATCTTCAAAATGAGATCTTAACGTCATTTTTACCTTTCAATTTCTTTTTCATGAGGGTTTGAAATCATTAACTTTGCTTTGTTATTTTCATCAGTAATGGCTTTCTGTTCTTCATAGGCCTTTAGTTTTTCTTTTAACATTAAAATCTAGTAAAGAGAAACAGTAGTTAAAATACAAAACAAATTATTTGTCTTCATAATGCATGGCCACAGAAAAAGTTTAGCTGTGAAAAATAACTGAACAAGCCAGATTTCAATTGTAATAAGAAAGCACATCAAAGTTTTAGACAATAAAGATTGCAGAATCCCATAAATGGGGAACTGAGGGAGATTAGCAATAATGTAAAGGGCAGACATACCTCTTCCTTCTGTTGATTACAGATCTTTACATACTGAGTTATATGATTGTCGAGGTTAAGAACATTGCTTCTCAACTGTTGAAAAATAGAAATTAAGATTATGTATATATAGAGATAACAATCACAGAGTTATATACACAAACAAAATGGCATTATATTTTCATTAATTCAGTTCTCTATAAATTCAGAATTTGTGATGATTATGATTATGTGACAATCGTGATAAATTATGCTGATGTTTAAAATCTATGACAAGAGGATATGCTGTGGACATTAGCACATCAATAATATAAATGAAATTATAAAGAAATCGCCTTACTATCTGAAAAAAGGTACTTTTAAGAACTTGCAAAGCATTCACTCACATTATAATAAAAATTGCCCACTGTCTTTATCTTTTCCCCTCACTTCTAAGAAACAGGTAATTTTAATTTCCACCCATTTGTAAGTTCAAGTTGTTTTTAATGAGTTCTTAATACATTTTATCCTTTTTATAAAAGGATGGCCCTCTTGGCAGCTATGGAACAGTGGAAAAAATATTCAACATGTAATCCAAATACTTGATTTTGAGGCCCTGCCCACTTCTCACTGAACTTAGAATTTAACACTTAAAAACTCTGAACATGTGATTCCTCAACTGTAAAGTAGAGGTAGAAATGACTTCTTCAATGGGTTGGTGTAAGGATTGCATGAAAAGCCTGGGTGAAAAACTTTTGTACATCCATATAGTACAACCTTTCCCAATTTATTGTACAAACAATATATAAACATTTCTCTAAGGAAGATAACAACCTCCTTATCTTCATGCAATGGGAGTAGCAGAAGGGTAAGTGGGAAGAGAAGCCATCACATCAGCTGAACTCCCGTTCTATTCCAACCCTGAGATCCTGTGATTTTACACATACATCATGTTTAACTTAAATTGTAAAAAATTACCCCAAACTACTGGCAAAATTACTGAGCTAATCAATCATGATTATATTGCTGGAGCTACACAGACTGGTTACATCAGTATCATGAGCGTGGAAATAATTTTTAAAAGGCTATTTACTTTACAAACTGAGGCAGATACTGTATCTGCTTTACAGATGAAGTAACTAAGGTTCAGAGAGATTAGCTAACATGCCCCAGATATTCAGGTAGAACGTGTTGGTGCTGGGCTAGGCAGAGCCTCAGCCTTGGCTGCAACTGATGTGTTAAAGCCTTCAGCAATTACTCGAGCTGCCATCAAAATATCACATGCCATGATGTGAAAAGAGTTAGAAAGAAAGGCACTAAAGCATCCTAGCTGCCCAAAGACTAAATGTAACAGTACCTCTTATATATGTAATCAAGATGCTTAATGGTTTAAGTGTCTCAGTTAATACTCAATTAATGAGGTTAGTAAACACATTTCTAACTGTTTCCTAACTCATTAGTAGAAATACAACTCTAATATTTTGCTGGAATTATAGAAAAGAAGAAAATGCACCCAATATCCTTACAACAAAGGCAGAGAAAACACTTACAGAAGATTTAATGTCCTTTGCACGGTTAGCATACTTAAGAGTGTTATATGTGTCATCGTAGAACACAGAGGAAGGACTAACAGCAGCTATCATTATAGTTTGACAGTTTCCTCCAAGAGAATCCTTTAACAAGCGAGTGAGCTTACTATTTCTGTAAGGAATATGCTGATTCTTCCTCTGAAAGAACAAAAAAAGAATTCTTATGTCATTTTCCACATTCAAATACAAACCTGCTACCATTTCACTATAAGAATTTAAGCACTGCCCAACTTTTTCCAGACCCATGATATAATTAGTGACTGAAACGATGATAATGAATCTTATGAGACAATTCAGTGAATATATAAAACAAATATCCTAGTGAAAAACTGTATCTCCATCTGATTAAATATGAACTTTAGTTAATCATAAAATTTCAGTATTGCTTCATTAGCTGTGATAAGTGGACCATATTAATGTGAGATGCTAACAGAGGAAATTGAGTGTGGGGTATATTTAACAAAATTCCTGTATTATCTTAGCAACATTTCCATAAAACTACTCAGAAACAAAAATGTCTATTAAAAAAAAAAACTCCATTCATTTTTTAAAAAGAAATTAAAATACAAAAGTAATATATGCCCTATAGAAATATACTAGAGGAATAATAAAAATTCTGCATGGCATAGAGTTACTTCCCTCCTTAAATAACCATCTAACATGAATACAAAATATATTATAATTAAAATCTTACAGATATTTTATCTGAAAACACAACATTTCTAAGAGAACTTAATTTTTCTAGGTTTTCTTTTACTTAAAAGTTAATATTCTGATTTTAAAGTAATAATTTTTTCAAACACTACCACTTCTATATACAAACAGAACAGTACAGTGTTAAGCTTAAAGCAACTTTATGCTATCCAATGTAAACCTTTCATATTACAGAAGAGAAAAATGAAGCTTGGCAAAAAGTGAAATGACTTGCCTCAGGTCACATGGCAGGTCATTCACAGAGCTAGGAATGGGCCCCAGATCTTCTAACTCCCAGTACACTATGCTGTCCACCATAGATAGCAGTCTTTCCCAATCACTGGGGAAGATGCACTGTTGGTGCTACTTGGAATGATTTTGCTTGTCACTGACTAGTAAATGGCTCAGATGGAGTCAACTAATAAAACTAAATAAGTATATGGAAAAAATATCATGAATGGCTTAAGTTTAGACAATCAGTCTCTACACCCTGCTGTCTGCCTACATGTTTGAGATTTTAACTTTGAATATAAAATATATCTCGCTTTTGTAATCTTCATGTGATTTTAGTAACTTGCCTTTTTAAAAAAGACTTCCCTAATCATTTGAATTTACTTCATACTAGATCAAAATGCAACATTTTGAAGAGTTTAACAGTAATTTTCCTAAAGCTTTTGAGTTTGGCTTTAACTTAAATTACCATATTTTAACTTTAAAAAAAGGACGTCATTTTTACAAATACAGAAGTTATCAAATATGCTCTGTTCTAATAAGCACTTCAAGCATACAGTAGATTTAAAATATTTTTAAATGCCTTAAAGTCATCTAGCAAACACTATCTGATTAGGTGATTTAATTACATTTTCTACCTTAAAACTCCTCTTTCTCTCTAAGAAAAACTAACACTTTAATATTTAATACAACTTTACAGTATGTACATAAAATACTAACCAGACCAGAATTAAGCTTTTCTGAAATGTGTTTTTTGTTTTCATGCCAGTTTAATTATCTTGCTTGCTCTGTAGTGACCATTAAATGGGAATTTTAAAAAATCAAATTCAAATAAATGATGAGAATGTACCATAGAATATTAACTATCACTCTTATATTTATCAAATTCTGATTATAAAACTAGAAGTTAAAAAAACAAAACAAACAACACTCCCCATAGCTTTATTTGAAATAATAGGCTCTCTGAGGTCTTTGCTCTGTATATAAACATTATTGTTATATTCTTAAAATCTGATTTATAATAGACCTTAAAAACAAAATTATGTTAAAAATAACTTTCTAGGAACTATACATATTTCAATATCTCAAAATACTTAAACAAATAAACATATAGTACCTACCTTTGTATCTGCTAAGGCATTGATAACATTCCCAAGAGCTAAAAGTGATCGATTAATATTTGTGCCTTCTATAAACCGGGTCCCTTTAGCACTGGTAGAACTGGCTCTCTCAGACCCTGCCAGGTCAATGAGTGACATCTTGGCAATTCGGACATTTTGGTTGATACTTGCTGTTTTATCTTGTTGTCTCAAATAAATCTTTTTGAAATTACAGGAGAATAGGGAAAATGAGAATTAGAGTTAACAAAATTAAAAGGGAAATATACACTTTATTTTTAAAACAGCAGGAAGTTAATTATTTTCATTTAAAAGAACAAGGTATAATCTGACTGACTGATATCCAAGAGTACCAAAAGTAATCACCAACATCAAGAAAAATTCGAAAATAAAAAGGTTTCCTATATGGGTACCAGAAGGCAAGTTAACTCCTGTCCTGACAGGTCAAAAACAACTGCCACTTGTATTCTGGTAACCCTTATAAAGAAAGAGCTAAGACATTTTGGGGCAAATCTCAGTGTCCCAGATAAACATTTCTCTCAAGATTACTGATAAATCAAGAGTCAGTGGTAAGAAAAGAAAAGATTAAAATTTTGTGGCCTGAAGACTTTCTAAATGACCTGATTGCTTCAAATCTAAATTCTTTCAACTATAACTTTCAACAATTTCTTTCTATAAGATGAGTTTCACATAGCATAATCCAGAATTAAGTTATATAATCATTTGGATTTTAAAAGAACTAGAAACTACAAATAATAACTACGACCCTATGCTTTAGCTTTTTCTAGAATTGTATTCCTAAAAAGTACTGTATCAACAGAATCACATGCTTCCTTAAAGAATGCAACTACTTACATGGTCACTATGGTGAAATCTTTTAAAAACTCAATCAGTATCTCCCCATTTATTTGTTCTGTAAATCTAGATCTATAAAGAGAAAGTTTGCTCTGAATCTAAGATTATCTTTTAGAAAGATTAAATATTTTCACCAACTCAGAAAAAAAACAAACACTGCAACGTCTAACACTACCACTTTACTATTCTCTATCTTCTTACAGATAAAAATTTACATTTCTAATTTACAACATGTCAATTCTAAATATTCTTGACAGTCATCTCAAATCTAAATACTTTTGATAGAATCTTCTCAAAGCTGCAAAGTAAAGTGATCGCTGAGAAGTAGAGAGGTCTACAGATGAAGAGATTTTTTTTTTGTATGTGTGAAAATTACCATCCATAAATTTGGGTTCATTTATTCCTCATTCAGTTTTATGAGCAATAGTCTAGCAACCTGTTACCTGAAAAACAGCATGAGAGCGAGAAGATGTAGCATTCACATCAGTGGGATGCTGTGTCCTGTTTTTGTTTCCATTATCCAATAACTGTAAAATTTCCTCTGAGGATTTGGGCTAAAGAAGTTTAAATAAAAGAAAAATATACAAATTAGCCATCTATCTTTAAATTTTTAAATAAACTGTCAACAAGCAAAATAAAAGGTAAGAAAATGCTTTCCATAAATTTAAATCCCATGAAATACTGTATATCATTTGCTTAGTATTTTGGTGCCATATGAAAAATAAAAGATACCATCTAATCTTTCTGATAAAATATAAATACATTAAGCAGAATAATACACTATATTAAATTTTCAAGTAGATTTTTAAAAGAAAGGTCCATTCAGTTATTTCCAAGGGAAACAAAGTAAGACTAAAGATATACCCTGACTATTTTAACTCTACACTTTGTTATTTAAAGATAAGTAAATAGCTAAATAACCACACTTGCTATTCAAACAAGGGAAAAAGAAGTTTATAAAACACACCTGATGTAAAGTCAACCCTTGAACGACCACTCCTTTTTGGGCATCTTCCCGGACAGCAAGTGGCCCTGAATTTACTAAGAGGTCACGAATCTGTTCATTATATACCTTAAAATAAAGAGGACAACTTTAGCATTGATGTCAAAGCAACAGTGATAGCATCACACACATACCTGTACATATTGCTTATTTAAAGTTATATTAGAATTTTATCTCAAAAAGAAGCAGCAGCTTATTTCCATTCACTTCACCCCATCTATCACACATTGTCATTACTTGCCTAACATCTGAGAAAACAGATGATTACCTACACTTGTACTTAAAATTTAAAGGTGCAGTCATTATACCCTCCTCCATAATTACCAACTTGATGACTACATTGAAAAAGAAATAAGATAGCTAAAATTGCCTTTTCTTATTTCCTGGAAATACAAGAGGAACACTGTCTTGGAAAACTCTAGCAATCTGAATGTAAGTTATATGGAAGTCACATGGTTCTTACTAGAAAAGATACAAATTGTTTCATAGTGCCCTAGTCCAAACGTTTTAAATTTTAGAGCTTAAAAGTTAAAAAACACCCACACTCAAAAAGGGATAGTATTTATTTCAATTATCCTTCAATTACATTAAGTTTAACACATAATTCTATGATAAGTTCCATAATGGGACACCCCCACATCCCAATTTGAATGATGGAGTTAAGTGATCTGTCCACAGTCACAAAGGTAATAGCAGAGCAGGGATCAGAGCCTGATATCCTCACTCTAGTGCATGGCACTGAATACATGTCTGTATTTTAAGTCTCTGAGAATTACTTTTTTTTAGTAATTTCTATAAATAATGCACAGAAATAGTACTATTGACCTGATTTCATGAATTTACTAAAGGTACTAAGTTTTCTTCTTGCCAATGAAATGACAATTACAACTACTTGATTACATTTTTAAAAAACCACATATAAAATTAAGTCTTTAAGAATTATTTTGTGTAAGTAATATCTATATTATAATAAATAGTCCATAGTGGTAATTCATTGCTGGTAAAATTTTCTACAATGAATGATAACCATGTTTAAATGTAATAAACTCTTAAAAGTAGTAAAAAGATAATATGAAAGATACATTTTTTGGTTCTCATTTTTCTGATAAGCAGCAGCCACTTTTTAAATGATTCCCCTTACCCTCTTCAATCATACAAAATGCACAATTAGAACATTCACTCTCAAGCTGGTCTGTGCATCAGAATCACCTGCGAGCTTTCAAAAAACATAGATGCCTTGGCCACAATCCACACCAATTAAATTAAAATGTCCAGGGGGTGAGGCCTAGGCATGTCTATTTTTAAAAAGCTCCATAGCCAATTCTGGTGCATAGCCTGAGTAGAAAACTATTAGAATGGACATTGCCTTACCATTAATAAAATGAAAGCAGATTTTAAAAAAGGAAAAACAATCAAAAACATTATAAATAACCAAACTTCAAAATTCTCAGTTACAAAAGTATCTAAGGAAGAAATAATGAGTACTTCCATGTTCCCTTCCTAATTAAGTTCAGAACAATTCTTTTCAGTACTTAACTATAAGAAATGAGTTTTACTTTCCTTTTATCACCAAGTTCTAAAGACCAACAAGAAAATTTTTAGCAACATAATCAATTTTTGAAATGTGAAGAAACTCTCCCAGTAGAAACCAAGCTATAAGATGTCAATATAACAGCAGTGACAACTAGAAATTTACTCTCGATACCACAAAGGACAGGTAGTAAAATTAGGGACCTATGTTTCTGCACTGGTTTCTGAAACACTATCTGAACACAAAGTCAGAATGTCAATCACTTAGTTATGATTTGCTGAATGCCAGCTATTAAGAGGGTAAACAGCCTCAAAGAACGACAGGGTATGTCAAAATGACACAAGATACACCGTGAAGGAGCTGCATCTGGCCAAATCTGGCACAACTTGCGCACATAAATAAATACTTAGAGAAAGGGATTATAATCTATTGAATAATGTTAAGACTCCATAAATCCACAATGATACAGTAAAGTAAAGGAAAAGCCCTTCCTAATATTAGAAAGCCAATGAATAAATGTATATGAAATCATGGAATTCAAAAATCACTATCATCTGTCAACATAATCATAATTAAGGCAGGAGTCATCAGTGGATGGTAAAACTAATAGATGAAAGTTTGAGGAGTAAGAGGATATTTACACTGATTCCTTATAAGTTACTTATTAATTATAAAGGATAAAGTAGTATCTTTATAGTAGAAAACTTTGTAGACACCAGCATAACAAAATTGATCAAAGCTAACATAGTCAGTAATGGGACTAACTAATTATAATTACATAGGCCTCTTGATATGTTGTCATATAAGAAAAATTCATTGCCACTTCTATGGTATTTCTGAAAGTGCATAACCTGAATGCAATCATGACAAATCCAAACTAAGGGCTTTATGACAGTAACATAAAATACAAAGAAATAAAAATCCAGATTAAGGTTTAAGTTCACAAGTGAACACAATTCATAATCTTAGATTTTCTTTTTCAATAAAGGACACAAAGAATAACTAGTAAAATTGCATTAAGGTCTATAGATTACATAACAGTATATCATTGTTAATTTCCTGATTTTGATAATTATTCAGTGGTTATAAAAGAAAATTACGTGTTTTTATAAGTCTAAGTTACAGTTCAGGAAAAAAATTGCATACACACATACAGAGAAAAATCAAATGTGGTAAAATGTTGATATTTGGGAACTCTGGGTGAAGGTTATCTGTGAGTTCTTTGTACTAATCTTGTTACTTTTGCATAAATCAGAAGTTACGGCAGAATAAAATACTTAACAGAAAAAGAGTAAGATGCAGAACAAATACTTAAGACCAGGAATTTTAAAGATATATATTTATGAGAACATTTCTGCATGATGGAATAATTTGAATGTACCACGGACCTTCTTAGAAAAAGATTTCTCAGTACTATTGATTAATCTAAAAAATGACATTGTGAACTTACCTCCAGATAAGAAACTGCAGTACTACATATCTTCTCCTCTTTAATCTCATCCATGGATTTGTAAAGGTCTAACATTGTTAGATACATCACTCCAGGCTCAGCAGCTGATCCTAGCATTGTGTGGGTCTTCCCAGCTCCAGTGGCACCATACGCAAGGACTGAGTTTTTATGAAAAGGTATCAAAGCTTTTTGTTATGACATATAACATTATAGTACCTACTGTCTATTAATAGTTCCATCTGGCTATCCTAAATGGTAACTATAAATCCACTAGATTCAAAATTAATGTACAGTGTTAACCTTAAAACCTGAGAATTTTAACACAAATTGACTCTTACTCCTATATTCACTATTGAGAATACAGCAGATGGTGTTATCATCCACCCATCTACCCCCCACCTCCTCCCTTTCTTCTATAACAACCTTACAAATTTTAATCAATTATCAGTCTCATCTATTAGTCTCAGTCTTCTTTAATCTGTCCTTTAGAATTTGTACAGTTATTTTTAAGAAAACAAAATATGAATATGTTAAACCTTCTTAATTGTTCCAGTCCTATATGAGAAAGTTCAAATGCTTCACCTACAAATATTTTTAGGCACTCTAAGAGTGGGCACCTGGATATCGCTCCAGCCTATTTCTACCTGTGATCTAGGTATACTAGGTTATTTCAAGTTCTCTGCAAGTGCTGTTCCTTTTCTATATTCCACTGCCTTTGTCTTGGAGAGTCCCTCTAGTGAATCCAGCTGGAAAACTTTCACCTGCTCTAAATATTCAGCACAAACGTCACTTTCCTGTGCCTTCCCTAATCGTCTTCGGTCAAAACGTCTGCTCCCTCATTTGAGCCCTCATCCTTTTACTTGAGCACGTACCACACTGTATTTCTAACCATGAGCTCCACCACACCAAAGGCCATGCATCCCTCACACCTACCTGGCACAGAGTAGACTCCGGTGCTTAGCACAGTGCCTGACATACTCAACAATAAATAATTTTGAATAGATGAATGTATACTTACGAAAACAGAGAAAAATCACAAAGATACCAAAATACGAAAAAGCAACCCTGCAATAACCATGTTTCACATCACAGGGAAGTTGGGGGAGGAAGCTGGGAAGAATTAGAAACTTGTAACTTAGGACAAGTTTGCTGAATGAATGAATTTTAGATAGAAGTCATTTACAAAATTCCTTTTAAAATTTTTATTTTGGGCAAATTACTTTGTTTTCAAGATTCTATCCAGTACAACATAAAAGTGATGTGTTTCTTCAAGTGCAAAAAATATAAAATTAAAAAAATCCACTCTGAATTACATACCCAACATAATATTTAGCTAGGGCAATAAGCTTTTGAGAATTATTTTTATAAGTTAAATCTCTCTGCTAAGTTTGTTAACATACTACAAAAATACTTTTCAGTAGAATGAATTAAACTGATGCATGTTTCATTTTGTTCTATTTTATGTAAACCAGCAGTACGTCAAGAAGTCTTAAGATAGCTGGTAAGAATATAAAGTGAAACCAAGAAGACACCAAAGATTCAGTATTACTTTGGTAGAGATTTTTTCATTTGGAGTCAAGAAAAAATTTTTTAAATCTCTAGAGAAAATATGGAGTTTCATGAATGAGGAAAAGAATACCTGCTTAAAAATGAAAATCAAAGCAGTTCTAATCAATAAACCACATTCCATTCTTGCTTGACCTAGAGGGTAAGTCTTCTGTAATAAAACTGAATGAGTCAGTGAAAGACAGTGAAACATGTTATAGTTTGGGGATATCTTAAAGAAAATACCATAAATAATGGTAATTTCAAAAATAAGGTATTAATAATGGTGTGAAGTGCCTGGTAAGCATTCAATTAAAATCTCTCTAGGAAATCAACATGGCTGTTTTGAAAGGCAAATTATTAGAGGTCTATCTAGAGCACTACAGATGATTTTTGGGATAAAGATATGCTAAAACAGCACATGATATTCAATTAACACGGGCTTTTAATATTTTTTATTTCAAGGTACTATAAAGAAAAATGGTGCTATAAAGAAATTGCCAAGTGTTCAGAAATGCCCCACTATTCCTCCGGGATTGCTCTATAGGTAATTACTGGGAGAATTTATGAATACAAATTGTGACAAATCTGACACTGAGTATAAGAAGCATGTGGTTTTATAACAGGAAACTGAAAGGATGACCATCTACAGGAACCAAAGCAAGGCCCAGGAAGAAAAAGTTTCACAAACAATATATGTTATATATGATTACTATATTTCAAAGAAAATCTACATTTACAGTGAACGTTTGCTGAACTTTTTTTTTAAAGCAAACAAGCATCTTAAAATTGATCATATTTAGAAGAAAGAGTAGATGTCCCCTCTAATGTAAAACTGAAATTAGACGGAAACATTAAAACCCAGTTGTAGCAATTACCTGTGCAATTATATCCATTCAAAAAACTACGAAGAATTGGCTTAGTAGTGTGTTCGAAAACTTCCAATTGAGTTGAAGTTTCATCAAAAACAGCATCAAATACAAATTTAAGATCCTTATTTTGTCTCTTTGTAATATCTCGGTTTATAGTTTTCTTCCCGTGGAAAAAACTGATTTCTTCTTGCCTGGGATCAAAAACTAGAATATGCTTATCCACAACATGGACCACTTTATGGAAGCCAGCTGCCTTTTCTTTTGTGTTTTCAGGACGCACTCGAACAACTACTTTCATGTGATGACACAGGTCTTCCTCTGTGACAGGCATTGTTGATTACCTTGATTCCTCTGTTTATGTGAATGCCTGAATATTTCTCTGAAATTAAGAAATATTAATATTATTTCTACTTGTATGCAAAATGACCAGCATGTAGTATTCACTAAAATAAGAAAGGTGTTAATTCTGTTCCACCCACCTGGTAAATATTACTGGAAATATATTTATATATATATTTCAATATATATAGTTCATTCCTTGGTTTGAAACCTTCCTGTGGTTCTTTAATCATATTCAGAGTCAAAGTGCTTTTCAGTTTTCACTTCATGTTTTACTTACTTTCCCCTTTGCTCACTCCATTCCAGCTAACATATCAAGTACTCCAGTATGGTCTTTCCATGAGCCTTTCCTTCTATTGTAAAGTGCTTTCCTCAATATCTGTATGGCTAATTTCCTCATTTCTTTTAAGTCCTTGCTCAAATGCTGCCCCCTTGCCCATTCTTATTAAAATTGCTAATCCTATTCCTAATCACCCTTATACTACTCTACAATTTTCCCAAAGCCCTTACAACTTCCTAAAAGAATATGTATTTTTTATTTACTTTTTGTTGTTTACTTTCTCTCCTCTAATTAAACTATAAACTCTTTAAGGGCATTTTTAAAAAAAAATCTGTTTTGCTTATCAATGTGTTCCAAGCCTAAAGCACTGCCTAGATATGGTAGACGCTCTATAAAAACTTGAATAACTAAGTTAGTAAATTCTAAAAGGCTTCCCCCCAACTTGGTCTTAACTTTTAGATCCTAGATTATTTTCCAGATAGCTGAGGTTCCCAAATTGTTGATCTTTATTAGTTTATCTTTACTGTTTTTATTTGATGTAGTCATCTAGTCAGAGTATAATTTTTAACCCTGCTATCATTGATGAACCCTAAATTTGCATCATTATAGAACAGAAACTAGGATCTATATTCAGAGATTAGGACCTCTGAACACACAATGGGGGAATACACCATTTCTATCACCTTTATACCTGGGGTAGATAACTGATACATCCTTGGGACTATTTTTAATACTATAGGTCTCTGAGATGCAGGTAGAGACAAGCCTGGTTGTGTCAATTTCCACTGCCAAGAGGCTTGCAGCCAAGATCACTTTTACTAAAAATAGTAAGCCAAAGCTCTCTCTTCATTACCTTAATATAATTCCAAGAGATCCTTTCCTGTCCATTCCCATGACCCAAACATTCCCAGAGCTCTTGTGAAAGTCAAAGCTACGTTTTTGGGTAGCCTAGCTGTGATTATATATGGTTTAGCTACAGTGTTTGAGTTAAAGTGGAAGCCCAGGGTCTGATTGATATTTCAGAGATTTATCGGGTTGTGTGTGTGTGCACCATTCAATGTTTTACATTGTGATATAATGTGATCACTATGCAGATAACATACTATTGGGAATAGAGACTACTGAGGTCACTGAAGTAATATAGATAAGAGATGATGTTGTCAACTCAGAACAGGGTAGGGGTCAGATTTTGGATACATTCTGAAAGTAAAGACAAAGGAATTTCCTGATAGATGCAGGGAATAAGAGAAAGAGAGGGCTCAAGAATAACTCCGAGGTTCTTGGTCTGAATGATGGAAGAATAGAATAGTCATCAACTGAGCTGGAAAGAACAGAGGATAGAGCAGGTTTCGGGGTAAGAAAGATCAGGAGTTCATTCTGGACATCTTAAATTTGAGAATTTTAATAGACATCCAGGTAGAAAGGTCAAGACAGCTGGCAGCTAAGTAAAGTAAGTAAAGGTTGTCCTCAGAGTCTTATTACCATTTGAAACTTTTCAATGTTTTTAAAGTTTAACATGGCATTAAGATTTGGAGGGGGGGCAGGCGGTGGCTTTTAAATCAAGGAGAGAATGGTCAGTTGTGCTAAATACTGCTAATAGGTTAAGTACCTACTAAGAAGTAGCCAAGGGATTTGGCAACACAGGGGCAAATGAGAATGAAAATTATGGGGAAATGGTAGGACAAAGGCCTGAATGGGAGAAGACTCAGACAGCAAATATTGGAAGCATTACTGCAAAAGTGAACTAAGAAATGTTAGTTGGTGTGGGTAGAGGGGAAGGGTTAAAAGAAAAGTATCTTGTTTGTTTTTTTAAAAAGAGAGAAAAACAGCAATGATAAAGCTAAAATATGTCACAAAACCACATATTTTTGGAAAGAATTTAAGTAAGGCCAAAGCAATTTAAAAGCAGAAGACACTGGACATAGCACTTCCTTTTCAGGACTCTGTCCTTCTCCCAAAAGAGAATACTGAAATGGAAAGGCTGGTCATTAGGATTCTAACAATCAGGTCCCAGGTGAATTAGTACCCGTCTCTTTCTTCACCCTTGAACTTCTGTCTAGCCAAGTACCACAAAGCGCTTATACCTCACTTCTATGACATTGGACAAGCTACTTAGCCTCAATGAGTCTCAGGTTTCTCATTTGTATAAAAGAGATAATACCTCATAGCTGTTGTGAAGGATAAAAGAGTATTAAGTGTATTAAGGCATTCTATAAATGTCAATTCTCTTCCCTATCTGCCACCATTCCTGCCTCTTCTTCCCAAAGATACTGGCCTATCTTTTTAGCGTTTCCCAGTAGGCTTATGACTAGCATTTTGGGTAGGATAATTCTTCCTTGTTCAGAACTGTCTCACTATTAGAGGATTTTAGCATTTTTGATCCTGGTGTATTAAAGGCTAATAATAGAGTTTCACATTCCTTGTGATACCAAAAACTGACCTCCATACACATTTCTAAAAGCTTTTAGAAATATTCAACAGTGCTTTGACGTTAAGTGATAAACTTTTTTCAATGACAGATAAAATATATACAAATGAAATGGTTAAATAAACATATATAAAACATCAGGTGATTATTTTAAAACAGATCGTAGAATCTCAAGGTTCGAAAGTACCTCTTATTAATTAACTCATTAATTCAATAAGTTAACTGTTAGATGTTAAAGTTGTAAAGAGCTTTGGTTAACCCCCCAGTTCTGCTACTAACTGGCTGTGACAGCAGGCAAGTTGCCTCATCTGTAAAGTGGGACTAACATTAATAGCTACCTCATAGAGTTCCTGTGAGGATTAGAACAATGCCTGGTACAGAGTATGCACTATTACTGTTATTACTGCTATCATCATCATCATCATCATCAACATCATCATCATCTATAGTGTAGTAAAGGAAATAGACATTGATAAAACAATAACACAAATGTGCAAAGGTGTAACTGTGATGAGCATTATAAGATAAAAGTTAATAGTGCTGTGTGAGAGTATAATGGGGGATTAATACAGTTTAGAAAGCTTCCGAGAGGAATGACTGGAGCTGAGAGCTGAAGGATGGAGTTATTAAGTAGGTTTAAAAAAGAACATTTCAGGAAAGAAGACTAGTATTGCATTCAATAAATAGTTATTGAGTGCCTTTTACATGCTAGGCATTTTTCTGAACTTTGGGATAGAGAGGGTCAAAAGGGTGTATGTATGTGTAGGATTCTATTTTAGATAAGGCAGTTGTGAAAATTTTGTCTAGTGGGGTAGCTTTTTACAGAGACTTAAGTGAGGGAGTAAGCAAGTAAGTGGCTCTCTGGGGCAAGAATATTTCAGGTAGCCAGTCCAAAAGCCTGTGGTAGGAAACAGCTTGTGCAGAGGACATAGCTGGCTACGTGGTCAATTTGCTTAAATCTCATTTCTTTCAACAGTTTAGTTTGAGATAGTTTTAATTCTATCTGCAGCATCTAAAGAAATGCTCAGTTTAGCTGTGCTTAGTCTTGACTGCAGCTGGAGAGAATAAAAGGGAAGGGAAAGGGTTACATGAAAAAGGTAAAACTGGATGAGGGTGGGACCAGATTTAGAAAATCTTGAATGCAAGGCTATAGAGCTTACATTTGATTTTGAAGTTAACTGGCAATTATTGAATGTAAAAATCATGTTCAATTATGTTCAATAAACTGATGATTTCAGAGATTAATGAGGTTGTTCCTACATTAAAACATGATGCCTGATTTGTTTTTTAACATGGTTAAGTAAAAGAAATGGACATCTAGTTGATTCTGAATAAGGCACACAGAAAACATATTCCTTGACCATCTTTGCTAAGAAGTGGCAAAAGAAAAGTCTAAATATTGTTACCTGTGCGATAATAATAATAGTGTCGATTTAAGAATTTTTTTTTGGATAACCATTCAGAAGACAGTATCACAGCCCCTGATCAGTTTTGTCATATTTACTCTTAAGTGGTATTTGTTAATAGAACCTAAAAAGCAAGCTGGTAGGATTTCATTGGTGGGAGTAAAATATTAAGGATAAACACTTCCAACATCATTGTCCATTGTAATAGAAAGGTATTTATCCAGTCTAGATTGGGTAGAATATGAAAGAAAGAGTAATGAAGGAGCTAATGAAGGGGCTGTGGTTGCTAATCTATAAAACAATAAGGCTGGACTATATGATATCTAAGGACCTTTTCTAGCTCTGAAATTGTGTGACTATTGCATATGATTAGGAAAGGGTATAAGAAAGTGACAAGAAATAACAGCTAATAGGACTGTATGATTTTACCTTGTATCTCTAATCTCTTGTAGTGTACCTGGTATATACTAAGTTCTCAAATATTTGATTAATGAATAAATTAATTAATAAACTGTAAAAAGTAGACACAGAATCCAAGAAGCAATTTACCCCTAAATGGACAGAGGCAAGTAAGCAATATATCTCTCTAAGAGAATCAACATCTCACAGTACTGTACAAGGATTGGCAATGACAGGAAAGCACAATGAGGACCCTGATGCATCAAAAAAAGTTGAATATGTGGACAACTTCTTATTTACAAAATTAGGAAAATGAGAAGATCATCTTTTATGTTAATCACTGAAGATGGTTAAAACACTCACTTAAAAAGGGTAACATTGAATTTTCTGGGAGATTGACTTATATAGAACAGCTCATTCTTTTGCTATATTTAATAAAGAGGTGTTAAAACCTAATTTTCTTCAATAGTTGCAAGTTAATATAAACCAAGCTAAACAACCAAATCCTTAGCTTATATTTCTAGGTACTGTTAACCCTGGACAAAAATTTAAGCCAATTAAGTGAAAGGTTATTTGCAAGTATAATAATAATACTTATTTAATTTATTGGTTGCATATACTGATACTTTGTCAAAAGCAGTCATATTATGTATCTCATGTGGTTCTGCTCTCAACTCTCCAATGACCTCTCAGCATAAGAATAAAATGCAAACTCTTTGCCTGCCCTGTAAGTTCGACATCTGGCCCCTGTCTACCTCTCCGTTCCTGTCTTCAAATGTTATCCTCTCCCTCGATTATTCTGTTTCAGTCACACTGTCCTTCTCAGTGTTCCTTTAACACTTCAGTCTTGTTCCCACCTCATGGCTTTCGCACTTTCTCTTCTCTTTGGCAAATCTTAATCCCTCAGTTATTCATTCAGGTCTCTGTTCAAAGGTCACTTCACAGATGCTTTCTCTATAGATTCCATTCAAAACAATGTCACCCTGCCTTTGCCTTTCCAATCCCCTCCTGCTTTATTTTCTTCCTCTCTAGACTAATTGGATAATATATATTATTTGGTTACATATTTATTGCTTTTTCCCCCTCTAAAATGTAAGCACTGTGAGACTATGCACTTTATCTGCACCCCAGAACCTAGAACAGGGCTTGTCAAGTATTTAAGATTGATTACCTACTTGTTGAATAACTGAACGAATAAACTAATAGATTTTCAAGATATGTGTGCAAAAAACAAGTGCAGAATAGTGGACCTGGCATTCAACCAGTTGTATCTTTAAATGATACATACATATTTGTACATGCCTGGGCTCTCTCAGGAAGAGAACACAAGAAATTGAAAACACCAGTTGCTTGATGGTGGGAAACTATGAATGTCTGGGTGTCAGGCAGGCTCACTTTCTACTTCATATCCTTTTGTACTGTTTGGATTTTAAACAAGTCTAGGTATTTTTATTTCAAAAACAGAACAAAACAAAAAACATTAAAGTTTACCTTAAACACAACCTCTCACTTAACGATTATGGCATACTTTCTACTGTGCTCTTATTTTACAAACAGAAATGTGTTAAGCAATTTACATGCTCTCATTTAATCCCTGTAACAATCCTATGATACAGGTATTATTATCATGTTCATTTTATAGAGGGAGGAACTGTAGTACAGAGAGATTAAGTTAACTGGTTAACATTACACTATTAGAAGCACAAGACATGGGATTTGAACTCAGAATGAATCTAAAGGTCAGGGATTTATTTATTCACTGCTCTCCATGATGCAAGTATATAACCCCCAGAAATTTTCCAATAGAAGAAGTTAAAATTATTTATTTACTATTTTTGATAGAAACTTTTGGGCCTAGTGTAGGAGCTCTTGAAGGAATGTTGAAATAAAACTGGAAGTCCATGATTTCTCGTTGCCTGTTGGATATCACACAGTATCTTTTCTCAGCAAACATGCTATTAACTGAGAACGCTTGGACTAGGTCGATATAGTGATAATTAGTAATAATGAACAACGATTATCATTTGAGCACACTCTGTATGCCCAGCATTATTGGTAAACATTTGACATTTATCACCATATTCAATCCTCAGAAATCATATAGATTCTATTACTGTCTCCATTTTACAAAAATAGAGTTAGCTTTAGGGTAAGGAACTTTTCCCAGATGACTGAGCTAGAAAGTGAGGAGCCAGAAAGTGGATCCAGGTCTAAATCCAAAAAGTCCACGTTTTTACCAACTGTGCTCTACTGGAATCAGAACAGAGGGCTTTCAAGCAATGGAACAGAAATGTACACATTTTCTTGAATGTAGACTGGTACAGTTATAAATTATTTCTTAAATACAAACTCAAATCTAAGTTACATTCAGATTCCACAATTTTTAGGACCAGGAACTACCTTTCACACTATCATTTATAGTCTCTAAGCAATTTAAACTTCTTATTGGAAATAAACTTAGTGTTAAAGCCACTGTTTCTACTAACTTACAAGCATCAGGGAAGAATGAAAATATATGGACTATTTTTTCCTCCTAATTATCATAGAGTTGACAGCACAAAAGTCATTTTATCGTGTACCTTGATTGATTCAGAGTGTATTTATAGAGGGACAAGATGCACTTTTAAAATGAAAATTTTATGAACTTTTAAATACTTGTCTAATAACAGGAGACTATTACTGTTAAAGGCAGATAATCCTTGTTTACTCAAACTGACAAAACTTACAAAAGTAGAAACTTAATAACAAGCACTACCTAGTTTTTGGATCTTATACTCTCTAGCAACAAAGTTCATATATACCTCCCAGAATCCAAGGTCGGGTGCTGACTGGGGTGGAATAACATTAATCAACTAAAACCTGTAGAATGCCTTATTTTACCTGATTGCCATTAACAATCTAAACTATATATCACACAACAAAATTATTCAATTCTGGTCAAATAATCTCTTCACATAAAGAGCAGTCAGCCTTGACCTCTCTGAAATTGAGAGCCTAATGAGCTCCTCAAGGCGAGTCTTGCAGAAACTAAGAACAGACTTCAGAAGGGCTGATTCTAAGTGCTTAGAAGTCCCTTTCATTTGCAGAGCACTTTGTCAACCAGTGTCTCTTTCATAGCCCATCTAATTCTTAGTAATCCCGTCAGGAAATACTGGCAGGTCTTATTTTGATACTACAACTGGGGCTCAGGGCAGATTCCCGATTGATCTTTGCCAGGCTAACAGCAGAACCTCGCCAGATGAAAAGTTTCCAAGTCGGTTAACCAAGGCTCCTCATTTGATAGTTACGTCCAGAGTTACATTTACATCTGTGTCTGAAACAAAATACTGTGAATTTGGAGTCCGGAAGGAACTTCACACTGTAAGGTGCTGGACAGTTAAAGTGCTCTGCCAAAGTCTGGGAAAGGGGCCAGGATGCCCTTTAAAACTTCCGACTTAGAATTTCAGGGAGGAGATCCCTGCCCTTCCTGCAGACAGTCGAGGACTCCCGATCAGGCAGAGCCACTAACTAACGGATTCTCGAGTTCCCCCTCCCTTTCACTTTCTCTCCAGGGACCCTAATCATCCCCACCCTCATCCTCACCCCCACCGCCCCCACTCAACGCTTCCGTTTGTCAACAAGCCCACCTGGTCCTCTATCCCTAAGGCGGCGGGACCCTTCCGCTTCCAGCGAGACAAGTCATCTAAAAAGACGTCTCCGAGACTAGACTTTTCTCCTCTTGCCTCTCACTCACCTCAGGCCCAGAAGAGGTTACCGCGACACTTCTCTTCAATGTCCGCCTCCCGGCGATTCAAACTCAGCCAGGAGATTCAAACCTAAGCCTGCTTCCTCAGCGACTCGTTTCATTGGCTGCCGTATTCGTTGACGTCATCACGCAGGACGTTGCCGTGGCGCGCTGCAGATTGGCGCCAGGAGTCGCCGCCGCGCGCTACAGTGAAAGCTGGCTGGCTCCGCGTCAGCGTGGCAACGCGCACTGCTGCTTCCGGAGGCAGTGGCAGAGGTGGGCGGGGCTAGGCCGGAGCTGCAGGTGGGAGGCGGCCACCTGGGATCTTCAGGCGCCTTCAGACCGCGGGCGCAGGGCACGGTCCCAGGGTTCAGGGTGTGAGTGAGACGGGTGCGGGCAGGGGTTGGCGTGTGTCCTCTGCGAGAGGGAGAGGCGGAGCCTGATGGGTGGATTAATGGGATCTGGGTGTTTATTTTCTCCTTTTCTCTATTGAATAATGAGGCCTCCAGGCCACAGGTTCCACGATCTGGAAGCTATAAAGACACCCTTCCTTTCAGCCACTGTCACTTGGTCCGAACTAGGATCAGTTCGCCTCGACTAATTTAAAGTCCAGCGCTTTTGGTTTGAGGCCTCAGGCTTCATTTCTCAGGATCCTTAGGCCTTCTCCCTTAGTGCTGACTCTGAAACTATTTGGTGTATGGCTGTTTTTTACATTTCATTCTAATGATGGCATTACAAAATAAATTCATTTAAATTTATTGGCCTAGTTCATTATTGAATGCAATGGGTTTTTAAGTCCTAGTTTGTAGGTGTTATTTTAGAATGTAAACTTTAAAAAGAAAAGAAATAACTGGAAAAAAATAGGAAATGTGTTTGCTAAGAGACATCATCTTTTATTTCTCAGGATATTTTTAATAGTATGCTCTGAATTTCATTGTTGTTCTTTATACTGCTATTATTGTACCCATTTATTTAGCAGTTATATATTGTAGATTTTAAGGACATAATAGCACATGATTGAGTCACAATCCCTGCCCTCTTGGAGCTTATGTTCTAGTGATTCAATATCACCATCTATCTAGGACAGCACAACACCAAATGCAGACTATTGTAAGTGAAACAATGTACGGGAAACCCTCATATTCTATAATGTTTCCTATTGAAGAAAATCAGAAGCACTATGTATTGTATATGATTCATTATATATGATGCATGTTTCTGAACACTGAATAGAGCATCAATAAAGCTACTAACTGCTGACTGTATTACATGTATCTTAGCTAATGAGATAGTGATTTGTGTGGTGCTGAGTTTGATAGTGAAATTGAAAAGCTTTTAATTTTATTTCAAATATGCACTCACTCTATAGTGTCTTACTTTTGATGTCCTAGGCATTTTACCAATTTTATATACGTTATATAATCATTTAATTCTCAAAACAGCCCGTAAGATATAGATACTGTTTATTTTACTGAAGAAAAAACTGAATTTTTCAGAAATTCTCAGAAGGAAAATATTTCTTTTGAACTGTACAAACCAGCCAATTCAGAACTGAGTCATTTGTCTCTGAAATACTTTATAGATTAAGTGATATTATGATACCATCTTAATCTAGTCTGAAAATAGTCATGTTTTACCAGTATTTGTAAAATTGCATTGTTTATAGGTGAATAAGTGGAAGTGTTTTATATTTTGTCGTTTTTGATACCCACGTTGTATAAGGCTGACTAGTCTCTCAGGTGTTTCCACACCTAATCCAAGTACTTACTTTAAGTATAACTTTTACCATTTAGCAGTGTTCAGATGATGAAGTTCATATTCTTAGGGAATTGTAGATTTAGTCAAAGCAGAGAAATTTTAACGTTGTAATCAATGCCATTACTGTGCCAGATGGCTTCTTTTTAGTTTGGCAAGACATTGAGGAGTATAACAGAAAGAGTAAGAGACTGAAGTATTTTGTACGAAATGAAGGGAAAAGATTCCAAACTTTACAAACACGTAGTGCTAAGGAGACAGAAATCGCCACCTTTTGTTAAAGATTGGAGTATAACTAACGCGCCTTGTTATTGAGAACACAAATTTAACACAGGTTCATAGTAAACTGGAAAGAGTGGAGAGAAGGATAAAATGGAAAGTTAGATTTGAAGTTGCATCAGACCAAAAAAAAAGGTTAAAGTGAATTTGAACCTGGCAATGGTAAGGACTTATTCACATCCCACCCCTCCCCTAGGAACACTCTTTGGAAACCCCAGTGCCTGCAGGACCCTTTGGCAGCTGGGGACTGGAAGCGGCGGAACCAAAGGCAGACGGTCCTCGGTTGCTGGGGCGGACGTGGGCCCAATCTGTCCGTCCTCACAAGTTTCCCCCAGGGCTGGGACTTGGACTAGCGGCAAATTCAGGTTCTCCGGCACCATAGTGGTCGTCGCTGGCCCGAGTTAGAGGCCAACTGAGAAATCTTCATGCCTCAGGTGAGGAGAAGTTGGCCGAGTCCCGGAGCCCTTTTGGAGCCCGCCCCACGCCTTTGGGGGAACTTCAGGGGTCGCCGGATTCGCTCAGGACAAAGGAAACACGCGCCCCGCTCTCTCGCTTCCTCCCTTCAACACACACTCCTGCTGAGTTCTGAAGTTTCTAAACTGCTCCCTTCGTCACAGTGTAATTCTTAGGCTAAAGGATGAATTCTTCCCTTTCCTTTAGGACCTCTTTAACTTTCTCTGCGTTCGGGTGCCAGCCTCCAGGTCGGGCTTTTGGCTTTAGGAATTACGTTTCCAAAGGGTTTTTTTCTCTGCTGGGAGAGTTGAACTGCAATGATGGTAATTGGGAGCACCGTTGAGGAAGTAATGTTCACTTATCTTTGTGCTCCTACAATTAAAAGAGTAACCTGGCTAATTCTGTGGTCTCAGCAGTTTGAACTTTGCTGGCAGAGAAAAGTTAAATGGCTTACCTAGGAAACTACAGAGCTGGCTCTAGAGGTTGAGTTTCCCGACTTCCTGCTTCTTATACTGTGACCAGAGAGAACTTGAACTCTTAAATCATTTAGGGTGGCTAGTTCTTAGGGGACTGCAGGAGTGCTCTTGGTTATTTGGTAGGAGGTTGGGCTGCAGAGGAGGGGGAAGGAAAGCTCCGTTTATGGCGTGCCCCCTTACATTTTTAGGGAGGTATTTAAAGAAACGACCGAAGAGGAATATTAAGTATTGAGCCCGTTTCTCCATGTTTACCCACATTAGTAGCCAGTTAGTGCACAGTAAAATCTACAGGCTTTGTACCTTGAGCGTATTTGAGTAAATACAAAGAAATTGAATGCAGAAGAAAAGAATTAAATGTTGGTCAAAGAAACATTTTATTTTTCTATGTACTTGCTTTTTCCTGTGTGTTCTGATTCTTACATTGGAATTGATGGGCTTTTTATTTGTTTGCTTGTTTTTTTAAAAAAATTCAAAATCTGAGCATACAGTGTAGATTGTTTAAATACATTGGATAGGCAAAAGAATCAAATAAGTTATTGGTCATACTGTTTAAACACTGCACAGTCCACTATTGTACGTATGTTCTCTGTGGGATGCCCCACAGTATTCTGTATTTCCAAGTGAGTAGGACCAAGCAATAGGGTATTGTTGCTTAAAAAAAAGGAATTTAATTCATGGGATACTGCAAATACATAGAGTAATCAAAGTACCATTCAATTACATGAGTATATTAAATAGAGCCAGTGGGCTATGTTTATAGCATATAGGTTAAGATAAAAGGTTTTGGGGATAGAATGCTGGTGTTACAGTTCTAGCTTTAAGGCTCTTCTGGTTACTTGACCTTTTGACAAACCACTTCTCTGTTTTCTCATCTGTAAAATATAAATAATGATAGTACCTTCATCTAAGAGTTGGGGTAAGGATGGAATGAGTTAGTACATGTAGGGTGCTTAGAATAGTAAGTGATACTTAGTGCTCAGTAAGTGTTAGCTTTTATTTTGAAATATGTTAGAAATACTAGGTTGAAGTGTAGTTTGGTTTACTTACGTAAGCTTTCTGGAAAAACATAAGGCATAGTTCATAATTTGGCTAAGTTGTTACTGCTGAACATCCAAAATTTTTCTTAAAACACTCATTTCTAACTTTTTTGGCCACATTTTTTCTGTGTCACATTTGTAACAATTCTGTGGATTATGGCTTTTATAAAATTGACATACTATCCTCAAGGTAACATCTTATTGATATTATATTTATGTAATAGCAAATATATATTTTATTTTCTGGTCATTACATGTGGTTGACTTTTTAACATTATTCTTCATTTTCTACTGCTAAAGGAAGGGAAAGCAAATTTAAGTGAGATTTGTATTTCTTGAAATATTTTGAGAATGGTTTTTGGTAGGGTCATTGAGACAGGTGAAATTTCCTGATTCAAGAAACAAGGTTTGGTAAAAATGTTAATCCTGTAGATTCTCCCCCACCCCATTTTTTTTTTTTAAGAGAACACTTACAAAGCACCTAGTGTACTTCTGATTTTGTGACTGTAAAGGGAAGAGTGATGTTAACTTGCTATTTACTGTGGTAGTATCTAAAATACTGCTTGCAACTAAATGGATAAAGAGCATAATGTTTTCAAAATGTCTTCTGTTAAGATGTTTACATAAATACTTTTTTCCTCTGCATTTTAAAGAATTACAGAATAAAATGGAGCAAGTATGAGAAAGTGAAGGAATGTATCAGTTATTTATTTGCTTGTTTATGAGGGGCAAGCAGCAGATAATTAAAGGTGAAAGTGAAATGCCAAAAAGTGTTCAGTGGAGTGTTTATAAAGTTACAGTTTCAAATGATGTGTATTTCACTGATAGAGGCTATAGTGATGTGATCTCGTTAGAGAATATCCATAACAAGTCTAAGATTTTCACAGACTGATCACTTCCCATAACCCCTTCAGTCATGATAACTTTCAAATTAACAGTTCTGATGCATTGAACCCATTCTTTAGACTTACTAAAAATTCAAAAAAGCATATTTCAGAAAAATGCTGACTAATCAATTTTTACATCTCTGATGGTTAAAACATTGATGGTGTCAGAGCTTATCAGGTCACATTAAAAATTGTATTTTCAGATAGTTTCTGGGGTTGTCTTGATTTCCTTGCTTTGCCAGGGTTAGGGTCAGAGTAGTCACCTTCACTTGTTTGAGATGATGAGTTTTACATATTATTTTCTGTGTAAAATATTGCATACTAATTGCTTTCCCCCAAGTATTACAACATTCTTTTTTTAAAAAATCCAACAATCATGATATTTTAAATTTTTTTCTAGATTTGTTGATCTACAGAATGCTTCGATCCCCAGATTTTTATAGGATCTCTAAAAATTTTCTTTCATGCTGGTTGGAATCTGGCATATTTAATTTGGGTGTCTGGCCAAAAAAAATACATGCTACTGCAGAAAGATCTAATGAATATGAAGCCCAGGAGCAAACAGTTCAAACTGAAACTCAGGAATTACACAGATCTCAAGATAGAGATTCTCAAGCGATGACTAAATTACATGTTCCAGTAATGGTGGATGAAGTCGTTCGTTGTTTGGCACCACAAAAAGGGCAGGTAAGTTGATTAGTTATTTTATTTTCTAACACTTTTTTATTGTTAGGTTGTTTTATTCTTTTATTGTTAAGTTGAATTCACATAATATTCACAATTTTAAGGTGTGCAATTCAGTGATTTTTAGCATATTCACAAGGTTGTACAATCATTACCACTAACACACACTATCATCTCCCTAGTAGGACACCCCATACCCATTAGCGTTCACTCCTTATTGACCCCCTTCTCCTTGCCCCTGACAACCACTAATCTATTTTTTACTTAGATAGAGTTGTCTAATCCAGACAGTGAATTCATACATTGTGACCTTTTGTACCTGCCTTCTTTCACTTGGTATGTTTTCAAGATTCATCCATGTTGTAGCATGTATCTTACATCATTTCTTTTTATTCCTCAATCATTCCAATGCATGGATATGACATTTTAAAAATCCATTTATCAATTTATGAGATTTAGATTTCTACTTTTGGGCTACTGTGAATAATGCTGCTATGAACATTCATATATAAATTTTTGTGTGGACATGTTTTCAGTTCTCTTGGGCATGTACCTAGGAGTGGAATTGCTGGGTCATATGGTAACTCTATGCTTAACTTTTTGAGGATCTGCCAGATTGTTTTCCAGAATTGATTAGTTTTGTCATTTAACAGTTTTAAGAGGAAAAGAACATTATGCTGGCTAAGTGGTTATGGTATGAAAACCAAATTCTACTATAGCTTCTTGAGAATTTTGGTATCTTTAGGAATAACTAAAGACAAAGGTAAGGGTCTGAATTCCTGTTCCCTGTTTTCTTAGGCTTAGTTTTCAACTACCCTGCTGTCTTATTCAGAGTTCTCCAGAGAAACAGGACCAACAGAATGTGTATGGTGTGTGTATGAGTATAAAAAGAGAGAGAGATTGGTTGATTGATTATATAGGGTTGGTAAATTCAAAATCTACTCAGTAGACTGGTAGGCTAGAGACCTAGGTAAGATTTGTAGTTTGAATCCAAAGGTGGTCTGCCTGCAGAATTCCTCCTTGTTCCAAGGAGGTCAGTGTTTGTTCCAGCAAGGCTTTCCATTGATTGGATGAAGCCCACCCTTGTTTTGGATGGTAATCTGCTTTACTCAGTTTAGCAATTTAAATGTTAATCTTACCTAAAAAATACCTTCACAGAAACATGCAGAATGGTGTTTGCCCAGACATCTGGGTACCTGTGATCCAGCCAAGTTGACACATAAAATTAACCATCACCCTTGCCTTATTTATAGTGCTGCTGATTGGATTATATAGATCTTAGATATGAAAATCTTTAAAATCAATAAAGAGATTGCAAAAATCTTAGGTAATACAATATCCAAAAAGAAAAAGCAAGAATCTTTCTGAAAATTAATCACATTTACAAAAGGAAAAGAAATCTCTATCATAGTACATTTTCTTTTAATATCTGTTTATAACTTTGTGCTGATAATAATCAGCATACAGACTTCAGAACTATGGTCTCTTTTTCTAGAAGCTACTATTATTATTTAAAAAGTTATTTTCATTTTAAAAGTCACACCTTACTTCTTTTTCCAATATACAGTGCCTTAATTGTTAAGAGTAAAGATTCAATAACAGGGCTGTCTAGGTTTGAATCCATTGTGTAGCATGCATGGGTGTGTGAACAACCCTCCCCCCATCCCACCTCCCCACACAGCTCTTAAGAAGCCATCAGTAATAGGACTTAGGTTGCTTCATCATAAAAATATTCTGTTTACCTTATCCTCAGACAGTATATATATAATGAAATAAATCCAATGTTCTTAAATGAGAATGTGTGTATGAAGCATCTGGCTAAATGCTGTCACATAGTAGGGACTCCAAAATACACATTAAAATGTAAGTTAAAAAATTAAATTGTATAAAACTGCCTGTTAAATGTGACTTCATCTAAATGAAATTCTCTTCATTTTCTTTAAAGATTCAAAGGGCAAGGATAGCAGTTAATACTCATACCTAAATACGAGTAAAAAATATTTGTAAATATATGATACATTAGAGGTATATGTGAAGCGGGAAAGGGCAGTTACTAAAAGAGTAGAACTGAATTCTATACTTGAATTTGATCTCTGGAGCCAGAAACCAAAGCTTATTGTATAAATTTGCTGAACCCTAGTATCAGAAACCAAATATTTATTTTGCATTAACCCATGAAGTAGAAAAACAACCAAACAAAAATAAACCCCTTAAGTCTCCTTCTAATTCAGTATTGGATCTGCCTTTTTCAAAACCCAAGTGGAGTAAAATTAGGTAGTTCTACAACTTGACCTAACCGGCTGTTTCATTCTGTTCAAGTTCCTGACAAATGTAATCTTGATTTATTTTGACATTCCATTGTTCTGATTTAAGTTGGTTTTCTAGTAACTTTTTATAGAAAGTTTAATTTTGTGAATGTTACTTCTGAAAATTTTAATGTGCAGTACATTTAGAGCCATTGTTATTTCTCTTCTTTTCTGCTGTCTGGCAGACAGCTTTATTCACTATTCCCTTAATCTTCAAGTAATAAAGAACTAGTGACAGTCCTTGGACAGGAAAGGTCTTCATTTCTTCCAAAATCCATTATTTGCTTCTTTTCTTCCTAAGCCTTTTCCCAAAAATCATTTTCCTTTGCAAACTATGAGTCATACATCCACTTGTATCAATCACCCACTTAATTACTGTTTTTCATATCACCTTCAGTGATGAATTTACAAATGAAACTTTTGATCATGACAGAAACTTTAAAAAATACCTATGTATTTTTTGAGTGAGACCTTGGTCATTTAATAATTATTTCCTTTTCTTTCATATTTAAAAGGTGCTTACCTAAAGAAAGTGATTTTTGGGATGTTTTTCTGCATCATAGCCAATTCACTGCATATTAATTTAGTTTTACAAATACATGCAAAGTATTTATGAGTTTAAATTTAAAAGAAAAAAAATTCTATCTTCCTCTTCCTTGGGAGGTACAGAAGAAATTAAATAAATTATAATTCTTCTTGTCCAGTTTTCATTATTTTATATTCTAGGTGAGTAACTTTTTAGACGAAAGTATTACTTGTTCTAAAAACACTTTTCTTGGCTCTTGGAGATGTTTTAGTATAGGCTATGTTGGTCAATTTCTTGTTCCTAATTTCTGAAAGCTGGAGAAAATAAACATAATCCTGCCTAGATGAGGATGGTAGCAGTTTGGGAGATAGAGAAGACTTGGTATTCTTTGCCCGATAGTATTGCTAATGTAGTTTGGTGCTTCACGGTTTCTGTAAGAGTGGTAAGTTATGAGGGACGTGATGGTCATGCAAGGACTAATACCAGTACTGTATCATTTTGTACAGGTAGCTTATCATAGCTGTGCCTCAGAGTTCTCATCTGTAAAATGAGGAAATACAACCTATCTCATATGGTCACTATGAGGGTTAAATTAATTCATTTATGTAAATTGCTTAGAATGATGTCGCCTAAGTAGTATGAGCTCAATAAACATTAGTTGTTGTTATTATGGGTATAGGATGGGTCAGCGTTGGGAGATAGATATAGTAAAATTCAGGAGAAAAATGCCAGGAGACAGCAAAGGTGGAAATAAAAGTTCCACCAAAGATGGAACCAATATGTTTAGAACTGAAAAAGTACTGTTTCCTCTTCCTGAACTTTCCTCATTGCCATTCTTCGGGTCTTGAGTCAAATTTTACTTTCTCAGGGAAGCTTTTTCTGAGCCTCCGGAGGAGGCCAATCTCCCTTCATAGAGTCATATACTTTTCTTTCATAGCACTTAAAATAATTTATAATTATAATTTTTAATGAGATTATTTATTCAGTGGACATCTCTCCTTGAAGACTGCCCTCCATGGAGTCATGTTTATCTTTTTTTTAACATTATATCATTGTATCTCCTGTGCCTAGCACAAGGCCTGTAACATGGTGCGTTTGTAATTTTTAAGAGAATGAATAAAAGCCAAAGTAAACTGGAGGATAGATGTAAGTCACAGATAAAAGGAATTTCCCTTGGGTACTGAGGTAGCTTCTCAAGCTTGAGACTTTTTTATATGATTCCAGCCTCTGTGGCTCAGTCCGTTGAAGTAACTGGAGAAACCTTGTAAAGGAGTAGATATGAGGGCTGAGAGAATGAGCTAGTATCTAATTGATGCAAAATTGATTGTGATAAATATCAGGCTAAGAATATTATAACCATTCAAAATAAGTATTTTACCTATTTTGATATTTTAACATTTAATATTAATTTCATAATTACTTGGTTCACCAAAGTTGTCATGGTACAAGATATGATAATTTTCTTTATAAAAAATTGTTGTGTTCTATATAATGGCTTTTTCTTAAGATCAGTAGCAGTATTTCACTTGTTTTATTTTAAATCTTTATAATCTTTAAATAGAGAATAAACATCAAAAAGAAAATCCTGGGACTAAAGGTTTATTCTCTTTAAATATTAAAGGCTGATCAATCACAGAAAGGAGGAGTTTATTTTGTTTAACCTCAAATTATTGTAAAAGTTAGGAACTTTTATAAGAGACAGGACCAGTACTATAGCACGTGTAGGGAGATGCATGTTTTTGCTGAAGAAAGAACATTTTAAATGTCAGATGGAATGGACTGTGTCAAGATGTAGTGTTTCCTCTCCTTTATTTTATTAACATATAGCTTTCTTAGAAGCAATTTTTTTTTTACATTACATTCTACCATTGTTTATTTGAAAAATATTTCTATCTTAAAACCTCATGTAGCTAGTTAAGTGACCTTTGTATCAAAGTATCTTCAAGAGTGATATTTCCAGTGTAGTGCTGGTAAATATTTAACACTTGGTCTGTGGGTCAAGATAGGGTATGGATTTAAAAAATAAAAAAACCCTGAATAATTTTGTTTGCTAATTTCCATGAAATACAAATTCCTACCATGGCCCATTTCAGGCTTTTAACCTGGTGTCACTGAATGTAGCATTAGGAAGAAATATGTATAGTTGGCTCTCTCCAGCTGTTGTGAATAACACTGGTTATGACTCTCATGATTGATGCCATTAGATATCTGTGAATTATATAATGGAAAAAAATTTTGCCTGACAATTATGAAAATTAGTACAGTCTGTAAATTTTTCCTTTGGCTTATTTGATGTTCCCTAGTTAAGGCCTGTGTTTTATGTTTTTCTATCCTGGAAAGTACCATGGAGTAGCCATGGAATATTGTTTCTCATACACTTTTTTTTAACAGTGGCATTCCTTTTTTCCCTCTCTAATAAACAATCCATCCAAAATATAAAACAGATAAAACCAGTATTGTATAAATTTGTTTATATAATTTACTTGTTGTAAAGTCCATTATGCATTACAGAACAGTGAAGTATTTTGTTGAATGCAAAACTTTGAAATCAGCATCATTGTCCTTTAAAAAAATTTTTTTTCATGGAATCTCAGCTTAATTTTTAATTAAATAGAGATAGTAAGAGAATTTTTAATTAAACCTAAAAGGGCATTTTAGTAATACATATATTAAAGGCTCAATATAACAAGAAGAAAAAGCAATTATAATTATTTATATATACATCTAATATGAGACCATCAAAATATATGAAGCAAACCTGACAAAATTGACAGGAGAAAGAGATAATGCTACAATAATAGTTAGAAACTTCAGTACCCCACTCACAATAGTCTGTAGAACAACCAGATAGAATATAAATAAGAAAATAGAGGACTTCACACATTAAACCAACTAGATGTAACAGACACGTACAGAACACTGTAGCCAGCAATATACACATGTGTCTCAACTACACATGGGATATTTTCCAAGACAGACCGTATGTTAGGTTATGAATTAAGTCTCAATAGATTTTAAAAGATAGATTATCATACAAAGTATCTCCTCTGGTCACAGTGGGATGAAGTTAGAAATCAATAACAGAACAAAATCTGGAAAATTCATGAATTTTTGGAAATTAAATAGCACTCTTAAACAACCAGTGGATTAAAGAAGAAATCACAAGGGAAATTAGAAAATACTTACAAATTAAAACAAAAATAAAACATACCAAAGCTAATGGCACAGAGTGAAAGATGTGCTAAGGGAGAAATTTATAGCTACAAATGTTTACATTCAAAAAAGAAAGCTCTCAAATCAGCAACCTAAAATCATAAAGATTAGAGCAGAGATAAGTTAAATAGAAAATAGAAAAACATTAGGGAAATCAATACAACCAAATTGAAGGGATCAACAGAATTGACAATCTGAGCTCAATGAATTAAGAGAAAACAGAGAGAGGACTCAAATTGCTAAATTGAAAATGGGGCATAACTATCAACTCTACAGAAATAGAATCATATAGGATCATATGAGAGTACTATGAACAGTTGTATGCCAACAAATTGGATAACCTAGATTAAATGGATGAATTCTTAGAAACACAATACCTACAAAAATATATCATGCAGAAATAGAAAATCTGAATAGACTTGTAACTAGTAAGGAGATTGAATCAGTAATAAAAATCTCTCAATAAAGAAAAGCCCCAGAGCTGATGGCTTCATTGGTGAATTCTACTAAACATCTAACAGAGAATTAATATCAGTTCTTCTCAGACTTTTCCAAAAAACAAGAGGAGGGAATGCTTTCTAACGTATTATGTAACGCCAGCATTTTCTAGATACCAAAACCAAAGACTCTACAAGAAAAGTACAGACCAATATCCTGTATAAATACTGACACGAAAATCCTCAAGAAATACTAGCAAACAGAATTCAGCAGCACATTAAAAGAAATAAGACACCATGGCCAAGTGGGATTTATTCCTGGAATGCAAGGATAGTTCAACATACAAAAATTTATCAGTGTAATATGCCACATCAACAAAATGAAGGTGAAGAAAACCCCATATGATGATCTTAATTGACACAGAAAAAGCCTTTTGATAAAATTCTTGAAAAATCTAAACCTGGAGGGCTCGTACTTCCTCAGTTCAAAACTTACTATAGAAGTACAGTAATCAAAAGAGTGTGGTACTAGCATGAAGTCAGACACATAACCCAGTGGAATAGAAAAGACAGCCCAGAAATAAATTCTTGCATAAATGGTTGAATGATTTTTGACAGGGGTGTCAAGACCAGTCAATGAGGAAAGGACAGTCTTTTTAATAAACGGTGCTAAGAAACTGGATATTCACATACAAAAGAATGAAACTGGACCCTTACCTAACACTACATAAAAAATTAACTCAAAATGAAAAAAAGTTAACTCAAAATGGATGAAAGATCGAAATATAACACCTTAAACTATAGCACTATTAGTAGAAAGCATAGGACAAAAGCTTCACAACATTGGATTTGGTAGTGATTTCTCAGATACACACTAAAGGACAGGTTGCAAAAGAGAAAAATAGGTAAATTGTACTTCATGAAAATTTTAAAAATTTGTGGATCAAAAGATAGAGTTAAAAAGGTGACTCACAGAATGGGGGAAAATATTTACAAATTATACATGTGATAAGGATTTAATATCCAGAATATATAGAGAACTTAAAATTCAAAACAAATCTGATTCAAAAATGGGCAAAGGACTTGAATAGACATTTCTCCAAAGAAGATATACAAATGGCCAATAAGCACATAAAACCCTTTTCAACATCACTAATCATTAAGCAAATGCAAATCAAAACCACAATGGGATACCACCCCATGCCCATTAGAATGGCTACTATCCAAAAAATCAGAAAACTGTGTTGGTGAGGATATGGAGAAATTAGAACTCGTACTTTCTTGGTGGGAATGTAAAATGTTATAGCGACTGTGAAAAGCAATATGGTGGTTCCTCAAAAAATTTAAAATTCATTATTACTATATGATCTAGCAATTCCACTTCTGGATATATTCTTAAAAGAATTGAAAGAAAGGTCTTGAAGTGATATTTGTACACCCATGTTTATAGCAACATTATTCACAATAGCTAGAACATGGAATTAGCCCAAGTGTTCACAGATGTATGAAGAGAAGCAAAATGTGGCATGTACATAAAATGGGGTATTATTCAACCTTAAGAAGGAAGGAAGTTCTACAGTATGCTACAGCATACATTAACCTTGAAGACATTTTCCTAAGTGAAATAAGCCAGTCACAAAGACATATACTGTATGATTCCACTTACATGAGGTATTTAGTGTGGTCACAATCAGAGGCAGAAGGTAGAGTGGTGGTTGCCAAGGGTTTGGGGAGAGGGGCATGGGGAGTTATTGTCTAATTGGTGTAGTGTTTAAGTTTGAAAAGATAAAATGAGTTATATAAATGGATGGTAGTGATGGTTATATACAGTGTTATGAATATATTTAATCCCTACCACTGAAATGTACACTTAAAAATGGTTAAGATGATAAGTTTATGTTACATGCATTGTGTATTTTAATTAACACAATAAAAATTTGTTTTAAAAAAGAGCAAGTTGCCATTTTGAAGAAAACACACTTATTTTTAATATTTATTTATGTTTTCTAGAAGTAGGTGATTATTTTATAATTATATGCAAACATTCAAGTAAAATAAATACTTTTGCTTTTATTTTACTATTGCAGATTCTTTCCTGCAGATTTTTTCTATGTGTACTTCTAAAGGATATCTTTAATATATATTTAAAAATCCAATTGATATTAGATTTAATGATTAGCTTTGTGTTTATTATATGCAATATTTTATTAGTACCATATTTATTTTATCTGTTATCTGGTATCTCAGCTATTAGTAGCATTATAAGTAGCCTGCACTACCAGTGATGTGATGAACAGTTTACATTACTGTTGTTAAGGTATTTAAAATCTTTTTTAGGGAGTCAACAGTAGTAAACACAAAACTATTAGATAATTAAATATTGAATTCTTATATTTGATCATTTAATTAAAATTTTTTCTATCAAAGATTTTTGTTATAAAAATTACGGTTTATCAAAGCTCTAATATGTATTAGTTAAACTCATCTTACTCAAAGTATCAAATTTCAAAATTCTTCTTTGATTTTGATGTGGGCTATATTGGAGTATGGATCCCACTGATAAATTTGATACATATTCTCTAATGAGAATGCGTATATTTAATATTATTTATAAATACTTGTTCATATTATGTTATAAGAAATGTGAAAAATGCAGAAAATGAGTTTTCTGGTTTTTTTCAATTTTTATTTGACGTGTATGAAAAAGTGAAGTCTAGCTAAATGAGCTACTCAGTCATGTCTGAAATGTTGCTTACTTTCTTTAACAAGTTTTAGAAGTAAATGCATCATTTATAATTAAAAGGAAAATAACTTGTTATGCTTATTTTCCCATGATGATGTGGTACTATTTAAAATATTTATTTTACATATATATTTTACATGCATTTATGTAAATAAATATGTATAATTACATTAGTTTTTATATTGAAATCTTTAATAATTATGTATTTCCTGAATGTATATCTACCCTTTATAGTAAGTTTAGTTTCCATGAGAATATTCTTGCCTTTCTTCCAGTGAACTAATGCATTTTTATCACTGTGTCCAATTTTCTTCATTATAAATACAGGACATTGGATAGATGAGATCAGTAACTTAATTGATTCTCTTGCCTATCCAGTGGTTTAAAATTTATTTTTTATAATTTGATCTTCTTTCTGGTCCAGAAGCTAAATCTTTACTGTATTTTTGCTATTAAAATATGAAAATTTAAGAATTTTTTGTTTTAAGTCTAACTTAAAAGGTAATTAGAAATTACAGCTTCCGGTTCAAATATAACCCCAAAATAAATGTGGTTCCATGGGTGCAAAGATGATCTTCCATTTCGAAAAGTCAGACATATGTACTGAATTTTAAACTTATTTGAGGCATTCTTCTAGTTCAGTAGATAGAGACCCAGGAAGAAAACAAAGTCAATTCTGTAAGGGAAGCTCACAGCAAAAAAAGAGAAGCAAGTGAGGTTTTTCTGTTCACAAAGCACATTTGCATGAGTCATCCTGAGTACTGGTTACTCTCTATTTAGGTCAGCACTAGTCCCTGATCAATAGTCTAATCATAGTTACTGCAAGTGGCTAGGTTCAGTGGTTTTGTCTTTTCCTATTGTTTTTCTGGGTTCCATATTATTTTTGTGAAAAGTGGTAGGAAATGTACCTTGACCTTGTGAGTTCTAATAACATTTTGTTTTACTTTTCTTCCACTACCTTCTCCTCATATAACAAACTACTTAGCTGTAAGTAGCATACTTAAAACGTTATTTTATGATAAACCAAGTTGCAGAGCTTTATGGTGACTCATCTTGTGACAATCTGTGAACTCTCTCTTTCTTCTTTTTTGTGGGTGCTAGTTTTTGTGTCCTTTGATTGAAACAAATACCATTTACCAGGAGGTAATGTGCATTTAAAGATTTTACTTACTTTGGTGAATATTGTTTCAGAAAGTATTTACATGCATTTTTAATAGCTGCTTACTTTCTTGTGTTGTGTAAACTTTTTACTTGGTTTGTTTGAGTCTTTAATATATGAGATATTGTTACATTGCATTGTGTACTGATTTTAAGAATATATTATATCCTGGTCATATTCATTTGTTCTGTGTGGTATACAGTATTTTTCTATATTTATAATTAAATTTCCAGAAAAAATTCTTTCTTTTGTTATATATTTTTTTCTATTTGTAAAGCAAAATAAATTAACTCTGGATGAAGATTTTACTGTTTGCAAACCACTTTCATATATTATTGTCATTGCTTTTCATTAGTGCTGATCTCAGTAGCATTTTGTACAAAGTATCATGTTAAATGTAGAAATAGGAAGATGAAGTACGTCCAGCGCTTCTGTTCTACTGGAACCACGTGGTAATAAATGATATTGATTGGACTTGAATGCTTCTAGCTAATCACCAGATTGTGCGGTGTGCTTTTTTTCATCCACTGTTAGTATTAATTATTATATATCTAGTAGCCAGCCTACAAGATCTTAAGGGCCTGTATTAGACCCCTTAACACGTTAGCTCAGCCGGTTTGGCCTAATATCCCTAGAGAATAGATCACTAGCTTCTTGAGCACGCCAGGAGCTATGTCAGTGCATAGTCATTTGGAGCTTTTTGCTTTTGTTATCATAATACCCTGCAGAGGAATCCTGGTCATCTCAATGGTGAGCTCACTGGGTTTTTCAGAGCTTGTTCCAAGATTGATCTTTCACTTTGACATGGAAACCTTCTATTTGTAAGGACAGGAGAAGAGGATGAGTTGCTCAAAGAAAGGTATAGGATAAATTGACTAGAGCCATCAGGTGTCTGAGGCTTAGAAATGAAGATGGAGAGAAAGGGGGCTGTCAAGAGAAGGAAAGTATAAGAGATTGTTTTCAAGGAACAGCGTTAATACTAAAAAGGGAAACAGACTTAGTGAATTTCCATCTTCTCTATGCTTTCCCTTCTTTTCCAGCACCTCACTACCTTGTATCTCTTCTCCATGGTTTTGATTCTACTTTTCCTTTGTAGCAGAAATCATGAAAGAGTTAAAGCAAATCCAGTCACCCACCTTCCCCTCCACCATTTAAAAAAGACTTACAAAGACTAACTTTTCTACCAGTACAGAATATTATCACTAAGATGATTTCTTCTTTGAGCAATATCTTTTTTTAATAGAAAGGCTTGATTTTGCTCTAATTTTAAGTTATCAAAATAGCAAACTACCTTAATGAATGAACATGAAACCAACTTTTCTTGCTAGGGACTACTTGAGAATTTAAATACAAAGTGAGATATTTCAGAAGGGAGAATTTAGATAACTGTGAGAGAAAAATGTTTTATAATGTTTTCTTGGTATAATATTTTGGTAACATCATGTTCATAACAGAAACTGCCCAGATTTTTCTAAAGTTAAGTTTTCTCCTGAAGAGCCATTAGCTTAATTGAATAATTGATAACATACAAAATTAAATATTTTAATTCAGGACTTCTTCAAAGAAGTCTTAGAAATTCTTTGAGAAACTTGTATCAGGAATATTCAGTCAGTTCTTCTTAATGTGGTTATGCCTTCTGAAAGCCAGGCGTGAGAAATAGTGTTAGTGACAAATTGTCCATTTCCTGTAAAATCTCTATGTGTAGATTAACACCATTTTGGTTCAATTATGCTGAATATATTATTTCCAAGCCTTCTGCAATTGGATAAAGATAAACAAATGTCAGTTTAAAACTGATTTTTTTGTTTGTTCATTTTTTTGTTTGTTTTCAGTATGTTCTGTTCTGATACATCTATGGTAATTGACTTTCCATAATTACTCATGGAACAGAAAACCCAAAAAGTTATTGCTTTTATAAATGATTAATGAATGAATTTTACTATTTTGAAGATGTAACCATAAAAATCAAAATTTTGTTTGTTCATGACCAATTTAATCAATAAATATTTATTGACCATGCACTGGATATATCTTAATCCATTTGGGCTGCTATAACAAAATACCATGGAGTGGGTAGTTTATGAACAACAGAAATTTATTTCTCACAGTCTGAAGGGTGTAAGTCCAGGATCATGGTCTCAGCATGGTCTGGTGAATGCCCTCTTCCTGTTTCGTAGCAGGTGCCTTCTTGCTGTGTCCTCACGTGATGGAAGGGGCTGGGGATCTCTTGTGAGCCTCTTTTATAAGGAACAAGTCCCATTCATGAAGGCTCTATCTTCATGATTTAAGTATGTCCCAAAGGCCTCACTTCCTATACCATGACCTTTGGGGGTTAGGATTTCAATATACGAACTTTGAGTGGATACAGACATTCAGACCACAGAAGGGTACACATTTTTCTTCATTTGAAGAAACAATATGATCTGGCATGCTCCAAAAATAGCTTAGAGTTTCCTAAAGAAGGTAAGGGAAAGGCAGCCTGGATGACAAGATAAGTAACCAAGTTATTGTCAACAGAACTAATAGGAAATGAAAAATCAAAGGTAATCTATTTTATGGATGCTCATTTTGCTGATACAGGAGCAAACTCTAATTGAGTTAATACTATATAATTATATCCACAAAGTAGGAGATTTTATGATATGAAAAGGCACATATTCATTTGTATTATGATATTAAAACCAAGATATTCATTTGCATTTTAAATAAGATTCAGTACTGCATTCCTTTCTAGCTCTTTATGTCAGTTTAGGATGTTAATCACAGTGTTGCATGTCTCTGATACTTTTCACTGAACTTCTGTGATAATGGGGGAACAAGAATTAACTAGTTAAATGAGAAAACAATAAACCGTTTTGAACACTTGTGTTTGATTTTGAGTTAGGATGATTGCATATTGCAGTTACTACTTTAAATACTTTAACTATTTTATTCATTTGTTTTGTTTTGTTTTGGGTTTTAGGTAAAAAGTCTTTTAAGTCTTTCTAAAATGTAACCTTACTTACCTTAGAGTATATTCAGCTAAATTAAAGTTTTCTTGATTGATTTAAGGTAGTAATTTTGAACATCCATTCTTGTTCTGTACTATATAACAGTGATTTTCTAAGTGCCTTAATTTCCCCCTTCCCTAAATCCCTACATGGCTATGTATTTCTGCGTACCTTTTTAATCTTTTCTCCTGGTGCTCATTTCTTAGTATGTGCTCTTCTAGCAAAGTCATCTCCGCTTAATTTTCCAATAGAGCTAATCTAAGCAAACTGAAGAGTTTAGGCGAAAGTAGCTAGTACATCTATTAAGTCAGAAAACTTGGAATACTCCTCCTTCAGATATCCACATGACTGGCTCCCTCACTTCCAATCTTTATCCAAATGACATGTTTTCAGAGACACCATCCCTGGATACCCTATGTAAAATTTCAACTAGCATCCTGCAATATTTGATAACCCCTTTCCTTGCTTTTTAATCTTTCTCCTTAGTACTTATCATTAACATGCTATGTATTTCATTTTCATCATACTTCTTAACTGTCTGTTCCCCTCCCCCATGCCCTGCCTCTGTGGCATCCTAGAATATAAGCTCCATGAAGTTTTTGTCTGTTTCTTTACAACTGTATCCTCAAAGCATAGAAGGTGCCCCATGAATATTTGTTGAAATAGTTATCAAATGGAGAAATGGAAAGAAAGTACTGGTAAGAGAGATATTAAGAAGATAGATATGGCAAGTGACTGGGTAAAGAGAAGAAAGGATAGGGAAAAGTGAAAAACACGACAGTGAGCTGTTAGGTCTGAGTTTCTGTGTGAAAATGAGATGATTTCCTCATTTAGTCAATAAATATTTATTGAGCTTCCACTGTAACAGGCGCCTGCTCTTGATGCTGAGGATACAGTGTAGAGCAGAACTGGACTTAGCCTCTGAGGAGCTTACTAAAATTAAGTGAAGGAGACAGGAATCTATCAAATAGTTGTCAAGGTGAATATGAAATTTCCACAGCTGTGAAAGAGAATAAATATTTGCATATGTGCATTTCCACATCCACAGATTAAACCAACTGTAAATCAAAATAATCAGAAAAATAAATTCCAGAAAGTTCCAAAAAGGATATCTTGACTTTGTAGCTCATGGGCAACAGTTTACAAAACATTTACAGCTAGTTACATAGCATGTACATTGTATTAGGTATTTAAGTAATCTAAGAATGATTTAAAGTATAAGGGAGAATGTGCTTAGATTATATGCAAAAACTATACCATTTGTTTTTTCCAGTTTTATTGAGATGTAATGGACATACAGCACTATATACATTTAAGGTGTACACTGTAATGATTTGACCTATATCATGAAACAGTAAGTTTAGTAAATATCCATTATCTCATATAGATTCAAAATTAAAGAAATGTAAAAAAATTTTTCCTTGTGATGAGAACTCTTAAGATTTATTTTCTTAATGATACAACATGCAGCAGTGTTAATTATATTTATTATGTTGTACATTACATCCCTAGTACTTACTTATCTTACAACTGGAAGTTTGTACCTTTTGACTGCCTTTAGAGGTATAAATCTCCACCTCTCTCCTACCTCCCACCTCTGGTTACCACAAATCTAACCTCTTTCCCTATGAGTTTGTTTTGTTTATTTGTTTGTGTGTTCTTGAAGTATAATTGACCTGCATCACTATTTCAGTTCCTGTTAAACGACATAGTGATTCAGTATGTCTATACGCTTCATAATGATCACTGTATGTCTAATTACCATCTGTCACCATACAAAGATACTGTATTATTATTGACTGTATTATTGACCTATGCTGTCCATTTCATCCCTGTGATTCATTTGTTTTGCAGCTGGAAGTTCGTACCTCTTGATCTCCCTCATCTATTTCTCTTCTTCCCCGAATTCTCTCCTCTCTGGCAATCACCTATTTGTTTTCCGTGTCTGTGACTCTGTTTCCATTTGGTTTTGTTTATTCATTTGTTTTTATTTTTGTTTTTGTTTAGATTCCACATTTAAGTGAAATCATACAGTGTTTTTCTCTAAGTTATTTCACTTATCATTATACCCTCTAGGACCATCATGTTGCAAATAACAGGATTTCATTCTTTTATGGTTGAGTATGATTTCATTGTATGTATATACCACATCTTCTTTATCCGTTTATCTGTTGATGAGCACTTAAGTTGCTTCCATATCACAGCTATTGTAAATAATATTGCAGTGAACATAGGGTAGATATATCTTTTCCAATTAGCATTTTTGTTTTCTTTGGATAAATACCCAGGAGTGGGATTGCTGGATCTTATGGTAGTTCTATTTTTAATTTTTTGAGGAATCCCATACTGTTTTCCATCGTGGCTGTACCATTTACATTTCCACCAACAGTATATAAGGGTTTCCTTTTCTCTGTATCCTTGTCAACACTTACTTGTTATCTTTTTGATAATAGCCATTCTGACAGATGTGAAATGATAGCTCATTGTGGTTTTGATTTGCATTTCCTGATTATTAGTTATGTTAAGCATCTTTTCATGTGCCTTTTGGCCATCTGTGTGTCTTTGAAAAAATGTTTTTTCAGATCCTGTGCCCATTTTTTAATTGGGTGGTGGTTGTTGTTGTTGTTGTTGTTGATGTTGATGTTGAGTTGTATGAGTTTTTTTGTATATCTTGGATATTAACTGCTTATTGGATATATCCTTTGCAAACATATTCTCCCATTCAATATATGGTCTTTTCATTTTGTTGATAGTTTTCTTTGCCTTGCAAAAGCTCTTCAGTTTGATGTAGTCCCATTTGTTTTTTCGCTTTTGTTTCCCTTACCTGAGGAGACATAAAAAAAATATTGCTAAGGCTAATGTCAAAGAGCATAATTCTTGTGTTTTCTTCTGGAAGTTTTATGGTTTCATGGTTATTTTAACAATATTAATTATTCCAATTCATGAGCATGGTATGTCTTTACATCTGTTTGTGTCATCTTCAGCTTCTTTTCTCAGTGTTTTCTGAGTATGGTTCTTTTACCTCCTTAGTTAGATTTATGCCTAGGTATTTCATTCTTTTTGATGTGCTGGTAAATTGCATTGTTTTCTTAATTTAACTTTCTGATAGTATTTTGTCAGTGTATAGACACACAACAGATTTCTATGTATTAATTTTGTATCCTGCAACTTTACTGAAGTCATTGATGAGTTGTACTAGTTTTTTGGTGGTGTTTTTAGCATTTTCTATGTATAGTATCATGTCATTTGCAAGCAGTGATGGTTTTATTTTTTCCTTTACAGTTTGAATTCTTTTTACTTCTTTTTCTTGTCTGATTGCTGTGTCCAGGACTTCCAATGCTATGTTGAATAAAAGTGGTGAGAGTAGGCATCCTTGTCTTATTTCTGACCTTAGAGGAAATGCTATCAACTTTTTACCATTGAGTGTGGTGTTAGCCATGAGCTTGTCATATATGGCCTGCATTATGTTGAGTTATATTCCTTCTATATACCCACTTTGTTGAGAGTATTTTATCATAAATGAATGTTGAATTCACTTCAGAGAGAAGAGAGAATATGTGTAAAGTTTTTATGCTGGGTGAGAATATGATAAGAATGAAGGATTATAAATAAGCCACTGAATGAGCTAAAGATGCAAAGGGGAGGTGGTCAAAGATGAGGCTGGAGAGGGAGATGAAGGTCAGAGTTTAGGTTTGCCTTTTAAGAAGACTATTCTGTCTACACTATAAGGCTTTTGTCCTAACAGAAGATAATTAATGGTGATAGTTGTGAATTTGGAGAGGAATGGAAAGATTTGAGAGAGAGATTTAGGAGGCAAAAAATACAAGATGAAGCCGACATGAATTAAGTACCATTTTTATGTTAGACACTTTGTTAGGTGCTAATAAAAGCCTGAAGTAGAAGAGCTCTCTGGAATAAAACATTCACACACACACACACACACACACACAGAGCGCATGAATGAGCCAGCACGCTTTGGGATAATAGTAAGGGGAACTTCTACCTGGGGCTTCACAGAGGAGAGGAATGCTTATATGCATCTTCAGAAATAACAAGGAATTTTCTAAATAGATAAGGAGAGGAAGGGAATTCTAGGAAGAGAGAACTATTTGTTCAAAGGCAGAAAGTCATGAGAAAGCAACATTTGTTCAAGAAAGCAAAAGTTCAGAACATGAGGGAGTTTGTAAGGCATGCTGATGATATGGGATTTTACCTTTTGGAGATGAAGAGACTTGATCTTTTCCTCTCTCTCAGTGCCCTGGGTTTGTCAAGAAATCTTTAAAATTGAAGCTCACCTGGGATTAGAAATGGAAAGATGGATGATTGTGTTTGAAGAGGGGGCTTTCACTTGACATGTCCCCTAACAGAAATGAGAAACTGGAGGTAGGAACTAGATACGGTGATTGAATGTACCACACAGGTGAAATTTAAACCTTTGAGAATAAATGTAATTGTCAAGGCAAAAAGAAGGAAACCTTGGATAATACTTATGTTGAATATTAAAACTGTAAAAGAATTTGGAAGGTGGAAAAAGAAGGGATAAGAGAAGTGGCTAAATATGTGGAGTAAGTTGGAATATGAATGCTTGCCTCTTCTACTACTTCATTACTTCGGGCCCATTGGCCAAGGTCTTGAAGAAAAAGATTGTTTTCCCTGCTCTGTGAATAGAGCAAATAAAACGTAAAACTGATTTTTAATACCTTCAATACCTGGACTTTTTCTTATTTAGGATTAACTCTTTCCTTGCTATAATTAACAACATTTCATCCAAATTCTAAGACACCCACTTGATAGTCCAGAATATATGCATTATTATATTTCAACTAGAGATCTAAATGTTGTAAAGTGACTTTAGTTTATTTGAAAACTTTTCATTGCTGTTGTTTTCTGTAGAATAAACATTACCACGTAGATCCAACTAATCAAACTAACACTATTATTACTACTAATCCTGACAGATTTATTTACAAAAAAGAATACTAAAGAAATTGCTCAGACAGTTCAGTCTGCTAGTTTGGAGATTACCCATCTCTGGTCAATTATTTGAATTTTGTTGTATTTCTTTTCATGTGTTTATGGCTTCAATGCCTTTGGCTAATATTCAACCTATTAGTTGCCTTATTACCTTTCAGAGACTGGCCTGTGTTTGGTGTAAATTAAGTGGCAGGGAACACCCACTTGAGTTGTGAACATGATTTCTTAATTTTATGTTTCCTAATCTACTTGATGAATTATAATGTTCATACCTAATGGAAAAGAGGAAGGATCTTCTTGCACGTGAGTTTCCATTGAACGCTCTGCAGGCATTTTCTTATGGCAAATATTTTAACCAAGGCAAAAATGCCCTTTTTTCATATTTATGTATTAATTGTATTAAATAGACCAAGTTAAAAAAAAGAAAGAGTAGAAAAACAATTAACCAGGAATAATGTTTAATTTCTAGATGAATTCTAATTGAATGGATGTTGCTATTAGGTGCTTTATTCCACACTCATTGTCTATAAGAATATTTTAAATAAGTGTAAGTTAGCTTAAATTTACCTAATATTCAAAATTGAAAGTGAAGTTTGATGTTTAAGAAAGGCCTTCAGAGAGTACAGTTTTTGTAAATGTATTGTCAGTTGCTAAACATTAACATAAAATGTGTATGCTTGCTATAAACATTTATTTTCAAGATTCTTAAAAATTGGACATTTTGTATAGTTTTCCCTCAAATAATATCAGTGCTAGAGATAGAAATGTTTTTCAATGGACATTTTATATGAATCTCTGGTTGTGGTTTTATTTTCTAGTATTTTGCATAAAAGTTCAAATGTGAGCAGGAACTATTCATTCCCTATTTTTATTTTTGCTTAATTTTGGGGATATGTGATTTCCTGTAAAAATGTGAGTGTAGATTCTCCTATAAATTTTCTGAGTTTTTTTGATTATTCAGATTTTATTGGTAAGGCTTTATTACTTAATTACCTTAGATGATTTGGGTGTGTGTTGACCATCAACAGAATTTTTCAGACTGTAATTTAAAGTAGTACTAATGTTTTGGAAGAGTACGAAAACATTAAATTGTGTGCACTATATCAGTTAGCCTTTGATGGTTTTCTTTTTTGTTATGTTAATTTATTTTCAAGACTCAGAAATAAGGGATCTTTTCTGTACTGTTTATTTACACAGCCGATCAGTGGACTTTAGGTCGACAGTTATCTTGAACATTTCAAATTGTTTAGATTTTCCCCCAGTTTTCATGGCATTTTATATATTGATTTTGTTAGATTGCAGAAGAAAGGCACACTCATATAATTTGATATTTGTTTGTGTACTTTTTTTTTTCTAACATAATGATGTCATATCAAATTACTTTTGGTTCTTTTGTATGCTCTAAAAGAACTTTAAAAAATTCAATCTGATAAGTATTGAATGTTTTTTATGTGTCTGGCACTGTGTTGGGGGACAGTGGAGTTACCAGAATGGAAATTGTCATCTGACCTGGCCTCCATTTCATGTGTTACTGCTAAGTAATGATGCTGTCTTGGAAATGTCAGTTGATTGTCTAAGCCTTGGTTCCTAATAGGGAAAAGGAAGATTTTGGAACTATATCCTCTTTAAGGGCTCTTATCAACTGTAACAGATTATTTGTAATTATCAGAGTTGATTTCATAAATGGCTGGATATCTTCTCTTTACCTTTCCAGAACCACTCTCTACCCTTCTCCATCCTGGTATGTGTCCTGAGAGGCTGACCTTTGCCAATTACATCATCTGATTCCCCTGCTCTTTGGCTTCTGGTTGAATTACACCAATGGGAGATACCAACTGGAGATAGAGGGTGAGGGGGAAGTGAAGTCATGATACTTATCCAATGGTGCACTTCCTTGTGTTGCCTTGAGTTGGCTGCTTTCCTCTTCCAAAAGCCTTACCTCCTGTCAGGAGGCCCTCTCTGTATAGCTAACCCTCTCTAGATATTGATAATCACTTACTCTTCTTGCCATTCAGGCTTAGGGATGGCAATGTCTCTTGCTGTTGCGTGATCCTCTAGAACTGTGCACTATTCCCTGTTCTCTATCCCCTAAACTCTGTCCACATCTTTGAAAATAGTCCCTTAATTAAACTATCATTCTCAGATTACCAAGTATGAATATGCCACCTTTTTTCCTTGCCAGAACTGACCGCACGCTTTTTCTCTTGGAATGACTTGTCATCAGTCTCTGTATTTTAAGGATATACTACCAATAAGTGTCATCAAGAGTCTCTATAAAATGAAAATATTCTGGAAGGGACTGCATGATAAGCTTTCTGACTAATATGCTAAATGTCAGTAGTTACAATTGTATGCTGCTTGTTTTAGAGATGTGTGTATGTATGCGTGTGTGTGTCCCCTTTTCCTCGCTTTGTAATCAGATGAGAGCTCAACATTTTAAGTCATTTTCCAGATAGAAAATACCAGTAGGCTAGTTGGATCCAGATGCATGAAGTATTTTCTTGTGGCAGTGGGGAATCTTTGAGGAGTTTTAAGATACAGAGTGACCTGGTTAAATTTCCATTTTTTATAGGCTACTCAGATGGCTACATGCTGGGTGAATTTGTAAGCAATGAGGATGATTTTTTATATTCAGTTAAGATAATAAAAGATAATAGATATCTGAACATAAACAGCAATAATTAGTGTATTGAAGAAAGGAGTTGAAAAATCAGCAGTTGTGGCAGTGGATTGGATAAATGGAAAAAAGCTTAACCTCGCTGTCATTTTTGTGTGAGTAACCAGATGGAGAGTGTTGCTGCTACACAGTATGGAGAATAATGGAGGAAGATCAGGTTTGGGGGAAGTTGATGAATTAAATTTTGAGTTTGTGTGTTAGAAATGCCTAAAGGACATCTAAGTTTTCCTGTCCAGAGGGCAGTTGATTGGAATGGTCTGAAGCAAGAAGGAGAAGACTATATTAGAAATAATAATTTAAGGAGTCTTCAGCAAGGCAGTACTGAAGCTAAAGAAAGAATGAAGTCATTCAATAATTGCATGTAAAAAAAATTGTGCACCACAGATGGGAACCCAGAGGAAACTAATATTTTATGAATTTGTAGAAGAAAATGACCCAAGGAAAGAAAGAGAAGGAATGGCTCTCTCTCTAAAGAATAGAGAGCCAGAAGACTTCTGGCTGCATGTAAGCCAAGGAAATAGAATTTTAAGACTCAAGCCATCAACAATGGCAAACGCGCTTGGATTTCAGAAAGATGGAGACTAGAAAATATTGTTTGGGGTTGACAGTTAAATGATTACCATAGGGAGAATAGTTTCAATAGAGTTATAGTTCATTGAATATCAGATTTCTGTATGGAAGGGACAGGAAGAGAGAGCAAGTATTAACTGATATGAAAAGAATCTGGATGAAGAAAGTAGGAGAGAATATGGAGAGTAGTATATCATGGGAGGGTTTTGTGTGTGTGTGTGTGTGTGTGTGTGTATATGTGTGTGTGTGTATGTATGTATGTATGTATGTATGTATGTATGTATGTGTCAGGGTAGGAGGGTAGGTGGGTAGGTAGCATCCTCCTTAATTTTAAGAGGGTAAAGTAGGCCAGAATGAAAGTTTGAAGATATAGGAGAGGAGATGTCTGCTAAAAGCCAGAGGAGCGTCTTGGTTCAAGAGCACAGGTACAAGATAGGCCTTGAGTAGAAGAGAGTTATTTCCTCTTTTGAGGCTTGAAGTGAGGATGGGTGTGACTGAAGATAAATTTGTGGATAATGGGTCAAAAAAAATTGAGAGGAACCTAGTCTGAGTGCCTTTAATTTCAGGATGAGATCAAAGACCATATTGTCTGTAAATCAGAAGGTTGTTTGGAGAGATTATTGAAGAGGGGTTTAAGGAGGTTGTTGAAAATTTAGAATAGTCGTTGAGAAATGAGGCAGTATGGGATAGTGGTTAAGAGCATGGAATCTGGGACTCTTCTACTGATTAGTTGTGTGACTACAGGCAAATTACACTATTTTTCGGGGTCTCAATTTTCATCTAAAAATGGGGATACTTATAGTTTCTACCTCATTAGAATATTGTGAGGGTTAATAAATGTTTAGTGTGTGAAGTATGCCTGGTAAAGAGAAAATAATCTGTAGTTCTGATTATTGATATTTTTCAAGTGTTGATATATACTTGAAGTATGAGAGATGAAGTGAACTAGTAGTATGGTTGGGGGAGGGAGAGATAGAGTACAAGAACGTTAAGGGGATGTTCATGTGTGAGAAGTGGAGTAGTTGTGGTCAAAGAATATTTGAATTTAAAATTTCGGTTAAAACATGTTGGGCCAATGAAAAGGTTTAGCAGCTGACTGTGAGAGGTGAAGGTCATTGGATTTGAGATGGACATATTGTCGAAATATCAGAGGTTTGTACTCATAGGCAGAATGACGGAATGCAAATCTGCACATGCAGGCCAACAAAGAGGTATTATTGTATTGACCACTTAAATATGACAAATGGTATTGTTGAACATGACTTGATTTTCTGAAATGGAGAGCTATTCTTGGTACAGTTTCTCTCAATGTATACAATAGTGGCATTCTTGGAAATTCAGTATATATTCAATCCTTATAAAAAGTACTGTATGAGATAAAAATTTGGTTTCAGGCTCAGATCATTGTTCTCCTTCTCCCCCCTCCCCCTTGGTGAACTGTGTGTTATGTAGAGTATAGGTTATATTGAAGCACTGTGCTGTGTACTGCAGGGCATGCAGCATTCCTGTACCTCACATGTTAAATGCTGGTGACATCCTCCAATTCTTTTTTATAGCCTGAATAGAATTTCTCAATGCTCCTATTGAGCACCACTGCATTAGGGCAAAGAAGACACAGTAGCATGTGGATTAGACCCAAGGAAAAGGGTCCTGATTTGCACAGTGATCTAGTCTCATAGGGAAGTGAAGCAGGGAATTACTTGGCAAAAAAAAAAAAAAAAAAAAAATCTGTAAAATCCTGATATAAAATTGCAATGGTGCAAGGTAATAAAGTTTTCTGACAGTCTCACCCTCTGTCCTCATTACCTCCTTCCACCAAGCCACTCCAGCTCAGAGGTAGCTGGTAGCCATGTTATGCTAACGTTTAGTGGCCTGGTGCAGTAAGAATTCTTGACTGGATTTGGTGAAGAGTATAATTTCAGCATAATTTCTCTTTAAACTGCCTTAGCATTTTCCTTTCTTTCTACTGTACTTCCAAGCATTCCTGAAAACAGGTGCAAATACCTGATCTTTCCCATTTAAATGTTTATTTCTCGATTTTTTTCTTGCCTTCAGTAAATATGTTGCATAAAAATGTAATCATTGAATTTTTGTGTTTGCTTGTGAACATGTCCAAATGCACTAAAATGCAGTGGAATCATTGTAGTTTCATATTTTGTTCAAACTGATAAACTTTTAATAGTGCCCCCTTGTCAACTGTTAACGGTTTTTGTTATTTTGGAAGAATCATCTCATTTGCAGCAGTTTTCTTCTGGTGATCCTAATCAAATAGAAGTATTGCTTTTGAAAGATCAATGTTTAAAACCTAGTCAAGTGTGCAGTTTAGATATTGTGCTTATTTTAAAGTAGGTGATTTTTGTAATACTGAACAGTATTTTTTAAATAAAAATTAACATTATAAAAAAAAGGTTGCCCAGAGAGTTAAATTAGGTTTGATAAGGTTTTTAGCTTTATTTGTGAAGTAAAATCCCTGATATTGAAGATGAGTAGTTCCTGAACTGCACATGCTTTGTGAAATATATTCCTATTTCAGTCTATTTCCTGGGGGATATGCCCATGCTATGAAAGTTATTGTGATTAGCATTAATTTTTATGCTTCTTGGGTCTCCCTGCAGAGAGGCCAGAGTTGTTAAAAAAAAAAAAATTGGAACCTTTTTTTTTTCCCCATAAAGGTCAGAGCTGGTCTTGAAATGGAACACTTATAATGGTCACATAGCTGATTTAAATGGCACTATGTAATTATATCGCTATTTTATGCACAGGTGGCATCTCTTTATTACATTACATTTCTTTTATATTAAAGTATATATCATTTTTAAGTGAGAAAAATTAGATATTTCATAAAATCCAATTTGTTTTTGTCCCTTAACACCTTAACCTTAATACGTTACTTAGTCTATGTTTTAAACTGGTAGAAAATAATTTGTTCTCCATCTTTTTTCTCATTTTATCATAGACCCTTAATAATCTTGAAAATAAATTTATTAAATCAATTAAAGTAATTCCAGCTGCTTTTAAGTTCATGGGTGGGAGGCATTGTTTCCCTTATGAGATTTTTATAAGCCATAATAGTTTTTATTTACCCTAAAGTGAATTTTTGAAACATCTGTCCTTTGAAAATTCATTTTGGTATGTGATGTGGTACATTAGATGAGAATTATTTCTTTATCTTTGATACGTAACATAGTATTTTTGCTTGTTTGTTTGCTTGTTTGTTTTAGACAAGTTCCTGAAAAGATTTGTGAAAATCAAATTTTAAAAAAACTCTTACATCCCTACTGAATTATAATTTTAGTATGTTTTATTTGAATAAAATGTTGAATACTTATTCCAAAACTCAATTAGAGTTTGATATGATTAAAAGGAAGTATATTTTTTAATTTTCAATTTTCATCTCAGATTTGGAAGTACACAGACATTGGAATAATGATGCATAAGGAAATTAAATGCAGCTCCTAAATCTTACAGAATAAAATGTTTTAATATGTGATATTTGTTAAAATGTATCATGTCATAAAGAAAATTCTACCTGCCAGTATTACTTAAGAGTAATATGATTTAAGAAAAATACAAAAGGTAAATCTTAGGATACATAATTTTGTAACATTTTCTCTTGGACTATTTAGAAAAATTGACTGAAAAACGTCTCTTGGAGTAGTTGGGCTAGAAATAGTGGTTGAAGGGTAGGAAGCAGGTGTAGAATGCTTTAAAGAGGATATTTTTGGAACATGGCAGGAAATAGGGTGCCTTAGGGATGGCAGTTGTGACTCAGATTAAGCATAAGACTTCAAGGTAATTTCAGGCTAACTGTAGTCACTTCATTCTAGATCCTAGAGTTTATCTATTAGGGGAGATTGAAAAAAAAGAGGTCAGTTAACACACTATGATAGCCAGTCTGCAAATGACTTCCATTGATCTTTCAGTTCTTGGTATTTGTGCTCTTTCGTAATTCCTTCTCATAATGAATTGGGTTGACCAGTGTAACCAATAAAACATTGCAGACATGGTGGTACATGACTTCAGAGGCTAGGTTAGAAAAGAAATTGTGGCTTCTTTCTTGCTATCTCTCAGATTGCTTGCTCTGGGAGGCCAGTGACCATATTTAAGCAGCCTGTGGGAATTGAGGCTTACTGCTAACCACCATCACCAGGTGAGTGAGCCATCTTTGAAGCCATCTTTGTCCCAGCTTCAGACAAGCCCTGGCTGACACTGTTACTGAAACCTGTGGGAGATCCCAAGCCAGATGATCCTATATTCCTAACCCACAGAAACTGAGAGAATAAATGTTTGTTGTTTTAAACCCCTAAATTTAGGGTAATTTGTTAGCAGCACAGAGAAATACTATACATAAATAAGAACAGAATTTCAACTGTGGTAATTGCCATAAGGGAAAGGTATGCATCACTGTGAGAGCAAATTACAGACGTCTGATTTAGTATGGGTGTTTGAGAGAGTCTTATGAGCTTAAATCTGAAGAACAGAAAAGAACATTCCTGACAGGGACAGCATGTGAAATACTGTTGTGGAAGAAGACAGGATACTTTTGAGAAACCTCACCAGTGTGTCTAAGTGTAGACAGCAAAGAAAAGATGGAAAGAGGTGAAGTCTTCATCAGAAAATGCTAGGCCTGAGGCCATATTAAGGATTTTGGTCTTTATTTGAAAAGCAGTGGGAATCCATTAAACATTTTCAGCAGGGGACATGGGGGAACCAGATTAGATATGTATTTTGTGAAGAGCATTCAGATAGCTTTGTGGGTAATAAAGGCAATAGGCTGGAAATAGGTTGTGTAAGAGTGGATGAAAATTGAATTTATCTAAAGAGATGTTGATAGTTTGGACTAGAGTGGTGACAATTTTGATGGAGAGAGGTAGGCAGGTTTGAGAGGTTTTGTATTAAACAGAATGTGGTGATGAGGAGATAGACTTGAGAGGTAGAGAGAGGGAGCTGTTAAGGTGGGTGTATTGCCTTGTCATTGGATGGAGAAAGACTCAGTATTTTGAGAAAGAGTTTATGTTTTGTTTTGGACATATTTTTAGATGCTTTTCAGATAGCCAAAATGGAGTTTTAAGAGCTAGTTGGGAACTCAGGAGAGGTCTGAGCATGAGATCAAAATTTGTCAGGTTTATTTCTTATGAAGTCATAATTCATGTGATGCAGTCTTTGAGGAGTGTTGTGGTCAAAAGAACACAATTCGTTAAAATAACAATTATTTCAAAATAATGCAAATTTTTAATGCATTTCTCAAAACTATGAATGGAGCTCTTAATTCCTAGCAGTACTTTCTATAATAATTTCTTGTTCCTTTTCCCATTTTCTGTCTTCATCAAGTGCAGTTGCTCTACCACCTCTTTCTTTAAAAATCCTGAAGAGCTACCCCTCTATCCCCATCCAGGCTAACTTTTATTCTGATTCATCCTTCATTTTCTTTGCTCTTCAGTATTTAAATTGATGTAACTGTGTTTTCCTATTTTGATAACATAGGGCTTTCCTTGCGCTGGAAGGTGGGGAAAGAAACTGGGAACACAGAGCCAGATGTTTCTTTGATGGCTTAGGGAGAGGAGAGTTAGGGAGTGCCTCTGGGAACGGTGACACCTTAATGATTTTTGTCATGGCAGTGAGTTTTCAGCATATGAGTAAAAATTGAAGCCATGGGCTTATTTTGCTCTGTCTTTGAGTAAATGAAAGAATGTTTTGATCCTTAAGTAGTTCCATCATTTAATGGTTGGGGTAAGGAAGATGAGCCAAGATGAGAACTGATTGGGATCTTCATTGAGTTCTGACTGGAACCGCTCAGCTAATTGCTGCTTCAGGTCTCAGGTCTCAGCTTAGATAATGGTTTCTTTGGGAAGCCTTTTCTGACAATTTTTTTTTCAGGTTATACTCTTCTCCAGCAGCTGCTCAGCCCTATTATTATCTTTATCATTGCTGAAATTATTTAATTGCATATGGTCCTCAGCACTCTAACCTCCATTTTGGAAAGATGGTGGACAAGTTCACCATTGTATCTCCGCTAAGTACTGTCTTACCTTTTATGTAATGGAAATTATTAAGCAAGTGTTTAATGAATTCAAGCAGATATTCTCATTAGACTCATTTGGCTTCATATGTGTGTATCAACCATATTTCTTTCCTGCTTAGCTTACTGTCAAAATATATAGACTTGCTCTTTAGCAAACAACATCTAGCTAAACTCCAGGTTCTTGTCTTAGAATATGACTTTGAACTCTCTGCCATCTAATACCTATAAAAAGTTTGGGGGGAATAAAATTTATGAAGGACTGCAGTGTATTTGGACCATATCATTTTCACATTCTTACAGTTAGTTTAACTGAACCATGCTTTGCCGTTATTCTATAGCTCATATTGAGGGATGTTAAAAGTAATGCAACTTTCAAACTCATCGTTATATTTACTGTAGGGATGGAAGAGGAGATAGTTTTCTGTGATTTCTTTATGAGGACTGATAGGAAAAAAATTTTTAATGTGCAGTAGTGTGTGATCTTATTTGAATGACTAGGGGTTTGTTTTTGTATGTGTATTCATAAGTATGTTTAATTTTTTGTGGATATAACCAATGATGAAACTGCATATGTTTCTCTCTTTGCAGTGGCTTCTAGGAAACTCAGATAAATTTTGTGGTCTGTCTTTATCAAAGAACATAAGTATTTTATGTTCTGAGTAACTGTCTTATTGCTGATTTTAATTTTACCTTTTTATTTCTTCTGTCTTTATTGCCATCTTCATTTCCTTCATATCTCCACTTCTTTACTTTTTAATTTTCTGTACTAATTTATTTTTGTAAATCATCTCATTTTTTTTTAATCATAAGGCATTTAAAAATTGTATATAGACATCTACAGCATAATGGATCTCTTATTGGCAATTTGTTGAGGAACTGATTCGGTATTAACTTTGACTTCTCTCATTGGATCCCCTAGGCTCTCCAGGATATTGAGACTGGCTGTGTCCTGTGGAACACCCCTCTCCTAGATTCCAGTTTCTGAATAAAGGGTCTTCTTTGTTTTCCCTGCAGGGTGTAGTCTTTCATTTCTCTTTTCTCTCTCTCCCAACCCAAAAGCATTTCTAAACTATTTTAAAAATAGTTACCTGTATTGTAACTTTGTGATTTAACAAAATATTTGAGTTAGGTAGAGGTAAATTTTGCGATTAAAAATGAGGAAAGCTAGTTACTTGCATTCTTTTATTTATTTTTTTGTATTTTTTTTAAGAACCATTTAAGGCATTTATTAATTCTAGAAAGGTCAGTAATTTTGGATCACTCTTAAAGATAAACTGAACCTGAAAAAAATTATAAGAAAGTTTCTGTGGGCTAAATGTATATGATGATTTTAGGCCTTTTTAATGTCTAAATTTTGTTTTCACTGTTATTTGAAGAAATTAGGAAATATCAAATATCTACATGTGAATAGGTGAATTTAATTCAATACTTTAATATTGGTTATGTTATTTATATCCTCTATATAATTTTAAAAACTAGCATTCTTTATGGAAATATTTGCAATAGCGATTTTAAAGTAATATATTTTCATTGTTTTGCTAACAAATCAAACTTTTCAAGTTATTTCTGACTATTAAACCTTTCTGGAAAGTTGTTGCATATCCTTCCGGTCATCTAAATTTATCACAGGCCTTTAACTAAGAAGGCTGGTGAACCCTCTTTCCTTTTGATCTTGCATCCTGGCGGGTGCTTGGATGTTTCTTCTGTAAGAAAAGTTCTGGTGGATGAGTCAGCGTGCTGAGTCACAGGCAGCATGAAGCCTCTCGTGTTCTATACTAACTAATTGGAAACAGTTTCAAAATTAATTAAGGCACAGTTGTCAGCTCAGTGTTACTGATTGACATCCCACCAAAGTATATTGTTTTTTGGCAACTTGCTTAATTGTTCTTTGGTATTTAGGTTTTTGTTTTGCTTTATGATTTAAAAAAAAAATCTGTTGAATAGACCTATAGTTATCATGTTGATTTTTTTAAAGCCCTTTTATGAACCCTATGTCATTTATGTTTAATTTCTCCCTTGTTCTATGCCTTTTTTCCCCTTAAAAATTATTCAATACAGTTCCTTCTTTTTAGCTTACTAATTTATCAGTCCATGGGAGAAGTCTTTTATGCTCCACAGAAACTAGTTCATACAATAATATTATATTGATTTGTCAAATAAGAGCCTGCTTTCCGACTAAACATTATGTGTTTTATTTAATAAAAACAAATTTAATGACATGCTTAGATTCCTTTACATTTCATTAATTTGACCTTAATAAACTGATTAAAAAGTACATGTTTTTGAAAGATTTTGTTTCTGTATTGTACTTATATTTGTTTAAAAGTACTTGTATGAAGGATTCTGCAAAGGGGAATTGATTAGGTTTTCTTCATGAAAGATTAAACAAGAAATCAAGACCAGGAAGAGATTTTGGCTAAAGTGGTCAAATATGTTCTGGCAAGATGATAAAGTGCTAGGGGGGAAAAAAAGAAGAAAAAGAAGAGAACTCACATATTAAATTTGTACTAATTTCTTGGTACTTTACATATATAATTTCTTTAAATCTTCCTAGCATTCCTGGGACAGGGGAATTATTTACCCATAATCAAATGTGGAATTTGAAGCCCAGCTAGTAAGTAACTTATTCAAAGTCTTCAACAATATCTGTATAATAAACACATTAGGCAGTTCATGGCAGCCCTTTGTGTGCTGTCTCATGGCAAGTTTGGTACTATGCCAAAGGAAAATTTAGGAAAAGCATTTGATCTAGACACAAAATGGCCAATCTATATGATAGTAAATAGATTATATATCTTTTAATCATTCCTCTTAAATATTGCTTTTGAAGTTATTTGATTAAAATTGAGACATTTTACAATTGATGATATGTCATAATTTAATTGGCAGCATCTTTTTTTATGGTACATAAGATTAATACCGCATCTTATAATCAATTTGATCTTAGATTTTTTTGGAATACAGTAGATAGTCCTTGTTCTTTTCATTCTTTCGAAATGTTTAAGAACAAAGGCAACCATTTGACCTTTCAGTTTTTCATTCATTTTCCCCTAAGTCTGTTCTAATGAGATAGGCTTTAAAAAAATTCTATGGTTAAATAAGTTTTAGAAACACAGCGTAATCTATCCTTCTCTTGGAGACTCATTGTATGCTAGATGTAAAAATCTTAGGTAAGAAAAAACAAAGAGTTTTTAAGTTTGTTTAGCATGTTGTTATACAAACTTATGTAACCAAAGAATTCCCCCCACCCCCACCTCTTTCTTACTTGTCTGTTTTTCAAAGAACATTGTAAATGTGCCTAAAGAAATTAATGCTCTACACATGTAATACTGGAAAATGCTGGATTATACACTCTTTTGCCTAAGAGTATCACCAGTTAGAGTCTATTTTCTGAGGGTCAACAGATTTTTCTTTAATTCTTCCAGTTTTATTGAGGTATAATTGATATACAGCACTGTGTAAGTTTGAGATGTATAGCATAATTATTTGACTGACTATCATGAAATAGTTACCACAGTAGGTTTAGTGACCATCCATCGTCTCATACAGATATAAAAGAAAAGAAAAAGAAAAAAAAATTTTTCCTTGTGATGAGAACTCTTAGGATTTATTCTCTTAACAATATGCATATATAATATACATCAGTGTTAATTATATTAATCACGTTGCACATTACACCCCTAGTATTTATTTAATTTATAACTGAAAGTTTGTACTGTTTGACTGCCTTTATAACCTCCACCCCCACCCATAACTACAGATCTGACTTCTTTTTCTATGAGTTGTTTGTTTTTTGAAGTATAATTGACCTACAACATTGTGTCAGTTACTGATGCACAACATAGTGATTCGATATTTCTATATATCACAAAATGATCACCATAGTATGTCTGGTTACCATCTGTCACCATACAAAGATATTACATTATTATTGACTGTATTCCTTACACTGTACATTTCAGCCCCATGACTCATTTATTTTGTAACTGAAAGTTTGTGCCTCTTAGTTTCCCTCAGCTATTTCACTCTTCCCCTACCCCACAACAGATTTTTCTTTTTCAGCATTCTTACCCACCCTCATTTTATTTTTACTTTTCGCTCATGGCTTAGCCAATGATTAATTTTACCAATTCCTTGCATTTTTTTTTCTTTCCTTGAGTCATGTCTTGGTGTATAGTTTTTCTTTTTTTCCTAGCAAAATTGTGATACTTGAATCTTATTAACTATGTGTTTTGGAGTTTTATTAAGAATTTTAAACAGCTGGATGATTCTTGGTAATGTTTAAATTACAAAGGAAAAATTTCAATTTTCTGGCCATTTTATGACATCTAAAGTTCAGTAGGTTATGGGAGCCTCATTACCATATCTTATGCTGCTCTCTTCAAAGGCATGACATTTTTCATCTTCAAGGACTCACTAAGAAGGAGGAAATCCCCATTCCCTACTATTTTTCTTTTTTATCTCTTTACTTCGATTCTCCCCTCCTTTTCACTCCCCATTTTCCTTTGTCCTCTCTCTGATATCTGGAGTCAGTATACTTACCAATTCTATGTTCTTTTCAGGATTATTTAATCATGTAATATTTGGTCATACTTTTCCCAATGATATTCTTCATTTTAATAATGTTGTTTCTGGAGCCCTATTCTTAGCACTTCTGTACAAAAGAGCTTGCCTGAGTCTTTGGCTTTTTGTACCAAAGCTAAGCTAGCTTCTTCATACCTGTCTTGCTGTAGGCCAATAGATCACCATGTTTCTTTAGTCACCAACACATTCAATATACTGATCTTATTGTAATCTTTTCCAGTTTCTTCCTTTCTTACCTATGGTATTCACAGTTCTGCTTGTGGTCATCATTAATGTCAGCAACTATTCTTGAGTTTGTGTTATGTTTTAGAACTGTAGTGGCGATCATAGAGTTTATATATTCTATGCTTAACCCTATGATCTCAGGAAAAATCCATTAATTTATAACTTACTGAATTTATAGCATATAAAGGGAACCTAAAGAATTATAATACTGCATAAAAGGGTGTGCGATATGAGATCAGAAATGTGGACTGGTGCCAGATATTTTAGCAATTTGACTGCCAGGGTAAGACACTACTAGGTGCGACAGCTTTGGGCAAGGGAATGATATTCTTCATTTTTCCTATTCTGCTATTTATTTGGCCCCAAAACTTGAATTTATTTCAAGTAGCTTGAAGTTTTGTTACCAGCACATCTTGGCTTCAGTCTCTTTTCTGATTTTTTTAGCCTTTTCTACTTGGAAGAACCTATGTCATAGGATTTTCTGATGATCAAAGTAGACATTGATCATGAAGCATTTCATAAACAATGTTTAGTAGATAGAGATACAGAAATGACAATAATATGATGACAAAACATACTAGAATATAGGTGTAGCCAAGGGGGGGGTGTGTATGTGTGTGCGTGCGTGCATGCATGCATGTGTGTTGGGTGGGGAGGTGAGGTGGTGAAACTACATAATTTATTCTAATCTAGCAAGTTTAGCCAGTTAGCAGATGTACTACATCAGGGCCATTCTTGTAGCTTGCAATTTTTGAGACTGGAAAGCAGGAGACCTGGGTTCCACTCCCAACTCTATGTGACTTTGCAGATCATCTTCCCTTCCAGGACACTGTGCCTTTATAGATTAAATAATTGTTTTGGATTAGTAATTATTGAAAGGTATGATTCTAAATTTAAAATATATGATTTTGGGAGATTAGGCATGTAGTGGTTGAGGATGGATTAAAGATCATGTGAGAGTAGGGCCATCCCTTTTATTTCATTGGATTATTTCTGATGGATTACTCAAACCAAACTGGTAAATGACTGCCTAGGATTCATCTGCTTCCAACAGAAAACTTATTTTAACTACAAAAAGGACCTATATAAAAAAAAATGATAGCAAAACAGAGTTTAAAGTTCATTTAAAGTTCATTTGCATTTCATAAGTTGAGAATCAATCAATAAAATTCTGAGGCAAGAAAACATCCCTACAATTGGAAACCACTCATTGAGATAACTGAGGAATTTAGAAAAAGAAGTTGGGTAATATCTGATACTTTTACTTTCCTTACCCACCTAGGGCCAATGTAGTCTCTTCAAATTTCAGATATACAGACTACAGGCCTGTCATTGCTCAGGCTACATCTCTTGGGCAGGCAGTCCTAAATTCCTTGCCAGACTAGGTTTGAAAGGCGTAATCAGTCTCTCTTCTCCTCACACCCTCCAGTCTCCTACTGCTCCTTCCTGACAAATTGTCAACGGAGTAGTTGGACTAGAAAAATTTTAAGATACCTTCCAATTTGATAATTATACTGCACCAGTATAGTACTGATCTGTCATCAACTTGGTCCATATTTCACTGTTATTGGTTCTTTTGCCTTCCCTTCCCTGTTATTGCCTGTTTCCTTGTTCTTTCTTTTCACTTCTCTCTATTTGGGCCATGGCATTGAGGTGGATTTGTGGGAGAGATCTTGTGGGAGCAAAGGAAATGGACTGATATCTTCTCACTAACACCTCTTCCACATGCAAACACACAAACCAGTATCTATTCTTTTGGATATAGAGAAATGGAGACAATGAGAACAAAAATTAAAAAGAAACTTGAGGATATTGATTTCGGAAAGGTACTTTAGGAATACCTATACTAATTTGAAGTGGGGATGATTTTAATAAATCAAAGATTCTCCCCTTATACACCTCCTGAGGAAAAAAACTAAACAAAAACCCCCTAACATTTATATAATTTCGTTGTAAAGGAGAAAGATATGTTGCTATCACTTCTAGGTATCAGCAGATTGGGAGTCCTACCCATAAGGGTTAGAGTGTGAAAAACGGAAGAGAATAATTGCTGTCTATTCAGGAGAGTTGAGACTTACTGTCTTTTAAGGCTTTATTTATCAAAGGTATTCTCAGAAGGTAGTGATGAGCCTGAAACTGTTCCAACCTGTGCAGAAATACTCCCACACTATGTTGTTGGAATAGATTTAAGCACTCTGTAAAACCATGCCAGAAAGTTCTTACCATTTGAAGTTTCTGCCCTCAGTTGGATTAAGAGAAGGAATTTCCCATCTGTTCAGACAGAAGAACAGTGATCAAAAAATAGGTAATAAGAAAAGATTTCCCTATTTGAAATGTGCTTTTTATGGCTGTAAGCTTTTCATTGGAAGAAATTCTTGGTTTTCACAAGACAAATATTTGGACCTGAATTAAAAGCTAACTTATAGTTTGACAGTTCACAGCTCTAAATATTGTACTATATAATTTATTTGTTTGGTTGGTGCTTGAATTCAAAACACAATAGGTATTCTTGGTTGGATTATCCTCACCCTTCCTTCATTTTAAAAACACCACATCACTACCTTCTTATCTCTTAGCAGGATGACTGCAAGAACCTCTTAATTGATCACTTACTTTCAATACATCTTCTATTTTGCTGTTGAACGGATCTAACTTTACATCTGATCATATTGCATTTCTTGGTTTAATGGACTGTAAATTCCTGGCAAATACAAACAAGTTCCTTTATCATGAGGCCCATTCTACCACTTCAGCCTCCTCTTCTGCCACCCCCATCAGACCTGTGATGTTTCTGTGACTTCCCCATGTGCCCTGTCCCTTCTTTTTCCCATGGTGTCATTTATCACATTGTTCTTTCTTCGTCACTGGCATTTACTACACTTTTGTAATTGTCTGTTAACTTACCCGTTTCCTATTTTACAACCGGAGAGATCATATCTACTTTGTATTTCTCAACATTTAGCCCAGTGCCTCACTCAGTAACTATTTACTGAATTACTACTCCTGAGTCTTGTAAATTTCTGTTTCTCTGCTCAGCAAGGTTTAGGATTGCAAGTAGGTTTATGGCTGTTCTTTAAGACCTGTATTTTCTGAATTTTCCCCCGAAAAGGAGTCTTTAATTTCTGACTTTTACCCCTGCTATTATTGGTCCCACCATCTTCCTTTAGATTTCAATAATCAGGAATAGTTACTTGCCTCTGAAATAGGGTCAACCCCTGGCATGAGTGTCTGCTTTATTCACATTATATAACCTTGGTTAGTATATCTGTATTTCTGCTTTGTTTCCCAAGACTTTTATACTTTCCTTCTGTCCCCTTGGCCACACCTGCTACCTTATGTACACTCTAGACAAGTGAATTTAAATTTAGAGAAGTAAAGTGAGTTGCCCAACTTCACAGAGAGGAAAGTGATAGAATTAGTTTTATATGCCTCACAGTTTATGCATGTTTTGTTTGTTTGTTTTTGCTGTACCATGTTGCCGGTTCCCTTCTGGTTCATAAGCATTGTGCTTAAGCTGCTTTCCAAAACTGTCTTGTAACCTCCCCTCTCTTGAATTAATTTCTCATTTCCAAATAGATGGCAGGAAGAAATTGGGGTTCAGGATGGAAAATTTTCTTTCCAGTCAGTTTTAATGGAGATTTGTTTATGTATTTAATGATAGCCATATGATGGTGGTCATACCACATTCTTTTTATAGTTTGACAGTTCACAGAGAGCAAAAGGGAAAAAATATGTTATGAAACCTTTTTTTTTTTTAATTCATAGCCTTTGGGGGACTTTTTTTATTCTAGAAATTAATTTTTAAAAAGAAATATTGCAACATGTGATTTATATAGTTGAGGTTGGTTAATTGGTGGGGGAGAGAGAGACAGAGAAAGAGAGACAGAGAGAGATGAGCCCACGAAAATGTTAGTCTCTTGGTTGCTTATAAAAGAGAATAATTAAAGAATTAGAAAACTTCATTTTCCTGTTGTCCCAAAGTTTTGTCTTGGTGACCCAGTCTACTGAGTGGGCAAAAGAGTGTGCTCAGAACATGATGGAACTGGCATTTAGAAAATTCAACAGATAAAATATTACACCCACTGACTCATGAAACAGAAACAATTAAGGTCCCAATTTAGAATGATTCTGGACAGAGCCTCTAATCGTTAGGCTCGTTTAACAAACATCCATGTGGTAGAGTTGGAAGCATGAGCTAAGTGCAGAAATTAGTAGTGCTGGGGAAAGTTCTGGTTTAAAATCTGAGCTTCTGTTAATCTCCATAAATTGACTCATTTGCATTTTAATATGAATATCTAATATCAATTGAAATAATGGAGCTGTTTGAAATTTCAGCTGAGGAGTCTTATCTGATATTTCTGTTATTGATTATTTTATCTGTAACTCATAAGTGCAAAGTGTATCTTATTTTCAAGCAGGCATTTTTATTAAGTCTCTAGTGAAGGGAGCTGGGAAGGGAATTAGGAGATCCAACTTGCAGTTAAAAGGTAGGTTCCAGCATAGTGGTTAAGCACACAGATTGTGGAAGCAGACTATTTAAGGACAAACCTCTGTTCTTCCTTTTATTATTTGCTTTATGATCTAGACAAGCCACTTACCTTCCCTTTGCTTCAGCTCTCTCATTTATAAAATTTGGATTGTAATAACACCTACTTATATTATAGGGTAGTAAGTTCATGGTAAATTTTAGCAATTTGTAGTTTCTGCCCTGCCATTAACTCGTTATGTCATCTTGGGTAAATTACTTTATATTCTTGGGCTTTATCTTATTTATTTTGTATGAAGAGCTAAATAAGCTCCAGCTTCTGGTTCTAGAGTTAATTTTAATAAAATGAAATAGACATGTAGCAGCTTTTGAATGAGTGTATGACAAGTATATAGATTTTGATGCTAAATAAGAGTTTGAATAAAACAGATTTCTGATCTCAGAGGCCTGTGATTTAGTATTATGTTACTTTGGACAAGTTGGTTTCTTTAAACTTTAGTAATATTATGTATAAAATAGGTTGATAAGAGCTATCTCATGGTGGTATGTTCATTTTAAGAAATAACATGCAAAATGCCAATTATAATGCCTGATATATAGTATACATTTATAAATGCTACTGCCTTTAACTCCCTCTTACACAGTCTTTCTGTTTTTCTCAGTTCTCTTTCTCAGAGGAACCTCATTCTAATTTGTGCATTTGAATTTGTGTCAGTTTCAATACGGGATGATTTTAGCATATGACTTAAGTGAATTTGTGGATTGATAGTGAATTTATGAGATAAGAGTAGGCAAGTTTTATCCAGTTCTTTGAGGAACAGAGAGCCATACTAAGGTTGCTGAAAATTAAAAAGCTACCAAAGCTAGAAAGAAGGACCTCCTAATGGCATTTATTCTGGCAGGATTAGAATTGAGAACACAGGGAAAAGAGAAGTGAGAAAGCAGGATAAGAGTAAGGTGGATCTCTAGTTGTCTGTAGTATGAATGTGACATACTGTAGGCAACACCAGTCCCAGCTTCTCTTGATTTCTTCATTTTGTTGAGGTCTTTCTCTGCCTCAATATTATGCTATATGCAGTAATTCCCCAATGATAAGGACCTGTAGAATGTATTACCCTTCAATAAGAATACGGCATTAGTTCTTCATCTGATTTTGCCACTAACTTAGTAGGCTTTGGGAAAAAAAAACCCACTTAACTTTGCTAAGTTTCAGCCTCTTCTTTTTGGGGATAGAAAGAGGTAGACAGAGAAGGAGATTGGATTAAATGATTTAAATGTGTTACAACTCTAAAATGTTATGGCTCCTAGTATTATCCTGCCTAATACAGAATAAGCAACCTTAGGAAATGCTACCTTTATTCCAGAAAAATTGCCTTTAGAGCCAATTCTTGATCTGTCAAAAACAAACAAAACCAGCCTTTACTACTTTACAGTTTGAGTAATGCATCCTTTCTCTTTTAACTGTGTTAGAATTTACTTTGTCTTTTCCTTTCCTCCTCTGTCAGATTTCTTGTAGTGTCTCTGCTTGAGTTAACAGCCCTTAGGCCCTCTTAGCAGGTGTGAGATGGAGGGATATGGAGACCATATTGAATTTAGAAGCTGGAGATTCGAGTAAAGGCCAAAGAAGAGAGGACAACACAGAAAAGAGATTAAGAGAATGGGACTTGGAGGAAGACTGCCTGAGTTCAAATCCTGTCTTCTTCCTATGCCTCAGTTTCCTTAAGTTTAATGAGGATAATAACTCCAATAGAGCTGTACCAAGGAGATTATTTGGTGAGCTTAAGACAGTGCTTGGTAAGCATTGAATAAATGCTTGCTAGAGTTAACAATTATTTTAAAGGTTTTAACTAAGAATCTTATCAGGATTATATCAAGAAGCAGATTGACCAATCTAAGTTTATTTGTATGCCATTTGAGAATAAGTGCAGTAATTAATAGCATAGACTTCATTGTGATAAATATGAATTACTAGAAATTGGTATGACTGGAATTGAAGACTATGTATGGGAATATGTATGAGTTTCCTCTTTAGGAAGAAAGATTTCTGCTTGGAAAAATTTGTATGTTCCCACGTGTTTCTAATGTGTTATTGCTTTTACTCTTTAGGATTTAAAGTGTACCCTAGGGTAGGAAATTTGATTTGGATGGGACCTTGTAGAAAATCTCATTGATCTCTTCTACCTTATGGAGACATGATCTTGGAAAAAGTACCTAGTTGGAGAAGAAAAATGAGATGAAGATCTGAAATTTCTATTAAGGCATATACAACATGGGAACATTTTCTAACTTCAAAATAGCTAGAATGGTTAGAAATTCATTTTTCTGTTCATGTCATAAATGTATTTTTTGTTTTTGATTTTCAACATTAACATATCTCAATGTATTAGGAAGGTGTATCTTCAGCAGTTCAATATGCCGTAATTCTTCCTGACTGTGGATAGTCATTACAGTAGAATATTTGAAGTCTTTAAAAATGACCTTTTCAAATAGATAAATATCTTTGCCCATAAACATTTATGTCATCACTTTGTAGATGTTTTAAGTCACTCTCATTTTTTTCTGAAAAGTTAAAAATTACCAGTGCTTTATTCCCAGGGAAGGGGGAGGGAATAAAACAACCAACGAACATTTGGACAAAGTCATTTTCTTAAATGATACAAACTCCCAAAAAATAATTTTTGTGAGTTGGCAAAGTTGTCTGTAGACAAATTTGTTTCCCTTCTTGTATTATAAAATTTTGAGAAACTTTCCTTTGAGAAACTTACAAATGATAGTATGGATAATTATTTTTATTCTCTGTAGCTTTAGTCAGCAAATCTGATGGCTCTACCCAGAAGATAATGGCCTTCAAACACACATAAAAGAATAGAGAATATCCTTGCATCAAAATTCTGCAAAAACAGACACTTTAGTTGTTTCTGAAAAACATGGTTGTTTAATCCATGATAGATATAAAAGAAATGATATTTAGCCCTTGTTCATGAAATTATAAACCCCCATCTCCTCATTTCATGAAAGATGTAATGATTCTTAACTACAGGTCTATTATTGGAAAGTAATCAAGGAGGAACCGATGGCATGATTTTTCTCTTAATATCAGGTTATTATTCTACTTTCAAAGTTGCTTCTGTTAAGACAATAGGATTCTACAGTTAATGACCTGGCTTTAGTTTCAGATTTCAAATTTTTGTAGAAATTTAATCTGTTCAAGAATTGTTTCCTTGATGTCTTTCATAAGTGCATGAATATATACTGATGTGCTGAATTTATTCTTAGTGTGACCCTGGCTTCTTAAAAGTGACCCTTATTGTTTTCCAAAAACTTCTTTTTCTTTAAATATTGGAATGGATATATTTAATTCTGGCATAGAATTTGTACATATGAAATCAGTATGATGATTGAGATTTTACAATAATTATAAACCATAGGCATTTGTAAATTAGTGTAATAATGGTAATGTTTATCATTGCCCTACTCCTAGTATATAAAATGTACTAAATGGCCAAAATATTAAAATATACAAACCAATAGCAAAGATTACTTCCGTTAATAAACCTAGCAAGGCAATAGAACTCTGTGATGTAGCTCTTCATTTGGTGCATTGATTCTCAATTCTGTCAGACCTATTACCCCCTTTTTATTATAAATATTTTGTAGTATCTGTTTTCATCCTAAACATATAGCCAAATATATACAATAACAAATAAATGTAATGTGCCAACTATAATTTAAAGAAATAAAGGGAAGCAAATCATAGTAAATGTTAAGTGTTACATGTAAATGCTGGAAAACAATGATACAGTGGAAGTTTGGAGTTAAGATATATCAGAGATCATATATCATTCCATACAAGAAAGATAGTAAGTTGAAAGAGCTAATGTACAGACAGACGCTAGAATAAAAAGTTATGTTAGAATAAGTAGTAACAGACCACATTTCTTAGTTTTTTGAGTAAAAAGGTAATCACTAGCCAAAGTAGGAAAACATGAGAAGACAAAATCAAATTGGAGAAAATGAGTACGGCCTTATTTTAAATGTAACATTAAAATATTTGTCTAGTTTGTGACATAGGGTGGTATAGTGATAAACTATGACTTGTAGTTTGAAATTCTTATACATGTATAAAAAAGCCTAAGAAGAACAATTTTAGTGTCATGATGAGTTCAGTTTGGTGTCTATTGAGTTTGCGCTGTTGGCAGGGCACTCTAATGGAGATATTCAGCAGGTAGGTGAAAATGATAATTAGAGTTCCAGAAAAAGGTTACGTCAACAAGATTTACCTTTGAAGATCATTCACAAAGGAGGAATCATTGAAGCTGTAAGATTAGATGTTATTATAATAAAGAAGACAATAGTAATAATAGAAATTAACATCATCATCATCACTGCTAATATTTGTTCGTGTTTACTATGTGCCATGCACTGTACATCTACTTGACATACCTTTTCTCACACAACCCCTATGAAATGGGTATAGTACAATTATTACCAACATCTCCTTTTTACACATAGAACAGCTAACACAGAGAGATTGCCTTAATTCACATAGCTAGTAAGTGGAAGTGTTTGAATACAAACTCAGGCAAATCTGGTTCAAGAACCTACTTCCTATGAAGTAGCCCATTCCTATGGAGGAGCCCATTCATTTTAAAAGCAGCAGTTAAAACAAAGAAATAGAAGTTAGTGAATAGAGTAAGTCGGAGTGTACATTGTCATGGAAGGCCAAGGACAAGAGTATGGTAGTTAATATCACAGGCTTAAGAGCATTTTAGAAAGGGCCATTGGATTTGGTGATGAGTAAGTTCTTGGGAAGCAGTCATTCAGTAATGTTATAAAGCCCAAGAAAATTATCAAAGCATGTGATTTTTCCTCCAGAATTTCTAGAAATTTTTAATATTCTATTTATTTGTCCAATACCCATTCTGAACTTGAATATACTCTATCAAATTGAATGTGAGCCATAGCAACCATGCTGTAGCCATTCTTTTAATAAATCCTGATGTCACTCTCAAAGGAAATCTATCAGAAACAAGCAATCTAATTTTGGATTTGTTTGGGGCAACAGAATCTGTTGCAAATACCAAAAGCAATGATTAAATTAGTTCTAGATGGAAAGACAAATATTGCAGAAAAGTTTAGTGTGAAAAGTAAAAAATTTTAAATATGATTTGTACTATGTAGTTAAGAAGAAGTAACTCATCATTTTGGGGTGTGATAATGAGGAGAGAAATATTCATGTGGGTGTTTTGATGATTAATTAGTTGATGTGTGTAAAATGCTTGAAGAAAAAAAAGTGTGGCATAAATTCTAAATATTATTATTTTATTCCCAGAATGCTGTCAGGCTTCATGGCTGCCTTCCCATGTGCTCATCTTTCTGCACCTGTTGCCAGAACTTCTTTCCACAGCAGCACTGCTTTTGCTGTCATCTGAAATCTGTTCCACATTTCTTTTTTCAAAACTCTCTCCACATGCTGTTACTTGATTATCTAATTTTAATAGGATGCTTTTCTTATATATAACTATGAAGGTAACCATATGTGTATATCTGAAACTAAATACAAAGTATGTACATAGCATTTACATGTCACACAGAAAACATTACACATAGCAAACACATTTTCTAACATTTAGTTCCTTAGGTAAAATTATTTTGTTTTTATATATATTTATAAATTTATATATTTTAAATTTATATATGTATATATAAAAATTTATATATATATATTTCCCAGAATCACCTGACCCAAAATGGCCTATTCCCTTGGGAACTTAATTATCTGTAAAATATAGTGAGCTGTTTTGTTAATTCTTCAATGTTCATTTGTATCTCTTATCCAGATCCCTTTTCCTTGTTCATTAAAATAGGAACTTCAATTTGAAAACTTGCCACAACTAATATAACTTCTTTTATTAGAATTATTTATTATTCATTATAATTTTAATGCATTTTCCAAATTATAAGTTATGTCTCTTTGGGAAAGTTTTTTTTTTAAGAAGCAAGCCAAAATATTTTCTTAATGGGCTTAAAATCATCTAAAAATTTTTGATATGAAGTTTAGAGATAATAGTAAAGTCTGAAGAAAATACATACATCAAATTATCACATATACAGCTCTTTAAACATAAATATTAGTTACCCTTGGGGATTAACCACTGCCAAAATGAAATCACTGTATTTCATTGGTACTTTATTTTGATATTTAATTTATTACACACACACACACAATCTCACTATTGTATCTTTCTTTACTGACCTAAAACTAAGAAAAGCATTTAAAAACTGTTTATCTGTTAAAAAAATCATTACTTAAACCAAAAGGCACATTAGAAGGTAATGTTATCATGATGTGATCATTCTCTTGATATCATAAAACTAGAAATGCATCATTGCCTTTAATCCCATAGTCTGACTACCTTGTAACCACTGCTTTAATTCCAGTATTGGTGGTGTAGAATGTATTTATCTGGGAAAAAATGTTTGTTTCTGCTTGAAGGAGAGTAAAACAGATATTGTACCATGGTGTATAGTTGTCTCCCCAAATTTAGACATATGTGGTTTTCTTTTGCTTTGAAAACCTAGATTATAATTATTTCAGTGTTTTCTGAGTCTAGTGGTATACATAACTAATTTGCACTTCCTCTTTCTCCCCCATTGTGCAAATGCTATACTTTATTGCTGATTATCTAATTCTCTGCAGTTAGTGATCTTGGATAATGATGTAAGATTAGTTTCTGTGTTCTCAATGATAGTGTGAGTTTATAGTTTAAATTGGTTAATCTGGAAAACAATGTAAGTGCACAGGAAATATCTTAGTAAAAGTAGGGAGAAGTACAGAATATATCTTCTAGCCCCAGTTCTTGTTTTTTAGCTTTCTTCTTGATTAGCATTCCCATTTCTGGTATTATGAGCTATGTTGTATCATAATACTCTTTCTTGGATGTTATTTCAATATCTTATCATTGTGTTCTGCTTACATGGATTTTCTTTTGTTCAGTGTAAATTAACTTTTTAAATGATTTTATTTCCTTAGTGTAGTCTTGAAAACATGGAGAGAAACTGGTTAGCATCCATCTATGGAAACTTTGTGTTTTAGAAGATTGTCATTTGCCAATTGTAATGAAAACTATTTAAAACCCTTATTTCAATTTTTGCCTACCTTTAAGAAAAGATTCCTATACTCACATTTTTTTATTCTTTCTTTTTCCTTCCTTTCCTCTTTTTTCCCTCTTTATGTTTCTAGCCCTTCTTACCTTTGTCACTTATTTATGGAGCACTTCTATGTTCAGGCATGGATGTCTGAAAAAATAAAAAATAATAAGACAATGACACCCTCAGCCTGACCAGTGTAGAACTGGGTGTGTACGTAAACTAAGTGCAAGTGATTACTGTTATAAGTGAGAAATGAAAAAAATACTACAAAAATAAGAAATTCTGGTGATGTATGTCATATATGGTAGGATAATTAAGAAGAATAATCTCCCTGCTTTCATTGTTACTTTTTTAGAATCAGTAATCCAAGTGATGATTTCTTTTAAAGAGAAATTTTATTTTATTTCTATTTTATTTTTTAAATTTTTGTTTATTTATTTTTTGGTGGGGGAGGTACTTAGGTTTGTTTACTTATTTATTTATTTACTTTTACAGGAGGTACTGGGGATTGAACCCAGGACCTTGTGCATGCTAAGCATGTGCTCTACCTCTTGAACTATACCCTCCCCCGAGAAATTTTAAAATACAGAAAAACACAAATTATAGGACAAGTAACACCCCTATTCACATACCCCTGAGTTAATATTTTGTCTTAATTTCCTTTAGTTGATTTTTTAAAGAAATACAACATTAATAGATACAATGGAAGTCCCTTTAACAAACACTCACAGTTCCATCCTCAACCCCTTTTGTCCAAGGGCAGCTGTAATTTGGACTTTAACTTGTAGGCAATGAGGCAATCATTAGCATCTTTTAAACGGGGATTAACATGCTTAGATTTGTTTTCTTAACAAGAAAAGAGGGCCAAGCAGAGATTAGATCAAAATGGGGAGAGACTGGTAGAGAATTAATGAAAATGCTTATATAATAATCTAGATGATGACTCTGAGAATTTAACTAATGGAATAACTGCTACAATGGGGAGGAGAAAGTAGATTTGAGAGTGAATTCTGAGGATGAATTCAAAGAACTAGATAAATGGGTATTAAGTTTCAAGGAAAATCAGATGTGGCTGTCATTTTATGTGTTTTGAAAACTTCACAGAAGAAAGATTCTCCAGATGTTTTTTTATCTTGGCTATTCAAATCTTTGAAAGCATCAGATTTAAAATTGATACTTATAATGTAAGGGATTTTTCCACTTAGATTCTTCTATAATGAACATTATTTTAAAAATTAATTTAGAAATTCAAGGCAAATGTGATATAGAAGAATACTAAACACCCTTTAAAACACTTATGTAGGTTCATAGAAAGGTGATATACCAAAAGTACTGACTGTAGAATCACAGGAGGTGATTTCTATTAAATTTTTAAAAAAATTTTAGTCATTTTTAATGGTGACCATAATGTTTTTTAAAATTAAAACTTGTTCTAAGTAACTAGATTTGTGAAATATTTAATAATTACATTGACCATAAATCTATGGCTATTAATAATAATGATTCATAGTCAATATAGGTGTTTCTGGAAAAAGCATAATTTCTAAAATTCAGTGCAAACTCCTACCAGATGAGAATAATTCTACTTGTTCTCTTTCTGCTGCAACAGAGTGGTGATTGTTTTAAATCAAGTGATTTCTGAGCATATTTCCTAAAACTTGTACAGAAGCAAAGTTTGTGCTTGTTTGTTTACTAGTGAACTAATGATTTTCTCCTAGTCTGGTGACCCTGGGCTATCTGTGGGTCGTTGAATGGGGCTGCTGTGATTGTGAGGGTAGGGCATGTAGCCTGTGGAATTCTGTAGAGAGCAACCAGGCCAAGATCTGGTTATTTTGTTGGGAGAATCCATGTATCAGTACCGGTGAGTCTTTTCTTTTGGGCTTGTCAGTTTTTCCAGAGAAGAGTCCCCCAGTCTCCCACCCGCTCACACTGAGTAGAGGGGAGTCCCTGGGGTCTCTAGGCAAGGGATGAGGACTTGCATTCAACTGCCTCGATTTCATTGTACACCTTTCTCTGCCCTCTGCTGTGCTTCGAGACCAGTCTGTTTGGACTGTTTCTCCAGAGAATGAATTTCCTGTCCCTTAGAAAGGGTAGTGGGAGGAAAGATGGGCTCTGACTGATCCTATATGAATTCCAACTGCTCCTGCTTTCTCTATCCTACCCCTTTCCCCATCTTCTATGGAAGCTGGCACCTACTTCAGCTTCTTAGGCTCTGACAAGTCAGTTTTTACTTATTTGCACTGTCATTTGAACAGGTATTAACATCTCTTATCTTTGTTTTGGGGAGTTTACTCCTTTTCATTTATTAATAAGTGATCTTAAATAGAGTTTGGGGAGTATGCATTAATTTTAAAATGAGAGAAAGGTAAGTAAAAAATGATGATTGGAGCATGGAAAGAACACTGAACTTAAGATCAGCTGACCTGAGTTTAGTCCTGGCTCTATGTGACTTGTAGCATGCAGCTAGGTAAGTGGCTTGACTTTATTCAGCCTTTGTTTACTCATCTGCAAGACAATATTACATATCACTTTGTATTGTTGTGAGGCTACAAGAGAGAATATATGTGAAAATTTGATAAATGTTCTTTTTTTTAACATAGCTTAAAAATATGATTAAAAAGCATATCCTGCTTCTAAGTAATTCTGAGATTATTTTAATCTTAGTTTTTAATAATGAGAATGAATAATATTCTAAACATTTTAAGTGACATTTCATTTTAACACATTTTTGTTATTAGTAGACTATCATCCCTGGAGTGATGCTAACTAAATATAGTGACATAGTAAAGATCCTAACTGAAAATTTCACTCTTTAAGGTTGATTTCTTTAGTATTTTTATGATTATTTACATATTTTAAGAAACTTTCAAATCTTTGCTCTTTTTAAATTTACTTCAGCCATAATCATAGAAATTAATATTTCTGATTCAGAAAAATGTGATTTTGTCTTTCATCACAAAATAAATATGGCTTCGGAAATGAAGAAAGTTAAAATAAATATTCTAGGGAGCTGTGTTTTGTCTGGCTGCCTGCCTTGTCTTGCCTTTTCTTTTCCTTTTCATTATTTTTTCTAGGCATGTGAAGAGGTATTTGCTACTAAGAAATGAACACTCTGGCCAGAGTATCTGAAAAGGTAGTTACCTTTTGCAGAGTGTTATGTCATAAAATGAACTGCTTTCTTCCTTGGTGCATATTTGTGAGTCTAGGTAGCATATAGAAAGTCTAAATTCCTTAGATCATTAATATAGATTAAAGTGATTTAATTTCCAGATATGTTTGTATTTTTTATTCAGTTTTGATAATCCACTTTTAATTAAAGGAGTGCAGCACAATTTTAGCATCAAGCCCATCTAAATGCACTGGAGCTGATCTACTTTAAGAGAACATAAATAAATCAGTCCCCTTTTCATATTGTTCTGGCAGCTTGTATTATATTGGGGATGATTGGTTTATTGAATATAATACCTTCAAAGGCATCATGGCAACTCTGTCTCAGGTTGCTAATTTGATGATGAAAGCTCATATATTATTACCTTTTTACTTTTTTTATTGCATTAGAGAATACTAATTTTCTTTATTTGATCCATCACTATTTTCTACCTTCCTGTTATTTCTAATAGGTTCCATTTATTACACTATGTTTCAGCATTCTACTAACTGCTTTATATTCTGTATTACACTTGATCTTCACAATAGCCCAATAGTTATTAAATCCCTGTTTTAGAGACAAGGGGACTGATGCTGAGAGATGTTGAGTTGGTTTTTCCATTGCCTCAGACACTGTATTAGGTACTACCAGCCTCTTGAGGGGATTGAGAACAGTTCTTAATTTCTGATTGTCTCCTAATATCAGGTCTATATGCATCTCTCAAAGAAGAATAAATAGAAAATAGCAGTATTGGACTATGAGAAAGTTTTGCAGCCCAAGGAAAGAAAAGCAAGTTATGAAGGGCTTAGAAGAAAATCTCTCTTTTGTTGACTGCTTCCCTCCTCCCCCCTTTTACTTTGGTATTTTATTTTAGTTTGCATCTTTATTATGAAACTCTAAGAAATTAATGAGTGATTGGGGCAGCTGATTTGGACATGAAAACTCTTAAAGATTTTTGAACCTAGGCTTTATAAAGGGGTTTGAAAATTTAAAGAAAATTTATAAAGATATTGCAGGGAGTTCCCATATAACCTGCATCCATTTCCCATGTTATTTAATATTCTACATTAATATGGTACATAGTTTATAACTAATAAACCAACATTAATAGAGTATCATTAACAGAAGTCCATACTTTATTCAGATATCCTTAGCTCTTACCTAATGTCCTTTTCCTGTTCCAGACTCTTATTCATGATACCACACTATGTTCAGTTGTCCTGTCTCTTTAGGCTCCTCTTGGCTATGACAGTTTTTCATCCTTTCCTTGTTTTTGAAGATCTTGATAGTTTTGAGGTATACTAACCAGGTATTTTGTAGAATGCTTTTTTTTTGGGAGGGGGGGTGGGTTTGTCTGGTATTTTTATCATGGTTGGACTGGGCTTATGGATTTGGGGAAGGAAGACCACAGAAGTAAATTGCTGTTTTAATCACAACATGTTAAGAGTATATACCATCAATATTATTTAACACGATTTATTTAAACTTCATCACCTGACTGAATATTTGCAGATTTCACCATTATTAAGTTGCTTTTTTTCCCTTTCCATGCTGTACTTTGCAGAAGGAGATCACTACACACAGCTCACACTTGAGGGGCATGGGAGAGTTATGCTCCCTTCCTTGGGAGTGGGGTAACTACATAAATTATTTGGATTTCTTCTGCATGCAATATTTTTCTCTTTTCCCTCATTTTTAAATTAATTCAGTCATTTATTTATACCAGCATAGACTCATGGGTATCTACTTTATCTTTGGAATATAATTCAGTACTTTATTTTGTTGCTCAGATTTGTTTCTGTTTTGCTGTTGGGAGCTCTGTCAGTTGGCTCCTGTATCCCTTTGACACACCCTCATTAATGAAGGTTTTTGCTTTTTGTATTTTTACTTAGTTAATTTCTTACTTCCTATCACTAGAAATGCTACAGGTTCACTTTGTATACATCCTGCCTGAGTCCTAGAATCATCTATTTCTCCTTTATTTGGAGAATGGTGTTAAAAACCAGGGTCTGGGTGGTGGGTGTGTTCATTGCTACTTGGGTATCCTTGATTTTATACCCACTAAACTGACAGAACAAAGAAAGGAAATAAATGTGTTTATACTAACCTGTTTGTATACATGTATCTATAAACATTTCTATATGTAATCATGTGTATCTATATTAAGCTAAACATGAATTCATACTGATGTCTCTGCTCTATTTTTTATTTTTGTCTGTTCTTACAAATTAAAGTCCTTTGAGATTTCTTTCTAGGTTCTGTTCTAGCATATTTGCTCTTCCTGTTTTATACTCCCTCTTCTCTAGCTAATACGCTTTTTAAATTTTTTATTTTTAATTTAAATGTTTGAATTCTCCAATTATAGAAAGGTAATCATCCTTATTAATATCTTTATATCTTACATGTCTTCTAGACAATCTTAATATATAAGCAAGCAATTACAAATCTTTGCCTTTTTATAGATATTAGGAAGATTTATTATTCATTAGTAATATGAGTTGTTAATATGTTTCCCCCCATTTGACATTTGGCTTTGCTTAAAGACGATATTTTTGTTTTATTATTTCTGGATTTTTTAATCATAGTAAGCAAGGACTTTCCTACTTCATTTTTTTTAAAACCAAGTTTTATTTAATACTGTGCGTTTTTATTTTTACCTTTAAATACTGAATCTGTTTGGAATTTGCTGAAATATACAGTACTATTTAGAACTTATTGTAATACATACATTATGAAATATTAACTCAGGTATTTGTTCCAAACATTTCTCTCTTTAAGACATGCATTTTGGACTCTTGAATCATACGTCTGTCTCTGAGTTGGAGATTTTCTTTAAATTTCTTGCAGGCATCTATTAAAATTATTCCACACAACTCTTACCATCTTTCTCAAACTTGCACTTCCTCATGTCTCAGTGAATGGTATGACCAATTAATTGTGTAGGCCAAAAACTTGGGTATCACCTTTGAATTTCTATCTTTTCTCACTCCCTTTACCTAATAAATAGTCATTAAACCCTGTTGAACTTACATCTAGAATATGTCTCAAATATATTTGTTTCAACCTGCTTTGTTGCCTTTGCCTGAATCTAGGCCACTACCATCTTTTTCTTAGATCACTACAGTAATACCGTACAGTATCTGTTCTTGATGAACAAGAAAATTTTTTGCCCCAAGAGCGCACATTTTGCTGAAGGAGAGAAAATAAATGGGTAAACAAATATATGTAGGCATATATATTTTTAGGTGATGATAATATAATCTAAGTTCTACATTTTGTTATAGGAATGTTAACTTAGTGTTAGTATGGTGTTTAGAGGTAGGAAAGAAAACTGGAGACGGGGAGATTAATTAACAGATAAAAGACAGTGAAAGCCAGAATATTGATAGTGGTGGAAAGAAATTACAGATTAAAAAAAATAGTAAAAAATGTTTGTTTTACTTTGACATTTCAAAAGAAATATATATTAATTTTAGAAAACTTAAAAAATTCAGATAAGTTTAAAGAAGACCAAAAGTACCCCTATAATCAGATAACCACTGTTAATCCTCTTGGCATATATCTTTCCAAAGTCCTGTGTTTATATGATTTTTCTTTTTCTTGCAGAACTGGAATCATACTATTCATACTTTTTTATATGTTAGCAAAAAATTTAAATATCTTTTTTCTATAATATCATCATTAATATTATAACTCGGGAGCCAGAGTGTCTGGGGTGGATTCCTGGCCCTATAACTTACTAGTTGTGTCCTTGGAAAGTTACTCCACTTCTCTGTGCATCAGTTTCCTTATCTATAAAATAATAGGGGTACAGTAGGGATTAAATCAGTTAGTGTTGGAAAATGTTTAGAGTTTTCTAAACATTTAGAAAATGTTCCAAATGTCTGCAATTATTATTATCATCCACTTTTCTTCTACACTATTAATTTTTTTGATGGTACATCATATAATATCTAATGGAGGTAGAGTAGTACTGTTATTTGTAGCCAAGCGGACCTGACTGTGCTACCAGTTATTACCTGTGTGACCTTGGGCCATTGATCTTACCACTATGAGATTGTTATCTTATATGTAAAATGGGGTTATGACAGTACTATGTAGAGTTTTTGTAAAAAATAAACTAAAGCATTCATATAAAACATCAACTTAGAAAACTTCCTGGCACGGATTACATACTCAATAATAAATATTACCTGTTATTCTTGTCAACATAAAATAGCTGCATAAAGGGCATCAGAAGTCCAAGTTTTTAAATAGTGTTTTTTTAAAATTGAAAAGCTATGAGTTTCATAAACTTCTTGCCTTTTACAAATTTAATAATTCTGAGGTGGACATACTAGGAGAAAAGTTCTATATAAGTAAAAGCTGATTTATATTGTACTTATTTCTAACATTTCTGCGTTATTTAAGATAGTTGGTAAGTCTTTTTAGAAGTGAAACATTTTGATAAGTTCTGAAAGAACATACAAAACTTTGAAAACATTTTTATATAAACTTTTTATGAAATAGTCAAATGAAATGTGTATTTTGCAAAGAAAGAATTAATACCTAACATTTTATTGTATAAATATCAACCAGTGAATAGGGGCTCTTCATTGAAAATATACAGTAGAATTAAATTTTTTTAAAGTACTTGACTCTGAATCAACAAAAATGTTGATTTCTACAAAGATGATTGATACAAATGACTTCAAATTTGAAACATTTTCTGGTAGAGCAGATGTTTTATTTGAGACAGGTGTTTCAGGTTGTGTGAAGACTCCATCTAAAATGTTTTCTGTGCATATAAAAAGCTGTATTTAATAGGAAATATGGCAGTGTAGGCACAACGTTTGGGTTGTGTGGATTAGGTAAAATAAAAAGTGAAAATCAGAACACAGAACTCTGGGAACTAGAAAATTATATTACTCACAGGATGAGATGAACTAGGAAAGCATTTGAAGTTCGATACTTTCTTAATTTTCTTGATTTTCTTGGCATCAGTTTCCCCATCTGATGTCATAAAAGTGATGGAGTTTATTGTAATTTAGATTTCCTAGAATTTCTTTAGGTTCTGAGAAGGAACATATAATGTAAAAGCCTGATGAGAGGTTATAGCTTCAATTGCTTTGGGTGGATGGATGGATAGATGAATTTTTTTTTTAGAGTTGGACAACCCTTCATGAGTTTGTTGTATGCATGCATATGGGACAGGAATTTAAGACATGGACTAATTTAAGACTATAACTTTTACTATATTATCACATCTCTGATTTAGGGCTTCAGTACTTCTGCTTTCAGAAGAAATACTTAACACAAGTTACTTGCTTTTCATTACCCATAGAGGTGGAAGTAATTTGATGTCTGACTGCCTAATTTGCTTCTATTATCCTTTGCCTGCCCAGACATTCTACTAGCTATGTGGTTGCTTATTTAGGATTTGCTATTGTAAGAATTCATACACATACATACTGCTCTTGAACCAGCATATTTCTATATGGCAATGCATCATTAATATTTTTTCATATTAACAAGCATAAATAAAGAGTGCATTTACTGTATAGTATTTTGCTATAAAAATATATCACGCATAGTTAAACAATTTACTGCTGTTAGAAATTCAGCTTATTTCCACGTTTTGTTATTGTTCAGTGTTTCATGGAAAACTGTTAACTCTTTTATGTAATTATTATATTGGCAATAATTACTTGACATAGACCAAAGGTTATGTACATTTTACGATGTTTTATACATCCTAAATTGCCCTCCAGAAAATATCTACCTGTTGACATTCAACCAGCAGTGTTACTGGTGGGTCTTTCCTGCAAGACCAATAAGTAATATCCTTTTTTATCAAGAGCATGTTATTTCTATTTTCATTTTCATTCCCTTATTATATCAGAAGTTAAACATTTTAATTGTCTATATGTATGTCTTTTAATATGCCCATTTAATAAAATTTCAGTTGTTAATAATCTTATTATTGTTTCCAGCAAAAATTTAATATTATTGACGTGAATACTTTCAGATCGTGTTCACTGAAGGTATTTTACCAAGTTTTAAAAATTTATTTATAAATTGTCCTTATAGGTTTGTTGTGTGTGTGTCTCAGAAATTTTAATTTTTATGGAAGACAGTCTGTTTTCCATTCATTTGACTGTTTTTTGTTATTTTCATGCTAGGATAGCCTGTCCCCACTCCAGAATTATATTCATATTCACTTATATTTTCTTCTTGTACTTTAAATGTTTCATTTTTAAATACTAATTCTATAAACCAAATGCATTTTATTTTTACCCAGTGTATGATTAAAAAAAATCTTTTTGAACTGATTCAAACTGTGTGTATGCATGTGCACACATGTATGTGTATATTTAAAACCCAATCTAGAAATATTTTAATTGGAACTTTTAGTTCATTTGCATCTAATATAATCACTGATAACTGTGGGTTGAAATCTATAATCTTACCTCTTTTTTTTTTTTCTATTTAGATGGGTTCAATATATATAATTATTACATTTATCCCTTGTTAATTTTCTGTATATATATATATATATTCTTTTTTCAGTAACATTTTTCAAGTGAATTCTGGCATACAGGCATGAAAATACAGATATTTTAAGTGTACAACTTCATGAATTTTTATAAATGAGTATATGCTTATAATTACTACCCAGGTGAAGGTATCCTGGTATCCAGAAGGCTACCTCAGAGGTAACCACTATTCTCACTTTATCACCTCCTTTTCCCGATTTTTGAATTTTATTTAAATGAAATCATAAAATATATACTAACTTACGGCTGATTTTTGCATTCACCATGTTAGTGATAGTCATTTATATTTTGATAGGATTAGTAATTCATTATTTTTTTAAATTGCAGTGTGGTATTCAATTCTATGCACATACAATAATCTATTTGTCCATTTTCTTATTAATGGGCTTTTGAGTAGTTACCAGTTTTGCCTATTTTGAATGAAGCTAATGTGGTCATTTTGGGGCATATCTTTGAGTAGTCATATGCAGCCATTTTTCTGCAATATGTACATAAAAATGGAATCACTGAATCATAGAGTAAGTAAATATTTACCATTTGGTGGATGCTGCTAAACAGTATTACGAAGTGGTTTAATCTCTTTACAATTCTGTTAGCAGTGTATGAGTGTCCCAATTGCTTCTCAAACTCAACACTATTTGGTATTGTCAGTGTTCTTAATTTTAGGATTTTTTTGTTGTGTGTGTGTGTTGTGGTATTTCATTGGTTTCAATTTGTATTTCTTTGATGAATAATGATGTTAAATACTCCTGACAGACTCAAAAGGTTCCAAGTCAAGTTCTTATCCTGTTACCTCATATCTTACATTTTTCAGCTGACAGAAGCATAATCCTACTCAGTTGTTTAAACTGAGAGCTTGTGATGTCTTCCCTGTTTGCTATGGTAGTCTATAATGTTCTGTAAGTGTATACATGAAGTCTTTATTATTGAGTGAATAAATGAGCAAATGAATCCTGATTCCTCCACATCTTTCATTTCAAATTGATATGTTTTGGCAATTGTAGATCTGAAACATTTTTTAATATCTTGTTTCTTTTTTCTGCTATCACTGCTGTTACGTTAATCTTTCCATGATATAGATTCAACAAAACTGACTTAAAAGTAACCTGGCCAATTTGGTTATAAACCTAAAACTGCTCTAAAAATAAAGTTTATTTTTTAAAAAGTTATCTGAAACTGTGATGAAGTTTTTGCTTTCTGTTTCCTTTTTTTTTTTTTTTTTTCCGCTGGCTTGGCCCAATCAGTGAGGGTTGTTATTTAATGACTAAGAAGGGCCTGGGACCTCTGCTATTTAAGTATACTAATCCTCAATCCTCTCTTTGTATGTCTCCTCCCTAGAGAATTAGCATAAAGTTTCTTAACAGTCTTATTTTCTGAGGTTGACAAAAAGTGAGGTAGAAATAAGATGATTTTTATAAGCAATACAAATGAAAAGAATTACATATTTTAAACACTAATTTCCCCAGTTCCTTGGTACTTTATTTAAACTTTTAGGCCTTTTCTTCTACTGGTGGTTTCCAAGACTTGAGTAAGAAAAATGAATTCTAATAAGTTGCTGTTGAGTATTTGTTACCAGTTTTTCTTTTGTTGTTGTTGGTAAAGAAAGTAAAAGCATTAATAAATGAAACTTACACATACACGCTAAATTGTTGATTTTTTTCACTCGGTTTTGTTTGCTTCGTCTCAACTCTGACAATACCGATTGGAGGTAATAACACTGATTGATGTAAATTTACTTTCCTGTCTTTTCTATTTGTCTTGTGAAGCTAGAAAACAGGCAAAAGGCAAGATAAATAATAAAGAAAATATTCATACTGAGCAACATGAATAACTAACCTGTTATATACAGACATGGTCTCAAACATATGTACAGAGACACACTGATGAGTCATAACCAGTTGTAAGTAATTTGTCGCTAATATTTAAAAACATTACATATAAGTACTTAGGACTGTGCTTGACTTATAATTGTCAACTAACCTTATCTTATTATCATTACTACCAAAATTTTGCAATATTTTACTTAAAGTTTTAAAAACTGTAGCTAATTCAAGTTAATGTTACTGTAATGTATCACTTAATATGCCAATATTACAGGGGAGAGAAAGGGTAAATAATAGGTACTGGCTAGGAATCAAATCATAGTCTATCTTCCTAACAGAGTTGGCGCTGAGAAGTATGTGTAACCCATGAAAGCCATCTTTCATGAAATGGGCCGAGAAAATCTGAGACTGCTCTGATAGACAGTTCCTGGGTAAAGGAGATATATTGGAAATTTGTTCTTAATGTTTAGTCCTACTTAATCACATTTTACTTAATGTCTTTAAGTTTAAAATAAGCATTATAAGAAAAGGGAATATTGCATTTTTAGAAAGCATAAAATACTTGCTTTATATATTCTTAAAATATTTTCTGATTTGAAATCTATCTATAATGGTCTCAAATTACATATAATAAGGTCCTTAGGATTAGGGGTCATATTTTTTCTGTATCTGTTTTACTGTCCTGCAGTGTGTTAGGTATTGTAGCAGTTGACTGATAGTTTCTTTTTTTTTTTATTAAATTGAATTCTGTTTCAAATAAGTAAACATTAGTATTTAAAAGAAAGGCAACTGGAGCACAAATTTCTTCTAAAAGCATTGAGTTTTGAGTCAAATTGATTTGGGCTTGAATCCCAGCCCCACCTCTTAAAAACTTGGGCAAGTTGCTTCATCTTGAGCTTCAGTATCTATGTCTTGTTTTTATTCTTTACATTTGAAAGTATGATTATACCGTCTTTTAGAATTGCTATTAGGATTAAATATATAAAAAAGCATCTTTAAATTAGGATATAATAGCCATTGAACAATTAGTAGCTATCATCATCATAATTATCGTCATTATTTTATTATTGATACTTCAGGATCAATTTGACTCTGTACTTAAATCAAAGCAATCCATTGTCCTATACTGCATTTAGAAATAAAATAATTTATCAGTTATTACCCACTAATGGTTTTAGGTTTAAAACTGTTTGAAACATTATTTTAAGGCCCAAGTTAAAAGAAGAGTGAAGAATCATTTTTTTCTAATCCTGCGTGTTATTTATTCATTCATTTAAGAAATATTTATGGAGCTCTATGTTTCAGCTACTGACTGCAACCCTGAGGATATAACAGTTAACAAGAAATATCTGTGTTTTTATGAAACTTATGATCTACTAAGGGAGACATAATTAATACATAATCAAATAAATATATACAAATATGCACATTTATATGTTATATATGCACTTACATATAATATATAAATACTTATATATGCATACATGTATATATTTTTAAATATAGTAGAATCAAGGGTTCTGTTTTACAATCGTGTTAAGTTTTAGATGTATGGTAGAAATCCAACTAGAAATGACAAATATGACATACGGGCTTTTGAGTTTTAGAGAACAAATGAAAAGTTAGGCCATAGAAGATATCTAATACCATGGCCAAGGAAGACACAATTTGAGGAATGAATCATCCATTGTGTGAAATGCTGAGGTCAAGTAAGATAAGAACAGAGTTTCACCTAAATAGAGGTCATTGGTCATTTTGTAAGGAGATGCTTTAGGAAAGTGGTTGGGATTGAAAACCTGATTGGAGTGGGCTGAAGAGAAAGTTACTGGAAAGCAAATGTACGCGACCTATTTCACAGAATTCTGTATTATTGTCAATAACTGTGAAATATTTTACAGTCAACAAAAAAATACATGATTTCTTAATGTCTGTGTACTTAAGATTTCTTTTTCTTCAATAGATTAAGAAATCTATTAAAGTTTTCTTGATAATCTTTCTTTTCAATATATAATACTAAGTTTTTAGAAGGGTAATTTTATGAATTTGGATTTTATATTTATAATAAAAATTGTTTTACTGGTTCACCCCTTTAGATGAAAACATATTGTCTCATAAATCTTATTTGGCTTAATTATGAATAACCATAATTGTCTTGTTTTTCATTATATACAATAATATATAGTACTTATATTATGGATGCAAATGGCATAGGTTAACAGTGTGGAAAAATTTTTAAATTATCTAAGCTTGATCATATTTAGTTGGATAATAATTCTATGTAAATCGTTTGGAAATGCAGTATATTTGTTTATCTTTAATAATTGCCTTTACAGTCTTAATTTCACCCAACAACACATTAAAAGAGCGTTAAAAAAGGTTTTTTTAGGAAGATGGTACTGTGGTTAAGTAAGTTTAATCCATGTATATAGTACACTTGTCAAAAGCAAGGAGATTCCTTGGATAGAATAGGATGGTGGAACCTGTGAAAACATACTGATATTGATGAATCTTTAAGTATGTATTTTTGGAAATAAACCACTTTACCGATCACGTATCTTCATTCTAGTAATCACACGGTGAATTCTGCATTAATACACTTGGAAAGAAATCTCATAAAAATGTAACAGTGCTATTCTTGATGAAATTAAACAGAATAAGCTTAAATAAATTTTTTCTGGAAATTTCTTAGAAATACATAATATTAAAGCTTCTGAAGTCTGTGATAGCTCTTTAAAAATAAAAATTAATATAAAAGTAACTAAGCTTTCTTCACAAATCCAAAGGTTCTTCTGAACAGAAATAGGTAAGTTTGTAAACTTTCACATTGATTATGATCCTCTTTGTCTAGCTAAATGAATCCCAGCTGAGCTTTGTGTGCATGTCTTTAGTTAGGTTGCTGGAGATTTTTAGAATCTTTTAAAATGTACCATTCAGGAAATGCTTAAATAGAATGGTAAGATTGCACACTGGTATACCATATAGCTCTTAGAAAGGATGAAGTGGGGCTGGTAGGGAAGGAGGTGATATTAATTAAGTGTAACACAGGATCCTTATGAGGATTGAAAAAGGTAGAGCATATCGGACACTATTTGTTATTTATTGTCGAAGTGTTCCAAATAACAAGTATTTTCTAACTTGAAAAATAATAATAGAGAAAGAAAAACGTATCTCTTCTGTTCTGGAAAGATCTTTAGAGATTATAGTTTCATCACTTTATTTCACATATATAAAAAGTATATATGTCTACATACACATATATACTTTGGGAAACAGCTTTACTATATTGTTTGTGTATGAGAAAGTGTAAGGTTTTAACTTATGTCACACAAGTAAGTGATCAAGTTTATGGATAAAATATACCTTTTGTTTTATAAAAGGGTTGTATTTGAATATTTATAATATAGTTTAGACATTCAAGCATTGCTGTCTTGGATATTTTTCATCTTTAGCCGTGTTCTCTTTTTAGACTTCCCACAAGCCTGGCCCATAACCAGAATTGATTAATATTCTGTTCCTTGTCTTTTGTTATACTAGTTTTCATGACACTTGAAAATACAATGAATACCATATCACAAAATTGTATATACCATATCACAAAATTAACTTTTTCAATGGGAAGATAGTCTGGGATGTATCATACTTGACTCAGCCTATTTTTGGCATTTGATTCACCAAACTATATGAATCACATATGTTATTTGAAAATAAATTTAAATACATCATTGGAAAGATATTTTAATATTCTGACAGTGTCTTAAAGCAAGTCGTAGATGGTATTTAATTCATTGTGATTTTTGACAATGAAAATTATTAAATAACTTTGATCTTTTTTTGGATTTATTTAGAGATACTATTTACTGGAATTCATTTACTATGAACTAAAAGTTAATGATGTAATGATATCAAGTGAATGTGTAAAAATTTGACTCATGCATAAATGTTAACTTACTAGTTTATATTTATAACAATAAATAATTGTCGAGTAGAAGTACAGAAAAAACAAAGATACGAAATGTCTTTTTTAAAAGGATGCATAATTTTAGCTGTAAAGCCTGTGTTGGACTCACTTGAGTTTATATTCCACTACCTAGCTTCAGAGTCTTGCTATTACCCATACATTCTTTAGGCTGAGCCATAATTTTTACAATATCGTCTGAAGCATGATTATTATTGTAATTTCCCCCAAGTCAACACAAGTGATAGAATTTTAGGTTTTCTCTTTTTATCCTGGGAAATGTCATCAATAACTTCTTTTGGTATAGACTAATAATATTTATTTTCTAAAGGAAACTGTGATTATTCATATAAATAATAGTCTAAAATATGTAAACTTGTTTTTTAGAACCCATTCACCTTAGCTTATTTTTTAATGTTTGCATTCATGAAATATCATTTACCATCATCTGCTCAATGTCTGATTTAGGTATGTAGTTTATTTTATTGTTGTTTTATTTACCAGAACATATTTGAACTTGTAATAAAATATAGCATGAGTGGTACTATAAGCTGACTGAAATACTGTGCTAGTAAGTATTGTTGAATTTTTATTTCCCTCAGAGCCCCACAAGAAATGTTAAATTATTTTGTGTGGATTCATAATTCCAAGTTTCTTTTCTTTCTTTAACATACTATATTGAAATTTGGGGATATAAACCTTACTGCAAAGTCACTAATATCTTTAATTACCAAATCAGATTTGTGTGTTTAATTTAATATCATTCTGTCCTGTGTATCCTCATTTTTTATTTCCCAAAGAAAGAAATGAAGCCTACAGAATGTTATAATAGATAAAGATAGGATTATATCTAAAGTCAATATCAAATATTATTTGTGGAGAAAGAGACCATGAAATAACTCTAAGGATTTTTCCTAAAGCTGTAACTTCTAAATTCAATTCTAAATTGAATTCTTTAGTTTTATTTATAAACTCCTTATATATACACCTTGAGTTCTTTTGACAAATGTGAAACACATCTGGATCAATTTATTAAAGTGTCAATTAACCACGGAGCAAGTGGTAGTAAGTAACACAGACCAGCTTTAAAACTTCCTGACTCCATCAGTACTCCATCAGTTGAAGTGTACAACTGGTGAACAATTATAGGAGTAAACTTTCATGAGTGAGTCATTTCCATTTGATGATTCCCTGCAGTGATGAGCTAGCCAGCACAGTAAACTTCACATTTTATCAAATATCACTAGGATGCCATACAAGAGTTATTTTATGATTTGTTCAAATAACATTGTAATGGAAATTTCAATAAAATGAGACTCCCAAATTGATCATAATCAGCTGTGTTTTCATTGCAACAGCACTTAGTTATGAGGCCATTACTACAAAGTTCTTTGAAACAGATTTCATATAAATTTGCAATGCTATTGATTTATAATCTTTCTTTTCAGGAATCCTGCTAGAGCCCACTGCAGTGCTCTTTATTTTGAGTTAATGCAATTGATCTGCTCTTAAATTTGATTATACACTGTTGACTTCTTTAAATTTTTTTCTTGATCAATAGTTATTCAAAAGTTGATTTAATGTTGTTTATTACTGATGATTTTAAGATTACTTCTTATAAAGAGAAACCTCTGGCTTCTAATTTCCCTTAATAGTTCTCTTGCCTGTGACGATAATCACTTATTTGGAGAAGGGACATAGATGGCTTCTTTTTGCATTTATCCTAGAACATGAATAAAATCCCTTTCTCACATGATTCCTTCTTCCTGTGGCTTACAATAACAAAGATAATTTATATTTCCATAGGTGATGAATAAAGATTAACTATTATTTTCAGAAATTATAGGGAAAAAAATCACCATTTCAAACATTTATCAGTATTTTGATAAATTACTAACTCTTTAAATTTAAATTTCTTGCTCACTTGACTTGTTAAGATATAGTAGAGTTATTTCAAGTTTATTTAACTCTATTAAAAATGCAAAGGAAGAAGGAGGATATAGCTCAGTGGTAGATTGTGTGCTTAGCATGCACAAGGTCCTGGATTCAATCCCCAGTACCTCCATTAAAAATAAAAATAAAAATAAAAATAAAAATAAAAATAAAAATAAAAATAAAATAAAAATAAAAATAAAAATAGAAAATCTAATCCCCCCTCCAAAAAAAAAAAAAATCCAGTTTGCTGCAGACATAAAAAAATTTTTTAATATAAAGGAGATATCTCTTAATTTATAGTCACAGATATGTTTAGATTCTTTATTTTAGAGTTCTTTTTTTAGATTTATTTTAGAATTACAGAATATTTGAGCTTGAAGAGATCATTTTTCAAATCTTCTTGACTTTTTGTTGAGAAAATTCAGGCCTGGGGAGGTAAAGTGTCTTGTCTGAAGTCATATAGCCACATTTATATATATTTAAAGCATGTTGATTATAAATGAAGTGTTTAATAATTATCTGTTCAATTATATGTGTTTTAAAACCTAGATAAATGATCATGACAGAAGACATAGAACTAATGTTTACATTAGGTAGAATTATAATGTGTATTATTGCAAAGTAAAATACTTAACAAAATTAAGTGATGTTTTAAAAAACATTTTTAATGATGAAGTCAGTATTTGCTATGCTTAGCTCATTTGCTTTAGTTACAACTTGTTCAACCAAAGCAATAGATGCAGACTGGCAGTAATGAGAATTTTCCTAGATTTCATTTACATTATACTGTATAACGAAGGTATAACACTGAGCCTACTAATAATAACTTTACTTGGCAGCAGAGAGTTACTGCATATCTCCCAAAAGGCAAGTGGTCTTTCTTTCGTGTGACTATCATACTAAGGTTTACATTTTAAAGTTATCCCTGAAGTTATAACGCATTTTATAGAATTGAACTCTAGCACAGATGTTTTTACAGTTGCCTGTAGAATTTAAAATTGGTGACGATACTTTTACCTAAAATTTTATCTGAAATTTTAACGCAAACATTGATTTTTCTATATAATTTGAAGAAATTTGTGAATTTCTCTTTTCTTATAATGTCTTCGGTTTGTGTATCATGGTAATTCAAATTGCTTTTACTTTCTCCTTTGTGCTTTAGTTTTTTTGTCCTTTGTGAGACACTCTTGAGAATTCAGCAATTAATTAAAATTAGAAGACTTAGAAAAAACCTGGAATAGAAGTTTAGAGACAAAAAGATCAAAATTTTGTTTATACTTTATATTAGCATAAAGAAATTTACCTCTCAAGGGCTTACCTTTTCTTGTAAAAAAATTTTTTTTTAGAGCAGTCAATAGTATTCTTTTTTACAACTTAAAAATATTTTTATAAAAATAGTATATGGACGTAAATCTGTGGTATATTTCAGGTCTGTGGGTAATATTCTAGTGTTTAATTATGAACTCCAAGTATAAAAAGTCAGGTAGTAATATATTATGGAAGAGTTCTTTTGGCACAATAACATTTTAAGAAGTAACAAAAATTACATATCTGAAATATGATAAACTCCTAAAAGGCAAAGTTGGGTTTATTTTAAGCCTATTGTGAAAACTAATAGTCAGAAAATAGCTTAGCATTGTGTTCTAACAGTAAAATATCTTAATTAACAGAAAATGCTGGTGGTTTCTGCCTGATTTTCTGTTTCTAGCAAGAATAAGGAGAATTTTCTTGGTCTAATTTTAATATTTTAATGTTTATTATCTTACATTAGCTTACTCCTGACCTCTGTTTGGAAGTCAAACATATACTCAGTGATTATATATTTGAAGCCTTTTTCAAGTGATTAACCAGATCATCTGAAATTTTATGGAGTATTATGTTTTACCTCAAACATAGGCTACTGAACTTTCTTCTTTACTTACTTGTCCTTTTTTTTTTAAGGGTCACAGATTCCTTCAAAGATCACACAGTGTCTATCTTGTGGTATCTTAAGACTATATCAGATAAGTGGGCTTGATACTTTGTATTATGAAGACATAAATGGTATTGTCTCACAGCAAATGGTAACACGTTCTGTAGTACATAATTTGGCATAACTAAAAGATTTCCAGGCTTTAAGTGATTTCTGACTTCTTTTGGAGTCATGTTTATTGCAACATAAATAAAGAACTGGAGATAGAGAGTTGAGATTAGAAGTTTAATTTTAGGTGAAGGATTGAAAGAATAGTTGGAGAAATGACTTTTAGTGTTTCCTCCTCAAATCCAGAAGGCATGATTTAAGATGATTTAATTTAAAATGGATTGGAAATATTGGACTTTTTTAGTTGTTTAATAAATAGAATTAACTAAGAAAAAACACCTGAAAAGTAGGACATACATAGGGAAGACTGGCTTCCCTTTGTTATAGCAATTTATAGTTTTTGTTTTGTTTTAAGAAGTTGTTCCCTTTGTATTCCAACCTTATATAGTCCTGGTGCTTAGAAATATAGTAGTTTGCATGTTATACTTATTGTTTAGAAACCTAAATGGCCTTTGCAGTAATGCTCGTATTTAGCATTTAAGTACCTTTGTAACTCTGGATTATTGCTGCTTCAAGTATTCCAACCGTACTTTTTGAAAGTGGGCTGTGGTGTCATAACTGGGAGAGGTTCAGGAGGCACACAACACAGGTTTCATGGTCGCTGGTCCAAGAACAGAGACCATGATGTGGGCTTTTGAGGTTCTCAATGTAGTGAAATTCAACAGGTGGTAGATCTGTTATAGTGAGACTCTCATGTTGTTAAATTATTTTTATAGGCAATAAGTCATTTTGACTATCTGACTTAATTTTCTGATTTTTGATCTCTGGTGTTTTGAAAGACAGTATTTCTAAATACATTTGAGGTAGAATTAGATATGCCATTATTGTCACCATCAAGTGTTTAATGGCAAAATAATGTATTATGTAGTTATCTATAGTGTACAAAGCATTTTCATATGAATTATCTCTTTATTTCACACAACAGTATTAAGACTTACTTTTATTAAGTGACCTTTCCAAGGTTATGTAGAGTGGAGACCTTTTTTTTTTTGGTGCGGGGACGTAATTAGGTTTATTTATTTATTTATTCTTAGAGGAGGTACTGGGGATTGAACCCAGAGCCTCCTGCATGCTAAGCATGCCCTCTACCACTTGAGCTATACCTTCCCTCTGAGACCCTTTTCTAAATGAACCCATTGGCTAACTCTTCCTGGTCAGTTAAAAATTGAGAAATTTTGGATGCTTTGTTTCTAGTAATAGGCCAGAATACCAATATAGTTAAATTAACCCCACTGTCCAATTCATTGTCCCTACATGGAGTTGTTTACACACGAAATACGATTAGTAGTGTGGTAAAATTTTAAAGGACAATAATAAAAATTTTAAAGGTATTACTTTCTGAAGAAGAAAAGTAATAATAATACTTACATTTTTAAAATACATTTTTAAATAGTAAGTAAGAGACATCTAGTAAGCTGTATTCTTTTAATTTGGACTGAATAAGATAATTCAAAGATATTTTCTTAGTTTTAAGGCATATAGGAAAGTCAGACTAATTATGAAATTGTCTTATTATATTCTTATTTCAGATATATCATACGTGATATTTACTGCATTTAAAATTCTTTGAAATTTCTCCATCTAGAAGTGTTAACAGTATTGAGAGGCTTCTTTAAAAGACCATCTGCCAAATGAAGGTTTTGTTAATGTTTCTTCAAATTCAGAAGCTATGAAATGTTTTTTGTGTGTTAGATTACTTTTAGATTTAGTGTAAATTATTATGGAATTTAGGCCTTTTGAGAGTAATTATTAAAATACATCTTATCAATATTATTTATATAACACCATACCATTTTCAGATTTCCTTCATGCATATTGTCGTATTTGCATATCCCAATAACCTGGTGATGTGGACTAGAGCAATGTATTTTTATCTCTATTTACACATGAGGAAATTGAGGTTCAGAGAAGTTAAGTACCTTCCCCAACTTTTATGACCATTAAATAATAGCTTCTGGATCAGAAATCAGATATTTTGACCTTCAGTCTCTTTCTTTTATACCCTGCTGCCTCATTTATATCTTGCTTTTCAATTCAAATAATACTTGAAAGTCACAAAAGCAGCTTGTTCTAAAAATATTTAGATTTTATTAAACTTGCCTCTTCTAATTATTTTGAATTATTTTAAAGGCAATTTCTTGATTGACTTTTCTCTTCTTAACTTATGAAACTTTTTTCTCATGCCTTAAATTTTGCTGTCTTAACATCTACTCCACACGAGGATTTCATGTTAGTGTAGTATTGGTCTGCTTTGATTTGTATAGAATTAATGTTATTTGGAGGCCAAGTAATAGAAAATCTTTCCATCATTGGTTTTATTTTAATGATGTTAAGAATTTAATATTAGAACCATGCTGAAACCACCATTAGTAAAATGTCTTGCCCTTACCAAAATTTTTTGAAAAGAGAATATGCTGAACACATTTGTTAACGAGTTCAGTATTGCATTATTTTCACATTTTTCCAAATACTATAAACAGTATATATTTAATTATTATTAGAAGAAAATAACTGTATAGCATTCTCAGTAGTTGTGTACTGTTCATGAGAAAGTGTGTCCAGAATATGGTATATGAATTTCTTGATGGTGTAGATTAAAAATTATTTTTCTTATTTAAAAAACTTACTGACAGACTTTCATTGTCTTGGCCTGAGACCTTTGTGAAATTGAGCTTGTTGAGACCACCCATGCCATATTATTTTTAGCTATTTGTTTTAATTCAACCATTGTATCTGAAAGCTGATCACGTGGCAGTCCCTTGTATGAGCCTGGGGCTTATGACTGAGATTCATTCTGTGTTACAGATAGAAGTAAAAGCTACTCATCACCAGGAAGGATGAATACTCCAAATATTTAATTTAATATAATTGAAGAACATACTTTATAAAGAAGAGAAAAAATAAGTTTTGTTATAAGTCAAGATTTCTTTTGTGAATTAGAGTTTAAGCTACAAGATGAAATGTTTGCAGAATTTAAGCAGAATGAATCATCAGAGTGACACCAATACTCTTCACAAAATGAGAAAGGAGATAAATTTATTGCAATACATTGATTATTTTGTTTGTGGTATGACTTTTATGTTATTTTGAGATTTTTTTCTTTTATGTAAGCCCATGGAATAGATACAAATAAAACAAAATAAGCGCATAGCAGACAGATACTCAACAGACCTTGACAAGACAATAAATCAAGGGGTTTTGTAGGAAAAAGGTTTGTTCAGAATGTTCGCTGACTATAAGGTTGGTGGCCTTCTATGTTCACAGCTACACGTTCTAATTTATTTTAGGTCTGCCAATGCATCAGTGTCTTGCCTGTCAAGAGATTAGACAGAAAACCTAAGTAAAGCCTGAGAGAAGTCACTGATAGTCTTGAGTGATTTAAGTACACATGATAGAACAGTATCTCCTTAGCAATTATAACCATTTCAGTGGCATTACAGAGCAGATCACTCTTTCTAGTGAATTTTTGTAGTCATAATGTCCATTATATATCACATATCATGATATATCATATCATATCCAAATAACTAGCTCTTCTCTGTTAACATATGTCTCATTAGTTACATCAAAGGAGTTCTGCTGTTGCTTTTGGAAAATGTATGCCAGGTACACTGTATTTGGGGCACAATATTCCCAAAGGCTGCATAGTGTGTATCTATATAATGAAAATTATTTATCTTACTTTTTTCTGCATGTATTAATATTTTTTTATTAGGATGAGCTTTTAAAAATACACTTAGAATTGAATGTTCTTTAAATACTTTTGGAAACCAAACTTCTTGCTCCCTCTGTGAATTAATGCTACTATAATTGACCCTATTACATTTGTGGATTTTATTTTTTATTATTCACTTTACAATCTCTGTTTGGCAGTGTCCCTCACTTCACTGTTTCAAGTTTACTGCAAAGAGTTATTCTATTCCCATTTGAAATTCTTAAACCTCTTTATCCTCCCTATCAAGCTGCGTGTATCTTCACATATTTTACAGTTTTCTCTCTTCTGGATTAAGAAGTTATTCCTTGGCCTCTCTAACACTAACTGGGAGGTGGCAGGGTATACTTAACTTATTTCTGCCTCTATCTCTAATTGTACCAGCAATTCATGCTTTCCTAAGGAAATGGCTCGGATATACTTATCTGTAAAGTGGAATTATTTTACCTACCATACAGGCTGTGGTAAGAATTCAATTAGATCAGGTTTTTAAAGTGTGTGGCATAGTGAGCACTGGCACACAATAAATGCATAATCGTGCCTGTTGTCCTCATAGTTACCTAGATAGCATGCTTTGTGATCATTTAAGCAATTTTTCTCACTTCTCCATGCACTACATCTAATTACTATAGTACCTCTATAAAAAAAAAAAAGTAGTTTGTAGTACAGTTTCAGGAGACAGAATTGTTCTTAAAATCCGGTTTCACTATTCATTAACAGTGCCTCAGACAACTTACCTGACCCTTTCTAAACCTCCTGTTTCCCCTCTGTAAAATAGTGATAATCATAGTAACTTGGCTCAGAGTGCAGTTTGGATGGTCACATTCAATAAACTAAATGAGTGTGTGTATGTGTGTTTGTGTATTTATGCCATCCTTATATCTGACATATCCTTTCCTATGTCTTTGCCTTTGTTAAGATCTAATTCTCCTTGTTCTTATTTATTTATGCAGCAGCTATTTGTTGATTATATTTCGTGTGTTACTTACTGTTTGGCACCAGGGACACAAATATCTGGGGCATCTTTCAGGGGTTATTCTAGAAAGAAGGAACAGTATATTAAAGATACTAAGACCTCCAGGCTGAAAGCTACATGAGAGTAAGACCCATGCCTATTTTGGCCTGCTACTGTACTTTCAACTCTTGGAATAGTTGGAATACAGCTAAAGATGTATTGGATTCTCTTAACTGTTTGAGAATAAAATTTGAGAGATGTGGAAAGACAAAGGGAGAGGAGGCATGAGACAGCTTGGTATGCTTGATAATTACATGTACTTCTGTATGGCTAGAGAATACATCGTGAAGTTCATGTCTGGGAGTAGTGGGATAATGTTGGAAAGAAATGTAAAGGCCAGAATATGAAGACTAGTGTCCATTTTTCCTAGAAGTTTGGACTCTATCGTGTAGTTGTGGAGAGCCTGTGACGAAGTTTAAATAAGAATGTCACATGCTACAATTCTATTTTAGAAAGGATATCCTGTTAACAGTGTAGCAAGAAGAATTAGAATTGAGATTAAAGGCATGGATATGAGTTATGAGCAATAATAAAGCAAAGAAATATGGGGGCCTGAGTTAAAAAATGGGAGTGGAAAGATTTAAGAGATAATTTTTATGGAAAATCAACAGGACTTGGTATCTAATTTGATTTGGAGAATATGGAGAGTGAGAAGAAAGTGTGAGAAATTAAAATTAGTATGTTTTTTAACTCCTGGTAAAATGTTTTATATATATATATATATATATATATATATATATATATATATATATATATATATACACACACACACACACACACACACACACACACATACACCTTTCTTATATTGTTGATTTCTCTTTACTAGTTGTTACTTGTGTACATGTCTAAATTCTCTTACCAAACTGGAAGGCCCATAAGTTATTATCTTCGTATTACCTCATATGGCTTTATCTTACTGAATGTTTAGTAAATATACAGATTATTAATTAATGCTGTGCATTTTAATTCAGTTACCTCCTGAAAAAAATCTAGAAAGTTAAGTACATGCCTGAGACATTTTAGTATTTCAAAATGAAACCAGTTAGAAGTAGGTGATTTAACTAAAATTTTTTCAAAAGACTAATTCTAAAAATTTAGAATTAGTAATTGCCAGAAAGGAAAATATTCATAGGAAGAAATTTTAAAGTGAAATCAGGCCATATTGTTTCCAAATTCAGATAAGAACTTACTATTAAAAAATTTGCACAGATTGGAAATGACTAATCAACATTAGGAAAACAAAATTGGAAGATCTGCCCTTGTACTGTTCATGGCTAAAAATGTTTTCTTGTCCAATTTTAACAGCATTGTTCCAGTGTGAAAATTTCAATGATTAGAAATCTTAGATTGGGAAAACAATCAGTAACTATTTATGCAGGGTGATCTTGGGCAAATCCCTTGATTCCTGTCAGTCTTCCCCCTCAAAGAGCAGCCTTAGCTGTCTTAAAGGATATCACTTTCGAGAGGTATGAAAGGGTAGTGCTAGATAGAGTCTAGAAAAAGCAGTATGTAATGATGGAATTAAACTTGGGTTATTTCTGTGGGTACTTCTAGGTTGAATCATCCATGAATCTATGATTTTAAGTGTTTTTTGTTTTTAATTTCAAGATCAATTTGAGAACTGTAACTTAAGAAGTGCGTCTTCACCAGTTGTTGTTACACATAGTGGACAGACATTTTTTTTCTAGCCCACATATGAAACATAATTGTCTTTGGAATTTAATTCAACAGATTTATCATCATAAAGTCTTAAGAAAGTTAAAATGGTAGAACAGTGACTGCTTTTAGCTGTGTTAGAGGCTTAAGGTGCAGAGTTCCCTCTTGTATCTATCTTTGTATCAAGAAAAAAATACATTTTCAAAGAATAATTGGGTATTTCTTTTCAGTGTGATTATTATGGGGGAGTATTATAAGTTGAAGTGGAAGGAGCAGAGATCTGGGTTTTAATATTAGCTTTGCCCTCAACTAGTTACCTCCTACCCTCTTTCGGCCTAGGTCTCCTAATAAGTGAAATGAGGAGGTGGCATAGTCTGCTATATCCCTCTGAGCTCTGAAAGTCTGTGTCTGTACCCTGTCCATATCAGATCCACAGCCGTAGCTCAGCTATTCAAGTGTGACTCATCTTGGGGAAAAGTAGAATCTAATCCTTTCTATGATATTTAGAAGACCATGGGAATAAAATGTCATTTAGTTGTTTTGATTAAAAGAGCTAACCTAAAATAAGAGATGTTCATCTTCTTATTTCAAATGTAAAGGAGACTGATCAGCAAATAAAAACATGATGCTATAGATTTATATAATTATAGATCATTATTAATGTTCTGAAAAAGTTCTCTTCACTAATGACAGTTGGTGATATTAGGAATACATTGATGTTGAATGACTTAAAAGTTGGGTATCTTATGACTATTTTATGTGATCTTATCATAATGAGTCTTATATGTTGAGGAGTATTTCTGAATTCATGTGCACAAATGAGTGTTGCTGTGTTTATCGTAGTTCCATTGGGAGGCTGAGCTCATTTTTTATATCACATCATTAAATATATACTTAACACCTACTACCATATTAAACTGGAGGCAAAGTTGGAGAATTGTGATGAATTCTCTTCCTCAAATTATAGGATTTTTTTTCCCTTTAAATCCCTTTCATTTTGATTCTGATCCCCAGTGTCCCTGTGCTGAGAAATCATCAATTCACTTGTCCCCCAGACCCCACACACCATCCAGAGCTATGCAGAGGCCCTGCATCTTCTTACTCACCTCATGCCACACTTAGTTACCCTAAGATGCCTTTTGTTTTAACCTGTTTAGACCCTCTACGACCAAAGCTTCTACTTCTGTATTACAGAGAGGATGGAAATCTCTGGTAGCACTGGGAATCCCATGATTGAGCGTCCATCCTCCTTTAGTTCATCATCTAGCCAGCTGTTCTGAGATCTTATCACCTGCCAGTCACTTCACTGGTCCTACACCTTTCTGGAATTTGTTCATGTTTTCCTTTTCTCTTTTACCCAATTTCAAAGAAATCTCTCTTTTCCTTAAAGACACCACCTACCCAGAGTAACTAGCATTCTCTCTTTCTGAACTTTGTTGTTGTTTTGTAACTAAAAGGTACAAAAGTGATTGTTTTCAAACGACAGGAAAGATAGAAAGTTTTTTTTTCTTTCAATATGCAAAAATCCTCAAGGAATATACATTCTAAAGCTCTGAATACCTAGGCAGCTGCTTAAAAGAGAAGAGGAAGAGAGAGACATACATACATATCTCAAGCGTTAACCTGCTGCATAAAGATAAAGAAAGAACTTGGTTTTCAAGAGCCTAAATTCCAATGGGAATGAGTCATATATAAAACATTAAACTTTTCTTGCATAATTTTTGTAAAGCCATCTCTGCCATGATTCTTTCTTATACCATCCACTTTGTTTTCTTATTTTTTTCTTTCACTCCTTCCCTCCCCTCTTCTCTTTCATTTTTTTTCAGGAAGAGCTCAGAATTCAGAGTTGGTGAGACCTTGTTTAGAATTCTCTTTCCCTCACTTACTAGTAATACGATCTTTTAAGGCACATTATCTCTCTGCATCTGATTTTTCTATTTGTAAAAATGGGGATAATGCCATTTGTTCATATGCTCTTACAGAGCTTTTGATAGACCAAGTAGAAAAACATTATTGCTTGGAAACCATAAAGCAGTGTGCAAATATAGGCTTTATCGATTTAATGCAGAGGCAGAGTGGTGTCAGAAAGAACACAGGTTTTAGAGCCCGATACACCTGTATTCAATTCCTGCCTTTGCCACTTACTAGCTTAGTGTAATCATAGTTTCTGTGTAGGTAAAATTCTGTGTAGGTGGTTATAAGGAAGAAATAAGATAATCTTTATAAACCTCTCAGGTAAACAGGGTCATATTTTATCCCCATTTCTTAGGCAAAGCATCCGAAGCTCAGAGAATTAAACTGAGTTGGACAGGGTTATACAAGTGATAAGTGAAATTACCAGAAAAATCTCTTCGTATCAAATATGAGTTTGGCTTTTTAGATGAATTATATCAGATAATTTCAAAGAAAGAGTTCCATATGTAGTTGGAGCATAAGCTATACATTTGAATATATGCATAGTTGAGACTCATAAAAGGATTGTTTCAAAACATTCAGATTTATTTATTATTATGCTTTTGTTAAACAAAAAATTTGTCCAGTTCCTTGTTTTATTATCAACTTGTACAAATTAAAAGATATGCTCTTATGTCAAGTTAATGACCCAGGAGAAAGGAAACCCTAATTGGCTCCCTTTCAGTTGCAGTGCTGAGTGACTCACAAGGCCTAGAGGTCTCTTACTATATTCGATGGGCAGTGTATATTAGAATTTAAAAACTGAAAATCGATGGCTCTAATCACCTATTAACCTGGGACATTTGGTGGGGTTCACTTCTAGTTTCATAAATCCCATTTGTTTCCCACTTTTTGCTTTGTGTTCCACCTGACTGGTAATAATAGATTATTTTTTTCCAATGGAAACTTCCTTGATTGTCAGTACATTTCCAAGGTCATAATCATGATATATAAAAAATAATCATCTAAATTATAATCATCATCTCATATTTTCCAGAATATTTTTAATAATGAGGATTTTTCTTTTTAAATATTGATTGGGACTTTCCTGGCTTGGGATAAGGTAATCATATGTAAATTATTTTATTTGATATACTCTTAGTTTAAATCCAGGGTTATACAATTGAGGCATAACAAAAAAGTGGTTTATAGTTTTGCCTGGCAAAGTTCTTTATTTAAATTAGGCTAAGCCTCTAGCAATTTTAAAACTAAGGTAAGCTATGGTGGAAGATTTTTACCTGCTCATAGATGCATAAAATAAGTGTATAGACCAGGAAAAGAAATTTTTTGATCTTGAGAATGTACTCCTAACATCCATACAAATAATAAGACCTTAAATGTTGTTTTAAAGTTACTGCTTAAAAAGGTAAAAAATATGTGTAGCCATAACTTTTGTGCTGACAGTGATAGAAGTGCAAGGTTAAGTTATGCTAACACATTTATGTTAAAAAGCAGTGCTTGTCCATTTTTACCACATTTACATCTCTCCTTTATTTTACATCCCTTCTCTTCTCACTTTTGATCAGAAGATTTTCTCCCATATTATTCTTTGAATAACAGGCTAACTTTTCTGAGGACCTGATCAGAGGATGGACTCAGCATGGTAGCTGTAACAAAAAAATCAAAGCACAATTGTGCCTTGTCTCCGACCATTCTCCCCTGAAATACGTTATAACATTCAGAGCAGGGAAACGTTCACATCCACCATAGGAATTTCCTTTGTGCAATGTACACATGAATTTTTTAAAAATTATATGTTTAAATATGTCTAACAGTCTGGCTTATAGTGTGTTATTTGTCATAGTATTCAATGTTGTTGGAATAATTGTTTTTATTTTCATCAGAGCAGTAAAGCTTATTGAGAGGGCACATTCAACTAAGAGCATAACTTTGAGGGCATGTGCTGAGTGTCTTGACTTCCAAACTAGCTACAATCAACTGCTTTGTTCACACATCTATTTCTCATGGTCCAGGTCTGGTTTCTTGCTCAAATGTGACCTATTTTTTTAAAATAGTGTGGCCAAATGATATAGCCGAGAAATAGATTCAGATCCAATTAAGTTTATTTTGTATCTAGAGTGATCTAGGCACTTAAATATACATATTCTCAAACATCATATCCTGTTGTCCTGGCAAATCTTTCCCTCTCAAAAGTGTCTCGATTTAGATGAGAAATTGTATGTCACCTGGGTATCTTCCAGACCTTCTTTTTCTTTTTAAACTCTGGAGAAGTCTAAAGACACTAGAATTTTACGTGACCTTTCCTAAGTTCCGTAGCTGCTTAGTGGCAGAGCTAGAATTTACCCCAGGTGTTTTACCTTAAGCCTTGGGCTTTTTCCAGTTCTGATTTGTTAATTTGTCTATTTTTTCAGGTTAGATTTTTAAAGTCCTGTCCTGGGACTATTGTTAGGTATAATCTCTCTTGTGCACACACGCTCTAGCTCTCTCTGTATTTTTGAATATCTTTATGTTTAATGTTAAGCATTTAGAGAACTTGAGATAATTCAGCCACACTAATTGTAAACTACCTCCAAATGATGAGAAATTGTTGGAAATATTATTAGCCAGGTGCTTGAAAGCATTATTAAAAAGCTAACAACACAACACTGTGGCCAGTTTGACCTTATGGAGGGAAATGTAAATTTTGTCTTGAATTGCCCAGCTTGTGCCGGAGATTAGCATTTTCTGATAATCTGACGGATTCTCTTGGATTGATCATTCATAATTGATTCACATCTCGTGTATAACAAACTAAACTCTAGGCAAAACAACTGTAATGGTTTTCCTGTTTGTTGTCAGCTCTGAATAGGATTATGTGTGTCTAGAAATTGAGGTAGCTGGCAAGAGTAAATTTTGTTCATGCTAAGTGGTAATTTTCTTTTTCTGTGTTGGCTAGTGTTTTCTAGATATGACATTTGGTTCAGGAGGACATACAAAAGCCATCTTGCAGAAGGAGTCAGATATTACTGTGTATGCCTTAGACAGAGACCCAGCAGCTTATGCAATAGCTGAACAGCTTTCAAAATTCTATCCGTAAGTAATGCTCTTGTATAATTGTTTCATTTTGGTGCTTTTACAGAGTTTGGTTTACCATCTTGGAATTTGTCCTCTTTTATTGGATGTGCTTCACTAAGTATTTCTGCCCTTTTTTCTGCAAAAGAATTAATGTACATGGTATTTTTAGAACCACTTAAAATAATATTACTACATTTATCCCTTGTGAATTAGTAAATATTAATACAAAAGTGATTTTTGGCTAAAATTTGAAGATGTGTTGAAATCCACCCATGAATAATATTTTGACAAATAACCCATAGGTTAAAAATAATTTTAAAGTATTTTATGAGTTACAGTTGCCACAGATTTAGTGGAGTAAATTTGTAAGAATTCTGCAGAAGTAGAACTTTTACAAAATATAAAATATTATCTTCCTGAGTGGTAAAAGCATCTTCCTTTAAAGAAAAAATCCGAATTAGTAAGTTACATCCTTATGCTGTATTGTTTAAAAGCCATCAGCCTGAATAAGAAAAACATCTTGAAAATTAAGATGATTATTTCCAAATATGTAAAGGGTTATTTTTTGGAATGGGGACTTGTTCTGTTCTCTCAAGCTCCAGAGACTGAAATCAACAAAACAGATGAAAATTTTAGAGCTAAATTTTGAGTTGATGTGAACTAGAGTTTTTTACTAGTTGTAACTGTCCAACAATAGAAAGATTTCTTTCATGAAGTAGCAGAACTATGACCATAGGAAGGTTTAATCACAGACTAAAGGTAGAAAGTTGGATTACTAATCTAAGAATAGTTTTTCAGCTTCTCTCAGGCCCCAGACTCTTTGTAAATCTATCAGTGTGATGAATTCTCCCAATAAAAATGTAAATAAGCATACGAAGGTTTTTGTTAGGAAGATCACAGGGTTTATGGGGTACCTAAAAACGATTTAACATTAGGTTCTTTTTTTATAAGAAAATATGAGGATGTAGTTTTATGACCTGGTACTAACTTTTTTCTTTAAATCTTTCTGTCATTTTAAGCAATCCAACTTAGATGCACCTTCTTTAAAAAGATCTTGTACTAGGGCATTCATATTTGTGAAACATCTTAGGAGTTCACTTGATTATGACCTGTACATTTATAGAATGTGTATAAGTCTCCATTAAATTTCACTATCATAGAAAAAATTGATTTTTTCTTAGATGTTATTGTTTCTGAAGGCAGTGATTCCCAAGGTCTCTCATTCCTTCAAACACCATACTTTCTCAAATGTAGCTTATAATTTATCAGTTTTATCAGGTGCAATTTTTTACCTAACAGGAATCTTGAGACTCTGTATTCTCTTTTCAGTTTACAGATGTGGAAACTATTAGCTACATATATTAAATGATTTGCTAAAAGACATACATCTCTTAATAGAGACAGATTTGAGATGTATTTTACCCATTACCGAATAATCTCATTTTATTAAACTATACTACTTATCTCAAATCTTACTGAAACTTCTTTAGTTCAAAATAATTCTTTTGCCTGATTTAATAAATTAATTAAAGAGTAATGAAATAAATCAATTAAAGCAGGAGGGAGGAGTTAATACAGGTAACAGCTCAAATCAAAGAAAATGAAAACAAAGAAAGGATAAAGGATAAAAATATCCCAAGTGATCATTCTTTGAAAATGACAAAATCCCTTTTCAGCCTGATTGTTAAAGGAAACAGAGAGCAAAAATATAATGATTAAGATTGAGAGAGAAGACCCAGTCATAGACAAGATAAATTATAAGATATTATAACTGCAATTCTGTGGCAACATGTAAAACCTAGATGCAGTGAATTATGTCCTAGCAAAATATAAATTATTAAAATTGACTCAATAATTATAAAACTTCCATAATTTATTATCATAAAAGAGATTAGAAAGGTAACTAAAGTACATAGAAAAATGCACTATGACCAGATTTGCAATTGTTATCTAGCTCTTAAATAGTAGGAAAGAATTTACCTGATCATGGTAAATATGGAAAGCTGTTAAAGTTCACTGTATACTGAATCCAGCATCTTTTTAATGCCTAATCCTGCTAGCATGTAAGAAAAAAGAAAAGTCCAACATCACTGAAGATATAAATGCAAAATTCAAAGTATAATAGCATATCTAATTCACACATTATTTAATTATTTAATTAAAAGAGTGATACCTATGACCTATTAGGATTTTATACAGGAATACAGGGATGGCTCCATATCAGTCAATCAATGGTTGATAAGCATCACAATTATCAACTAGCTATTCTTATTAAAATCTCTGAGTTAAAAGGAAATATAAATAAACTGCTTAAATACACATATCCTATTAACCAAGGACAAATGGCAATTATTTTCCCAAAAGGTGAAATACTGTAACAATCTAAGTCAGAATCAGGTTGTAAGTATGGATTAACTTCTATAAGTATTTTAATCAATATTTTGGAAAGTCTAGCAGATGTAATTAAGAAACTAAAACAAAAGGTTAAAATAGTCTCTTTGTTATAATGATTTGACTCAGTACTTAAAAACCCAAAAGGACTTATAAAATTACTAAGATGATACAATAAGATGGTTAGATAAACAAGTAAAATCTACTCAAATAGTATTTACCTAGAAAAGGAAATGGGAAAAAATATTCCATTCTTAAAAGTACCTTAAACTATATAAATATTTAATAATTTAACAAGAAAGACATATTTCCAAGTAAAGATAGTTATATATATATATATATTCTATATAATTTTATTGAAAGACATACAAGATCTGAACGAAAAAGAAAACATATTTGTTTGGGGGTAAAATGGATTAGAATTATTAAAAAGCCAGTTTTCCCCAAATTCATATATGCATTTATTGTACTTCCAGGAAGTGTCTTAATTGATTTCACCTTAACTGATGTGTGTGTGTGCTTTTTAATTTGGATAATATACTCTTGAGTATATATGGGGGAAGTGACAAGGTCTTTTGAGAAAAAGAAAAAAATGAGAAGAACTTGCCTTACCAGATTTCGGATCATGCTATAAAGTTACCATAATGAAATCAATATGGTATTGGCATAAGAAAAGGCAAGTAGATTAGTGGAGGAGAGAATCCAGATATGGATTTACTATATAAAAGGATTTAGTAGAAGATAAAGATATTTTAATTCATTGAGAAAATAGTGCATTATTAAATAAATGGTGTTGGTATAATGCCTGTCAAACTTGAAGAAAATAAAATGGATCCCTATTATAATTCAGATTCAAAAATAACTTCCTGATAGAGTAAAAATGTATGAAAAATTGAAAATAAAATCCCTATAAGAAAATTGAAGAGATTATGTATATACATATATATACACACAGTCTAAGGGTAGGAAACTGTCTTAGTTGAGATGAGAAATCACAAATCTATAAAAGTAAATAATAGAAATATCTATTTATATAAAAAATTTAAAAATATATGGCAAAAGTAGTATGGTAAAATTTCGAAACAGTTAACTTAGAAAAGAAATATTGGTAGCATAAAAGATAGGAAAAGGATTAATATTACAGAGGAGGAAAAATATCTCTTTTCTCTACCCTTCTAAGTTCTCAGCTGGGATCCCTGATAGAAGACAGATTAACAAGAGAAAAGCATATAAATTCAAATTTTACATGACACAGGAGACTTCATAAGGAAATGAGGACTCAAAGACACAGCTAAACCAGATCATTTTTATATTAGATCTGATGAAGAGTGGAAAGTTATGGAAAACTATAATAAGACAAAGGGTATGAGCTAAGTCACCTGGGGAAAATTTTGCAAGCCGCATTTAATCAGATGCCTCTAGTCTCTTCATTTTTAGAGATAAGAAGGTTTCCTTCCTTTGGGTGTAGGGAGCACCTCTCTCGCATGAGGGTCTTATGACCTGCTTTAAGGAAAGGTCAGAAAGTTCTTCCTGCATGTGCTGTTTCTCAAATTCCTTCAGTTTAAAAAATATTCAGTATGCCAAGGTACCATATTTTTGAGGTAGCTTGTCCTGAACCCCATCGATGTTTATCATATAGGAAGAGTTCTTTCAAAATTGATAAGATAACAAAATCCTATATGAAAAATGGGTAAAGGATAGAAGGGCCAATCATATAAAGTTAAGGTATGAAAATGTGCTTCACGTAAGTAGCAGTGAGGAGGGAAATGAAATTAAAATAGTAATGATATAATAATTTATACTTAACAGACTGGAAGGACAATAATTTTGAAAGTGAAGATATGGGGAAAAGGATACTTACCCATTTTTCATGAATCCCTTTTATTATTGAAAAAAAATACATAACCTCCTTAGAATCTATCCCATGCAAATAAAAGAATCAGTATCTAAGGAAACATTCTTAGACTTACTACAGACTTTGTGTGTGTGTATATATATATATATAGTTTGTGTATATATATAATCATGGTGAACTTGAGAAAGAAGAAATCAGTGGCAGGAGGAAGTATGGAGAAAGAGAAAACAATGATTAAAAGAAATAAACCGTGAGATTGTATGGTCACATTTCTTCATATGTCTGTGAAGTAGAAAATGCCAATTGATGCTATGCATTATTTATAAATATCTATGTATACATTTATAAAAATACACGCAAGAAAGAAAAACACAAATTTGGGTTAGGGATTATTGCTGAAGATAATGGATAGATGGATGGATGGTTGGTTAGAAGGATGGACAGATTGATTATCTTCCTAAAAATACATATGTAATTACAACTTGTAGTAAAGTGCACAATAAAGGAAACCTTTTGTCATTTCAATGTGCATATCTTTTGAGGAAATATGGTTCTTTCTTTCTTTCATTTATTTATTTATTTTGCTGTTGTCAAAGAGGAGGCTGTGCTTCTCTTGAAAAAAATCTCATGTTCTTCACTCTGTCAAAAGTAAGTCAAAAATAGAAACTAACATTTTCACAGAAAACTAAGCAATTCATAGGAAGGCTGAATTTTAGGCTAACTGTTTTTAGCTCTTTCAGAAAAGATGACAGGTCAGATCACCTGTTGTTTGAAAACTGAAACTTTTTTCCATTGCCTCTGAAGACTGTACCAGAGGAAACACATTAAAATTAGAGCAGTGGGGTGTTGGCTGACTTTTCACCACAGTGTAAGATGGATGTTGGAAGACAATTTTTTAAAACAATTTTTTTTCTGAATTTAGGAGTAATATGTGCTCTGTGTACTAAGTTTAGAGAATATAGACATGTATAAAGAAAAAATGAAAATCGTAATTGAGTCCATCATTTGACTGTAAGTTTAGACAGATTATAAAAATATAATAAGCTGTTATTTTCAACAGTTTATGAAAGTAGATAAGCTTATTGGGACAAACTTATGCAGAAAAGTATAAAGAAAAAAATTAAACTCACTTAGTAATTACCACCTTAGTAATAATGATTTTGTGTATTTCATTCCTTCTTTTAAATTATTGATATTTCCTTATATTGTGTATGCTATTTCTTGCTTGAACTTTTTGAGTATTTTTGCTTTTTATACTTCTGAAATGTTGGAATATCTTGGCCAAGTTTAGAAAACCATTTTGATCAATTATATTAAATGCATAATTAGTTTAGAAAGAATTGATATCTTTAGTCTATATCCCAATCCAGAAGCATGATATATCTTTCCATTGATTGCAGCATTTTGTTTCTTATTAATGTTTTTTCTTAATTAAAATGATAAAATATTGAAAAGCACTGAGAAGAAAATTAAAATAATTTATAATTTCACTACCAATATTAACAGTTTGGAATATTTTCCTTCTAATTTTTTTGGTTATATATGCTTTCATACATATATACTTTTATAGCTTACAATATTTGATTCTACTTATACATTACCAGCACATTCATATTTAATTAAATTATCTTAAAGAATAACTTTATTGGTGTAGAATATGTCCTTAATGTAATTATAACTTACATTTTTAGAATTCTAATTCTAATATAGCCTTATCCATATCCATATCACTGCTATTTTAATTCTTACTATACTATATTATTTTAGATGTACTTCCTATAAACAACAAATACCAGATATACTTTATGTAAACAAATCTGAGTATGTTTTCTGTAAAGGATAATTAAATCAGATATGCTTGCTCTTTCTATGTTATCTTGCTTTATATTTTCTAGAAATTTTCTTTGGCATTTAAAATTTCTTTTGTCCATTTTACATGTACATGTATTTGTTTTTGATTTTTCTTTAGTGATTTGGATGACTTTTAAATTTTTTAATTTACTACTGGCTGATGTTAGTGTTAAATTTTAAGATTAAAAGTATTTAAACTTTTTTTTGTTAAATATGCAGAAAAAAATATTTAGTTTAACCACCACATGTAAAGTGAAAATGTAATACTCTTATTTTTATTTCCCTTTCCTTTCTCACCCTCCTTCCTGCCTTTTAAAATATTATTTTGGATTTTAAACATTAATATCTACCGTTATGTTAATTATTAGTTAGCATTTGCATTGTTTAACAGTCATGTCTAAAATAGTTATTTTACTTAAGTTGATTGAATTTGTTTCAGTGCACTCCACTAGCCTTTTTATAATACTGTAAACCCCATTTTTGGTTATTTATGTAGGCTCATTTCTCACCCAGTCGATTACATGTCGTTTTTCTATAAATATGCAAAAGAAAAGCATCTATGCCTTTGTCTACTTGGGACTGTGTTACTAATGCTTTTTCATATGGGCAACAACTGATTTAGTGTAATATTCTGGGAGCTGTATAGATATTACCCTTTTTTTTTTAACATGTAGTGTTGTGGAGAAGTCTGAGGTCAACCCACTGTATTTTTTCCTTTCCTGGGTAATCGGCTTCTCACTCCTTTCCGTTATCAGGCTGAATGCTTACTAGATATATTTCTTTGAATATTTTCGATATTCATAAATTTCACTAAGAAATATTACTAATTGGTCTCTTTTTATTATTTTTCCATATACTGTGTGAGTAATTTTGGTCTATTGATCAAGTCTTTTCTCCACAAAGAAGTTTTTGTGTTAGTTACTCCCCCGCTACTCTGTTTTCTGTTTTTTAACCTGTGAGCACTTTTTCTTTGTTGGTTGGAGTATTATCTGCCCCACACGTCCTTTATTTCTTTTTCGTGTTTTCTGCTACTTTTGCTTTGCCTCAGTATTATAGGAATCTCTTCAAAGTTATTCTGTATGTTACAGATTTGATTTTCTACACTGTGACTTACGATTTTTACTGCCTCTTAAGTTTTAATTCAGCTATTGGAAGTTTTCTTTCCCTGCAACCTTATTTAATTCGTCATGTTATTTTCTGTCAGTTCCTTTTTATTTCCTCTTGTTCTATCATCTTGTTTTAATGTTTTATTTTACAGTCATCAGACCTGTCTTGAAATTTATGAAATCCAAAGTATATGCATTCTAAACTTTTAATGTGTGTGTAATAAGTCCTTTCAAAAGTATGCTTTTGCTCTGTGTCTTGAGTACAGAGTTCTCCTTCTCTCTTCCAGAATCTCTTCATACACCCATCTTGGTTGTATATTTATTTATGTGTGTAGTTTTTACTGTTTGGGTAGATTCTCCTTTGAGGTGCTCATTGCTCAGTCATGTGGGCCTAGAATCTTCACTTCAGATTTTAAGCTGGAAAATTGCTTGAGGTACATTGTCTCTTATTGCAAAAATTTTAGCATTTGGGATTCCTTTTCTAGGATCTGCCAATGGGAAGAGAGTTCCATTTTCTTTTTCTAACTGGAGAATTCAGTTCATAAAAGCTACTATGAACATAAGGTATTACTTCTTGGCTCTTCTGGACTTCTCACAGTAGAGCGATTCTTCATATCCAGGGCACGTGTTTACAGCACTTACCCACTTCTGTCCTCGCATTATATAATTATGATCCCTAAATAGATCAAATGATACAGGTATTTGTGGCTGGATATGAAGAGGTGATGGGATAAAATGGCCCCAGCATCTTCAGAGTATTCATATCTACACAGTTTAAATGATTCCTTCAAGTGCTCTCTTGTGTCTCTGAGCCAATGACTGTGAATGGAACAATCTTAACCTTTTAACTAACTGGCTTCACTCCCTTTAACCAAGATTTAATCTTATCTTTGGTAAGAAGAGGTATTCTTCCTGTATTCTGTCATCCATGAGGAACATTAAGTTATTAATACTATTTGAACTTCCACTGTTTTTCTGTTTTAAAGAGCAAATAAGTATTAGTAGCTGGCCTCCATCCTTTCTATTACGGTTTGCCCATGGTCATTAACTTGGAGAGTTATAAGTACGTTTACCTATATAATATGATCTATTCTAAATTACACATATGTGTGATCTGTTCCAAGTTGTGCAGTCTGTTCTCTAGTGCTTGAATTTTACCATTTACCTTCTCTTTCTTTTCAGCCACTATTTATTATTTTTGTTTTAATTCACACAGGAAACCTGGGTAAAGGCAAATCTAGACCTCATTTTTTCAGGCTTGTGGCTTGTGTTCTTTCTACCACACTAAAAAAAGAAAAAAAAAATATATATATATAATAGCAATTTAGTCACATTCTCTAGCAGAGCCAGGACTAAAACCCAGGCATTTTCTCTCTAGGACCAATGTGAAAATCATGTAAAGGAATACACTATCTTAAATAGCCCTATCTCATTAAAATTTAGACTGCAAGGATAAGATATGAAACATAGCTGTTCTCAATCTTACTAACCCATAGGAGGTCAGTTCTGTGATGTTATCATCAAAGTGAAAGAATTTTTATCAATATAATAAACAAGCATGAAAAAAAGAAAACTTGGAAAAATTAACCAGATATTTTTAAACGATTTAAGATGTCACTTTTTCACTCTTTTTGAAAATAAAAACATCACTAGAACAGGATATTGTATTTTGCCCCACTGAGTACTATTAAATATAACTTTTGTACCAGGGATATCAATGTTGCAAGATGAAGGTGTTTGGCGCAGAGGTCGGTGGGTGAAAGTACTTGGCTCTCTGGTTTGCTAAACACTTGGTTCCAAGGCTTTAGAAAACATGCGTCGTACTAAGTAGTTTTCAGGAAGTCTGACAGTTCTAGTGGTTCTAAGGGGATTAGGACATACAGTCTGTGCCTTCACAGAGTTTACAATGAAGCAAAAATAGATAGCAAACAGATACTTTCACTATTTATTATTTAAATGCAGTTGTGATTATGGCTAAGAATGAATACAGTAAGTTTTAAGAGGAAATATGAGTATAGTATATTTTAAGAGCAGTATGTTCTAATTTAGTTTAGAGCATCTGGAAAGACTACCTGAGTATGTGAATTCAAGTCAGAACTGCAAGACTAATGACTGTTAGCTAGGTAAAGAGGAAGGGATGGTAGAGCAAGAGGGAGCACTGTTAGTAGTGAGGACAGTATTTAAAGATCTTCAGCAGGAAGGAGAATGTCATATTGAAGGGACCATAAAATGAGCAGTGTGAAGGGTTGATAGAGGGAGAGGAAAAGTGGCTAGAGACATAAGCTAGGACTAGATCATACAGGACCTTGTTAAAGGTTTTGGATGTTATCTTAAGAGCAATGGGAAGGCACCAGTGTTTGAAACAGGAAACTGACACATCTGCATTTTTAAGGAATTATTCTGCCCATTACATGAAGAATGGGTTGGAGGAGAGTAAAACTGGAAAGGATTCAATAAGATTGTTTAGAAGGCTAGGAATTGCCACTCTACCTAAAAGCTGATGGTGATAGGGCCTTGAAGATTTTATTTTTCCTGATCATCCTATTAGAAATTCTACTTTGCTTTAATGGTCCCTAGCTTCCTATTTTAATAGCATTCTAAAAGATTAAAATAATTCATTCCAAAGTAAAATTATGTTGCATGTTTATAGGTGAAATTGAAGTTAATATTGAGACACTAAATTTTAAAAGAACCTTCAAGAATTCCCACTCATCTGACTTGGTCAGCATAAAGAAATCAAGGAATAAGTACATTGAATTCTGCCATTTTCCTGATTCCTGCAGAATGTTTGAATTCTTACAGATGACTTTCAGTAATTTCCATTTCTCTAGAATCTACTCCACCTCTTTTTGTCTCTCTCTAGTAGAATGGCACCAACTGAGAAACATATATACATTCATTCATCCAGTGAATGAGTCCAGGCACTAGTCTTACTTAACTCTTTCCTTTCCCTCATCTCTTGTGTGTAATCAACAGTAAGGGCCTTTTAGCTCTCCCTCAAGTCTTGGCAGCATTAATATTTGACCTTTCTTTTCCTTCTTTACTCTGAAGCTAGACTGCTGCTTTTATTTTAATACCAGCTCTGATTCACTCACTGTAAAACTTTACTTGGACAAATTGCTTAACCTCTCTGTTTCTCAGTTTCCTCATCTCTAAGATGAGAATAATAATAGTACCTGTTTCCTAGGAATGTTTTGGAGATTAGCTTTAGAACACTGTTATGTCCTTTTAGTGAGTCATGAAATCATTGTATTGGGCCTTGATCAGCATTTTATAGAATGGAAAGGAATAGAAGAGGAAATACCCTATTGCATAACATGAAGTTAAATTAAGTTTTGTTTTCAATGAAATAATATGTATATATACATACACACACACATATATATATATTGTATTTTTGTGTGTGGGATTTCAGTTAAACCATTTTTGTCTATGTATCTTTATCAAAATTTCTTGAAAATTGGCTGTCCAAATGACTATATTCCACATGTTTGTTCACATTGTTTACTAAATGTTCATTGAAGACAGAAATTTCGTCTAGTGTATATTCATATCCCTAGAACCTAGTTCTGTGGTTGGAATATATGTGGAAATTAACAAGTGTTTGTTTATGGTTCAAACAAAACAGAAACCAATGGTGTGGATGACAGTTATGCTTTCTAGGATCCTGTTACCTGGAAACCCTAATTTGTGTAGAGAATTAGAACCCCCTGAAAATTGCTATCTCTTAACCTGTACTTTGCCTAACTGTCTTGCAATGAATGAAGTAGAATGTAAAATAGATACGCTGACTCTGAAGAAAGGACACATGGTTGGGTAGTGGAATAGAAGTAAAAATAAAGTAAGAGATAAAGGCCCAATATCTGTAATCAAAACATATACAGTGCATGAGACAGAGAATAATTGAACTCTTCTCCTGACTTGGGATTATAATAGTACCTTAGGAAAGGATGATGAATAGGCTTGAAAAGGTACCTTATCCCATGTTTACCAAATGAACTGCTTTTCTCAATTTCTAAGTCTTCTGAATTCCTAGCAGGTGTGCTGAATAGTCTCCTCTCTCTGCCGTGTCCACACTGATCCTGGGAAGATGACTTTTGTGGTTTTATCAACAGGCTTCCTTGTCTTCTGGCTTCTGGTTGGGTTCAGCAAATGGGAGACACTGGCGGGAAATCAGAGGGCAGAGGAGAAGAGTTCAGAGTGTGTCTAAGCAGTGGCCAATTCCTCTTCAAATTCATTGTCCATAGTCTCTCCTACTACATGCATCTCTGGCTCTTTGGGGCTTTGGTCACCACTCCTTGCTCTTGCCTCTTCACCTCTTAGCTTAGGGTGCTTCTCACATCCTTTTTTGCCGCTCCTTAACCTAGTCATACCTTTGTAAATAGTGTCTTTATTTAATTTTTTTTAGTTACTCTGCTTGAATGTGCAATTTTTTTCTTGCCAGAAATTTTGCAGACTCACAAGTTCTCTGAAACTTCTTTACCTCTAGTTGGATCCTTCCCCTTTGGATTGATCCAGATCTGACTTGTGACAAATATCCATCTGCATTGTTGGAGAAACACTCGAGACTTTGGAGTCAAAGTCTTGGTTTGGAGTCTTAATTCTACCTCTTTCTAGCTATAGGATTTTAGATGAGTGACTTAACCTTTCTGAGTTTTTATTGTTATCTCTAAAATGAGTTACTGTTAATATGTATCTCATGATATGTTATGAGGATTAAATAATATTATGTAATTAAACTTTTAGCATAAAATTAATAGATACTAGCTATAGATGCTTTCTTATAATAATTATTATATAAGATAATATATAATTACACTAATTACTATCATCATTATCTAAGTCTGGAAAGTGTCAGTGGCATATACCAAATGATGATTGGCATTTATTTCCTGTCTTAACCTGCTTGGTTCCTTAACATGCACATATCAAAACTGATTTAAGAGTTGAGGTATGGGACACTGCATCCAACTTTCCTCACCTTGCACAATGTTCTGGCATCTCCCTTGTGTTACAAACTCTCTTGCCCATTGTTAGTATAAATACTGAAGACTACATCTGTCAAAGCTCCAAACACTGCTCCAATGAGCTGTATCCTTGTCTTCCTCCTCCTCACTCCCAACCCAGACTTAGCATTTTATCAGTTTTGATTTCTCCGTCAATTTTTGGCTTCAGGTCAAAATAACTAATATTTTATGAATGTCATCAACCAATCACAATATGTTTCCTATGTGTCTCCCATTCTTTGGCTCTCTCCTTCTATATCCATATGTTGCTGGCTTCCCAAAAGCTACCTTTTCCACATTAAAGAAGGTTGAAGTTTTTCCAGATTTAAGTTTTAGCTCCTCCTTCTTCTGAAAACTGAAAATTCTGGAAGAGTTATTTCTGAGGTATCTTCATTTTCTGTAGACCTAATTTCTTCTTATATATTACTTAGCTTATTACTGGCATGAGTAGAAAGTCTGCAAGTGTTTATTTCAAATAAACTCTTTGATTTTTGTTTTCTGACAACAGAGACTTAGCTATAGACCTGTATAGACCTGTATAATTAACACCTCTATACTCATTCCCAAGTTAGGTTGTAGATTTATTTCTTCAGTTAGAATATTTGATTTAAAGTTTACAAAACTGATACATGGAGGTCAACATGTATATTTGAAATGCAAAGGATGTTGCATATTATCGTAACTATGAGAATATGAATTACCTCTTCACAAACTTAAGATAATCCATTTTTATTGCCTACGTCATTTGAGCATATCCATATGGTACCAGGATAAGAATAGCAACTTGTTCAGCACCAGAATGACTATACCTAGAAAGACTTCATTTTATTTTATCTTGGTAAGCAATACATATTTAGAGTCATATTTTATTACATATGAGAAAATTTTAGTGAAACCCTTTATGTTTGGGCTTCCGAGTTATTAAAAGAATGAAAACAATAGTTGTATTTTCTCTAGCCTCATAAACTAATTAAATCAAAATAAGTGTGCTATAATTACATGTATAATCCTCCTATTCTCTACACCCTCACTTTTGCCTGTTATTTAAAGTAAAACTGAAACAAACAGCTGTTGGATTGGGTTATCTACTTTAGTGTTTTATGCTTGTTTCCTGAGAGAATACAATCTAAGGTTAATGCACAATTCAACATTCATTTTAGTGCATGCTGTGTGTTGGGAAATAGGCTGGGTTTGGGGAATACTCAGAAGCCCAAGAGAAGGCCTCGGTACCATGAGAGAGAGCTCATTATCTAATAGATAGGTAAACCAATGATGCTATCAGGTAGCTAAATCTCCTGGAAGGTGAAAATACCAAATGTAGTCTAAACCCAAACTTAAATTATTTTTGGAGTATATATTCTTATTTTCTCTGCAAGTATTGTTTGTTACTCATTTAGTTCAATTCAAGAAAATTTATTTTAGGGCAGATATTAAACCACATTCTGAGAATATAGCTGGTTAAAAAGAGCAATATAATCCCTTTATACTTTATCAGGAAAGCTAGATATTAAACAGATGTTTACAATAGAGAATAATGAGTGTTAGGACCCAGAAATATTAGCTATCATGGAAATAACTTTTTATAGCCTGGTACAACTGACTGTTATTTAAATAAAGTATCATTACTACATATATTTGTGAGAAGGAGGGATACCCATTACATAGGACAAATCATGGACATTTCATAGGACAAGTAAAATGTCTATGATAACTATGTATCACTGGTCAAGTTAAATGAGCTCTGTTCAAGTAAGACTTCTATACCACGAGCTTTATTCCATGGTACAATTCCTAGAGTTTTTCAATGATAAACCATAACTTTCCAGATGAGGTTAAACTTTCTAACTTATCCTGTAGGCCTTTGAGGATTTGGCCATTGTCTTTTGTCTGCATTTATTTCCTATGAGTCCATACCAGTCTTTTCATATCCTCCATGAAATATTAAACTACTTCTATATAAAAGACTCATCATGTTGTGTCATACTACTTTCTACGTCTCCGTGATGTTCAGTTACCTGGAGCATTGTTTACCCCACTTGTCTTTCAAGACTAAGCACTGTGTCCTCTAGGAAGTCATCATTGACTCTCTCAGTTTGATTTAATATCCCTCTTGTTTTCCCCATCATACCATGTACAATCTTTATCCAAGCTCTTAACACACTGTTCTGTTGGTTTACTTCCATATATTTTACATTCTTTAAAGTATGGCTGTGTCTTACTTGATTTTGTAATTTCAAAATTCTGTAGTAGATACTCAGTTAATGTCATATGAATGAATGGATAAATGAATGGGTGATGATTTTCCATTTTCTGCATTAATGTGTAGAAGAAATTAGATGCAGTTTGCTGAGTTTATCTGCTTTCTCTTTCACAACATAAATAGAACCTTTCTAAATCTCCAAACCACTGTTTAAAATAATGTTGTTGGTCTAGATCTAGGTTCTAGAGATAATTAAGGAGCTAACTGCAGATTCAACTCCACTAAATATTTATTAAGAAATATTAGGAGATAGACTCAGATTAGATACAGTATACCTCCCAGTTAGCTTAAAGCCCTTATTACCAGCTTTTACTATCTAGAAACCAGTTGTTACTTCTGTTTCCACTTGGGGTCCTGCACACCAAGGGAACCTATATGAGAATATATATTCCCACTGTGAAAAGATCTTTAGATACTATATGTTATAAGAAATTTTATTCCATTCTCCACTAATTCTGGTCTATTTTCCTTTCACTGATACTGAAAAATTCATATTTAAAATGTCAAACTTCTATAAATAAAATTAATCATGTCTTTTAAAGGAAAAAAAGTTAATACTATCTATCTGACATTAAATTATCATGTGATAATTAAAGATATTGGGATACACAGAATAATTTAGAAAATACTTTTTATATTAACACCCTAACTTATTTTGTATCTTGGAGAATTATTTTTCATATCAGCAAGTATATTAAAAGGAACATATTGTGTGCAATGTGTAGGCTCAGCATAGGATTTTCTGCACTAAAGCTTTGCAATGATATTGGTTAATTGCTAGATTTCAGGCATCCTTCTAACCTTCTTTTTAGTGGGTGTGAAAGGGTTCATTTGAAAGAGATACTGCTACCGACAGAATTTTTTCTTTTTCTCCTGGAATCTCAACAGCAATTCCCATGTTAGAGGCATCCCCAGAAAGTTCGTCAAAGGATTTCCACCCACTCTCTGAATATCTAACAGGGCTTGACCCATTTTTTCTCTTATTAAAGTAGCAGCATACGCATCATGGAGAAAAATAGAATAAGAGCTTGTCTCAGCTAGGAATTTCAAAAAGTTATCTACCTATATGGAAGGAGTTCAAGTGGAAACCAAAATTAGTCTTTATTTTCTTATTATACACCTAATAACAATCTAGATTTCTCACACAGAGAAACCACACCTGATAGCATGAATATGGTTTTATTTTGAGTGGCTTAAAATTTGTATTTATATTATCAAAAGCAATGAACATAAATACCAAAAATGGAGCACATTATAAGTCAGTAATACTCCTTTGTACCTGATTTTATGACACAAAGTATCTTGATGAATTTGGAGATAAGTATACATCCATGAAACCATCACCACAATCTATGCCATATTCATTACCTCGGAAAGCTTACTCCCATCCTCTTTATTTATTATTATCATTTTTGTGATAGGAACACTTAACATAAGATCTACCCTCTTAGCAAATTTTAAAATACATAATGCAATATTGTTAACTATAGGCTCTCTACTGTACAGTAGGATTTATTCATACTGTATAACTGAAACTTTGTACCATTTGCCTAGTGCCTCCCCAATGCGCCCTCCTCCCAGCACCTGGCAACCACCATTCTATTCTCTACTTCTGAGTCTGACTATTTTAGATTAGGACACAAAGCATTTGCCTTACTGATTAAATAGTATAGATAGTAATAAATAAATGTGGCTAAAACTTTGAATATTAATATTAGTAGAATTTTTTAAATGTAAGTAAAATATAGAGAATAAGAACAGGTACTTTTAAAATGATTTTGCTTATATAAATGATCAAATCTCAGTATTAGATTTCTGTATCCATTTGAACCGTAGCTCTTATTTTTTTCCCCTGTGGCATTCAAGTACTCATATAGATTGTGGATGTTTTTTTTTTATCTAAAGAATAAAAGTCTCTTTGGAATACAAGACTACCTTTAGCTTTTTCCTCTTATTGACCATCTGGCTTTGGGCAGGTTACTCTAGTGGCAGTTACCTCATCTTCTTCATGATGAATGAGATACCATAAGTGAAAAAATAAGGTTTAATTATTTAGATAAATCTTAATTGTTGTTACCTCTTCTGTTGTTATTTTTTGAAGTCAATCCCCCAGCTAACATTCAAGTACAAATACATGAGTGGTGTATTCACTCTTCTGTTGTAGTTATTTCATGATCTGTTTAGATTCACTGTTTTGAATTCCTCCTTCCATTCTTTCTTGGATTTACCCAGGTCAGGCTTTCAACTGCCCCACCTTCCAAGTCTACCAAAACTCCTCCTGTCAGTCACCAGTGATATCCACATTACCAAATTTAATAGTGAATTCTCAGTCCTCATCTTACTTGAGCCATCAACATCATGTGATGTAGCTGACCAAGTCTTCCTTCCTCAGACTATTTTATTTGGATTCTTTGGCCTTCTCCCTTCCGGAGCGGTTAGCATTTTCTGAAACTCCTTTACAAATTTTTTCGCATCTTCTCATTAAATTTGTGCTTCTCCAGGGATCAGTCTATAGGCCTCTTTTCTGTTTACACTCACTCCCTTAGTAATCTTATCCAGTCTCAGAGCTTTAAAAACTATCTACCCATTGATGACTCTCTTTTCTTTTCTTTTCTTTTCTTTTTTTTATCTTTAGACAGATCCATCTGATTGCTTAGTTAACATTTCTACTTGGCCGTCTAATAGAAATCTCAAATCTAACATATCCAACAAAGCTCTTGATTTTCCCCTTGAAGCCTGATTTGCCCTGAATCTAACCATCTGGTAAAGGCAATTCTATTTTTCTGTTTGCTCAGAGAAAATAAAGTAAAATACTTTTTAATTAAAAAAAATTTTTGTCTTTTTCACATTGTGATACAATTCTGTCTCAAATTCCTGTTAGCTGTACCTTCAAAATATACACAAAATCTAACCCTTATTTACCATCTTAGCAATATTGCTCTAGTTCATGCCACCATCATCTCCTACTTGGTTTTTTGCTTCCTAACTGGTTTCCCTGCTTCTGCCATTATAATATTTTTGTAGTCTTTTCAACACTAGAACAAATTATCTGTAAAAAAAAAAAAAAAAAACAACCAAATTCGATTATGTCACTCTGCTCTGTGCCCACCTTCATTTTACTCCATTCTAGCCTGACCAACCTCCCAGCCTCTTGTCCTATTCTCTGAATATTCCAAGCATGCTTGAAAATATACCTGGGTGAGAAATTAGATAATGGAGAACCCTGTTAATCTGTTGATGTGTTCCAGACTTGAAAAACAAAAAAAAAAGCAAAATGGAATTATTTGGCAAGATAAGAGCTTATCAGATTTTTCAAAATAGTAGAGTACTCTGGAAACATTTTCTTGAAATATTTTTCTAGAAGCATGGTCATTTGTTCATTTGTCCAACATATATTTGTTAAACACCTACAATGCGCCAGGCAGTTTTTTCTGTGCTTGGGCTAACTCAGTGAAAAAAAATCAGGCAAAGAGCCTTGCCCCCAGGAATTAATCTTAGCATGGCAGAACCCATAATAAATATAATGAGTGAGTTGTCTATGTGAGAAATGTGATATATGCCATGGAAAATCACCAGAACAGAACAAAGGGAATTGAGAATGCGGGGGAATGTAGACAAAGCTAGTTGCAATTTTCAGTAGGGTAAATAGGATCTCATTAAGAAGAGGAAATTTAAGCAAAGACTCAGAGGAGGTGAGGAATTAGCACAGGATAGTTCTGAGAGGATGTGCAGTGACGGAGAGGAGCAGCCAGGGCAGGGTGAAGGCATGAGGGTTATACCACACATGCCTCATCTGTTCAAAAACAAGCAAGAAAGTCTGTGGGAAGTAGATAATGAACAAGTAAAAGTAGTAAGAGTAGGAAATGATGTCAGAAAGCCCATGGGTGGGAAGGAGGGTGGTGGTGCTCAGACGACAGATCAGGCAGAGCTTTGTAGGCAATTGAAAGAGCTTTGGCTTTTTTTCTGAGTGAAATGGGAAGTCATTGCAGATTTTTGAGCACAGGAATGAGTGACATTGTCTGACATGTTTTAAAAGCATCACTCTGGCTGCTATGTTGAGAGTACTCTCAAGGGGCCAAGGGCAGAAGCAAGGAAGGTAGAAACAGGGGAGCTATTAAAATAATATCAGTAAAACTCTGTCTAAAATTCCAGTCTTCACTAGAATTGTAAGAATGTCAAAACTAGGCATTTGATAAAAGTACTATACACGTTTGCCTGTTAATAGCATGCATTTGTTTGTCAATTATTCTTAGTCATATTAAAATTCCTGTTACTATATTTAGATTTATTGATTTCCTCTCGTGCTTTGCACCATCTCTACTTTGGAGGATGAGACAGAAACTCAAAGACAGAAATGATGTCTTATTCACTTCTGTATTTTTAGTGCTCAAAATACGTTTCTTGAATTAAGTTAGAATAGCTGAAATATACTGTTAATGTGCAAATATTATCTTAGAAAGAGAGAAAGCTAAAGGTCACTTCCAAATAGTAAACTTTAGTTGATGATAATTTAGAAAGCATCATTTCTAGAGTATAAGAGTTTCATTTCTTCATATGTAAAAAAAGAATTTTATCAGTCATATGAGAGTTTCTGTGTCTGTCCATTATATTATTGCTTTCACTTTCATCACTGTCTTTCCTTTTTTTGGTAGATAAAACTGCAGTTTTACCTTAATTGGACTTTCTGTATCTCTTTTAATTCCACATGATGAAATAAATATTAACAACAGTCTTGAAGAATTAGGGAAAAAGACCTCCAGGGCTGATCTGATTAGTGATTTTCAAAGTGTTCTCTGTGAACCCTGGAGGAATTTCTTTGAGTCTGCTATAAAGGGGAGGCGTGTGCTAAGCTGGCAGAGAGTTAAATTCCACAGATCTAGCCCTGCTTTCTCTAAGAGTTGGTTACTGGCAGACATCAAATTCCTTACATTGTTTTCCCAGACATCATATTACTTTAATAATTTTGTTAACATAGATCTATTATTGAGTGAGTGTTGTTCTTTTGAAAGGGGTGATATGGATTAAACTTTCTAGCTGAGAATGATCATTTTTTTATTATTTCTTTACTAATAGGAGACCTTATTAAGAAAAATATAATTCTGTATCATAATTGAAGGATAAGAAAAAAAACGCATCAAAGTAAAAATATGTTTTAAAACTAGCGTTCTCGAGGGATTTTTGGATGATTTTGAAAATAAATGCCAAAGAAGGGTTCCTAAATTGTATGGAGTCTTGATGCCATCATTGATGTAAATATAGCAGTTTCCCATTAGGTCCGCTCCAGTAGAAACAGAAATTTTGGTGTGGTTAGAATTAGTCTCATGACTTCTTTTGGTCATACTATTTCTCTCTTAGCAATAGAATTTATGGTACGTGGTATTTGATATGATTAAAGTACTTCAAGTGGTAAAGAATATCTAAAAACTTAAACAGATGTGTTTGCTTTCCTGATTTGCTGTAGTTGATGGTCCTTTTATCTTTCTACCTGATTTAATAAAATGCTATACTGTTGACATTTCAGCTACTTTTTTAAGAGGAAAACTGTCTTATTCTCATTTCCTTCCTGTGGCCAATGTTACAGCATTCAAATGCCTAAGCAAAGATATGAGTATTAAAGGGTATTTCAAACTAAGAAAAGCATTCCAGGATGTCCAGGTGAGTTATAGTAGCAATATATAAAGTAAGGGACAAGTCTTCAGTTTTACTGATCATTGAAAGCAAGTTCATCCTAACTATGCATAGCTTGACCTAATTCAATACATATGTTTCTGAGAAGATGGTTTCCTCTTCTGTATTCCCCAGGAAAATGTCATATTCAAAGAACAAATAATAAGTTTTTACTAAAACCTTGTTCTAGTTATCTATATGTACATGACAAACCATCACACAACAAAGCAACAACCATTTTATTATGTTGCTAATTTTATGGATCAGAAATGTGAGCAGGACACAATGGGGGATATTTCATTTCTGGTTCCTAATGACTGAGGTCTCAGCCGATTGCTCAGATTATGAAATGGCTAGGACAGCCAGTTTAGCACACATTTTTTAAGAAGTTCAAAAACAAGCAACTAAATAAAAATTTGATGATGTATTTGTAGACTGTAAAAAAAAAAAATCTATGAAGAAAAGCAAAGACATGTTAGTGCTCAGTTCAGAACCTTGGCTGTATATGTTAGTTAGGCAAGCATATCAGATTGCAGGCAGTCCGGATAATTTTCCATTTCCTCATCTGGCAAGTGTATGCAAGGCTATCTATTTTACTGTTATACTTTAATTGTAACAGTTTATTATAACTACTGTTTTTCTCTTGTCTTGAATTTTTTTAACTCTGTATTTTAATATGGTATCATTTACAGAAGAGTCAATTTAATAATCATTTTGCATATGCTCTGGGATTAAATAGTTCTAATTTCAGCTACATAAGATTATTGGGGCTGATTTTTTTGTTTGTTCACTTCTCCTTCCTGCCCCATCCCCTACCATATAAATTCCTAGAGTCTAACCCCTATTTTTTTGTTTTCATTATGGTCCAGGAATCTGCATCTCTAAAAGCTGCTCCAGGTTATTTTGAGATATGTCCAGGTTTGAGAACTACTCTATCTGTCATTTAAATCTTATACTTCTTGGAAAGAGTATTTATAAGCAGGTATCAGAAGGACTTGGGGACGAAAGGAGACTCTCTGACTGAGGGCCTTTGTACACAGTAATTGAAGATCTGAGAAGCCAAACAGGGAGGCTACCTAGGGATTAGCAAGGCCAGAAGCCACTGCTAATCCTGGGCTGGAGAGACAAAGGCAAAGAGATAGTCCTAGAGTTCAAGAACCCAGGTCACCTGTCCAGGGCTGGAATTGTGGGAAAGAGACTGAGAAGAGGTAGGGAAATATCCTGTCTTTTCTCTTCCTCCTGCCTTCTGATCTGTTGTCATCTTCTGTTGCCTGAACCTGATGGAATCCTGGGGAGTGCAGACTACAGAGTTTAGCTCTCCTAAAACACAAAGCAGAGCAAGAGAAGGGCAGAAGATGGATCCGATGTCCAGCTAGATGAGGGTTGTTATGCCTTCTTAACTGATTTGGCTTCTTATAGTTTGGGCTGGAAAACAGAAAAGCAGAATAAAGAATTGCAGATGATGGACCCATACAACATAGTTTTGCCAGACATAGCTCTACCTTTACTCATTAGGAGACTTTGGGAAAATTACTTAATCTCCACTATATCCCCATTTGTAAAATGGTGAGAATAATTAACTACCTCTCCACTTTTGGAACTGTGAACCAAGAAGGTTAAGTGAACTCATGTGGCCACAAAAAGATGTTTTACATTTTCAAGGGAAACAGTGATACCCAACACCTGTTGTATATAGCCAAACTATTAGTTCAAGTTAGTTCACAGTTTCAGCATTACATCATATGTTATTTCTTTCAACAATGTCATATCTTTGCAAAGCTGGATTTTCTTTGGTTCTTATGATTAAAAAATAAGCACCATATGAAAATCAATATGAAACAGTAAGGATAGTATTGTTCAATCTGATACCAAGGTTTGAAAAGTTGTACATTGTCTAACAGGTGTACACAGACTTTTAGTAAGTAATTATGATTAAGAATAAAATAAAAATAGCATTTCTTCTTTAATTAATGCATATCTCAAGTGAATAAATTTTAAGATATAATACTTATTAAGTTGCTTGGCCTTAATTACTTAATATGGAATTTTTCAATATTTGTTTTGTTCTGGGCGTGTTGTGAAAAAATTACTGAGGCACTAAGTGTACTGTGAACCAAACAAGTTTGGTAACCTCTTGTCTACCTCATACCATTGTTAAGAGGATAAACTGAGCCAATAAATGTTAAATGATTTTAAAAGTGTCTAGCAAGTAATAGGTTCTATATGTCACATATTATAGGCCAAAAGACATGACCAATAGAACTCTAACCACTGTTCCTACTGTTACCATGAAAACCGACCTGAATTTTTATGATATTATTATGGAACACCTTTCAGACTTCAAGCTTACGTCTCCTACTATAATAAGTTAGTGAAGCACATGGGTGATGTCTGTCAGTGAGGATGACCTCTTCAAGAACTGCTCAGTCTGATATGGTAGCCACTAGCCACATGTGGCAGCTCACTGAGCACTTGACATGAGATTCACGTGACTGAGGAACTGAATTTTTAACTTTAATTAATTTAAATTTTCTTTAAAAAAAAATTAACACTTGATTTAATTATCGGAAATCTCACATCTTTTTGAAGACATGTGAATTTACTCTTCTGACTAAATTTTATGGACTCTAAATACAGATCAAGTATTTCTGATGAAATTTTGGCACTTAAATTGAGATGCGCTAGAAATGTAAAATACACACTGGATTTCAAAGATTTGGTATAGAGAAACAGAATGTAAAAGATCTCATTAATAATTTTGTATTTATTAAGTTATCCATGATGGACATATTCTTTCCTATAACTTTGTACATGCCTGTAATTTCTCAAGAGGAAAATTATTGAAAATGGAATATGTGAATTTAAAATTTTGAATTGTGATAAATACTGTCACATTTGTCACAATTTATAGTAATAGAGTTTTTGTTTTGTGACTTGTTAACTTCTTAGGACAAGATTTGTTCAAGAAAAGAAACTTCAAAAAAAGCTTTAAGTACACCTTTTAATTGGTTTATGAAGTGAGTTGATTCATACTTTGATGCTGTAAACATCAGTGAACATTTTTTATAATTTGACCCACGAATTAAGCCTTATATAAGGCCAGAACCTGAGAGTATTTTCAGATTGACTGGTAATTCAAACAGAATTTGCTATGGAGGAAAGAAAATACTGTGGTGTAAATCCAGAAGTAAAAATTCATCCTCTTCTTATTTAGCTACTGACATCTTTGTCCCATAATCAACTTTTAGAAGTACAGAAGTTGACTTATAGATAAAGTTAGTTAACAGTTAATAAGCCTTTACAAGGCTTTTTAAAATCACTTTTAAAAAAAATGATTTACTCACAAGTCACCCGAGGGATTGAAATTAATCAGAAATATAATCAAAGGAAAACTGCTAAGTAGCTTATTTTAACCAACAATGGCTGGTTAAAATAAATTAACACAGAGTAGCTATAACATCACTTTTTTAAAATTTTAACTTGTTCAGAATAATATTTTTGAGTTTGATAATAGCTTCTATAAAATTCTTGGTAATTTATATTAAGTTGAAGACCGCAATGAGTATTTGAAAGAGAACACTATTAGTTTATTCGATAAATTTCATCAGGTTTAAAAACCTTAAGTGGTTTCTCATCTTTTAAGGATGAAATTTAAAGTCCTTTTGTCAGAGGCTGAAAAGCCATTTATGAAATGGTCCCTGTCTACCACTCCATTCCGAAAGCCTATCTTTCTTTTATGCCAACGGCAGTGCTTCTGTATATTGTATCCATAACACCTTTCTTGCTCCTTCACCTAAGAAACTCCTACTACTGTAGCAAGCCTTCCTTGGCTTCCTAAGTCCAAATCAGGTGTCTTCTTTGTGTTCCTTTAGCATCTACTTTTTATCTCTGTCATAACATTTATTATATTATAGAGCTTTTACCTATCTGCCTCTTCTTCTACATTGGAATATCTTGACATAAGGATTTTTTTTTTCAGTCCTCTTTGTTTAAAACAGTGGTGTATAAAAGGATCTAATAGGTGTGTGACAATGAATAAATTGGAGAATAAGGCATTTCACATGGGGATGGATCCACTGCAGATGGTTTTAAATTCAAAGCTTGATACTTTTTTACCCAGAAAAGCTTACTGAAGTTATATAACTTTTCCAGTTTTAGTTCTTCTATTGTAAAAGTAATAAAACCAATGGAAAACATTTTGAAATCAAAGAAAGACGTATGGAAAAATTCACTCATAGTCATCCTTGTAAACTTTGTGGTATTCTTTCCTGCTCGTTTGTATTTATTTGTTTTTGGTTTTTTGTTAGGTATTGAAATCTCTGACCATAATTGTGGATTTGTCTTTTTTTTTTTCTTGCAGTTCTATTAGTTTTTGCTTCAAATATTTTGAAGCTCTGTTATTAGGTGAATAAAAATTAGAATTGCTACTTCCACCTCTCACCATTAGGTGCTTAGCTAAAAATTAAAATACCCCTTTGGTACTCCACCTAATACTATATTATAACATGTAAATATATCATTTCTTAAATTAGGTTTTATTTTTTATGACGGTTAAGTTCATGCTTCTTTAATATTGATATTTTCTTGTTGCTTTGCATTTTGTTAGTGGTTCAGTAAGTTTTCATTAATGGATATGCCCTTTCTTTACATCGTTAAATGGGTAATGCTCATCATTATGCTCATTATTATGTTGTATAATTTAGCTTCCTTGCCCTATTAAACAAATGATGTTATTATATGATGTTGTACTAATTTGCTACGACACTAAGGAGATATTTTAGAACTTATTTTCCATCAAAAAATGTTTCTCTTATGACAAATTTGCTTCTTGCTCATAAAAGTAGGGGTAGAAGAGCCTAACTGTGTAACGTTCTGGGCAGTATGCATGGCTGATTCAGCAAAATTAATTATTGATACAAAGGCCAAAGTAACTTTCTCTTGGTTGGTATTCTTATCTAGAAATTCACCTTCAATTCTTTTTTTCAATTCTTTTTTTCACCTGCCAGAAAAAGCATCTTCTCTCTTGTTATCAGTGACCTTTGACTTGTCAGTAGCATTCAAAACATTGTTATTTCTGCATCACTAATAAAATGTATGAGGTCAACCACCCTGTCAATTTTAGCTCTTCACTTTCCTATCTTACTTGCATTATTTGTGGTTGGGGTGTAAGAAACGAGTTTCAGGGATTTCTGCAGATATTTTCGGAAAGAGGTGATTCTTGAATCAAAACTATCACATCTGGATTTTTCTTCTATCCTTTTAAACAAAGCCTTCCCTCAGTCACATCTGAAATATATCTTTTTCTTTAAGGCTCTATGACTTTCTAGCCTTCCACTTGCTTCTTCGTAGTGCACATCTCTCATATTTTTACTAACTAGAGGAATATTTGAAGCTAATTTGAAGAGACAGCCAAATTACTACCTTTGCTTCTCATACCATGTTCTCACCCTACTGTATCTACTCTTCTCAAGTAAAGGGTGAAAGTTAATGATCACTTTTTGGCCCAGCCCCCTGTTGTTAAATTATAAGCTTAATATTTTGACCAGAATTTTGCTTCACTCTTCACGCATAACCCTCTCAGCAGTATATTTTATAATTAATAAATCTGCTAGCTTTAAGGACACCAAGCCTCTCAACTAACTCCAAGCTCGTAACATTCTCTCTCAAGAAATTGTTGAAGGTCAATTTGATTCTTGCTAGGTCATCAGTTTTCTTTTATAAGTGAGTCAGTACTCCAGGGCCCTGAGATTCCCCGTGCCATTCAGAAGTAATATAATGCTGTAAGAGACTTTCCCTGTAATAACTCACAAAGCCCTAGATGCTTCATATTTACTAGGTACCTGGTGTTCCAGGAATCAACATTAGAAATATGTCACTGACCAGTCTACACACCAGAATTCTATTCAATATCCCGGTCTCAGTTTCCTAGCTTCCTTAACTCTAATGACAGGTTTTTTTTTTTAATCCCACCTCAATCATTTACTCACATGATCATACCCTAGCTCTCTAAAATTTCTTTAAATATCCCACTCTCTGACCATGACTTCCTGTCCTTCTAGATCCCCTTCTAGATCCTCCTCAAATACTCCCACTGTTTTTCAGCCTCTTGGTGAACTCCAACTTCTAGTCAATTTCCAATGACTGTAATTCTTTTTCACTATCCATCAGCCCCTTTATGTCATTAGTCGTCTTTTTTCCTTTCTTCCTCTGTCATATTGTCTTACATAACCCACAAATTTCTTTTTAATTGTACTAACTGGACTATTTCAAATTTATTACCCAAAATTCATTCAGACAATTCATGTTTTTGGACACCAACTGTGTGTGAGGCATGCTGGGGTGTATTAGTGAAGAAAAAAATACAAAAATCCTTCCCTTCTTAGGACATACATTCTAGTGGGAGGTAAAATATATGTTATCAACAAGTGTTAAAAAGACTATACAGTAGAGAAAGGGAGTAGGAAGTATCGATGAGAGGAAAGGGGAAGGATTGAAATTTTAGCTAACAAAGAAGGCATCATTAATTTCAAATGGACATTTATTTCTGCCAGTAAATTCCCATCCTCCTGGACAAGTATTTTATACCTCTACTCTTCTTAAATCTCTAGATGCTTTTTGCTCTCTATCTCAGCCAGTGACCTTGCCACCTACAGATAAAGGGATGCAGTAAGATATGAACTGTGTCATATGTCTACCATCAGTTACACAGTCTTAACCGTATTTGTAGCCACTGTGTCTTCCCTTTAGTTACAATGGAAAAATGCCTCTTTTGAGTAAGGTTTTACACTGAAGCACTGAATCCCACTCTGTTTTTCTTTTTTTAAGGTCTTTGCTCCTGAAATTTTCCCTTTCTTGCATTATCAGCCTCTCTGTCCCCCTGGGAGCATCCTCATCAGTAAACAAGAATTTTTAATATCATAGTTTAAAAAATCCTCTCTTGACCCCACATTCCTTTATGGCTTTGCTTTGTTTTTCTTTTCCCTTTACAACAAAACTCCTTGAAAAAGTTGTCCATATTCTTCGCTCCCTCCAGTTCTTCTCTTCCCATTTGCTCCTTAAACCACTCCATTTGAGCTCCTGTCCTCCTCACTTTGCTGAAATAACTACTTCTTCCTTCTTGATACAATGTTTTTTCTGGGCTTCTATGACCTGAGAGTCACTGGTTTTCTTCATCAGTCCACTTCCTGGTGTCCCTCTCCTCCAAGAGACTTCTAATTTTGGAGTGCCTCTGGCCTTTGTCTTTGGCCTCCTTTTCTGTCTACATTCTTTCAGAGTTTGATGGCTTCTAAGTCCATCTCTTCACTGATGCCTCTATAACTTATATTTCTAGCCCTTACCTTTCCCCTAAATTCAACTCAGGTTTAGTCTAATTAGCTGCTTAAAATTGCCACTTAACATCGCCAAATCCTAAATATGTTTTCCTCCCCACCAAGATCATCCTCTATTTCTTGTCTCAGTCATTGGCACTCAGTTGCTTGGGCCAAAAAACCAAGAAGTCATCTACGACTCCTCTCCCCCACTAATGCGTCTTGACTACTCTAAAATATAGTCCTAAGTTTGCTGCTTCTTACCATCCCTATTTCTGTGAACTTAGTATATCTGCATCATCTTTAGCCTGGCTTACTGCAAAAGCCTTCTGACTTTTCTGTCTGCCTTAAATGAGCTATACCTATCTATGCAACTTCATGTTTCTCCAAGCTCTTCCTTGTTCACAATGTTCCAGCCATACTTTCTTTTCTGTACCGAGGACATATCAATTTCATTTCCATATCAAGTACTTAGCTCCTGCTACTCCTTTGCTTAGAACACCCTTCCCAATGTGTGGCTGCCTCTTTCTCATCATTCAAGCTCAAACATTTCAGCCTTTCATGAAGACTTTTCCTTCATTTAAAGCTGAAGAAGCTTCTTTATTCATCTCTACCGTCACTGTTCTCCATCCCCCCGCCTTTTTTTGTAATTTATATTTTTTATTGCAGTATAGTCAATTTACACTGTTGTGTCAATTTCTGGTGCACAGCATAATGCTTCAGTCATACATGAACATACATACATTCATTTTCATATTTTTTCACCATAAATTACCATTTCCCCCTTCTTACGTTCTTTGTAACACTTACCAGTGCCTGAAATTATCCTATTTATTTATGTGTGTAAAGGCTAGTATCTTTTCCCCCTCACTTCATGGACCTGTTGTCCTTATTTGTCTCTCCTATCTGTTGCCTAGGACATGGTAGGTGATCAATAAGTATTTGTTAATTGATTGATTCCCAGAAAAGACTAAAGACATAAAAGAGCTCCCTACAGTTGAGTGAACACATGGGTTTAAAGAGGAAACTGATACTTTTCTAAGCAAAATTAAGAACATTTTTGTTAAAATAGGGAAGAACGTGGGAGCCCCAGGTTATGAGAACACATATTGTGCAACTGAGACCTGGAGGAATTATAGATTTTTGGCCTGGCAGTCTCACTTCTTACCTAGATGTCAAAAAAAAAAAAAGTCCTATAATTTATTGTGGTTGGACCATAATCATAGTCTGTAGAGTAGGAATGGCAAATGGAATTTAATTGGAGTGTTGAAGCCTGCTCATTGGTAGTTGCTGTCCCTGGTTCATTTTTTTAAACAAGTGTCCTGGCCTTAGAAAGAAAACTTCTCATAGGTTTGGAAAGCAGGAGTGGTAACATAAAGGCATGTATTTGATTTTCATTATCTGGAATCCATAAACAAAATGGGATATTTCACAAGGTTCCTTGATGGGAATATGACACCTGAGGATTCCCTGAAACTGTAAATCTCTGGTATTTTTATTTCCTTGCTGGTAAATCCCCGTTGATCTAGACCTGTATTTTCTCTGGCTCAAGGAAAATAAAGTACCAACCAAACCAAAACAAAATTATATCAAAAACTCCTATATTGTATGTCATAGTTATTGAAAGTACTTAAAATAGTATTTCTTTGCAGAAGGTAGCTATTTTGTTCATGAGAGTTTCTCACTTTTAGCTCATAATTTAGAGGTTAAATATTTCATATTACCACTCCTAAGATAACTCCTCCATTTTTAAGAGAGCACATTGCCTAAAATTTTTAATATTTCTTATAGGTCTTCTAGAAACAGGAATAAAAAATATGTGACTACTATAAATGGATCTATTTCTTCCTAATCTGGGTCAGTAAATTGATTTAAAATCCTGCCATCTTTCACCAGAAATGTTCTAGGTACTGGATTTCAAGAATTGTGTCTTATCTTAACTAAAGACCTAGACCCTATCACTGTATCAGTTTATTCATTACTTCCTAGAACCCCCCAAAGAATACAGTTCTTATCTTTGGGCATGGTAATAGATAATAAATGAGTTTACTGAAATAAATATCAGACCCACAAACTAAAATCCCCAAATTCTAAATCTTTTATAACTTTCCATTGAACTTTCAAGAAGTGTTACATTTATAAACCATCAGAAACAGGTTATCTCTTACTAGATCATTTTGAAACTTGATGCTCTCCTTATATACCACTTTCCATCTCAGAGAATATGGTCTTATTAGGATGGATAGACAAATGAATGGATGGGTGGATGAGTGAGTGGGCAGAGACAGATAAATAATATATATATATATATATATATATATATATATACACACACACACAATATATACATGCATATATATGGAAAAGTGTAGAGATAGCTATATTGTGTGTGTGTGTGCGTGGACATGCACTGAGAATGTATATTAATATGGCTCCTCCTAATGATCTTCACAGATTGCTTGTTAGACATTCAGGTAGCCAACCCCTACATTACTGGTTAAGAGTATACTCTTATTTCTCCTCGATATTTACTGATGTACTGTGTGTTAGTCAGTGTCATTACACCATACACAAAAATTAATTCAAAATGGGTTAAAGACTTAAAATGTTAAATCTGAAATCATCAAACTTCTAGAGAAAAACATAGGCAGTATGCTCTTTGACACTGGTCTTAGCAATATTTTTTTGGATATGTCTCAGGCGAGGACAACAAAAAGAAAAGTAAACAAATGGGACTACATCAAATTAAAAAGATTTTGCACCGCGAAGGAAACTATGAACAAAATGAAAAGGCCACCTACTGAATGGGAAGAAATATTTGCAAATGATACTTCCAATGAGACTGAATCCAAAACATACAAAGAGCTCATATGACTTAACATCAAAAAAACAAACAAACAAATTTAAAAATGAGCAGAGGACCTGAACAGACATTTTTCCAAAGACATACAGATGGTCAACAAGCACATGAAAAGATGTTTATCATTACTAATCATCAAGGAAATACAAATGAAAACCACAATAAAATAGCACCTCACACTGGTTAAAACGCTTATTATCCAAAAGACAACAAATAACGTGGGCGAGGATGAGGAGAAAAGGGAAACCTTCTGCACTGTTGGTGGGGATGTAAATTGGTGCAGCTCCTACGGAAAACAGTATGAAGGTTTCTCAAAAACTAACAAAAGAACTACTATAGGATCCAGCAATTCAACTTCTGAGTATTTTTCTGAGGAAAATGAAAACACTACTTTGAGAAGTTACATGCACCCCTATCTTTTTTGCAGCATTGTTTACAATAGCCAGGATATGGAAACGCCCTAAGTGTCCATCAACAGATGAATGGATAAAGATGTGGTTCGTGTGTATGTATAGATACCTATGCTTTATATATATATAAAATTTAAAGTACCATATATACACACATATATATGACATCTTTATCCATTCATATATGTATAGTGAAATATTATTCTGCCATAAAAAGAATGAAATCTTGCCATTTGTGACAACATGGTTGGACCTAGAAGGGAATTACGCTAAGTGAAATAAGTCAGAGAAGGACAAATGCTGTATGATTTCACTCATATACAGAATCTAAAAAACAAAAACAAATGAGCAAATATGACAAAACAGAGTCATAGATACAGAGAACAAACAGGTGGTTGCCAGAGGGGAGTGGAATGGGTGGGGGATGAGAGAAATAGGGAGAAAGAGGGAGATTAAGAGGTACAAACTTCCAATTACAAAACAAATGAGTCAAGAGTATAAAATGTACAGTGCAAGGAATATAGTCAGCAATAACATAACATCTTTGTATGGTGATAGTAACTTAACTTGTGGTGATCATTTTGAAATGTATAGAAACATGGAATCACTATGTTGTGCCCCAGAAAGTAACGTAGAGTTGTAGATCAATTATACTTCAAAAGCAAACAAACTCATAGAAAAAGAGATCAGATTTGTGGTTACCAGAGGCATGAGGTGGGAGGATGAGGAATTGGATGAAGGTAGTCAAAAGGTACAGACTTCCAGTTATAAGATAAATATATGCTAGAGTTGTAATATACAACATAATTAACATAATTAACACACTGTGTGTTATATATGAAAATTGTTGAGTAAATAAGAGTTCTCATCACAAGGAAAAATTTTTTTTCTATTTCTTTAGTTTTGTATCTGTATGAGATAATGGACACTTACTAAATTTATTGAGATAATCATTGCATGATGTATGTAAGTTAAATCATTGTGCTGTACACCTTAGAATTATACAATGCTACATGTCGATTATTTCCCAACAAACCTAGAAGAGAAAAATATGAAAGTGTTTCTTTCACCTTATTTCTCTGGTATAATAATAGCTATATTATTGATCAGTTAAAGTACATGCCTCTGTGATTGATGATGATCAATTGTAAAATATGGAATGAGACCATCAGAGAAGTGACATGAATTCTGTGGTGCAATGGGAGTAAAGGCAAATTACCAAAGATGACTGATACTATAGAAAACAGTGATGAAACAAAATAGGTGCTTTACAGTCTATAAATATAAATTTAGATCACGCTCTTTTTGATGAATCATAGGCAGGTGTGTTCCTCATTCCCTTCACACCTTTCCTCTTCCTTCTCCTTGAATTCCTTAAATTTACAAGATATGAATTATCCAGCCAAATTAATAGCCTGTGGAATGTGATAACGAAGTCTCTACCTTGCTTAGGTAGAAGTTCACTGGCACCATCTTAGAAAGACTAGAGATAAATAACTTTCTTTGAGAAAAGTTGAGAGACTTGATGAATAAATGAGACTGTCAATCTTACAGGCCTTCTCTTTATTATCTTTTACTTGGCATCTAGTCACATATGCCTGAAGGCCCCAAATACAGTATCTGATGAGCATCTTAATAAATATTATTACAATTAATAAATATACCACATCAGTCATAATTTCATCCGTATTCCTTCCTCAGCATTAATGTCGTAGTTCGCTGGTTTTCTTCTTTGTCTAGATTCCCCCTTTTGGTAAACTCATCAAGTTTAACAGCTTCAAATACTATCTTCATACTAATCTTCACTCTGGAACTCTAGACTTGTATAGTTAAATAGCTTCTTGACATTTCCATTTGGATATAGAAAGAGATCTCAAATTTGATGTGAGCAAGGTTGAACACCTGACCTTTGCCTGAAACCTGCTTTACTTATAGCCTTCCCCATTCTTCTTACCGATTTAGCCAAAATCCTTGTTGTCATCCTTGACTTTTCTCTTTCTTTCTCACTCTACATCCAGTCTACCAGAAATCCTAACTTCAAAACACACTGTGACTATCTAGACTGCACCACCGCCACTGCTACCACCCTAGTTCTAACTACCATCTCTTATTTGGATCACTGCAGTAACCTCTTACCCAACCTTCTTGTTTCCTCAGTGTATTCTCAACAAAGCAGCCATTAACGATCCTTTTAAAACTTAAGTCAGGTTATGCCAGTCCTTTGCTCAAAATTCTGCAGTAATAACCATTTCATAGAAAATAAAGACCTTACAGTAGCTCACAAAGCCCTACAATGTTCAGCCTCCTCATTTCCTCTCTGTTTTTTTATCATTTTGCTCTGGTCACTGTGGCTTCCTTGCTATTTCTCAAAATTAGTAGGCATGCCTCTGAGTTAAGGCCATTGTACTAGCTATTTCCTCTGTCTGGAATTTTCTTGCCTCTCCTTTTCCCTCCTTCAAGTCTTTGCTCAAACATCGCCTTCTCGAGAAGTGAGGCCTACCTGGCCACTTTATTAAAATCACAACCCTAATACTTCTGACTTCACTCTTCTCCACTTTGTTTTGTACTTTTTGATGTCACTGATCACCTGTTAAACTATACAATTTAAAAATATTTGTTATTATTTCCCACCTCTACTAGAATATTGACTTCTCGAGGCAGAATTCTTTGTTTTGTGTGGTGATAATTCTCAGTAGCCTGTAACAGTACCTGGAACGTTGCATGAGAGGGGCGCTGTTCTAGAGACTTAGATTTGTCTGCCTAAATCACATTCTCTTTGCCTGTCTTACACAAATTAAGTGAAAATAAGGAAATAGAGTAAATACATATATTTGGGTGGATTCATAAGTTATTGCATGGTTAAAACAACTTGATATGAATGTCTACATATAAGAATAAAATACTTTCTATTTTAATATAGAAATAATACTAGAATTTAAATGTTTTCTTGCACATAAATTTCTGTCATCAGTAGCTTGAATATATATTGCTTAGCTTGATAATATTCCAGTGAATATTGTTTCTGAAATAGGAATTCTGTTTCCCCCCTTCTCTGTACAAATAATCCTCTGCACCGTCCATTGCAAGACACCATTATAGAAAAATCATTGTCATTCTGATTGTATATTCTGTTTGATGGATTCTTCAAGCCTTATAAGATCTCATTTACACCCACTTTAAAATGAAACCAACTGTGTTAATTAGCATCTTTTCATTATTAAATATAACACATAATTGGAACACATCTTTCAGAGGTTTTAAGCTTACAGTTTCAAGTCTAATTCTAGGATAAGGTGGTACAATTGCTCTATTTTGATTGTAAATTCCTATATTTATTTGAGCAATATCTTTTCTGAATAAATGACTGATATTCCTGCACGGACTATACATAATAACCCATTTTTTTGCATTCTGTAGATTTATTGTTCCTTATTGCTCTATGTCCCTGGTTAGAACCTTATTATTATATCTATCAAGGGATATTTACCTAGTACATGAATCACTTTGTCTTTGGGACATGTAAATATTTCTAATTTGACACTTGTGCTAATAGTGAGTAACTCAGTTACATAGCACTTTAGGACAAGGCAGAGTGAAATATAGCATTTTTTAATCTGATATGTAAGGAGCAGGGCATCTTAAATCACCAGATACTATTTTGGTATAATCTATCACCTTTGTTAACATTTTATTGGATATAAATCATAACATATCAGGTTGCATAGAGGCAATATGGTTCACCAGGCACTCTATTTTTGTAACTTTATTTAAAACTGACATGTAACTTGCTGTACCTGAAACCCCAAGTGAGCCAGTTATTGGAGTGTAACAAAGTTTTGACGTCAGAGTAGCTATTTATTCCACTGGAAACCATTAGCGATGCATTACCCTTTGGCACTGCTGTTTTTTGCAGAAACATGGTTAAAATTTTATGACTGATTTTGACCAATTAGATTTCTTTCCCTCTTACAACTGAACAATTATATGTAATACATAAATATATATGCATGTGTATAGATATAATATGCATATGCTTTATATTCCTCAGATGTGTAATATATATTTAAACATGTTTATATGTGTATATATTCTAACATTATACATATAAAGCCTTTTACAAATTTCTTCTCAAAAGCTAAATATTATGGTTTTATTTTTCTTAATGACTGATTACTATTTTATGGAAGGGGATTGGCTGCATGTTGTTATTATTATTACAGTGGGTGTGGCTGCCGCATAGTTCTGTGTTTGTTGGCATTATTGCTGTTGCTCCTGTTTTAAGAGGACTCCTTAGGATTTCATTTGTTTACCACCAACAGTAGGTTCTTTGCAAGTGATGGGGGTAATACCATTTTGTACAAATGTAATGTAATCAGTTACAGACAGGTTTTCCTCCTACTTAGCTTTACTGTTTTTTTTCCCGAAGGTCCTAAAATTGCGCTGTGCATCCATGCATGGAGTTAAAGTCCCTTGACTCCTGAGCCAGCCAAGCGCCAGCTACATGCTGAGCTCTGCCAGTGCATTTCAAATTGAATCTGATGGGACCACCATTTGGCATTAAGAAGAGGAAAAAGATTTTAGTTTTTTATTTAGTAACCTAGCTGCTCTCAAAATCCTGTATAAAACATTGCCAGAATTGTGTGTATGGAATAACTCAGTTGTATCGGTTAAGGAGATGCCTGCATTTAATCTGAGGAGAGAAAGTTATTCTCTCAAACTTCAATGTCAGACCCCCAAATTCAATAATTATTAATACTATTATTTTTAATGTATTATCTAGTTATTAATTCTCATGTATTTTTATTTAAGTTTAATTGATTTACAATATTGTGTTAGTTTCAGGTGTACAGCAAAGTGATTCAGTCATATATATATATTCAGATTATTTTCCATTATAGGTTATTAGAAGATGTTGAATATTGTTCCCTGTGCTATATAGTAAATCCTTGTTGCTTATCTATTTTATATACAGTAGTTTGTATCTGTTAACCCCATGATTGTTTTTCCTTGGAAAACTCAAATGCTTATGTATAAATTTAGTAAGAGAGCTCCATATTGGTAACCCTTTCAGCATATTATAATTTTTCTAACTACATCGTTTTCTCCTACAACCTCCCAAGACTTTCTTGAGATGCAACTCTGAAAGAAATGTATTTCTTACGAAGCATCATAATATTGCCCAGTGGTTAAGAATAGAAGCAATGGAAACAGAGCAAATAGGATTAGAATCTCAGCCTGTCACTACCTCTGACAGTGCACAGATTATTTCAAAATTCTGAGTTAGTTTCCTGAATTTAAAAATAGGTATATAATAATAAAGGTGATTTTTGGGGGAGAGATTAAATGAAATCACAAACATAAAACTCTTAACTCACTGTCTGGCAGCTATCCTTGTGCTGTTGAATTTAGTAACTCTTGTTGTCTGTAGAGGCAGTATGGCATAGTGCTAAGTACTACAGGCTTCAGAGCCTGACTGCCTGGGTTAGAACCCTAGCTCTCCTGTTTCCTAGCTATGTAAACCTTCAAGAAGTTTCTGAACTCTGCTGCCTCAGTTTCCCCATCTGTACAATGGGGGAATAAAATAGCACCTACCTCAGGTGTGTTTCAAGATTATATGGTTTATTCAAAGAGACTGCTGAGAACAGTGCTGACACATAGTAAGGGTTCAATATGTTAGCTATTCTTGTATAAAAATTACTGAATTTGGGCTTCCTGGTATCTTAGAAGTATTTTAAGTATAGCTCTGGCATTTTATAATGATTAAACAGGCCCAGCTATAGAAATGATTTGCCTGAAGACACGTAGCATTTATGGACATTTTGACATCCAGCCCAGAGATCCTGAAAATGGCCTTTCAATAAATATTTATTGCAAAACTCATTTAAACACAAATGAAATAAGCTGAATAAATGACACCAAAGTCTGAATGAATTCCTTTTAGTACTTAGTGAAAAACCATGTTGTTTCAGATTTTATTGTCACACTATTTAAAGTTGAAATATGTAGTCCCTTCAGCAATCCTGTTTGTGCTCGTATGAAGCTAACCTAGTTAATTCTGATTCAAGATTGATATTTGGATAGCTGCTGTTCTCAAGCACACATACATTTTTCATCAGGCAGGTAATTTGAATCTGATCATACCTGCCGTGACCTAACCATCCACATTAGTGACACAGATGCTAAATCTCTATAAATCCATTTCTTTATTGCCTCCTCCTCCTCCTCAAGGGTAGATGCTAAAACTAGAGCAATAAATAGACCTTTTCTCCTGGCATGTCATTCTACCTCTTTAAAAAATGTATACATAGCTCAAGAATTACTATATTAAGAAGTTGTTGAATCAGTTTCATCAGAGAGATGTGCACACAGATGCCCTGAATCAACCTCTCAAGGCTATCTATAGTAATACTTTGACATCTTGGTCTTGGAATTAACTGACCTGAGTTTAATTCTAAGCTTTATCACTACTAGCTATGTGACCTTGAACAATTCACTCGTTATCAAATATTTATTTAGCACCCATTCTGTTCCCTATTAGTGTGCTAGATAATTTTATAGAAAGATGTATTAGAAAAATATTCTCTAAGCTCAAGTTTTAATAGTTATAAAATGAGAAGAAAAGTGTTTATGTTATATAATTTATAGGATTGTGTTGAAGGTCAAAATGTGATTATCCAAGTTAAAACATTCTGTGACTCATAAAATTGTGTACTGTTATTTACTGTTAAAACTCTTTGACATTATGTTAATATCTAACATAGTACCTGACACATAAATGTGTTCAGAAAATGTCTATAGCAGACTGATTCCCTTAAAAATCTCAAAAGAATCTATCTGTGCATAAAGAATATTAACATTTCAAAATTTAAACTTAAAAATATAGATGATGTTTTCTTTTGATTTGGGTTTCTTACTGGATTCCACATATACTCAGAGTTATGTGGAAACTTCCTATGGAATTTCCTTGAGAAAAAAAAGTTGTGTTACACAAAGTCATTTTTATATTTCCAGTGTTATCAGCAGTCTCTACTTTCTGCAATGTAATACAGGGTTTGAATTAAGAGAAATTATAAGGTTAAATCTATTATGGCCAACAATTGACATTATTTTTACGTTCCTCAAGCCAGAGTCACCAGATTTTTGAATAATTTAACTTATATGTCATATATAAATATACTAGGTAGCTTAAAATATATTTTATATCTGAACTTAATAATAATATCTAAATAATAAAATCTACTTAATTGGCTTAGTAGTCAACTCCTTAAAAATCTTTCTAATTTGGACACTATTTGTTTATTTATTAAATGGATTAGAAATACAAACTTCAACATACTGAACCACATACAAAAATCTTTCATTTCATGTAGTGTATTTTAAGCTAATAATGTAGGTAGTGAAATCTTACAGACCAGAGAATATTGGTATTAGGCAACATTAACCTGACACAAAAAACATCAGATACTAGGGATTATCCTTACATTGAACTACCAGATTTGAAACTAATCACCCAATCACCCTTTTACAAAATAACAGCACCCAAGATATACATAAACTAAACTCATGCTTGGTTTGTGAGGTCATCTCCTGTTAGTATACACTCAAATACCCTTTTGAAATGAGAAATGATGCACAGTAGTCACAGAAGTAAAACTAAGCAACTGAAAAGTGCAGAAAAATCTCTTCAGCAAGATGTCACTGGAAAATAATATAGCTAAAAAATTTGCTTCTGACCCACATCGAGCTAATTACTTTGCATTTACAAAGGGAATGAATTTTGTTAGTAGCACTGAATTTAAAAAGGCAATGAAAATCCACTAAAATCTATCAATTTCTTAAAATATCTTAAAATTTTAATGAATTTTTTTCAAGAAGTCAGAAAGGCCATGTTTTCTTTTCCTTAGACTAAAAACCTTTAGCTATTTCCCATAATCTTCTGAGCTACTGAGAACTGCCAACAGCAGAAAGATTTGCCTGCTTTCTTTTCCTTCTCTGGATGCATCATTTTAATATGCTAGTAGTTGTCATAAGTGTTGCCAGTGAGTATTCAAAAACCACAGGAGAAACATGGTGTATCTTCCTAGAGCATCAATTTGACTTGTTAAACTGAGCATTGTTTTATAATTAAACATTATTTTATATTAAAATGAATATTATTTTAGGCATTCATAGAGTATATGAATACAGGTATAGAGTAGATTAAAAAGGTACATATATTTAAAAATTCAAACATCAGACTCATGGTCTGAATTTTTAGCTAATGATTACTCTTCATTTGAAAGGCACTGCTGACTTCCATTATAGATTTTACCTTCATTTTAAAATACTTGGTTGTATTTAGTGATTTGTATTTCTTTATACCGAATTTAAGGTGCCATTTTAAAGTCCATCCATCAAAAGATCCTATGGTAGGAATTGGTAATTTCAGACTTACATTCTAGAATTAGGCCAATGGCTTACAACTAGAATTGATGCATGAGGACAAGTTAGTTCTCCTATAGGACTTACTCTGTGTCAGTAATCTTATGGTTCACCACCAGTAAGTAGAATTTCTCTTTTCTCACCTAATTCCCAAGCCTCGGTTTCTAACAACTGCCATCCCTTACCCTATGTGGCAACTGTTATCCTTTATCATAACAATAAGCATTTAATGTGTCTTACTCATACTTGTCATGCATACTTAGTGTCTAAAAACTGCCATCAGCCTCAAGAATTTACCATTCCTTGTGGTCTTAATAGACGTGCTTAAACCTCTTTTCTTTTTGGCCATGTTTAACCATTGCCCCTTAAGAAGGTCTATGAATGAGAACCCTTCAGAACAACCCCCAAAATACAGCATATTTGTCTTGATGTTAATTCTTTAGGTCGGTAGTAAAACATCCATAATTTATAAACACTCTCCAGATGATTGTTGATATTCACCTTAATTAGAGACCATTAAATTAAATCATTTGGCCTCTTCAGACCTGGGTTCAGGCAGTCATCCAAGCATCCTGCATCAACAATGCCAAACATTCAAAACTGTTAATGTTTAAGTCGTGAGAAAAGTTCCTGAATACTGATAGAATCAATGGGATGTTTTGGCAGTCAGTGTATGTGCATGGTGATTATTTAGAGGTTGAATTCATCAAAACTACTTCAGAAGGTGTAAGTTTTAGAAACTGATTTCTCAGAGAGATGGACACTTCTTATTCCAATTACCACACTAAATTTTATAGGAAATTGTGTAAGAGGGTGGTATGAAGGGAGTGGGATTATCCAGCATAAGGAACTGGACGTATTAGAAATCATCGAAGGAACAGTTTAAAGGCCATTTTTGCAAATACTATCTGAAAATTATTACCCAGGGAAAACCAGACTGCACATAAAATAAATCCTTCTATATATAAAAGAAAATGCTTTTTTTTCCTGGGACTTTTTAAAGTGCCCCGGAGGGAAAAAAGGATACCCCAAAAGAAATTTTATTTAAATAGTATTGTAATACCATCCTTCAAAGTAAAGCACTTCAAAGTTTTCTTCCTTATTGAATGAGTTAAATTTAACCTTAACTGAATTCCCTGGCTTTGGTTAGTATGAATTGTGAATTTTAGTTCCTTTGTTAATAGAACATGCCAGCATTTTTTTCCTTTGACTGTATTTAAGTTCTTCAGTGATAATACAGGTTATAAGATATCATGAACAAAAACTTAAAATTAAAGTTCTTTTGTAATAATGTAAGTGGCAAGATATCATGAACAAAGGCCTAACATACATTCCTAAATTGATTGACTGTGGTTATAAGGTGATTCCATAAAGCAACTCATGACTCTTAAAAATGTGAAAAATAAATGTCTAAAACGTAGTCCCTAATAAATGTGTATTGCATCATATTTACAGGATCCACACTGTTTAAGTGCATAAGTATTTCTTTCCAAAGCCTATATCAGCGTACTATGTATTTTACATCTCTTTCCTAGCCCTTTGATCACATTTAAGAACGATGAAAAAAACTTTGAGTTATACTATTACTGAGTGTTCTCATCTTTGAAGTCTTTAAAAAATATTATTGCCTTTAAAATCATCACCATTTTCATCATCAAAAAATGTTCATTGAACACTAATAATCTTTCAGATAATCTACTGCAGATACCAAGTAGTGTATAGCCTGGCCCACATGACCCTTAAGAGACTTAGGCAGACCGATTAAAAGACCAATGACATTACAAAGCATGTATCGTGTGCCAGATGAATCATCAATAAAGCACAGTTACAATCTGGAAGAAGAAATGATCACTAAGCATTGGAACAATACAGTCCTTAATGAGAGAGAGAATGAGGTGGGTAGGGCGGGCAGGGGAGTTTAAGTGCAGAGGAAATAGGTATCTTTATGTGAGAATTACATGTAACCAAGGGTTCAGTGTTTCAATCTCATGTAAAAAAAAGTGAAGTACAATGTTAAGAAAATTAAGCAAGAAAGCAGTTCTCACCAAGAAAATTTTATTAGAATTATTTCTTGTTCATTTTTTAAAGTCTTTTATAATATAAAATTAGATTAATATCCCTATGAGGGGCCTAAGTATAATGAAACCATCTCTAGATCATGTATTTGGGAAAATTGCATTTTTCAACAGTTCGTTTAGTATCATATCTATTTCCTGATAATATCAGCCTCATACCAGAAGAATTCCTCCTCCTTAAAATTTGTTATATATTCATTAAATGAACATTTGTCAAATTCCTACTATTTTAAGACAATTACAAAAACTATCTCTCCAGCCTTGACATCTCTCCTTAGCTTCAGTAGTACTGCATGCTCAACAGCTTCACAAATCTTGCCAACTGAATATCAACCTAGTGATATTATCCCTTATGTTATCCCTCATATGTGTAGCTGGATTTGAAATGCTCCTGTTTTGTGTTGTATAATTGTTGTTGTTTTGTCCATGAGAGAATTGGCCTCTAGTTCTTTTTTTCTAATGCATTTGTTTAATTTTGTATTAATGTTATGCTGGCCTTGTGAATGTCTCTTTTTCTGTTCTCTGGAAGGGTTTATATAATACTGGTGTTATTGTAAATGTTCAGAAGAATTCATGCTGAAGCCATTTAGCCTTCTTGTCTTCTCTGTGGAATGTTTTATGATTACAGACTTAATTTCTTAATCATTTTAGGACTATTTATATTTTACATTTCTTCATAGGCCAGTTTTAGTAAGTTATGATTGTTCTGGGAATTTCTTCATCTGATCTAAATTTCAAATTTATTAGCATAAAGTTCTTAATAATGTCCCCCTATTATACTTTTAATGCCTGTAGGATCTTTAGTAACACTTTTTTTTACACCTTATATTAGTAACTTGTGCATTCTTTCTTCTAAATCATCCTTATAAAGGATTAAACAATTGCCTTGGTATTTTCAAAAAGCTTTTGGTTTTTGTTTAATTATTTCTATTATTTTCCTGTAATTTTTTTGCTCTTATGTTTATAATTTTCTGCCTCTTTTCAGGAGTTTAACTTGCTGTTGTCTTTATTAGTATTGTTTTTATTGAAGTATAGTTGATTTACAATATGGTGTTGGTTTTAAGTGTATAGGAAAGTGATTCAGTTTATACATATATATGTATGTATGTATACATATATACATGCATATATATATATATATATATATACACAAACACACAAATATAGTTTTTCAGATTATTTTCCATTACATGTTGTTACAAGATACTGAATATGGTTCCTGTGCTATAGTAACTCCTTGTTGTTTATCTATTTTTTGTATGATAGCTTGTGTCAATTAATCCCACACTCCTCTAATTTGTCTCTCCCCTCCTCCCACTCTCCTTTGGTAACTATAAATTTATTTTCTATGTCTGTGAATCTGTTCTGTTTGTTATATAGATTCATTTGTATTACTTTTTAGATTCTACATATAAGTTATATAGTATTTGTCTTTCACTGTCTGACTTATTTTACTAAACGTTATATTCTCTAGGTTCATCCATGTTGCTGCAAATAGCAATATTTCATTCTTTTTATGACTGAGTAACATTCCACTGTATATAGACCACATCTTCTTAAGCCTGTTGTTGGTTGGTGGGCACTTGGGTTGCATCTATGTCTTGGCTATTATAAACAGTGCTGCTGTGACATTGGAGTACATGTATCTTTTCCAATTAGAGTTTTCATTTTTTCTGGGTGTATACGCAGGAGTGGAATTTCTGGATCATATAATAGTTCTATTTTTAGTTTTTAAGAAACCTCTGTACTGTACTCCATAGTGGCTGCACCAATTTACATTCCCACCATCAGTGTGAGAAGGTTCCCTTTTCTCCACATCCTCTACAGCATTTATTATTTATAGACTTTTCGACAATAGCCATTCTGACCAGTGTGAGGTAACGCTTCACTGTAGTTTTGATTTACGTTTCTCTAATACTTAGTGATGTTGAACATATTGTCATGTGCTTATTGACCACTCTTCTTTGGAAGAGTGATATATTTTTAAGTCTGCCATCATGATTATGTATTTATCTGTCTGCTTTTAGTTCTATCATTTTTTGCTTACATATTTTGAAACTTTATTATTAGGTGCATAGAGATTTGTAATTGGCATGTCATATAATATATTTGACCCTTTTATCATGATTAAGTATTTCTTTTTATTTCTAGTATTTGACACCACCTCTCTTTTGTGTAGTGTTTTCAGAACATTTTTTCCATTTTTTAAATTTTCAAATTCTCTTTGTCTAAATGGTTAAGTTGCTTTTCTAAGCTGTATGTCATTGGATTTTGAAAATCTTTTTTTAAATTAAAGCATTTAGTACAAAAATGCTTAATATAATTTACTGATATATTTGGGTTTTGGGTTTAGATCTCTATCTACTATCTTTCTATGTGTTTTTATGTGTCTAGCATGATCTTTGTTCCTTTTTTTCTTCTTTACTGCCAGCTTTTTTGTTATTATTATTTCATCTCCTCTCTCTGTTTGCTCATATGTTACACATTATTTTATTGTATTTTAAGGTTAACTTGGAGATCAAAATATGCATAATTGTTTCATGAAAGTCAAATATAAATTAGTACTTTAACCTCTTCCTGAACATTGGAATTGCAAGGACTGGATAACATTCACTACATTTACGACACACTTGCCTCTTGTGCCACTGCTGTATATTTTAACTCTACATATATATTGAACCTACAGGAAATTATTATTATCTTATACAGTCACCTGGATTTACAGATATCATTGCTCTTTATTTCATCATGCATTTCCTTTCTTTCATTTGAAAGTATTTTCCTCCTACCAAAAGGAAACATTTTAGTTTGTCTTTTAGTATGGGTCTGTTGGTGATGAATTATCTCTATTTTCTTTATCTGAAAATATCTTTATTTACTTTTCACTTTTGTAGGCAATTTGTCAGTTATTTTTGTCATTTGGTTTTTATTATTTCTGTTCTGACTGTTGCTCCTATATCTAATGTAATTTTTTCTTCTGGTCATTATTAATATTTAATTTCCTTTTGTCTTCACAAATTTTACCATCACGGTCCTAGATATTTTTTAAAGTATGTTTGTATCCTCTTTGGAATTTGTTCTGCATTTTGAATCTGTGGTTTTGAAATCTTGAATCATTTTGGAAAATTCTTGGCCATTATGTCTTTAAACATTGCTTTTACCTCATTTCCTATCTCCTCTCCTTTGGAGTTCCAGTTATACATGTGTTAGATCTTACCATATTACATGTCTTTTATGCTCTGATCTGTATTTTCCAAATCATTTCCACTGCCTTATCAGTCTTACTACTTCCTACTGAACTATCCTCCACATCACTGATCCTTTCTTAGGCTATTTCTTTTTTTGTTTGTTTCTTTTTTTGTTTTTTTAAACATTTTTTATTGATTTATAATCATTTTACAATGTTCTGTCAAATTCCAGTGTTCAGCACAATTTTTCAGTCATTCATGGACATGTACACAACTCATTGTCACATTTTTCTCTCTGAGTTATCATAACATTTTGTGTATATTTCCCTGTGTTATACAGTGTAATCTTGTTTATCTATTCTACAATTTTGAAATCCCAGTCTATCCCTTCCCACCCTCCACCCCCCTGGTAACCACAAGTCTGTATTCTCTGTCTGTGAGTCTATTTCTGTCCTGTATTTACGCTTTATTTTTGTTTGTTTGTTTGTTTTTGTTTTTTAGATTCCACATATGAGCGATCTCATATGGTATTTTTCTTTCTCTTTCTGGCTTGCTTCACTTAGAATGACATTCTCCAGGAGCATCCATGTTGCTGCAAATGGCATTATGTTGTCGTTTTTTATGGCTGAGTAATATTGCATTGTATAAATATACCACATCTTCTTTATCCAGTCACCTATTGATGGACATTTAGGCTGTTTCCATGTTTTGGCTATTGTAAATAGTGCTGCTATGAACATTGGGGTGCAGGTGTCATCCTGAAGTAGGGTTCCTTCTGGATACAAGCCCAGGAGTGGGATTCCTGGGTCATATGGTAAGTCTATTCCTAGTCTTTTGAGGAATCTCCACACTGTTTTCCATAGTGGCTGCACCAAACTGCATTCCCACCAGCAGTGAAGGAGGGTTCCCCTTTCTCCACAGTCTTAGGCTATTTCTAAGGGGCCCTTAAACCTATCTATTGAATTCTTAATTTCAGTTATTGTATTTTTCTATTTCCATTTGGTCTGATTTTCATTTTGGTATTTTCTGTAGAGGAATTTTTAGGCTGAAATTGTCTGTGTCCTCTCTTCTCATGAACATACTAATATTTTAAATTCTATTCTGATAACTGTATTCTGTGTCCTGTATATCTATTTTTACTATCAATTCCTTAAGGTGGGTTTATCTAGTAGTTTTTAATTTGATTTCACACATCATTTTTAAGAAATCTTAGAGTTGTTTTTAGAGTCTGAAAGATAGTTTTCTCCAGATATCATCTGTTGTTTCCTCTAGCAGACAGTTCATCTAGGAACATTTCAATATGAATTGAACTGTTTGAAAACTGGATTTCAGTTTTTGTATGATCTATGTCTGATCCCTTCCACTAGTTTTAGCCCTTCTATGTTGCAACTGAAATTCTGTGGCTATTACCTTGTCTCATCCATTAGATGGGTTCTAAACTCAGTCTTTGTCTCCCTTATCCTGTGAGGCTGCCAGAATATCTCAGTTTCTCTGTCTCTCAGCTTCCACTTGTACACAGAGGGCTTGAGGGAAAAACCACACCAGTGCTGGGCTCACTTGTTTACACTTCCCTTTTGTCTCCTCAAGTCTCAGCTACGTTTATAGCTCTCTGGCCCCTTCAAATAGATAGTTTTAATTATCTTATCCAGCTTTTCTAGTTTTTTTTTTTTTTTTTTTTTTAGTGGGAAGGTTGATCTGATCAAGCTAACCTGCTATAGACAGAAATTAAAGTCTTTGATTTTGATTATCCATCCCCTGGAACATAAGCTCTGCAGTCATTGGACTTATCTGTTTTATTTATTTGTGCCTAAATAAATAAAACAGATAAATCATTGGTGCCTAAAACAGTGCCTAACATTTAGTAGTTGCTCAGTTAATATTCATTTTTTGTTTGTTTTTGTGACTGAGCACTGGGTAGTCTAATTTCTGAGCTGACTGTGTTTGCACTTCACAGTAGCCATAGGGCTGTCTGTTACATATTAGGGAATGGAAAAGTTATGGGTCCTGCTAACCTATTATTCCAGAACAGGGGAATATTACTCCACTGAATAAATTTTGAAAGAGTTACTGTGCTATAGAAATACAATTGCATTTTATTATTTCTAAAACGTATTTTATTCAAGTCAAATATGAGTTGTGAATGAATGACTAAATCAATTTTTAGAAAGAATTTCCTGATGGGAAAGACAATGGCCAGTAAAGATAACACTATCAAAGATTTTGAGCAGATCATGTAGTGCAAAAATAATGTCTTTTCATTCTACCTCTACAGTATATGGGAATAATTTTTGAGCAAGGGTATCTTTTAATAATATTAATCAAATTTATCATAATTAATATAAAAATCAAAATATCTTGGAGCTTTATCCAAGTTCACTTTATCAAAAAGTGAACAGTTCTCAAACTATAACAGGAGCATGGTGAAATAGAAGGAGAAATACAGTCCAATAGCAGAGTATAAGAGAGGTTGGAGGAAAATTCTTTATAGTCGAAAGGTCATAGCCAGTATGCCCTATACTTGGTGTGCTTGGAGCACATCCTTGCCATTGTTCCCAACTTTTAATCGGCAGCACAGTGACCAGATCATAAGAAGAATGTCTAAGAACAGTAGCTTGGAGCAGAGAGAGAGAACATTTATGGAGGGCCTTCTTTTGCCTAGGTATCTTAGGAGGTTCTCGCATGCACATTAGTTAACATACCCTTCACAGATGCTTTGTGAATTTGGAATTGCTCTGTTGTCCACATGGTACAGATGAAGAATGTGAATCTTAAAGAGATAAATAATTTAAAAGTTAACAATCTGACTCAGTCTGACTCCACAACTTGTTCAGATATTTCCACCATACTAGGCTACCTCAAAGAGGAAAAACTTAAACACCATGAGAAACTGAGGGAAATTCAATAACTGATCCGACTTGATGCCTCAGTTTTAGTGATGGGGCCAGTTCTAATAAATTACATTTCTAATCTCAATACCACAGGGTTAATAAATAGCAGAACCAAAATTTAAACATAAGCCTTAAGGAGGGGAGGGTATAGCTCAGTGACAGAGCATGTGCTTAGTATGCATGCGGTCCTGGGTTCAATCACCAGTACCGCCATTTAAATAAATAAATAAACTAATAGATAAATAAACCTAATTGCCTCCCCCCAAAATAAAAATAAAATAAATAAACATAATCCTTATGATGCAGTTTCCTTTTCTACTCTACCACTGTTAAGAAGTAAACCATCTCCTCAGTAATTTATATACATTTGTATATACACCTGTCTATATTGTGTGCTTTGTTCATTTTTAAATTCCTGTACCTAGCACCTCGTAGATAATCCTTATTCAGCAAATATTTGTTGAGTGCTAAATCTGCAGACCTGTAGCTAGGAAGAGATGGCAAATATTAAAAACAATTAAAGCATTTTAATAAAAAATTAGACAAACTAGGCAGATTTGCGGATCACGACAAGGTTATAGTGGTGAAGAGTTAGAGATCTGATATTGCACTAAATAAATAGAAACTTGGGAAGTATTACAATGTAGTGGTTAAAACACAGACTCTGGAGCCAGACTGGACTGAGTTTGCATCCTGATTCCACCACTTATTAGCTATATGACATGGGTTAGTGACTTTGTTCTCTGTATTTGTTTCTTCATCTTCAAAATGTGAGTTATAATGTCACCTACCTCGTAGGATTATCATAACGATGAAGTGATTTAATGAGTATAAAGCACTTAGCACATGGTCTAGTACCTAGAAAGCATGCTACAGAAGTTTGCTCTTACCATTGCTCACATATGAACTACACTTTCATCCACCGCTTTGGTTCCCTCTGAGTTCCTTGTGTGGAGGGCCTAATGATGTGATAAAAGCAGCCAAGGCCCCTCCTTTGTGCCCACAGACCAATAAAATTCAATGACTAGGAAACAGGTAGCACACTGGGATTTCACGGATTAATGCTGATACGAATGTGAGAAGAGCTTGGATCCGCTATAAGCAGACCTTCACCCTCCCTCCCCCAAAAAACCAGTTTGGATTTTGCTCTTCTTATCCTCTTATGGAATGCTATCACCTAGGTATGCCCCTAAATGTGCAAAGAAAATGAGTGGTTAAAGTGTCTATCGAAGTGAGCCCTGAAACAAATTTAAGTATCTGGGAACTATTCCTGCCAGCTTCTTAAGAAATGTTAGTTCTCTTCTGCCTTATATTGCTCTGTTTGTCACGCTGGCCCATATGACCAGAGTTCTGTACATATCTACCTGCTGGGTCAGTGTACCCGTACCCTCATATTTCACCACGGAATTCCTGATAATGGACTCAAGATTGCGTAGTCTGTAGCTTAGGTGACTTAACATCAAGTTGCCTTTGCTGCTGATTCTGACTTGATGCCTCAGTTTTAGTGACTGGGCCAGTTCTACTAAATTACATCTCTAACTTACCCTTTCATGCCTGAATCTATTTCCATACCCCTGTTTAAGACCTCAGTTCCTTCTTAGCTAAATGATTTGTGGTTTTTTTAGAAAAAGTCTGACTAAAAAGGCCCTCTTATTTGCTGCCACATTTACTTGATGCTAACATGACTGCTCATTGCTTTCTTACAGACCCCAAACTATCACACGGCACCCCCTCCCCCAGGTTATTATGTATTAGTCCTTGTCAGACCCCTGTGCCATGGACTCCTGGTTGATCTCTGCTCAGATTTGTATTTCTGGCACTAGAATCCAAACCCTTAGTCTACCTCTGAATTCTAGCATCAATCACCAACCACCAGCACATATTTCTTGTGATGCCTTTAAGAAGCTACCCTGTAGCACAGAAGTCTCAATCAGCAGAAGAGAATCTAGGAGATTAGAGGGGGAAAAATGTTTACTTCTTCCTTCTGTCAAATTCACTTCTAAATACCGAGTGTGGTATGTTGTTTGAAAAAATGTCCACTGTAATTTCTCTCTTCTCTGTATGTACCCCCTAGTAATGTGTTCTCATTGCTCTTTCCATCAAGAAGTGAAGTCTGTTTTTATAACCCTTAAATATGAACTGAGCAATGGACTTGCTTTGGCTAATGGGATATTAGAAAATAGGCCATAATCAGAAACTTTTGAACTGTTTGTGTATTGGGGTCATCCTACCTTGCTACATTTGGAACCAGACCACTCTGTGAATAAAGTTAGACTAGCTAGATAAATGCTTAAGGACAGATGGTCCAGTCACCATCTTTACCCGAGTCAACTTCCCAGCATTTAAGTAAGGCCAAATGTGATCAACTAAGCCTCAGTCACCCCACTATCAAAAGAATCACTCGGCTACCCAACTCAAATTTCCAACACACAGAACATGAGCTGATAAGTGATTGTTGTTTTAAGCTAATAAGTTTTGGGGTGGTTTGTCAACCAGCAAAAGTTACATGATACAGAGAGAATCAAGACTATCATTATAAATCATTTTTGTGGACCATTTTTATATTTTTTTCAGTTGTGTATGTCTGAATTCCACCTTTGTGTACTATGGTGAGATCAACTACTGTACTTGAGATTAGAGGTATATTATGACTTAAACATTTATTTAATATTGTTGGTTATGATGGAAGAGTATTAACTCCTAGAAGGATAAATATGATAGTGATGTTTTTCTTCTGTAGCCTGTCTCAGAAAGAATTTGTTTTCAGAATCAAAGTTTTGCCTGAAAATTTTGTTCAGGCTTCACATTTTTTAAATTACTTTATCCAACAGCCCAGTTTTTTTTTTTTTTAAATCTGGTTCTACACAAATAAATCTTCTGTCCATGAAACTAAAATTTATTTATCCCTGGGCAGCAAAAGTAATTCTTTATATCAAGTATTTTATAAACCATGGGGTTTTGGGGTTTCTAAATCCAAGATGGGTAAGTACTCACATTAACTATAAGATGTTCAACCCTAAGAGTTCGATCCACTTTTATAATTTATCCTTAACCCCTGTCATTAGACTGTATGCAGTTAGAGGGATAATGACGTTCCATGTTCAATTCTAAATCAAATACACATTGAATAGTAGCTACGCTTACGTCACCAGCCTCAGCATATACTAGAGTATTTCATAACAAAACGGTACAAACAGACTTGTACTCCAAGTGCAGATGACTTCCCAGAGTCAAGAGTAACAGTATTTATCATAGTGAGAGCCTTAAAAGTGGCTTCCAGCAACCATGGTATTATTGGCACTCTATTGCTAAGTGCCTTACTTTTCTTGAGGTTGAGTTGTAGAATCGTTCTCATGTAACATGTGCTTTGAGTCTCAAGCAACATTTTACTTACATTCTGGAGATACTAGAATGATGATGACAATGATTTGAACAAATTGTGCATTTGTAGTTATGGCTGAATGCCCTGGTTTGGCTCTAATTTTGTGACCATCATGATCCTCTCTGGCCAGTTCACACTTTTCAAAAGTTACTTCTTTTATAATGCTTGTAAAATACATATGCAAAAATACTAAAAAAATTAAATTTGAATAAAAGAAGGAAGAAAGAAAGGAGGGAGGGAAAGAAGAGAGAAGACCGGATGGAGGAAGGGAAAGAGGAAAGAAAGAAAAAAAAGGAAAACAAAAATGGGTATGAAATCCAGGAAAATTAGCTTCAGTATAATTTCATATGTGAAATAATGCCCCAGGGTCTGAAGTTGAGGCTACATTTGGTTGGTAAACTTTGTGGATGATTTCTTTACTCTGAGAGTAATCTAATTTTAGAAACATATAACTGATATAGCATAAGAAAACTGCCTTAAACACACGATTTACTTTGTGGTATTGCCTCACGCTTTCTTTTATTCCTGTAAGATATTCTCATTCTTGTATACGATTATGCTGAGTTTTGAACTACAAGGATTACATTTTTGTTACTTACTCATAGTCATACATAAATTATGTGTTAAGTAGTTATGTTTGAGGGTATCCAAGAATGCAAACATCCTCTAGAAGATATGATTTTTATTTTATAAGCTTATTACTTCAAGCAGGATAATAGGCCTAATGCCTAGGGAATTAAGACTGGGCAATAGTGATTTGTTTGAGGCTTTTGCTGCAGTGTAAAGATTTATGTGGTTAAAGATAATACCTGGAACCTAAAGGGTTGTAGAAAATGTGTAGGGCAGGGGTTGTACTACTACAATCAACAAAACAAAACTACACAAGTACAGCGTGGAGGAAGCAAGCTTAGCAGTGGTGTACATGAGAAAGACTCAAGGGTATTAGAGCATATAAGTCAACAGTGTGAAATAAATTCTGAAACTATTTTGATTTTGAGGTGTACTAATATAATAACTAGAACAAAAGAGACAAGAATTTATTCTGTGCTGAGCATTGTGGAGTTCAAATATAGGGACACATTCAGAAAAGAGCAGCTGGCATGGTGAGAGATTTTTGTGTGGAGAATAGCAGAAGAAACAAGTGATTATGATTTAGAGAAACGAAGACTTGAGCTTGATCACTGTAATAGTTATGTTTTCCTTTGCAAGTAAAAGACAAAACAACTCAAACTGGTTTTAAATAACAACGGTCATTTATGGGCTCATGTAACTCAGAAGTTCAGAGACAAGTTGGATTTTAGGTGAGGTTCAATCTAGTGGTCTGGTTAATCTTTCTCTCTACTTTGACTTGTGCAGTCTTGGCCAAATTGGCTGCCACCCTCTGCAATCTTTGGACCAAGATATCTGCTGGCAATGACCAGGGCTATGTGCTTTTTTATATCAAGTGAAACATTTTTCCTCTAATAGCTCATTGGAAGAAGGAATTTTCTTTTCTTAAATCCCTTGGAAATATCTCTTGTATCTATCTCATTAGCCAGTGTTGTGACACATGCCAGTCTCTGAACAAATTATAGAAACCATGGGAATCATGTGTGCAGATTAGCTTAGCTAATCAGAAATGTACTCCTCGAGCTGAGATATCACATCTGTTAGGATTCTCAGGAGAAACAGAACCAGTAGGAGATACATACACACACACTTTCAAGTATATGTGTGTGTGTGTATATATATAAAAAGAGATTTATCTCAAGGAATTGACTCGCATGATTGTGGGGACTGGCAACTCTGAAATGGTAGGGCAGGCCAATAGGCTGGAAACTGTGATAGGAGCTGCTATTGCAGTCTTGAGATAGAACTTCTTCTTACTCTGGAAACCTCATTTTTGCTCATAAGGCCTTTCATCTGATTGGATGACGCACACTGGCATTACTGAAGGTAACATCCTTTACTTAAAGTGAACTGATTTTAATGTGAACCACATCTACAGAAACCTTCACAGCAACACCTAGATTAGTGTTTGATTAAATAACTGGGTACTACAGCCTAGTCAGTTTGACATATAAACCATCATAGATATGATTGGTCTCTCCCAAAGTACATGACTGAAATTTTGAGGTCCTGTTGGAATAGAGAGACTGGCAACTATCCCTTACAATAGCTAACAATAGATAAATGAAAGGTTGCCATGGGTTTTTACTTGTTTTACATGGACTGATACCAGGGACAAAAGTTCTAGAAATAGTGAGGAGATAGCCATCAACTTAACTGAAAAACAACTGTCTTGGGAGAGGGTATAGCTCAAGTGGTAGACCATATGCTTAGCATGCACAGGGTCCTGAGTTCAATCCCCAGTACCTCCTCTAAAAAAATTAAAAATAAATAGACCTAATTACCCCCCCACCAAAAAATAAAAAAATAGAACTATAAACCACTGTCTTAAAAAAAAAAAACCATAGTGAATTCTTATTACTGGAAATGTTCAAACACGTACTAGGTGAAAGGTCTAACACTTAAGCCCAAAGTTCTGTGTTCTTGACATCTGGGGAAAACTGGGAGAACCTCGAACGGCCTATCTGCAAGTTCTCCACACTATGTTTCCACAGAGAAGCTTCCTAGCCAAACACCCCTCCTTATTAAATGGATCAGGCACAATACCTGCTGATCCCTGAGTAGCAGGGTTCAGTTCCCTGCCAGCCCATGGAATTACTTAAACAAGCCAATACATCCTTTCATGAGCATGGGGCACCCCACCCTCTTGATACTATAAAATCTGCTTCCCACATCCTCTGTTTGTCTACTCTGTTCCTAAGTGTGGCACCCAAGTAGCATGCATGGTACGTGGTGCCCTCCTCCCCTGGACTGTGAGAAATAGGTAATTAGTAAACTCCTGTCAATCTCATCTGTCCAGTGTCAGGTGTCATGTGTTAGCTCAACCATTTCCATGATCTTAGAGTGGGACTCCCTTCCTTCCTCACTGAGGTGAATGAAAAGTGATTAAAACAATGGCTCTTTTCCCCCTCCTCTCCCAGCAGTGACGGTGGAGAGGGAAAAGTTTCAAACATCAGTTAAATGATTAGAAAATAATATTAGTGAGTTGCCTTCCAATCCCAAGAGCCTACTATTTCTGTTTTCAGTGCCAGGATTAAGATTCATTTTATATTTTCCAAATACAAGCATAGCAATTTCTGTCTTTCTCTCCTATAAGCACCCATCAGGTTGTTTTGCAAACTATTTATTTATACATCTCTCCCTCTCAGCTCAAAGCTCCCAAGCCATGCGTTATTAATCTGTATGTACCTCAGACTAGCATAATGCCTGACACGTAGCAGATATTCAATAAATATTTGGTGAGTGAATCCAAAAATCACTTTCTCCTTCAGAATTTGAGAAAAAATTACCAATGAGCTGTGAAGTTCTCCTTAAACAACATAACATGTAAGTCAATAGCATAAATATAAATTCCCCAGCACTGTTGAATTCCACACTCCACACACCTGCAGATAGAGGGAATGAGGTCTTGGGAGTGTTGCCCAGCTTTGCTCTTCTCATTCCCTTTCCAAAATGTATGCCAGTTGCCTTAAGGCTTCTGAAGAACCCCGAAGGCAGCATCTCACTTTGTGTAGGAAGGAGAATTAATATAGCTGTAAGGTGATCCCAACTCCTTGCCTGTCTGTTGATTCTGAATGCTCCATTCACTTCAAAATCCCTGCTGAGAGCTAAAACATTGCTTCTGCAAGAAGGCATTTATTTTAAGCATAGTTTCATTCTTCAAGTGTACAGCTGCATGGTACCCCTATCCTAAATTATGTGAAAAAATAGAGAAAGCTGAAATGGTTGTCTTGAAGGTGTTTGCCATATCTTTTTTCCTGTGATTTCTGTTTTATTACTTATTTTATTTAAATTCGTTTGCTCATTTATTTTTTTCCAATTTTATTGAGATAATAACATATAACACTGTATAAGTTTAAGGTGTACAGCGTGATGATTTGACTTACGTATATTAGGAAATGATTACCACAATGCTTAATTCACACCCATCATCTCATATAAATAGAAAAAAGAAAAAGAAATGTTTTTTTCCTTGTGACAGTAACTCTCAGGATTTGTTCTCTTAACGACTTTCATGTATACCCCACAGTAGTGTTAACTTTAGTCATCATATTGTATATTGTACATTACATCCCCAGTACTTATTTACCTTATTTATCTGGAAGTTTGTACCTTCTGGCCACCTTCATTCAGTTCCCCTTTCCTCATCCTCCAACTCTGGTAACCACAAATCTGATCTCTTTTTTTATGAGAATATATTTCTCTCTCTCTCTTTCTCTTTACGATTTCACATATAAGTGAAATCATACAATATTTGTCTTTCTCTGTCTGACTTTTTTCACTTAACATAATGCCCTCCAAGTCCATCCATGTTGTCACAAATGGCAAGATTTTCTTCTTTTTTTATGACTAAATAATATTTTGTTTTATATGTATGTATATATGTGTATATATATCTAAATTTCCTAGGTTCATTTTCCATTCATCCATTGGTGGGCACTTAGGTTGTTTTCATGTCTAGGCTATTGTAAATAATGCTGTTACAAACATGAGGGTGCAGGTATTGATTCAGCATAGTGTTCTTGTTTCTTTTGGATGTATTTCCAGAAGTGGAATTGCTGGATTATATGGTAGTTCTATTTTTAAGTTTTTGAGAAACTTCTACACTTTTCTCTATAGTGGCTATACCAGTTTACACTCCCACCAACGGTGCATGAGAGTTTATTCTTTTGATAGACTGGCCTGTTTCTTTTCCTGGCCTATAGATTTAAGAATTTTTTTTTAAGAAAAAATTAGAGTACTGGTTTGACAAGGGAATTTTTCTAATTCATGAATTTATTATATACCTTCATAAAGTTATAAAATAAATTGTGTTTATTAGCAAGAATAAAATCACATTAAATCGCCTCTGGTGTTAAAACCGAAGACGTAGAGTTGCATATCCGTATGTCTTTATATAGTACAAAGCCTGTGGTTAGTAAATACATGTTGGTTAAATAAACTAATAATAGAATGTGCTCCCCTACATTGATCCTAGACCTTTAAGAAAGACATCAATATAACAGAAGTGTTTTTTCCATCTCCTGGGTCTCCAGTAAACAGATTCGAGCCATCCTAGGCCAGTTCAGCGAGGCAGAAGCCTTACTAATCAAAGCTGGAGTGCAGCCAGAGACTTTGGATGGAGTCCTTTTGGATCTTGGGTGTTCCTCCATGCAACTTGATGCCCCTGAAAGAGGTTTTTCCCTTCGGAAGGATGGTCCCTTGGACATGAGAATGGATGGTGACAGGTGGGTATTGATAAAGCATTTCTTCTCACAACAAGAAATCAATTTCTCGAAAACACTCTGAATTTAATTTCCTTTTAAGACTGCAGAATTCCCATCACACGCCCACACCTAACACTATCCATACATAATAAATCAGTTTTGTTTGCTACTCATTATAGACTTTGGTGTTTCTCTAGATTTAGGGTTCTAAAAAGAAAAATTATTCTGTCTTTACACAGAATATTGAAGAGGATAACTTTCACACTGGTTTTCTTTTTTACAGATACAATGTGATCTTTTAGACTACTAACAATATTGTAAATATGATACTGAAACAATGCTTCCATTTTTATGCAGGCCCACCTATGCCTCTTTTGAGAAGTGAAAGGAACTATATTTAATGCGTATTCTTTTGAATACTGCATTAAAGGCAAGATCTTAGAGGTCAGCGATTCTGTGTTTTGTCCTGTTTCTTATACAGACACTTAGGTTCAACCTTCTCCTTCTCTAGAGAAACTAGAATTTAAGGTATATCAGACATAATACGTGTATTAGACAGCTTTACACCTCCTATTCATTCCTCTCCACCCTGGAAACACATTTGTTCTCCGTTATTCAAATAGGTAATATGTATTAAATTACACAAAGAGGGTCACTCTCTAGGAAAGCATAGGATAATTTCTTTTAAATCTAAATTGGTTTTAAAAGCTTAGATTATCACTTATCTCTATGCCCAACACTGGCCCAGGGACTGAATAGCTTGTACCTACAAAACAGAGCTTAACCATGCTTTTCTCTCTCATTTTATGCCCCCTGTCCTCCACCAAATTATTATCATAGGCCCTACCTTTGGAAAGCTACTTTCTAAGAAGAACATTAGACTTTCTTATATCTAAATTTGCAATCTGTTCTGTTACTAATCTGCATTTCTAGACATGCACAAACATTTCTATTGAAACAAAGAGGTTTTCCAACATTTCTTCCAATCTGTCAGAGGAACTATATATAAGAAATTTAATGTCTCATTTAAGTCAGCAATTTAATATTGAGTTGACTTTGAGTTTTTTCCCCCACACACTTCTTTGTCTCATGGTAATTATTCGCATATAGCCTTTCCCCCATCTTTTGATACGACTTGTTAACTTTGAGTGTGACCTGTACTTGTTGGAACCTTTTTATTCTGAGTCTTATACCTTCTTTCACACAAATTGGCATTCATAGAGTGAAGAATGTGATCATAAAAGAAAATAATAAAAGTCCTTTAAAGACCAGTGACTAACAGTAAAGGTCAAATATCTTCTCATGTTTGGAGATTGAGGTTGTTGTGCAGAGGTAATAAAATGTCAAGCAAATTTCTGCTGTTCCTATGTCTTGCTAAGAAAGATGCCTTCTGAAATACAGTGACCAAAGCTTCTAGTTAATAGTAGTAAGTCCCCATATTGTTAATGTAAAGACTTAACAGCAGAGTGTGTGAGGGTTCCTGAGGTTCTCCCCTAAGAACATACAAATAAGAGTACCCTTGAGAATTAAACTGTTAAGTCATTACATAATGGATAAGATTGGTGTTGAGCAAATATATCTTAAAAAGCAGGATGGCTTCCAAATATCATAGACTGTAACCTAATCAGAGATGTTAACAGATCTGAAGAAACTACATGACATTCAGAAGGGAGGAGCTGGTTCACATGAATTCACAGAAAAAGGAAAGTGAGAGATGCAAATATGTCCGGTGCTAACCTAAGTGGTGTTATGGGGAGAGGAAATCCAAGCCAAAAAATGTGACCAGTCAGATCTGGGAAGCTGATACTTCCCTGTGATGAAGATGGATGCAAGAGCCTTTCTTAGCCCATTACCGTTGACCCCTGGAATCTTACAGCATAGTTTATTCTGTACTATCCCAATTTCAACACCAGCTTTCAGATTATAATAAAGCTCTCATGTAGCAGAAAGAAGTTCTCATCTTCAAGGACTTGTGTGTCTAGCTCTGTTGTCAGTTATGTTCTTCACTAGAAGGTAATAAATAAATTGCCACTTATGTTAATATTTTCTTTCTCTCATGAGTGTAGTCATTTGTAAGCTGGTGATCTCTGGAGGACTGAGAAGATCAATTAACTGTTAATTTGGAGGGGCAGATTTTGACTCCTTGAGTTTTGTACTATATAAATGCCTATCTGAAGCCTCCTAGCAGCCTGTTGGCTTTCCAGAGTTTTCCCTCAAAGCGCTATGGAAACTTCTACAGTGTTGTTAATGTTAACATGAGAGTAAAATAAAATTATGCCTATTATCCACTGAACTATACTTGAGCAAAATGCTCTTTTAATTTTTTTCGCTGAAAAATATAAAGGTATTATTTTTAAAAAGCTGCTAATTACATCCATACTAATCTTAGAATTGTCCTGGTAGAACTGGACTATATCCTGTGAATCTGAATTTATCATCACTTCTAACAAGGTTCATTCTGATGCTCAGTGCTTTGGGCTGTTGAATTAGCAGCTAGATAAGATCTAGCAGGGATTTTGTCAGTTAGGCCAAGAGTGACGATTGGCTTATCTAGGAATGGACAAGATCTAAAGGACATTGACATTCATTGATTTCTCTGTGCCAAGTCTACTATGTATTTTATGATTGCACTAACCCTTAATTCTCTCAACAATTTTGTGAGGCAGACTTTGTTACTTTCATTTTACAGGTTAGAAATTGAGGCTCCAATAGATTCAGAAGTTTATACAATATGAGTAGTAAGGCCATGATTCTAATCTAATTTGATCTGATTCTAAAGACCAGTCTTTATCCTTAAAGCTGTTATTGAAGGAGAAAAGCCTATCAAGATGGAAACAGGGTACCTTTTAACATGTTCATTGATCTGGGGGTACCATGCTAGCCAGGAAAAAAAAAGAAAGAATCACAGGATCTGGAAAATAAGGTTTCACACACACACACACACACACACTTTAGAGGGAGGAAGAGAGAGAGTGATATGCAGGTCATGGCAAAATAGGGGACAAGCCAAGGACAACAACAGAATTTTCCCCTGGAGGCACTAGGCATGTTAATAAGGTGCAGTATAGTACTTTCAAGGAGGGATTCAGGTGTTGCTTGGCAAGCCCACTCTGATTTAATGCTCAGACCTTAAAGCTACCATATCCTTGTTACCTAAAGTCATCCCAGTGTGGTACCAACAATCAATCCAACATATTAACTACAAGAGAGGTAACTGTACTGTTAGCAAAGATGTCTTTCTAATAAGTAAGATCTCAGTTAGCTCATGACTTCTAATTCCTTGACCCATTTCCCTAAAGTAAGGTAAACTGGAACGGTCTGACACAGTGAATGCTATTTCCTGTTACTATGATTTATTCTGTTTGACCAGAAGTTGGTATTTATTTTCTCCTCCACCTGAAATCATCATCTAGGCCTGTTTAGTACTGTTTATTGATTACCAGGTTTTACCCCATGGTGACTATAGTCATGGATATATAAGGTAATGTTGTTAACAATTTGAAATAATGTATGTTATTACCATTAAGGTTGTTGTAGTTTTTGTGAGGGAAACTGACCAGCAGTGTCTTGTGTAGACTTTCTAAATTCAATTCGTGACCTCATGTAAGTAGTCAGTTATATTACAGTCAGTCTTAAATTCCTGAGATCTGGGCTTATTTAAATATCAGTCAGCCTTGGATCTTCTACAGTAGAGAAAAAATATTCAAACAGTAATTTAAATTTTGAACAAACTAAATCCACAACACTTCTCAATATTTTAGTTTAGGGGAAATCTGCATGTGCAATAATGACTTCCTTCTGAATTAAGGCTAGTAAAATATTTTATCTTCCTGCTGCCCTTGACCTTGATGAATGTAACACAGCCCCACTTTGCCATAATGATAGGTATTTCAAATGGAAAATCTATTTCATTTGTGTAAGATTTCAGCCTGTGACTTTAAAAACCTTAGAAGCCCTCTTAGACTATGTGTGTATGCCTGACTTATGTCTCAGGACTCTGAAGTTTCACCTCTTGTCAATGAAAACTGACGTCAGTGAACTAATTGGCTCTTCTTGTGCGTAGGTACCCTGACATGCCCACCGCAGCTGATGTTGTGAATGCTTTAGATCAACAGGCGCTTGCATCCATCCTGAGAACATACGGGGAGGAGAAGCACGCCAAGAAAATCGCTTCAGCAATCGTTCAGGCACGCAGCATCTACCCCATCACCAGGACGCAGCAGCTTGCCAGCATCGTTGCAGGTACCCTCATTAATTCTGAGCAGTGTCTGAGAGAAATATATATATGTGTGTGTGTGTGTGTGTGTGTGTGTGTGTGTGTGTGTGTGTGTGTGTGTGTGTGTGTGTGTGTGTGTGTGTATGTATATGTATATATATAAATCCCCCAAACTCCCAAAGGGATTCATTTATACTTGAAGTCATGAAGGATAGAATCTTGCCTATCCTTCTCTTATGCCAGCTTTTGGTTTTGCAAGCTTTCCCCCTTAACACCTCTCCTCCACACACAATTTTTTAAAAATATACTGTAGTTTGCTGATTAATTTAATATTAGATTTTTTTTTCTTTTCTGCATGATGTGATTTATCATTTGTGCCTACCCAGGTGAAACGTGGAATGACAAGAGCAGAATTTCTTAGTCCATCACAGTGGTTGATAAGCATCCTGTATAAGATCTGACATTACCTCTCTTAGTTTCACATTTCTGCATTTTAATATTTTGGGCAAAAGGAGAATTGCATTGCCCAATTGCTAAAATAAAATCCAATGACTCATACATCTATTCTAAACAACCAGCTAACAAAGGGTATGTGATGTATAGGTTATTCCACTTTGTGAATGCTAACTAAATCAGCCTGAGGGGCTTATTGAAACATTTCATCTTTTCTGCTGCTCGCCACCATAAACCTCTTGAACCTAAGTCTAGCTAGGAGGCGCATTATTATAGCCTTTCTGTTTGAAGCCAAAGTTGTTTCACAGCTGTGTTCCATGATGAAAGTTTTCCAAGGCAAAAATATAACTCCTGCAGTTATTTAACAGAATTCCAATGGTAAATTCTTCATCTTGTTGGACCATCTGAAACCCTACATCATTTTTATTTACCAAATGTAACAAGTTTTCTTTCAATAGCTCCTATTAAGTTACTTTAAGTAGCTAAAGAAGTAGAACAAAAGGAATGTTTCTGTAGCTTATAAAAAGAACCTAATATTGGTTGCTTCTGTCTTAATATTATGCATAGTTTAAGGAATAAAACTTAATAATAAATTCATAATTTAATAAGGTTATATTCTACTTAGTTATTAATAATAAAATAAAGAGTTGACCACGTCTTTACTTTTTAAGCTAGATACCTCAAGGCACTTCCAACTTACCACTGAGATTCCTTTTGGCAAGTAAAAGTAAAATTCTTGTAGGCTATGTGAGCATAAAATACTCCATGATTTTCTTCCCCAAAAGAGATTACTTTAGCAGGCTGACATCACATTTACCCACTATTTTGTGTCACTTTCTTCCTTCCCACTCCATACTCAGTAACACATCTCCACCTTATCCTTTCTGTCATTCTTTAACTAGCTGTGTTCTCTGTGTTCCATTTTGGAAAGAAGAACAGTGAGAAGTCACATTTTTTATGCAAAAGAAAATCCAGAATTTTCTAGTGCTGAAAATGAGGACTCAGAGCTAGAGGGCATCCTAGGGATCATCCTGTCAAAAAACCTCGTCTAATAACCGAAGGTACTGAGGCTCAGGGAGGGTCAGCTGTTTCCTAATGGGGACAGATCATCAATGGCAACATCAAAACTAATCTAGAATTTGAAAGTTCATGAGCTTGAAGCATACCTTGAGCTTGAGAATCTACCTTAAAGAAATTAAGCTGATTTTTCTGTCTCAGAACCCTAATCTGCAAACTTGGGGAAATAACACAGTGGTATTAGATAGAAATTATATGAAGATATAGCATATGAACAACTGAAGTATCTTCAGAAAGATTATATTGTGAAAAACATATTAGCACTATGACTAGTGATATACTAAAAATGAGAATATTCATATATGCATAGGTAAAACACCATTTTAGTAAATACCATTAAAAATTGAGTTCTGTGTAAGTCCATTCTTATGGCTCAAATCAGCCCATATTAATACAACTTAATTGATGATATAATTCTTTAGAAAAGGAGAAACAGAAAAAAAAATGAATTTCCATTTTATGCTCATTTATTCAAAACGTATTTTGGGAGATGCTGTTGTATACCAGGCATTTTACTGGGAACTAAAGGTACAAGGGGAACAACTCAGAGCCTCTCTGTGTACATGAAACTTACAGGCTAATAAGTGACGGAATAAAAACATGGTGTAATAAACCTCTACTTAAAGTAGTCTGAAGTTATGACTGTGTGGCTAATAGAAAAAGTTGATTCAAGTGAAGAATTACAGAATTATATATATAGAGACAGAGACAGAGACACGTGGCTGGGGCCTGATCGCCGTCCCATGAAGTCCATTCTTGTATAAACCATACCTATGGCATATCTTCTACAAGCTGTGATATTATTTTTACTAAAATGAAGTAAGGATTTAAAGGTACTTACGAAGCAATCTGAATGGGCATAGTTTCTAGATTTTCATTATTTTTATCTTAATACTTACCTCACTCATGTCAAATGATTTCATTTTTTATGACTCACCTTAATCAAGAGAAAAATTTCCAGTCTCCAACTTAGTACTCATGGAAATAGCAGCTGTCTTTCTTTTTGCATTCATATTTCACGAGTTCCTGTGCTATTTGATTAAATTATGTGATGGCAGTAGTGAGCGCTCTGGGCTGTGAGCATACTGCTCTTTTGGTGGGAGCAGTACTGTATGGAACGCTAGAGAGTGGACTACAACCCTGAGACAATTTGCTTAGTAGAGAAAGGGATTAATCTGTCAAGTACATTAAATAGAAGTCTCTTAAGAGAGCTACTTCATGAAGGAATTATGGGAAGCAGTGGCATGCCCAAGAAGGTTCCTGTGTTAATTTCCTGTATTAGTAGTGCTGCTGTAGTGAAGTACCACACACTAGATGGCTTAAAACAACAAAAAGTTATTCTTTCACAGTTTTGCAGGCCAGAGGTCCAAAACCAAGGTATCAGCAGGGCTCTGGGCGAGAATGCTTCCTTGAGTATTCCTAGTTTCTGGTGATTGCCAGTAGTCCTTGGTATTTCTTACAGAGGCATCGCTAAGTCTGTGCCTCCATCATTATGTGATAGTCTCCCTGTGCATCTGTCTTTGTGTCCAGATTTCCCTCTTATTATAAGAACACCAGTCATGTTTGATTTAGGGCCCACCCTAATCCAGTATATACTCCTTTTAGCTTGACTATATCTGCAAAGATCCTATTTCCAAATAAAGTTACATTCACTGGTTCCCTGGACATGAACTTTGGGGGACAGTATTCAACCCAGTACAGTTCCTAAGCCGTATCTTTATTTGACCAATATGTATTTTGGCAGGCTATAATATGCAGTGACTATATTTGAATGCCTTTTCTGGTTCTGAATAAATTCACACTAAATATGTTCAATATTATCAAGCACTCTGGGAAATATGCCACAGTTCCTGACATATAGTAAAATCCATGTATGGGTGAATATATAAATCATTTCCTTTGCTTTCAAAAAGTTAATAAGCCATTAGGACAAGAAAGATCACCACACTTGTAATCACAATTTACTTGGTGGAATTATATAATAATTCAAGTTATTAAGCTATATTTATAAAACCTAAAGCCTAGTGCCTTTTGCCAGTACAAATAACTATGGTTCCACTATTCTTCCAATCTCCAGAAGACAGGTTTGAGGCTCCAGGTTGGAGCAGAGGACTTACAACTACCATGAATTACTTTGTAAATTACCAAATTAGTTATTTATAAGATAATTCCCAAAAGAACCTGTAGGACTTCACTGACTATACATACTATTCAGAACTACTAGAAATTTTCATATAAATATCTAACACATATGCAGTGTTATGTACGGTATTCCTTCCCCGAAGGTTCCCTAAACTGACCCTTTCCTGTGGCTAATGTCAGCTCTTCTTTTGAACCTAATTGATGTGTCACATCCTTTAAGGAAGTTTTTCCCAGCCCTACACAGATTAGTTAAGATTCTGTCCTTTGTGCTCCCATAGCACTGCATTCCCCCCTATAGCATTTATGCTGTTCTCATGCTTGCTTACTATTCATCTTTTCCCCTGGACCTGTACTGTCCAATACAGTTGCAATGAGCCACGTGTGTCTGTGAAGCTCTTAAGATGTGGCTGCTCCAAATGGAGAGGTGCCATCTATACAAATTGCACACCAGACTTTGAGGCTTAGATTGAATAAAGAATTTAGTATATCAAAAATGTTTATGTTCATTATATGTTGAAATGGTATATTTTTGATAGTATTGGGTTAAACACAGTATTAAAATTAACTATACCTGTTTCTTTTTACTTTTTTAATGTGGCTATAGAAAATTTTAAATTAATTCATGGATCACACTATATTTTGATTGGGCAGCGCTGGTCTAGATGGTGAGCGCTGGGAGGACGCTGCCATGACTCTCTTACTCATGACTGTGCCCCTAGTGTTTACCATAGTTTTGACCCTTGAAAGACATTTGGTAAATACTTTTTTGAAGGTTTATGCATAATATAAAATGCACATAGATCAGAACGTGGTTCTGCTTTTATAGTTTGTACTCAATAAGGTAACATCCATGTTAGTAATAAATTAATGCTCAGTCTCTTAGGTCATAAACAGTGAATTTCCCATACCGATATGTCTAACAACATTAACACTAAAGTACTCAGCTAAATTAGAAAATACACATTGCCTTCCCAGTACTTTAGTTTTTTCATCTTTAAGTTGAAATGACATTTATTCCACTCTTATTATTTTAGGATACCATCAAGGAAAACAATACTCTGATAAAATATTTTTATTAAGAATGGTTAGAGATGGGAAATGATACATATAAAAATTCTCAAGCTCTTCAGGATAAAGAAAATGTATGCACTTAATTTTAACAAAACGTCTGTGGTCTGGATTTTGCAGAATTGATGTATATTTGGTTTGTGTAGCCTTAAAAAGCGTTATTGGTTTTGGGCATCCCTTTGGATAAAGAAGTCTGATGGTTTTCCTCAATAGGCTGTTGATATTTTATTTTAGAGTTATTCTATAATCTGTTGCTCTCTTTCCAGTCTCTGGATACATCAAGAAAAAAAATCACCATTTAATCTTAATTGTTAAATCTAGTTTAATGTAAAAATGTTAGTTCAAATCCTGGTTCTACAACTTGCATTCTGCGTAAACTTGAACAATTCTAGACCTTATCTTTCTCATCTTAAAATGAAAGTGAATATTTATGATGATGATCTTTGTTATTTCTACTTAGTAAACATAACCCTACTCATTATGTTTTGCTTAAATTAATAGTGATTTTCACTTGCAGCTTCCAAGCTCACGCAAAAATCAAAGTATGCAGATACTTCTCCAGGTTATTGGAATTTAGATTCAAATTCGCAAAGTAGATGGTTACTCTGTTGATTATCAAACAGTGACAGAAGGCTCATCACTGCAATTTTTAAATGGGAAAAAGGAGAGAGGAGGAAGCTTCTTAGATGTTTGATCCTTATTGATTAAACATATAGACTTATTATTCCCTGACTGAAACTTTGATATAACCTTTATTCTGACTCTTGAACTGGGTACATGGCCAGAGCTTAATGAATGCTTGTTAAACAAATAAATCAATAAAAAGATGTGTACATTCTCAGCCAAAGTAAAATGAAAATTCAGGGGGAAAAAAGTATAGTTTATTAGGTGTTACTGAGAATCAGTTGCACTCTGCCCTTCACATTGAAGATTCGGGGACCTAAACATCAATCCTCAGTATCAATTAAAGCAGCTTGGGGAATAAGTGAGATTCCCCAGGACATGGGATCAAAAATCTTCAAGTTCTATTTCTGGCTCTGCAATTTATTTGCTTTGTAAACTTGAGTAAGTCACTTGTCTTCTCTGAGCCTTATTTTCTCATTTCGAAAATAAAGATAACTAATTCTTGTTACGATCAATAAATGACATGGTATTTGGAAAGTTCTCTGTGAATTTTGAAGTGCATATATACTTGTAAGCATTTTGTTCTCTCTATCCAGACCTGGGGTGATTCGGAGAGCAAACAGTACCTTAGTTAGAACCCTGAGTGTGATCTTCCACCCAGGAATACCTGTCTACAGCCAATCAGTGTGATATCTCGTAGACTGATCGGTCATTCCAAGCTATTCTTCCCTTAGAGGTTATGTGAGTTTTTGAAAGGATAAGATAATCATCTCTTTCTGCATTAGTACATGTATCTTTCCACAGGAGTATTAATGGCTCATGCCTCAACTTGCATTTGAAATTACTGCCTTTTCCCAGCAAAGTTTTATTAATTCAGAGAGAAATTTTCTAAATGAAAAAAAATAAATAAAACATTCATTAAGAAGTAGGCATTCTCATCAAATTTTAATGGAACATAAACTTTTTCCTGATAAAGTTAATCAGACTAGTTTGCCATCATTTTATTGTTTTAATAACCTACATGTTGCTTCCTCCATCTTACCCAAAAAGCACTATATTAGCATTGCCATGATTAAGAAATAAATGAAGATGCCAAAGAGTTCGATTATCATTCTAGTGAGCAATGGTTTGGTCAAACCTACAGTTGAATTTGAATGGCTTGCCAGTGAGTCATAGTTGTCTTTGCCACTGCCTATGATAATATACTTATTCTTCATTTATTTTAAATTTCTTGAGTTCAATCTGTTATACACTGTGTGTATTGATGTGGTAACTTCATGCCAACTAAATTATCAAATGACATTTCATAAGTAAACTTATTTCTTATTTTAATAAGTAATCTTTCCAAGAGACATTCTGTACAAGAAGTACAACTCAGAAGAGAATGAAATGAAATGTGAAGGGGGAAAAAAAAGAAAGGATAAAACCTGAAAATCTTCCTTCTAAAAAAATCTGGCTATTCCCAGTTTTTGAAGTACCAAGTGGGGAACAGGAAATGCCAATCCCAAGTGACTGTGGCCCAACCCTAATTTAATCGTAGTAATAATAATGATGATGCTAACTAACACTTTTTGAGCAAATACTAGGTGCTATCCTAAATTATTTTCATGTATTAACCCTAATCCTTAACAACAACCCATGTGGTAGGTACTATTTTTATCCCCATTTTACAGATGAGAAAACGGAGGCACAAAGAGGCTAGGAAATTTGTCTCTTCTCAAGTGAGCTGGACCTGGAAGCTAGTAATCTCATTCTAGACCCTGTGCTCTTACTTAAAACACTACTGTAAATTCCTTTCTTCTGATTAAGTTACAGCATGACCTGTTGCTGGAGAATCTAACAGCTCAGTCTTCCAGGATCTCACATACTCGTATAGGAGATAGTCATATAAGCAACTCACTCTGCCACCCTGTAATAAATAATGTATGTAACAGTCATGGACAAAAAGGTATGGGAATCCAGAGAAGAGAGCAAATGATTTTGATAGGGCGAGAGGGTTTGAGTTATTGGGGAGAGGGGTTGGATGGAAGTTACAGACAAAGAGACCTTTGAATTGGGCCTTTTAGGGGGAGATATGGCTACTTATAGAAAAGTCCCTAACATCCATTAGAATTATTGCAGAAATGAAAAAAAAATAAATGAACAAATAAATGAAGAAGCAGGTAAGATTTCAGAGGGCTGTGAGGAATAGAAGATGGCAATTCAGAATCCTATTCCAGGATCCAATACAGTTCCAAATTTCTGGAATTCCTCCATTATCCTGGGATCTTCTGTCCTAAATGTGACCTTGAGCTGGGTCAGATTCTTGATTCAGCGTAACCAGGTCCTCTACATCTTCCTAATTATAGTTGAATTCAAACTGTTTCTATGGAACAAGAGAAAGGAAGTGCATTCTTTTACCTCATTACTGCATTTCTTATTATTTTATACTTCATATACTTCTGCAAGTGACAATTAAAGTGATCTGCTGGCATTGTATGTTCTACATATTAGTAGTTTTCACGTTGATAGTAATTTTGTAAAGATGCTTATAAATAGCCTGGGCATTTTGTTTTTCTCTCTTAAAAAAAAAAAGGAAGGTTATTTGTTCCTATAACTAGTTATTAAGAAGTTTTAAGAATTTGATGGTAGATATTTACAAGAGCTCTCCATTTGAGAATCAAGATCAAGCAGTTGTATATTAATTGTACTACCAGATTGACATGATTCAGAGCTTGTCTAGATCGAAAGTATAAGAACATGTCATTATGTCACCCAACAGTACTGGGAGGATCAACAGTGTGCAGCACCATTCCTACAAGTAGTGGTTTCGGGCATCAGCAATTATATTAATATGTTGGGAACATTCTTTGAAGACAAGCCTCTGCTTTCATTTTCAAAGTTTAAAATGTTCAAAACATCCCAAAAGAATGTCAAACAATGAGAACCCCAAATATTAATAGGTTGGCAGAGATCAAAGACTTTATTTCCTATGGCTGGGAGGGGAAATAGTCAATGAAAGAGTAATTTTGATGGCCACTCTTCAATCATAACTAAAAATTAAGAATAATACTTCCAAATTATTTTCTATGACATCTTTTGCTTTGTGCTGAATGTGAGAAGTTATGAAGTATTTGAAAAAGATATTCGTCGAAATTTTAAAAAATAGAAATTTATATTAATTTTTCATATGTTCATATATTTCCCTTATCTCTTTTTTTTGGCCAAGAATATGAGCAGTTGTGTGATTTTTTTCAAACATTTTAATTTATTTTATCCATTTAATCTTTACGTGACTATGTATTGTCTCAGATTTTTAATTCCTTGGGATCACTGCTACCATATTATAAACTGGAGAACAGGTGGTTTTCCTCTACATTTGTATGTAGCGCTTATTTACATATAACACATAGTAAGCAGCAGGAAGTATTTACTGACTCTCTATAATCTCCTGATGCAAAGTTTTTCATTTAATGGCTTTCTCATCAGCTAGATTATTAATTCCATGAGAGCAAAGATTAGATATGTCTTCTTCATTGCTGCATCCTCCAGACCTGATGCAGTATTTGGCTTATAATATGTGTTTAATTAATATATTTGAATGAATAAATGAATGTCCATTTTTTCATAGTTCTTGTGTTGTTTAGAGAATAGATGAACCTAGAGACAACTAATAGAAAGTCTTATAACCAAGTAATTTCTTCAGCATTTAGGCACTTCGTATTGTTAGGGAGACAGACCTTCAATATGAATAGAAACTGTAATAATTTTCTTGACATTTGTAATATTTTTCCTGTTCTCTAAAAGATAAATCAGGTTCAATATGTCATACAGTACTATCAGTCTTCTATATTTTCAATTTCTTCATTAGCAAAGCAGGAATTTGACCTAACATTGAGGTGAGACATCTATTTCATATACACATTATATATTAATTTAACCACCAAGTATTTATTGTGAGTCCACTTGTGCTAGGCACTAATGCCATCACATAAATGATCAAGACAAAGCTTTCATCTTCTAAGAATTAACAAAAATTTTTCTTTCCTAGTTTGATAGTAATCTTCACAATTAGTGCTTATTTATCAACATGTATACTTTTTTTTCCCCTTTAGCTACAATTCCTACTCCTTTCTGGAGTTTCCTTCCAAGTATATATTTGGGAATATTTCAGAGAAGATCTACGAGTGGTACATTCTCATACTTTGCTTAGATGTATCTTTATTTTGCTCTAACTTTTGAATGGTAATTTAGTTGTTATAGAGTCAGCAGGTTTATGACTATCACTCATTACTTTTGAAGATAATATTCCACTGTCTCTTGATACCGATTATGGCTGATGAAAAGTCTACTTGTTGTTATTTTACAGTCGGTCCTTTCTTTCTCTGGTTACCTTTCAGATTTTTCCTGTCATTGATATTTAATTGTGATATATTTGGTTGTGACTCTTTTTTCATTTGTTTGTTTATTTTGTTTTTGTCAATGAAACAGAATGAAATGCTTTAATATTTCTTCAATCCTGGAAATATCAGACATTATTTCTTCCCATACTTACTTCCTCTCATTCTCTCAACCCCTGTGCAACAATTATTCAGCATGTCTCTCACATTTCCCATGTCTTTGTCTCTGTGTTACCATCTGGGTAAGATCCTTTTCTGGTTCACCAAGTCTCTTCTAAGATGTATCTAATCTGCTGTTTAACCCATTTGGTGAATTTTTAAATACATTAGTTGTTTCTTAAAGTTCTGTTGTTTTTCTAAGTACTCTTACTCTTTCATTATCATCTTTATTGATTAAATCTTAATTTATTTTAAATGTAGTCAACATATATGGTTATTTCATATTTATGCTCCTTTTTTCTATTATCGCTAATTCTTCCTATGTGTTTCATCCGCTAATTTTATACACATATACAGACAGAAACACATCCCTTTTGGGAACACCACATGTGGTTTAATACCTGCTGCTTCATCTCTTCCCTTCCTCATTCCCACTTAATCACCAGCCAAAGTGTCATATTAGTAAGTTCTTTTAGGTTGCAGAAGTCAAAGACACATCTAAGCCTTAGTCCTGACAGCGTCTACTTAATCTTTTACCATTCAGTGCCCAATTTTATTACTCCTTCATCTGTGCTTTGCTAACACAGATATCTTTTACTTTGCATCTTTAACTCTTCCTGTGGAGTATTGTTCATGTCCATTTATTTGAAGTACCACCCCCGATCCCCACTGCCAAGGTCCAGATTTTTATCACCACCCACAGTCCCAGTCCAACTTCCCTAAGTCATATTTCCCTATTTCAGTGACTTTCAGTGACTCTCCATTGCTGATATGTTTGATCCCAGACTCCTAAGCTTGATATCTTTGGGCCCATTCTCTTATCTGAGATACTCTTTTTATACTTCTTTCTCCTCATCCTCCATATTCTTGCCTAACTGTTCTATCCTTTCCCCACCAAATATGTCCTTCACTTTCTTTACTTAATGTTTTTGATTGTGCTGTACCTTCTGCCTGGGAAGAAACTCTCCTTCTGTCTCCATGGTTGAAAACCTCTCTACCATTAAGGTCTGACTTAATGCCACTCTGTATTTTTCATTATCCTATCCTTGATCTCCCAAGTTGGATATGATCTTTGATTTAAACTTACCAAAGCGCTTTGTTTAACATTTAACTTCCTCGTGGCAACATGGCGTGATGGGAGAATACAGGCTTTAGAGTTAGGCAGAACTGCTTTCAAATCCTGGTTTTGCTACTTAATGGTTGTGTAACTTTGGCAAGTTATTTAATCTTCCCATGCCTCAGAGGGAGAAATAAGTAATAAACAAATAATCATTCAAGTAGATAATTATAAATATTGTAGATATATTATAAATTGTATAGATAATTATAAATTGTATAGATGTTATGATGAAAACATATAGGATTTAGTATAAACATATAGGGTTTAGTATAAATGTACAGGGTTTAGAGAAAGCACAGTAGGAGGCACCTAGCCTGGTTAGGGATTTTAGGAAGTCTTCTGTGAAGAAGCAGCCTTTAAGCAAAATCTGGAAGAATAAGTAGGCAAGTCACAAGTCTGGGAAAAGTGTCACCAAGACAAAGAAACTAAGCATAAGCAAAGACACTGAGGCCGTCCTGTATCTTACTCCATCACTAATATTTTCTCTTCTCCTCTCTTACGTATGGCTTCACTTGCTCCTACTTTTTTTTAATTTCATGTTTCATGTCACAATTTGTGTTTGATTAGTAAGTTTGATTCTCATTGTCCTATTTCTATTATGTGACATTTTATAGCATATAATCTTGATAATTGGAAGCATCAATTTAGTGTGTCTGTTAAGCTAAACCACTCTAATGGTTAACTAACCTTTTCTGCTATAGTATAATAATATAATATTACAATATAGTATATTCCCTATAATCTTTAGGACAAAATGTAAACTCCCTGACATGAAAAACAAGGCCCTTCGTGATCTGGCTTCAGCCTATCTTTTTAACCTAGTTTTTCCACTGCCCTTCCCCCCGACAGCCCTCCGTATCTACACCAAACTGCTCACTGTTCAGGGTGAGAACTCACTTTCTGCTTTCTCACTTCCTTCCTTTTGTACATGATCTTTCTCTGCAAGATATATCCTTCCTCACTTCTCCTCCCTCCCCTCAAAAAAAAAAAATCCCTCCACTTCTTTTAAGACCAGGTTTATATATCATTACTTTGGATCTTTCCTGGACTTTCCTTTTTACCATCCTCCTGAAGTTGCTCACGTTTCCATATGTTGTTCATTTATCTAATGAGCATTTTTTTCATTATACTTCGTCTCCGTCATGAACTGTATAAACTCTTTAAGTGTGGCGTGACCATATCTAATTTACCAGAATAGCCTCAGCATCCATCTCTTAAGAAGTATGTTAAAGGACTCAACATACTGGGTTAGAGAAAGCAAGAACTGTTGAATCAGGTAGATTTGAAGTGGCTCTGTCATTTACTAGCTTTGTAAACTTGGACATTTATTACCTTCTGTGAATCTCTGTTTCCTAATCTGCAAAATACAGATGATAACAAGCACCCCACAGGACTCTTGGATATCTAAATCAGACAATGTATTTTAAATGCCCAGTAGAGACTCGTTTCTAGTAGACATCTATTTTTTTAAGTTTTTTTGAATAGACACATAAAAATGAGTGAGTGAGCAGGTTATTGAGTGAGTAAATGCATTTGAGTGAATAGAACAAATGCTACAAAAAAGTGTAAAATAGATTCACCAGGAGAGACTTCCTATACAAGCAGCAGCTATCTTGCTCTTTGAAGGGATGGTTAAGATGTCAGCAGGCAGAGATGTAGCAGTCAATGAACTGGGAACCTGAAGCTTGAGGAGTAGTGTGAGAAAAGGCGAAGACTGGGGAAGACATCCCTTTTTTGTTGAAAGCATTATTCCCTGCTGTTACTTTACCCTTCCCCTCCCCCTTTTTTCTTCATCACATTAAAAAATTCTAAAGATGGACTGGCTGCTAACTCATTCAAGGTGCATCAGCATCTCTTTAACCAGGAGAAAAATTAGCCCTCACACAGTAAGTTCTAGGCTTGATTTTGAAAAGAGAACGTGGGTAATTATTAATAATAATATAAATTATTATTGTTGAATGGAGGCTTCTATTGCCTAATTATTATTATCCAATGAAATGTTTTAGAGGCAGCATCATTGCAATAATGTTGAAGGTACTACATTTTCTTCTTTTTTAAAAAAAAGAGAGCATTAACATGTATGCGAAGTCCCCTGGGAAGTGTTACTCTGGAGTTGTGTGTGCTTCGGGTACCTATCTCAGGAGTTGAAGCTGAGAATGATAATCTGACAGGTAGGGTTTATAAGTTGTTGACTTCATCACTGTACTCTTTAGATGGAAAATGAACTTTGATGACAGACTCAATTATCAACCCAGTATGCTATCTAGCTATATTGCTTACCCATTTGCATTTTTAGTCAGGGTTCATGTCTCTTCATTCTATTGTGTCACTGAATAATGGAAAAAGAAATTCATTTTGGAATTATACAAAACTCAGATTCAAATTTCAGCCCTGCTTTTTACTCTCTGTGTGAACTTGGACAAGTTACATAATTATTCTTATCTTCTCTAAGATAAGGATAATGTTTCCTAACATATAAGAAGGCTGTGATGATTAGAAATTGTATTTTAAAACTACCTACCCTTGTGTCTGGCACATGATAGAATTTGACAAAAGCTAACCTGTATGAAGAATTTACCTTATCTAGTTGTTCTCTATCTAGTTGATAGAACCTTCTTCACAAATACATGTAAAAAATAATTAAAATTCATGATCATAAAGATAATGTAAGATTTTCTGTATTATAAAAGCATTCTCATCTGTAAGTCTTACAACATTAAGAAATTGAAGTGAAAACTTTAAAAACCTATAATACCACTCTACCACCATAACATATAAATAATTTTGCATATTCTCTTTATCTCTTAATTTTATTTATGCTCACATTTTTTGAGTTGAAATGATTGAATGTACATAATTTTGAAGTTTATTCACTTAGTGTTTTACATGTTACTTACTTTATGGCAACACATTAAGTATTAAAGTAAATACCACAATTAATTTTATCAGATCTTCATTATTGGATATTTGGCTTACCTCCTAGCGGAGAGTGTTATTGAAAGCCACATAATAAATATTTTTGTGCATATTTAAGGGATTTGGGATCAGGGAGAGGTACTTCCTTCTAGCTTAAATCCCCTAAGCGAGATTAATGTCATATATATATGCCTTTAGCCCTTGAAACATTGTTTTTCAAAATTAGTATACATCCTTCTAAAAACCAGTAGCCTTCACTGGACATTATCCAAAGCACTGCCCCTAGAACAATTTAGTAGGCTAGAGCATCCAGAAAAAATAAACGATGGGAGGGGGAAGTTCAGTGTTGGATTTGGATATGGTAGGAAAAAGAGATTTTTATAGTCTATGATTAAGTAAAATTCATATTCTATTGGCCCTTGGAGAAATTGATCCTCTATTGTTTAATTCAGTGAGATTGTCTGTTAGTCTCTCAACAAGCATATCCTGAGAAAAATGATAATAACACACAGTTCCTGCCTTCTGGAAGCTCATATTTCAGTGGGAGAGATTTTTTTTTTAATAATTGTAATTCAGTTGAGAAGTGTTCCATTGCAGGTGAAGTATGCTGCTACAGGAGGGCAAGCATCTTTATCTTGGAGCATGAGGATTAACTGAGTATATGCTGACCTCACAAGAAAAGGAAGGGTATTGTTAAATATCTTTTCCTGTTAGCATCTCCTGACTCTGAGAGTGAATGGCCCAACTCTGAGGGTAGTACTGCCTGCCCGATAGTCTGTTCCTAAAGGTTCAAATAAGGTATCTTATTATGGGTTTTAAATACACTCAAACATCCTGCTTAGACTTCTGTTTTGTGTTCACAGTATCTGGCAAATAGGCCTCAATACTGGCTTAAAGATACAACAAGTAAATTTAATACTGACCACCTAAATAGGTAATAGGAATCATGATTCAGCTTGAGCTGCCCCATCTATGCTAAGCATTTTAAGATACAGGTAGTATAGAATTAGCTTTATTGAAAAATCATATGTGAAAAATATCAGTCCTTTAATTTGATATTCTTTTAATTCTGAGCCATCTCTTTTATTTCATCTGAGTGGATAATGTTCCTTGCTAACTTTTTTGCTCAAGCCTATAACTTGATTTTTCCCTATTGTATGAAGATTTGTAAGCCTCAGCCACCCATGGTGAGATCATGTTGTCATCAGATTTAACCTGGTAGGAGCTGAGGATTAGATGAGACTCTGAAGAAGTTTAAAAATAACCTCACTGAGTAAAGCCAGGTTTATCCAGAACCATTGAAGTTCACAGATTTTAATTAACAATTTGAAATTTGTAATATTACTTGAATTTCAGATGGGTGAGAATTTAACACTATATTAAAGGAGCCCAGGCAAAAGGACACGAGTTGCGTCACAGAGACTTATTAAATGTGATGGAAATTCAACAGACGAATGCCGGCAAACAGGTGCAAGAGCTGAATTAATTTTTAAACCCTACCACTCAGGGGGAATTGCAATGCATCACGTTGACAGGCACAGCACGTTGCTAATTTCATTCACAAGCTTAAAAATCTCAATACATTTGAACATGTGAATGTATTAAATTTTAAAAAGTGTAAGTAGCATAAGGGTATCCCAGAACTAAAAATGATAATTTCTCTCTGAGACCTCACGTCATTTATTTAGCCAGAAGCATGGTGTTTTTTATGAATGAAATCACTTCCACATACAAATTGTGTTCTATTATTATATATAGTGCAGACTGTTACTAAGCAAGGTTTTCTCTTACTTTTAATATGAAATTCCTTGTGAGTCAGAGGAAAACCGAGTATTCACTGATACAGTTTCCAACTTCTGCCGTCATGCATAAAGGGGGTTCTCAACCAATGCTTCTGATGGAGCTAAGTGGTGGTATTTCTAGAGTTAAAGAAAAATACAGCAGATTAAAGCTCGATAAATGTAGAGGCTTATTTAGTGGTATCATTAAAAGTGGTAAGTTGTAAGCAGAAAACTCAGTAAGCTCAGTATGTATTCATCAGGAAGTTATCTACTTTGGAGTCCCTGGTGTATCTGAGTATTTGAGGGAAGCCCTAGAGTATCTCCACATAAATCTGCACATGCACACAAAATCTTACCAAGGCTTCAGGAATTTTTTGAATTTCCATATCTGAATACCATTTATGGTACATCTTGATCTTTGTCTGGGACTGGAAGAGTATCTCTTATTTAGTGGATTTTCCCCTTTGCCACCTACTGTGCACCAGGCCCTAGACCTGGAGCTGGAGATACAAAGAAAAAGAAGAAATGTTCTTGGACTCTTTACATCCTAGTAGAGCTTAATAAACAAATAGTATTGAGCAGTAAATAGTTGGATAATATATATGTTAAAAGGTCAATGCGAAAGCTTCCTGGAGAAGGCTGCCCCTTATTGAGTATTAAGGATGAGTAGACATAAACTGTAAAAAGAGAAGGGCATTCTAGACTGAGAACGAGAGCAGGAGCATGCCTTGCCATTGCTATAACTGTGCATCTGCAAGAGATGCATACTAGAAAATATATGGAAAAATCTTCTAGTCTTCCCTTTCACCACTTCTCAAGAAACTTAAAAAAAAAATAGAAAGAACTGGGTTTAATTTCCCAAGATTTTAGCCATCTTAGTCCTTTATTTCTAATCGTACACAAGATTGCCCCCTCATTTTGTTTAGCCAGACAATATTAAGCATTCATTTTTAGGACATAAAAACAACTGTAAAGGGTCCCCTTCCATCAAGTGAGTCAGGAAGAGCCCAGTATGTACTGCATTGGATGAGTCTAGATTCTTAATCAAAATCATGTAATTAGTACCTGCCCAGAAGTCTTTTGATAATGGCAGCAGCAGCAGCTGTTTCTTTTTTAAACCCACTATCAAGAAAGCTGATGAAAAAGAGAGACAAATGCCCAGTCTAATAACCTGAGCTAACAATACGTTATTTTCAATGGAACGAAAAGGACAAAAGCCAAAGGTATTCATTACCGTTCCCAGGGTAAGAGACCAGGGCAGTTGCAGCCTTCACCAGATGCGCAGTCTTTAGGCCTGACAATGCACATCTTCCCAAGGGAAATGGGGAGAGAAAGCCAAACTCTTGCAACTTGATGCAAAGTGATTTGGGTTCCATTACAACATCTCTCAGTAAAAGGCTATTCAGGCTTAGAGTAAAGATTGCACACTCATTTTCTTTCAGAAAATGAGATTGTTATATAAAACACCAGACATGGAATCAGAGCTTCTCGAAATCACTCTAAACCATGTGATTTCATCTTAACTTCCTTAAATTCTAATCAGGAAAAAGGAGATGAGGTGGTTTAGTGAACATACAACCTTAAATTTGTTGCCTTGTTTTGGGCACATTTAAAAACTCAAGAAAATCCTCAGGAAATTGAAAAATTAAAAACCTATATAATAAAATAAGTTGGTTTTTTTTCTTTTTAGATGAGCTAATGCTAATCTGGGCTTCTCAGAATGTGTGTCTCAGATGAACTAGCCAGAAATGTTATGCCTTTTTTTCTGGGGAAGTTAGGTTCGCTCTGTACTACAGAAAGAAAGAGGTGTTGGAGAGTACTTCATGTTTAAAAGACTTGAGTTCCCATTTTACTCCTATGAACTTGGGATGATACATTTAACCCCTTTGTTTTTTGCATTCAAGTGAAAATAATGATATTTACTTCTTACCTCTCAGAATTATAGGGATTTAATGACATAATTAAGATATGTGGAAAGTGATTAACACACAACCTACTTTTAACATTTTCCTAATTGTGTTACCCAGAAGACAAATTCTGTGGAATAGGTAGTTGTTATTAAAAACGAAAAGTTTGGACATGCTAGGTAAACAGAGTTAAATGGTTACCTTCAGGGTTTTACCACGATAATAGATACTGTGGGTCTCCAAAAGAGGAGCGTAGCACGCTGTGTTTCTCAAACTCACTGGACAACAGACACGTTGGTATTTGGTTGCACGTGCAAGTGCTGTAGTTTACAAGGTTACTGTTCCTCAAAACAGGAGTTTAGAAAATCCTATCGATCTGATATTTACATATCATTCTCTTCATTAGGTTTGAACTTCTTGAGGGCAAGGACTATGTCTTCATAAACATTTTGATCCCCAGTGGTTAGTACATTGAGCATAATAAATATTGGCTAAATGAATGAATGATGTGATTACTGATGTACATCATTCAGGGTGTAATTACTGGGTTTTTTGGAGCTGTGAAAACAAAGGGCCTGTTTTAAAATGACTCACAAATATATTTTATCCTTGTGGAACCATGCTTAGGAAAGGAGATAACCTGTACAGAAAAATGTTCCATGAAAACTGGAGCAAAGAAATAAAAAAAGAGCAGAGAAAAAAAAGTATGTGCTCAAAATGTGTAATGTATAGTTGGATGGCAAGAAGAATCTAGAAGTTTAGTTACAGAAAATAATCTCCTGGACAGGTGAATGCAACCTGGAAGGTTTAGATTAATGAACTTAAGGACCTTACAATTCTTAGCATCAGTATTAAAGTCAAGATCAAACTAAAGAAAATTGAGTGATTTCCCATTGCTGTGCCATGCTAAGTCTCTATACTTTTAAGGCCTAAATACTACTTTGTAAACTTAGAAGTACACCATTAATTTGTACATAAGGAAAATGTTTTACTTTATTTTGGATGCTGTGGTGTTTTAGTCTGATGCCCAAATCCAATAAGCATTACTCAGGTGCTTCAGGGGTTTTCAGCAGCCCTCTATCTCAAGTGCTCTGCTGTTAGTCCAGGATGAAGATGGAATTCTTTTGGCAGAACCTCAAATTAACATATCCAATCCCTTCATCACTTACTCCCTTTTACAGCTGAGAATAATAAATAAGTAAATGTGTGAATGACATTCATAAAGGGACTATGCCAAGTATGTACAAAGCCGTACTTCAAATGAGTAAGGAAAGAATAAACTATTTAATAAATAGGGCAGTTAGCCATATAGTTTTTTTTTTTTAATAAAGTGAGATCCTTACATCATACCCTACTAAAAAACAAATTTCTTGTGGGTCAGTTTATTTTTTAATTTTTTTATAATTCTTATTTTTTATTGAAGTATAGTTGATTTACAATGTTAGTTTTAGGTGTACAGCAAAGTGATTCAGTTTTAAGCATATACACATATATATTTATTTTCAAATTCTTTTCCATTATAGCTCATTACAAGAAACTGAATATAGTCCCCTGTGCTATACAGCAAGTCCTTGTTATCTATTTCAAATATAGTAATATGTATCTGTTAATCCCAAATATTTTAATCTCAAATATTTGAATTTAAGAATTAAAACCAGAAAGATAACAGAAAAACATAGAGTTGATTTTATTTATAATCTTGGACTGGAGAGAGCCTTCCAAACTTCATAAAATCAAAGACATGAAAAAAATCTATATAAGAAAATTTTTAATTTTTGTACAGTAAAAAAAAAAACTCTACAAAGTGAGAAGATAGTCACATTCCAGGGAAATATTTGCAACTATATATGAGAGACAAAGGGTTAATATCTTTATTTTATAAATAGTTTTTCCAAATTGATAAGGAAAAAAGGCAACATCATATTATGAATATGGACAAAAGATTTGTTCAAGCAGTTCATAGCTGAAATCAAATAGTCATTAGATTTGAGAAGATGCCCAATTCTCCTAATTGCCAAAGAAATGCAAATTAAAACAACTTTAAGCTATCATTTGACTACTATTAGACTAGTCATGATTTTTTAAAGTGATCATTTCTAGTACTAGTGAGGATGTGGGGAGATGGATTCTCTCAAACACTGTTGATGGAGGTAAATTGGTACAATCTATTTAGAGAGTGAATTTAGAAATTGATTCAAATTTAAGTGAGCATAAACAGCCTTTAACCTAACAACTCGAATCTATAGACATACTACCATAGGTTCATACTGTTAGTTAAAGTGTTTTTCCCAGATTGTGACTTTTTACTTTGTAAAGTTTTTCTGCCAGGTAGAATTTTAAAATATGTAGTTCACATGTTTACTGCAGCATTTTTTGTGTGTGATAGCAAAAATAGAAAACATCCTAAATATTCCTACTCTAGTGACAATATGAGCTCCACCAGAGTAGACACTGCCTCTATATTAATTACCATTCCCAGTTAACTGGTAATGTGCTTGACAGTACAAACATTTGTTAAATGGAACAAAATGAATTACAATGTACCTGTACAACTGAAGTTATATTTTTTAAAAGTAAGGCAAGTAAACGGAACAAGTTACATATATTGTGCAGATCATTCCCTTCTTACAAATAAATACATAATTTCATATACATACATTTATATATAAAATGTCATGTATACCTATCAAGAAAAAATTTAGAAAGTATACCTCTTGGTTGCCTTGGGATAGAATTTAAGGGGTAGTAATGTTAATATTTTACTTCATATACAACATATACAAAAGATAATATGTCTTTTTGCTTTTTTTGAACAATGACTGTAAGTTTAATGTACAAATACAATCACTATTTCAATCCATCAACTCTTCTCAGTGTAAAAGATTTATAGCAGTGAACAAATGAAGTCCATTTTCACTGATTGTATAGTCCAGTGGAGGAAGACTGATGGTAAATAAATATTTATCCCTGATAAGATATTATTAAAAAATAAAGCAGTGTAAGGGAACTCTAGTAACAGGGAGCTGTTCTTTTCTAATTCTGCAGTGTTTGAGAGGAGACCTGAATGAATTTGGGAGTAAGCCATCCAGGTATGTGTAGGCAGATCGGTACTCTTGGCACAGGGGACCCAGGCTGGACCATGCTAAGACTCAGTTAAGAGTACAGGGTTCACGATCAGGAGATGAGTTTGGAGAAATGGGGGTGGTAAGAAGCAGAGGTTGAATGTGACGTAGGAACACTTGGCAAACGTAAGAACTTCAGTTCCCATTTCCTGTGATAGGAAGACACTCTTAGTGTTGAACAGTGGAATGGCATGTAATTTTTGTATGAAAAGTGTCTGGTGGTTATGTGTAAAAGATGATGATGGCTTGGACTAGGGTGAGAGCAATGGAGTTGGTGAGAAGTGGTGGGGTTCTGGATGATTCCAGATAAAGAACCATCAGAATTTGCTGATAGGAGATAAAGAAAAGAGTAAGGATATGAAGTTATCAGGAATTTAAAAATAACACCATACACACACAAAAAACCTGATCTGGAATGTGAAAATGGAGTGCAGTATGAGAATGAGGCAAAATACTTCAACAATTTTCTCGAACAGCTAGGTTCTAGCTCTAGAGAGGTAAGTACCAAAAAATGTCTCAAAGTTGTATTGAACTTAGACTCTGTCATCCCATAGTGGATTTAATGTTCATTTACTTTTAAATATACATTTTGTTTAAAGTATACTTAACTTGAAAACAACTTGCTACTCACATGTATATTAGCTTTTAATTTCCTTTTGTAGTATGTTTTACTGACATAATTTTGCTAAAGTATTAGGAGGAAAACAGTTCTGCTGTTTTGAAGAACTGAGGAAACTTGTGGTTTAGCATTTCATAGATAGTAAGTGAAAAAGATTTACAAAAAAATCTCAACAATATTGAGCATTAATCTTTGGAGGAAAATTTGAACTTAAATCACTGAAGATCTCAGTGAATTTTTTAATGTAAATTTCCAAATTTTACCAGGACATTTTCATGTCTCATTTTATTCTGTAAGAGAAAATACACAACAGCAAAGTTCACCTTGCACACTTGCTCATTTCAGATAATAAAGGCTTGAAAGCTTACATTTCCTAAGTTTCAAATTATTTGCAGGTGCTCCATTGCATATGCGAATGATTAATTCATTAAGGACATTTCCAGTCAGTATCAGATATCATTAAATACATGCATACAGTTGTATTGAGAAAATGAAGTTGCTAGCAAATTTGAGAGTTCATTTGCCCCATTAAAATCATAATTTGGTACCCACAGTCACATTTGGCCAAAAAGGATATAGGATGTAGCCTGTTCCATGACATTATTTTAAAATTCTATTCATAATGTTTTCTGTTACTAAAGATTTAGTCACTCATTGATGTGAGTGAATATTATACTCTGTATATATCCATCCAATGATGTGAATGAAACTGTAATTATGGTCCTGGATTTTTATTCACTTACCCATTTTTTTCATTCATTATCTATTCATTATCTTTTCAACAAATATTTACTGAGTGTTTACTGTAGTAGTTTTTAATCTTGGCAGCAAGTCAAAATCCTCTGTGACGCTTTTTAAAAGTAGTAATCCCTGTGTAATAAAACCCTGAAACTGATTCAGTAGGTCTGGACTACAGCCAAGTACCTTTATTTTTTAAGAAGCTCTGCAGGGGAGTCTGATGTGCAGTCGGGGTTAAGAATCATAAGTTCCTCTATAAAGTGGGAGGGATATAAGAGTTAACACAAAATAGTTCCTGTTCACAAGGAGATCAGAGTCGAGTGAGAGAGACAGACAAGGGAACTAGTCATTACAGTAGTGTGTGGTTAGTGCTACATGAAGGGTGAGTACGCCTCTTCCCATGCAGAACTGGTAGACATTGGCCTGGTGTAAGTCCACTGATGGACTGTAAGACAGAGAAAGGAGATTCCTCTCAGTACCAAACCAAATGATCCAAACAGTGATTGAGTCCATCTCAACCACCTACTCTGTGCCTTAATCAAATAAATTATCCATACAAGACTGATTAAATCCAGGAAATGGAAAAACAGAGAGACCAGTTTCTATTTCTGATAATAGGATAGGGGAGATGAGAAAGCAGTAAAGAAGGATTGCAAAACAGTGAGCTCCTCAGAGGCAGTGATGGAGTGTCACTAATGGCTTTCTTCCCATGGCCTAATTCAGAGTCCAGCACATAGGCAGGCATTGGATCTCGTATAATTTTTAATCTTTCCCCCAATGGCAACTTGCAGACAAATGTGCCTACCTAGTTTGTACATTCCTGAGAGAACTCTGTGGCAAAGTTGCTGTCTGACCAGTGACTTTCACAGTGAAACTCATCTTTGCTACCTCAGAGGAATGGGACATTTACTGATTGTCTTTGAACTCTCTAATTCAGACAAAGAAGCTCGCTCAGTTTTTGATAGTAGGATTGTCTTTTCTTAAATTCTCATCTTTATCAGTGCCAGTTGGTGGTTTGTTTTTGCTACTTTAATTTTCATTACCATATACTGTTTTATATACCTTCATTTCCTTTTCATTTCATTTTACACAATCTGCATTATCAACCTTTCTTCCTACAAATTACAGACACAAAAGTGCCATTGTAAAGGAAGGGAAGATATGTGCCTTTGATCCCCAGAATAGCACGAAAAAGCTCCATGAAACATGTTGCCTGTTGCTGTCCCTTGTAATCTGGTTCCTAAAGATGGGACTTGAGGAGGCTGATAGAACCACTCCTAGAAATCCTGTCCAGGAAACCCAGTGGACATAGTCCAGATTAGAATTTCCTAAACAGAAGTAAGAAAGCCCCAGATAAAAAGCTTCATAGATCGGAATTATTATCTTCAGGACAATCCATTCCTAAATATAAATGAAAGCTCTTATTTTCTTTCTCTATGGTATGGCGAAGGGAAGGCCTAATTACACCTTATTAAAAAAAAAGCTCATCTGATCACAGTAGTGTTAATTTGTGAGTTCCAGATTCATATATAGAATAGGCATACTTAATGTGAGCATGAATTATATAAACTTGAGGTTGCATAATATAAAATATTAATAATATCTCACTTTATGTGAATACTCAGAAATAAAAACAGATTCCCTCACAAAAAGAAGTAGTCAGGAATCTCATCGTTTCACAGCTAGCTGGCTGAATGAATTATAAACTATAATTCTGCCACAGGAAGGTGCCATTTTAGCAGGTAAACAGAAGGGCCTACCATACTTTGTCATGTCAAATAAACCAATGCTATTGTTTATATTAGAACTTTGATGGGAGTTTTTGACATTATTTTGTTATTTTTAACATATTCTCATATTATTAGTTTTCAAAAATATATTCAGTGATAATATCAAGGAAGCATTAATTAAGCTCTGCTTTTCTATCATTACATCAATTTAGTTAAGGCATAGCCAGGCATGGCTAATTAAGTGTGCCATGTTAAAAACCATATCCTTAAATAGATATATATTTTTTTGACGTGTGATAAATGCAAAGAAAGTTAAGCAGTTACCATGTTGAGCCATGTTTTTAATTTCTACAAAATATTAGAAATGCTAAGAAAAAAATTAAGCCTTAAAGCAAAAATATCCTACAGTATTTGTTGATCCATGTGCTCCATGAATGTTTACCTATTTCACATTAAAATCCATGTATATTAAAATGTATTTTATATTACATTTCCCCTTTGAGAAAATTAGTGTTGAATTATGCAAGTTTTGAATTACATACAGTCTTCAGGAATGCAACCTTCCTGAAGGTTTCTTTAAACCTGGCTCTAAATTATGAAAAGTTCCATGTTTGTTCAGATCCTTAGAATTTGAGGGTATTTTTTTTTGAGGTATAGTTAATTTTGCAATGTTGTGTTAGTTTTTAGGAGTACAGCAAATTGATTCAGATATATATATATATATATATATATATATATATATATATATATATATATATACACATGTCTGTTTATACATATATATGTATTCCTTTTTGGATTCTTTTCCATTATGGTTTGTTATGGGATATTGAATATAGTTCCCTGTGCTATACAGTAGGACCTTATTGTTTATCCATATGGTACCATATGATATCACCTAGAATGTTTTGAAGCATATTTCTCAGTGACCAAAGCTCTTTCTCTAGAAAATAGAGAAAAATTGAATAGCAAATGGAAAGAAGTTACCTCCTTCCTCAGCTTTGACTTTGACATTTTGTTTCTGAGAAAACTGGTTGTTGGAAGATAAATTCCCTAGTGTGTAACATTTTCTGGCCTTTCAGCAAAGTAGATTTGTAGAGGAAACAGTGAACCCATAACACTGATTCAGTTGTCTTTACATAGCCAGGTTCTCAGCTCTGTGGTATATGTAAGATGTTATTTCTCCCCTTCTCTCATCCAGTTCCCTAAGAAGATTAATCAGATGCGTCTTAACATACTTTTCTGCTGGACCTACAAATTACTAAAATGTGAACTGTTATTAAGTTGTGAGATTCCCTTATATATTCTGAACAAGAAAATTTTGTCAGATAATATACTTTAGGGTTTTTAGTGTTTACTCTTAGATCCATGATCCATTTTTAATTAATTTTTGTGTGTGGTGTTTAGTAATGGTTGAAGCTCATTTTGTTTTGAATAGATAATCACTTTTATTGAAGATTTATTCTTTCTCCATTGAATTAACTTGATATCTGGGTCAAAATACAATTGCCTATGTAAATGTGGGTCTTTTTCTTGAGATGTCTAAAGTTTCTTTGGAACTGTGTTATTTGATGCATATGCATTTACAATTGTGTCTTCCTGCTGTCTTGACCATTTTCTCAGTAGGGAATGCTTCTTTGGGGGCCTAGTAATTCTCTTTTTTTAAGTTTATTATATCTAGTATTAATATAATCTCTCTGGGTTTTTTATGCGTATTCTCTACATGGCATAGCCTCTTGCTTACTTTTATTTCTGTTTTTATATTTAAAGCACATTTCAGTCAGACAGTCTCTGCATTTTTATTGGAGTGTTTAGTACATTTATACTTAATGTGATTATTTTTATATTCGGATTTATTGTCTGCCATTTTGCTGTTTATCTTCTCTTTGTCTCATTTTTGGGGTCCTGTTCTTCTCTTCTGCCTTCTTTTGTGATAAACAATATTTCTGTGGGTTATTTTTATTCTCTGTTCACTTACTAACTTTATTTCTTTGCATCATTTTTATTGATTGCTCTAGGGACCACAATATGCAACTTCAACTTCCAATAAAATATGAAAACCTTGTAATATTGTAGTTCCATTTACCCATTCTCATCCTTAGTGTTATTGCTGTCATATACAGTACATATCTATAGCTGTATTATAAACCCAGGAATACTGTGTTATAGTTGTACGTAAAGAGTTCTGCCTTTTAAAGGAATTAAATGTGACAGAAAGACAGTCCTCTCTTTTAAGAAATTAAGAGACATATTTCTTAACTTCATATTTTATCATTCTTATCTTCATTGCTTTCTGTTTATCCAAGTTATCACCTGATGTCATTTTATTTCAGCCTGAACTATTTTTTTTTGCATTTCTTGAATTTAGAGCTGTTAGCAATGAATTCTCTCATTTTCTAATTTATTTGAAAATGTCTTTGAATCTTTAATTTTGAATATTAGTTTTAGAATAGCCTTCTCAAGGACAGGCTTTTTTTCCTCAACAATTTGAATATCATTCTAGTATCCTATAGCCTCAACTATCCTAATGATTAATTAGCTGATAATTTTATTTTTGCTCTCTTTTATCTAGTGTATTGTTTTCTTTGTTGTATTCAAGATTTTTCTTATCATCTTTGGCTTATAGTAGTTCGATTATGATGTGCCTAAATACAATTTTCTTTGTTTATTTTATTTGGAGTTCATTGAAATTTTTGTAGCTGAGTGTTAATATTTTTTTTAATCAGAGATGGGAGGTGACTCATTATTATTTCTTCAAATATTTCATCATCCTTTTCTCTTTCTCTGCTCTTGTTTACTCCAGATACCCTTAAGAGTTCTGAAAGATGTTTCTGACACAATAGTTTTAAACTTCAATAGAATGCTTGGAAATAAAACAGGGAAGCATGGATGAAATGCCATAATTTTCCAAGGAAACTTAGTTTCTTAAACATACATACAACACAACCCAGTAAATTTACAGTGGAAAATACTAATGTTACCTGTTTGTCCTCTTTTCCTGTTTTTACATAATCTGCTCGTAGGTGCATTTCCTCCCTCTGCTATTTATGCACGAAAAGACTTGCTACAACGACCTACTCATATTGCAACCAAGACTTTTCAAGCTTTTCGTATATTTGTGAATAATGAGCTCAATGAACTTTACACAGGACTGAAGACAGCTCAGAAGTTTCTGAGACCTAGTGGTCGCCTTGTTGCCCTCTCCTTTCATTCACTGGAGGATCGCATCATCAAACGATTCTTGCTTGGGATAAGCATGACAGAGAGGTTTAACCTAAGTGCTAGACAGAAGGTGATACAAAAATCACAGCTGGATTCAGATCTTGGAAATAAGGATGGAGTCTCTATAGGAAAGGCCCCTTTAATGTGGGAATTGATGCACAAGAAGGTACTTACTCCAGAACATCAAGATGTACAGGATAACCCCAGAGGGCGCTCAGCTAAGCTTAGAGCAGCTATCAAATTATGAGAAAGTTATCATCTGATCCTTCAAGTTGTTCCTCACAGTTTCTCCTAATGTTTTAATGTGATAATCCTGAACAGCTTAATATAAGAAAGTGTGGGGTATATATAGAAAAGTACGATATATGTGTGGAAATTGGGAGTATTGAGCATTTTTTTTCTCAAAAAGAAAATATAGGAAATATCAGCATGACACAGAAAGTTTAAGTCAAGGAACAACAGCATCTCAAAACTGGAAAAATGTGTTCATCTTAGCATTATATTTGACATCTGAAATGCAGTCCTTTCTCTAACCAGGAAATTTTTTAAAAAGAAGAAGGAGAAGAATCTTGTGTATTTATCTAAATATGTAAATTCAAGCTGTTAAAAGAGATTATATCTGCATGCCCAAATTCTGAATTTAGATATTCAGATTTGTAACAAACTCTCTATGGATCAAATACTTAATTATGATCATACAATGAATTTCAATTTTCCTATTTGGAGATAATTAATTACTGCTCTAACTTTCTCAAATATAGGTATTATGCAAATATGAAATTTTCAAGTATTATTTTTAAAATGTATCATACTGATAAATTTCATTATTGAGATTAGTGTTTATTGTTTTCAAGGGATTTTTCAGTACGATATATGCCATGTTTTCATTAACTAAAAATGCAGAATTGCTTTAATAGCCCTCACAGAGAATATTTCACACAACTTATATTTAAAATCAGTCATGTTTATTTTAATAATAGCCCAGAACGCTTTTGATAAATAATAAAATCTCTCATCATTTGAATTCTGCATTTTTAATTGAGTTATTCAGAATAATTAAACCAAGTCTATTTGAAATGGAAAAGTATATGATGTATTCCAGATATTAAAATTAGTGCACCTTTAATTTTTTTTACTTACATATAATAACTGTGATTGTATAATGTTTATTCAGGAGAAGTTCACTTGGTCAAGGATTCTTTAACAAGTTTCTGAAATTAATTCATAATTCACATAACTTTTATATGTAAATATGCACTACTAGTTAACTCAATTATTCATCAAGTACTAAACTAGGCAGAAACAAAGGCAGTAAAATATGTCCTGTGGAGTTTATAGTCTAGTGGAGGAGGGCAATGGTAGATAAATAATCACAAAAATTTATATAAAATTGACACAGTAGTAAGTGCTATAAAGAAGCAGTACAAAGTATCGTAAGTACATCTAGTAGAGATTTCATCTACTGAAGGAAATCAGGTCTGACCATACGCTGCTTGGTTTACGACCAGGACGATGAATGAGATGACAGTCAAAGGGTGGATGGGCATGCTGATTAAAGGTGCATGTAAACGATTATTTTCTTATGTAGTTCCCTTTGAAGTCATATTTATACTATTAATTTGCTCAGGAAACTATTTATTCAAATACAGGAAAAATTCACCTTCTCAATTATATTACAGACTCTAAATTTGTAAATTTAGAAATTCAAGTGAATAAAATATCAACATAACTCTATGGACAAAAGAATTAATTGCTTGGATTTACCTCAGAATTTATCTGCATTATCAGAATTTATCTATTGCCTCTGCAATATTTCTCTTTAGTTCCCAAGTTTGTTTGCCACTTTTAATTTATATGCTTTATTCAAATCTGAGCAATTCTACAGTGAAACCAGAATTATAAAATGTTCTAGAGAACAATATGCTCAAATTAGAAACAAAAGAATGTACCTAGCTTAATCCTCTGAATCCTTCCTGAAGAATTTTGTAAGTTTCTCTGTATGTCAGTCATATTTGTGAATGAGAAAGATTCCCAAAGTTCCCATCTCTTGAATATCTGATTAGAAAATTAAAGATCACATCTAATATTCAACAGTGATTCACCTATTCATCAATCATTTTTGCATCCTATATAATATGGGAACTTTTTCATTAATGTTAATTGGAAACTGACCAACTGGATTAGATGACATCCCTCCAAAATTCATGTCCTTTCTAAAACCTCAAAATGTAACTTTATTTGGAACTACGGTCATTGCAGACATATGTAGTTAAGGTGAGGTCACATTGAAACAGGACAGGCCCTTAATCCAATATGATTGGTGTCCTTATAAGGAGAGGAGAAGAGAGACAGAGACAAGGAAAGAGTGCCACGTGGAGCTGGAGGCAGAGATTGAAGTGATAAATCTGCAAGCAAGGGACAATTGTTGCTGGCCACCATAAGAAGATAGGAGAGAAGCATGAAATGGATTCTCCCTCCCTGTCTTTGGTTGGGAACTAACTCTGCTGGCACCTTGATTTCAGATTTCCAACCTCCAGAACACTGAGAGAATAAATTTCTGCTACCTTATGCCACCCAATATGTGGTAATTTGTTATGGCAGCCTTAGGAAACTAATACTGTGAAAAACATCTTGAATGATATGCATGAAAAAAATCCTGCTTCAGTAAACACAAAATTTGTTTCAAAATGTTGTAGTATAAAAGTAAATCAGCTATTTTCTGTAATTAGACTGTTTACCACAATCTTTTGTGCTTCTTCTTAGTCTTAGTTGTAGGATGCATAATAAAATACGTGAATGAGCTTCAAGTGATTAACTCTGGAGAATGGTTTGGGGAAATTCCAACAATACTTATGGAAAATAAAAACTGATTGTTAAAATAAATGTACATTGCTTTTTCAATAAAATATAAATGATATAAAACAAGCAATTGTTTTATGTTTCTGAATCTCTGTATTGGCTGCCTTCTACTAATCATTTTAATATAGCATTGATTCCACTGTGTAGGACGCCAGTTCTTAACAGATTTTAGTTCATTGTTTATTATGAAATGAAATTTAATAACGGCACACAATTTTTAGTTGATTTCTCTATTTTGTATATTCATTTTGTTTTGAAAATGTATGTTAGTTACTATGTAGTCTTCTTTTTGAAATTTCTAGGGTAAATTTTGGGGGGAGACTAATGGTATCTTTTTTTTTTTTCCTATTTCATGTAATATATGATATGTGGTTTGTGCTTTAATTCATTTATATTGGACTGTGTTATTATAATACAACCCACAGTTTATAAGAGAATACAATATGCCTAACTCAGTTTGGGTTTTTGAGGTTAACTAAAATCTCTTAAAATTCACTTGCAAATATTTGAAAGTAATATTTTCTTTAGTCTTTGCAGAATATTACATATTTTCAGAGGTTTATAAAATTCCTTTTTTTTAAATTTTTTTAAATAAGAAGCAGAGATAATAATGAGTCTATATTGTAGACTTTTAAAAAACAATTTAAATTTTATTTGAAGTCTTTTATCCAAGAAGTATGAGACAGTTCTTAATGGAAAATTCAAAATGTACAACAAATGCAAAATCTGTATGATCACTTTCATTTAAAAAAAAGAGATGTATGTATATATTCATTCAATAAGCATATATTAAAGACTGAGCATTTAGGAAGAAATCAAAAGCACTTCTCTCTCTTCTCTCCTTCTTTTTATACTCCTTCCCTATCCCTTTTTCTGTCCACATTCATATGTGAATTTCTTATGCCTACTGAGATGGCATTCACTTATGTTTCACATTTACTCTGGAAAAAAAAATATTAGGCAATATTAGCACGCACTCTCACAAATTAAGCCCTCCATGTTAGATTCTTAGTAATGGATATGAATTAATTAAAAATTGCTTCTGGTTAAAATCCTGTAATATTTATTTTAATGTAGCTATTTTTCTATTGAGTTTTTGTGATTGCTGCAGTATTTTAATAGATATTTTTGATGTAAGCAATATTCTGTAATAGAAAGAGATAAGCATTAAAATGTAAAGGGAATTTTGTGAGGTACTTGGTAAATACAAATTTACTGACAGAAATCCTGATCAGACATACATTTTTCTCAGAAGCACAATGTCATATGTTCAATGTTGAATGAAGCATGGTTTGTAAAAAATCAGCATCATATTCTAAAGAGGCTAGATTGTATAACAAGCGTAACTATTTTTATATTATTTTCTCAAATTTCATCTGTTTACAGCTACCATTTCCAACTAATGTTTGGTAACACACAGCGTGATCTTCAGGAATACTAAGAGAAAGTTTAAATACAAATTATTTTATTTTTTTAGATCTTGTTGCAGTATAAATTTTCAAAAACATGAGAAGTTCAGTAGAATTATTTATGCAGCATGCGATGATGATAGCTCACAATACTTTTCATTTAGATGGACATTAAAACTCTTCACAGAGTTTTTTGTCACCTCACTCTTTTCTCACATGATTTACTAAGATTGTTAGACATCAGAGTAAAGAAATAAAATGTAATGCTCTGATATGCAAAGTAGACGTCTGCCTCTTTAGTAGTGTCACATCTCCTTCGGCAATTATTTACCTTAAATACAAAGTATTTAAGTATAAGTTTTCCACCATTAGCATACACCCTATTAAAGAGATCCCTGCCCAGAAGCTAGAATACAAAACTGAAATCAAACAACAGGAGGACATGCTCCATTCCTAGTTCTTCAGTTCTAGCTCCTGCCCATTAAACTCCATCCTTGTGCTTTGGCCAATAATACTTGCCTGCCTTTCACATGGTGAGGATTTGTATTGTTAAACAATCAAATGGTATGATTCCTCATTCCTTTATGTTGCTTTGTTTTTAAATAGGATTAGTCCTTTTTTTATGGTTCCATATAAATGATATGATTGTTCTAGTTCTGTGGAAAATATCATGGGTATTTTGATAGGGATTGCATTAAATCTGTAGATAGCTTTGGGTACAATGGCCATTTTAACAATATTTTTCCAATCCAAGAACATGGGTTATCTTTCCATTTTCTGGTATCATTTTCAAATTGCTTCATCTCAGCATCACTAATCATCAAAGAAATTCAAATGAAAACCACAATGAGATATCACCTCACCCCTGTCAGAATGGCCATCATCAAAAAGAACATAAATAACAAATGTTGGCAAGGATGTGAATAAAAGGGAACCCTTGTACACTGTTGGTGGGAATGTAAATCAGTGGAAAACAGTATGGATATTCTTCAAAAAATTAAAGATAGAATGAACATGTAATCTAGAATTTCACTACTGGGCATATATCCAAAGAAAATGAAAGCTCTGATTGGAAAATATGCATGTACACCAATGTTCATAGCAGCATTATTTACAATAGCCAAATATGGATATAACCTCAGTGTTCATCAACAGAAGAATGAATAAAGAAGATGTGAGAGATATATGACATACACACAGTGGAATATTACTGAGCCATAAAAATAGAATGAAATTCTGCCATTTGCAACAAGGTGGTTGGACCTAGAGAGTATTATGTTTAGTGAAATGTCAGAGAAAGACACGTACTCTATGTTATCACTTATATGTGGAATCTAAAAAGAAAACAAATGTATATATCAAAACAGAAACAGATTCACAAGTATAGAGAGCAAACTAGTAGTTATCAGTAGGGTGAAGAAATGAGGGAACAACAGGATAGAGGTAAGTGATTAAGAGATACAAACTACTATGTATGAAATAGATAAATAATAAGAATATATTGTATAGCACAGGGAAATACAACTTTTTAAATAACTTTAATAGAAGTAAAATCTATAAAAATTTTGAATTACTATGTTGTTCACTTGAAACTAATGTTGTAAATCAACCATACTTAAATAAATAAAGAAAACAAATATACAACTGAAAGAGACTGGGCAATTCGTGGACTTTCACTCAAATAATGGGAAACATCTTAAATTTCTGCTCAGTGCTGATATAGTAAGAAAAAAGAATATGTTCACTTCCTGGATTTACATATATTCTTTATGAGCCTTCTTTTCTTTTTTAATGGCACCATACCTATTTCTTCTGAATTTATATTGTTTTCACACAAAAACCCCTTTGATGATGAAGAAAAGCATGTTTAAGAGCCAGCCATATGGGTTTCCTGTTTCTTATTATGTACATACATGTATGATTTTCATGGAGTGGGGAGGGGTTAGGGAGAAGGGAAAAAAATACTATTGTGAATGTTGAACCTATCTAGTTATTCTAGAATCTATCATTGTTCCTTTGAAGAAATTCAACATTTGCCTTCCAACCAGAGAATAAACATCAGCTGCTAGAGAAAGCTATTGAATTTCAAAATCCCTTTGAAATGTCACGTTAACCTGTTTAACTTTCAGTCAGTTCTTTAAAGCATCAAACATTTCCTGATGACTCCCAGATCTAAGACTGCTTATATTTCTCTGACTTTAAAGTTTGTTTCCTTCACTTGCAAACAAACTGTGGTGAATGAATCAGCACTGTTTAGGCCTGTGAGAAGTGTATCACAGTGACAATCTCTGTGCAATCTTTATGTACGTTAGTTCAGTTTGTGAACATTGAGCTGGGGTCAAATGCTCAGTCTGGCCATTTGACTAAAACTGCACCGCTCTAGCCTTTTACTTAGCCTGCCATTAAATTTTAATCATTAAAGCTGTATTTGTTTCATTGATTATCCTTTATTCTGAGATGTCTTAGAAATCAGGGAACCATTAATTCATTATCTGACTCAGCAATATCTATTACCTTTTTGCTAGGTGCTGTGGGTAAAAGGGAAAAGAAATGATGTGCCCCTTGTTATAAGAGCTACATTGTAATATAAATTGGGACAGATATGTAAGTTCTAAAAAGTTGGAATATAACAGGTTTAATTCTATAGTAGAGATTAAAATAATATGAGACCACAAAGGATTGAATAAATGAATGAGGTGGTCTTCTTCCAAGCAGAACTGGATTTACATTCAGCCCTTCATATCTGTGGGTTCTGCATCTGAACACTCAACAAACCTTAGGTTGAAAGTATTTGGGAACCACAATGAGATATCACCTCACATTGGTCAGAATGGCTATCAACAGAAAGAATGCAAATAACAAGTGGGCAAGGATTTGGAGAAAAAGTAACCTTCATGCATTGCTGGAATGTAAATTGGTACAGCCAATGTGGAAAACAGGATAGAGGTTTCTCAAAAAACTAAACATAGAACTGCCATATGACCCAGCAATTCCACTCCTGGGGATGTATCCAAATAAAACAAAGACATTAATTTGAAAAGATACAGGTACCCCAGTGTTCATAGCATTACTTACAATTGCCCACATTTGAAAGCAACCTAATATAATGGGATACTTCTCAGCCATAAGAATGAAATTTTGCCATTTGCAGCAACGTGAGTGAACTTGGAGGCCATTATGCTAAGTGAAATAAGTCAGACAGAGAAAGACAAATACTGTATAATATCACTTTTATGTACAATCTAAAAAATATAACAAACTAGTGAATAAAACAAAAAAGAAGCAAACTCACGGATATTTTTAGTCTTTTGAGGAATCTCTGTACTGTTTTCCTTAACAGCTGTACCAAATTACATTCCCATCTAAAGTGTAGGAAAGTTCCCTCTTCTCTGCACTGTCTCCAACATTTATCATTCGTGGGCTTTTTAATGATGGCCATTCTGAGTGGTGTGAGGTAATACCTCACTGTAGTTTTGATTTGCATTTCTATGATAATTAGCAATATTGAGCATTTTTTCATGTGCCTTTTGGCCATTTGTATGTAGTCATTGGAGAATTGCTTGTTTAGGTCTTCTGCTCATTTTTGGCCAGATTGGGTTTTTGTTTTTTTATTACTAAGTTGTATGAGCTGTTTACATATTCTGGAAATTAAGCCTTTATCAGTTTCATCTTTTGCAAATATTTTTTCCCATTCCATAGCTTGTCTTTTTGTTTTGCTTATTGTTTCCTTTGCTGTGCAAAAGCTTGTAAGTTTCATTAGGCCCCATTTGTTTATTTTTGCTTTTATTTCTATTGCCTGGGTAGACTGCCCTAGGAGAATGTTGCTGCATTTTATGTCAGGTAAAGTTTTGCCTGTGTTTTCTTCTAAGAGGTTTATAGTGTTTTGTCTTATGTTTAAGTCTTTAAGCCATTTTGAGTTTATTTTTGTGTATGGTGTGAGGGAGTATTCTAACTTCATTGATTTACATGTGACTGTCTGGTTTTCCCAATATCATTTGCTGAAGAGACTGTCTTTACTCCACTGTATATTCTTGCCTCCTTTGTCAAAGATTAATTGACCAAGATTCTGTGGGTTTATTTCTGGGCTCTCTGTTCTGTTGATCCACATATCTGTTTTTGTACCATTACCATGCTGTTTTGATTACTGTAGCTCTGTAGTATTGTCTAAAGTCTGGGAGAGTTAATCCTCCAGCTTCATTCTTTTACTTCAGTATTGCTTTGGCAATTCTGGGTCTTTTGTGATTCCATATAAATTTTAGGATTAGTTCTGTGAAAAATGTCCTGGATAATTTGATAGAGATCACATTAGATCTGTAAATTGCTTTGGGTAGTATGGCCATTTTAACAATATTAATTCTTCCAATCCAGGAGCATGGGATATCTTTCCATTTCTTTAAGTCATCTTTAATTTCCTTAGTCAGTGTTTTGTAGCTTTCCATGTATAAATCTTTCACATCCTTGGTCACATTTATTCCTAAATAATTTTACTTTTTGGATGTGATTTTTAAAGGTATTGCTTCTTTTCTTTCCTTTTCTGGGATTTCATTGTTATTGTAAAGAAATGCAGCTGATTTCTGTATGTTAATCTTGTATCCTGCTACCTTGCCAAATTCTTTTATCAGCTCTAGTAGTTTTTGTGTGGAGCCTTTAGGGTTTTCTATATATAGTATTATGTCATCCTCATATAGTGACAATTTTACCTCTTCTCTTCCAATTTGGATCCCTTTTATTTCTTTTTCTTGACTAATTACTATGGCTAGAACAAATCAATCAACATGATATATACCACATCAATAAGAGAAAGGACAAAAATCACATGATCATCTCAATAGTTGCAGAAAAAGCATTTAATAAAACTCAACACCCATTTATGATAAAAATTCTAACAAAGTGGGCATAGAGGGAACATGTCTCAACATAATAAAAGTTATTTATGACATACCTACAATCAGCATAATACTCAGTGGTGAAAAGTTGAAAGCTTTCCTGCTGAAATCCAGAACAAGAGAAGGATGCCCACTCTCACCGCTTCTATTCACTATAGTATTCAAAAGATGAATGTTGATAATTTCTAGCTTTTAACCTCATCTCATTCCTTCATTCCTTTAGAGGATTTCAATCTTGGCATCAACCAAACTGAGTGTCTCAACAAGGCTAATCTGGGCCCCTAGTTTTGTGCTAGACGCAAAGAATAGAACGGATGAAGTGATTTCTGAGGACCTAAGTAAATCAAATGTTCTAGACTAGTGCTGCCCAATAAAAATATAGTGCAAGCCACCAACTTGAGCCACATTGTAATTTGAAATTTCAAGAAACCACACTGAGAAAAATCAAATGAAATAAGTAAAATTAATTTTGATAGTATAACTTAGTTAAACTAACATATCCAATATATTTCAACATATAATCAATATAAAAATAAGGTATTTTAGATTCTTTTTTGTACTAAATCTTTGAAATCTGTTATGTGTATTTACACTTATAGCACATCTCAATTTGGACTAGCTACATTTCAAGAACTATAAGTTCTTGAAATCTATAGGTGTCCAGTGGCTACTGTATTGGACAGCACGGTTTTAAAATTGGAGTAGGTGACAGGTTTTCTGTATATCTGGCTTTGTTATAGCAGTGATTAGTTTTTCGCCTTTTAAAAAATCCTCTCCCCCATAATAACTATCCAGGAATAGATGAACAAATGTTTTTTTCTATTGCACTGAATCACACATGGAGGAAGATACAAGCTGTAGTCCCTGAAGTCATGTAGTGAAGCAACCCTGACCATAAAGAAGGTGCATCTTTTCATTCCTCCTCTCTAAAAGGCCAATGTATTTGGTGCAGCAACAGAGCAGCCTTAAAAATAAAACAGCCCAAACAGATCTTTGTATCCACATCCTAAGTCAAGCGAACTCATCCTAACATCCTCCCTAAAAATCGCTTCAGGCTGACTACACCAGGGTTGCCATTCAGATCAGCATTAGAGGTTGAGTGTAAATTCTGGATAAATCAGTGCATTCCTGACCAGGAACAAGTAACCACAGCATACATGAAGCCAGGAATGGTGCTTGTAATGAAAAATATTTGAAGTTAATTATCTTTTTAAAGAGGGGGAGGGATTATTCCTCCCTCCTCATCCCCTTCACCACACACACCAAGAAAATACTGCTGTTTTACTCAGGTATTTTTAGAGCACTTACCTGAATAGTCTTGAAGACTAAATGCCAAAACTATAGCTCATATGCAGAAGCTAGTTTACAGACACATCTTTAGTATGATTTCACAGTTAAGCTCTTTCTCATATGCACTTTGTCTTCAGAGTAGCAATTTTCTTGCCATTGAAAGAAAAAAATTCCCCGAAGTTCTTCCAGGCACCAGTTTTTTACCCAATGAAGTACTCTGTTGTGTTTTTAAATGGCATCATTTGAAACAGACACATCATCCTTTGAGGAAAGGGCAGAGTTGTTAAGTTTGTTACTGTTAAGTTAAAGCTATAATGGGCATCTTGAATCTTTTTCTCAAAGGTGAAAAAAAATCTCAATGCTAGCAGTTAATAAATGCTAATAAGAATTTAAAAAAATTGTGGCTACAATATTGCAGTGTTAATTGCATTACTCACTGAAAGAAATGCAGTGAGTCACAATTTATAGTTGTTACTTATGCAATTTGGAGAAATTTTCAAGCACTTGATATAGAATGAAGGGACTCCAAACCTGATAAAATGAGTCTAGAAAAATAATTTCCTTTCTTTAATAAGGTTTAGGAAATTTGCAATTAAAAATAGACTAAAGCAACCTGAAATTGTATTACAGATTCAGTCTTTTTGAATTCAATAGGACCTTAACAGGATCAGTTGATTTCAGTTGTTCCCAACCTTTTCAAAATCAAAGAACCCTTTTGCTAAACTTCATTACCAGCTTTTACAACATGAACCTAATGTTTAAGAAAAAAATGTGTTTTTCTACCAAATATAATTAGAATGTATTTCCCTGTTTTATTAGTGAAAGGCAGTTAAAAAACAATTTCTGTTCAGTGTAAAACAATGTGTGTTACAATGATGGATCAAAATAATTCCAGAGAAAAGGAAAACAATTACATGATGTTTAAGTTAGCCCCCACAAGTGGCCCAGACAAAAAACAGAAGACTTAACCACATTAAGAAGCCGAAGCAAGTTGGTGGGTTCTTCAGGATTAGGTGTCCATGTTTATTTACTGCAGCCTGATAAATGTGCACACAGCTCAGCTCAAAAATGCCTGACTCCTTAGTAACTAAAAGAAAACTGCTGCTTCAAAAAGAACAAGGTGAAGTACTTAATGCCTGAATTTAAGCTCCTTCACGACTCTCCCTGTAATAACCTTCACCTCTTCTGCCAATTAAATCCTTTTCATCATCCAAAACTCAAAGGTGGTGATCATGAGCATGCTACCTCCTACTACAGGGAGCATAACCGACTAAGGTCCAAGCTGCCGCTCTCTGAAGTTCATCTCTGTGTTTACACCCAGGCTGTGCCTACCATGGGCTGCTTCCCATCACAAACTGAGTGCGGTAGGAATGCTAATGCAGGCCTGTTCCTGGGAGACACAGGAGTACTTGACAGCCAACCTGGGCTGAAGGACTCACCAATGGCTCTGTTGAACCTTCCATCCAACCTTCCTTACCTCTCTTCTTCACACAAGGTCAGACTTAACAGCCTGATGACTCTCCCAGACTTCTTCAGCTTCCTCACTTCCTTGCATAGTAAACTCCTTTCTTCTCTTGATAAACTCCTTGCACATTTAATTCTGTCCTGGAGTCTACTTCTCAGAGGGCCTGGATGAACTCATCAACTCAAATACCTTTTTTCAATTTTTCAAACTACATGTGCTCATAACACTACAAATGGAGAAGAGAAAATGGCGCTTTGTCATTTGGTCCCACCTCATCTCCCCAGCTGCCCCTATCATCTCTCTATGTCTGGGTACACCCAACTTGCTACAGTACTTAGGACTCTGCATCTTTGAAAATGCCATCTTCTGTGCCTAAAATGATTCACTCTCTAGTTTATACAATGTCATTTTACAAGAGTACAGTGTCCTCCTCTTGGACCCATACTTAGCTTTCATGATCTTGGCATTTTTAAAGACAGGCCAGTTGTTTTTTAGAATATTTTTCAATTTGGATTTGTCCAATATTTGTAATTTTGGTCAGACTATCACATTGTATTCTTTTTGTTATATCTTATCAGTTGCTCATGAAGTCTGTTTGTCCCATTACTGGTGGTGGTCATTGTGATCACTTGAACAAGAGGGTATCCACCAGATTTCTCTAATATTTTTCCCTTTGTAATCAACAAATACTTTATGGGGAGATACTTTGAAACCATGTAAAAACCTCATTCCCCATCTCACTTTCACCTACTAGTTTTAGTGTCCTTTGAGATTTCTTACCTGGATTAGTTATTACTATGCTTGTTGCCAAATGGCGAATTTCTAAAACCATTATTCTTTCTACATTCAATTAGAGACTTTCTACCATAAGGAAGAACTTTCTCGTCTCCCCATTTTGTCTCTTATGTATTGATAGCAGTGGAGTACTAATTTATTCAATGAGTTAACAATTTGTTATTACATCATTTAATTTAATGCTCCAACTGTCCTTGATTTGACCAGTTGGAACCCCCTCAAGTTTACTTCTGTTTTTCTGATATGTCTTCATCCTTCGTTGATCATTTCCTTGCTTTCTGTTAGCAGAGATCTTCCAGGGTCATCCTGTTCTTTCCCAGTCCCTGCCCTGGATTCAGTCATTTCTTCGGGGAGTCCCAGTCATTTCAGTATTTGAAACCAAGATATTATCACTAGGTGTTCATTTCTACTGAGACACCACTGTTCCCAGGCCCTTTTAGCAGATAGCTAGGAACTACATATACATTTACATTTATATTTATTTCTATGTCTATCTATAAGAACTATTGCTTACCTTGGTACATCCAATTCTAATCAAATGCCAGATGGGTTTATTCTGGCTTTATCTTTTTCTGTATTTGTAACTCCCTTTCCAATAGTAAGAACCCCAGCTCTTCATTATTCTTGACATGTTTATTTTTTTGCTCAATATCTCTGGATGTAGCCAATTTCTGATACTGCTTGGCCACTACCCTCTTTACCAGTGGACCTGCCCCGTGCTGAGGTTGGCCTCCTCTGCACAGACCTGCAACTTACCATGTCAGGCCTGATTTATGGCTATTTCACAACAGGAGGAAGGATGCTAAAAAATATTTTTTAAAGAAAAGAAAGAGACAAAGCAGAAGAGAAGTGACATAACTGCTAGCATTCTTTAGACCTTCTTAACATATCAATGTCTATTAAAAAGAGAGAGCAGGCTTCAGGCTTAGAGCCTTCTGTAAGGCTCTATCTAGAATTTAACAACACTATTTTGTCTTAATTGTGAATGAGTTTAAAGTTACCTGATTTTTTAAACTATGTTTTGAGGAAAAGTTTACATATTTTAATCAGCACAGTTCTTAAGTATACAATTCAATGAGTTTAAACAAATATAGATATATGCCACGTTGAGATACAGAGTATTTTTATCTCCCTAAAAGATGCCAGTCAATCTCCACCCACTGTAGGCATCCACTCTTGTTATTTATATCAGAATTAATTTTGCTTCCTTTGTAAATATTTTAAGGGAAGAGAAAAGTGTTAATCAATAAATTAAATAGGATTACAAACGGTGAAGATGATGTAAGGAGTGTAGAGCAGCACAGGAGGCATAAACGGTGGGAGTTTGAGCACAACAGTTTATTTCATGGACTTCTTGCAGAGTTGCTCTTTTGCCTTTAGAAAGGTTGCTGTTGCTACAGTGGAAATGGCCACCAGTGTTATTCAAGGTATTGGATACAAGCTACGGCCTTCCTTTCTCTACTCTTTCCACATGTACTCATCCTTCAAGCATCTATTATATACCTACTTTGTGCTCTGTGCTCCAGGGGCTATAGATAAATAAGAAACAATGGCTGCATTCAAAATAGAGATGATCTCCATGGAACGGTTTACAAAACTGGCCACAAATTCTTATTGCCGCCTTATGGATGATGGTCAAAACTCATAAATCCACTGATTTGCAAGAGGACAATTTCAAAGGCACTTGAAAGAAATGGGAAGAAAAAAGGGAAGGCAACGAGAGTAAAACTCCTATTTCATAGTCTGAATATGATTTTTAATAAACATTGTTTTATTATAAAATTACATCTAGCATTAACAAAATAAAAGAGCCAACCATACCCCACAACTTCAGCGTATTAAACACTATCAATCTAAGTGTGCTGACTCAATTATTCTTCTTATAGTAAAGTCCAGCTAGAAAGAAAATTACTTCGGGTTGAAAAATTGGGGTAAAAGTCAAATGGTAATATACTCCTTCTTTTGCTCTACCTGTTTTTGTGTTCATACCTTTTTATTGTCCAGCAACTGACCCAGTTTTGTATTGCAGTTAGCACATTGTGAAAAAACACAAAGATGAACACAAAGTGATAACAACAGGTTTCCCTCACTGTCTGGACAGTGTCCCCAAGGAGATTATGCTCTATTTAGGGAAATAAATTACACTTAGCATTTTTTATTTTATTTTTGAGAGAAAGAAATTATAAACTCCCACATAAACATTCCCTATCTTAACTATTAAAATATGCTCACATTAGGTCATTGGTTACTAAGCAACTTCTATTAACAGAAATCACTCACTTTCCATATCCTACCTCAATTTGAGAATTTTAGCCATCCTGCAAAGTGGAATAAATTCCAGTAATTTCTTTCTACAGAGTATAGGGCAACAGCAGTAGAATCTGCTTTACTAGGAAAACCTAATGGAATTTGAGACAGACAACTTAAAGCTATAAATTCAGAAACGATCTTTTATCAACACAAATAAATAAACAACATGAATATCTGGAATTTTTTTTCAAAGAGCTAAAAAATACCCTAGTGAGCATCTGCCTCACTAGGGAAATCGATGGGGGGGGGGGTGTGTATGTGTGTGTGTGTATCAGTGTTCTGTAAAGCATGGCACACTATCCACGTGTACGTGAGTAAAATCCTCATAAGTCTGTACAGTTTGCTGCCTAAGCTGTAGTACACATGTGTCCTGCATTTGAGCATCATTTAAGTATAAACTTAAGGCAGTTTAGTGTGACAGAACAATATTCACCAGTCATATATAGTGGTTGAATGAGGCATGACAGGGAATTTACAACTGAGCAAACTAATCATAGGCACACTGAGAGATCTTACATGAGGACTGCTCTTGATTAGGAAGGTTCTAAAGCCAAAGCTTGAGAGGGACTATGTCTTATAAGCTCTGCTCAAGGCGCATGTGGCCTGGAGCCATGAAGCCAGTTACTTGTTCTCTTTGCGTCAGTTTCCTCACAAGGATGTCACGGTTACAAAGATGAAACTGGCTCTATAAATGAAAATTATAAGGTTGTGGATAAGATCTAGATATTATGGTGCCATTTATTATTCTGTCTACACTAAATTTACTTTCTTTCTTTGCAAGCTGAGCTTGAGACACCGGGCTCTTTGAGAGATACCCTAGGACCTAGCCTGCACCTCTTCACAGCACAGGTAAGAAAATACTGCTTGACCTTTCTTTAGGCAAAAATTGTTGACCCATGGGTCAGTCAACATGGTGCTCTTACTTTAGTGCTCCTACAGGAATATCGTGGTCGAGGGAGAAGAAAAGATGGTAAATGCAATATTGGAGTAGTAAAAAAAGTTGGCCACATCCCTTTTCCCACTGCTAATCTATAGAATTCTTGCGTCATTCCAAACTAAGGAGGAGAGGAATCTAAAATGCGAGGAGAGATTAGATATTGTTTTAGGTTGATTTTTAATATTTGAAAATGATACTGTTCTATTATTATCTAGAAATGGCCATAAAAGCTATAGAATTGGCCTGAGAGGACAGAGAAGAAAGATCAGGTAGAATGGTTTGAGGGAAACAGTATTAATAAAAAAATAAAATTACCTTTATTGTTTCTTTCTTACTACAGTTCATTCCACAAACAGAAGAAGAAAGGTCAGAGCAGTAAACATGACTACTCCTTCAGTTACATAGAGCTTAAGGGAAATCGGTGAGTGGTGCTATAAGTAGGTGCATTTTTTTTTTCAGTTTTACGAAACTTATTTTAAAATCAGTGTTGAACTTTTAATCCCTTCCTGTATGTTTTGAGTATGTCAAATTATGTTACCAAGAAAAGGTGTTGAGAACCAGTGTGAAAAGGCATAGGAAGAATGGAACTGGCGTTGGGTAGGATATTGAGACTGAGGACCTTAAAAATCATCAGCACAAAGGTGATTGAGATGATCTTGTCTGCTTGTCCCTGAACCTGTTTACAATTATCAGCTTTAGATACACATAGACATATAATTTCCCTAGTTCACCGATTTAAAGGTGGCTCTCTTGAAAGATTTTGCAAAAATTCTTACTTGTCAATAAGTTTGGGAATTTTCTGGGCCCCGACAATCCAAGGACCTAGAAACAAAAATTCCACTTGAAGAATTACACTTATGTGGCAATTTGGAACTATTTAGTAGGTTAATAGTAGCTCTGCAAGGCCAAACCTTCTTTGTCTGGAGGAAATCCACCATTCAGTTGGTAGAAATCCCTGAACCTTGGTTTCTTCATTGCTAGAAAAATTATTAATACTTAACAGGTTTGTAGAAGGATCAAAATGAAAGAATATATGCCATGGCCTGCCTAGCTGCACTTGTTTTGGATTCTCCCTACCTGTCCAACTTTATCTCACACCATCTTTTTCCTTTACTCACTACCCTCCTGGCACACTAATTGCCTTTCTCTTCTTCAAATACACGAAGCTGTTTCCTACCCCAGGGCCTTTGCAAGTGTTCTTCTCTCTATATGTCGTATTTATTCCTCCAGCTCTTTGCTCTTTATCTTTGAGGCTTTCGCTCAATGTCGTCTTCTCAGTGAGGTCTTTCCTTGCTTTCTCTCTAAAGTTGCCTCTGTTGAATATTTGGTAGCTCATAACCTTGCTTATATCTCTCATATCACTTTATAATCTGTAATCATTGTTGTTCATGTATTTATTGTGTTATGTTCTGTACCCTCCCACTGGATTTTGCAATATTTTTATGAAGGCATAATTGACATAAAACATTCTATTAGTTTCAGGTGTACAACATAATGAATTGCTATTTGTATATATTGCCAAATGATCATAATAAATCTAGCTAATATCTGTCACCATACAACATTGAAAATTGTTTTTCTCATGATGAGAACTTTTAAGATCTACTCTCTTAACAACTTTCAAATATGCAACACAGTGTTACAATAGTCATCATGCCATACATTACCTCCCCATGACTTATTTATTTAATAACTGGAAGTTTGTATCATTTGACCCCATTCACCCATTTCTCCCATTCCCGACTTCCTGCCTATGGAAACTACCAGTCTGTTCTCTGTATCTATGAGCTCATGTTTTTCTTTTTGGATTCCACATATAAGTGCGATCATACAGTGTTTGTCTTTCTCTGACCTATTTCACTTATGGCTCATCCATGTTGTAACAAATGGCAAGATTTCATTCTTTTTAATGGCAGAATGCTATTCCATCGTCTGTGTGTGTGTGTGTGTGTGTGTGTGTGTGTTTGTGACATTTTCTTTATCCATTTATCCATTGGTGGACACTTAGGTTGTTTCCCTATCTTGACTGCAATGCTGTGGTGAAATGGGGATAAATATATCTTTTCAAGTTATTTTTTTGTTCTCTTTATTTAAATACTTAGAAGTGAAATAGCTGGATCACGCTGTAGTTCAATTTTTAAATTTTGAGGAGCCTCCATAATGTTTTTCATAGTGACTGCACCAGTTTACATTCCCACCAACAGTGCACAAAGATCCCCTTTTCTCCATATCCTCACCAACATTTGTTATCTCTTGTCTTTTGATAATAGCCACTCTAACAAGTGTGAGATGATGTTTCATTGTGGTTTTGATTTGCATTTTCCTGAAGATTTGGATTTTAAGAACTTTGAGATCAAAAACCTTGTCTGTCTTGTTTACTGCAATGCCCAAGGTAGCTAATACAGTGCCTGACACACATTAGACACTCACTAATTATTTGTAGAATGAATGACATGAGTCCACTGTATATGAAAGCCTATGGGAAGGTTAGATTGAACATTTTGAAGTAATGAAAAATATAAAGAAAATTAAAGTTTATGCTCTTTCTGAGAAAAAAATTGCTTAGGCATATTTATATGAAAGCATAAAGAGGAGGTAGGAGAAAGTTCTCTCTATAGGAGAGGTTCTAAAGGCCAGGGTTTTTTTCAGAAAGAAAACCAACCCAGAAGCTCTGGCTAGGGTGGACAATGGCCCAGCATTTCTGACCTCCAAAGGTCGCTCCTGTCAAAGCATGAATTTTCATTTGGCAGAGCATTTTCAGACCAGAGGAACCACGCCAAACTAAGGCCTGGGGAAACAAAGAATCATTTTAATGATATCATTTTGTAAAGTAATCTTGAATTATTTTACAAGTTAATACCAGCATCTCTTGGTATTTCGAGCTAACCTACATTTAAGCCATCATTTTTCATCTTGAAATTGATCGGAGACCCAGATGGCATCCTGGCTGAACTAGAATGTACTCCTGGGAAGAAGAAGCATTACCTGGCATGGCCACGGCTGACACAGGCCCAGGTATGCTGGCCTCAGGACTCATTTCTTGAGGAGACGAGGTACATTTGGCTCCACACTTGGGCCTGACTCCATGGACATGTCCAGAACCTCACGGTTGCTAATAATATCCTGGCTCACTGCACACAGAACATTTTTTCTCTTTTCATTTTCTGCTCCTGGTAAGCAGAACTTTTGCTTTTAACTTTGGAAGGAGTGTGTCACTTATAGGGCTGGTACAGTAGACTGAAGGACCATACACCTTGGATTTACACATGGCTCTCTGGCTTTACCACTTGCAAATTCTAGGATCTTTGGAAAAATCACTTAACCTGACTGAGTTTTCCTCCTCTATAAATGTGGAAGGTATCACTAAATGGAGTATTTCTGAGGATTCCATGAGATAGTGTATGTGAATGTATTTGACACATAAAATTTTCCCTCCCTTCTCCTCTTCTTTCCCTTGAAGTTGATGTATAATGTCTCTGTCTGGTTACCAGTAGAACCAGTATTGGTGATCAGAAACTTTGGCTCTCAAGCCACATAGCCTTGCGTTCACATTCCAGGATTTCCCGTCCTAGCTGCACAGACTTGAGCAAGCCATTTAAGTCTTTATACCTGAAGTGCTTTATCTGTCAAATAATCACCTTAATAATCCTCCTTCACAGGAGTATTGTAAAGATTATATGTACTTGACTCATGGCAATTGCTCAGCAAATATCAACCAGCTTGGTTAGCAGCCTCTGTCTTCACTGACTACCCTAAGATGTGGTGAGAGGTTTGAATGAGAGTAAACCACAAATTAGGACCAAGTGACTTTGATTATCTGACCTAGTGCAATTTCTTTAGGCATTGCCTTTGAGTTTAGTACAACCCCTCTCTAGGGTACTGGTCACTTCTTGTAGTGATTCAAAAGAAATCAGCCAGCAAACAGAGGAATACCGTATGTATGTGAGATATAGTAGACGGAATTTTGGCCCCAAGACCTTTTCTCCCTTTAGTGTTACACCCATGAATATATTATGTTACATGGCAAAAGGGACTTCATAAATGTAATTAAGGTTACTAACCAGTAAGATAGGTAGAATACATGATCCCTTTAAAGCATAAGGGGAAATCTGAGATATTCAAAATATGAGAAGGATTCTATGTGTTATTGTTGGATTAAAGATAAAAGGAACCATGTGTCAAGGAAATGGAAACCTTAGTCCTACAACGACGTGGAACTGAATTCTGCCAGTAACCAGCGAGCTTGGAAGAGGCTCCTGGGCCTCCGGAGGCTGAGAACTACAGCCCTGGCCGACACCTTGATTTTAGCCCCATGAGCCCCTAAGCACAGACTCCAGTCACGCCGTGCTTTGCTTCTGACCTACCAAAACTGTGAGATAATAAAAGGTGTTGTCTTAGGCCATTAAATTTGTGGTAATTTGTTGCAGAATCCATTAAAACAATAATGCGCCAGGCTTGCAACTTTCCCTGAAGCATGAAGTATAACAATAAAAACTATTCAGGAGAGGGAAGAAGCACTTCTTGTTGAAAAGAGCACTTTGAGTCAGATGGAGACGGTATACCACTTCCACCAAGAATCTCAGATATCCAGATTTTGAGACCTTCACGCTGATATTTGCTACTGTCTCCTCTAGACTCTGTCAGTTTTATGTAGTTTTATTGTAGTACTTTTCATTGTTTTATAGTTAACTATGTGACCATTTTTACAACGTATTAGTGTCTTAAGAGAGAGAATATGTGATTTATTTTTGCATCTCCCAAACCTAGCAGAGCCTGACTTACCTGGAGGCATTGAAGTGGGGTTTGTTAAATGAAACAATGAATTAACCTATATTTATATAGATGTTAACTTCCAAGTACTACTAACATCAGTTTTCTTGAGTGATTTCTAAGAAGCTCAGTTCTTTTGCTTTGATGCCTGTGTCAATTTATCTGTTTGGTCCAAAAACAAATTTAAGTCTGGAGATGTGTTTAAGGACATAGGAAAAAAAATCTCAGCCCTCAGGAGAAAGGGTGCATGATCTGGAGTAATGGAGTAGGAGGAGATGCTAAGAGAGAGTCTCTTTTGCCTTTAACAGAGTATCTAAACCACATCCTAAAGCCTTACCTTCTTTATGATTTCCAGGGATACAGTCACCATAACATCTCTTTGTAGCCCATCTCTAATGATTCAGAAATTTATTCTTTCACTTGCTGTCTTCCTTCCCTTAGAACTTTTCCCCCATACAAGTGTGAGATGGACTTAGCAGGTATATTTGCATTATATGATCCTACCACCTCACCTTCCATCCTACTTCACTGCCCAGCCATGGCTGATTGGAACTCGGTTAAAACCATGATCCAAGATGAACCAAGCAGATTCTCCATCCTAATCCTTCTCATGGTAATTCATATTTGGACCTGAGAAGGAGCTTGCTAGTTTGTACTGTAACCACACAATGTAGACTCAGAAGTTGTTGGATACCCACTTCCCCTTGGAGGACAAGAGAAGTGAAGAAATCCAACTTGTAGATAAAAGGAAATAATCAGCCATAGAGAGAAGCTCAGGCATGATGTGAAGAAGGAAAAATCCTTGGTTCCAGAAGCCTTCCTATAATTGATGAAACCTAGATATAAACCGCTTTCAAGATCTGTAAAGCATCTGTTTATTGTTAAAATACAGCCCTCTTCCCCACTTTTGTTTTCTTATACTAACCAGATTTGGTTTCTGTTATTTCTTAATGAGGAATTCTAATAAATACACTACCAGAAATTTATCCTCTCTTTAAGCACACTTTTCCTTCCTGGGAAAGGAAAGGAGAAGGGGTCATGAAGTCTTATGGTATTGCTGTTTTATTTAATAAATATTTACTTTAACCATATTCCTCATTTGGGACTCTGAGCCTGGAAATTGTGGGATTCCTTTCGCAAGCACAGAACAATGAAGATATGGATTGATATCATTATAAATGAAAAATAAATGAGAAATCGAAAAAAAAGCAAGTTTAACTTAAGCTAACTGCTTAAAGAAAAAACACACAACCAACTTAAAGAAGGAACCCATTGTCAGGAGGACAGTGAGTTCATGGTAGGCAATAATTGTTCTCCTGTACTTCACACTGGTCAGATGTCATCTGGTATTCTGTGTCCAGTTCTGGGATTTTTGGAGAAAAATTTTAGGAAGGGCAAAAGCAAACTGGACTCTGGAAGGCATAAAGATGGAGAGAAGGCCTTAGATCCATATGGCAGAAAGGCTGGGAGATGTTCATCTAAAACCAGACCAAACTAGAGTGAGTCATTATATCCATCTTTAAACAAAGAACTGTCCGATGTGATTTAAAAAAAAAAAAACAGATTTATTGGTTCTAATTTCTCCTAAGGGTAGATACAGAAACAATGAGCAGAAACTATACAGAAGTAGATTGCAGAGAAAGAAAAAAATAAAAATTCAATTTCTGAAACCTAGAACTATGCATCAATTAGAATGAGCTTATTCATGTGGTAGTGAGCCCCCTACATAGGAAGAAAGTAGACCCTGTGTAGTGAGGCTTCCTGTGAGCAATATTTTGGTACTGGGTTTTCAAAGAACATTGAAGTTATTGAGTCAAAAGAACAAAAAGAAAAAGAATGAAGAAAAATGAAGACAGCGTAAGGGATTCATGGGACACCATTAAATGAAACAATATATACATCCAAAAGGAGAAGAGACAAATGGACAGAGAGGTTATCTGAGCAAACAATGATTGGAAACTTCCCAATCTGAGAAGGGAATTGGACATCCAAATTCAAGAAGCCCAAAGAACTCCAGCTGGGAAGAATTCAAAAAGGCCAATACTGCGATATATTAAAATCAAACTGTCAAAATTCAAAGACAGATAATCTTGAAAGCAGAATGAGAAAGTGATTTGTCACATACAAGAGTGCTCCCATTAGATTATCAATGGATGTATCAGCAGAGACATTACAGGTCTGAAGGGAATATGATGATATATTCAAGGTTGCTGAAGGAAAAAAAAAAAGCTGCCAGTCAAGAAGAATATTCTATCTGGCAAAACTGTCCTTCAAAAATGAAGGAGATATAAAGATTTAACAATATAAACAACACCTGAAGTTGTTCATCACCATTAGACCTGCCTTACTAGAAGTGCTAAATGTAGTCTCAAGTTAAAACCAAAGGACACTAAATGTAACATGAAAGTATAAGAAAATAGAAAGCTCTCTGATAAAGGTAAATATAAATTCTACCAAATATTTAAAGAAAAAAATTAACACCAATCCTTCTCAATGTTTCCAAAAATTTTTAAAGAACACTTCCAAATTTATTTTATGAGTTAAGCATTACTCTGACATCAAGACCAAAATAATATAAGAAAACTACAAGCCTTTATTTCTGATGAGTATTAATGCAAAAATCCTCAAATTCAACAGAACATTAAAATGATTATATGCTATGACCAAGTGGAATTTATTACTGAAATGCAAAGATGGCTCAACATGTGAAAATCAATGTATATACCACTTAAACGGAATTAAGGACAGATATTAAATAGTCATCTCAATTGACGTAGAAAAAGCATTTGACAAAACCCAACACCCTTTCATGATGGAAACACTCAACAAACCAGGAATCGAAGAAAACTACCTCAACACAATAGAGGCCATATATGAAAAATTCACACCTAACATCATACTTAATTGTGAAAAACTGAAAACTTTTCTTTCAAGATCTAGAACAAGGCAAGGATGCCCACTCTGTGGTAACACTTCTATTCAGTATAGTGCTGAAAGTCCTAGCTGTAGCAATTAGGCAAGAAAAAGTTATAAAATGTATCTAAGTTGAAAAGAAAGAAGTAAAATTATCTCTGTCCACAGATTACATGATTTTATATGTAGAAAACCCAGGAGATTTAACACACAAAAAAACTGGTAGAACTAATAAATGAATTCAGCAAAGTTGCAAGACACAAAATCAAGACACAAAAATTAGTTGCATTGTATAAGCTAACAATAAACAATCCAAAAATTAAATTAATGAAAAAGTCTAATTTACAATAGCATAAAAAATGATAAAATACTTAGGAATAAACTTAACTACGGAACTCATAGACCTGGGAAAAACCCGTTTCTGGGAGGCCGCTGGGGCCTCCCTACCTGTACCATTGTCATTGGCTCACATAGTCCTTTTGCTATTTTCCAGGAACTTGTGCTCAGTGACCATGACAGAGCTGCTGCATCAGTGTCTCATGCTAGCAGCCTGGCCCTGACCACCTGGGTGTAGCTGACCTTGGGGTGCCAGGGCTTGATGACCAGCCAAGGATCTGCTAGTTCTCGTGGAGCCCACCTTAGCCACCATGAAGGCTGCAGTTTGCACTGGGTGCACCTGTCTTGTCTACTGCAAGAAAGATGACAGTTGCTCCAATGTCTTCTGTACTACCCACCTATTGTAGCACCATGGCCGTGGCCTGGCACAGGCCTTCCAGAAAGTGAAGAACACCTGCTCCATAATGGAGCCCAATTCGGGTTCCTCATCTCAGCTCCAAAGGTATGAGGAGCCCCTGCAGTCCCAGTCCTACTTGCCCGGGGAGCCTTTGGGACTGTTTTTCCAAATGAGAAGAGATGAGCTCCAGAGTGACCCCTAATCCATCAGCCTTAGGGAGGGCCAAACCCTCAAAGCAGGGGCACTTGGTTTTTCCTGCAGCCTTCATTTGGGAAGAGGTATTTCAGGCACTGACATGAAGGTCCTTCCTCACTGTCACAAGGAGTTTTCATTTTCTGCCTCATCCTGAAATGCAGCTCAGGAGATCTCTGTCTCTTCTTGATGGTAATGCATGGGCATGTTCTCTGAGAATGGGACAGAGGCCCATCTCTCCTCCAGTCAGCTTCAGTTTAATAAATAAGGTTTGGTTAGGAAAATCAAACCCGTTGGAGTAATGTTAGGCAGGAAGACATTTAATACAGAGAGACTGAGGCTAGGGAGCTAAGGTTAGAAGGTCAAGAAATAAGGGAATCACAGAGATCAACCCCACTGATTCTGGCTGCCTACAACTAATGTGGGCGACTCTGGGAGGACACCTGGAGCTGCTGGCAAAGCCTTGTGCCTGCCACCTGCTCAAGCCATAGTGTTTTTTCCTAAACCTCAACACTCCTTAAATAAGATAGTGGTGAAAGAGACAAGGAAAACTTGAGTAATATATATGAATTATTGATAATATAGTCCCTGTTTAATAAATACATATATATATGTATACATACATACATACACACACACACAACAAGATAACTAATACAAAAGAAAAAGGCATGCACTGAAAACTGTGAAAAGGTGATGAAAAATTAAAGATAAATAATTGGGAAGACATCAGTGTTAATTGTTTGGAAGACAATATTGCTAAAATGTCCAGGCTACCCAAATGATCCACAGATTTGGTGCAATCCATTTCAAGTTTCTAATGGCACTTTTTGCAGAAATAGAAAAAACAGTATCCCAAAATTCATATGGAAGCTCAAAGGACCCCAAACAGCCAAAACAATTTTGAGAAAGAAAAATGAAGTTGGAGGTGTCATACTTCCTAATTTCAAGACATAAAATAAAGTCATTAGTAATCAAAACAGTGTAACACTGGCATAAAATCAGACATATAGACCAATGGGACAGAATCAAGAGCCCAGAAATAAATTCTAATGTGTATGGTCAAATTATCTTCAACAAGAGTGCCAAAGATACACAATAGGAAAAGGATAGTCTCTCAACAAATTGTGTTGGGAAAACTGAATGTCCACCTCCAGAATAAAAAGTAACTCAAAACAGATTAAACATCTTGCTATAGATTGAATTCTGTGCCCCTCGCCCAAATTCATCTGTTAAACCCCCATCCCCAATGTGATGGTATTCAGAGGTGGGTCTTTTAGGAGATCATTACGTCATGAGGATGGAACCTTCATGCATAAGATTAATGCCTTTATAAAAAATACCCTAGAGAGCTTCCTTACCTGTTCCACCCTATATGCACACAGTGAGAAGACAGCTGTTCATGAGCCAGGTAGTTGGCTGACTTTGACCAGACACCAGATCTGCTGGCACCTTGATCTTAGATTTCCCAACCTCCAGAATGGTGAGAAGTAAATTTCTGTTGTTTATAAAAGCCACCCGCCTGTGGTACTCTGTTGCAGTTGTTTGAGTAGATTAAGGCAGAAATTGGTACTAAGAAGTACAGTGCTTCCGTGAAAAAATCCTCAATATCACTAATTATCAGAGAAATGCAAATCAAAACTACAATGAAGTATCACCTCACATCAGTCAGAATGGCCATCATTCAAAAATCCACAAATGACAAATGCTGGAGAGGCTGTGGGAAAAGGGAACCCTCCTGCACTGCTGGTGGGAATGTAGTTTGGTGCAGCCACTATGGAAAATAGTATGGAGATTCCTCAAAAGACTAGGAATAGACTTACCATATGCCTGCTCCTGGGCATATATCCAGAAGAATCCCTACTCCAAAATGACACCTGCACCCCAATGTTCATAGCAGCACTATTTACAATAGCCAAGACATGGAAACAGCCTAAATGTCAATCAACAGATGACTGGATAAAGAAGAGGTGGTATATTTATACAATGGAATACTACTCAGCCATAAAAACTGACAACATAACGCCATTTGCAGCAACATGGATGGCCCTGGAGAATGTCATTCTAAGTGAAGTAAGCCAGAAAGAGAAAGAAAAATACCATATGAGATCACTCATATGTGGAATTTAAAATTAAAAACAAACAAACAAACAAACAAAACATAAATACGAAACAGAAATAGACTCTTAGACATAGAATACAAACTTGTGGTTCCCAAGGGGGCAGCGGGTGGGAAGGGATAGACTGGGATTTCAAAATGTAGAATAGATAAACAAGATTATACTGTACAGCACAGGGAAATATATACAAGATCTTATGGTAGCTCACAGAGAAAAAAATGTAACAATGAATATATATATGTTCATGTGTAACTGAAAAATTATGCTGTACACTGGAATTTGGCACAACATTGTAAAATTACTATAAATCAATAAAAATGTTAAAAAAAGAAGAAGTGCAGTGCTTCTTTAACAAATACCTAAAAATGGGGAAGTGGCTTTAGAGCTGGTTAATGGGTAAAGGCTGGAAGATTTTCAAAGTGCATGCTAGAAAAAGCCAACATTATCATGAACAGACCATTAAGGGTGATTCATGTGGGCGCCCAAAAAGAAAAAAAGAACCATAGAAAAATACTCAATCTTTTTAGACTACCTAAATAATCTTGAACTGAATGTTAGTAGAAATATGGATAGTAAAAGCCATTCTGATGAGGTCTCAGACGGAAATGAGCAACATGTTATTGGAAACTGGAGGAAAGGTCATCCTTATTATAAAGTGACAAGGAACTTGGCTGAATTGTGTCATGTTAGTGTTTTGTGGAAGGTGGAACTTTCAAGTAATGAAATTGGATATAAATATCCAATTCAGCTAAAGCTAAAACTATTTCTAAGCAAAGTACATCTAACTGCTTACAGTAAAATTTGAGAAGAGAGAACTGACTTAAAGATGGAATTGTCAAACAAACAGTAAGTAGAACTTAAATTCTCAGCCTCTCCATATTGTAAAAAATGAAACACTAAGGGTGTGACCAAGAGACAGTTTAATGAAATAGGTAGAGATCAGCCATCTCAACAGAAGCCAGGAGCTATTCTCTAAGACCCTGGAGGAATGACCCTGAAGGGAATTCAGAGATCATCAGATCTACCACTCCCATCGCAAGCCCAGAAGGCAGGGCAGTTTCAAAGGGGAGAGTCTTGGCATTTGCAGAGCCTCAGCCCTTGTCATCAGTACTGCTTCACATGAAGGGCTCTCCAGCACCATGCTCTTCAGCCACCCCAGGTGCTGCTGTGCTCGACCCCAGTGCAGCACGGTACAGGCAGCAAATTTTGGCAGCATCTGTATGGTGCCATCTCTGCAGCCCTCAGAGTACATGGGTCCAGGGACATGGCAGCCTCTGCTTAGGTTTCAAAGGATGGAGCTGCCCAGAACCATGGGCTTTCAGTTCTGACCTAAAAGAACCACTGCAGTGGGCGTTAGCAGAGACCTGCTGTGGGACTATCTTGCCAAGCCTTGGGGGTAACATTGCTACCCCCATGAGTCTCGAAGGTAGAGCAATGAGCCAAAGGGTACTGTTCTTGAGACATAGGATCTAATGGAATTTTCCCTGTTAGGTTTTGGAATTATCTGAGACCTGTCACTTCTTTCTTTCATATTTCTCCCCTTTAAAATGTGAATATATATTCTCTGCCTTTACCACAACTGTATTTTGGAAACACATAACGTGTTTGGTTTCACAGATTCACAGTTGGAAAGGAATTTGCCTCAGGATGAATCGTACCTTGAGTCTCACCCATATCTGATTTACATGAAATTTAGATTAGACTTTGGACTTTAGATTTTTGAGTTGATGCTGGAATAAGTTAAGACTTTGGGGCCTTCTGGGATGTAATGAATGTATTTTCCCTGTGAGAAGTACATGAATTTGGGGGGCCAGTGGTAAAAACTGAATGTTTATGTTTCTGCAAAATTCTTACGTTGAAAACAAACCCCCAAAGTGATGATATTTAGAGGTGGGACCTTTGGGAGATGATTAGGTCATGAAGATAGGAACCCTCATGCATGAGATTAATGCTCTTATAAAAGAAACTCCTTAGCGCCCCCTCGCTCCTTCTGCCATGTGAGGACAGCGGTCTATGAACCAGGAAGTTGACTCTTACTGAACACCAAATTTGCCAGTGCTTTGACCTTGAACTTTTCATTCTCCAGAACTATAAGAAATACATTTCTGTTATTTATCAGTCACCCAGTCTAAGGTATTTTGTAATAGCAGCCTGAATGGACAAAGACAAATCTGAATGTAAGACCTGAAACTATAAAACTCCTAGAAGAAAACATAGGAAAAAAGCTTCATGATATTGAATTTGGTAATAATTTATTGAATATGACACAAAAGCACAGACAACAAAAGTGGAAACAGACCAGTGAGATCACATCAAACTTAAAAATGTCTATGCCACAAGGGAAACATTTAACAGAATAAAAAGACAACCTACAGAATGGGAGAAAATATTTGCAAACCATATATCTGATAAGAGGTTAATGTGCAGAATATATAAAGAACTCCTGCAACTCAACTACAAAAAAATAAACAACCTGATTAAATGGATGTTTCTCCAAAGGAAATATACAAATGGCCAGCAAGCATGTTCAGCATCATAATCACTAGGGAAATGCAAATCAAAACTATAATGAGCTATCACCTCATACCAATTAGGATGGCCACTATCAAAAAAACAAAACAGAAAACAAAAAATAAAAATTGTTGGTGAGGATGTAGAGAAATTGGAACTTTTATGCACTTTTAATGGGAAGGTAAGATGGTGCAGTGCTATGGAAAACAGTATGGAAGTTCCTCAGAAAATTAAAAATAGAATTATCATATGATCCAGCAAAATCACTTCTGATTCTGTATCTAAAAGAATTGAAAACAGAATCTTGAAAAGATATTTTCACACCCGTATTTACTGAAGCATTATTTTTTAAGTTCCAAGAGTTGAAAGCAACCCTAATGTCCATTGACAGATAAAATAGTATATACATATATACATACAATGGAATATTATTCAGCCTTAAAGAAGAAGGAAATTCTGTCATATACTTCGCTTTTAGCTCCCCACACATCCTGAGCTTCTGCTGTTGTTTTTATCCTTGAAACCAACCCTTTTCTTTTTCACTCAGCAGCTTATGTGACCTTAACCTATTTAATCTTGTCCAACTCTATTAGTTATCTATTGCTGCATAACAAATTACCCCAACACTTAGTATCTTAAAGCAATGATAATCATTTATTATTGTTGGGGATGTCTATGGATCAGGAATTTGGAAATGGCTTTGGTGGGTAGTTCTGCCTTGGGAGTTTTTCCAGGGTTGCAGCCAGATGTCAGCTGGAGCCATTTGAAAGCTTAACTGCACCGGGAGATTTATTTCCCAGGTGGCACAATCACATGGCTGGCAAGTTGGGGCTGGCGATTGGCAGGTGCCCTTTCTATGTGGGCCTCTCGTCAGGGTTGTTTGAAAGACTTCACTGCACAGGGGCCGGTTTTCCTCAGAAGCCATATATTATATATATGCATAATATATATGATATATATGACATATATTTAACACAGAATGTGTGCATTGTATATGTATACATATACATGTATATATTTGTGTATCATATATATGCATATATGTATGTACATACAATGCACGTAGGTCATTTTTAAATGTATACGTTACCTCTTTATGTGTCTGACGTCCATCATGCCTTATTATCCGTGTCTGTCGTCTTTTTCTCAAAGATTAATCAGGGAAGGGGGAAAGGAAGAAGACAGGGAGGGAAAGGAAAGAAGGAGCAATCTTGAGTAATTAGATTTGGTTGTCACAGGTTTCATGACACACGAGCATTCCAATTCTGTTAATTAACAGATGGTTAACAAAAATATCCTTGTAGGGGCAGTTGGAAAGGAGCAGGCAGAGTTAGAAAAACTTCCATCCACAACAACACAAATGTTGAGGAATGTGTGTGACCTTTGGCGTCATTCGGTTGGCACAGCTCTGACAATCTTGTCATATTTGGGTTTAATTTTCTTTTCTGTTCTCTTTTTGATATTTCACTGACATACTCTGGCTCACAAGCAGCGGGGGATAGAAGTTGTAAAAAGGGGTGTGGTCTTGGAGATGGCAGAGGACAAAAGTGCTCAACACTAAAGCATTCCTAGAATGTTTCATGTAGTTTTTCAGTTATCTTCCCATGCTGGGAGGTCCACATGCACTGGAGATATTAGATTTTTTTCTTATAACAAGATTCTCCACCTAAAGAGAGCTTTGCACATTAAATATATTAATGATGCTTCATCTTTTTAATGACACTGTTGCTGTTCCATGGCTCCTATAGCTTTTCCAACAAAATTCTTACCTTGATTTCCTAAAATCATTAGTTTGTGCTGGTCTTTCCCCAGGACTATGAAAGAGTCATGTATTACTTATCTTTGTGTACATATCACAGAGCCTGATACACAGTAGATATGCATCAAGTATGAGCAGATGGATTAAATCATTTATGGAAAATAATCGTGTTTAAGATTTCACCTTGACAGAGTCCTCCCCATCAAGCACACCACTTATCGAAATCTGTAGAAGCAGTGATTTGATCCTTATTGATCAGGCATAGTTACAATAAAACAGTATCATGAAATCCGTTGAGGAGAGTTTCTTCCACATGCCTATCGTATATGCTGCATTTTCTGACATTGTCGGGCAATTATCCTTTACCCACAATTCCTGTCGGTTTCAAAAGAGACCTGATTCTGCCTTCAGGATTCAGGCACCCAAGATTTCTTGTCTTTGGAATTTAGTGTTAAGTGAGACACAAGCCTGACTCTGGTCTTCAAGGGAATGCCAGTCAGGAAAGTTTCACTAAGCATTTCTGTGGTGTCAAATACTGTGTTAAGGCATGGCGACAGCAAGGTAGTTAATACTGCTGTGTGCCTTCTAGGAAAAAGCAGCTGAGTTCCCCTCTAAGCCCTGGAGACTGAGCAGAGGTTACTGTAGTGGTCACTGTGGTACCTTGGCCTGATGCCCCATCCCACCTGTTTCAGGACTGAAGCACCAGTTCCCCTGCCTGCTATGTGTTGGTGACTAACAGCTTAGAGTTGAGGCCTCCTAGGAGACTGGACTCATCTTAAAGGGAGCCACCACACCCAAGATTATGGCCCTGGTCAGTAAGGAGATATAAAAGTCTGCCCCTGGCCCTGATTTGGGACAACTCTGCAGGGTTGTACCTGCTGTAAATCGCCCAGTAGGATCAACTGGGCCTTTGCCGTGACTGCTTTGCAGTTTGACGTCCCCCCGCCCCATTCTGCTTCCTTCACTCCCGTATATGTGTTGTCCTTGCAAGTACTCCCCCAAAAATCTGCTTGTCTGCTTCCTGGTAAACATGACCTATGAAAGTCACTATACTTAGAGTATCGTTGTGGGATAACCCCATGAAAATGTGTATCAATATAAATATATATATATAAACATGAAGTGAAGTGTGTATATATATATATATATGTATATATAAGCATATATGTATGTACACATATATATGGGAGCAGTTAAGAGTCTTGACTTACTTTTGTGCTGTGAATCATGTTTTGTCATATATATATATATTTCACAGGAGGAAACTAGTTTCAGCCATAAATTTTTGGTAACACTAATAAAGCATTCTTTAATTCAACAATAGAAATCTAATTTACTTCTTTTAGTATTTATCATACTTGCCTAAAACTCAGAACTAGAACTCAGTACTGAAGGTATACTCAGTATTAGAACTCAGTACTTATGGTGCAAGTGTGGATCATTTTCAATGTATTAAGACTAAAGGAATTTTATTCTCCTGTAGCAGCTGCTATAAGAAAGGGAAATGAAACTATTCCTCTGGAGAAAATTTCTAGATGATTCACTCATATTGTATTTGCCAAAGGTGTTATTTATTATAAAGCAATGTGTACAAATTTCAAGGTTTTTTTTTTTAAAAAAAAATCAATTATTTTCACAGCACGTATTCTGGAATATTAGTTATTTGTTTAATATCTAATTCAATACTATAGCAGTGACAGATACACCCTAAGTGATTAATAGAAGGCTACTTACTTACTTTGTTATGTACCATGATAAAGAATTTAAGTATTAAGATATAAAATCTTTCTAATCTTTGAAAACATTAAAATGCATCTGCTGATTGATAATGAAATGCCAAAAATAAAATAAAATAAATTTTACATGTAATTTGTAACAGACATTGGGATGTATAAATTCAAAGTAGGTATAAGTCGTTCCCTAGGTCTTTTTCTAAACTTTTCTTTGGTTAACATGATCAGAGAGAATGACAGATTACCATGTTTCTCAGACTATTTGTCAAGATGGCACCTGAAGTCATAAACTAAATATTTATACAGAACAGTATAGACTATAAAATTTGCATGAACTTTTAAGAGAGGACATAAAACTTCAAAGAAATTCCTACAGTGAGCTGGTTTTACCTAATCTTTAGATTATTCTCTTTTTCTCTCCCTCCTCACATTCTTTGCTGCAATTAAGCAGTAAAGTTTGAGAAAAACTGCTATGCAGATTTGATTCTAGATAATAGATTTGGCCTTTTGCTTAGAGATGGCCACCGTTTATTTATGCAACCACCCTTTATTGATAACATGCTATGTGTGGCATTGTATAAAGAAAACTTTCTCTTTTCTCTGCTGCAGTCCTATACCGTATAAGACAGCTTCCATTCAACCTCAGTAATCCAAGCTCCACTTAAAGCCTACACAATTTTAAGCCTTTAAGAAAGCATGACTGCGCTCATAGTCATCAACATGGAGGGAAGCTCTGAAGTCCTGCACTGACCTTCAGCTCAAAGGTGAGCCACGGTGAGAGCTGAGGTTCAGCTCCTCAGATAAACAGCAAGCTGGCTTCCCCGAATTAGGCATCTTTCCAGGTGCTCTCTGGGCAAACAAAGAAGACCTGATGTGGATAAGGTGAGAAACAGTTTAAAAACCAATTTGAATTAGTCAGTGGAGTCTGAGTTGCCCCCACCCCACCCTTCTTTAGGTCCAGAGGTTACATATTTTCCTGACATTTCTGCATTCAGCTCTCTTGCTCACAGGCTTTGTAGAACCCGAGGGGTTTACATTATCCAGATGAGTGTGGAGGAAATCAAAGTTTCATCCACTGTTGTGGGTGGGCTTGGGTAAGGGAATGAAAATGTTTGCTAAATTTAGATGGCTCGTATAATGCTCACTAACCACAACAACGTGTTTTCAGAACACTAACTTTGGAAAGACCAGCATCTTCCCCCTAAACAGCTTCTCTCACATTGAATTGAACAGAATTAGAAACACTTGAGAGCAGTAACTTATATGAAGTCTTTTTAACTGCAAGATTTCCATTGGACCAGGGTGACCAAAAATTAGTGCACATGGACAGCTGTCAAGAGGAAGTCATTATCAATCTCTGTTTTAAAAATAGCCAACAAGTTTTCATTACAGCAAACAGAAGATTTTAATTTGGTGTAATTCCCTCCCCAATAAATGATATGCTCAGTGGTGTGTCTTGTCATTTTAATTCTGACAAAAATCTACTGATTTCAAGTGAATGTGAGACAGCCACATTTGTGGTTTCAGTTTAATGAAATCCCTAATTTAGGGAATCAGTGACTTTCAGAGACATTAGAACGGTTTGCCATGAAGAAGAATCAGCTGATTCTGCCTAATAATATCTCCCTGGGGTGATCTTTTGGCGGGCCTTTCCTTGTAGACTTCCCTCAAGAAATCATACCTTAACCTATTTTTTTATTTAATTATCATTCAGGATTCTTTTTATGATTTTTTTATTTTGTATTATCTCTGCTCTTTTATTGTAATCATTTTGATGACTGCCATCTCATCTATTTAACATCTTTTTCTAATTTGTCTTTGCAATAAGGATTGTAAACAGCCACACTTTGGGGATAAATAGCTGAATGCCTTCTGAGTGTTCTACAGATCTGTACCTGGCCCTTCCTCACTCTCTTCTGGCTTTGATGAAGATCTCAATCCTCATTTTGGCTGCCTGAGAGCAACTGAAAAAGCCCTGCTCCCTTGTAATCCATAAACTCCAGAGTCTAAATTACTCTAGAGGAAAAGACTTCAAAGGCAGCTCAGAAAAATCACTGCTATAAAAACTTTATCTTCTTTTCAGTATGCTTCAAGTTCTCCATGAAAAAAAAAGTTATAATTTTAAACTATAAAGTAGAGCTTCACATTACTGTATTTATGATCCATTTGTTTCCTTGTTAATAAATGTGAAATCAACATGTCTAACTCTCGCCTAAGGAAAGCATCCAGTTATTTGCTTGACACCTTCCAAAGCCTACCTAACCTGCTTTGGGAGATTCCAGAACTTCTACACATTATGCTAGATTCCCAGTCTGTTATGAACAGATTTGTTCCCATTCCTCCGGTCCCTATTTTAGGGCATGATACCATTGTCTAAGCCTGAACCTGGAATAGCATTCATTCTGCCTCTTCTCTGTGCCTTACCAGTGGTAATGAGTCAGTTCAGTTCATGGATTCTCATCCTAAATGTCTCTCCAGTGCATTTCCTTCCATCAGCCTCTTTTTCTGAAGCAGCCTCCTAGCTGGTCCCTTTGCTGTCATTCAGCCTTGGCTGTCTCTCATTCCTTCTCTGATCTGCAGCCAAAGAGATACTAATGAAATATAAATATTACACACCTCTCTCCCTACCCTTTTATAGTCTCCAGTTCTTTTCTGATCTCAGGATAAAGTCTAAATCCTTCAAAATCATCCAAGACCTTTCCAGATCTACCCCTCAATTCCTATCTCTCCGTTGTCAACTTTCACTACCATCCCCACCTTGAAATTTGGTGACAATTGCTTTGAGATCCCCAAATATGACTCTTGCCTCTGGACCTTTGTACCTGCTGCTTCCTTTCCTTAGAACATTTCTTTTGCTTATTGCCTGGCTACCTTCTATTTGTTCTTCAAGAGTCCATTTAAATGTTACCTTCTCCAGGGAGTCCTAGGTTGTCCCACTTCTATGCTCCTGAAGCTTTGGGGTTCAGCCAACAGTACCTGTTTCACCAAACTTTTCCCAACCCATTCTCCCAGTGATGAGATCATATCTTATTCAACTTTTTATGTTCAACACCTGGCATGGAGCCTGATACAGAGCAGGCTCAATGAATGCTGTTGAATGAATGAATGAATAGATGAATAAATGAGTGAATGAATGAACACTGACTCTTGGGATGTGCTTTGCTTCTCCTTTGGAGGCTGCTTTCAGGCACTGTAACCGTCAGATGTAACTCATCCCTGTACCTGCTCTCCTGTGGCAACAATGTGTAGTCTTTGGAGGGTGATGGTGCATCTTGCTGTTTGAAGGTTTCCAAGAATAAGGCTTTAAATTATTTTAAAGAATAAAGCTTTAAAGAGAGTGGGGACAGGAAAGAAACAAATAGCAGCCAGTAAAGCAGGACAGCTTGAAACCCCACGGACAGTCAGTGAAATTCTCTCATTTTCAAGACACAGAAACTGAGGTCTGGAAAGATCCAGAACTGGCTGCCAGGGGTCATAACCATGTTAACCACAAAGGGTCCTGGAGCTCAGGCGTTCTTATTCAACCTGTTTTTCCTAAAGTGTGCAGTGTAGAGATTCTGTGTTATCTAATCCTGTAGCCTCTAGCCTCATGTGACTGTTGAGTACTTTAAGTGTGGCTGATATGAATTGAGATGTGCTATAAGTGTAAAATACATACCAGATATAAAAGACAATATAAAAAAGCAGTGTAAAATATCTCATAAATAAGTTTTGTATTGATTATGTGTTGAAATGATAATATTTTAGATATGTGGGTTTAAATCAAATATTAAAATTAATTTCTCCAATTTATTTTTATTTTTTAATGTAGTTAGTAGAAAATTTTTAATTATGTATGATGTGCATTGTATTTCTACCAAACGGGTTTGTTCACGATGAATTTTAGGTAATGTGCAGACAGGGCATTGAATTAATTGTATAGTATGAGAATAAATAAGAATAAATTGTATAGTATGAAAAGTTTTTCTCTTTTTCATTCGCCTTTAACCCTTCTGATTAGATCAAAGAGAAATATCAGCTTAGTACTGGTTTTTCTCTAATACTATATGATTTCCCTTTTTAACAAAGAGAAAGAAGCCTCAATATTCAGAGTCTTAGAAAGCAATAAAGTCTAGGTAAAATTTAACAACATAGTTTTGTTTTGTCTTGTTTGCTTTTTGAATTGCTCTCTATTTAGATTGGATGATACTAGTTTTCAATTTATTGTGATGAAATAAATTTTTATTTATAAATATATCTATTTACCTAAAAAAATAGTGTATTTAAATCCAAATATTACATAAATACTAGGAGAGATGGCACAGGACTGAAAAATATCACAAAGGTATTATGGGAATGGCCAATGTTTGGGAAACAGCCTTATATGATGTAGAACCTATTCCTGGCAAGCCCAGGACACTGAGTCTTCTGCAGATGATCTATAAAACCTCAACATGTAATCTGCAAAATGTGACTGTTCAGAGTTTAACTCCAACTTCGATAGGGCCATTGCAACATTCTGGTCACAGGAGACTAGATTCAGACACAGTTGGCCAACAAGGAGTATGGCAGTCAAGGTCCTATATCATGAACTGAGATGACCATGCCTTTTGGGCCAAGGGAAAATGCTGGCTGTTTCTAGTAGTTGAATCTAGAAGTAACTTGAGGGCATTCTGGGTGGGAGAACTGAGGGAGAAGAAACATGGGAAAAATTGGAACAATGGAAAATGAGGAGGATATAAGCAAATTCCCGAGTTACATCTTAAAGGTCAAATAGCATAATAAGCTCTAGCATAGGACTATTTGGGCTTGAATCCTGGTTTGGCCACCTGTGATCCAGGCTAAATTACGTTCTATAGTTTAGTTTCCTTGTCTGTGAACATGTTAGTAATAATCACTACCTTGAAAGCTTTCTGTAAGGCACGTACTAAATACTAGCTCAGTATTAGCTGTAGTCATCATTGTTCACACTTTCATCATCATCGCTGTCACACACAGTGATGATATTCAGAGGTGTATGGAGATATATGTGTGATTCTAATCTAGAATAGGCATCAATAAATTGAGACCTGCAGTTGGAGAGCATGCAGAAGACAGCGTATGACCAAAATAATCAGATTAGGTAAAGATGACCAAGGTATCCTACAGCCAGGCTTTCTTAAGAATCCTTTCCCTAAAGGACCAGTCACAGTGAACTATGACGTAGGCACTCTGATGACACTGAACAATCCTGTAGAAATGTTTCTTTTTAAGCTCTCTAAAAGCAAGGTTAATACGTGGACAAATATTGTTATCTCTGCTTTTGCCAGTGATGGCACTTCCTGTAGCTGGTTAATGGCTGTTTTTACAACATACCATTAAGACATTTTTCCTACAGTTTTTTTTTTTCCATGCAGTGGTTGGGGCTTGAAGAAGCAAAGAAGAAGAGAAGATGCCTCTAAATAGCTTTTTTTTTTGTCTTTTTGCAATCATGCTGATTTCTATAGCCTGAGGTCTCTACTCCCACACATTCTGATGATGGGTAAATTACTGTAGTAATAACTTAGACCAGCATTAATCTGTGCCTTGTTTTTTTGTTTTTTTTTTAACCTCATGTACCTCTTCAAAAACCTTAGGACACCTATAAACAATAATTTTTAACTATTTTGAAGGGTTTAAAATGCCATTTGAAAATCTACTGAAAGTTGCGGGGTGTGTTCCCAGAAAGATAAACATTCCCACATATAAAGAGAAAATGTTACACACAATTTCATAGGGTTCAAGGATCCCTTGAAGTTTACTAACCCCAGGTTAAACATCTCTACTGTAAGCACAAGTAGCCCATTGGCCAACCTGGAACTACAGAGGTAATGCAGAAAATGTAGGTTAGCAAGGTCGCTGATCTCTGGGGCACAAATATCTTTGAAGGCAAAAGGCAGAACAGAAATGCTTATATTTTTGAATTTTTGATAGGAAGTTGAATAACTGTCTTTCTCTTGGTTTATGTCATTATAGGATAGCTTCTTTATTAAAACTGCTGTGGACTTAGAGAATAAGATTACCATCACAGCCTAAGATATGTAAGACAGATCCCAGAGAGAGAAGCTGGTTAGATCTTCAAGTCCGTGAATGACACCAGGTGAGAATGATTGAAAGTGTCTGAACATCTAGTTCAAATCATTCATTGAGCAGACCTTTTATTTTACATCTGTGCCAAACAAAGTTAATTTCTAAGGTCACAAAGCTAGCTGGTGGCAGAGCCAACCACTCTGTCCTAACCCCTAGGCCGGGATTTTGTGACTATGTTACTCCACAAAAATTTGTCATAGGGAAATAAAATTCACAGTCCGCCAAATCTTACCTTTGTTTAGAGCTATGCACTGACAAAAGAAAGGTATAGGTCATTTGACATTTTGAAAGAGATAAATAAGGAATATAAATTGAAAGCAAGATTTCAAGACGTGGCAATGTTGCTGTAAAACCATTTAACCTAATAGAACTTAATCTAATATGGTTTTTCCACCGACCTTGACTATAATGTACTTCTCAATTCTGTTGGAGTACTTTTGTCCAATTTGGTGTTCCGCGGAACGCTTTTCTCCCAAGATACTTAATGAACAAAAGATTTTGGGAAATGTTCTATGTTTTAGTCTCTGACGTGTTAAAAAGCACATAAGAACCTTCAAGGCTCTGGGAAGTCCTGCAGTAAAACATAATAGTAAAAATCTTGTTTGGCTTTGTCTGTATTTCCCAAAGTCAGTGTATCTCACAATACTCCTTTTTTGTTTGTTTGTTTTTTGGGAAGGAGGTAACTAGGTCTATTTATTTACTTATTATTAGTTTTTTTTTTTAATGGAGATACCCAGGATTGAACCCAGGACCTTGTACATGCTAAGCACACACTCTACCCCGAGCCATACCCTCCCCCACCCACACTTCTTTAATACAACACTTGTTAAAATCCCGCACAGAGGATGTTCTACGGCACATACTGTAAAGAATCCTGCTGTAGCTTTACTAGTCTTCAGTCTAAGCTCCCGTTTTCCAATGATTGTTGGAAGTGCAGAGCAACTGTTTTATGAAAGCCTGCTGCCTTGGCATACCATCCTTTCCAATTGAGTTATATAAACAATGCTAACTAAAACCACCTCTGTTTCTGTTTCAAGCTTTTCTCTTTCCATTACACTGGCTTTATGTCCTGCCTTCTTAACTCTCTTCACATCCATCAACCTACTATTTCCATTTCAGAAATATATTGTATGGAAATAATCACATTTAATTTATTTGATAATGAAAAGTTGGAAACAACATAATCTCGTATATTAGCGAGATGGATAAGTAAATTATCCATATAATGTTAGACGACTATCAAAGATCACATTTTTCTTTTTTTTAATTGAAGTATAATTGATTTATGTATTGTTAGTTTCAGGTGTACAGCATAGTGATTCAGTTATTTTTTCTGATTATATTCCGTTATACATTATTACAAGGTATTGACTATAATTCCCTGTGCTATACAGTAAATCCTTATTACTTATCTATTTCATCTGTTTGTATCTGTTAATCCTGTGCTCCTAATTTGTTCCTTCCCCCTTCCTCTTCCCTTTGGTTTGTTTCCTATGTCTGTGAGTCTGCTTCTGTTTTGTATATAGATACATTTGTATTATTTTTTTTAGATTCTACATATAAGTGATATATGTATTTGTCTCTCTCTGGCTGACTTACTTCAGTAAGTATAAATTCTCTAGGTCCATCCCTGCTGCTGTAAATGGCAATATTTCATTTCTTTTTTTAATGGCTGAGTGATATTTTATTGTGTATGTGTGTGTGTATATATGTGTGTGTGTGTGTGTGTGGCACACACACACACACACACATATATACATCTTCTTAAGCCAGTCATCTATTGATTGGAACCTGGGTTGTTTTCATGTCTTGGCTATTGTAAATAATGCTGCTATGAACATCGGGGTGCACATATCTTCTCAGACTAGAATTTTTGTTTTTTCTGGATGTATAACCAGGAGTGGGATTGCTGGATCATATGATAAGGCTATTTTTAGGTTTTTAAGGAATCTCCATACCGTTTTCCATAGCGGCTGCACCGATTTATAGTTCCACCAACAGTGTATGAAGGTTTCCCTTTCTCCCTACCCTGTTCAGCATCTATTATTTGTAAACATTTTGATGATGGCCATTCTGACTGGTGTGAGGTGATACCTCCTTGTGGTTTTGATTTGCATTTCTTTAATAATTAGCAATGTTGAGCATCTTTTCATGTGCCTGTTGGCCATCTAAAGATCACATTTCTCAAAGGCCATTTAATCTTGTTGAAAAGTCCATGTAATGTTTTTAGTGACATAAATAAGATAAAACATTATATTGAGAGCATCATTCCAATTTTGTTATATATATGTGATTTTTACCCAGTACACACACAGACACACATATATACACTATACATACATATCAAAACTTGAAGGAAATAACTTAACATGTTTAGGCATTTATTTCTGAGAAGACTAAAATTTTTTCTTTATACTTTTAAATATGTAAGAGTTTTTTCAACAAATATGATCTTTTTAAAACAACAACAAAAATACTATTAAATCTTTGGCTCAAACTGGAATAGAACAGGTGTTCAAAATGGGCTCACTTAATCCTTATACATATGTCAAACAAACAGAAATTACCAAGTAGTTTTGTTTCCTTTACCTCCAAATTAGTGTTCTTATTTCCTCTAATTCAGCTGCCGTGACGTGATAAGACTCCTTCCCTGGAATTGTTTTAGATTATTTTTATTTTTTACAAACTAAGCTTTTTAAACTAAGATATTCTTACAAACTGATTTTGTTAAGGCTGTTTACACTTAAAATTTATATTGCTTTCTTCAGAATATGATTTTTATAGGTAATACAAAATAATATATATGCAAATCTGTACAGTGAGTTCTCCACATAGAAGCTAACCTTGAAATAAAAGAATGAAATGGATTTTAAATTCTAACACTCATGACTTCTGAATTGCTGAGCATTTGTATAGCCTTTTGTCCTTTGACTGTAGTCATGATAATATTTATGGCAGAAAGAATATGTCAGATGTATTTAAAGGAATAGGAGGCAGTTTGTGAGATCATAAAAGCAGATTTTTTTTTAATAAAGAGGTTTTACTGCCTGCAAGAACAAAACTTAATAGCTTTTTAAGGAAGATAATATAATCAAACTCACTATAATGTATTGTCTTAAATGTCTTGTGTAATATATGAAGAAAGAGAAAAATGTGAACAGTAATCATGAAAATAAACCAACCAAAAGAAACAGATCCCAGATGACTTAGTTGTTGAAATTAAAGACACTGATTTTGAATTAGCTATTATAAATATATTTAAGAATTTAAAAGAAAAGATGTCTTTAGAAAATGTAGAGTAGTAAATCTCATCAGAAAAATGGAAATTATGGAAACCAAATAGAATTCTAGAACTAACAAGTATACTATCTAAAATTTAAAAATTGATTGGATTATATTAATAGTAGATTGGATACTGAAAAAAAAAAGTCAGTGAACGTAAAGATAGAAAAATAGAAATTATCCAACCTGAAGAACAGGGACAAAAAAGATTTTTAAAAAATGGTAGTCATGGGACCATATAAACCAGTCTACTAAAAGTGTAATTAAAGTCGCAGAAGTAGAAAGACTGAATAAAGCAGAAAAATATATCTGAAAAGTTAATGACCTAAAATTTCCCAAATTTGTTAAAAACAATGACAACAGCAAAAACAATGAATCCACAAGCACATTATGGTCAATTGCTGAAAAGCAAAAATCAAATGAAAGAAAATGAAATGAAAAACTTATTTCAGTTCTCCAAACTTAAATATCTCTATTCTCAACACAATTTCCTATTTTTTTATTGAGTTGTAGTCAGTTTACAATGTTGTGTCAATTTCTGGTGTACAGCATAATTTTTCAGTCATATATGAATATACATATGTTCGTTTTCATACTCTTTTCACCGTGAGCTACTACAAGATCTTGTATATATTTCCCTATGCTATACAGTATAAGCTTGTTTATCTATTCTATATATACCTGTCAGTATCTATAAATCTTGAACTCCCAGTCTGTCCTTTCCCACCCCCTTCCTCTGGCAACCACAAGTGTGTATTCTATGTCTGTGAGTCTGTTTCTGTTTTATGTTTAAGTTCATTTGTCTTCTTTTTTTTCCTTTAGATTCCACATATGAGGGATATCATATGGTATTTTTCTTTCTCTTTCTGGCTTACTTCACTTAGAATGACATTCTCCAGGGCCATCCATGTTGCTGCAAATGGCATTATGTTGTCATCTTTTATGGCTGAGTAGTATTCCATTGTATAAATATACCACATCTTCTTTATCCAGTCATCTGTCGATGTACATTTAGGTTGTTTCCATGTCTTGGCTATTGTAAACACTGCTGCTATGAACATTAGGGTGCAGGTGTCTTTTTGAATTAGGGTTCCTTCTGGATATATGCCCAGGAGTGAATTTTCTATTTTTAAAATTACTCCAGGGAGCCTATATGAGGAATCCTTGATAAACGTGATAATTTAAACAGCCAGGAAAGTAAAGAGCCTGAACTCAAATCAAAACTTGCCAAACTTCAAATCCAATTCCCTTATATATTACTATATTTTAGAAGGTAAGAAGATCATCAATTTTTTTTTTTAATTTTAGGATTTAAGATGACAGATTAGACTTAGAAAAAGAAAGGGTGGATTGGCTGTTTTTCCTCTGAGGTTTTTAAACTGTTGGTTGATATTGGTCCAAACATTGCCACCACCTCCTCCAGACCGTAAACTCCACGCAAGTAAGGGATAGGTTTTTCTAACGTGCTCAGGGGTATATTTATAGGACCTAGAAAGAATGACTGGTATACAGTAGGTACTCAATGTATAAATGAAAGAATGAGATCAAAATGAAATCAAATGTTTCCATGTGCTGGTTTACATATTTGGCATTCGTTTTGTTAACAAATCAGACATAATGTTTTCAGGTGTTACTGTGAGCTGTTGTAATGAACATCTTAATGCAGTCCATACTAGATAATAAGCCTATTGGCCTAAGTTCAGAATTTTAAATAGGTCAGTAACTGTTGTTGCATTCACTACTTACCTAGATATTATTTTACCTGGAAGGAAAAAAAAATTGACCATCAAGTCCCTAGATTACACTGTTACCTTGTATTCCATTGATCTCTTCTTGCTGGGGCAGTTTTTCCACAATTTATGTTTCACTTCATATTAGGTCCTGAGAAGTCTGTAAGGTGACTTATCCTCCCCAAGTTCATTAACATTCTTATTGGTGCACTAATAATTATGTGCATTGTTTCAAAATTCAGTGAATTATATTATCAGTCAGAGTCTAACCAGGGAAACAGAAACTGCTTTAAGATTTTTCAACAGAGTGAAGTGAATTCAGGAAAGATATTACAAAGGTAATGGAATATCTGAGAACCACAGAGCGGATGGTAAAGTAATACAAAGTTAAACAGCAGAAAACCGCTACCATCTGTAGGCTGGAAAGATGAAACATGTAGCAGCATTATTGCCTAGAGGGTTGTCAGACGGAAGGCGGAACTAAACAAACCTGTCAAGCAAGGGAACCAAGGACCTGAGCAGCAGAGGAGAGGCCACTGCTGAGAAGCTGCCTCCCTAGAGAGGCAGGAGGAGAAATGCCCTGGCTTCTCTATCTCCTTCCAGTGTCTTGCTTTGTTAAAACTCAGCCAGAAGACAGCTGATACAGGATCCTGGGAAACAGACTGCAGGGCTCAGTCTCCCCGTCTCATAGAGAGCTGAACTGAAGGAGGATAAGGATGGAGCCAACATGCCCAAGCTCCCAGCTACAGGTATATCGAGTGTTTCCAGAATTTAAAGCACTTTCTCAAAGGTTCTATGGAGTTTCAACAGTTTGATGCCACATCTCAATGGTTCTACAATTCCAATCACTTACTTTTTGGAGGGGGGCAACTTTACACTGACTATTAGAAACTAGAAAAATCTTTCAAAAACAGAAATCACCTGATGCAGTTCTTGCTCATGCCATCATGGATTTTTAGATACATAACTGAAGGATTACGATAAAATGACTTTTGTGTGTTCCCTTTTCCAAGTTTATGAGGCACAAAAAGCTTATCTTCCTGCTAGCATAGGGCTACTGTTGTAGTAGTTTCTGAAAAATAAAATGAAAAGGAAACATATCATTTTGTGAAAGCTATTTAAGCTTGCATTGCTACAGGACTAACTCTAAAAGATTCCTTAAGATTCAGAAAGTCAAGAAAACCCAAGAGGAACTTACATGCTTGAAACCTTATCTCTGCTATTGCAGATCGTATCATTGGATACTCCAGAAAATGAATATGTCTTGAAGTGGATGGAGTGTGTGATTAAATCCCTGAGTAGCGTGAGTATGACATAATAATGCTTGACGAGTGTTGAAGAGTTTAAATAGCAAGCAAGGAAGAAAACGGTTTCCTGCAGCATAAGGAGTTCAAACTCAAAGTACCAAAATGGAATTGGCAAATGGAAACATTTGAATGACTTTCTAGAAGTATTTCCTAATGGAGTCATAAGTTAGGTCAGTGGAAGTGGTTTTCCAGAGGGAAGTGATTGGAGCAGAGGTTTTTGAAGTAAACAAAAGAAAAAGCATCTGAAAATACACCACAGGAAATATACCTCTGGTGTCAGTTATTATTAACTCTTTTCTTTAGTTCCAGCATTAGAAATGGCAGTGTTGCATCTGAATGCTGCTGGTCAATGAAAGATAGGCACATGCACTATCTTATTCAATTCTCAGATGAGAAACTAGCATTCAGAGAGATTACAAATGGCTTGTTCAGAGTGCACATGTGGTAAGGGTCAGAGCTGAATCTTCAACCCAGGCTCTTATCCAACCTTCCGTACTTTCTCTACTATAGTGCAGAGCCTTGGGATCAGGAGGAGTCACAACAATTAGAAGCTATGGTTAATACTGAAAGAGAACCATATTCTTGGACTTCATGTAGACTTATCTACAAGAAAAGGAAAATACAGCCCCTTTCTAAACATCTAGGGAAGCATAACAAGCAGAGTTCTTGGCTTTAGAAAACAAAATACGCTCTGGGTAGTTTCGACAGAAAGGGATTTATTACAGAGCATAAAGTAGCTTACAGAGCATATCAGAGGCTAGAGAACTAAATAGTCCTGCTACAAGAATTTGTGGGATCTGGGGCAGGAGCTCAAGAAGATACCCACATAACATGTCTAAATACTTAAAATTTAGACATACGCTTCAAACTTAAATATGTGCTATGTTCTCACCTTGGGAAATTTACCTTTGAAATGACCCAAAAAGTCAAGATTAACTCGAATTCTCAGACTCCTTGGGGTTCCTCACCAAAGCACAGTGGCATGGGGAAAGCATGATCTCAGCCCCCAGCCCAGGCTCTCAGTCCTTCTCTTCCCATCTCTGACTCCATGGGCTGCAAGAGACACTCGTCTGCATATGTGTGGATGCTAGAGCCCACAGGTCCAAGATCTATGTATACCCCTGGCAACAAGCCACTCTGCGGCCACTCTCAGATCTAAAGGTGTCCACATGGGTAGTGTGGTACACTTTCAGAAGAATGGCCTCAGGAAAAGAGTCCCACAAAGGTCCTGGAAGAAAGCTCAGGGCTCTTTGGGTAAGGAATTCAGGTCCATGTTCCTGGGGCACAGTCTGGGGCTAGAACTCCGGTTAAGGATGTCCGGTTGGCCCTACATACTTCTCACTCTGCGTTTGGGAGGCAGTGGCCGGAGTAAGAGCCTCTAAAGTGTTGGTCCCAGAATAGGAGCCCCTCTTGCCTGGATCTAAGGGCAGAACCTGCTCACTAAGGAACAATGTAGCCTGATGAATTGCTCAACCATACCAGGGACTTGCTAAGAGAAATTTGACTGCCTCAGATACCTGCTGATCTATAACTTTGATGCAAGATCCGGGCCTGTAGAACCTTCTTCACAATGCCTTAGAAGAACCAAACACTTCTGCAGTTGTGTTTGCCAGAAGGCCCAGTCTCTTCATATAAGACTGCTATCTCACAGTGCTGAGTTCTGCATTTCAAGTCTTGTGTGGTATATCTGCTTGGTGGAACCTAAGTCCGTGTGGAAACTTAGCTGCAAATGTAGTTTGGCCTTTACAGCTTCCATTACTCAGGAAAACATATTAGAAGTAGATTGAGTGACCACAGGAGACCAAACTTTCTTGCAACATCTTTGGAAAAATCCATATATTGATACAAGTGATAGAAATAGAAATGACTTGGATACATATTGCTTTTTTTCCCTTCATGGTAAAACCACCATATGGATTTATTAGTAGTGGCTATTTGAAGCACCCTGCTGTAAAGGATTCGGAGGCTTTTCCTCAGGACTCAGTGAGAAAAAGCACTTCTATATTTTCAATATCCACCATGGTTATGGGAGGGACCGGGGTGACACTTATGACATTTTTGGAAACAGGATTGTCTTAGATATATATAAGTAGGCATGGAGTTGGACTTTGTTAAATGAATAAATAAACTATAAATAAGCGAATTATAGGCTAGTACCTTAGGCAGGAATTAAAATGATTCTGAGTGTTTCCACCTCATAATCCTAATCCATTTAATTTTATCTGTCACCACAGTGAGTTTGAGAAGAAAACGGATACAGTAAAGGGGGACAAAAGGAGGTGACATTTGAAGAAGTTAAGGAGGCAGAAGAGGTTTCTCATGTAATTGAAGGAGAGCAAAACGATAAATACAGAGCAGGGGGTCCAGAGTCTCTTGCCCTCTTCCCATTCCCTCCTGTTAGCTAAAGTAATACGACCTGCTGTGAAAAACAAACCCCCAGATTTTGTGGTTTCACATGATAGAAATTTATTCTTTTCCCCACAGTAATCTGATGCAGGTGCTTCTTGTCAGTGGGGGGAAGGTGGCTCAGGCTGATGAAGGCTTTAATTTCAAACATGAGCTGTAACATTGCCGCGGGCATCAACATGGAGAACACGGACGGGAGAAGGAAGTGGGAGAAAAAAGGCTTTTTAACCACGTTAATTCAAGAAGTGACACACCATATTTTTGTTCATATTTCTTTGGTGAGAACTTGTTATTTGGCCCCACCTGGATGCAAGGGTGAAGCTGGGACACATGTCTGGGCAGCTGCTTCCCAGCAATGGCTCTGCATCCGTCCTACTCGAAGTATGGTCCGTGGACCAGCAATGTCAGAATCGCCTAGGGGCTTGTGAGAACTGCACATTCTTTTTTTTTTTTTAATTTAAAAATGCTTTATTGCTAAAACAATGCCAACCATCATCTGAGCCTTCAGCAGGATGTAATCTTTTTGTAATAGTCGCATCAAAGATCACTCATCACAGATCACCACAACAAATATAATAATAATAGAAAAGTTTGAAATATTGCAGGAATTGCCGAGAATTACCAAAACATGACAGAGCTGTGAGGTGAGCAAATGCTGTTGGAGAAATGGTCCTGATAGACCTGCTTGGGCAGGGTTGCCACAAACCTTCAATCTGTAAAAAACGTAGACTCTGGGAAATGCGGTAAAGCCAAGCACAAAACGAGGCGTGCCTGTGTGAAAAGAAAGGCACGTTCTTGGGCTCCTCCCAGGATCCCTGAATTAGGACGGTTGGGGCTGGGGCCCAGGAAGCTGTGTGTTAATAAACCCTCCACAGGGTTCTTACGTATGCTCAAGTGTGAAGAGCCCTGATCTCTGGTGGACAGCTTGTCTTTTTTTACCCAGCTGCCTCTAGTGACCGCAATCCAGTTCACCAATATTGGAAGGCCCTCTTTGCAGGACGGTTGTACTTCCTACTCCCTTAAAAGTGGTCGGGGGAGGGGAGGGTATAGCTCACTGGTAAAGTGCATGCTTAGCATGCACTACGTCCTGGGTTCAGTCCCCAATACCTCCATTAAAATTTTTTTAATTAATTTAAAAAATAAAAATTAAATAAATTTTTTTAAAAATCGTAATTACCTCCCTCCCCCCAAAATGTCATCCAGGTAGAGGTCCTAGAAGTCAACACATGCTTTACTACTTCCTCTCCTTCCTTCTGTCACTATAAACTGCAATGACCAGATAACATGCCTACTTTGTTAGCTGAGATCCTAGAGTGAGGAGAGCAGGCAACATAGAGCAGAGCCCCAGTTGATCCACCGTGGACGTGGACATGTGCCATGAGAAAGAAAGAGACCTTTGTTGTTTTAAGCTTTGAACTGTGGAAGTTGTTCACTATAGCATTATCCTGTCTGAAACACCCCCTTTCTCCAACCTGTAGCACTGCCCGTGAGTCTTTATGAATGACCTTGCAAACCTTTTCTCTGTGGGGTTCTTTCCTCCTTCACACTGTGCGAAAAAATTTGGCATACTGTCCCCAAGTGGATGGTGATTCCTGGTGTTTGTACACTTATCCTTTGTCTTCTTTTATTCCTTTTCACTCCCACTTCAATATTGATGATGTCTAGAAACCTTGACCATTAGTACAGCATTCTTACCTCTAGTTTGCTCTGGCTTTGGTGACCCTGATTTTTCCATTGTTAATGTTTGTGAAAAGACTCATGCAAAATCTTATTTATGTAGGTTCTTGCTCCATCTTCTAGGTCCCAGTCAATCTGTTGTCTTTCTCTTTCAGGTTCAAGAGTTCAGCTCTATTGGGTGACAATGATTTGATTTCTTGAGATTCTGACTCAAGGGATTCAAAGATAAATTGAATCACAAAATGCTAGAGGGATGTCTTCGTAAGTGGTCTGCTAAAATCATTTTTAAATTTGATCAGCACATACACTAAAATATATTGGTTATGACTGGCAGCAGGCAGGGGCATAGATAACTCTGGAGTCATATATTTGGGGCTGGGGTAGCAATGTGTGATTCTATTTTGGGGGTGGTGGCAGCACATTTACCTAATTTTGTTAAGCTTAGGGCAGTATTAGCATAATGACATTGTGCTTATTGAATGTGTCTCCCTGGTCAGTGAGGGGCAGGTAGTTTGAGATTGAAATTAGGACATAATCAATGTACAGTAAAATGTTAACTTTCCATCTAGAATATTAAGGAAATGAGTTGTTCTGGTTACAAGGTTCATATGTATAAAAATAGGTTCATTTAAACTATTTTTGGTGAACATCTTTGAAAATGTATATATATTTCCTTGCTTTATTAAATAGAACATTCTAATTCGATCTTGTCTTGCTGACTCAATCATAAATTATTCTAACAGGCTGTAATAGAGCCTGTTGAGTGCAGAGCTCTATATTAGGGTTTTGGTATCAACTTTTCAGAGTTTTTCCATCTTCATCAACTCTTGGGCTGCCAGCTGTCACTTTTTCATGCTGCCAGTGTGTGTCTCCCTGGTGACCTGCTGTCTCCAGGATACCTTGAACTGGGAAAGTAGACCATCATCTCGCTAAAGTTGTGCCTAAAATATAAGTAAATTGACTCCAAATGTGAGCCCAGGAACAGTCCTGTGTGAATGAAGTGCCTGGGCTTTATCCCATCACCTTAGCCTGATCGGTGGCTAGACTCTTTCTTTTTCTTTCTTTCTTTCTTTCTTTCTTTCTTTCTTTCTTTCTTTCTTTCTTTCTTTCTTTCTTTCTTTCTTTCTTTCTTTCCTTCTTTCTTTCTTTCTTTCTTTCTTTCTCTTTTCTTTCTTTCTTTCTCTTTCTTTCTTTCTTTCTTTCTTTCTTTCTTTCTTTCTTTCTTTCTTCTTTCTTTCTTTCTTTCTTTCTTCTTTCTTTCTTTCTCTCTCTCTCTCCCCCTCCCTCCCTCCTTTCTTTTTCTTTTTTCTTTCCTTCCTCCCTCTCTCTATTTCAGGAAACTGAGTGAAGGTTTATTTTGTTTGCTTGCTTGCTTATTTATTTGTTTGTTCTTAAATCAGCTCTATTTTGAATGTGGATGACAGAATATTGACTACAGGTGCGATGTCATAGCTACATGGGACTAATGAGAAATCTCATCATGGATCTTTACATTTTTAGGGCCCTTTACACTATTCTGAGTGTTCTCCCTACTGGCATTTATATCTGTCATTTTGGTATGATGCTAATATTGCATCATTTTTTGTAGTCACAGTGGTTATAAAGTTTTCTAAACTAATCTTGCTAATAAAAATAACTTAGTCTTACAGAGAAGGAATGAAAATATCTAACCTGTTGCTTGTTTTATTCTTTCTAAACATTTGCCCTTTCTTTTTCTAGGCTGCATGATCTTGTGAAAAAGAACTAAAATCATCACCTCTTGCTTTGCCTACAGGTACACAAAGTGAGCGACTACTGTAGGCCCCTCCCTCCTATTTGGTCCTCTGCATGGAGGATAAGGTGGGGTAAAAGTGTAGGGAAGGTACATAACTGTAACAAAGAAGGTGGTAGGAACACAAGAGAGGCATAAGGTCATGCAACAATTAGGATTTTGTAGACATATTTCCTTCTAAAAGGCTCTTCAAAGCTCTCTCTTTGTTGTCGGTTATAGAACTTTATATTCCATGAGCACCTGGATTGTTGAAACGTGTGTGATGGTAAAGGATTTGACCCTGGCCAACCTGTGCCTCAAATGGGCTTGCTTAGTGCTGGGAGAAAACCATTTGGCCAGACACAGAACAAGAGATGTGGCCCTTTCAATTCTTCCCCTGACAGATGTCGAAGGTATGACTTACCACATTAGACCAAGACCTTTTGTGTGGTTGGGATTACACTGAACATTCCAGACCTCTTCTGGACTTTTTTTCCTCTGTGTTGAGCCACAGTCTGTGGGTCTACTGCAGGGATGTGGGGAGAGCAGAAAACATACGTTTACAGTTACTTGAGTAGCCTTGGAGGGTTGTAGATGGCTTGTCAGAGCTATAAAACCTGGGCATGGAGACTCAGAAACCAGTGGGGGCTACCTGGCTGGGGATGGGAGCATGAGGGGCCATGCTGAGCATGAAAGGAAACCATCATTAAATGAAAACCACTCATTGTTTCCATGTGATAGCATTGCTGCTGGTAGACTTGGCCTCTGGGGCTGTCTTCTGTGCTCTAGGCCCTACTAGAAGATGAAGGGGCAGACGGGCTACAGGAGCAATTTAACCTACTGAGACTGGTTTCATGGAGTATGAAGAGCAAGAGTTGGTTTTCTATTCATCTGTCCATCTATCCATCTATCCATTTATCCATCCTCTCTACACAGAAACCAGAATGTCTTCTCAAAATGCACATCTGGTCACGTGACTCTCCTCTTAACTCCCTTCTGACTTTTTCATTGGAGTGAAATTCAGACTTCTGAATGTGGCCTCCCTGTTCCTGCATAATGAGGCTCTGCCCATCTCTCTGGTGACATCTCTTATCTCTTCCTCCCACCTTCTTATATACCCTTCTTATATACCCTTCATATAAGGGTATATAAGAAAGAAATCTAGCTTTTTCTTACCTCTGGGACTTTGAGAAAGTTGGGGGTTCTTTTCCTCTTGCTCTCCATCCTTAGCTTTCATGACCACTAATCCTCTGTCACTAATCATCCCTCAGAAGGTCTCACTTTAAGGGAGTGTCTGGTCCCAGTGTCAAGTGCTCTCAGAGCACCCTCTAGCCTCCCAGCAGGCCCAGGAATAAGTGTTACTATCTTTAATACATCTCTCTTCCCACTATAATCTAAGCTCCTTAGGGGCATTAATGGTACCTATAATATCTAGCATAGAGTTTGCCATATAACAAGAATTTAGCAAATAGTTGCTGTAAAAAGTGTATACCACCAAGATTGGCAATATTGTTTAAAGATTGGGTTCTGTTGTTAAGCTGTTTGTATCTGTATTCCAGCATCATCATTTATTAAATGCATGACTTCGGACAATTTACTTCACCTACCTGGCCTTGGATTCCTTGTCTTTCAAATAGGAGTCATAGTGTATATTTCTTAGGATACAGTTAAATGAGAAAATACACGTCAATCATCTAGACTAGTGTCTAGCACATAGAATACACTTAGTTACATATGGTTGTAATTGTGTCTTCTACATGCTCAGTGCTCTGGACTTGAACCTGGCATGAAATAAAAAGTTGTGTTATCAATAAGTCACTATAAGGATTGGCTTAATCCCTCTAAACCACAAAAATGACTCTCTGAGGCAAGCTGAGGACCAGCATAGACTTGGGGTTGGGGAGACATCTTGCCCTAAATCTGGCTTCAGAGCTCAGAACCTCATTTTTCCTTCTGATCTGGCATGATCTCCTTAACAAGCCCAACTCCTCCACATTCATGAGGGCAAATCACTGCTAGAGTTCCTGTCCTGTTCCCTTGTGTCTTTATTTCTTTTCCAAGACCCTGGTACTTCTGAGAATGGGGCCTGCATTTGTCACCAACAGATCCCTCCACCCCATATCCTGATGACTACAGTTCTGTTCCTGAAGCCCAGGCCCTGCTGGGGCCAGGCTAACCCTCGGTGCTGACCACCTGTTTGTATGACCTGTGTCTGGAGTGCTCATCACCCTGTTCTACCTGCCTGAGTTTTTGACCCCCTATAACACTGCCTGCCTGCCTGGACGGCTACCCCTTTCCAGAATGGTTTGTACTTCTGATGGACCGTCAGAACTACAGCTGGATCTGCCTCCTATTGTTTACCTTACCCTATTTTATATAACAAGTCCCTCAAACTAAGACTCTATTCTCAGTTTTATCTTGCCACCACTGAAACTCCTGTTTAGAGAGTTCTTGCTATCAAAATCTATAATGTTAGAGGACATAATGCGTGTCCTTAAATGACAGTTAGAGAAGGTTGAAAGTCAGAAGTGCCTTAGAACATTGGTGGAAGTTGTCTGCTTGTAAAAATACTTTAAACAGGGGAATGAGGATGTTTATGTCTAGTGAAATCTATACTGTCAGTCCAAGAAAAAGTCAGACTAACAGCTTATTGGACAACAAGCAAACTGTGTCTCTACAGGGAGCTCATCACGGGATTCTTGACTCCCTCCCAGCCCTTATTAGGATTGGAGAAATCCTTCCATTAACACCAGAGTATGTAACTATGGGTGCGGGAAAGACTCCAATTTTCCACTCCAAAACCTTATGTGACTTGGCATCCACCTCATGGAGAATGCTCTTTTGTGCCATGCAAGGGATTATAATAGGGTGACCAAATTCTTAGTCAAACCTTATAGTCTGACATGGGCAAAATAAGTGGTTTGGATATCAATTGAGGATGCAAAAGAATAAAGACACTGAGCTGGAAAAGAAAAGCAGCTCACTGCTATTTTATTTCTCTATCTCATAGTCTGCATGATGTTGCAGTAGTTTAATCAAAGTTGGGTGTATTTCTTTCTTTTTGGAATTAAGTATAAGGATCAATAATTACTGATATAATCACTCAATTGACTGGAAATGACCAATTTCTTTTCTCTCCTTGGAAATGTGTTAGAGGGGAGAGGGGGAATGTGTTAGAGGTGTTTCTTCTTCAACATTGTCCATTGAAGGCAAAAGGGGGAACTTTTCCCTTTCAGTCAGTAACCTGGCAGTTCTGTCTGCATGGTATAAGAAAATAAGAAAGGATTTTTAGTGTTAGATCGAAGTTTGAACCTCTCAGCCATATTCTACCTGAATGATCATTCTCTGGCTGAGCCTCACCCGTAAAATGGAAGGAATGATATCAATCTCAAAGTGTTGCTGTGAGGATTAAATTATGGAATGCATATAAAGGGTCTGGCACAGTGAATAGTACATGTAGGGACATAATCAATGAATTCTCAGCTGTTCTTGCTAATTAGGGTCAGTGCACATGGAAGCAGGTGCACCCTGGGAAGAATGCTTTATAGTATGATCATATTTGACCATGACTGGGAAATAGTCCTTCTTAGCAGTAAACTCCCAGAACTTGTCCACTGGCTCATTTTGGTGACCCCCTTTCCCTCTGTTTTTGCCTTTTGCCTCCACATCTGCAAAAGTCACTCCTGTTTAAATAACCTGGTTACCTTTATACTGACAATGTCAAAAACCCATGTTCATTTAATTTCTTTCTCAAATCCCATCCTATTAATTTCTTCTTGAACATATGCAGGAATTGTCATTTTCTTATTAGCATAACAATGTCCAAAGTCTTCCTACTGCTTCCTTAAGGTCCTCCTCTCAGTTTTTTTCCGCCCTCTGTCATTGGTACTATCATTTTCTTACTCATTTTTTTATTCATTTATCTTTTTTATTTATTTTTTCCATTCATTCATTCAGCAAATATATATTGTATCTACCATTTGCTAAACCTGAGTTGACACTGGGGAGCTAATAAGTATTCTAATGAGAGGTAGCATAGGTAATGTTTAAGAGTAAGTGCTTTGGCATTACTACATATAAAATAGATAAACAACAAGGACCTACTGTATAGCACAGGGAATTATATTCAATTTCTTGTAATAAGATATAATGGAAAATAATCTGAAAAGAAAAAATATATATATGTATGTATATGTGTAACTAAATCACTTTGCTGTACACCTGAGACTAACGTTGTAAATCAACTATACTTCAATTAAAAGAAAACAAAACAAAGTGTAACTGCTTTGCAGTCAGAGACAAACCTCTGTTTGAACTCTAAACTCCACTGTGTCCTAGCAGGCTGACCGTGGGTAAGCTACTTCAAGCTCCCAAGACTTCAGCTTCTCATGTATAAAATGGGGGTAATATCAGTTCCTGTTTTTTGGGGTTGTTGTAAAGAGTGAACAAGACAATTTATGAAGGGAAATTTCTCAGTACACTGCCTGGCATGTAACAAACATAAACACTCAATAGATGTTAGCTTTTGTGAGGATAATAATGATGATTTTTAATTACCCAGTCCTTCGTGAAGCTTAGACTTTAGAGGGATATCACAGAAATTCCCAAAGATCCATCGAAGGTTTCTAAGCAGATTAATTACTGGGTTCTTACCATCTTTGATTCCTCATTTTTCATGCTTCCCCATCCACAGTCAGACCATAAGACTAGTTGGTTTCTTCTTTGATTATGCCTCATGGGTCAATCCTTTCTTCTCTAATCCCACTAAGAATCCCCCATTCGTCCTAAGTGTGCTTTTTATTAAAGAGATATCTAATTACCAAATATAATTAAACCAGCCTTATTCCTAAGGAACGGGTGGCCTCCTTGGGCATCATCCTACAGTGAAGAGGCTGCAAATGGAATAATCACATCTCTGACCATGGTTGTTTTCAAGGTTTCAGACACTGACTTGTTGAATTTTTACATTGTAGTAGTCTCTCTGCTATTCTTATCAATGTTTGTAAGTTAGAGGTGTCTATCTGGCTGACATTTTATGGTATCATTACAAGATGAACCTGTTAATAGGGAATATTCTTCAAATTTGCCTAATTAAAGGGAGTTTTTAGTACTGAGATGGCAAATAGATTTCATCTCACATACTATCTATATCAGTTTGCTTTTGCTGTGTAACATGCCACCCTGAACTTAGTATCCATTATTTCTCATGAGTTTACCCATTGGCTGAGTGGTTTTGCTGATCTGGGCCAGGCTCAGCTCACTTTGACTAGGTTCTCTTGGGCGAGTGCAGTCAGCTGGCAGGTTGACTGGGGGTTGTCACATCTACAGTAGGTTCTTTTCTATGTGTCTCTCATTCCTTCTGGGAGGCTAGCCCAGGTATGTTCTAATGGCAATGTCCGGGATCAAAAGAGAGAAAGAAGAAATGCACAGGAACTTCTTCAGGTCTCTGCTGGTATCAGATTTTTCTCATTGGTCTAAACAAGTCACTGGTCAAGCCCAGAGTTAGAATGAGAAAACATACCCAAAAAACATGGGTATAAGGAGGCATGGAAACCTAGGGCCTCTAATTCAAACAATCTGCCATAGTCTGTTTTCTGGCCACAATTACTAACATGATGTCACATGGAAAATATGTTCACTCCCATCCCAAGACCCTCCCATATCTCAAGTCATGGCATCATGCTGGAAGTCTAGAGAATTATGATCTACATCAGGTTCATATAAACTCCTCTTGATTCAGAAAGTTATACACTAAAAAAAATTATCCACACTATGTATACCCACCATATAGTGATGAAATGAGAAAAGAATAACCTGTATTAATACTCTCATTTGGAAAGGGAAAGAAAAGAATGTACAGAGCAGTCACCCATAGCAATCCCGAACTTTTTCTGTGCAAATTCTGCCAATTTCCCCTACTGTGGAGATGGGGATATTATTTGATTAGACTTCAGTTCTGCTCTCTGGGAGTGGCTCCCAGTCCATGGTCCTCTGTGGCTCAGCTCTCTGGCATGTCATTTCCTTTTCACCCTCCTTAGCTCCTTCTTAAGAGGGCATTGGGAAGCATTTCTACTTTCTGCCTGTAGAGAGGTGGGGGCACAAAGGTCTTTCTACAATTTTGAGACATTTTTTTCTACAGTCTCAATTCCTTTTAGGCCATACTAATAGAACATTGCCAATCCAGCCTAATTAAAAACACTGCGGATTTCCTTTGAATATGGTGTGATTTTATTCCATGAACTAAAAGCCACAACTTTAAAAGTCTTTTAGTATTGCAGAGAAGTTCTTCCAGGCTTTCCCTTAATTCTTTCACAGATCTTTACACAGGGCCTTATAGCCACACCTGTAATTTGATCTTTTGTCCCCAGGTGGTATTTTATTTTGAGAAATTTTCTGCTTCCCAGAGAGGCTAGAGATGAAAAAGTTTTATGTTCTTTGCCAGAAAATCATGAACCCTCTTTATTTCCTCTATGTTCTGCTTATAAACTAGCTAGTTTTCTTTTTTTTCTTTTGAACATCTCCTTATAGCAGTTTATCAGATACAGCCAATAAGAGCTGTTTGGCACCTTGAAGGTTTTGCCTGGGAAATCTCATTGTTCAAGTCCAAAAGTTCATTACTACATCTTCTGTCTTCTTAGTTACAATACATGACATTTTTACCAATTGTTTCACCATTATATGGAATGCATCACCATTTTTCCAGTTTCTTTTAACAGTTTCCTCCCCATTATTCCAGCTTCTGTTGATTGCTCTGACCCAAAGCCAATATCACATACACAAAGTTTTTGTTATGGCAGAATCCAAGTGCATTACCAGATTCTTTGTCATTTTGCTACTGTGCATCACAAACCACTCCAAAACCTAGCGAGTTAAAGTAACAACCATGTATTATTTCTTACAAGTCTATGCATTGGTACAAGATCTTGCAGATCTGTGCAATCTCAGTGCCTCTGTGCTCTTTTATCTGTGGTAGGTTGGAGGATCATCTGGGATCTGGCTGATGGAGAGGAGCTTTGACTGGGAAATCTCAGCCCTCCTCCATATGGCTCATACACTAAAATTGATTTTTTTGAAATGCCTGCATGGAAGACTATGTTTTAAAACATTCAGAGGCTCCATAGAAAGTGGTACTATGTTATTAGTGATTTCAGCCATGCGTGAGAGGAGCAGAAGTGCAACACGTGCCATGTACCCACTGTTTCTCTCTTGGTCCCTGAGGTCTTCAAGGGTGTAGATCAGATCTCGTTTATATGTATTCACCTAGTATGACATCTGGTACATATTAGGTGCCCAAAGAATATTTTAAATAAGTAATTGAGCGAATAAATGGAAAAAGAAGACATACATATAGAGATGCAATGTAGACTAAATCTTTAGCCAGCTATTCTTCAACCTGTTCTGATGTTTATTTCTCCAGTTCTTAAGCCCACTCTGTAAAACCTCATCCTGTTACACCTTTTCTCAAATATTAGATACACATATTTGCCTTTTCTCATTTCAGCTGATGAATGTTCCTCTCATATCTGTGTGACAAAATTTGCTGCAATTTATGGCTTAGCTCAAACCCCTCCTCAGATGTCAGAAGTAATTTCATTCTGGGGCTTAGTATATATTTTATTTTGCCCAGTACTAGAATGAATTATTTTGAACTCTGATACAGCAGCTAGGTTAAAAGCTGCTAGAGGGCATGGCCTGTGCATAATTTGGCTAAAGATTCTTCATAATATACATCCCAGTTGCTTCCAAATAGTGTATTTAGTAAATTTGTTAAACAAATGAATGAGTAAATGAATGAGTGAATAAATGAACCAAATTTACACCACACAAGGGCAGAGACTTTTTGTCTAATTTATCCTTAGCCATTCTATCAGTGCCTGGTACATGGAAGGTGCTCAATTAATATTTATTGAATTGAAAATGAATAAATGAGGGAGTAAATGAATTACTGAATGAATTGAAAGTAAGCAAATCCAGATTCATCATTCCTATTTTAAGCAGTTCCAGTCTACGTTATACTAGGACATTGTTTTGTGATTAGTCTTAAAGGTAATTCCTTAAAACAGCTCAGGAACTCAATTCTCTTATTATCCCAAATTTCATTCTTGCTCAGAGACCTTCTCCCAGACAATGAGAATGAGAAATTGTGTACTGCGCTCACCAGGAGCTTCATATTCAAAGGGAAAGACTTTCTAACAAGACAAATGGGATACTGGAGACTTTTTAGGCCAAGTGGGGCTGGTCTGGTCCTTGTAAGCAGAATGGACTAGTACCTGTGTCCTGGGTGGAGTAACCTGGTAGATCTCAAAAGTCCTTCCTTTGATCCCAAATGTCTTCTATTCCTTGTGCTTTAGAGATTTACAGTGCAGAGCAGTGGTCATTAGATTTTATTGTCTGACTGAATCCCACTTCCCACTCTCCAGATATTCTAATTTAGCTGAACTGGCTGGAGCAGGTCCCAGGAAAGTACTTTATTAACCACTCCACTCCCATGAGTCTGCTATTGGTGCTCTGTAAGCCCACAGTTTTAGAAACAGTAATTGTCTGTATGTGTACACACACATGCGTGTGTGTGCAGAATGCAAAAATAAAAATGCTGTAAGGTGCTATAGGTGCTGTGGTGAATGTCCGTTTAGGATCGAGTTGGGGCAGAAGAGAAATCATCATCTTTTACTAGAAGTCTCTGGACACTTCTTCAGAATCTTGACTGGATGAGCATTTTCTTTTTTTGTAATAATTTATAGGTTTTTAGGATCCATGAAGGGAACCGTTGACGTTGTAAAGGGACTAAGGTGTGCAGGAAAGTTTCCAATTTTGTTAAAGTTACTTCTTTCCTAGGAAATCCCAGGAGGTTGTCCGTCATGTGTTATATATTTCTGAGAATCCTCCCACTAAGCTTGCTGCTAGAAAAAAATATATACATATATATATTATTATACAATAATGAAGTTCACTATGCTGGGCATGTATCCAAGATATGGAGACCAGAAATTGAACGGTATGTGGGACAGGTCTGCTCCATGAGATCTCAGGAAAACTCATTCCCAAGCCAAGCAATTAATGCAATTTAGAATAACTGACTTTCATCTATTGGAGTACCATATCTGATTATGTGCCTAAAACTTAAACTTAATAGTGCAACGTTTCACTTAGAACTCTGTATCTGTCTACCTCCCTTATCCCTGTGGGTGAGACCAATGGGAGGCAGAGGAGAAAAGGTGCTCAGTGAGTACTCAATAATCCTACTAACATCACATAGCCTTGGGTAGTTGCAGATGTGTTTTATAAGCACTCGTAAGTCTGATCTCTTTTACTCCTACTGCAATTATCTGTTGGAATTTTGTAGGACTATGGACATACCAAAAGGAGGGATTTAATCGTTAAGCACTTTCAGCCTAATTGGTTCTCAATTGGAAGAGAAGCCTTGGGTTTGGAAACATGCCACATGCCAGCAGAGCATGCCGGTTCATTGCCCACCTGTGGAGTTGACAGATACAAGAGAAGGTTCTGACTTGGCATCATTTTCCGTGTTTAGTTGGCATATCTGTCTTCAGGTCTGCTCCTAAGGTTTTGTATTTGTCAACTGTGCCTATGTTGGCCAGATATGGAGGCTTTTGCCAAGTCTCTTTGATGTCTGGGCTAAGACACTGACTGTGGCAATTAGTGTGGTGTGGGATGGAGTGCTGTAGCTATATTGCTGTTCCCCAAGGAAAGCTATACTGGGAGTTGAGATCATCAATCTAGTTTTCAACATGTATTTTGTAGTTTTGCATACCCAGTCAAACCGATGAGCCAGTTATTTGTGTTGCTAAATACAAAAGGCCCACTTGTGAGTAGAAATGATTAAATAAGTTGTTGTATATTCATATGAATTCTAGTGCACAGTCATTACAATCATAATTTGAATATTATTTTAAAATATGAAAAATTGCTCATGATAGTTATTAGATAACAATAGCTTTAGCATTTAATTTTTCTTCCAGAAAAGAAAGTGGAAAAAAAATTCCACAAGTCTTTATATAAGTTAAGTTCAAGGACTCTAGGATGAGAATGGTCTGGTTTAAAGAAATTAGATAACCTTTTCAAAGACACTTAAGTTCTGAATAGTTTTGAAAAAAAGTTACTTAATCTTAGGACTTTTAACTCATAAAATGAGAATAATATTCATAATACTTATTTCACAAAATTGTTTCAGCTATTTATATTATATCTAAAATGCTATATTCATTACCTGGTACATACTAAAAACTTGATAATGTCATTGTAAGTACACACATAAATTCAGACACACACATATGCACACTGAATTTTGAAGACTATGGGAAAAAAAAGGTTTTGAAAAATACGGAAAAAAGAATGTAAAGTAGCTCAGTAATTTTCAATATTGTTTACATCCTGAAAGATATTTCTGGTATCTTAGCTTGAATGTGTTGTTAAGTAAATAGAATCCATATACACTTTTGGTAAAGGCAACTCTACAGACCCTCAATGACCACATTGAATGGAATGCTCTTCCCAAAGTAATTATGCGTGAAGCCATTCTTCTGCTTCCTAGCCTTGCACTTTCAGTTATATGTGCCTGATATTTCTGTGTGGATCTCACTGTGATCTTGAACTCACCATGTCCTAAACCATATTTTCATTTCCTTCATGCCTGTATTCTATTTCTGACTTTCCTATTCCTGTTCTATTCTCACTGCCCTCAAGACCTCACAGTCTACCATGTCAGTAGACTTTCATCTGGGAGCTTCTCTATTACTTGACCCTTTTCAGTCTATTCTGCTTACTGAATCAAGATTGCTAACACAGCACTTATTTCTTAAAAATTATGTCAATCTTCTTTTAAAAAACCTTCCATGACACCCATTTGCCAGTAAGATAAGACCCACAACCAATTTGCTTGGTATTATTCTTGTCCTTTCTCTAATTCTTTGGTCCAGCTTTTTTATTCTAGAAAAACACTAATTATTTTCTTTCTTTCAAATGCAGCTTCTGGAGATGATAGAAATGTACTGAGATGCTTTGTACACAGGAAATGGAGTAGGTTTTACAAGGGAAGGAAGAAATTTCATTTTTGGACATGGAAGTTCATATGCCTTTCAGATGAATTAAATTTCTTTCTTAACTAACTTACAAGAAGACAAGAGTCTCTCATTCTAATGAGAATGGAGGCAGAGGAGGATGTACAGCAAAAGAGAGGAAGGGATCATTTGAAAAGTCTCAAGATACAAGCTTCACATTGTACTGCAAAAACTCACTAGCTGTAGAAAGCCAGTGTTTCAGAGTCACAGTTATTGGGGCATTTTCTCTGCGCTGTTTTTCCAGGAAAGAAGGAGGTTTTGAGGTCTACCTTCAGTGGAAAGATTCCCTGTAAGCTTACTGAGATAAGTGGAACTGCCCATGGCCTCAGGTTGTATTAATATTTCCCAGGCCTTGAACTTGCAAAATTCTGTGTGATTTCCAAATAGCTTTCATGATCATTAGCTCATAGAATTGTCTCAAGACTGTGAGATTGACATATGCAGACATTATTGCCATTTTGGAGAAAATCTGGACACAGAATTTAGCTGACTTACTCAAGGACACAAAACTATATTTTGATATTAGCTTCCATTGCTTTGGATTTGTGAAATGCAAAACTCGCTCATCGCCTGAACTGTCCAGTCTTGACCTGTGACATAGTAGATGTTGCCTGGTTTATCTATAAGAATTAGTTTTTCACTTGCAGAGGTGAGGTTTCCCCCTAGGGAAATTCGTGGCAAAGTTTTCATTATGTACACTATTCAATTATTATTTACATTGGCTTTTGGTTGAGGGAAGAAATAATATCCTGCTAATTCTTACCTTTACAATTCAAAGATGTTTGACATATGCAGTAATCCAACCTTCGGTTCTAAATGTTTAGTTTTTATTATAAAAGTAATGAATGTTCATTATAGTAATATTGGAAATGCAGAGACTTGAAAAATAGAATTTATTTTTATTTTTTATTGAAGTGTAATTTGCACACAGTGAAATGTACAGATCTTAGGTGTACAGTTCGATGAGTTTTGAAGAGTGTTCACACCCTGTGTGACCCACACCCTAGATAAGATGGAAAACACTTTTGTCACCCCGGAAGCTCCTTGATATTCCTTTCTTATTATCTGCATGACCTCCCTTCCCCACCCTAGGCAACTACTGTTCTGATTTCTATCAGAAAGGCAGAGTTAGAAAACAACAACAAAAAACTCAGTCCTACTGCACACTGGCAATCGCCACTTAAGCTATCAGCAGCTTTTGACACCATTGATCATTTCCACGTAATATCTCACACCTCAGCTTGATTTTGAGGCACAGCACTCCTTCCGTATTCCTCTCACCCATGTGGCTGCTACTTCTCTGTCTCCTTTGCTCAGTTGTCCTTCTCGTCCTCATGTCTCACTGAACAGGGACAGTTCTTGACTGTCTTCTACCTCTTCCCTACCTGCACACTATTCCTCGTGGGCTCATCAAGTCACATGGCATTCAGTACCGTCTCTAAGTGGACAGTTTTCACATTTATATCCATAACCATGAGATTGAGTCTTATATTCAACAGCCTAGAACATTCTCCCTGAATGTCTAACTAGCATCTCAAAGGTAGCATACCCCCAATCCAAGCCTTGATTTACCCTTCGCCACCTGCTCCCGCTCCGTGTCTCCCTCTCAGAAAATGGCAACTCAAATTTCTTGAACCAGAGGACTGGAGGGCATGCTTAACTCCACTCTTTCTTCATAACATACAACAAATTGATTAGGAAATCCTGTCAGCATAATTTCTGAGTGTATCAGAGAATCTGACAGATTCTCACCACGTCCCACACTGACACCTGAATCTGATTCACCTCCATCATTCTGATCCTAAAGGGATGGAGTTAGAGACGTGAAAGGGTGAGCAGCGGACACAAGCTGAGAGGCAGAACTGTGGCAGTCCCAGAGATTAGGACAAAATGAGGAGGAGTCCAAGGCTGGCCAAGACAGATGTGGTTTCTAGTGGTTAGGAGCAGATAAGAAGGCAGGAATCCTGGGAGTGAAACCTAAGTCATGGTACCAACATTAGAGCCCAGTTTTAAAATTTTTTCTTTGTAACAATTTCTAATTTATAGAAAAGTTTAAATTTTAGTACAAAGTACTTCTGTAGATCCTTTTTCAGACGCAGCGATTTTGAACGTTTTGTCATACTTGCTTTATCATCTGTGTATGTATTTATTTACATCTCTATCTATCCAGCTACCTAGCTAATCTTTACTGCTTAATACTTCAGTGTCTGTTTCCTAAGAACAAGGATTTTCTTACATAATCATAGTATAGTTATCAAATCCAGGAAATTGAACATCGATACAATACATTCCAGCTTCATTTATTGGCCCAATTATGTCTTTTATAGTCATTTCCCCCATTATATAATCCAATTCACGATAATATACTGCATTTAGTTTCCTTTCAGTTTCCTTTGTTCTCCTTTAGTCCAGAATGTGTCTCAGCCTTACTTTGTTTTGGATGGCATTGACATTTTTAAAGATTACAGGTCAGTCATCTTATAGTATGTCTTTTAATGTGGGTTTTGCAGACCTCATGTTTTGAATTTGCTTCTGAACAACCATCTTCTTGCTAGAGATTGCAGTTAGGTCCCTACCTGGATAGGAGCTGGGCCCAGGGATTCTAGATGTAGCAGGATGCGGGAAGCATCTGTAAGCCATGGAGATAAGGCAGCCAGGGAACACAGGTGAGGCCATTCGGGCGAAGCAGGGCTCTTGTGCCTGAGCCAGGGTTGTAAACCCGAGTCCCAGGGCTGGAAGCAACCTTGAGGGGTCACTGAGTCCATCTGCTTGGCCTTCAGCAGAAGCACACTTCCACTCACCCAGACACGCCAGCCTATTTTTAAAGTCCTCCAGGGAAAGCAATTCTGTGTGTGCTTCTTGCTAACCCACACCAGTGCCACTGCCCTCTCTGCTTGAAGTCTTCCCTGTAACTCAGCCAAGTTCCTCAAGGAGCAGGTCTTAAGCTTTGTTCTCATTCTGTTTTTAGGAAGGACTCATGTATAAGTCACAAGCCCATCATTATGTGTAGAGAACTGTATTGTATCACTTGTCCCTCAGGTTTGTTTTGTCTACCCTAAGGAATAAAACAAAGGGACTTAACCTATACAAGTGTAATGTGTTGTTATAATAGCAATAATGGTATAATAACATATTATCATTCAAAACTACACATTATTATAGCAATAATACATTTAAGTGTATATTTGGATTTATTTTCCATGGATCTAACTACCAAGGAGACACTGTAGAATATCATTTCTAGTCACCTACTTTTTAAAATTTTAAAATAATGCAGTGTATTATAAAATGCAAATTCAAACATTACAGAAAAATAAAAGAAAAGAGGTAAAATTTGTCTCTTTTTTTTCCCCCAACCTCAATCCCATTTCCAAAACACGGCTACTATTTATAGCTTTGATGTCTGAAGCTCCAAATTTTTCTACACAAACACAAGCATATATGCCTACACACATTCTTTTTATTAAAAAAATGGGATCGTATACGCATATATCATATATTTCAATTTGATGATATATTCTCAATATAAAAATAATACTTGTTCTTTATGGAACATATGAAAAGAGCATAAAGGAAAAAAATTTTTAAATCACCTATAATTGCACTACTTACCTCTGGTATCGTTTGGATATTTTCTGATTTATTTTTTCTGAGCATGTGTGTTACCGTATGTCCGTCTTTTTCATATTGTTCTCGTCCTTGATCAGCTTTGAGCATCTGAGATTGTTTAATGCTTTTCTTCCTAATTTGGGGCCCAACTGGATGTAGTTCTCTAATAAGGTCAGGTTATAAGATGCAGTGGAAGAAGGAGACGCTCGTGGAAAGGACAAGCTGGCAAAGAGTCAGGTGATCAGGCATGCAGAAAGATTTCCCTCCTAAAAGGAAACACAGCATCTGTTACCCACAAGCCCCTTGGTGAACAGCACTTCTGACAGCGTTAGGCTGGTGTCCTGCATATGCAAGGCCAGACTCCCTTCATTCACTATAAATTCATCACGATTGGCAGGGCTGATAATAGAGCATTGAATAAGATAAGCATGAGCCTTGACTTTTTTTTTTTTGCCTTTTAGTTTTCTTTTTTGTGCCATAGAAACCAATGGCTAGATCTCATTAGCTTGTGGTCTACTGGGATTTTGAGATTTGTTTCCTTCTCTAGTTTTATATTGTTTTATATTAATTGTATTATTATATTATACTGCTTTGTATTAATTCTGATGCAAAACTTACCATGAATAATTTCCCAAATCAGTTCTTCTTGATGCATTAAAATGTTTGAAGGCTGGATATTATGGGCTTTATTGTTGAAAAATTCTTCAGATTCAGAATATCTCAGGAGGAGAGAGAGAGACTATGGAATGTCTTGCCTTAGGCGTTAAGATGGATTATGTCAATCTCTGCTTTTTCCTTCTACCTATGCCTGCTCACTGCTTCAAATTGTCTCACACATGGCTCCTAGTTCCTGAGTCGATCAAATGAAAAAGAGGGTGAATATTGATGTTCTTCACATTGCACTTATCCTTTGAGTAGAGTAAATCTTGGCATTATGTCATGTATCACACTTTGGATCGTATGGTGTTTCCTCCACTCTGCTCCCATTCCCCTTTCTACTCACCGGGCTTAGGATCTGAGTGTCCGAGTGATGGTAGGGTTGCAACAGCCTCATACTTGTCCTCTTTCCCCAGTTTCATCATAGAATAAGATTTCTGCCTGGGTCCTCTTTTCTTAACTCTGGTTGGTTGCACTGAGGAGCCCCTCATTACACACTATCCAGTGGACAAGGGCCCTGAGGCTTGCCTCTGTGTTGGCAGGTATCTTGGTTCCATTCTCTTATGCCATGGACAGAGTTCCTGCTGCATGAATACATACCTAGTAACTACACCCACATTCAGTTAGCCTCCTGGATCCTTTTCAGCCAGTCCTCATGAGCTTCGTTTGTTAAAAAATGAACAAACATTTATTGAGTGCTCATTACATGCCAGGTGTTGTTCTAAGTGTCTAGGATACATTTATGAGCAAAAGGCCAAAATCGTACTCCCCATGGATCTTGCATTCTAGTGAATGTTTCAAGAATGAAAGATTGTGATGCTGGAGCTGGGACATTGTGCCCCATCAGAAACAGAACGGTTCTCCCAGATGCTTTCTCTGAGGTTAACATCTATAGCTACTGTTAAACCCATCTTGTTCATTCTCTCCTTTGCTCTTATATTCTAAGGTTTCCACATTTGTGTCTAGATCTACCTTAGTTTTGGGAAGTCTTACATTTATAAAGTATTTTCTTCCCCGATATACTTAGCCATTATCTTGAAAGTTCCAATGAACCAAAATAATCCAAGTGTGCATTTAACAAAATCAACCGGTTCCTCTTTTTGAACAATTAATAGATAGCAAAAGGCCTGGGTCACTGAAAATAAATACGTAGTATAAATGCTTGTCACAGGTAGAGATTAAGATCATGACACAGTAAGAAAGTAATCTTTGTGCCTGTGCAAGTAATTTGAATTTGTGGGAATAGGTATGGCTAAAACCTTCAGAAGTAAAACTCCTTAAAATGTGGAGTCTCTAGAAACTGGCATTGAGAATAAACATCAGTTCTCTTTGGGATTGTCCATGATGCCCTGTGCTTGTTTGTGCTATTTGTGTTTTCTTTCTTCTGTATGGTTTCAGGGATCGTTGTGCTATTTTAGCTCTTACTTAGCCATACTCCCTGTTGAGATGCTAAAATATCCTAAAAGTGGCAGTGCTGAATTTTTTGCATGCCCAGGAGGTTGGTTGATTTGTAATGACACTTTACTGTAGAGCAAATTTTTAGCTGTAATGATATTTTGGGCTGCTTGATCCCACCAGATTTGGAGAAGTTTAAATTACCTTAAATAACTAGAACACAGACACTCCTATGTTACTCCTGAGACCTGCTCACTGAAGCATGGAAATTAATTCAGATATGCATCCAAACTTCATTGAATTTTAATCTAAGGATTTATAGAATTATTTACTGATATTTGGGAAATGAAAGTTACTCCGTGACAAAAGTCTGATTGAAGATGACAACAAGAACCACTCCATAGTTTAATGTTTGTGAACTTTTTCTTGGTTAAAGAAACTGTTAGCAGATTAACAATGGCTTCCTATTCTTTTTTATCCTTCCCATCAAGACATGAGATCTATTTCCCCACCCCTTAAATTAAGACCAGCCTGTGACTGCTTTGACCAATAAAGTACAGTGGAAATTATGCTGTTTGAATTCTAGCCATAACGCTTAAGTAGGCTGCAGGTTTTGTTTCCTCATCTTGGAGCCCCATATTGCTGCATAAGAAGTCTGACAACCCTGCTAGAGAACCAAAGTCAGGAGACTCTGGCACTTCATGAGGAGGGAGAGGCCAAGTTGAGACCACTTCCTGCCAAGGCAGAGGCAATTGGGTGAAGAAGTCAGTTTGGAAATGGATCTTCTAAGTCCCATTCACCCCAGCTGGTGCCACATGGCTTAGAGATAAACCAGCCTGCAGAGCCCTTCCCAAATGCCTGATCCACAAAACTGAAAGCAAAATAAAAGGGTTGCTTTAAGCAGCTACGTTTTGGGCAGTAATATATAAAGGACTCAGAAACTTGTTGAAATTCAAGGTTCCATTTTTAGAAAGGAGATGATATTTGTTCATCCATTTATCCCTTATCCATCAACCAAACATTTACCAAGAATTCATTATATCTCTGATGGTACTGGGGTAGGTCCACAAGGAAGTTCTAATAGGGTTGCAACTTTGTGCTGATTTAGCCTCAAATTATTGAATCTTATCATTCAGGAAATGAGAGTCCTCTTTTTATATTTTCCATTCATTTATTTCACATAAGCACCTGAGTGCCTACCGTATTCCAGCCACAGTATAAATTGTTGACCAAACAACGGGGACTAAAACAGTATTGGCTATGTCCTCGTGAGGCTTATTTACGGTGGAGAAATAAAAAATAAACATTTACTCTTCCAATACGTAAAACAGGGTGACAAGATAGACCTCAGGATTTTTTTTTTTGAAGATTAAGTGATATGGTGAATGTAAAAGCCTTTTGTAAGTAGTTATTCTTTATGAAAGGAAAAGCATTTATTGAGTCTTGGTAGTAGCAGTGGCAGAAGAGCTCAGAGACAAAGCAAGTATTTAACACTTGAAGTGAAAATGTGTGTGTGTGTGTGTGTGTGTGTGTGTGTGTGTGTGTGTGTGTTTTAAGTGACCATGTATAGTAGGAGGTGTTATTCGATTTTGCTGGGCCCCTTATTAGACTTCGGTGGAGCCAATGAACTTCCGAAACTCTATGGAAGAGGCTGTGTGGAGATGTATATGCACATCATTTTTGGATCAGAGACCCAATGCTTTCATTAGATTTTCAAAGGTGTGAGTGATCCTGCAAGGTAAAGAATCATTGATCTGGAGAATAAAGGCAACTGTGATATATTAAACCTCTTTAGGTGCCAACCACCCTATTCACTCTCCTCACACATGGCTGATTTAATCTACACAATCTGTGACGAGGGGCCTCTCATTCTCATTTTATAGATTAGAAACTGGGGCTCATAGAGATTAAGTGACTTGTCCAAGTTTAGTAAGTGATGACCTGGTATGTCAATCCAGCTCTGCCTGGTCCCAAAGGTCGTTCCACCATACCGTGTATACCAGTCAGAGTTCTTTGTTGCAAGCTTTAGTAGCCAATCACGCTGGCTTAAGAAAAAGAGAAGACACTGGTGCTCACAGATTTTCTTGGAAGCACGGAGGAGAGGCAAAATCATTCCTGTTACTCTGATAGGGGCTTTCTAGGGCCACAATATTACCTCTACAAAAACAAATGTCTGAGATATAAGCACCACATGCTAATGGTATTAAGGAAGACCCACATAAACAGATTCCATCCTCATTTATGTCTCATCCTCTCTCAATGCTAGATTGTGTATTGTTTGCAGGCACTTATAAGATATATTTTAAACACCTGTAAGAAGAAATAGTGACAACGTTGCTTATATTGTTCTAATCCTTAGTACTTCGTAATTTATACCAAATTTGCACGAATGTTTATCTGTTTATATTTTGATCCACCCAAGCAGTCTGATGAAAGGTTGATGAGGACAGATGCTTTTATCTACCTTTGATATGTGAGGAAACCAAAGCTCACACAGCTGTGATGTGCTCTGATCCCCAAGTCTGAGGCTCCTATTCGCTAGATGTCCCCTAGAACTCAGGTACCTGAGCCACCTACATTGCTGAGGTAGTCAGGCTCTCACCAGGCAGGCCAGCAGTGCTCCGCCCTCCACAGGTGCTGTAAGGAGGAGCTGGTTGTTTGCACACACCTGCACACTGGGCATCACTGCACAGTTGCCAGCAGATTAGCAAGTGTGGTGCTTGGTCACTAAAACATAACGTGAGCAGAATGAAGTGAGGCGAATTTGTAGCCAGACCCAGGTGTTAGTTTGAGGTGACAGTTTTTACAAATATATAATTCGATTATACTAGAGTTTCAGAGTGGTCTTGTTGGGTATATAGGAGCCTTGAAAAGCCCCCACTTAGGGCTTCCTACAACTGGCAAGACTTCACCTTGAGTGGGCAGAAGAACATTACCACACCTGAGTTCATCTCCCTAGAGAAAACTGGGGAAGTTTTAAAGCTGTTCTCATATTCCATCCAATATTCTCTGATAGTCTTTGCTCCAGTGGGGTTCACTGAAACTGGTGGAGGTTTAGATGTTAGATTTATTCATTTTTGTGAAGCCTCATCTTCAAGCTTCTGTGGGATTCCTTTAGTGCCAAATGCAGAAATGGACAAATGACAATGTTTCATTTCTTTTCTTCTTCCACGTAACAGACACAGCTGTTGAGTTTGGAGATTATACTGTGTGATCGGGGGCTGTGATATGTAATTTACATAATTATGCTATTTAATCTGTACCATGACTCTGTGAGGTAGTGATTATTCTATTCATTTAACTGAAATTTAGATATAGAAAAACTTGCCCAATATCGTACAGCTCTCAAGTATCTTAGGAGGGATTTGAATTCAGTCTTTTCTCCCTCCAAAGCCTGGAGCTCTTCACACAGCTGCTTAGAGAGAAGATTCTGTCAGGGTAATAAGACAGTTCATGGTGTGTTGCATTCTCACCTTAGAACTGTTGTTCCTTAACTTCCTAGGGCCTTGCACTGGGGGAAAAGGTATCACCACATAGAAATCCTAGAGCACTATCTCACTTGGTCCACAAATTGATTGCCTATGCTACTTCTTTGATGCTCTTCACAACAACATGTAGCCTATATCTATCCAGAGGGGTTTCCCGTCAATCTGTATGACCATCTGTGGTTAGAAAAATACATTTCTCTTTTCTTTACACCACTGTAGCTGCAGGACATTTTAAAGGATTATTGTTGAAGGAAGGATGTCCATTAGTGGAGTGAAAAGTCAGGTGAAATGTTCAGAAATCCACTCTTCTATGCAATCTCTGTTTATGTTCTTCCTAGGATCCTGGACTTTTTAGCCATCCTGACATGTTTATAAACCCCCTTCCAATGAGCCAGTGCTCTTCAGATGCTCCAGCTTTCTCAACCTGTTTCCTTCCTGTCTTGTTCTTTATCTCAACTCTTCATCCTTAACTTTCTCCTCTACTGTGTCTTTACTAAACATAAGGAACAACGGTAGTGTCTCCCTTATACTTTGGTCTTCCCTATCCAGAATAGTAATAAATAATTCAATTAATTATAATTAGATAATCAGTATACTTTTATAAAATATGTATTACTTGATATGTGACCATGTGTTAAATACTAGGCTAGGTTCCTTATAATACCATTTTCAATATTCACAAGCCTTTATGAAGTGGGCTTTTAAAAAAAATCTCAGTTCCTCAGATGAGGAAGCTGATGTCCACTGGGACTAAAAGTCTTACTCAAATTTCCGTGGGCAGAAAGCAAAAACCAGAGAAAGACAAAGCCGGAACCAGAACCTGTGTCTCTCTAAAGCTTATGCATTTTTCACAGTGCCATATTATATTTTAACTTCAGGACCAGTGAAATAGTTTGTAGTAATTTCTTGTTTCTTTGTCTACCATCATTATTGAAGTGCTAACATTTTTTGGAATCAAGTTGCTCGTATGATCAATTTTAGGAATTGGGAAATTGTATGGGTTGAAAGATCCCTTAAATGAATGTTACCCTCTAAAGAGGAGAGCTCTTTAAAGCTGTTGGAATCTGGGCTGAAATAACCAATTTCTATCTATGCTCATGTTAGAAAGGCTTTACCTAGAATAGCTTTTTGAGTGAAGTCATTGACCTCATTTTTCCTCTTCCTTTAAACAGAACCAGTTGGAGATAAGTATATGTTTATCCCTTGTCATTTATTGTTGGTGTCCATTACAATTTTATAGATTAGCAGCTTTATGCCCTTATGGGCATGTAGAGAAATTTCCTTCAGTTTCTGTTGGTGTTAATTTCCAGATACCATGATCACTAACTGTCATAGCAAAAAGCAATGAATTTCTCTCTGGCACCATGAAGCCCATTGGCTTATGGGTCATTGAAGTGTTTTTCAGTGGGCCTCAGAGATGGTGTATTTATTTTCCCATGATAAGAAAGGTAAAATAAGCATGTTTTAACCCCATTATTATTTTGTAACATGTACCAGTTTAAAGCTTTTTTCCTTCAAAACTGTGAACTTTCAAAGCTGAGACTGTATCTCTGTATTGTGGTGCCTAGCTCAGAGCTGATGGTCTGTGTTATGAAACTTAACTTTTGGTTTCCTTTTTCATACTGGGGAGGAAAAAAAAGACTGTATGTGTACCGTTAACTGGGTACTTCCTTCACCCTCAGCAACAACCCGTGGCCTTATTTCAGAAGTAAATAACTATTAATTCATCCAACCAATATTAGAGCATCTATTATATTTTGGGAACTGTGATTAATATATGCTCTCAGCTCCCAAGGAGCTCCGAGTCTAAGTAGGGAAAAACAGATCAAGAGATAAATTACACAGAACATGGAGATGTGTTTAGAGCACTGTAAGGGCTCAGAGGAGTGAGGGGACTAAGTCTTTGAAATGAGTAAACAAGGATGGGGAGGATATGACTCCGAGATAAAGAGAACAGGTTTTCCAGTTTAAAAATATAGCAGGCTTGAAAGTAAGAGTATCAAAAAACTTTGGATAAACTGGAAAAGTTACTGGCTTTTGGAATAGAATGGCAGAGATAGTGGGAGAGGACGTAGTTTGGGGCCAGATGGAATCATGGAGGACCTTGTGTACTGAAGTCAGGAATCTGGAATTCATTGTATAGGCAGAGGGGTTAAGGTGAAGAGATTCAAGAGGTCAGGTGAAAAAGATTACTTCTTTTTTCTTCAAGAATGGGGACTTGTAATACCAAAGAGATATTTACTGACTCCCTGGTCAATCAGGAAGGGCAGCAGGTGAGACAGGACAGACACCATTAAGTAGTACAAAGAGAAAACCAATTCCATTTATTTCTTCCCTAGTTTTGATTAGTGTTTTGCTTCTCTGATTGAAGGTAATTCATTTGAACAGTTGCAAAGTGGGGCTTTGGATCGATCTTTTCAGGAAGGTAGACAGGAACCCCTGGCATTTTCTTATTTATGTTTTGTTTTTATTGAATAATTCACTAGTGATTTAACAGGAGGAGCCCAACTGTATCCATTCTTCAGAATTTCCTCACGGATTGTATCCTTGGCCTTCATTCATATTAGCAGGCTTGTTAAGGATTTCATGGGGTTTTTTCTTCTTCCACATGGTCTCGGGAGAGGAGGGGAATCCTGTTTGTTATACAACGTAACTCACTGCATAATGGGTCATTGCGTATTTCTGCAAAGACAGAGGCCAAGGGAACTTGGAAGGAAACAAAAAATGGCATCAAAATGTGATATGCCAGTGGAAAAGAGAGAGGCAGGGAACCACAGAAGGGAGAGAAGTGGGACAACTATTTTTGCTTTCTACATCTCATCAGTTATTAATTCTAAACACTATAAAGTGTTAATAGGATACAGTTTTCAAAAGAGAAGACGATTGGAAATTTTAAAACATTTAAACTAACAAAGAAAAGAAGAGAGCCATCTTTTGAAAAAAATATCTCTGGATGTGATTTAGTTCATTCAGTTCAACAAATATTTGTTGAACTTTGCCTGTGTGTCCTTGAGGATTTCAGCATCTCCTGGAAGAGTTGGACATGTGAATCACTAGCTATAATACCCTGTTGTAAGTTATAAAGATGTGAAAATTGCCATGAGTACATGAAAAACAAGGACACTTAATTTTGCCTTCCTTCCATATTTAAGCTAATGTTTAAAGGATGAATTGTAATTTTCCAGAAATGAAGAAAAGGTGTTACGGGAAGAGGGACTATTAAGGACAAAGGCTTGAAAGTGGAATGAAGTATATAGTATTCTGTGAAAATTACTCAACTTCTTATGGTCCTGGAATCTAGGATATGTGAGGAGAGCTGTGGGAGGAGGTTAGAAGGGAGAGTACCAGTTAGAATTCTCTGGTTACAAGCAACAGAAACTAATGGAAGAACTTCAGCCAAACATACACACATACACCACCAACCCCACCACCACACACACACACACATGAATGCAAACACACATGCGCACACACAAACATATAATTACACCCAAACACTCAATTCACTGGAAGCAAACTCAGAATCATGGGAAATGCTGAAGAGCCAGGATTCCAAATAGACAGGAACTGGGGCATCAGAAACTAATGGTGGTCTCTTCAGGCAGCCTCATAAGGTGAATCATTTTCAGTTAATTCCCTTAAACATCAGAGTTCAGTGAGACAGCATCTGATTTTTTACAACTTTGTTACACATCAAACTAATGGTACTGATGGGGGAAATTTAAATTCCGTTATCTATTTGGTTGCTATTACTCAAATAGATGGAAACAGATACTGGTCAGAAAAATAGCAAACGTCCATTAAAAGTAAGATGAAGCTGACTTGTGGAGGGATTTGTATGTCAGCTGAGGCTTTTGAAGCATATTTCAAAAGCAGAATCAACAAGGCTTCATGATCTACTGTCTGTTGGGGGAATGATAAGGGAGGAATCAAAGAAGACAACAGTTTTGATGATGAATGAATTTATGGATAATAAAAAATGTTACTGAGAAAGTTGTTATAAAGAGGGGGATAAGTGTATTTTGAGAAGCCTGCCAGATATGTAGGGTGAAGATGTGGAAAAATTTTATACACACACACACACACACACATATCAGACCTACCTAAGATGAATCTGAAAATTTCCAGAACAATCCCATGAAGTTTTATTAGGCATATGGTAATTCATTTATGTCTTATCCAAAAATTACTGGTTGTTAGCTTCTCTGATCTAGAACACCACCCAAAACAAGAAAAGAAGTAAAAAAAAAAAAAAGACCTCTGAATGGTCAAAATGGATGTCATAGGACCCACTCATGCTACTAAAACATTTTGATCCCAAGAAATTCTCTCGAGGACTTCTTTCAAATTCATTTTACTTTAGAAATGATTATAATGATTACATGTCGGCTTTATTATTAGCTTACAGAAAATTAGGATCAGAGAATTATAAGTGAACGTGAATGTGGGACATGCTGATAACTGCTTAAAATGACAGCCTGGCATTGAAGAAAGAGATAAACTATGACGTTTCAAATATTGAAATGCTCTAAAGCATGTAAATATGGGACTTTATAGCGTGGAGGAAAGCGTTCTTCTGCCAATAAAAAATCCGCAGGCCATTACATTAGTCTGGATAGGACAAGTTATACTGCAGTAACAAACACTGCCAGAATCTCAGGGACTTAAGACCATGAGAGGTAACTCCTTACACAAGGTCTATTTCTGGCCCGGGTGGCTCTCTCGGGCTACTGATCTCCACATGGAGGCTTCCTAATTTAGGCTACTGCATACTGAATACCGGCTCTCAACACCTTTACCATGAATGTCATGGTAGGGGGAAACATTATCCTTGGAGGGTCTCCCTCCAGGCAATTAAGTGCTTTGTCCAATAGTGAAACACACACATCTACCACTGAGTAGAACTAAACACATAACCCTGTGGAAGTGCGAGGTGGGGCAAGTGTAGTTCTCCCTTGTGTCAGAAGGAGAGTAAAACTGGATCTGGGTGAGCACTGAAGAGCTTTCCCCCAGTCGTTCCTGCACTGCAGCCTCATGGGATAATGTAAGTTCACGACAGTGCTGGCATCCTCTCAGCAACATGCAGTCATGTTTGCTTATGTTGTGCTTTAGAAGGAAAGGAAGAATGCAAGGCATTTATTTCGTTTTATCTGTGAAATAGTGCAGAAGGCCTTAGTTCATGTCACACTGTCATCATTTGTCTCTGCAAGACCATCTATGAAGTATTTTGCAAAGGATTCCACCAATAATGATGAAAATAAATAAAGAGGATTTAACCATAAGAACAGAAAGACTTCCATTCCCTAGAAAAGGAGTTGGGAAGCTTTTTCTGAAAATGGCCAGATAGTAATGATTTTTTGGCTTTGTGGGTCATAGAGTTTCGGTCTCAACTACTGAACTCTGCTGTTGTACTGTGAAAGCAGTTGTAGACAGTGGGTAACCAATAGATGCGTTCCCATAAAACGTGATTTACAGAAGTGGCTGGTAGGCCAAATTTGACCCACGGGCCATAGTTTACCCTCCCCTGATCTAGAATGTTTATTTTCTCATGGACACCTCTGTGGGCACCTTAGGGCTCCCCAGGGCACCTTTTGAAAATGATGAAATATGGATCCTCTCTTAATTTACTATTCTGCTCCAGAGTGAACTGCGTTCTGTTCCTCCAATGCTATCGCACGTCTGTACTTTTGTCCATATTCTTTCCCCTCCTAGGAATGTCCTCTCCTTTTCAGGTCTGCTCCTTCTTTAGGGACCAGATCAAGTTCTGCTTCCTCTTTGAGACTTGCTCTTGAAGGCCTTACCACCAGGGAGAACTATTTCCTCTGAGCTCCAGACTCTCTGGCTCAGTGTCTCTTTGCCTTATTTTTTTCTGTGGGTAGATATATCCTCTATTTCCTACTGGATTTTAAGTTCCTTGAAGGCAAGAAAACTGTCCTAGGTTTAACTTCATGGCCTAACATAAAATAGATATATTTAAACCTTTTTCCCAATCACAGTCAAGCTTTCTGGAAGATCTGGCCACACTGGCTCTATTTCCTTCTCTCCTGTTTACTCATCCTTTTAATGTCATCTACCTCCCACCTTCATCATTGCACGAATGCTGCTCTTGGCAACATGGCCAAGGAACTCTTTCTTGCCAAATTCCAATTGGCATTTTCTTATCAGAAATTTCCCATTTGCTATTTCCTTATTTGAATCTTTGAGCAGCATCGACCCTTGTGCCCCTCCCCTCTGAAACACTCTTCATTTTACTTCCTTGGTACCACTCTCTCCTAGTCCCTCCTCCCCATTCCAGCCAGCTTTCTCAGCCTCCTCACTGAGACACTCTTCCCCTTCTTGCCCTTTAAATATTAGTGTTCTTTAGGAGATCCTGTGCCTTTTTCTCTTTTTGTTTTCACATCCTTTCAGAACAATATTATTACCCCTGTATCTTCAATTAACTTTCATATCCTGATGACCCCCAAATCTATTTTTCTTATTCAAGTGTCCCTTCTCAGCTCCACACCAGTAAATTAATTGCTTATGAGACATCGCCACTTGGATAACATAAAAGCCTCTCATACATAATCTTTCTAAGGCTAAGCCCTTCATCTTTCCTTTCATCCTACATTTTCTCTTCAGTGAATGGTATCAGCCCATCTATTGGTTGCCAGATCAGAAACCTGGCAATCACCCTTGATGCTTCTGCTCCCATTGGAGAGCTCTTGGTTCATCCTGCATCACAGCAATATTCTCCTAACAGGTATCCCCTGATCTAGACCCCCTGTCTAGTTATCTTAATCCAGTCTGCATATCACAAACAGAACCATCTTCTGAAATGCAAATCTAATGCTCAAACTTATTCGTGGCCATCATTGCTTCAAGATGGTTTTCATTCTGTTTATTCCACATATATGTACTAGGCCCTATATAATCCAGCCCAACAGCTTCTCAGCCTTCTCTCTGGCCACCTAACTTTTGGACCCTGCCTAATTGGTTTTTGCAACACTATGCCTGGAATCACTCCAATTCCAGCCTGTGCCTAGCTAATTCCTGTTTTACTATGGCTTTCAGCTACATCCTAAAGGATGTTCCTCTGACCCTGTAATGCTGACTTAGGTGGTCATTATTAAGGCTATTCCCAAAAGCTCTCATTCCCTTCCTTTTGGACACTTGGTTGGATTGCATGTTCCCTCAACCTTGAAGTGTGTTGTGATCATGTGACTTTCTCTGGCCAATGAAATGTAAGCAGAAGTAGTGTGTCACATCTAGGCAGGAACCTTTAAGAACCAAGGTGTGATTTATAATACCCACCTGCCTTTCTCAAGGCAACTGCCCAACTCTGTGTTATTGAAGGCTCTGTTGATCTGGGTCCCTGAATGAGAAGACTTGGGGCATAGCTCCAGCAATTTATCAGAAATATAATGTGTACCCATTTGATATTCTAAGGCACTGTGATTTGAGGGTTGTTTGATGCCTTCACTTAATGTAGCCTCTGGTTATTAATACAGTGCTCCTTCCTGTATAACTTGGTAGCACTCCATACTTCCACCTTTACTGTACCTGCATATTGACTGTATGTTTTGAAGTTATGCCCGCTATTTATCTTCTTATCTCCAGTACCTAGCAAGTGTCTGGCACAGAGTAACAAGGTAAATAATAACAAACACTTCTAAAATGCACTTTACACATATTCATTCCCTTATTGTGCACAATTCCAGAAGGAAGATTCTATTATTATCCCTATTTTACAGATGAGGAAATGTAATCACAGGGAAGTTAACAACTTGCTCAAGGTTACACAGCTAGGAAGTAAATCAGAGCTCAGATTTGAAGCAAGGTGGATCTAGATCCAGAGTCTGTACTTTTAACCACTATGATGTACTTCCTTTCTCAGTAAATGCTTGTGGAATGAATGAATGCTAAACAAATGGATAAGTTGGTGTTTGAGCAACTGCTTGTGTTTATGTAAGTGGAAACTCTTTCTGTCTCTCCCTCTTCTCAGTCTCATTCAACATTACACATCCCATAAAAGTCAGCTCAGCTAGCGTCTTCTCCAGAAAGCTTCCTTGTTCTCTGCAGTGTGAGTTTGATACCCTTCTACTGCTACTTTAGTCCACCATGCATACCTTGAATATTGCATATTCTCTGTACTATAATTATTGGTCAGTTTGTCTGTCCTTCCCTTCAGATGGTGAGCCACTCAAAGTCAATGACTAGATCATATTGTCCGTGCCTACAAAGCTACTAACTTAGTGCTTAGAACATTATAAATGGTTCACAAATGTTAGTTGAATAAATAAGAGAAAAACTGAATGAATGAATGGCTTTCTTTAGAATGGAGTTTCTCAGTAGCAGTCCTACTGACATTTGGGGCTGCACAATTTTTTGTTGTGGGGGCTTCCTGTACATTGTAGAAAGTTTAGTAGCAACCCTGGCCTCTACCCACTACGAGCCTGTAGCACCCTGTCTCCACACTTGTACACACACACATACACACAGAATGTCTCCAGACATTACCAAATGTCCCCTGAGGGGGCAAAAATTTCCCCCAGTTGTGAACCACTATGTTCAAATATCTTTGATTATGTGCTCATTGATTTTACTATATGTTAATTCCATCTCCCCGTTCTTTCCTGTGTTAATTAGAATTCTGTGTTGCAAGAGACAGAAACTCAACCTGAGCTAGACTAGACCAAAAGGTAGGAACCCAAGAATATGAATATTACTAGGTCTGAGAACAGCTGGGTCCACAACATGGGCTCTGGGTCAGGTGCCTACACGTGGATCAGTCACCTGTGGCCAGTGTCAGAGCGCAGGGTGAGGCAGGGAGCTCCTGCAGAGATTTGATAAATTGGGTGATGGGAGATTGGAGGACTGTTTCCAAATGAAGATGCCTAGCAGATATACAACAGATTTCTGCCAAACCTCTTTTTCAGATAAACCCACAGAAAAAAGAAACTCAGTTTAATAAAGATTTCAGAAATAGAATGGGTTCCTGAAATGAAGAAAACAATTATCTTCACTTAAATATTGGCCCAAACCATCAGAAGACATCAGTTCATTAGAGAAACACAGAGACCATGTCACACTGTAGGTCAGCACAGTTCCTCAAGATGCCTGGGGTATATTAGTGCAATTTTCAGCATAGACAAGAAAGCCTTAGAGGCTGATTGTCTCCATAACTAGGTAATTTTGTGCTCCAAAGCTAGTCTCAATCCTGATCTTACTCTTTCCATATGACTAAAGTGCCATGGCCCTCTCTGTACATTCATAAGGCCCGACTGTCTGCATATTTGCAACAATTCCAGAACTTCATTTGCCCTCAGCTATTTGCAAATTGTCACCCCTCTATTCTGACACAGGTTTAGTTTATCCTTTTAGGAGCTGGTGTGGGGCATGCCTGCAGTTGGAGGTGGGTAAAAGAGAAGTATTCAGGCTCTGTGGTTTGGATACTGATGAAGCTGAGACTTATGTCTCAGCAAGAGACACAGAGCTTTTGGTCTGCTGGGGAGGAGGCATTGCAGAAGGCTACCACAGCAGACGCACTTTCTGCCCTAGGAAGGTTTTTAAAACCTTAAGTCCTTTTGGTGGAAAGTGTATGAGAGTATCTCCCTGGTGGTCTGCCCTGAAATGTCTCTTTCCCAGACTCTGGCAGGCTGCCTTTGAGGATTTCCCCAGATAACTTTTCTAAATGATCATCGGTCCGTTATTCTAGTTAGTGCAGAGGACATCTGATGGAGAAGGCACTGTGGAGGAGTGAAGTATGGCTGGACTCACTTCAACCCTCCGGACTTCTTCTAGTCATGGGCAGGCTCATGCCGGGGTGGCAGCGGGTAAGAGGGTGGGGGTGAGGGACCCCAGATTGCGGCAACATAGAGATTTGAGAAAAAGATTTTGGTGTATCAGAAACATTTTTGTTCTCAGCCTAAACAAAGCTCAAACTGCCTAACACCTCTGTAGACAACTCCTACCCTGCTGACTCAGGAAGAGCTCAGCAACCAGGGCTCCTAACTGGGCCCCCCTCCCTTCACTGCGTGTCTCATCCTCCTTGGTGCATCCCCTGTTGTCTAACCTCTGGTCACCTGCTCATAATCCGTCAGGTCTCTGCTCCCTTGTCCGGAAGTCCTCCTCAATGTGCTTCTTGTATCACTCACCTTCGTACATTGTGGAGGGTCTGTAGCTATCTTGTCCCTCCACTCCCATTTGCCATCTGGATTTGGCTTCACCCACTCAGGTACTGAGTGTCTTCTCTGAACTAGATGCTATATTAGGCAACAGGCACAGAATGGTGAAAAGAGAGACTAGAAGAATTGTATGTTCTGATGCAAGGGTTGAGTGGGGGGGGGTGTCAGTGGCGGGGGTGGGGAGGAGAAAAAAGCAAGTAAATTAATTTTTAAGGCAGTATATGCTCTGAAGAAAATATGAAAATAATATGACATAGAGCCAGAGGAATATTTTAGTGGCATGGACAGAAAGGCTTCTCTGAAGGGGTAAAGTTTTAGCTGTGACTTGAAGGAGAAGGAACCAGTGAGGTGAATTTCCCTTCCAAAATATTGTTTGTTGCACTTTACCACTCTGAATAAAACAAAATCTAGGGCATGGCTATTTTACTATTCGACTACCTAGCTTGCAGACTGTGTATGAACAGCCCCTTAAGTGCTTGAACGTAGAAATCTCAGCATAAAACTTAAACGACATCTCAACCATTCCATTCCAATGCAGCTAATATCCTTACGTGTTTTAACACTGGTATACCCCAAGTGACTTGCTTTCCAATCCTATCCCGACTCTGATTGGCTCTGGAAATTTTGGATAAGTGCTTATTAGCCTATGTTTCATCTTAATTCCTTAATCTATAAAATAAGGATACTACATATTTTATTAAGTTGTTTTTCCAGTCACAAATTCTATAACTGAGATATTCCCTCATGGGCTGAGGGTAACTCCTGGGAAAGAGTACAGGGGATCAAGATAAAATTTTCACGAAAATGTCATGTCACAGAATGCTCCAAATGGTAATGTTTATTGAAATGAAAGAGAGGGCTTGCACAGAACAATACCACTTATTGTTCATGAGGCATGGTGACTATTTTCTACTAATGATTTTAAAAGCATCTACTCCATCCTGAGTCAGCACGCATGGATTTGTATACTGGCTCCACCACTATTGCTTATGTGATCTTTTGAAAGTTATTTAATGTCTCTCTGCTTCAGATTTCATCTGTAAAATGATGATAGTAATGGTACCTACCTTTTGGTTATTATAAGGATAAAATAAGTTAGTATTTGCAGAGCACTTGTAAGAATGCCTACACACAATAAGTGCTATGTTTGCTATCACTATTTGTTATTGTTTGAGACAGTATTATAATGTGCATTGATGCACACAAAATTCATGAAGTAGGATGCATCTAGAGAGGAAGAGAGACGAGTGGGACATGGGAATATAACACAAGGGATTTCAATTTTATCTGTAGTATTTTGTTTTCTAAAAAAAGAGGTCTGTAACCTCTATTAAAACATAATAACATTTGCTAAGTTTGAGTGTCAGGCTCATGAACACATTCTAACTTACATGGTGTACTTTTTTAAAGGAAAATTTATGCACAAACTTAAAAAAAAACAGCAAAAGCAACAAAAACAACAAGAGAGAATAAATAAAAAATAAAATGGAATCACCATGCAGTCTCTCTTATTAGAGAAATGGAGGGTCACTAATACTAGTGATGCCATTAATAACAATTTTCAAGAAAGAAACAGTGCCATAGTGTTAAAAAAAATCTTAGAATCATAGACATTTCAATATTTATGCAATGAATGATTGTTTCTGACTTAGCTGTTATTCCCTTTTCTATTGGTAATTGCACGTTAGAGATTGCTAGCTGTCTCCCAGAAGTTTCTTCTTACATGGTAACAGAAATTTTAATTGGGCAAAGGATCATTGATAAAGACTGCATTTCCTGACTCACACATGGTCAGGTGACTCAGTTCTGGTGAACTGAATGTCAGCAGAAGTTTAATGTGTGACTTTTGCATCCCTCCCTTTACTTTCTCTCCCTTCCTACTTGAGGAAATATGACCATGATGATGAAGCTGGAACAGCCATTTTAAGCCAAGAGATGGGAACCTATGTATTAATAATGACAAAACAATAAGATTAAAAAAAAACTCTGGGCCCCTGATGCCATCAAGGAAGAAAGGTGCTACATTGCTTGCACTTACGTCAGAGAAAGAGAAGAACTTAATTTTTAAGCCATTTTAAATTTGGGATTTCTGCTACTGAACCTGAGGTGATATCTCAGCCACCATAAGTCCTCCATTTTGCTTAGGGGATTACTCCTTCTTAGGCCTTCTTTGGTCTTAGACTGTGTGTGTATGAAAAGTGCTGATTTCATCTCTGGCTTGTGGAGTGGGCTTGTGGCCCAAGCCAGGTCAATCTACACCAATGTTAGAATTGTTGAGGAAAAAAAGGTTTCTTTCTCTGGGACTTCCAAAGGTTAAACTTCAAGCATAGCACTGTTGACGGCCACTTTGCTAACACAGGAAAAGGGCCTGCTTGTGAGTAGCGCAACTGAAGGGCAAAAGTGAAGGAGTGAGATAAGTCCTCTACTACATCATTTGAGACTTAGATCTAGTTATGATTGGAATTTTCTGCAGCTAAGATTTTCAGTTACCTGAGCCAATAAATCCTCTTTTTGTTGCTCGAGTCAGTATGTATTTCTTTCCAAGATTTTCACCTAAAAATGCCTGTATAATGCTGGGCTGGTGCCACTTTAGAGTCAGTACTCCTAATTTTTAGAATATTCTTTCTGATATTTACTATGGTGTAACCACATCTCTCTCCCCCCACCCCCATCTTAGTGGCTTAACAACTTATTATTATCACTCATGTTTCTGTGGGTTGAATGAGCTCAGCTGGCTAGTTCTTGGTTCCTCTCATGTGTTGCAGTCAGGTGGCACCTGGGGCTAGAGGCATCAGAAGGTGTCCAACCATGCTGGACATCCAAGATGGCGTCTTCACTTACAGGCCAGACCCTGTTACATGAGGCTTGCTCCCCTACAGTAAGCATACAAGAGACCAAGGCAGAGACTGCAAGGCAGAAACTGAAGACATGCAGCATTCTTTGTATTATACCTTGTTTGTTTCAGGAAAATCAAAGCCCCAACCTAGATTCAAGGGGAGGGGCTCTCACAAAGGCAATGGATACTGAAAGCTGTGGTTCACTGTGGGACATTTTTAAACACTAACTGCTATAAGAAATTATTTTTGTTCATTTTTATTCTCAGGGAAGTCCAGTTCCCCTTTGTGGTCTGAATCAATAGAATAACCAATCATTACTCTGAGTTGTGAAGCAAGGTTTGAGCACAAGTGGTTGAGAGAACTTCTGGGATTTGCGTGCTTCTGATTGTAGCCATCTCTTCACGTGGGTGTTATGGCCTTCCGCTCCCCCATCCCACAAGACTGCTTTCCTGCTAAAGCTTTTGTCATCTCTGGAACAGAACATAACACCTTCTGAATCAAGGTCTGGATATAATATAAGCTTCTCTAAGGAAGTGCTAGATATTTCTTTATAACCCCGACCCCTGTAGATTTTAACATTGTTGTTTTTGGAGGAAATGTTTCCAGCTGGTAGATTATAAACCTCCTGGCACAGGTGGAAAAAAAATTGTCCTTGATCATAGAAAAAGAACTGGCTGGAATCTATGCTAATCAGGGCAGACCTCATTCTCTGTGGGGGAAAAAAAACTCAATGGAACACTTTGAGTCGAAAGCTATTTGAATGATTTTCCTGAATGACGTAAGGTTGGGCTCAGGAGAGGTAGATCAAATACAGTGAAAGAGACTAAGATGTTGAAAAAGACTGAATGTCCAGCTGGGATCCCTGCTAGTCACAGGCTTGCAGGAGAAACTTTGTGAAAATATGGCATTTTCGAAGTACGAGTTCTCCAGAGAAAGTCAAGCAATTTAAATGGAGACAATGAATAAAAGAAACGGTCCCCATAATTACCACATGGAGAACTTGATAAAAGATTTGTTACAAGCCTTTGTTTTTTTATTTACATCAGATATCTGAAACTAGAGAACCTGGCATTCTGTGGAGCTCACCATGGAGAGATACCAGCTTGGGGACTTAATTGCTGTTACAGCACTTAATAAAGTAGTCATTCATCTGCTAAGAAAGCTGTAATCTACCCAATTTCTGAATGTCTGTCTTACAGGGGTCAGGCAGGCCACGCTGGTCTTGGATTTGCAGGGGCACACTGGTCAAGCTATCCTACCTGAGTTTTCACGAGGCTCGGGAAATTAGTTGGGGCACACGTCAAGCAGGTTCCATGAGGGAACTCAAGTCAGAGTCGCAGAGCTACCAGAGGCAAACATCTAGTCCGACAGTGCTAAGAACAGGACGAAAACGTATGTGACTGAACTGACAAGCAGGACAGGAAGGAACAAGGAGTCTTAGGACAAGTAATGATTATTATTATTTTTACAACAGCAGCATCACAACAACAAAACAACATTTAATGAGCAAGTACGATGGACTGGATACTGTTCTGAACGCTTTAAATGGGCTACACCATTTAACTTACAAAACAACTCTTTGAGGAAAGCACCAGTGTTATTGTTATTTTATAGATGAGGAAACTGAAGCCACGAAGGCTTAAGAAGTTTGCCCAAAGTTGTACATTGTGTATGTGGAGAGCAGAGCTGGAATTTGAATTTACATCTGTCTGGTCACAGAGCCCATGCTCTTAATTGCATGATTTAGACACTGATCCTCAGATGATTGGATTCACTTACAGATTGTACGTGGTCTTTGTGCAGTGAATATAGATCTTAACTTCCCCGTGATAGTCCCCCTTTGGCTATTCTATACAACTGCCTCCGTAAGTACCCTCGTGCTTGCTGGAAAACACATCCTTACTTTTGATTTGTGTGATGGTGTCACCCTTCTCTAGGGAGCCTGTTCTGTGAATGACAATCCACCACGTTGTTGAAGGAGGCTCCTAGAACTAGTATATTGCTGCCCATTTACTTAGGGATGGGGCGTATGTGTCCTTGCCCTTCTCCATCGTGTACACATTTCTGATGAATCTTTTGTCATTTATGGAACCTGAATTGTCTGTTCATTGTGTTGGGTCAGTCATTTTTACATCTGGCCTCTTACCATAGTCATCTGCAAGACTGTAAAAAGACATATTCTTGGTTCTCCAGCCCAGGCCTCTGTCTGCATCTTAATCTCCAGGAGAGAGTACTGCAATCTGTATTTTTAATAATTTTCTCTCTCCAGGTAATTGTAATCTCCCCTCAAGGAGCAGAGTCTCACTCAAAATTTGCAAATGTAAAAATAAGTATAACATGTAAGAACACAGTAAATTGTTGACGATGTCAAGGCCTAAGGCAGTATGGGAGTTATCCTACAACCAGGCTGGCATGGGAAAGAAGTCTGAGAAGCAGGTTGTCTCTGAGTATTAGTATTGTTCTAACAGCAGGATTACCTCTGCCACCTGCCCAGACTGTTGCTTCACCATTTCATAACCCATCATTTCTTGCATTCACTTCTTCTTTTTTGAGTTTTCCTCCAGGTATAAAACTACTTACCTCTCTTGTCTCTCTCTCTCTCTTAAATTCACAGTTCTGAGTGAGATGATCTGATTGGTACACGGTTTGTCATTCTCATCCTCATGGCAGAAGTCTTGAATAAGCCCACTAGTCTTACAGTCTCCTAGCCTTCTAGTTGGCCTACATATTGGCTGAATGTGGAAAAGCTGTCCTCCTCTGGTCCAGTCAGCTGTGACCAAGGTGGAATGGTGCTATAGGAATACACATTGCCTCCTACCTTAAAATTAGTGATACAAAGCCAAACAAGCAAATAAAAGTGGTGACCTCAATAGGAATAGTGGGTGGGAAACCTAGAAGGGAGCTGAGGCCTTTGTTGGTATGCTGGGGCCTGTTTATCTGGTGTCCACTATTCCTGCTTAGGGAATAAATTCCATGTTGATATCATCTCAAACAAGCAGCCTTCATCCTGATGGTGGCAGCAGGAATTTGGCCTAGGGAAATAAAATGTATGTCTGGGACACTTGCTGTTATTAAAAATGCATGGGTCAGAGCCTAATCATTGGGTCACTGGATTCTGAAGAAACTATTGCAGAGATATTAAAAAGGAGAGAAAACAAAAATCATGGCACATACCAACAAAATGATATAAGAGTTCCTTGTGGTTGAAAAAGGAAGCATGAGCAAGACATCCTTGTGAAGTTGTAGCTAACATGGGCCTTGGAGAAGTCTGGAGACTGAACATTCAGTGGAAAACATAAGTTTTTCTTTAAATGTCTATTTTCTCTTTAGACTTTGAGTTCCAAGAGGGCAGGCTCTAGATCTGTTGACCTGGTAGGTTGCAGAGCCTGGCACATCATAGATTTTAAGTAAATGTGAGGGGATAAATGATGGAGGAAGACAAGCTAGAAAAATGCTCTGAGATTTAAATTAGGAAGGCACACATAGCCTAAGATTCCTCCCAGAAAAGCATGTAGCGCAAGTGGATGAGGGTGGTGTGAATGACATTCAGTAAGATTGATATCCAAGATGGTTCTGAGATGACCCTGAAATACCCGTGTCTACATGTTACCCAGACACTGTTGTTCAGTGTATAGGTTACTTAGGGATTTCTTTCCAGTTGGTATTTTAACAAACTTTTCTGGAGAGCATACTGGTCTTGAACTTCAGTTATTCCCAGGAGTACCTAGAAAATGGTGACAATGCCACCAAGGAAAGTCAGGAAACTAATCACCTGGAGGATGCAGTTGAAACTGCTGTGTCACGGATGCTGTGTGTTAAACCAATCCTGGATAATTAGGGCTTCCTGCTTCTAGGGGGAGCATATTGGATGATGTTTCCCTGTTCATCAGTCGAGGAATATTTGTCACATGCCTAACCTATTTTGGCTGCAATGCCCAGTGGTTGACAGATGTTCTATCATGTTCCACTCCAGCATTCACGATAAACTTGGACATGTTTATGGTATGAGTAATCATAGCTGTTTTCCCCTGGGAGCTCAGAAGAGGTCCCAGAATCTCTCTTAGCATGGCATTAGCCACTATGGGCCAATCAGATTCAGGATTCAGGATGTCACCTAAGAATGGAATAGAAGGTTCTTCACAAAAGGCAAAGAATGACATTAAAACTTCCGTGTAGTTTTGCTTTTGTCTCATCAGGCTTTATCTTGGTCTTTTTCCTGGCCTTCCCACTCATCTAATGCTGGTGAACCACCTACACACTATAACCTGGCAGGGTGTTTGCTTTCCATCACTGACTGCTTACTGAGAACCACTGTTTTGTTCAAGACTCCACTTCTCTGCATCACCTTCTCTGAAGTTTCAATACCACACCCCTTTTTTTTCCCCATTCCCACACCCCAGGGCAGAACTGACATCTTCTCTTCAGTGCCTCCACTCCACTTCTGTGAAGATTCTAGGAGTCTTCTAGGATGCCACTTGTTTGTCTCTCTGTCCTCCCAGATGGCAGTGAGCTCCAAGGCAGGTACTGTCACAGACATAGAAAGATGCACACATATACATGTGTATATACACACATACACATATGTATGTATATTTTAGTTTTTATGGAATCAACTAACATAACTTTGTGTGCTTTTCCAATTATTAGGGATAGATTTTGCAAATATTTATTTCCATTTTTCTCACCCTGTCTTATCCCCTTGTGATACATACTAATTTAAGTTTTCCAACCATAATTTTTTGTTTAATACAAAAAATAAATAAATATTATTGCATTTTGTAGTGTACAAGACATATCTATAATGCTCCTGTTAGGTAGCAGATTCAACTATTTGGTTTATTTTAAAGAATGAATGTATGTTACTTTTTTAAAAAAAAGTTTATGAAGTTTTCTTTTTCTGAAACTACATGTTCGAAGCACTTTTAAAAAAAAAATCAAGATAACTAGATGTCGCAAAGGACTCTGTAAAATAAGTCACTAAGACCATAATTGAAAAATATGAGCAAGCCCCCTTAAAATATTGTAGAAATAAATAGATATTCATGAATCTGGGTATATGCGTGGCTGTGAGAAAGTCAGCTCCCAAAGATAGCTGAAGGTGACCCAAGCAGCAAAATCCAGCTTTTCCAGGAGAATGTTCACAAATAGCCTGACAGTGTTAAAGTCTAAGGCAGGCTACTAAGAGATGAAACTATGACTGCTGGTGTAAACTGTAGGCATTCAGGGATGATGTAGCCGGATAGTCCTCGCACCAAGAGACAAGTAGAAGATGGTCAGGAGAGCACTGCACTTTTATGAGAAAATGGTTCAAAATTTGGTTCGAAAATGCTGTTGACTCAGAAATTCCCTGTATGTAGGATTTGGCCAGGCAGTCCAAGGGTGAACTTTAAATGAACATGTCAAATGAAGGTGAATGGTCTGTTGTGGCAATACAATCTTAAGCTCCCATATACTGCTGGCAATATTTGCTCGTTGACCCTCCTGGGTCTCAGAATGAGGGCCTCATACTTAACCTATGGAGACAACAAAGGCAGCATGACTAGCTGGTAATGCAGATGACTAAGAGGCAGAGGTCTCCCGTTCCCTTCGTGTCTTTTGCATTCATCTTCCTTGTATACTAACTTATTTACCTGTGAGAGCATGTTTCGATAGTCAGAAGGTGATTGAACTGGAGCTGGATTAGCAAGGGGTCTACAGGTCACTTAGCATTTGTACCTCCTTCTGGGGACTGCAGCAAGGTCCTGAGGCTTTCAAAGTAGGCGGAAACCTTAAGTCTGCCTTAGCCAAAAGTCTGAGTTGTCAAATGAAATTTACATGATTCTCTTAACCAACTTGGTGGTGTGAATAAGGTAACTTCTTGTTCTTTTTTAGTATTCACTAGATTAATTTGAGATTCTCCCCTATAAATTGTCCAAGAATTTTACTTGCTCAGTCCGAGGAGCCCAGGCTTACTTTCAAACTGCAGAAGAATAAAGACCTGCAGAGATGATCAGTCCGGAAGCAGGACCTAGGTTCTATCTAGGTTGCTGCTGTCACAAGCACATGGTTTTGCTGTTGAAAAATGGTCTTGGTGGTCTGATGCCTCCTTGCACCCAGCTGCACTGATGCCATTGTTGGTCCGGATCCTTCTGCAAGCAGCAGCCACTCTTTAGGAGTGAATTTCTTCACCACCCCTTAGTGCTTTGCTCTGTGAAGTGTGCTCTTTTGGGGGCTCCCAGGGTTGCAGGATCTGGTTGATATTTTCTTGTACTTAAAGAGTTCCATTGGGTCAAGGAGGCTGGCTGGTCAGGAAGGAATTCTCGCCTTGACCACGTGCTTTTTCAGAACCAGCTCTTCCAGGAGACCCTCAGATAACTCTCTCTTTACAGCTAATAAAACTGAGCTCGCCAGAATTGAAATAATGTTCCCGGTCAGTAAGTGGTTGAGCCGTGACGAGTGTGTGAGTCTGGCTCTCAGTCCGACCGGGGGCAGTCCTCGCCTCCCTGCTGCCATCCAGGCTGCCTGCCACCCCCTGTGCTACGTCTCCTTGTTGGGAAGCAGTGATCTTTCGCTGAGCTTCGTGCGGGAGTCTTGTCCTGATACCATCTTCTGTGCTCTGTTTGCCTCTGCAAAACCGGGCTTGCTGGGGGTAGTTGACAAAGAAAAGAAAATGAATAATTTATATTTCACTTTCTCACAGAGGCTCCCCACCGGACTGCTCTCTAGGAAAAATATTCCTAGCTTGCCGTCTCAGCCTGAGCGCGTGTGCTGGGTCCAGCCCGTTGCCCGCCTCTCCACACTGGCTGAGCTATTACCTTGACAGAAACATCAGGCTGCAGGGTTGGACTATTGTCTTTTCAATCCTGGGAAAAAGGAATGCTTTCTATCATTCAGGGGTGAAACCTCACTTTCTTAGTGTTTGGTTGCTGTTCAAACGCCCCAGATGGCAGGTAAAGTGATAGTGGTGCCTCTAACAGGACCGCCAGAATTCTTATTTGATATCGTCTGTGAGTGTCCCTTCAGAGCTTGGCTGTGTGGCTTTTGTATTTATCTTCCTTGTATACTGACTTCCAGCTGTCACAGTTACAGGTTGAGAGTTGAGACAGACCTTAGAGACATCTTTATTCCATTTTCTTCCCACCCACTCCTCTAAATGGGTTAATCAGGACACTCACCCTTCTTTCCTAAAAGAAACTGCATTGTCTGCAGAGCACATTGAGTGGCCAGCCCTGGGCTGCTGAGTTCTTTACCATGTGACCTCATTCTACTCAGGACACTGTTGCTGGGGTCAGATGTGAGGCTATGACCCAAATGTAGGCAAGCCTTACAGCTAACTGATGGTCCATGCTATATCTTAGTGCTAAAAGCTCAACCAAACAATGATTTTTTTTATGGAATAATCAATTCCCTTTCTGTTGCTATAGAACAAATTGTTTTGTGAGCGGTGGGAATAGAGGAGGACCATGGCAGACATGACTGAGAAAGTAACGAGTGAGTCAAAGCTGTGATGAAGCAGAGACAAGCGGAGAATGGAATTGGAAATGAAGTCAGGTGATAATAAGAGGAGAAGCAAGAGACAGACAGAGAAACAAATGGGGAAGCTAGCCGAGAGTTTAATCACACTACTGATAGCGACTTGAGACTAAATTCCCCAGACTTGTGCTTCTCAGGTCCCTAGAACTTCAGCAAATACAGAATAACCATTTGTTCCAGTTTCTTTAGGTGTGACCATATTGCGATTTCTATTCTTGAATATCTAGCAAATTTTTCTTTACCTTATTGCCACAAGAATCCTCATACAAACATAAGTTAGCCTGAATGGAACTCTGTGTCTTGCCACGAAAATAATATAACAGCCTTCATTTCCCACTTCATCCAATATAAGAATATCCTCTGTAGCATCCCTGGCAAAAATGTGTACATTTTCTGCTTAAAGACCTGTAAGACTGAGGTGCTGTCCGTTGCAAGAAGCCCCAGCCCATTTTTGTTTAGTTTTTGGTTTGCGGGGAGTGGGTTGGAGGTAATTCGGTTTATTTATTTAATTATTTTTTAAATGGAGGTGCTGGGGATTGAACCCAGGGCCTTGTGTATGCTAAGCATGCTCTCTACCACTTGAGCTATACCCTGCCCCCTCAGCTCATTTTTAATCACTTCAGAGAGTCAATCCTGAGACCTTTTCCCACTAACAGCCCCTCATAGTTTCTCATGTTCATCTCAACCCCACCCATTTTCCTTGAACTCCACTTTAAAGTATATTATTATCATTTCAAGATTTTTCAGCTTTTCTTTACAGAATTTGTTGAGGATCAACCTCGAGCTGCTGTCAGCCTTCAATTTTATTTTCCATTTTAAAGTGCATCCAATGGTAATTGACTCCATGAAGACCTGGTTCTTACATGCTAGTGATCTCTCTGATGGATGCATACCACATCCTGATCCTAAATTTTCTTTTCAAAGTTGGTTTATCCTTTACCTTTTCATTACCATGACCAAACTCTCTCTATCCCAGCTATAAACTTGTAATTTTATTCCTTTAGACCTAGATCTGTGACCTTAAAATTTTAATTAGATGAAGAATAGAACTCCTGAAAAAATCTGGAACCTCCAGTCATTAATGAAGCTGTAGAGCTTAAGGAGATATCCTGTGAAGAAATTACCTTCCTCTTGCCTTGGTAAAAATGCTAACTATGTAACCCCAAAATAAAATATATACAACTACATATATTTCAATTCAAGCTCTGTTTCTAGCATAAAGCTATAAATCTAAAGACTACTCATAGAGGTGGTAATGGGCGGGCCTGAATCTACGTGGCTTTCTGCCTTTAAATTAGACAACCTATCACCATATCATTCAAACAGGAGCCAATACAAGACAAATCTGAGATGGGTCTGTGGCCTCAGTCATGGCAGTTATGCTGCCGCTTGGACTTACTTCTGTCTCTGTTGTTCGTGTTCACCACCGCTCAGTTTCTACCTACCTCCAGAGCCTCTTGCTTCTGTCTCCAACTTTTCCGTGTCCCAGATTTGCCAACAGAGCTGCTGTCCCTGATTTTGATTTTGGTTTGCCTGGAAACGTCTCTTGCATTCTCTGGCTTGTTCTGTTCTGGATACTCATGGTAACCACCTGACATTCATTTTTTCTCCAGGAACATTAAAAACCACAAAGGATTAAGCGAAACTGGTAACTTGAAGAAAGTTCAGTATGTTATCATAGCTACTTTACTGCAAATTCTTGGGAGTCCCCCAGAGGCCATGGATGGTTTAGAACAGAAAAGAGTTTGGGTTTTGATTTGCCTTTGACTTGTAAAAGGATTAAGTCAGATTAGCTCCTAGGAGGCAGAAAACTATGGAACCTGCCAAGGGAGGCCATGTGGTTAAGGCAAGGTATGAAAACAGAACAGAGGTCTTGTGCATGGCAGGCATTCTTATTACTTCCTACAGGAAAGTAAACTTGTGCTTCGTGAGCTCTACCTTTTAAACTTTTGTTTATTTCTCTCGTGGGTGCATGTGTGTGGGTGCATGTGTTTGCTTTTGTGGTATCTTTACAAAATTCCAGCCATGATCAGTTGAACTAAGCATAAAAGAAAGGGTCATGTTTCCATTTTGTTTTAAATGTTGATTATTTCAATAAATATTTGTTAATGTTTACTGTATGTCATGACTATGCCAGGTGCTAGGGTTAACAAGATGAATAAGACAGATACAACTCCTGCCCTCAGAGGAGGGACAGTCCATAAATGTTCTGTAGGACAAAGAGAGGAGGGAAAGCCAGATAACCCAAAAGGACAAAGCATGTACAAGTGACAGAATCCAAAGAGGGAAGTGACATCTTAGAGACAAAAAATGGAGGAACCTTTGTAGAGTTCCCATTAGCTTCCTTTTCTATGAGAATTGGCTTTCTTAAGAGCCTTTTTAGTTGGGCTCTGAGAAGATTTTATTCAAAGTTAGCCTCTGATAGTTTTGAATTCTGATTACTCTGCACACAGAAGGTTTTACGATAATTCTAAGATAGGTTCCATCCAGTTTCCCTCTGATCTCTTTCCTCATCTCTAGGTCCATATTCACGAACCTCTGTTAGAAATGAATGATATGGCCTTACAGTACTCGCTTTCTTCTTTGTATCTTGTCTCAGTGGGCAAGTTTCTGTTTCTGAAAAATGTAACCAGTGATGTGGCAGTAAATATTTAATCACCAGCTCTACGAAAAAAAAAAAGAGTATGTGTATATACAAATATAGATATATACATGTTTATAAATGTATTAAAATTTTTTACTGACACAAAGTATGGGCATTACAAATAGTGGAATATACAGTCATCTTTTTCCTAAATTCCATATGGTGAACTGATCCTCACAGAGTATTTTTGTTGATTTTTGCTGAACTCTTTTATCCTTACCTGATCTACTGTTGCAGCTGAAGAATGAGTGTAGTTCCAATGTGAATGTGGTTTGATATTTTCATTTACTTTAGCTAATAAGATAAAAGTGAAAAAATGAAGACGTATGTTGGAACTTCAGTGATTTATCAGTGATGTGTACAGCTTATTTGCTGAATTGAATAAAGGTTTTAGAAGACAGGAAGATTATTTCCTTGAACAATTATAGACATGACATACTTTGAAGTGTAATCTTCATTATTAACATTTTCTCCACTGTGTTCTTAAGTCTAGATAGTCAGCCGAACTAAAAAGCAAGCCCTGACTTGTGGAGTTTGCTGATTTCCAGGCAGTGACTACTCCCACCATGGCTGACTTTATGTTACAACATGATGTCACAGAATGCAGAATTGGGAAGGGATGGTAGCAGGGCCCCATTACATAATATTTCCACCTCACAGCTGCAATAAAATATAAATAACCTCAAGAACATATATCATATTGAAATGTAGTCATTAGGAGTGATGAGATTTGAGAATGTGTTGACTTTGCTTTTAATATTACTTAGCTATAAATTTATATAATAAGCATCTTAATAATAGCTGTATTTATCAGCTCACCAAATTCCTGGGAATTGAACAACAAGCTGGCTCCAGCATTTTGTAGCCTTTTGATTTTAACAGAGTGATCCTCAGTTTTAATCCCCCAGAGCAAAATGAATAAGAGTAATACAGCCAGTGGTACAGCTTTGCAATTGTTTATTATTGTTTCACATCTTCATCCCTGTTTTAAGATTTTAAGATTTTAAGATTTTAAAATTCCAGTTTGTGAGCTGTGACTAATACTAATTTGAAGGCAATGAAGAGACAGTGGATTTGCTTTGGTCGTAAGCTTTTCATCTTGTGACAGTGTCAGAAAGAAAGAGACACTGGGTCCAGTTTGCACACTCATAATTCCCTGATGCATAGATCTTGGTCCCTAAAGATATTCTTGAAGCTTTGTCCTTTTAATGGGAGAAGAGTCCCCGGATAGGAGTTGTGACCTACGGGGAGGACAAGGCTTACCTGGTTGAAGAGGCAAGATTTAGACAGGAAGATGAGAGAGGAGGAATAAGGCTTCTTTAGCTCATGTTAGAATGTTTTCATAATTTCAGTCTTCTTGAAAAGAAGTCATCAAGGAATGTGCTGATGAACAAGTAGTTCTAGGCAGACAGTGTCACATTATTGATGTAATTATAATCCAGATGTCAGCTAAGGTTACATACCCTTTGAACTATGGCATAATTGGTTAAGACTCCATAATGCATATCCATATGGACAGTTACTCCAGAAGGAATGCAACCTTGCTGACACCTTGATTTGGGGAACCCATTTTGGACTTCCAACCTCCAGAACTATAAGACAATAAAGATGCATTGTTTTCAGCCACTTCATTTGTGGTAATTTGTTCTTACAGCCCAACAGGAAATGAATACACTTTTTTTTCTATCTGCAGGGATTTCATTATCCCAATAACATAAGAGGCAGAACAGGTTTCTGTTAGGGCCACCATCCAATTGTTCTAGTTACTGTGAGCATCACTGTGTCCCCACAAGGGGACCAATCTCTATCTCTGGCTTTGGTGACTCTGGTTGGATTTTACTCTCTGATCTCCCACGCATCAAATGAGAGGGGTAGCTCGTCCTGGCACCTAAGCATAACATCCCCCAGCGTCACTGAAGCGGTCGGGGGGCTCGCCTTCCATGCCGGCCCAGAGCAGTGCAAGCAAAAGGCTGGCATTGGAGGAGCTTCTTGGAATCTGCAGCTCGGGCTGCTCTGTGGTGCCTGTGTGACAGCTCCATTAGAGGGGTGTGTCACACAGCCATTATCCAGTCACATCTTAAGTGCAGCCCGCTGGGCTCAAATACCACTTTGGGAAGCAACAAATAATTTTCTGTTATTGGCGAGGGTTGCTGCGAGTCTCCTCCTGCTCTTTGGCACTTGTTTCCACAGCCCATTGCTGTTAGGAAATGAAAACCCAGCATTAAATGTTTAATTCTGAAATATATTTTCTCAAGAGGTGTTCATTTGAGCTCCCTGGATTTTGAAAGTTTTTTTTTTTTTTTCCGCCCTTGCTGCAAGTTCTCTCAGCCCTAGGCACCCCTGCTGCTGGTCATTGAAGGATGAAGGATGAAGGATGAAATGATTGCTTTCAAGAGTGGGTAATCACTAGTCTCAAGCACTCCCTCAAATAACATCATCAGCAGAGGGCAAGTGGGGAAGCTGTCTTCACCCCTCTGCTGGCCGGGAGCTGTGGCTGCTACCTGCAGTCAGGAGCCCCCACTTTCTCCTGCACACTGGGTACAAGTGACCACTTAAGCAGTTTTAGGTAGAGTTAGGAGACAACGCCTAGTTGAGGGACTTAAAAGTGTGCTTTGGCGACATTCTAATTTGGGTTAGAATTGAAGTTCTTTTACTTCTTAGCTGCGGCTCTTAGACAAGGTATCTCTTTGGAACCTCAGGATTCCTGAGTTAATGATGACTCTGTTTCCCTTGTGAGGTTGTTACGAAGATCAGAGATAACGTGTCGGGTAGGATGCTGGGCACAGAACTTAGTAGTTCAGGAACTCCTGATTCTCATTACTAGTAAATATTAAAGCAACTTCTGCATTGGTCTCCTCTTCCATTGCTTATTAGCTTGTTAGCTCCATTTCTCAGGTGACGAAGCCAAAGCCCAGGAAATTTTGGTGATTTCTTAAGTAGTGAATAGTGTGTCACTGGTTGGAGCCAGTACTTCTGGCTCAGTGCTACTCAAAGCATAGCTCAGCGTCGCCTGGGAGCTTGATGGAAATGCACGTTCTTGGCCCCTGTCTATAAAATCAGCATCTCTGGGCACCAAACCCAGGTAGTGATGCTCCCCAGATAATTTGTCGGCATGCTAAAGTTCAAGAGGCATTATTTGAACTCGTGATCCAGATCTCTTTCCAATATAGCATGCTGCCTTCTTAGCTCCGGCTACAAGTTGAACCATCATCCAGGACAACCTAATCTAAAGCTGATCAGGTGGGACTGACCAGTTTGGGACTCAGGTGGGATCTGCCTCTCCCTCCTTTCTCCTTTCTCCTTCCTACTCACACATGGGCATATTCGTGTGGAAGTAAAAATGCTGCTGACCAGGAACTGTATGAGTTATAGAAGAAGGGGCACTAATAGGAATTTCTTCCCGTTTATTCCTGAGACCAGTGTGCCTGGAGCAATACGGTGGGCAGAACGGGAAGTCTGTGCTTTGAGCTCACTATGCTTTGCCTGGCATTTGACAAGATGACTGAAGACAGCCAGCCTATATGGTGGGTGGCAATGGCGGGAGATGCTGCTGACTCATGGGCCTGATGTCGGATATTTACACGACTAATTGATGTTCCTAGCGCCGTCTGCTTATCTCATCAAGCCCTGGAGACTTGTCCTGGCCTTTACATGAAGACCAATAACTCTGGAGAGTGTAAAATAGTGGTTGAGAGCCCGAGCTTGAGCTCAGGCAGACTGGGGCTTGAACACTTTCTCTGAAGCTAGCCACGTGATCCTGGACAGGGGGTTGTATCTGAGTCTCCGTGTCTTCATCTCTTTGGAGGAGGGATCAGAAAACTTCTTCTGAAAATTGCTGTCCCAGCTAGTAACTCTGCCACCATAGCACAAACATAGCCACAGGCAATATGTAAGTGACTGGGCTGGCTGAGGTCTAGTAAGGCTTTGTTTATAAAATAGGCAGTGGGCTGGATTTGGGCTGCAATTCATAGTTTCCTGAAGCCTACTCTGGAAGAGATGATGATTGTGTTTCTTTTTAGACTTACTGTGAAGATTAAATATCAGAATCTATATAAACCCAGTCCCTGGTATAAAGTAGATACATAACAATTAGTATGTATTATTATTGTAAGCTGAACTAAATGGTACATTGGTACATATTTAGAAAGAGAGAGCTAGGTGATAGGACTGTCATCCTGAGTAAGGGTAAGATTGTAAGTCTTGTTTTTAATTAGCTGTTCCTCCCTGCTGGGATCTAGAGGGATATATACGCTGTTGCTGATGATGACGATAAAACAACAATAATAATAACAATAGTAATAATAATAATGGTAATAGCAAATATTAAGTACTTACTCTAAATCTGAAAATATTCTAAGTGTTTTACCTATACTTTATTTAATTCTCACAAACAACTGTGTTAAATTGGTACTAATTTTATCTTCCACTATGTGCAAAGAAATCAAGGCACAAGTCGAGTAATTTGCCCAAGATAACACAGCTAATAAAGAGCAGGACTGACACATGAACTCAGGCAGTCTGGTGTCAGAGCCGACTCTGCTAACCATTAGGCAATCCTGCCTCTCTCATGCAGCTCACGGGCATGCTGCCCTGATGATACACACCAAGTACGACCGAGAAGCGGTGCCCCAGTGGATGCTCAGCCCGCTTGGCTTGTTGAGAGCTGCCCGTGGCAGGGTCTTGCTGGGGGTTTCCAGCTCCTCCCATTCTCCATTCAGCCTCTACTTAGGCCCTCTAGTCGGATGCTCCCTGTGGGGATCTAGTCCTGGCTTTGCATCTTGGGTCCACTTCCCTTGGCTTCAAAACATCAAGGCACTCTCATCAGGACCCTGACAGTGCCTCTGCTGGCTCCCACCAGCACGCTCACTTATTTTTTACCAGAACCTACTGCTTTTCTTATTGGGAGCTCAGTAGTTCTGAATGGAGATATGAGAGGCATAGAAAGTGAGACCTGACCCCAAGACATCAGCTCGGATTTCCCCAAGATACTTAGCAAGGACTTTCTAAAGAGTCTGATGTCCTGCCTCAGGGTTTACTGTCCGCTGCTGTTGGTCCAGTGTCCCAGGTTCCTGCTGTCTCTGTTCATGAGACTTAGGTATCTCTGATGACTTGTCTCTGTCTTCCAGGCAAATGGGGCTAAGCTGGGACCTGGAGAGGGACCACCCTTGGATTCTTTTCAGATTCTCCCTTGCTCTGGTGCTTGGTCCCTGCTATCAAGTTTGTCCTGGTCTGTGACATCTTACAATCTAAAGAGGAATTTTCCCCTCTCCCTTCTCCTCCTCCTCACCCCACAGTGAAGGGTCATAGCCAGCATGAGCATTTTTGTTTCAGCCGTTTATTTGGAGGAAAGTGTGACTAAATATGCCTACTCTTATTGAGTGCTAGAAAATAAAAGAAAACTAGTTGAAAACTAGGGAACATTCAGAAATTCTGACTAGTTGTTAGGACGAGGGAGGATGGAAACATTAAGGTCAGAGGAGGAATGTGAAGAGGTAGGGGCAGAATAAATTGTATTGGAACTCCAGTGCATGCTTGGCAAAGTATCTGGGTGAGAGGGTTACAGGGATCAGGGGGGAAGAGAAAAGGAAAGGCATAAAGTTAACGTCATTGAACACCTAATATGTGATATATGTTTCCTATACAAAGGTTGGTTTAGTCCTCCCCTGACAATACTGTATTAGTTAGTTCTGGCTGCCATAACAAAATACCATAGACTGGGGTGGCTTGAACAGCAGGCTTCTATCTCGCACAGTTCTGGAGGCTGGAGTCAGATCAGAGTGCCAGTGTGGTTAGGCTCTGGAGAGGGCCGTCTTCCTGCCTTGTAGATGGCTGCTTTCTCACTGTGTCCTCACACGGCCTTTCCTCAGTGCATGTGCGTGGAGAGAGAGAGAGATCTCTCTTTCTCTCTTCATCTACTGATAAGGCCGCCAAACCAATATGACTCATCTAACCTTAATTCCCTTCAAAGAGTCCTATCTCTAAATATAGTCACATTGTAGGTGACAACTTGAACATAAGAATCTGAGAGGGATACAGTTCAATCCACAGCAAACACTATGAGAAAAGTACTCTTAATTTTAGTTTACAGATGAGAAATGAACGCTTAGAGGAAGGGATCACTTATCCATGGTCTCACATATAGGATATGGCAAAGGAAGGTTCGAACCCAGGAGCTCTGACTCCTTAGCTTTCCTTCATCCGAGGCCACTTGGTGCTTGGTGTGGGCAATTCTGTGGTTGCCCTTGGTGGTCCAGGGGCTGAGTTAGTCATCCTAGACCTGCTCCTCTGTTAACCTTTTTCACCTGGGCATGACTTCTCAGGTGAGGAACTTGGGAATATGTTTTTCCTCTCTCTCTCTCTCTCTTTTTTTTTCCTCTGCCTCTCTTAGATTATTGGTTCAAGCAGATGCTCTGTCACTTTGTTGAGAAATTGACAGGCCCTGGAGATACTGAGTGGACTTCTGTGATTTCTTCCTGTCTGTGCCAACGAGAATGAGCCTTTTCTGTTTCTCTTTCATCTGATGTTGTCAGGATTGTTAATGAAGCCCACATCTCTCTGGGGGCAGAGGTGGCCATCTGCCCTCTAGGCCATCTACCTGGTTGGCCAAAAGTAACCTCTCAGTGTCTATGGCAATGAATTCAAGCTGGGAGCCTCTCTGACAGAATCAACTTTTACAGTCTCAGCTGTCTTCTCCATAATGTATCTTCAGAGTGTCTTTTTTGCCATGCCAGGAATTTGTAGACGATAGCTTATCTTTCTTTACCCTTTCAGCTTGGAAGTGTGCACATGGGCATTGTTCCCCTTGTCAGGAAGAATCTCTTCCATGAGAATAAGAGGATGAGAAAGCACCAAGCTAGGTCAGCTGTGGCCACATTCTTTAGTGCTAACTGTAGACAGGCAGGCGTGGAAAACTAAGAATAGATTTGCAAAGGGACCTTTAGGAAGGTACACATAAAATGAAAATTAAGAGAAGAAATACAGTGTCATTTCCTTTTATCTGGCAAAGAGTTTTTTTTTTTTTTTTAAAAAAAACACCAAACATGCAGTTTGGGTGAGATTGCAGTGAAATGCCAACTGCATTTATTTTCACAGACCTTCTTTTTTTTTTCATTTATTTATTTTATTTATTGAGGTTTAGTCAGTTTGCAATGTTGTGTCAATTTCTGATGTACAGCGTAATTTTTCAGTCATACATGAATATACATATATTCATTTTCCTATTCTTTTTCACCATAAGCTACTACAAGATATTGAATTTATTTCCCTGTGCTATACAGTATAAACTTATCTATTTTATATATACCAGTCCATATCTGTGCATCTCAAACTTACAGTTTATCCCTACCCACCCCTCTCCCTACTTGCAACCACAAGTCTGTATTCTATGTCTGTGAGTCTGTTTCTGTTTTATATATAGGTTTATTTGTCTTATTTATTTATTTATTTTAGATTCCACATATGAATGATATCATATGATATTTTTCTTTCTCTTTCTGGCTTACTTCACTTAGAATAATGTTCTTCAGGGCTATCCATATTGCTGCAAATGACATTATTTTATTATTTTTTTGGCTGAGTAGTATTCCATTGTATAGATATGCCACAACTTCTTTATCCAGTCATCTGTTGATGGACATTTAGGTTGTTTCCATGTCTTGGCTATTGTAAATAGTGCTGCTATGAACATTGGAGTGGAGGTATCTTTTTGAATTAAGGTCCCCTCTGGATATATGCCCACAAATGGGATTGCTGGGTCATATGGTAAGTCTATTTTTAGTTTTCTGAGGAATCTCCATACCATTTTCCACAATGGCTGCACCAAACTGCATTCCCACCAGCAGTGCAAGAAGCTTCCCTTTTCTCCACACCCTCTCCAGCATTTATTATTTGTGGACTTTTGAATGATGGACATTCTGACTGGTATTTTCACAGCCCTTCTGAAGGGCATCATATTTCAAAATTCTAAAAAAGACACCACCCTTTGAAACAAGTGAACCTACTTTTTTAAAAAGTCTAAGAAAATAATCATTCATCTGCACAAACTTTTTGCTAGGTGACATTCATTGCAGCATTTATAATAGTGAAAATTGGTGTAACTAAATGCTTGTAATTGCATAGGTAAGCAATTTATGGTACATTAATGCAATGGAATAGTATATCAGGTATATATTAAATATTTGTTGACCTAGAGAGATATTTATGATATGTTTTTATTTTTCAAAAGTTACAAGGAAGTATATACAGTATGATTTATTGTTCATACTGTATTTATTATATGTATTTAAGGACTGGGAAGTTATATACTTAAGTTGTTCAATAGTGCTATATAGATATGATTGTAGTTTTCTTTGCCTTCCTATATTTTTATTAAAAATTTTAGTACAATAAATGGGTCTCATTTTTCTAACAGGAAGAACAGTTTATTTTAAAGTTATAGAAAGAAACACTTGCCTAGAAAGTAGACAGGACCACAGGCATAGGCATAGAATCTAGCCCTACCTAATGCCCCATCACCACCCACCCAGTTCTCTTTTCTCCATTTCATTTTCTGTCCCTTCTTTCACACTCCAGATCCTTTCCTTGGCCATCTGTGGCACTGTACTATTGCACTGCAATGAAATTTTAGAAACTTTTGGATAAATTACCTACAGGTTGGAAGCAAGGAGGAGGACACATTTATTAAGATGATTGGAGCCACAAGAAAGGAACAACTTATCTCTATTTGTATCACAAAAAGCCAGAATTTTTAGCTCCTTTGGGTACAATGGAGAACTATAACTAACATCTGAACTCTGGCCAAGTATCCACACCAAGATCAGAGCAACGAGCAATTTCACAAGTTATAGTCTCACCTTGACCAGTAGCCTTACACATATACACTCATTTGTACAGATACACTTATTAGCAACTTAGCAATATGCTTATTTCACCAATATTCTCAAAACAAATTGCATTTCCTCTTCAGGAACAAGTCTTACCATGCTTGGAGGTAGCAATTCCAGTTAAAACAAAATTACTGTCTTTTAAATTTTTAGTTTTGAGAATAGAATTTTAAAATGAGACACATTTCATGAGCTAACTTATGCTTATTTAATTATTAAGTAGTTATGATAAACCAATTGATAGCAAATTATTTAAATTCTGTCACTGACTCTTTCTGTTCTTACATTTATTTAAAATGTTTTCTATCTCTAAAGGATAACACAAGACTGAGTTGCAATAAGAGTGTTATGTTGTTTTTAGTCACTTCTGGTTTGTCATCTGGAATTAATTTAAATGAATAGCAGCCTATCTCACCACAGAATCTAATCTATTTACACCCACTGAAGTTAAGTCTCTGGGATGTGCAAGTTAGAGACACAGAGGCTGTGGCTGTGCTTTGTCCAGCTTGGCTGGATTTCTATTGTAATGGAACTGTTGTTCCTATTAGATGATTTCCATCCACGCTGATTCTGGTCCTTTAAGTGTGCCAGGTGCCCCCAGATACCTCAGCTAATTCTTAATAGCTCTGACCCCACAAGACTATTTTTGTGGGTATCCCTAGACCTGCTCTCCTTACTTCCTCTTTATGCTATCTCCTGCTTCTCTGTCTTTAATCTGCTGGATTTTAGAATTCAGTATTTGTATTGGCTAGTGAATCAAATGCCAAGAAGACCTTCACTAAGAGATGTTAATGTGAATAAGCGTAGGGATAACAATTATGTGGCATGGCTGAAACCCTCTCTCCCCTTCCCATACCCTTGGTAGACATTGCTAATCAATCACCATACTCTTTCCTGCTGAGCCTGGAGGCAGTCACTGATCATTTCCAAAAGAGCTCCTGAAGCCATCATTACAGATGCAATGGGCGAGATATGTGATGTAAAATAAACTTGTCATCTCTGAACTGATCCTGCTAGCTCTTCTTGTTTTAGGCAGCTGCTAGCATAGCATCCTTCCTAAATTTAGAACCTTTAAAACCCATTTCCAGCACTGGCCACTTGATTGGTACCCCAGCCCCTTCCTGTGCAGTGAATATCTTTGATTAATTGAACTTGTGGTTTTTAAAACAAGAGTTTCCAGGTCTCAAATCCTTTCCTCAAAAGCTTCCTTGGTATTTCAGAGAATAAACTGCTAGAGAAAATTGTCAGCTATTGAACATACACTCCTTCACTCCCAAATCCATTCAGCTTTCACCTGTTATTGATTGGATATGTCCCATGCCAAATATTGTACTGGCACAATAGAAACACAGATAAATTGGATATAGTCAGTACCGTGAGAGAGTAAAGATCTATAGGATGGGGTTCAGAAATTACCACAACATGAAACAGGACAAAACTTGTACCTAGAAAGGGAAACTGTTGTGGGAGCTCAGAGAGAGAGGGCTCACATCTGTCAATGGTTGGGGATGCTGATCAGGGAGGAAATAGTAATCGAGGTGCATGTTGGTTCTGCTAGTTGTTAGGTGTGTGACCCTGGACCTGTAATCTCACATCTTCAAGCCTCGGGCTCCTCAGTTCAAAGTGAGGATAATATTGGTAACTCTGCAAAGGATTCAGCAAGGGTTAGATGAAGGTGAGAAAGTGAAGAGAAATCTGGAATACTGTAAGTGTGCAATACATGTTAACTCTCAGAATACCCCCAGAATTGGACCAGGAGAAGAAAAAAAAAAGTGAACTTCTATTTACTGGTCTCTCTGTGCAGTTAACCCTGCTCCTGCCTTTTCTCTTCACTGTATGTCCCTTTTCAGAAATGCTAGCAGTGGTGCTAATGGTAGTAGTGAAAAAGGAAGAAGGAAAAGAAAGAAGAAAGGGGAGGAGGAAGTCAAAGGAAGCTTGCAAAGCCTAAGGATTGAGGAAGAAAGTCAGTTTTCTTGAAGAAGTGTATTTATGTTTTCAGTGATGAGTAGTGAGGTGTAATGGCTGAGAGAGAGGGTTTTGAAAGGGTCTGCAATCTGGTCCATGGGAGGAGATGTCAGTTTCTTCTCTTACGTGCTCATGTGTCATTGCAGGTGTGGTGGTTTTAGAATTGTACTCTTCCTAAACCCCAAGAGACCTCTCAGTGATCTTCATTTCCACCCAACCAACATGATAGCTAAATGTCCTCTGTGGCCGGAGAGCCTTAGAGTCACATCTACATTAATTTTCCCTGCAAATCCACCTCTGCTTAATGCTCCCAGACCAGATGACCTACTGTTGGCCTCACATATTTCCAAGGATAATATAAACATCTAATGCCGTGGAAACAATTTTGGTGTCTTAATTCAGTATATCTCAGTCTTGGCTGTACCTTAGAATCACTGGCAAGTCAGGGTCTCCTCCAGCTGGGATTTTGATTTAATTCATCCAAGGTGAGAACTTGGCCTCAGTCATTTTAAAACCTCCCCAGGTATTTCTTAATATGTAGTTAGGGTCAAGTGCCACTAATTTAATTGAATAAATGTTAAGAGGAAAACCTCAGCCATATTTTGCCTATTAATTCTAACATAAGAAACTGAAGAAAACTAAAGGAGAAAAAATAAGTCCTTATTTGTTCAAGAAAAATGTTTGCTTTTTAAAATAATGAGGCTAAGAAGGCAGCATTCATGACCAAGACTGTGCATAAATAGATAAGTTTTGTCAAAAGGCTTGGCTTGTTTGGAGCACTGTATAGATAGGGAGGCTCTAAGGATTTGAAACTGGTCCCAGGATTAGAAATTTGGATGGATTTGTGTTAATTTGTGAAATTAAAACATGGCCTAAGTTTAGCAAAAGTAATTTCCCAATGAGTTATTGCTCAATATTATCTTTACACATTAAGTCCTGGCCTTCCTAAAAGGAAAATTAAATAGCTTTATGGATTTTTTTTGATACATAGGGCTGGCTCTGGATATACACATAGGCAAACTGCTCAGACTTGACTTAAAAGGAGCCAGGGAGACAGATCTGTATTTTTTAACCCATTAATTTTACAGATGAGTAAACCAAAGGCCAGTGAGTGGGAAGAGTTGTGTTAAGAATGCAAAGCTGGGCCCAGCTTTTACTTCTGGTCCATTTCTTCATGTTGCTGAACCAAACATTTAATGTTTATTGAATATCTGTTATGTACCTGATTCTAGCAAGGACCCTCTTACTGAGACTGGGGGACAAGATAGGAGCTTGGATACAAAGACTAGAGAAAACACCCAGTAACTAGGACTGTCATCGCTTGTTCATATATCTCACAGAGCTTATTTTGGTCATGGCAGGTGCGCGGCCTGAGCAGAGCCAATGGCAAGGTCAGTGTTTTTGAGTCACCTGGGTTACTGGCTTCTCTGATCAGAAGAGATAGTATTAGAGCCTAGGTGGGTTTGAACCTGAAGGCTAAGGTTAAATGGCACCAGAAATTGTAAGGATAGAGAGACAGAATCTGAAAGGTCATTCCTGTACAATCAGGAGTCACCTCAACCTCATTCTTAATAAATTAAGTCTATGGCTGAAACATCTCCAGTCCTTTCCCAAAGACTCAGCCAGGAAACTCCTTTGGGAAGAAGATTGCCGAATAAAATGTGGGACACTAGGTAAATTTGAATTTCAGATACACAACAGATAATTATTTTTTTTGAGATAAGTATGCTTCATGTTGGCCCCAAATACTTATATTAGAAAAAAAGTATTTGTTGTATGTTCGAAATTTGAATTTAACTAGTGCCTTCTATTTTTATGTTCTAAGTCTGGCAACCCTATCTGAGACACTCCTCTGGACCCCCTTTCCCCCATAATCTGGCGTAGTTTCCTTTCTTCTTTGCTCACATAGGATTGAATCCCTGGTACCACTATTAGCTATTAACACTTCCTGCCTCCCCCCATTATATTGTATAGAGTACAGGCCTTCGGGAGGCTGGCACAAGGCAGCACTCAGGAAAAGCTGATTGGCTGGATGATGAATAGAGCAAATATATCTGAACCCAAGAATGCGGCTGGTTCAGGACAGTCTCTTTCCTGATTCGGAAGAAGTACTTCCATGTGCAGCTGGCACTGGTGTTAACATGAAAATATTTCTGGGGCCGGTCCAGGTATTGTTATTCAGACCCACCCTCTCTATTCTGGCTTTCTAGAAGCTCCATGAAGCAGCTCGTGATGCCTTCCCACCCCCTGGTGGGCCTGGGGTTGGGTTGTTAGGCCGGCAGAGTTGAGAGGCACATCTTGCAACAGGTGCTTCTCTCACTGCTCTTGAAGCGTCCAAGGGCTTCGTGCGCCTGCTGAACCTCAAAGCTGCGAGCCATTGAATCAGGATCCGTGGGGGGTGGCGAGTGCACAGTTTTCCTTTGACTGTGTGTTCTTGCTGTGTGAAAATGTCAGAAATTGATAAATTTTAGAAAAGGAAACTGGAAACCAGAAAAAAAAAAACAAAAACCTTAAATGCTGACTTAGTCCCATTGTCATGAGCCATTCGTGATTCACCTGCACGTAGATACCTCCTGGAAAGCCTATGTCATGTCTCCATTTGGATTTTCAGAAATCAATCCTAGCTTTTCATTTTATGAGTACAAGTGCAGGGTTCATGGAGTCGGCCAGCATTACCTGGGGACAAAGATAAAAGTGTTATTCCCTTCTGTGAGTACAGCACGTAACAGTTTAATGTATGTAAAGCACCTAGCGTGGTGCCTGGCTTCAGTAATTGGTAGCTGAAGGTCGGTGAGGACGTTTTAGATACATCAGGTACATGATGAAGTAGGCACACTATGAGGTTGAACAGCTCTGTAGTTGGTATAAGGCAAAGCTAGAACTTGAACTCAGGTCTGCTGATTCTTAATCCCATAGCTGTTCCATCTCAACTGTGATGAGTCCTGATTCTCATGGGCAATTCTGGAGTCTTTGCTGTAAACTAGAGGAGTCCATTTGGCACCCATTCTTATAAATTCACAAGCACAGACCCTCACATTTGGCTGTACTAAGGTCATAGGCATCTCCTGGTTCTTCTCTGCTTCCCAAATCTGCCAGCTCACACACTCCCGCACCTTCTCTTACCATCCAATGTGAAGGAATGCTATGAAGTCAGTTGGTACTTGGACTCCATAATTTTTATTGTAAGCTGTTAAGTTTAGAAGTCTTGTGGACAGCCTCAAGAGTGAGCCTCCCCATGCTTCGTTCATCACATGGCCTCTGTTCCGTCACATCGCATCTTAGCTGTTGGGCCTGAAGACTAAGAATGGAGCATCAATAATTAAAGGTACAATCATAGCTGAAGCTTCCGTAAGTTATTTTTCTCCAACCCTGACATTTTATGAGTCAACAAAGCCAAAGCCGTCAATATGAAGCAGATTATTTTTAGCAGTTTCTTAACCAGTGTGCTCTAGCTTTAAATTAAACATTGACGTTGGTTATTATTAAAATTCTGAAAATTCTGGGCAGAGAGGAGCCCATGTTAGTACAGTAAACACTGGGCTTTCATTACCTTGTTTTGAAAAACATCGACTCACTGGCTGCTCCCACCAAATACAGCGTAAAACTAATGGATTGTGGATTTGCCAAGGATTAGTTGTTCAAGGTCAGAATCTGAATATGTGGGTGTAGTTTTCCTGGTTGAATATTACCGTGAACTTCAGCCTTTTCAGATTTGCAATATCTTAGCATTGGCATTATCTTATTATCATGAGTCTATGAAGTTTGTCCCATTTTCTGATCAACACCAAAAATATGTTGTCACAGATTTTTAAAGTAAATTATCACTTCGAGAATTATCGCTTTGCGAATTTTGTTACATCCTTCACAATATGAGATAACTAGAACAGCCTTTGATAGCACGCAGCTAGAGTTGGGAGTCAATTCCACTGGCATGATGCAGTGGAAAGAACACTGATCTTGGAGCCAGAAGACCTGGTTTCTGCCACTTACTAGCTGTGTGTCCTTGGGCAAATGATTCAGTGTCTTAGGATCTTAGATTTTTCATCTTTTAATTGAGGGGATCTGGGCTAGAGCAGTAATATCCAAGCTGAGTTCTACATACTCACTAAGATGCTTCAGGCTTGCCCATGGAGGAGCGGGAGGAGGTCTCTCCTACTCAACTACTCATTGCCATTTCTTTTTACCTCTTGAGCTTCTGCTAAAGATTTAATCTGGAAAAGACTTTGCCTGGGAAAGGTCCCACTGCTAGGAAAGTTTGAATACCACTGGACAGTATGCTTTCCCACCTTTCTTGTGGTTCTAAAATTCTATTATTCTAGATGTCAAGTTAGTATTGAAAATATATCATCGAAATATTCACTGACAATTTTTAGCTACATCATTCTGAGTTTATTTTATAAAAAGGTACCTGGATCTCAGAGGGGACCTGAGCACTCCCAGTGTAGTGTGGTGAGTAGGACGTTAGCCTCTGGGTCGAATGGACCAACTTCAAATTCTGCCTCAGGCTCCAGCTGTCTATCTTGAGCCATTCACTTCACCTCTCTGTGCCTCAGTTATCTCTGTAGGTCCTACTGTTATCTCCCTTTACAAAGAAGAACAAAAAGCACAAAGAAGTTGTTGAGATGAGGGGGATAACCACCTCATAGAGCTTTGTGATGATTAAATTAATTAACGTGTACAAAACACTTATCACAGTAATTGGCCCATAGTATATGCTGAACAAATATCAATTATTATCATAATTTCATTTATTTATCAAATATATACTGTGCATCTATTTTGTGTTGGTCATTGTGCTAAATTCTAGAGGTTCAGAGTGAACACTACATGGTTCCACAACCACCATGGTTCCAACTTGAACATCCTAGGTTAGTAGGAGGGAGAAACCACAGAGCCATTCAAGACCAAAGACACATAAAGCAGTGTAATCGCTTGTGCTGAGGCTCTGAGTGAGATACACATACAGGCGGAAGGAAGAACTGATGCTAAGTAGATAACTCACGAAAAGTCTTTTAGATGCTCTCAGTAGTTTAGAAGGACCAGAGTGTGGGCTGTAGGATGACAGCGAAGGATGAAGGAGGACAAGGGCAGACTAGGTTTGAATCTCCAGTAACTAAAGTCCAGCTGGTCCCTCTAATTTGTGAGCTCGCCCCTAACGTAGGTGCTGAGCATGCTAGTCATGAGTGTCTCCACCAGCATCTCTGCCCCCATCTGATGTCATATCTGGCTTGTTTCAGCCAATCATGAGGAATTCTTATCTACATCCTCTTGCCAAGTCAGAGCCTGAAAGTTTATGTTTGCTCTATGTTTCAGTTATTCATTGAAAACTCAAGGATTTCAAGTAATTTTCAAACAAATCCCTTGGGGGGGAAAAAAAAGAGAGCGTAGGAAGAAAGCTCAAAGACCCTGTAGTCTTTTCTAATAACTTTTAAACCCAAACAAACCATCTTTCTGAAAGCCAAATGAGGCCCTCCCACCAGAATCTCTGCTGTCTTTAGTTAGAGAAAAACTCAGGCACAATCCAGGCCCAAAGAAGAGATTATGCTGGAAAACTCAGTGAAAAGGGAAAATACATTTAGGTGTGAAAAGATCCTTGTTGAGAAATGAGCCCAAATGTAGCAATATTTTCTCTCCTTTGGTCTCTGCCCTTCTTCCCTTATGGCTCACCAGATTTCTCAGACATTGGCTTCCGAATGCATGGGAGACTCCAAACTTTTTATTAATGTTATTTGGTCATGTAGCATCACTATTGATCCTGGCACCAAGCAGACTCTCAACACTGTGCTGTAAAAAGAAAGGAAGAAAGAGCGAGAGAAAGGCAGAGGGAAACACAGGTGAATATCCTGGGGACTATTTGAGCCTCCACTAAAATACAGGCTTACAAAGGCCAAGGGTTGTGACTTTCGCTGCCCTTTGTGGGAGCTGAGAGCTTATGGGCACATGATCAGTGCCCTGCTGGACACCTGAGAGGCTCAGCAAATATTCAGTGAACACCTCAGTGATTGAGTCTTTCCTGGGTTAATAATTTCTACAGTGAAACAGCACTAAAGGAAGGCCGATATATTCTTTGTGTTGCCAGTAAATCATGAAGTAAGCATGAAATTGAGGCTCAGCCAGTCCCCTGACTCTCTAGATTGCCTTTAACTTTGTCTCTGATTTGTGCAATTTGCATACCTTTCCCTGAAAATTCAGGTCTTTCTGAAATACGAGGCTGTATCATTAAGCCTGCAAGACCTATCTTAATCTTTCCTCACCACATTCCTCTGAACCGCCCTATTCTCTCTCCTGACTGAGGTATTTCCCCTTTAAGTCAGTTCAGGGGAGCCAGTACCAGGCACTGCCTCTGCATTTGACATTGAGCTGGGCATCGAGGACAGAACAGGGGACACTGAAGACTCAATCTCTGCTCTTCAGAATTTTATAACCTAGTCTGGGGACAAAGGACACCAAGTTAACAACTGGGGAACAGTTAGCAGACACTATGATAAAGAACTAAATTCTATTTCAGAGTTCAGAGAAAGGACAAATCGTAACAAAGTGGAGTGAAATGTTACTCACTTTTCTTTAGCTTTCTACTCCTCAGAAACCTTCTCCTGGTGGCTCCAAAGGATGCAAATATTAGTGTTTGCCTCATGCACCAAGGTTCTTAAATATAATGACATTTTGTCACGCCACATAAATTCTCAGTCCCCATGGAAACCGTAATATAAGGATATGTGTGATATAAGGGGTGAGAGAAGCTTAATTTCAATCAGTGCCAAAAAAAGAGGGAGAATGACATTCTATACACTTTGAATGTCCTTCCACATGTCCCCTTTTTAAAGAAAAAAATTTACTTAAATTTTCATATACGTATCCCACTGGATTATAAGTCCTTTGAGTGCAGGGACAACCATTTCTTATTAATATTTCTTTCAAATTCTTTTACTCAAGTACCTAACAGAGGTACTCAGTAGTATTAAATTATGTATATACCTGGAAAAAACTGAACAACCATCTTAGTGATTATCAAAGAAATGAAAATTCCTTAAAGGCCTCAAATCTCCTTCCTGACACTGTTTGTCTTTTTCCTTTGTATTGGCCTCACTAAAATGCCCTCAGTTAATCCAGATACCTTTATTATTTGGAGATTCATTCATTTATAAAAGCATTGCCTCCTTCTCAGTGTCTTTTCATTAGAGGCAATAGTTCTGGGACTAACGATCTATGAAATTCCTAACATTCAATTGTTGATGCATTTTAGATTCTTCATGATACAGTGAGGGACCTGCAAGGAAACAACCTTCATAGAAACCCAAATGTTGTGCATGGCCTCCATCCTACACTGTCTTGCCCTACAATTGTCTTAGTCCGTTTCTCAACTCTTTCTCATCTCAGCTACTTCTTATTTCTCCTCTTACGATTTTATATTCCGCATGCTAGGAGGTGGAGGGAATAGTCAAAGTGATGGAGAGGGAGAGCAGGGTCTGAAGTCTGTCTGCTTGGTTCTGTATCTTGACTCTGCCATAAAACCATGGGCAAGCTTGTCTGTTCCTATCTCACAGGCTTGATATGAGTAGAAAGTGAGATCTGGCATATGTTATTTTGTCCCTCGTATGACCTCTGGCTTTCTCCCTTGCTTTCTAATCATACCTGTCCTGTACATCTGCTGGTTTCAAGCAGACCTGTTTGATCCTACCCTGCCCTTGAACCTTTCCCTAGTGTAACTGATATTCCCCCTAGGCTGTTCTTGTCCTCTCCATCCAGGAAAGTGGGAAAGTCTGTGTCCAGGGTCACAAGGGTAATAGTCCTTGAGGAGTGTTGCAGACATCTAGTGAACATAGGCACATACATGCAAACGTGCTCACATGATAATTGTCATTATGACTTCTAGGTATGGCCCGTCCATCCTTTCTTTTCCCTAGTAATAAAAAGGTCTTCATAAGTAACTATGGAAACGGTGTGATTTCTAACCTAAAGAAGTATTTATGTATGTTTCGGCAAAGGATAAAAACAGATATCATTTTTTCCTTAGTTCTCTTTATTCTTTGGAAAATACTTGTCTTTCAATCCCCAAGCCAAGAGTTGATGCCAATCAAAATAGTGGCCAATCCCAGATTCTTCCTATAACCTGAAGCCTGATGATAGTTAGCATCACCATCTCTTCCCAACTTTCAATTACTCAGCAAAATAATTCTTAGAGTGATCACTGAATACATGACCATTTTGAGTTGTGACTTCACAGTCTGGAGATATTATAAAATAATCACAAAGAAAGAAACTGTGGGAGGGTTTCAGGAATCAGAAACTATAAATACAGGGAACCCTACAGAGCTTCAGGGTCTGAGTTCTTTGCATGGCTCAAGTCCGGGAACTTGGGCTAGACCTTCAACAATCAAATGGGAAAGGTAAGAAGAGAGGGATATTCGATGAGATGCTGACAGTCTGCCAAATCAGAATCTGACTTTGCTGATGCATGTGGTATTCCGGGTAGAGCAATTGTCCTTTTAGTTATAAGTGTTAAATATATTTTTGTTTAAAGGGCAGGTGATTGAGGTTGCTATTTTTTGCCCGTGGCAAACCCGTAATGTAAAACAACGTGGTCTGGATGGGAGGAAATAATCAAATACCACATGAAGTCCTAATCCCTTAGGAGCAGAAGCCCATGGTATAAAAACTTAGGTAGTGGCTGTGAATGGTTATACACAGCCACTAAGTGGCAGAGCCAGGATTCAAATTCAGGGCTGTAAGACCCTGGACAATGTCCTCTTACTACTGTTCTACACTTTCTCACTTTGAAATTGATTCCAGAGCTGAGAGTGACTTCAATTAGCTTCCAGTTCAACCACCTTATTTTAAAGAGAGGGAAAGATGGGCTAAGAAGTGCCCATTAATTGAATGAAAATCTCACCTTGCAAAATACCTACTCCACATATGGCAGATGGAGGTATATCCAATAACCTTGATTAAAAGAAAGCTTGAAGGTGGTCCCTCTATATTGGTGGTAGGGTTTCCATATGTAATTTCTTATGTATTCTTTATGGATGCTTGATCCCTTCAGATGGACTTGATCCTGTGTGAGTGTAATATGAGCAGCATTTTTCGAATGCCTTTCAGTGTATTTAACTTTCTCCCCAGCAAGCCCAAGAGCTACATCAATTACCTATTTCAGCAGGAATAAAAAGAATGGTAACATTCAGCTTCTGACATCCCAATTAGGATTTTTCAAAGCTTCAAAAATACAATAGTGTTCATGCCCCAGTTTGTTGAGAAAACTAATATTCTAAATGTCTTTTATCTTCACATTCCCTCATCTTGCCTTTTGATATATTAAGGTCCTGGGCTAGGAACCTCAATTATAAAGTTCTATGGAAATTCATAGGCATCCTGAATATACAGGAAGAACAAGGTGGAAATACTCATATCAGCTAAAGGGATTTGGGGAGAGAAAGAAGTAGAAGCAGCAGATGGCCGACTGTGTCCCACTCTCCCTCCTTTAGAATGAAATAACAGAATATTAGATGGATGAGAGGAAATCTGAAGGCTGAGAGATTTCTGCTCCCTTTTCTGCTTAGGATGCTGTAAAGTGGCTTCCTTATAGGTCATCTACCCTACTTGAAACTAGACATCACAGAATAGTTAAACAGAGAGAAAGCCTGAATATAGCCCTCTCAAACCATCCTTGTTTTTCATGAAGCTTGCATAGGACCTAGGATTTCCCACATGTTCCTGAGATAGTATATAGAGATTACTTGAGATTTCATCTGGAGAGTTTGCCAGAAGGGATTCCTGGCATAAAGAAAAGGTAGTCCTGAAGTTGAGGACTGCAGGAGAGTTCCAGCTGGCCCTCAATGGAATCTGCAGAATCATCTGTAGTCAAGAAAGTTACCATACACTGACCTGGCAGAAGGAGAAGAGACCAAGAGTTTCTTCTCATGGTTGTAGAGGCCAGCTGTAAACTTGGCACTGAATGTCAACAGGCCACTCAGTGATAAGACTAGTCTCGTGTCAGTGGTCATTTGTCCAGGAACCATCCATACCAGCCACTGTACAGTAGCTATGAGCAAGAATCCAGAGGGTACCACATGCACTTGAGAACCTGGTCTCTCCTCCTCTATTTATACTATGGTCACAGAGACCACATACCCTTTAAAACCCAGATATCATCCTGGAAAGTAGTTGAATGAGGAAAGAAAAATCTGAAGGACTGAATTTTATTACAAAGTGACTGGTCATTTACTTAAAGAGAAAGTTTTTATTAGAGATCAGCAAACTTTTTCTACAAAAAGATGGATAACAAATATTTTAGACTTTGTGAGCTATATGAATTCTATTGCAACTACTTGACTCTGCCTTTATAACCTGGAAGCAGCCATAAGCAATATGTGAACGAATGGGCATGACTGCATTCCAATAACACTTTATTGACACAAATAGTGGGCTTACAAGTGCTAGTTTGCAAACTTTGGGTCAATACCATTAAATCAAGCTAAGTTTCTTGAATTTGTCTTAAGATAATTTTCTACTCCTACCTAAAAGGATAGGAACTTTGGAGAAAAGTGAAATTAAATATAAAAGTAATTGGCATTTTCTTTGCACATCTTTGTAAATAAAATTGTAGTCCCTCTCACGTTGAAAGGGGAGAGGCAATCTTAGTGTAAAGAGGAATGATTTGGTGTTTTTCCCTTTTCTAAAGCCTCATGATCACTGGGAGTGTTGAGGGCTGTGAGAAGACAGCAAATTAAGCTCAAAGTGGGTGATGCAATAAGGAGGGGGATGAGTAGCTGACCACAAAGAACAGAGCAGAGATTCTGCATCTCCTGCTCTCTTTGCCAGCAGCCCAGGAAATAAAGGAAACAGAGGCCTGGCAAGGAAAATAATTTTGAATAACAGTCATAATTATGATAATTATAGTGATAAAAATAATAATTACCACTACAATATCAGTCAGGATGGGCTATGTTACACTGTAGTAACAACAAACACCTCTGAAATCTCAATGGCTTAAAGCAAAAATGGTTTCGTTCCCATTAATTTCTCCATGTCTGTCAAGAGTCAGCTAGGGGCTCTCCTCCACATTGTCCTTGAACTCCTTGCAGGACTTGGCATTGGATGGACCACTATCTGGAGTATGGTCAGTTGCAGTGGAACAGCAAAAGGGTTAAAGCACAAATTGGCCATTTCTGGAAGTGACACACCTCACTTCTGCTTATATTTCACTGGTTAAAACTGGTCACATGACTAAGCCTTACATCAATGGGCAAAAAAAGGTATGATCATTTTCTAGGGAGGAAAAGTTGTTATTAATGAAAAGTTATTTAATATCCATAAACTACTATTACCAGGTGACAACATACTGAGCATTGTTCAAGCATTACCTAATTTTATCCTTAGTCAGAGACCCTGTGAGATAGATATTCTCAACATTTTACTGATAAAAAATTGAGGATCTTGGGAATTAAGTAACTCATTTTGTCCAACCAATAAATGGTAAAGATTTAAATCCAGATAAGTCTGATTCCATAGCTTGTATTCCTAAGTACTATGTTATACTACCCTGATCATTTATAGGGTTTAGATTAGGGATCACAACCTCCAATGTGTTCAGGGGCCAGGCAGTTAATACAAATTTGTGAAGCAGTTCAGACATAATTCAATATTGAATAGGGCTGTGGCAAACTGGAGAGCCCCTGCTATTTCTAAAGGGGCCTATTGTAATTCATCTTAAACTGATTGTTGCTATGTAAAAATATGCTTATTATCTTCAGATCTCCAGATTCTTAAAAAATGTCCTTAGAAACCTGGATTTTGATGTGTAATTTACTGATTTTAATATGTAAGGACAGTTCAAGATTTTAAAAAATTATGGGCGGAATAAAATAAATCTACAAGCCAAACAAGCCCTGTAGGCTAATAGTTTACACTCTTACCTAGAGCTTCTGGTGAAGTCTAATTGGGGAAACACAAAAATGAGGATAATGTAGTCAGACTGTTAGGTAAGACCCAAGTCTATGTGTGATCTCTGTTAAGCAGGAGAACCAGTGCAGTGTGGCAAAGGCTGAATTCAAATGATTATCCTCAAGATGCATAAATGTATATATACACTGGGAACAAGATTGTGTACACACATTTGATTTTGAACCAATTCAAATGTTTAAATAGCCATGGAGCAATTTTCATTTGCAGGCTGCTGTCATGTAACACACACTAATTCCTCCTTTCTCTGGCCAGAGTGGAACTGTCATCTTTCCCTGGGGAGCCTTTCTAAGGAGGAGGGTGTTCAATGCCCTCCAGTTCAGTTTGTGCTGCGCCACCAGACTAAGCAGGCTCGTAGTTGACATGCATTAATTACAACAGAACAAATGGAAGGGCCATTTCCAGTCTCGGTTAAAGCTAATCACATTGGCTTCTGGTGTAAACAGTCAGGACTAGACTTGGAAGAAAGTTGGCTGGATATGGATTTTCCTGGAAAAGTGATAGCCAGAGTTTTTGAAAAAATTAGGGAAGCGTCTAACTTGTGACTTTTCACCTGGGGATTCAGGTATATGTTTCTTGAAGGAAGATCTATCGCTTTCAGCAAATTCTGAAATAGGCATTGCCACCTCCAACATACTTAGCCATCAAGCCTTTCAAACTGAAAAAACATCAAGAAGGATATGGAAATACCTCCCTTCATCCCAGACCATCTTCCTTAAAAAAGCATTAAGGCAGGAAGGTTCACTGATTCCTAAACATAAGCTATAGTTTCCTGCCGCTTTTCTTTACCTGGAATGCTCTTTCTGGCCATCTCTATCTAGCTAATTCTCCCCTCCTTAAAAACAAAACAAAAACCTCCCAAAAACTAATCTAGAAAGCATTTCCCAGTCTCCTTACAGGGCGTTTTTAATCCCTCTAAGCTCTGAGAACATGTTCTTTGTAGTTTTCTAATGACATTACTGTTCTACCTCTTATAATTGTGTGTGTGTGTGTGTATGCATGCATGTGTCCATATGTACCATTTTTTTTAAAACAGAATAGTAACCTCCATGAGGGTAGCAAGGATGCCTTATTCATCTGGAAATCACAGGATAGTTGCTAGTACATGCTACTGGCAACTCAATTATTAATTGCCAGTTTGAATTGAATTTTGCTCTCTGGTTGGATCCATACGTCAGCTGGTGTAGCTAATAAAATACTGTAGGTTCCTGGTCTACGAAAAGGTCTGGCTGAGCGATGACAGTGGTTGGGTGTTTGTGTGCTCCTAGGGTTTCCTTAAAGAGCCATGAGAAGAAGGGTGCACACCCTTGTGCCTAAGCTTTTGCCAGCTCCTGGCTGCAAAGCCAAGAGATGATGAAGGAAACGATGTTTTTTCACTCTGGTGGAAGCTTCTTGCCCTTAAGTTTGTGGGAGCCCTTGCTTCCTCATACTGAGGCCCCTCTAACTCATAGGCTCAGTCTTTCTCTAGCCTCCTCCCACCATGGCTGTTCTGAGTTGAGTAATATTAGTGGAATAAATGAATGAAAATGAGTTCTCAGAGTGTGCTCACCTCTTGGCCCTGTCATCTGAGCGACATAGGGTCTCCCTCATGGGGGGGGCCTCGTTGCCTCTATCTTATAGTTGTTTGTACTCATCATATTGGCTCAGTTTCTGTTCTGACTTGGTCCCTATTTTGATATTTCCTTTCACATAATGCCGTGATCATGGACTTAGATGTTAAACAAACGATTTTGAATTTCAACGTCACCACTTACTAGCTTCATAAACTTGGTTGCTGAAATTCTCTTTTAATTCCCTATAAAACAAGGTAAATAATGCCTATTATTCTTTTTTGTTTTTGCTTTTAGTTTTATTTTTTTTATTGACGTGTAGTAGATTTACAATATTAGTTACAGGTGTACAGCAAAGCAATTTAGTTATACATAGACAGAAATATTTTTTCAGATTCTTTTCCATTATATCTCATTGCAAGAAATTGAATATAATTCCCTGTGCCATTCAGTAGGTCCTTGTTTTTTATCTGTTTTATATATAGCAATGTGTATCTGTTAATTCCAAATCCTAATTTGTCCCTCCCCCTGTTTCCCCTTTGGTAATCATAGTTTGTTTTCTATGTCTGTGAGTCTGTTTCTGGCTTGTAAATAAAATTTGTATCATTTTTTTAATATTCCACATATAAGTGGTAGCTGATATTTGTCTTTCTCCGCCTGACTGACTTCACTTAATATGATCATCTTCAGGCCCATCCATGTTGCTGCAAAAGAATAATGCCTATTTTTCAAGATGGTTATAAAAATCAAATGAAGTCATGATGTTGATGGCACAAAGTGAGCACTCAGTGAATGGTAACTATTGTTAATTCTCTACTCTATAGCCCATTCCGCCACCTTTGATACCGAAGCGCTACCTGGCCTGAAGTCTTCGTCTGTATCTTGTTGTGTAAACACCTCTCCCGTTTATGTATTGCTGCATGCCTTCCTAGCAGCAACCTTGACCTATAGTCCCTGTTGCTGTGCTCAAATTATCTGAATCACAGAGATTACTGGTACCTGACTTACTAACCAACCTCAGCGTTCTTTCCCACTGGGTTCAGACATTACTTCAGAATCCTTAACACAGTGCTCCAGCAGCCACAACCAAGCAATCAGTGTGTACATTTCTGACTCCCAGATCTCCGCCTTTAGACCACACCATTTCCCTGAGCTCCAGACATCTATCCAGCCACCTACCTGACCTCTCCTCTTACATTCAGTACTCTTCCAAAACTCAGTGCTTCAAATAAAAAAGTCTTGATTACCATCTTCAGAAAAATCTTCACCGTTCTTTCCCATCTCAGAATAGTTTTGATTAGTTCTCAACCCTAGAAATGACCTTTGAATTACTTCTCTGCTTCATATTCAGTACATCAACACATCCTGTTGGTTCTTCCTCTGACTACTTCTTACCCCTTAAATTGCAGTTTCCCAGGCTCTGATGCCATCATCTCTTGCCCAGATTATCATAAACTTTCCCTTGCATTTTTCTCTCTCACTCTGCTCTAGTTCTCCTCAGTCTATTCTTCATGAAGCAGTCAGAGTGATGTTTTTAAATATAAATCAGATTACCTAACTCACCTCTTCAAAACCCTCCAGTAGCTTCCTAGCTCATTATAAAAAGATCCAACGTCCTTACCATGTCCCCTAAAGTGATACATGGTCTAGTCTCTGCCCAATCCCTAACCTCACCACCAGCTACTCTTTTCCTGCCTTCTCAGTTCCAGTCATGATTGTCTTTCTGTTTTTCAAACAGTCCGAGCATATTCCATCCTCAGGGCTCTCCCTTCACCTGGAAATCTCCTTCTCAGAGAGGCCATCTTTAGTTACTTATGTTATTGCCTGGATCATCCCATACCTCCTCATTCTGCTTTATTTTCTTCATCACATTTATTACCACATGAATTTTTATCTTAGTCAGTTTTTATTTTATAACTCCTGTCAGTAGGATATAAGGTTTATGAGGGACAGAACCTTGTCATGTTTACAGCTGTAGCTCTAACACTCGGAACAGAATCTGGTACATAGTAGCTCCCCAACAAATATTGGTACAGTAAGTGAGTGACTGACTGCGTGACTACAACCATCAGTTATCCTTGTTCTAGAATTTATCATCGCTATCACTTGTTACCATTACTCTGTTCTTTTCCAGATATGTTCCTGTCTACTCAAGGAACATATATCAATGTCAATTTTTTCCCAGTTGAAAGTCTGACTAAAGAAACAGAAGCCACTACAAAGTATCATGGCAGGACCATGCTTTCACTGGCGTTTACACTGATGTGGTGTAGACTGATGTTTCCACATCTCTATGAGATCTCCTTGTTCCTTAGCCACTTGCCTTCATGGCTATCAACAGGTAGGTTCCCTTTCAACTTTTGCAAGTCCTGCTGGGTTTAAGTTTGGATAATCATCATCAGATTGCTCCTGACCTTGAGGAGAGCCTGAGAATGGGTACCAAGACTTCTTTCTTCAGCAATTAGTTGGAATCAAAGGACTCTTTCTAGCCAAGAAAAAGTTCAGCCAAGAAGTTCAAGGGGCACCATTAAGGGATAAGACCAAAGTACTTGGTCCTGCCTGGCAAATCAAATGAATTGGCATTGGGCCAAGATGGACATGGTTCAGTGATGTTGACCTACATACACATCTTTTAAATGTTGTACACAGAGGAGTCCTTCATTGTATTGCTGGATCATGCTATCTATGTATTGGCTCAGTTTCCTGGGCCCCCCTTTTTTGACCAGCTAGTATCCACCTTTTCACTGGTGATAATAACATTAAAATGCCTCTCTGCACTTGTTTTGCAATTTTCACTGTTTCTCAGCACTGAAAGCACCATAGAGTTAAAATCAGGCCGCATCTATTTCTTGTTAGGACCATAACTTTGCCATATGTTCTAAGGTCTGTGAAATGGAGAATAAATCCCTCAGAGATGGAGATTTTCAAACTCTTGGTCTCAGTGTAAACATAAAGGTGTTCTACTTTTGCAAGAACTGTGAGTGGCCTACATGATTTGACCACTACATCTTAGATCTCCAGGAGCCAGCACAGTGCCTAATACAGAGTCAGTGTGCGGTTGATGTATGATGAATGCCATCTCGCCAACTTCTCAATAACTGGCCAATCATGGAAGCAGTTTAAGAACTAATCTGCCTTCTTCTTCTGCACTGAGTCAATCCTTTATAATTTTTTAAAAATAAAGATAATAGCAAAGACTCCAAGAGGTCTTTTGGATGGTTCCTTTATGCCCTTAAATCTCAGGAACAGAATGAATAGAACAACCCTGGACAGGAAGGCAGGAGAGCTGTTTCTGCTGAAGCATGGGCCAACAACTGAGTATGCGAACTTGCATACGTTGCTTTACACCTCTCTGGGCTTCTGTTTCTTTATTTGTAAAATGAGGGGCTCGAAGTAGATTTCCTAAGAGCTCTTCCATGCTTCACGGTCTGTGAATCTATCACTGAGACACCCCCAACCTTATGGCTAAACAGACGAAGTGAGAGCATGTTATGGGGAGCTCGTTGCATTTCAGGTGTTTTCCTCCATGTTGAATTAAATCCCTTATTTGTCTTTGCCTCTGCCTCATACCTCCCACAGCTTTATTTTAGGTTGTAGGGTTTGCTGCCAGGTTTTTTCTTTTTTTCCTACATTCTATTCTTCTTGACCTAAGTAGTAAAAAAAAGTTACTATGACAACAGAGTAATTTTCCTGGATGGCCACATTCAATCTGCTTAAGTAGATATTAGGGTTGCAACATGTTTCATTAGCTCTGAGGCCCTTGGGATGTAACACTGAAGAGTTGGGCAGACCAGAGCTTCAGGTTAAGCCCAGTGAAACCTGGGTCTATTGACCGTGTAGAGATGACATTTTCTTTACAGGGCCCGTGTCTTAGTTGCTTAGACGTGGTAAGTACCAAAAGTAATTACTACAGGAAATTGTAAGAAGATCTGCTACTTTAGCTAACAAAAAGAGAAATGGGAGAAAGACTTTAAGCACAGTGCTGGATAGCATAAATCAGAAAGTAAATAGCCAAGATATTAAAATAATATGTTTTGTATCTGTTTGTTTATTTTCCTGTTATATGAAACAGGAAAATGGACCTTTATCTGAATTAAAGCGTAGATTCCCTAAGGCAGTATACTAAGCAGATGGAAATTATACACAGCTAATAATCAACAGCAAGGAAGTAGAATGAATGTGATCATTTGAGTAAAATGCCAATTCTAATTAATAATTATAAGGATAATACAAATAAACATCAGTATTTATTATAATAGCAGTAGCAGTGAACATATTTTGAATGTTTTCAATATGCCAGACATTGTGTTCATGATAACCAACCATATGGAATATACATTATTATTATTCCAATTATATAGATAAGAGAAATGGAGGTTTAGAGAGGTTAATTGACAATCTGCCCAAAGTCGTGTCTATCAGGTAGATAAACTGAACAACAAATTTGGGATTGTTTCACCTCTTACGCTTAGCCCTACACAGCACTCATATACTCTGAGCGCACCTTAGAACTGCTCAGACTGTTGAGGATGATGAAGTTAAAGACTGGAGAAGATTTGAAAATCTTTCTCCAGGGACTGTGTGTTAAACAGGTATATATGTGGACACTAATTTGCGAATGACAAGTTAGGTAGGCAGGTATGAGTACTACGTAACACTCCCAGGGTGGTTCTGTGGGGCACACTGGAGAGTTTCTGGAGGGAGGCTAGCCGTGTGCCATAGACTTGTGGAACTTTTTCACAATTAAACAAAATCCATGTAAGCCACCTACTGTTAAGATTTCGAGAACACTGGGAAATAGGACATACGCACATGCACACCCTCACAGATGTACTTTCTTTCCAATGCAAGGATTGTACTTAGACACCTAGATGATTGCAAGGACCAAGAAGGTGTTTTTTCAGGCTTACTTAATAGCAAACATTAAATGTAAAGAAGCAGAGCAGAGCTCGCAGTTCAGATGGGACCTCTCCTAACATGGTAGGCCAGGCTGGGGCGATAATATCCTCTAACTTTGACTTACCTTTACGTTAGGGTGAGTGACATCACGGTGGGGCATGAGAACATGGAATTGAGTCAGGTGGAGCTGTATCTGTCCTCTTGCTGTACCACTTGTTCACTGCAACATCTTAGGAGGATGATTTAACTCTCATCCTCAATTTCTTCAGCAGTGAAACAGGAATGATTTCTTCATTCCCAAGGCAGCAAAGCAGGGTCTGGCAAGTTGGCAGGGTACAGTAGCATGGAATCTACCTGCCTGAGGACATGATGCATGTCCTAGGGGAGACTGCAGGGAAGGGGCCAGATATGGTGACCTTGACTTGGTGAGCTGGACATTGTAATTGTCTTTGCAGATCTGCTCTACCCTTCTCCTTTTACATAGTTAGTATGCAGATCGGGTGGGTCCTAATTAGAAAAAGTCAATTAGCATTCTCTCATCCCCTTTGGCATAACAGTTGTGTCAGGGACTGACCACAGGTCTAAGCCAAGGAACACACGTCACCTACCTGACCAGGTTGATCAAGTCAGAGCAAGGGATTATTTTACCTATGATTAGAAAAAGGATACGACCACTCTTTTATTTTGAATGGCATGATGTATAGTTGTAAAGCCTGGAGCTGCTGCAACTACAGGGGAAGACATTTGGACATAACTAGCATAAGTAGGACAGAGATAAGTGAATTGTAAGGAAATAGAGCCAGAGCCCTGATCAAACCATTCCTAAACCCCACCTTAACATTTTTCACTTAAATGAGGTAACAAATTCCCTTTGTTGCTTAGATCTGTTTGATTTGGATGTTGAATTTGCTATTACTTACACTGAAAGCCTAGTAATGTGTACCCAACTTCCAATTCTTTAGTTTACAGAGGGAAGGAACAATTATGAGATTAGTATGAGTCTCTGTCTTCAAATTGTTTCAGGCAAAAATGTCAATCCCTCCATCTCCCTTTCTCCACCAACTGCCTAATCCCTCCTTCCTCCAGACTTTGGACATATGTTTGATGCCTTGGCTGAGATAGCATTGTAATTAGAAGTTAAACGAGAATTTTACTACACTCCAGGGCACATTAAATTCAAGCTGCATTGCTTTAGGGCCCTCTAATGGACATTAACACAAAAGAAGGGGCTGGGCCTTTACTTTTCCCACAGATCACCAAACGGCTTTGTCCACAGGGGACCACAGTGCATTTCTGTGTGGCACATAGGGACTATATTCCTTTACAGGTTATCCATGGCATGTTGCTACTAAGTTTAAAGAGATAATATGTAATACAGAGTTAAGTGTAGCCAGTACAGTCTTAAAGTAAGATATCATATTTAACCTCATTTTGATTTGAACATATCATAGGTTATGAGATAGTGGACAGGAGAGTAGGAAGAAAAACATGAGAAAAAAAATGATTGTAGGAATCAGAATGGACCAGGGAACACGTGAGCAAGAGAACAAAATTTTGTGGCCTTGCCTTAAGCTCATCTTGGTGACTCTCCTAATTTTACATATTTATTCTCAATTCTTTTATTCTATACTAGGATTATATATTAGTAAAGGTAATACTGACTTTTTAAATAAATAAGCCCTAAAATTTCAATGTCTTAACAAAATAGAAGTTAACTATTACACTCATGTAATAAGCCAGGACTTGTAATCCTGGTCTGTGTCGCTGGTTTTCCTCCACGTGGGGGTCAGAGACTCAAGGTTTTTCCGTCTCATGCTCTGCTATTCTCTAAGGCAGAAATAGGCAACTTGTGTCCTGTGGCTAAATATGGCCCTCCATTTGTTTTTGTAAGTAAAGTTTTATTGGAACACAGCCTCAAATGTTTGTTTATGTATTGTCTGTGACTGCTTTAGTACTATAAAGGCAGAGTAGAGTAGCTGTGACAGAGATCATATGGCAACAAAGCATAAAATGTCTACTATCTATCCTTTTACATAGAGATTTTGCCAGCCTTTGCTCTAGGGTTCATTTGTCATCGGCACTGAACCAGCAGGTGTAAAAGAGCAAGGTGATGTTATAAACACTCCTTTAAAGCCTTGGATCACAGAAGTCATATGTGTCTTCTACTTCCACCTCATTGGTAAAATCTGTTTACATGGCTGTAAAAGACGTGAAGGGTGCTGGGAAATGTAGTCCCTGGCTAAGAAACCTCTTTGTATCACCCAAGTGACACTATGAAGTGTGGAGCAAACACTTTAGTAGACAAGTACTCAGCTCTGCTACAAAACATCTAATCATAACCTTGAAAGGGACCATGAAAATTATACTTACTTAATTAATTCCTATTCATCAAGTGTATCCTGTGTTTTAGACAATACATTGAACTCTTAAAAAAGAGAGATAAACAAGACTCAGTCAAATAAGTGAAACCACTGCCTGCAGATTTCTCACATTTTTATTAAGGGAAATCCAAATTTAAGACAGTCATTTAGAATAATTGTGAAGGGAATCATGGACTGGTAGGGAATGGCAATGTGGGTTCTCTCTGGCCCTAGGTCAGCACTGCTATAGATGCCAGCTATTGGCTGTTATTGGGTGGGTGGGACTATTGGAAAATGAGTTTGTTCAGACTAAAAGACTTGGAGCAGAGACAGCTAAGAATTGGAGTTCAGTGGGCATTGCGCATGGAAAGCCAGGCTACAGGGACCATGCCATGACATTTACCAAGGAGCTGTGCTAGCAACCGGGGAAGACTAAATATGAAGATGGCAGCATAAAAGTTAGCTTCAACATGTGTTGAGGATACAAGACAACTTGCTTATCACGTCTTTGTGATTGAACTCCGTTGTTTTTGCCTCTAGTACTCCATACTTTTTTCTTTGATTAAATTTGACTGTCTACTTCTTGCCTGGCATTGGGAATACTAAGAAAATAAAACATCATCTTTGTCCTTCAGGAGCACATGATTTAGTACAGGAGATAAACACAAAAATAGTTTCAGTAAAATATGGTAATTCTTCTGAGGATGTCAGGCCCAGGTGTCTAATCCCATGTGAGGGAATAATTTGGTGCATTAAGAATGATTTCCTATGGGAAATAGAATCAGCAATAAAAAAAACCTCCCTGCAAACAAAAATCCAGGACCAGGTGGCTTCACTGGGGAATTCTACTAAACATAGAAAGAAGAATTCATACCAATCCTTTTCAAACTCTTCCAAAAGATTGAAGAGGAGGGAGTTCTCCCAAACTCATTCCATGAAACCACCATCAACCTGATACCAAAACCAGACAAAAACATTACCAAAAAAGAAAATTACAAGCCATAATCCTTGATAAACATAGATGCAAAAATCCTCAACAAAATATTAGCAAACAGAATCCAACAACACATAGAAAATCATACACTATGATCAAGTTGGAGTCATCCTAGGGGCACAAGGATAGTTGAACATATGCAAATCAAACAATGTGATACACCACATCAACAAAAGAAAGGACAAAAATCACATGATCATATCAATAGATGCCAAAAAAGCATTTGATAAAATTTAACACCCATATATGATTAAAAACTCTAACCAAAGTGGGTATAGAGGGAACTTATCTCAGCATAGTAAAATCTATTTATGACAAACTCACAGCCAACATAATGCTCAACAGTGAAAAGCTGAAAGCCTTCCCACTAAAATCTGGAAAAAGACAAGGATGTCCACTCTCACCAATTCTATTCAACATAGTATTGGAAATCCTAGCTATAGCAATCTGACAAGAAAAAGAAATAAAAGGGATCCAAATTGGAGGAGAGGAGGTAAAATTGTCACTATATGTAGATGGCATGATACCATATATAGAAATCCCCAAAGGCTCCACACAAAAAGCACTAGAGCCAATAAAAGAATTCAGCAAGGAAGCAAGATATAAGACTAATATACAGAAATCAGTTGCATTTTTCACACTAACAATGAAATACCAGAAAAGGAAAGATAAGAAGCAATCCATTTTTAAATTACATCCAAAAAATAAAATACTTAGGAATAAATCTGACCAAGGAGGTGAAAGATTTATACATGGAGAACTACAAACCACTGACTAAGGAAATTAAAGATGACTTAAAGAAAGATATACCAATCTCTTGGATTGGAAGAATTAATATTGTTAAAATAGCCATACCACCCAAAGCAATCTACAGATTTAATGTGATCTCTATCAGATAACCCAGGAAATTTTTCACAGAACTAGAACAAGTAATCCTAAAATTTATATAGAAACACAAAAGACCCAGAATTGCCAAAGCAATACTGAAGAAAAAGAATGAAGCTAGAGGAATAACCCCTCCAGACTTCAGACAATACTACAGAGCTACAGTAATCGAAACAGTGTGGTATTGGCACACAGCAGACATATGGATCAACAGAACAGAATAGAGAGCCCAGAAATAAACCCACAGACTTTCAGTCAGTTAATCTTAGACAAAGGAGGCAAGAATAGAGAAAAGAGAGTCTCCTCAGTAAGTGGTGTTGGGAAAGCCAGACAGCCATATGTAAATCAATGAAGTTAGAGCACTCCCTCACACCATACACAAAAATAAACTCAAAATGGCTTAAAGACTTAAACATAAGACAAGACACTGTAAACCTCTTAGAAGAAAACTTAGGCAAAACATTATCTGAAATAAATCTCAGCAGTGTTCTCCTAGGGCAGTCTATCCATGCAATAGAAATAAAAGCAAAAAGAAACAAATGGGATCTAATTACTTATAAGCTTTTGCACAGCAAAGGAAACCATAAGCAAAACAAAATGGCAACCTCTAGAACGGGAGAAAATATTTGCAAATGATGAGACTGACAAAGGCTTAGTTTCCAGAATATATAAACAGCTCAAACAACTTAACAACAAAAAGCAAACAATCCAATCCAAAAATGGACAGAAGACCTAAACAAGCAATTCTCCAGTGAAGACATATGGATGGCCAACAGGCACATGAAAAAAATGCTCAATATCACTAATTATCTGAGAAATACAAACCAAAACTACAATGAGGTATCATCTCACACCAGTCAGAATGGCATCATTTAAAAGTCCATAAATGATAAATGCTGAAGAGGGTGTTGGTAGGAATGTAGTTTGGTGCAACCATTGTGGAAAACAGTATGGAGATTCCTTAAAAAACTAAACATAGACTTACCATATAATTCAACAATCCCACTCCTGGGCATATATCTAGAGGGAAATTTAATTCAAAAGGATACATACACTCCAATGGTCATAGCAGCACTATTTACAATAACCAAGATATGGAAACAACCTAAATGTCCATTGATAGATGACTGGATAAAGAAGTTATGATATAGTTATACAATGGAATACTACTCAGCCATCAAAAAGAATAAAATAATGCCATTTGCAGCAGGATGTTGCAGGATGGACCTGGAGATTGTCATTCTAAGTGAAGTAAGCCAGAAAGAGAAAGAAAAATACCTTATGATATCACTCATATGTGGAATCTAAAAAAAAAAAGGTACAAATGAACTTATTTACAAAACAGAAACATGCTCACAGCCATAGAAAACATGGTTACCAAGGGGAGAGGGGATAGGAAGGGATAAATTGGGAGTTCAATATTTGCAAATATTAACTACTATATATAAAATAGATAAACAACAAGGTCCTACTGTATAGCACAGGGAACTATATTCAATATCTTATAGTAACCTGTAATGAAAAAGAATATGGAAACAAATATATGTATGTATGTGTATGACTGAAACATTATGCTGTACACCAGAAACTGACACAACATTGTAAACTGACACAACATTGTAAACTGACACAACATTGTATATGTCAATTAAAAAATATTAGAGGAAAAAAAGAATGACTTCCTAGATTTGATGACACCTGAGTTAGGTCTTGATAGATACATTGGATTAGATAGAGGGAAAAGAATGAGTAAGGGGAGAGGGCCACCTAGGGAGATAGAATGTCATAGGATAACCTGTAGAGGCCTAAAGTACAACAATGATTGGGAGGAAATTGAAGTTTTTGAAATTGTTGAAACATATAGTTCAAGAGGCAAAATATTAGAACCTGAACCTGGAACAATAAGCCAGGGTCAAATTACAGAGGTCTATGTAGACCATGTTGAGGACCTAGGATTCTGTCACTTTGGTGATGGGAGACATTGAAGCCTTCCTTCTCTATTATGTAATTATTTTATTTTGGCGGAGGTAACTAGGTTCGTTTATTTTTGGAGGAGGTACTGTGGATTGAACCCAGGACCTTCTGCATGCTAAGCATGTGATCTACCACTTGAGCTATACGCTCCCCCTATTCCTATTCCTTCTCTATATTGCCATTCTTTTTTACTAATGGGACAAAATAAGGGCATTCAGAATACAGACTGCTGACCTGTCATGATAACTATAGTGTAAGGAGAAACATAGAAGGTGCTGTATATTCCACTGAACAACTAAACCAACATCAAAAACTCAGAATCCCCAGTAAGCTGATTAACAGCAGCATCCCTATTTTTGCCATGACTCAGCTACGGCGGGTAGGGGGGAGAACCACTACATGGGTATAATTTTTCTTGAGAGTATGAAAGGTGGGGTTATGTTTTGAGCACCTTGTAGCTTCTTCTTTAATATTATATATCCCATTTGTTACCTCCCAACATGTTTCTCGCCCTTGTTCTGGGCCTCGTCTTACCTACTAAGAATAAAAAGGGAACACTTTCTTTGTGAGAGAGAGTAGAAATGTACCCTGGAGTTCTGGATGAGCCACTTTCTATCTGTTTACCTTTAAAAATAATTTTGCTTTCAGTCCAGCCTTGCTGGATGATGAAAAGCACTTTGAGCTCTTAGAGGAGAAGGAACTCCTTTCCCTTTTTAGCAACTGCTCTTGTTTATATCAATGCCTTATTCCTATATTTCACTCTGTCTTGCCACTCTTTCCATTCTCAACTGTCACTGCCATTTGCTTTGGCAATAAATAAGGAATGAAAGGCAAAACAAAACAGCCCGCCACGGTCGCTGACAATGATAAGTCTGTGGGGAGATTTTTCAGAAACCTCAGAGAATAGAATCCGGCGGTTTCTCGGCCCACAAGTTTCAGCTGCGCTGGGAACAATGGCTCTTCTGCCTACCTCCAAAGGACAAGACGAGACACGGGCCTTGTTTTTCCTTTCTCTTCCCAGCTTCAAACTTGAGCAAACAATCTTTACTTAACCCACATGGAAAACTTACAAACACAAACACATTCCTCCTCTCCTATTAGTGTTGAGATGAAAAGCGAACTTCAAATTAGCTAATGTTCATGTAGTTAAGTGGTTCCCTATTGACTGGGAGTATGTAGGTGGGGGAGCTGACTTGGAGAGGGGCTTTTGCTGTTGGGCCAGCAGAAGAATGAAAGCCAAAATTGGTCAAATTGCAAGAGGAAGTTTTTTTTTAAAAAAGCCTAAAGAACTCATGTAGGTGGTACAGAATCTCACCTATGTTGTGTGCTAGAGTTCCCACTCCACATGGCACATCTGGTGACATATGAAAAATAGAAGGAGACTGGGGAAGGGACCGTCCTGCTCCTTGTCATGGTCCATGAATATTTTTGGCTCAGCCCTTTATAAGGGTGCTTGGCACCACCACATAGTTTTATTGTTTGACAGATTGAAGACTAGTTCCAAGCACATTCTTCGGTTCTCTGAAAAGAATGTCTGGGCTTTCAGCAATGAGGTGGCTGCATCGTTCCTACTGGAAGACATGACCCTCTTGTTCCATGGTTAAGAATGCCTATGCATCCAACTTGAGAAACAAAGCAGTTGGGAACTGAAAGTTCTTCCAGCAAGAATCTTGGAAGAGTGTCAGCTGGTTTGCTGGAATTTAGCCATTCCATCCTCTTACCTGTAGTGACATATCTGAGGAAAATTCAGGATGACACTATTCCTGATAATTGAGAAAAGCAAACAAAAAAAAACAAAAAGGAAGTACTAAGTAATTCGAACAAGTTGGAAATTGGGTTAGAGGTTTAAGTTGGAGACAGCCTTTGGTTTAGTACAATATCAGCAGCTAAGAAAGTTTGATTTAATCCTAGAAGGGTTCCTTCTCTAATGAATCATCACATTCATCCTGAAATATTTCTGTTAGGTCATAGATATCATAGGGATTTTAAATATGGGCTCACAGAGTGTGCACGATGGACACCAAAGGAGATACATAACTGATATTTAAACTTGCTGTAATTCTAGACAGAGTTCATGTATGTGCTCATGCAAGCACATGTGTGAGTGTGTTTGCACTTTTCTCAGAATGAAGATCCATGGCTTTCATCAGATTTCACAGGGCTTAAATACTGAGAACCACAGTTCGAGTGTCGGAATAGAAAAAGATTTCAGAAATATCTGTACTTTCCAATGTGCTCAACTTTTTGTGTCCATGAGATTTACCTGAGATGCTTGTTTAAAAGAAGATTCCTGAGCCCCACCTCTACCCAGGCTTATTTAGTAGATGTTAAGGGTGGGGCCCAGAGTTCTGCTTAATAAGAACTTCAAAGATCATGAACCACACACACAGGCCAAAGATAATACTCTGAATGCCAAATGAATTTAAGAGGTAAGGGGAAGTGTTATGGCCACGTGCACAGGATTGGTGGAAATCACCTTCCCTTCAAACCAGAGCAGCTCTGCCTTTTTCTGCTTCGCGTACTGAGTTTCCATGTACTAATTCATTTGAACATAGGTTAAGAAAAATGGTATGGAAGTCACTGACATAATCCAACACTGTCATCTGACAGAAGAGGGAAATGAGACCCGGAGAGATAAAGTGACTATTCCAATGTCACAGTCCCCTTTAGTGGCAAGGAACCACCCTGATTCCTTGCCCAGGACTTTTCCATCATGGATAGGTTTCCTTAAAGCCACATGTTAGAGTTCAAATACCCAACAATTTTCAGCATATTATCTAGGAAGGAAGATAGGCAACCAAAGAAAGATGTCTTCCTGCCTCAAAACATTCCAATTAGAAGGAAACTGAGTCATCAGGGAGGCCTGGGTGAGGCAGCCCTGGGAGCCTGATAGAAGTTACAAGGACAACTGGGTGGAGCACATGTGACTGAAAACAGCTTTGCCATCTTGTCTAGTGCCAGGCTTGGCACCCAAGAGACATTGCCTCCACAAGGGTCCCAAGAAAATAATTTAGTGCTAGGCCACCCTGTGAGTTCTTTTATTCATCTATAAATATTAATCTTTTCTTTGGTTTGCACATTATCTGGTAATTAGTGGCTTCAAGGTGATTCTTTATACTTGACTTGAGGGTTTGTGACATGGTATACAGTTTCAACTCAGTGTAATGGCAGGGAAGAGGTACACTTAGCATTCTTCACGGAGTTTAGAATTGTATTCATTTAGGAAGAGGAACTTGAAGTTTTCAAAGCTCAGTCAAGGTAAATTTCAATGGTGGTATCAATGAACTAGGCTAACAAGAGTTGTGAAAGCAGTCTGAAAATATTTTCCAACCTCTCTCATGATTTCTGATGCCTCTGTATTCTAACTTAGGAAAACAGTTTCTTTTCTTTGTTTTCAGTTTCCATTTTGGGTTCTGGCCAGTACTGAGAACTAGGAATTTCAAGGCTGGTTTACAAAACTATGAAACTTGAAAAAAAAAAAAACAACATAAAAACCTTTGGAGATATTAATATGGAACACATAGTAAAGTGCTATTTATCCAGGATGCAAATAATCAATCCCTTAAAAGAAAAGAATAATATTTTGTACAGGTTTTTGTGCAATGACTATTGATGTTTTGGAATCCTGACCTGAGGCCCTGCAGAATCTTGATGCATATAATTCATCCAAGGAAGATTCACTCCATTGTAATCAGTTGCTGTTTAGGGCCAAATACCTCTTACCATATTTTATTGTGTCATGGAGGTCCCAGCATGGCGGTCCTAGCACGGACACATCCAGCCAGTTCTGACCTGTCAGAGCCTGTCCCAAGGCAGTGGAGGGTGTGCACACTAGTACTGTCTTTCTATAAGTAAACAAGGAGGCAGTTGGGAAAAGGAAAGCCCAAAGAGCAGTGTACGGATGCAGGAAGATTTCACTCTGATGTGAGAGAGTTGGGTGTACAGGTTTGTGAGGTGGAGGAGGATATTAAAGAAGACAGGCTGTTGGCTTTATCTTGGAGCAGCCATAGGAAGTTATAGTCCCTTCTGGGGCCGTGTCAGAGGTTTGGGAAGGTGCGATAATGTGCCAGATCTGATGTCTGTGGCTCTTCCAGATTGACTCTCTACCCTTTCCTGCCTGGCTCTGAATCCCAGAGCTGACCTTGGGCTCCTTTGTCCTCTGGCTTCTGGCTGGGCATGGGTGGGGCATTAGCAGACCCATAGGTGGGAGCGGAGCGAGGTCAGGCAGTTACCACTCTGGTACCATCCACATCCTCGGGCCAGGTGTTTCCCTCAAGTAAAGGCTGTAGTTCTGTCGGTCATTTTTCTCTACCTCACTCTCTCTGTCAGTCCAGGTTCCCTCGTGGCTCCCTTGCCTTGCTTCTTCAGGCCTAGGGGTAGGTATGGTGATCCTCTGTCACTTGGCTTGGGGCAGTGCGTGTAGTTTCCCTGTGTGCTCCCCAGAACTTTGGCAAGTTTCCTTTTATTAAACTCACCTAATTTTCCCAATTTGAGTATGTCATCTGGTTCCTGCAGGTGTGTAATAATAAGTCAGTGAAATGAACGCTGTATCATTAACAGTTGGATCAGACACCGAGAGCATCCGAGGTAGGGAAGCTCTGGGCCTTAATACGGATGGGAAGAAGCGGTTTTCTGGGGAGGTATGGGCTCTGGCATTAGCTCTGAACCCCAGATATGCCAGTTATTTGTTGAAAAGTGGCCTGTCCATCTAGCTCTGGGTATCTTTAATAAACTGGTTTGCTCAAATAAAGGCATCCTAGATATGCACAAAGTGCCTTAGATGATATCACTCTGTTTTCAGAACTCATTTAGACCAACTTCCACTTGCCTGCTTCACTCAGATCCCAGTTTCTTAGCTTCCTCAACCTCTTCTGTCTCACCATTACTTAAGTAATAGGTTTTATTCTTAGCTTACCTTTTGATGAAGAATGTTGGGACTGATGTCCTGCCTTTGACCTTGGCACCTTTCTGGGACACAATATGAGCATATCTTAGAGATATTGAGGGTTTGGGTTCAAGACCACAGCAATTAAGTGTATGTCACAATAAAGGGAGTCACATGACTTTTTTGCTTTTCCGGTGCATATAGAAGTTAGATTCACACTATTCTGTGACTATTAAAAGGCATTATGTCTAAAAAAAAATATCCATACTTTAACTAAGAATACTTTATTGCTAAAAAATAATGCTAATCATTATCTGAGTCTTTAGTTAGTCATAATCTTTTTGCTGGTGGAGGGTCTTGCCTCCATGTTGATGGCTGCTAACTGAACAGCATGGTGGTTGCTGAAGGTGTGGTGGCTGTGGCAGGTTCTTAAAATAAGATAACAGTTAAGTTTGCTGCATCGATTGACTCTTCCTCTCACAAATGATTTCTCTGAAACATGAAATACTGTTTGATAGCATTTTACCTGCAATAGAACTTTTTTCAAAATTGGAGTCAATCCTCTCAAATCCTCCCTCTGTTTTTATAAACTAAATTTATGTAATATTTAAATTGATTGTCGTAATTTCAATGGTCTTGACAGTACCTTCACAGAAATAGATTCCATCTCAAGAAACGATTATCTTTGCTTGTCCGCAAGAAGCAATTCCTCATCCATTAAAGCTTTATCATGAGATTATAGCAGTTCAGTTCCATCTTCAGGCTCCACTTTTGCTTCTAGTTCTTTTCCTATTTCCATCACATCTGCACTTATTTCCTCCAATGAAGTCCTAACTCCTCAAAGTCACTCATAAGTGTTGGAATCAGCTTCTTCTAAACTGTTGTTGATGTTGACATTTTGGCCTCTTCCCCTGAATCATGAATGTTCTTAATGGCATCTAGAGTGGTGCATCCTTTCCAGAAGTTTTCCCTTTGACTCTTCCCAGATCCATCAGAGGAATCACTATCTGTAGCAGCTATAGCCTTATGAAATGTATGTATTTTTTAAATAATAAGACTTGAAAATTAAAATTATTTCTCCATCTGTGGGCTTCAAAATTGATGTTATGTTAGCAGGCATAAAAACAACATTTATCTCATACATATTCACCAGCGTTCTTGAGTGACCAGGTACCTTGTCAATGAGCAGTAATATTTTAAAAGAAATATTTTTTTCTGAGCAGTAGTTCTCAACAATTGACTTAAAATAATTAGTAAATTGGTTGTACTGTTATTCAGGCTTTGCTGTTCCATTTATAGGCACAGGCAGAGTAGATTTAGCATAATTCTTAAGGGCCTTAGGATTTTCAGAATGGTAAATTAGAATTGACTTCAGCTTAAAGTCACCAGCTGCAGTAGTCCCCAGTAAGAGAGTCAGCTTGTCCTTTGAAGCTTTGAAGCCAGATACTGACTTCTCCTCTCTGGCTATGTCTTAAGTGACATCTTCTTCCGATTGAAAGACTGTTTCATTTACATTGAAACTCTGTTGTTTAGTGTAGCTACCTTCATGAATTTTCTTAGCTAGATCTTCTAGCTAAGCTTCTACATCAGTACTTTCTGCTTCATCTTACACTTTTGTGTTACGGAGATGGCTTCTTTCCTTAAACTTCATGAGCCAACCTGTGCCAACTTCAAACTTTTCTTTTGCAGCTTCTTCATGTCCCTCAGCCTTTATAGAATTGAAGAGGTTAGGGCCTTGCTATGAATTAGGCTTTGACTTAAGGGAATCTGTGGCTGGTTTCGTTTTCTATCCAGACCGCTAAAAACCTTCTCTAATCAGCAATAAGATTGTTTCACTTTCTTATCATTGATACATTCACCGCAGTGGCACTTTTATTTTTCTTCAGGAACTTTCTTTGCATTCACCATTTGGCTAACTATTTGGCACAAAAGACCTAGCTTTCGGTCTGTCTCAGCTTTTGACATGCCTTCCTCACTGAACTTAATCATTTCTAGCTTTTGATTTAAAGTGAGATATGTGTGATTTTCTCTTTCATTTGAACACTTACAAGGCCATTGTAGGGTTATTAATTGACCTAATTTCAATATTGCTGTATCTCAGGAAAAGAGTGGCCTGAGGAAAGGGAGAGAAATGGGGGAAAAGCAGCTCAGAGGAGCAGTCAGAACACACACATTTATTAATAAAGTTCACTGTCTTCTGTGGGCACAGAAGATAGTGCCCCAAAATAATTACAATAGTAACAAAAAAGATCGCTGATCACAGACCACCACAACAAATGGAATAATAGTGGAAAAGCCTCAAATCTTGTTAGAGTTACCAAATTGTGACACAGAGACATAAAATGAGCAAATTCTCCTGGAAAAAAATGGCACTGATAGATTGGCTCAGTGAAGGGTTGTCACAAACTTACAATTTGTAAAAAAATGCCATATCTGTGAAGTGCAGTAAAGTGAAGTACAATAAAACAAGGTCTACCTATAACTGCTATTAATACTTAGTGTTTGTTTTACTCTTGCTGTGGCCAGGAATTTTGATAAATGTTTTATATTCTTGATCTCCTTCAATTCACACTACAGCATTATGATGTAGGTATTATTATTATTTTTGTTATTATCATTATTATTATTATGCCCATTTTACAGAAGAGGAAACTAAGGCTTGAAAGTTCACATGACTAAAAAGTGGCAGAGTTAGAACTAAACTCAGGTCAGCCCATGCTGGAAAAATTGCATGAGGTATACCATTTGACTCTCCATAGTATTACTATAAACACACACACACACGTGCGCGCACACACACACACACACAAAGCAAAAAACAAAAAACAAGAAACCCAGGCCTTATATGTTTGGCTCAGTTTGTCCCTGAAGGAACACATTAAAAAATTCTCTACAACCACAATATACTTAAAGTAATCAGAAATATGGGAAAGTGGACAAAGCTGATGGTTTGGGGGTCACACTAGGATTTTTCTTGCCTTGAGCCAAATGAGAGGAAAGGTTTGTGACGAAGACCTGTATTTTAGCATATAGGTATTGAGCCATTCATTCATTCATCTATTTAATTCAACACACTGTTTAAAATCTGCTATGGACTGGATACTAGGGACACACAGATGGATATGATACAGTATTTGCCCTCAAGAGGCTTAAAAACTTCTTAAAATAAACAAATATGGGAATAGATAAGTGGAATCTAATTCCTACAGGTTTAAAGACTACTTTTCATTCCAGACATGAATGCAATTCTACGCACTCTTTGAAAGTTGGTATTCATGTAAAGAATAAGGGCAATACTGTTATTTAGAAGGAAGTCTGGAATCAATACATGTATCTGAACAGTGTATTAGTCTTTAGCAGAAAAACAGAACCAATAGGATACTGTGTGATTTATTTACGGAATTGGGTCACATGATTACAGAGGGTGGCAAGTCCAATATATGCCGGGTGGGTTGGCGGACTGGAGACCCAGTGCTGCAGTTCAAGTCTGAATAGTCTATCTGCTACGGAATTCCCTCTTGCTTGGGAGTCACCAGTCTTTGGTTCTATTTAGGTCTTCAGCTGACAGGATGAGGCCCACTCATATTATGGAGAGCAATCTGACCACCATAAAGTCTACCAATTTAAATGTTAATTTCATCTAAAAACACCATCACAGAAACATCCAGAATAATATTTGATCACATATCTTGGCACCCTGGCCCAGCCAAGTTGACACATAAAATTAAGCATCACAAACAGCAGGAGGAGCCTCGGGAACCAATATGATCAATAAAAGCTGGACCCTGGAAACAACAGACTCCCTTTTCTTCTTACCAGCTGCAAATACTAGAATTAAACAGGGTAAGCATAAAATCATGAAATCTAGAGAGGAAGCTCTAGGCTGCTGCACTCAGTTCAGAGGTTTGCTTGCAGGAATCTCCATCCTCATGCTTCTTCATTAGGATATTTTGCTATTCTGCTAAGACAGACAGCCATTATCTCTTGTTGACCAGTGCCCAGATCTGTGCATGACAAAGAACAACTCATTATTGTAAATATTTACTAGGCTATATTTAACTTGAGGACCATATCTATCATAATAGTCATCCATTTTATTCATTTATTTAACGAATCTATTTAGAAAGTACTAAATGCCAAGAACTTTGCTGGGTTCTAGGGATACAGCATCAAGCAAGATGGATGTGGTTCTGGTCTTTATTGAGTGTAGTGCCCTTGAAGCAAGATGGATAATAAACCAGTAGCTGGTTTATTAATTACTTTATTATAATCGTGGTAAGTGGCATGAAGAAGAAGTACAGTGTACAATGAGAAGATACAACAGTGATGAGTAAAAATAACAGACACTGAGAGCTATCATTAAACCTATTTCCTTGTACCTTAGCCTAGCCCATAACATCCTCCTTTATATGATAGTTCACGTTCTTTCTGCTTGTGGTTTGAAACACACGAACATGGTAACTCTTGAAGCTCTGTGTTGAAAATGGCAAAACCACACACTGAAAGCAACTGGAGTTTCTGAAACCCCACATAGGCCTCCCACCAAATACCACAATTGGAATATTACATGTGAAAAATGAATTTATATTGGGTTTAGCCAAACTATAGAAATGTTGGTATTTCTTTATTGTGAAGCTAGAATTACTACATAATAAAGAAACTAATTCTCTAGTTAGGATTCCACAGAAACTTGGAATGTGATGCTTTCTATAACAAATATTTTAAATGGGTGATAGTGACCTCTCCGTAATGTGCTAGGCAGTTAGGAAAATTTCAGAGGTTGGGAAAATGGAGGCCCATGCTATAAATTTGAACAGGTATTTAGTAAACATATTGCTTATGATAACCTAAAGACAGGATGACTTTATACCCCAGGGGACGTTCGGCAATGTCTAGAGGCATTGTTGTTTGTTACAACTAGGGATGAGGGTGATGCTATAGGCTTGTAGTGGGTAGAGGCTAGGAATGCTAATAGATATCTAATAATATGTAGGATAGATCCTTTAAATACATAATAATCTGGTCTAAATATCAACAGTGCTGTGGTTGAGAAACTCTGTTTCTCAGATGTAGTTGGACGTAGTTGGAAAGACTCAGAATAATCATGTATATTGGTTTTTCCTTCCTCCTTTAGCCAAGAAAAATAATAAATCCAGGAACAACTGAACAGTTGTCAGACAATAAGAGAATAATGAGAATCTCAAATTTAGCTTAAAAAATCCTGCTTCAAGACCCCCCAACATAATAAATGAGATATAAAGAGGTTTTGAGTGGCAGCATCTAATTGATGCAGTGCTCTGGAGTAAAGATCAGATTAAGGATACATGGCCTTCCCACTCAAGTCTGTAATTTCAGCTGGCCTCAACATATGTGCTATTCAGTTGAGATATATTGCCCTGAGGGCTCAGAAGCAAAGACCCAAATCAGCATTGAGAATTCCATCTAGGAAAGAAACTTGGACATGTTTATTAGAACATGGAACTTACTGTAAACTAGATTAGAAGCCTGTCAAGTAAGCTACCAAGCATTTGAGGGAAAGAAAATTATCTTTGATGGAGCAGGTAGCATTACCTAATGAGCAGTGATAAGATGTTCAGGAAAGTGTCTTTGTGGAAATTGCATTTAAATTAAGTTCTCAAAAGTAAAAGGGAATAATCCACAAGTTAAAGGAGTAGAGCATTGCGTTCTCCCTAATGCCAGGAACTGAATGAGAGTCAAACTAATTGCGAAATAGTAAATTAAAGAGGGCATGATGATAGATGAAGCTACTAGGTATAGACAAGAATATAAAGGACCTCAAATTTTATGGTGAGAATTTTGGCGGCTTATATCTTTCTATGAATTTTCCTATTTTATCTAGGTTATCTAACTTTTTGACATACAATTGCTCATAGTATTTCCTTATAATTTTCTTAATTTTTCTTTTAGGAGTTTGTATATGTCATTCCACTGCCTTCTGACCTTCATAGCTTCTGATGAAGGATCAGCTGTTAATCTTATTGAGACTACCTGGTATGTGATGAGTCACTTTTCTCTTACTATTTTCAAGATTCTTCCTTTATCTTTGACACAGACACACAGAGAAGAAGGACCACATGAAGGCAATAAGGAGAAGTTGGCCATCCACAAGCCAGAGAGAGAGGTTCGGAAAAAATAAATCCTGCTGTCTCCTTGATCTTGGACTTCTGCCCTCCAGAACGGTGAGAGAATAAATTTCTATTTAAGCCACCCAGTCTGTGGTATTTGTTACAGCAGCCCAAACAAACTAGAAAATTAATACAAGCCCTATTACAAGCTTCATGCAATTTAAGTCTCCTTTCTGAGTCATAATTTTCCTGTCTGTTAGATGCTCTAAGTGTCAATGATCAAAACTAAATGTTGAAAGTATAGCAAAAAAAAAAAAATCAAAATCCTGTTCTTGTTTAACTAATCTATTTTTAGAAAGCAGATGCAGACTTTATAAAATACAATCACTTTCTCCTCTCTTTTAAAAAATAAGTATAAATTTTCTGAGGTGTTATTTTCATTTGGTTGAATGATACAATTTGCAAATAATCACTCACCCAGAATGTTGCTGATAATCACTTGACTTATCTTACTACTCTGCTAGAAGACAGATTTGGTTAGTTAATTTATACTTTTTGTTGTACTGATTTGAGTTGTAATGCTTTGGCTCATAGTTTTTCTGATAAGACACATTGAGAAAAGAAAGTAGAACAAAGGGTTGAGTCCCAGCCAGTTCTTTTACTAAATGACTATGTTATCTCTGGTTAGCTAAATGGATTTTCTGAGTCTGTTAACTACTTTGTAATATGGCATTAATCTCACGATTGCCTCCCCTGATTATTCATTCATAATTCAGTAAATAAGTAAGCATTGAGTCCCTCTTGCCTGCCGGGCACTGTACTGGATGCTGGTGACTCAATGGAGAGCAAAACCAGCCAGAGTCTGTGTCCTTGGGCAGCTTGTACCTTAATGGGAAGATAGACATTTGTCAAAGAAATACACAAATAAATGTGAAGCTGCAACTTTGCTAATTCCTACAAGAAGAGAGGCATGGTGCTTTGAAAGCTTATCATGAGGCTGGGGGTAATGAGCAGAGGGGGAGGAGATTTGAACTAATCAACGTGTTGGAAGGTCTTCCTGAGGAAGTGATAATTGAACTGAGATCTGACAAAAGGTGTAGGTGCTAACTAGGGCACCGGAAGGATAAAGAGGCAATGGATATGAGATGTTGTACTATTTTCTTACTATAATTACTGTTATTTAATAAATAAAGACCTACTTAGATTTTTTCATGTAGTCACTGAAATTATAACACATCTTATGATAATTCTCTCTGGAATAAATCTTTTCAAACTTGAAGTCAATTTACCCACAAAAAATTCAGACTTTCAAAGTAATTGCCAACTGTCACATTCATAAGATCTAGTAAAAAAAAACTCCGTGTAAATCATGGCCCTTTTACATTTTGCTTAATCTTGTTGCTATTCCCCACTCTCTATGTATATTAAAAAATAGCTTTTATATCTACTGTATTTCTCATGTTAAACCTGAATTAATGGAATTCTTTCTGCATCTCATCTCATGTGTTGGAAAGAAAGTTAATTCTCTTCATCTTAATCCTACTCAGTTTAAAGCCCTTGTAATAATGTACTTTATTTTTGAAGGCTTCTGACCAGTAAACTGCATACTTCAAAAAAGGACCATCTAAACCCAATACACACTATCCAAAAACAAACAAGTCAGTTCCCTAATACCAGGCAATTATATAAGGAATATCCAAACATAAAATACCATTTTCCCCTCAAGCAAGGACTTAAAAAGATATTCACCTATTTCTGCTCCTTTCTTATAACATTGCTGCTTTCCCATCTGAACAGAGACCAAGTCAGCACTATGGCTTAAGCTCTTTTAACTGAGAACAAACTGAACCCAGATGTGAATTGCGGAAGGTGGGCCAATTTTGCTTTTGGTCTTGGCAGTGCTAAAGGGCCAATTTTTTCAAAGCTTTTCAGTACCTGGCAACTTTGGGCCAGGCTATAAAGTTCATGCTTGTAAATGTTCATTAGCAATTCTCTGATAATTACTTTGACATCAATTTTCTAAATGGACACAAATTTTAAATTGTCTCACTACTTACTCCTTTTGTAAAATGCTTCTGGTATGTGTGTTTACACTGGACAGATACTAAGTAAGTAGATTTTAGATCATTCTAAACAGGCTTAACTAAGCACTTTTTAAAATAGAGAAGAAATTCAGACTTCTCATTGGTGAGCACTTCTGATGCAGAGATGATTTAATGGATTTTTTGATCTGCCTAATTTTGAAAGGTGTGAATAAAAATGCCCCTACTGTAGAAAAACAGATGGATGAAGTTTGACATGGTGACATAGCCAGAATGAGGTAGAATCCTTACCTCAGATATAGTGGCTCAAATTTAGCAATTACTAGGGTCTACTGGTGGGTTCATAATGCTGAAGTGTTTGGAAAAGATGGAGACATAGGTGAAAGTCTACTTGCGTTGAGGAGAGAGAGAGATTTTAAGATCAATAAACAGCACTTAGTTGAAACCACTAATGAGCTACACAACATGTCTCAGAAATCACAAGTTTATTTTGCTTTAGTGAGACATTGTAATAACTTGTGGTTGAGGCTGTCAACACGCTAGACCGCAATCTTGTGGTGGCCTCTGGTTTTTCTAGTGCCCGAGAAGTGTAAAGTTCCAAGACAAGGGCAGAAGCCCTGTCATCAAAGCATCAGCTTCATGATGGAAAGCAACTTGAGATGTATCATCTTAAAGCACCACAGATGGAACTTTACAAAAACCAATTTCTTGATATTCTTCCACATTTCCAACACTCCCACTTTTTAAAGTAAAATATACCCTCCTGCAAAGCTGGCACTTTGAAAGTGTGGAACACAAAATTTCACTCTGATCCCTTCTCTTTTTTTCTTATTAACTAGGATACTTGAGAAGATTTTGTTTGTGTGTGGTGGGGCAGGGATGGTGGCGGTGGTGGTAACAGGGTAGGGGGAGAGAAAATTTAAAAAGAATAAAGAAAATTTGCTTTCTTTTATTCTCCTGTTGGACATTTAATTGAGACTTGAGTAGTTTGGGGAGGTTCTTTCATTTCTCTGACTCAGATTTCTCTTCAAATCGCCATTAATTCTTAACTCTATACTTGGAACAATATGAGTGCCCTCTGGTGGACAAAATGTCATTTTAAAGTTTTGTATATATGGACTGAACACCATAAGTATGGGGAAAATAAGTCTTACATTTCAAATGTCTTCACTGAACTTCTGAAATCCCTGGAAAATTAGTTCCTCATGTTCTGGGGTGGTGACAGCTATGAAAATAGTTCCATAAAATAAAGGGATAAAAAGCAAGCGGGGGTGGCACTCTAGGTCCTATTTGCTACCAAATAGTGTCTTAGAACTGTGCATAACTTGGATCCTGAACAGGAAGATCAAATGTCTAAGGGAAAGCTAATAACCCTACTTCTTGGCCATCGATGCATATTCTTAAATGCTCTCATTAGGAATGAGACACTAATGAAACAACGTGGGCACAAGCAAAGTTGCTAAAGATCTGTAACTGTGGATGTTTAGTGGTTAGAATTAAAAGAAAGAGAGAAAAGGAGAGAAAGAAAAGAGAAGGAAGAAAGGAAGAAAGGAGGAAAGAAGGAAAGAAAGAAAGGGAGAAAGAAAGAAAGAAAGAAAGAAAGGAAAGAAGGAAGGAAGGAAGGAAGGAAGGAAGGAAGGAAGGAAGGAAGGAAGAAAGAAAGAAAGAAAGAAAGAAAGAAAGAAAGAAAGAAAGAAAGAAAGAAAGAAAGGAGGAAGGAAGGAAGGAAGGAAGAAAGAAAGAAAAGAGGAAGGAAGGAAGGAAGGAAGGAAGGAAGGAAAGAGGAAGGAAGGAAGGAAGGAAGGAAGAAAGAAAGAAAGAAAGAAAGAAAGAAAGAAAGAAAGAAAGAAAGAAAGAAAGAAAGGAAGAAAGAAAGGAAGGAAGGAAAGAAGGAAGGAAGGAAGGAAGGAAGAAAGAAAGAAAGAAAGAAAGAAAGAAAGAAAGAAAGAAAGAAAGAAAGGAAGGAAGGAAAGAAGGAAGGAAGGAAGGAAGGAAGAAAGAAAGAAAGAAAGAAAGAAAGAAAGAAAGAAAAGAGGAAGGAAGAAAGAAAAGAGGAAGGAAGGAAGGAAGGAAGAAGGAAGGAAGGAAGGAAGGAAAGAAAGAAAGAAAGAAAGAAAGAAAGAAAGAAAGAAAGAAAGAAAGAAAGAAAGAAAGAAAGAAAGAAAGAAAGAAGGAAGGAAGGAAGGAGGGAAGGAAGGAAGGAAGAAAAGAGGAAGGAAGGAAGGAAGGAAGGAAGGAAGGAAGGAAGGAAAGAAAGAAAGAAAGAAGGAAAGAAAGAGAAAGAAAGAAAGAAAAGGAGGAAGTGAGGAAGTGAGTGAGGGAGGGAAGAAGGGAGGGAGGAAGGAGGGAGGGAAGAAGAAAAATCACATCAGTTGTGTAATCCGCTCACATGCTCAACTAATGCAAAGAACTAACCCAATGCAGGTCTTTAGGGCTCATAAAGCATGTTTTCTCATTGCTTATTTAGATATTCTTTACTTTCTCTGTTGGAGGATGGCATGTTAAAGTCTGAAGATGGACTATCTGGTTCTTCTTTTGAATCTCCTTCAATTTTTGACTTACTACAAGGACAGCAATGTGATCTAAGATTCACTAAGCTGAAAGTGCAAAGGATTACTAGCAGTGGTGCACTAATGTTTAACAACTGGTTCTCCAGAAAAGAAATCCCAGCTTTGTGACTTCTGCCAATTTCCATGGTGTAAATAATCTCATCATGGTTGATTTCAAGCTGCCAATACAATATCACTGAACACGTAATTGGGAAGAGACACACACAATTGATTTTCACAAACTGGTTTGGGCAGCTTCAGCCCACCACAACATAAAGGACTTCTAATTACTTTTTTTCCTGTAGCTTTGACACTTTGAGCCATGACAATATGTTATTTTTGTAATAAGAAAATAAAAACTCAAAAGTAATTTGAAAGTTGAGTTCCACTGAAGAAATTATTTATAATAAAAAATGTCTTTCATATCGACACATGTTCCTAGTGACACATACCTCACAATCTTTAATAGTCTCTAAAATGTTTCCAAACTCACTATGTCACTAGCATCTTGTAAAAACTCAGTAAAGTACATAGAGTAGATCTTCATACAACCACTTGACAGAGGAAGGGTCTGAAGAACAAGGATGTGGCCATGAAATATAGAACTGGTCCTAGAAATCTAGTTTTCTAGCTGTTCATCCAGTGATTTTTCTATTTCACATAGATGTTAAAAAGACAATTTACAACTGAAATTTGTGCATTCTAACTGCATTCACAGTTTTCATTCAACAACGGTGTTTTCTGTTCACTGCTTTGAACAGAGAGGGTTATCTACAGCTATCTCTTTCAGAGATTTCTGACTTCACAAAGCAATTTATGCCTGGGTAGTGCTGTGCTATCTATGTGAGGGTCCAAAATAATTACAAAAACCACTGCCCCTCCTGAGCTTCCATGGACCTGGAGAATAAGAGTAGAGTCTGATTCTATTTCCCACCCCATGTTTCCCTTTGTCTCATTCTTTTGTTGGTTTAACCAGTGTTGATAATCCTTGATAACTCATTTCTGCCAATGATCCTCACATCCCTGGGCTTAAGGAACTCAAGTGTCTAGTTTGAATATCTCCAAGATCACCCCAAAACACTGAGCCATGTGAAAATCAGTAGCTTAATACAGTGGAAAGAGAACAGACCTGAGAATCAAGAATATCGTCACTTACATACTGCTTCAAGTATTCGTGATTTTCAGCAAATCACTCAGTTTCTCTGATTCTCTGTTTCCTCCTCTGAAAATAACAATGCCTACCTCATGGGGAAGTTGAGAACATGAAATACGATGGTACTGATTGTTTTTCAGAATGCCTGGCATATTGTAAACACTTAAAAATAGTAGCAGTAGTAGTTTTAATTAATAATCATTATAGTTATTGCTATTATTCTTAAAATGCTTAGCTGAATATCTGGCATTTCATAATTTCATGGGTGCTCAGTTAAGATTAGTTCCCACACAAGCATATGATCAAATAACAAATAGCGAAAGATAGAGAATGATGCACATCTCCTTAACCCTAAGACATGAATTCCTATCAGGAGCAACTTATCTGCTTTAATATTTTGTTTCTATGTATTAGCATTCATTTACTCATTTCCATGGCTATTTTTGTCTCCCTTTTACAGATGAGGAATATCTCTGGTTAGGCAAATACAACACTGCCTCCATGGAGGAGATGAGCCTTTTAAAAACATTAATTTCCTGTTCTTTAAATCCATGACAAATACATTATTGGACATTATCTGTCTATCATCTATTTATCTCTGTTTATCTATCTCATCTACGTATATCATCTATCTCTCTAATCTATCCATGCATCTATTGACTAAAACCATTCCATGCTGACTGTGATTTTGGGGACTTATTCTGTTGAATAACTGGTTAACTAAGACTAACTGATTAAAAGCCTTGATTCTGGAGATTACTTTTTGCTCCCTGATTTGATGAAATCAGCAACCAATCTTCATTAGGAAGTATTTTTTAAAATAAATACCAAGAAAACCAAACAAGGGAGCATTTCTATTCCATAACTGTATCTAGGATTATAGGATTTCCCTGAATATGCAAATTTTGCCTGAATTTAATCATTCCTGTGCCTTTTAAAAATGTGTATTTTTTCTAATTATAGAAAAAATTCAAATTAATTATAGAATTTGAACACTTCAGAAAAGCACAAGCAAGTACGAATCACTCAGTCCTATAACTCAGAAAACAGCCATCCAAATTTTTTTGCTTCACCTGCATGAAGATATCTGTAGGTATACATATGTTTTAAAAAATTTATATTCACTACTTCATAATACATTTTGTTTTAACCTAATAATATATGAAGATCATTTCTTCATGTCATTCAGTATTCTTCTGTGACCTCACTTTTAACAATGATATGCCAGTGTTGTAGGGCGAAACCATGATTTATTTGACTGTCTATTGTAGGACATTTAGAGTAGAATTTAGAGTAAATTCTCAACTTTAGATGTTTTAAAATGCTGAAATTCATATTCTAGTTCTTGATTATAAGCTCGTACTTAGTTTTAAATTGATGGTTTAGAGGTTGATGCAATAAAGACTACCCTAATCTCTCAATGTCTACACTCAGGCATAAGATTTAGATCTTCCAACTATGATACTGCTGAATTTGGTGATCTTAAAAGGTTCCTTAGTACTTCCTTCCCTAAAGAGTCAACAGCGAAAAAAAAAGTAAAGCTATGAGGGATGGCTTCTTGGTTGTAGCCAGGGGGTATATTACAAGGAGAAGCAGGAAACACCATGAAAGAGTGTTTGCTTAATTCCTTGGTGGTGGTTTTTCTCTCGGCATTCTTAGATAAATCCACTCCTTTTCCTGCCTAAGTGGCAGCATTTCCTGCAGGAAACAGCTGCTCACGCAGATGAGAAGGCTGTAGTCAAGGCAGCCAAGCAGGTGCCACTAGCACAAAGCGGGTGGTAAGAGCATATGTGAGCTCAGTGTTAGAAAGAGTCACGGCAATGAGTCAGACGACTTTAATGAATCCAGATTTCAAGGCATAAGAGCCAACTGTGCAATGTGGCAACCCCAGAGGCAGGACTAAAATCCTTAAAGAGTCATCCTTGGATTATCAACTTTTCAGGGATTGGTGGTGAAAGCTAAGCATACACACTAACGTGTATAATTAATGGTTTATACTTAGCACAACTTCTCAGATGTATTTGTTTGTATACTAATTTAATACTTGCATCATTCCGTGCATCATAGGAAGCATTCAAATAGTACTTTCAAAATAATTCATTTCTCTGTAGACTACAGAATATATAACCATATATAAAAGAAGATATTTCAGTATATAAAATTATACATTATATGAGTGTGTATGTGAATGTACGCTAAGTGGATACACACATGTACATAGGCATTTTAACTCTGAAATTTTCCAGCACCCTAATAAATAAGAGAAATAATTAGTGTATTAGTCTGAGTCCAATGAAGAGAGAGAGAAACCATGAAGTAATTTTAACAAGGAAAGTTTAGTATGAAGAATTATTAATTCTACCTGGAGGTTGGAGTAAAAAGGCATTGGGTAGTAAGAAATAGAGGGAACACCTAAAAATATAGGAATAGCATATATAAGGAGAAGACATGGCCCTTAAGGCTGAGATAGAGTACCTAACAAAGATACCTCCTTCTTTACCCTCAGAGCTGAGATCCAGACCTTGTGGAGAGGGTATAGTGCAGCTCCCTGGATAGCAGAGAGGTCACTGTGGTGTTGGTAGTATGCCTCTTGGAAGTTGCCAAAAATCTGTTCTCTAGAGTGCTCAGGAAAGCTGTACACAGGAACATGTACACCAGCCACAGTTTGAGAGGGATACAGGAGAAGCCGCTGGCCAGTGGGTCCCTTTGGCTGACACACACTAGAGAAGCTGAACATGCTAAGAGGTCTGGTGATGAAGAGGCTGACTGCACTATGGTTTCTGGGCACCAAGGAAGCCATGTGCCCTTCAGGAGCCTGCTGAGAGAACACATGAGAACCCTTCCCTCTGCAGTGTCCCTCCAGTGCCTTCTATTGACAAAGTTTAACATCTCGCCGTTGGCAAAGGAAACGTTTTTAAAGGACCTGTATCCATTTTTGCATAGCTGGCAATGAAGGGTGAATTTAGAGCTGAGAGGCAACAAATTGATACATGGAACAATCAGTTACCATATACATATGGTCCACACAATAAAAGCATGTGAGTTCCCAAGTTCTGAGACATTTTCTCAAGTGTCCTCCTACAAACCCCTTAAAGGAGACATTCAATTATGTAATAATATGATATAAATGGCAATGTCCTTAACCAAATCCATGTAGAAAAGAAGATTGTATTGTACTATATATATACACATATATTTCTTACAGTACCTTTCTCCATATTGTCACACCCATTTATCCACTATGGAATTATTCAACTGAAGTCTTATTCATATAATGTTTCCACTAAAGAATCTCAGTTATCATCTGAGGTAGGCATATCTAAGTATGGTTGAATTTTACCAACCATGTTATCAACAGGACTGGTGTCTGTGTCGACCAGGATTGTGCCTTCACAACTGTTTGTGTTTCCAGTAGCAAAGAATAGAGCCACATGAGGGAGCACAGAACAGGAGAAGCTAAGAGGGCCAAGCCATGAAAGGAGATGTAGCCATCATGGTTACAACACTTTTAGAAAAAGCTTTTGTGTCCCCCGGTTCTTCAGAGGCAGAACCTACCAATATAAAAAAGGACATTACATGGTGAGTGGCAAGAGTCTTACTACTGTGCTTTATCACAGAGTTGGCAAACTTTCTGTTAAATTGTCAAATAGCAAACACGTTCGCCTTTGCAGGCCAGACTGTCTCCATTACAACAACTCAGCTCTGCTGTTGTGGCTCTAAAGCAGCCACAGACAATAGCAAACAAGTAAACAAGTTAGTTTGCTATAGGCTTTTATCTTGCTTTTCGGGTAAATGATATGATACCACTGTGTTAATTTCCTCGGGTTTTAATGCTATACCTTGCCAACGCAGAAACATGCCAGTCTTTCATTGATCTTGAACTGAGGTCAGCAAACTTTCTTCAGTAAAGGGTTGTGTTCTAAAGATCTTATAATTTGTGAGCCATATATTGTCCGTGTTACCTTTCTTTCTTCTCCTCTTCCTTCCCCATATTTTTCTTCTTAACAACCCTTTAAAAATATAGAAAATCCTTCTCAGCTAGCAGGTCCTACAAAACAGACCATGGACTGTGATTTCCCTACTCCTGATCTAGAAGACTGGTTTCAAAAGTGTTTGTTTTAAATATTGCACACTTGAAGGGATTAAATTGCACCTATAGTTTTTCGGTTGTTTTCCAGCATGGTGTGGCTATTTGAGCCGAATTGTTTATTGCCTTGACCTTACCTTCATATAGTCTTATATACTCATAATTCAAGGTTTTCTCATGCTCAGATAAATACCTAATCTTTCTCGGATCCCAGTTTAGCATTTCATAATATATTTTACCTTTTATTCTTTGCAAATCGTATGCCATTCTATAGTTATTTGCCTGGCCCAGTTAATTTAACATTTTACCGTATATGTTGCCTTAAAGATATTTATGTCTGTTGAAGCAAAACATTTTCTTACTTATTGAAAATGTTTGGCAGCATGCCTTTAAGTGTTTGTAGTATACACTTGTTTTTCCTAGTAAGGTGTGGCAGTGTTTGAGCTATGTGAACTACTTAACTGTGATGCCTTTACTGTGCCTGTGGGAAGTTGCACCAGAACAAATTGTATTTGGGGGCAATGTTTAACAGTGTGGAAAAGAAGAGTTCCACAAGTCATTTCTATGTCCATCAAGGCTATGGTTGCACTATCCTTGAGGTAACTATTCAAGAGCTAACAAGAAAGAGGGTTGAGAGCTACTTAGAGACTCTTGTAATACCAGACTCAAACCTCATTCTCTGTGGAGCTGCAAAGAATTCTTTTCCTTGTGTCAGACTCAGTGTTAGGGATCAAATGAAAGTTATACAAGAATCCACAAGTTGGTTTGATGTAGTCCCACTTGCTTATTTTAGCTTTTGTTGCCTTTGCTTTTGGTGTTGAATCAAAAAAAAAAAAATCATTGCCAAGACCAATGTTAAGGAGTCTACCCCAGTATGTTTTCTTCTAGGAGTTTAGAGATTTAGATCTTAAATTTAAATTTTGATTCATTTGAGTTGATTTTTGTGCATGTTGTAAGGTAGGGGTCCAGTTTCATTCTTTTGCATGTGGTTGTCCAGTTTTCCCAATACCATTTATTGAAGAGACTATCCTTTCCCCATTGTATATTCTTGTTTCTTTTTTCATAAATTAACGACAACACATGTATGGGTTTATTTATGGACTCTTGATTCTGTTTCATTGATCTATATGTCTGTTTTTCATGACAATATCATACTGTTTTGATTTCTCTAGCTTCTTAATATAGTTTAGAGGAAGTGCAATGCTTCCAGCTTTGTTCTTCCTTCTCAAGATTGCTTTAGCTGTTCAGGATCTTTTGTGGTTTTGTACAAATTTTGGAGTTGTTTTTCCTATTACTGTGAAAAATGTCATTAGAATTTTGATAGGCGATTATAGTTGATAACACTGTATTATATAATTGAAATTTGCTGAAAGAGCAGAACTTAAAGTTCTCACCATATATAGTGATGGATGTGTTAACTAGATAGGAGGAATCTTTTCATAACTATACATATATCAAATCCTGATATATACTTTATATGCCTTATAATTTTATTTGTCAATAAAATACTTCGCAAGTTGGAAATTTCTATTATAATTTGGCTTTGTATTGTCATTATAAACTTGGGACAACTCCATTACCTCCTTTCTTATTAGTTTTTTCATATATGAAATTGCACTTATAAACCCTTACTTTGTTACAATGATTAAATACCTTATAGATAGCAAAGCACTCTCTGTATAAAAGAGATACCACTTCTTAAACGTCTGTTGTGCCAGGCATTTTTATGACACTCCTATCCCCTGTAAAAAAACTTACATTACCCATATCTCATTTCTTTAAGAGTCTGATGGAGATAAAAGCACATCTGCTTGTTTTTTGTACAGAAGGTATATATGTTAGATAATATTTAATAAATGACCTCTCTCAAATCACTTATTTATATTTGAAAGGGGACATAGAGGTCTTTTTTAATAACTATCTATTGAATAGACTTGAGGCACTATTTTTTTATATTGTTATTTTTTATATGAATCACTCAATACTCACTTATTCCCCTATTCCTCATTTATACCCACCCCAATCTAATGTATGTATTGTATTTCTTCCAATTGACCTTCCATATATTTACGAAGATATGTATTTTTCCTTGAAAAATGTAACTGTTGTTTCATTAATGAGTTTTTAAAAAACATTGTAATTTCTGATTATTTCTTTTAAAAATTTGAACTTACTACGCAGATAAATCTATCTTTGCTAATATATTGAAATGTGTTATCAGCTCTGAGAGCTCCATGAAACAACAGGTGTATGTCATATATTATTCACTCACTGCCCTTCTTGGTAGACACATACACTAACTCAGTGAACACTCATTATGGTGGACGATGACTGCTCATTCTTGTAGAGGAGTATTCCTTTCCACTGTGTTGAACTTAGACTTAGTCATTTGAATTACTTTGGTTGATGGAATGTGAGTGGAAGTGACACACATCACTTCCAGGTAGAAATATGTGTAGTGTGTACTTTGCTTCTGCCTCTGTGACCAACCGTGTTCCAGGTAATTCCTGCTCTGTCAGCCTGGGTCCTAGAGGCAGTGATTATGATCAAAGCCATCCCCTGCCACAGAGTACACAAACTGCACCAATAAAAAATAAACTGCTATTATAAGCCAGTAAGGTTTGGAAGATGTTTGTTACTGTAGCAAAACCTATCCTATTCTGATTGATACAGAAACTGATATCATGATTAGATGAAACCATAAAATTATTTCCCTTAAGGGAGGGTTGAGGATTCTTTGTTTGTACAAAGGAGAATAAACCCAACATTGTGACCACAGGAGTGAACTGTGATGGTCATTAGGACTGTTAAAAAATGTCCATTTTCTTACTCTAGATATAGGGTAGGATTATATTTGTTACCCCATTTGCACATGTATTCTTGTGGACTTGGTGTGAAAATTTCTTTGGCCTATTTACTCAGGAGCTGGACTACTAAATTATAATCTATGTAGCTTTTCATAGTGGTTATAGCAGGTTACCCTCCTCTAGCAAAGTCAGAGTTCTTCCCATTTGTGATGTTCTCAGAAACACTTTACATACCCATCTTTTTAATTTTTTTTTAATTTTTGGGTAAGAATTGATATATTATTATTGCTTTCAGGATTCCTCTGAGTGCTAGTGAGATTGAAGACCTGTTCACTTAATCTTTATTATTTTGAATCACCTTTTATTAACTGTGTAGGTTTAATTTTGACCATTTAGTCATTATGTTTCTATAGGTTTCTTACTGATTTTATGGAGTTCTTTGTATATTTTGGATGTTAAACTCATGTCAGATTTTTATATTGCAAATATCTTTCCTCAGTCTGCCACCCATCTGTTAACTTTGACAATGATTTTCATTAAACAAAAGTCTTTAATTTTTATGTAATGTCATTAATTTTTTGGCTCACAGTCTGTGATTTTGGAGTCTTTTTAAAGAAATCCTTCCCTAGTCCCAAAGTAACAAAAATCATCTACCTCAATTTGTGTCATTTCATAACTTCACTTTTCTCATTTAGGTCTTTAATCCATTGAGAGTTATTTTTATGTAGTATGTGAAGTAGGGAATATGACACTTTTTCTTGTCATCATTTTCTAAATAATTTATATTTTTCCCACCGATCTTTGATGCCACCTCTATCATATGGTAGAGTCTCGTATTAATGGATCTGTTTCTAGGTCTCCTACCATATTCCATTGTTCTATTAATACTCTCTACCACGACCACACTGTTGACGACTATGACATGTTAATTACTGGCTTATTCATGGATGTTTATTCATCATTTAAAAAATTAGAATAAATTTGTCAAATTTCTCCGTGTTTTTTTATATTGGAACTACATTAAATTTGTATATCGTTTGGTGGAGTTGACATGTTTACAATGCTGTCATCTTTATGAATGAAATATATTTATTTATTCAACTTTTTAGGGGAGAGGTGGACGAAGTCATCTAAAAAAAGTTTAAAATTTTTCTCCACACAGATCTTGAGCAGTGTTGCTACTTTAATTCCTGGACATTTTTAAAAATTGACATGTTATTTGCTGGTTGTTACTGATGAAGACAAATGCTACTAATTGATTTTGTCTTGGCTACTTTTGTCAAATCTTATTCTAATGGTTTGTCTCTTGGTATTCTTTATTTTTTCATGTAAATAACATCATTTGTTGTGTCTTAAAAATGGTAATGACTTTGCATTCTCTTTTTTAATCTCTGTCTTTTTCTGTCTCTCTCTCTTTGAATGCTATCTTACTGTGCTGGTCAGGACCTCTAGCACCATGTTAAACAAATGAAATGACAGCACATAATCCTTGTCTACTTCCAACCTCAAAAGATATAGTTAAAGTTTCACAATATGTACAAGGTTTGCTCTAGTTATTGGCAAAATATTATTACTATTATTATCATCACTGTTATTTTTATCAAGTTAAGAGTTTCTATTCCTTGTTTTCTAAGGGGTTTAAAAAAAGTATTAGTTTTATCAGATGCCTTTTCTGTATCTATTAAAGTGACCATATGAATTATCTTCTTTAATGCATTATGTAGTAAGTTACATTTTGATTGATATTTAGCAATCCAAGAATTTCTGAAATAAAACCCTTTTATCTTAATTTTTTAAAGTATGCTATTGAATTCCGTTAGCTAATTTAGGAATTTTATATCCAAGTTTATAAATAAAATTAGTCCAAATTTTCTTTCCTTATTATGACTATGTAGTTTAAATATAGATTTTATACTAGCCTTTTAAAATAGATTGAGTAACTTTTATTGCTTTTACATTTTCTGGAACAACTTGAGCATATGATGGTCATCTGTTTCTTTAAAGTTTACTGAACTCACCTATGCAACTATCTGGGTCTGAAGAGTTTTGAGGGAGATTTTAGAAGATGGGAAGCTTTAAAAATATTTATCGTCATAATTTCTTTAATGAGTTTTGTATATTCATATATTCTATTTTATCATATGCCTATTTTGACATTTTTTTCATCTTTTTCAGCATATTTAGTAATTTCGTCTAAGTTTCGTTTTTAGTTTTTTGGGGGTTTTGTTTGTTTGTTTGTTTATTTTGGTAATGAGCTCCTTTAAGGCTTTTAATGAATTTTTTGCTGTTTATATTTTTTTCTGTAAATATGAATATAATCAGATGGTCAATGATAAAATTCAAATCCCAAGACTTCCCAATATTTATAGATGCTAGCATTTTTCACTTGTATTATCAGCTATCCAGTAACTTTGAATCGAGAGTTTTACTTCTTCTAAGGGAGGCTGTTTTGATTCTATTTTTAATCATAATCCCACATCTGGATGTTTCCTATATACTTCTTTGGAGAGCTTTTTTTTTAAACTGAAGTAGAATTTATTTACAAAATTATGTTAGTTTCAGGGGTACAACATAGTGAAATCCAATATTTTTATAGGTTATACTCCATTTAAAGTTGTTACAAAATAGTGGCTATATTTTCCTGTGCTAATGAATATATTCTTATTGATTATTTATTTTATACATAGTAGTTTGTGTCCCTTTATCCCCTATCCCTATCTCACTCCTTCCTCCTTGCCTCTTCCCACTGGAAACTACTAATTTGTTCTCTGTATCTGTGAATCTGTCTCTGTTTTGTAATATACATTAATTTGTTTTATTTTTCAAATTCCACCTGTAAGAGCTAGCATAGAGTATTTGTCTTTCTCTGTCTGACTTATTTCACTAAGCATAATACCCTCTGGGTCCATCTACACTGCTGCAAATGGCAGAATTTTATTCTTTTTATGGCTAAGTAATATTTAATTTTGTATCTGTCTATGTATATATCACATCTTCTTTATCCATTCATCTGTTGATATATTGATAGACACTTAGGTTACTTCCATATCTTGGCTATTGTAAATAATACTGTAAATAATATGAACATTGGGGTACATGTATATTTTCCCAGGAGTGGAATTTTAGGTTTTTTGAGAAACCTCCGTAGTGTTTTCCATAGTGGCAGCACTGATTTACAATCCCATCAACAGTGTACTAGGGTTCCCTCTTCTCCACATACTCACCAGCATTTGTTATTTGTAGACTTTTTGGTGATAGCCATTTTGACAGGTGTGAGGTGCTATCTCATTGTGGTTTTGATTTCCATTTCTCTGGTGATTAGTGATGCTGAACATTTTTTCATGTGCCTGTTGGGCATCTGGATATCTTCCTTGGAAAAATGTCTGTTCAGGTCTTCTGCCCATTTTTAATTGGGTTCTTTATTTTTTGTTTGGTTTGGTTTGGTCTGATACTGAGTTATATGAGCTGTTTATGTATTTCAGGTATTAACTCCTTATAGGTCATACAATTTGCAAATATTTTCCCCCAATGGTGGATTGTCTTTTCACTTTACTGATGGTTTCCTTTACTGTGCAAAGCTTTTTAGTTTAATTAGGTCTCAGTTATTTATTTTTGCTTTTATTTCTTTTGCCTTAGGAGACAGATCCAAAAAAATATTGCTATGAACTATATCAGACAGTGTTCTGCCTATGTTCTCTTCTAGGAGTTTTATGGTTTCAGGTCTTAAGATTTAGGTCTTCAATCCATTTTTAGTTTATTTTTGTATATGGTATGAGGAAATGTTCTAATCTCTTTCTTTTACATGTAGCTGTCCAGTTTTCCCAGCATCACTTATAATTTCATCTAGATTTTTCGATGTAATTCAGTGAAGTTGTTCAGTTGTTCATGTTTTACATAACTTCAAAAAAACTCTCATTTTTAGTTATTGCCTCTTTTTTAATTGTTTATTTGTATCTTTGCTTCCACAAATCTGTCAAATTTCTTTTGTGTTTTATTATTCTTTTCAAAGAACCAGCTCTTGATTTGGTTTATAATGTCTTTTTTCCTCTCTTGTTCTTTACTTCATCAATTTCTAACATTTTATTACTTTCCTTTCATATCTTTGGTTTAGTCTTCTGCAATTTTTTTCTAGTTCTTGAGTTGAATGCTTAGATCATTTGTCTTTAATAAAATCTAGCTTACAGAACAGTTTGATTCTTGCATTATACAAACACAAAGCAGTTTTACTGTTATCTTTTCTTTTTTTTAACATTTTTTATTGATTTATAATCATCTTACAATGTTGTGTCAAATTCCAGTGTTCAGCACAATTTTTCAGTCATTCATGGACATATACACACTCATTGTCACATTTTTTTCTCTGAGTTATCATAACATTTTGTGTATATTTCCCTGTGCTATACAGTGTAATCTTGTTTATCTATTCTACAATTTTGAAATCCCAGTCTATCCCTTCCCACCCTCTACCCCCCAGGTAACCACAAGTCTGTATTCTCTGTCCATGAGTCTTTAGATTCCACATATGAGCGATCTCATATGGTATTTTTCTTTCTCTTTCTGGCTTACTTCACTTAGAATGACATTCTCCAGGAGCATCCATGTTGCTGCAAATGGCGTTATGTTGTCGGTTTTTATGGCTGAGTAGTATTCCATTGTATAAATATACCACATCTTCTTTATCCAGTCACCTATTGATGGACATTTAGGCTGTTTCCATGTTTTGGCTATTGTAAATAGTGCTGCTATGAACATTGGAGTGCAGGTGTCATCCTGAAGTAGATTTTCTTCTGGATACAAGCCCAGGAGTGGGATTCCTGGGTCAAATGGTAAGTCTATTCCTAGTCTTTTGAGGAATCTCCACACTGTTTCCCATAGTGGCTGCACCAAACTGCATTCCCACCAGCAGTGTAGGAGGGTTCCCCTTTCTCCACAGCCTCTCCAGCATTTGTCATTTGTGGATTTTTGAATGACGGCCATTCTGACTGGTGTGAGGTGATACCTCATTGTAGTTTTGATTTGCATTTCTCTGATAATTAGTGATATTGAGCATTTTTTCATGTGCTTTTTGATCATTTGTATGTCTTCCTTGGAGAATTGCTTGTTTAGGTCTTCTGCCCATTTTTGGATTGGGTTGTTTATTTTTTTCTTATTGAGTCGTATGAGCTGCTTATATATGCTGGAGATCAAGCCTTTGTCGGTTTCACTTGCAAAAATTTTCTCCCATTCTGTAGGTTTTCTTCTTGTTTTATTTCTGGTTTCCTTTGCTCTGCAGAAGCTTGTAAGTTTCATTAGGTCCCATTTGTTTATTCTTGCTTTTATTTCTTCTAGGAGAAAATTTTTGAAATGTATGTCAGATAATGTTTTGCCTATGTTTTCCTCTAGGAGGTTTATTGTATCTTGTCTTATGTTTAAGTCTTTAATCCATTTTGAGTTGATTTTTGTATATGGTGTAAGGGTGTGTTCTAGCTTCATTGTTTTACATGCTGCTGTCCAGTTTTCCCAAAACCATTTGCTGAAGAGACTGTCTTTATTCCATTGTATATTCTTGCCTCCTTTGTCGAAGATGAGTTGACCAAAGGTTTGTGGGTTCATTTCTGGGCTCTCTATTCTGTTTCATTGGTCCATATGTCTGTTTTGGTACCAATACCATGCTGTCTTGATGACTGTAGCTCTATAGTATTGTCTGAAGTCTGGGAGAGTTATTCCTCCAGCCTCTTTCTTTCTCTTCAGTAATGCTTTAGCGATTCTAGGTCTTTGATGGTTCCATATAAATTTTATTATGATTTGTTCTAGTTCTGTGAAATATGTCCTGGGTAATTGGATAGGGATTGCATTAAATCTGTAGATTGCCTTGGGCAGTGTGACCATTTTAACAATATTGATTCTTCCAATCCAAGAGCATGGAATATCTTTCCATTTTTTAAAGTCTTCTTTAATTTCCTTCATCAATGGTTTATAGTTTTCTGTGTATAATTCTTTCACCTCCTTGGTTAGATTTATTCCCAGATATTTTATTACTTTGGGTGCTATTTTAAAGGGGATTGTTTCTTTACTTTCTTTTTCTGTTGATTTATCGTTAGTGTAAAGAAATGCAACTGATTTTTGAACATTAATTTTGTAACCTGCTACCTTGCTGAATTCTTCAATCAGCTCTAGTAGCTTTTGTGTGGACCTTTTAGGGTTTTCTATATATAGTAACATGTCGTCAGCATATAATGACACTTTTACCTCTTCTTTTCCAATTTGGATCCCTTTTATTTCTTTCTCTTGCCTGATTGCTGTGGCTAGGACTTCCAGGACTATGTTGAATAGGAGTGGTGATAGTGGGCATCCTTGTCTTGTCCCAGATTTTAGTGGGAAGCTTTTGAGTTTTTCACCGTTGAGAACTATGCTGGCTGTAGGTTTGTCATATATAGCTTTTATTATGTTGAGATATGATCCCTCTATACCCACTTTGACAAGAGTTTTTATCATAAATGGGTGTTGAATTTTATCATATGCTTTTTCTGCATCAATTGAGATGATCATGTGGTTTTTGTCCTTTCTCTTGTTGATGTGATGTATTACATTGATTGATTTGCATATGTTGAACCAGCCTTGTGTCCCTGGGATGAACCCCACTTGGTCATGATGTATAATCTTTTTTATGTGTTGTTGGATTCTATTTGCTAAAATTTTGGTGAGGATTTTGGCGTCTATGTTCATCAGTGATATTGGCCTATAATTCTCTTTTTTTGTAGTGTCTTTGCCTGCTTTTGGTATCAGGGTGATGGTGGCTTCATAGAATGAGTTTGGGAGTACTGTTATCTTTTCAATTGCTTCTTTCAAACATGTTCTGCTGAATCTCCCTTCCCCAGCCCTTAGCAAGGTCTCAGGCAGCTCCCGTCACGTCCTGGTCACACACCTGGTCAGGTATTAAAGAGCCCAGTCTTGTTTGGTGTAGTTTAAAATTCAGTCTCAGATCAATCTGCCGTTCACCCTTTTGACAGCTTGATTTTGGTCAGGCCTCAGTCTGGGTGGAGAGGAGAGTCTATTGCCTTTTCCTTTCTCCCTCATCACTATTTTAATTCTAGCTTCTCTGGTGTTGGAAATGGGAAGGCGAGATTAGAGAAAAGATTATAAACCAAATCAAATGTTTGCCACACTTATGATGTTGTCTTAATCTTCTTTTGACTGGTGGTTCCTTCTAGGAAACAAGGGTCTAAATGCTGGCTCGCTCATGGTGTACCTCTGTGTGTTTTTCAGAAGGTCTGAAGGACTCTTCCCATGGCTCTGATTCCTGGTCAGGGATACTTGCTTTGCTGTGACATAGTGTGACTCTTCCTAGCTGTGCTCTCAGAAATGCACCCCACACCCTCTTTCTGGAGGGCACTTGACCTTGGCATAGAGCCCTTTTGAGCAAGACAGTTCATGCCCATCTACTTTCCATTGTGTCCTCGTGGCTTATGGTACACTCAAATGTATTGATTGTAGAGCCTTGTCCATTGTGGCCTCCTTTCAATATCATGACCTGTCCCTTTTGACATCCTGGTTGTTTCTCTTCTGTAATATGTCTTGTTTCTTGGTTAATGTATTCAGAGTTGTACATTTTCCTCTAGGTATTGCTTTAGCTACGTTTCACAATCTTTGGCATGTAGTATTTGATTGCTATTCTTCCCAAATTGTTTTGAAATTTCTTTCATGGTTTTCCATTTACTGAAGAGTAAGTTAGTATTATTTACCTGCTATATACTTTTTAAGTTCATTTTAAATTTCATTATATTTTGGTAATTCATAGAAATATATTCTATGTGATGTTGGCTCTAGATATCATAACACAAGTGATTGACTCTGATATATACATCTGAGGCACCACAGGAGGGCACAAGGGAAAATGACTGGGGTCAGAGAATATTTGTATATAGTGCTGACTCTGTTGCTTGTAACAGGAGGGCATAATTTATCCAGAAATCTATACTTCAAATCTTCCATGTGAAAGAATGGGGAATTCAAAGTTGGTAAGAGAAGCATGAGTAGAGGATATGAAATGAAAGCTTCATCAGAGTCTTCTTACCATATTAATCTTGCCCTTTTGGGGAGTAAATGTTGAGAATATTTAATATTGAAGGCACTACAGTAGGCCTTTGGGGGAGTTCAGTTGAATCTCTAATTGGGGGCTGTAGCAGAGACTGGCTAATTCACCAAAGACATTTCCTGTTCTTTCTGTGCACATTGCTAAGTTACCCTCCCAGCTCACTTGTACTAGAGCAAGGCTATGCAACCGCTTCTCACAAGTGAGACCAAGGCTGTCTAGAGTGAGTACAGTTTCTCTGTGCTTTCTCCATTTCCTTGCTGCTAGAGAGATTCCTAAATGACCTGGAATCCTAAATGACCAAGGGCAAGTTGTCCTCCCCAACCCCCTCTGCCCTGTCCCTACTGAATCACACTCAACCGTGACACGAGCCACAAATATTCATTTTGTTAAGCCACTGAGATCATGAGATTGCTTAGCACAACAGCTATCCTTTACCCTGCTTAATATAAGGAACTTATGGACTGGTAGAAAAAATAAGATGAATAGAGAAAATTGTAATACAAATTAGAAAGTAAGATGTACCGTATGACAGATGATGAAGAACTTTTGTTTCTTTGGAAAATCAAGATTTTGTTGGAGGAGTTGATAGCTGAGCCAGGTATTAAAACTTTAGATAAGATGTAAATAATTAGAAATGAGAAAGGGACAGAGTGGGTAATTACTTCAGAGGTAGAAATAAAAGAATAGAGGGGGGAATTGGAAGGTGTGAATAGGTTACTAATCACATGTTAGTTTGGGTGGCAGGAAACGTATACGATGAGAGGGAGGTGAGAAGCCAGATTGGAAAGGTAGAATTCTGAATTCCAGTCAGAAGAAATAGAACTTTACCTACTAGGTGTTTTTGTTTGTTTGCTTGCTTTTTTCTTTTTTAGAACAGAGGAGTAAGAAAAATTAGTTTGAAAGAATGTTTAAGATGACCCATTCGAATATTGAGCTCAGTAACATCCCATCCCATGGTTGCAATGAAATTCCTAATTATAGCAGTGCCTAATAGTAAGGTAGGCGGCACAGGGAAAGGTTGTGCAAGATGAAGTTGGAGAAGAGATAGAAGCCAGATAGCAGCATTATATTAGGATGGTGGATTTTCTTCTAAGTTCCATGGGAACTGTGGTTTGATTTGTATGTTTAAAAGACCATGACTGTTGTGTGGAGAATGGACAGTGGGTGAGTAAGAGTGGAAAACAGGGCACCAATTAGGAGGTGATGACTGAAGTGGAGCAGGTCCTCTCAACGCATTTGAAATCCTGGTTTTGAGAGTATTCTTTTGGGAAGAGCAATGCAATTGTAGATCAAGGCAAGATGTTAGAAGGGAAGTACATTTTTACAACTCTTCAAAGTAGAAGTACAAAAACAGACAACTAAATGAACAAATTAATTTATAAATAATCAAAAAGAGTCATAGCAGAAAAAAAAGTGCTCTTAGTAATAGAATATAGACTGGTAACATCTCAGGAAAGCTGACTCTGATCACTTGTGATCTAGCCCGCCCTGCCCCATCTCACTTGCCCGCTTTATTTTTCTTTAGAGCATATATCTTCACCTAAGATAATATAATCTTTTTTTCTTTTTACTAATTTATTGCAAGTCTCTCAAACCTTTAAAATTCAATGCCAAGAAGACAGGAAACTCGTTTTCCATTATTGTATATCCTGTGCTTGAAGCAGTGCTTGGGCAAGAGAAGGCAGTAGTTGCTGAATGAATGAATGAATGAATAATAACTGACTATTCACAGTAACGTGTTTTCCTGGCAAAATATGTTGCTGTTGGAAATCTTGAAGGTTCAGAAAAGCTAAAGAGCCATGTTTAAGGGTTATTTTTACATTACATTTTGGAGCAACTATTTAAGAGTTATTCTTAAATGAAGGGGCTTAGCATAGAATAATGGGAAAAGCATGACCTTTGGAATCACACAGGAGTGATTCTGTTTCTCGCTCCTAATCCTGGGCATGTGACTCACCTCCCCAAACCTCATTCCTCACCTGTAAAGAACATGGTGTAATGACTCTTACCATGATCTGATGGATATAAAGCATAACACCTGGCTAATACTTCCAGTCTTTTTAAAAATCATCTTTAATTTGGTGAAAGGAATGTTTAAAGCTTTCTAGAGTCCTTAATTTTTTTAGATTTCCCCCCCTAGAATTCACATTTTACATCCCGAAAATTTGGCTGTGACGAACTTGGGTATCTTTGTTCCCTCCATCCTCACGCTATTAAAATAAATAATTTTATCCTTCTTCCCTGTGCTTGTCTTGAATCTTGTTTCCTACCTACTCCACCACGCTGAGCCACTGAAAACTTGTTTAACTGCACAGCGTTGCCTAGCAATGTCATGCTTCCCTCATGATCTCACTCTGGGATACGGTAACTGGACTCCTGCTACTAATTCTTCCATCTTCATATCGCTATATATCCAGTCTTTTAATAACCATGAGAAGGGACATTCTGGTTTTATTAGCTAAAGGTCTTATAGAAGAGTCACCATTGTTACTCATTCTAATAGCATTAAGCTGAACTGTTTCTTTCCCCTTTCTCTAAATCACTCAGGTTCTGTGCTTCAAAGGTCAATTGCATTTGTTTCAAATTGGTCAGACAGACATTTCCTGTGCATCCTGAAAATAAAATGGCCCAATGAACAGTCTCTTGAGAACATTTTATTTTTTAATTTTAAATATGCATCTGGCAATGAAATGTTTCCTCCCCAACCTCAGGACTCTGTTGACAGTGATACTGAGCAGATGCTGCAGTCTGAAATGGAATCCGTACCCCGGGAAGCTGACACCAGGAGTGATGTGGGTGAGGTGACCTGGCCCTGTTATTGTATCCTTCACCACGAAATGATCATCTTGGCCATGCTATGAGTTTGCAAGTATTAAACAGAAAAAGCAACATCCCACTCACAGTGCTACATCATGGAACATTGGAGGTGGGCCAGATGTAATAAGTATTATTGGAAAGAGAAGTCATTTCAAATCACTAATCTGTAGATGACAAGGCGATCTCCAAGAACCAATCCATGGTCAGCTTTTTTTTTAGAAATCCTTTGTGCGAGAATATGCAGATATAATAAAAGAATTCAAAGAGTTTCCTCTTGTGTGGAAATGGAGTCTGATCTCTTACCAATGGCTTTCGCAAGGCCCTCCGAGGCCTCTGCTGTTACACATAGAGTCAGGCATCAGACGTAGACCTGTCCAACTGCATACGTTTAACCACTACATTCGACCGCATGGGTTACAAACTCAAACGCCAACTGGGCTTCTCGGTTACCTGGGCCAAACTGGAGAGTCGGCCTGTTAAAAGGTCAGCTACCACTTAGTTCCAGGAGTGTACTGCCCTCAGAAATGCAGATCTAGTGAAGCCAGATCATCTGCTTTAAGAGAATCTGGCTATCTGGATTTTCATACTGAAATGTCTTGATTTTATAAATGTTGACAGTTCAGTCAAACAATGTGGTCAGACATGTCTTTGGGACAGACACAGAGGAGGGTCCAGCAGTCGGTGACTTCTGTGTACAGTCTTTGCTATTTGTGAGCATAGGCTGAATGCAATAGTTTATTCACGGGGTCCCACGGGCTCTTCGGGGAAAACACAGCTATGTTCTGGGTGAAAGGCTGCAGGTCAAAGGACATCTAACAAAACCCACTCTCAAATGGAGAAAATACAAATACTCCTTTTATATAGTGACTCCAAGAGAAAAGAAGTTCCCAGAGAAGAGAATAAGGAAGGAGGAAGTGTCGGGGGAGGGAAGAGAGTAAGAAAGATGCGTCAGCGGCAGCAGCCTCTGGTTGGACTCCATTCTCCTTTTCTGTTGGGAAGGGTGGTCCACTGTCTATCATGAAGCAAAGTTAAATTCTGCTTCCCCTTGATCAGCCTGGAAATCTAGAACTCCTTTCAATAAAACGCTGTGGCCTTGGGCTTCAGTTTTTGGTAAATTCATTACCACTTTGAAGGGGAAGTATAGGCCAGTGTCAGTAATATTCATCCTCTCTTCTCTGCCCCTGCAGGAATCTGGTCCTTGCTTGGCTACTGCATCCCCGTTTCCCCTGAGAGAAGGAGACAAGGGGACTTTTGTTATAAGCAGGGAGGTCCAGGGAGATCTTGCCTTAATTAGAAGAGATACATCCCTGCATTTAAATACATCATTAGAATACTTTCGATTTGGTAACTGGAGTCAAAATCTGAGCCTGTGTAGTCAGTGTGGTGAAGGAAGTATCCTGTAAGAATGTATCCTTAGAGCAGCTCTCTGAGTACCCCGTTCCTCCATCCTCACTGCACCCGCTCAGGCCCAGGAACCATCCCAGGCTCTATTCTCGAAGGATGCTTGGTGAAGTTCTGCAAAGTAAAAAGGTCTAATCCTTCCCAAGATGTTTGTAATTTCAGGGGTTTGAAGATGAGAGTTACTGGCTTCAGGACCCAAAAGAACAAAGTTACAACTCCTGGGGCAGAAATCTGTTTAGTAGAGAGAGCAGCAGACATTTCTGGAGATGATCCAGGCAGTAAGAAAAGGTCACAGTGGTAAAAATTTAAAGCCTGGGAACAAGAGTTTCCTATTGGTAAACTCAATCCCACACCCTAGATGGGGTCAGGACGATCACTGTATGGCCTTTAAAGCTAGGGGATGTGGTAAGGACAAGAAGGTGTGTTAACAAGACTGGGGGCAGAGAATAAAGACGTGACTGGTACTAGAATCTAGTCACCGAGCACAGGGCATGAGGCTGTTGTGAGGCTGAGCCTCTGGGCTCTTTTTAAGCTGCCTAGACCACTGCAAAACGGAAGTGTGGCAGGCACTCTCAGGCTGTCCACGCCCTAATCCCTGAAACCTGTGACTATGTTACATGGCAAAAAGGACTTCAACGATGTGATTCAGTTAAGGATCTTGAGATGGGGAGGTTATCCTGGATTATCCAGTTGGACCAATTGTAGTCACATGGGTCTTTATAAGAGGGAAATAAGAGTGTCAAAGTCAGAGAGAAATTTGAAGACGCTCTGTTGCTTTCCTTGAAAATGAAGGAAGGATCTATTAGCCGAGGAATGCAGGAAGCCTCTAGAAACCGAAAGAGGCGAGACAAAACAAAACCAATAAAGCCCCTATCTCCTAGAGCCTCCAGAAGCAATGCAGTCCCGCCAACAATTTGCTTCCAGCCCTGTGAGACGTGTTGTGGGCTTGTGAGCTACAGGACTGTAAGATAACACCTTTGTGTCGTTCTAAACCACTGCACTTGTAACTTCTTACAGTAGCAACAGGAGACTAATACCGTGAGCACACACGTTTTGCTTTAAAAAACAAAAACCCTCGCTTACTTCAAATCCAGTTTTACATCAAAATCCGTATGTCCGATATCTTAAAAAACAAACACACTGGAAGCTCTGCCAAAGGTGGTCTTGTGTTTGTCCTGTAAGAGTCTGCCGGAGCTGTGTCCTTCAAATGAGCATGGACTCTCAGGTTGACCATAGTTTCCACCGCCCGCCGTGCTGCTAGTTAGCTAACGTCTCTCTCCGTTTTTACATCCCATGAACCCCTTTGGTCATTTGAGGTTAAGCTCCTTGCCTGGGCCGTTGTAAATCATCCTCTCTGACACACAGCAAGATTGGCTCCAGAGTCTGGAGTGCAGCTGAATTTGCAGGTTGGTGTCAAGTAAGCCCAGCTGTCTCTGTTGGGGAACTAAGCGAGACCTAAGCCAATGTCAGGCAATGGGAATATTGCTTGGCTTCTTTAAAAAAAAAAAAAAAAAGAAAGTCATTTTGTATGGGCACTTGCGCATTCCCCATCCGTTTCAGGTTGGTCTTGTCAGAAGCTCATCGAGCCCCGTGAGCTGACTTTGTAAAGCCAGCTTGGCCTGTGGAAGGGTCCTGCACGACCCAGTGTCCGTGGAGTTCTGCCCACAGCTGTCCAGGGAGAGAGGCGGAGGACCCAGCCCCAGAGGCCAGCCGCTCTGACGGCAGGTGCGCCACATGGCGCGTGGGCACAGGTACAGTGAGAAGTGGCTGACAGTGGGCCAGAGCTGCTCTTGCCGTGGGACGCGGGGCCCAGCCCTTTCACGGAGGGCCTCGTTTACTACAGACGAGTAACTTGGTGCAGAACTAACTGCCCTAAACAGCGTCGTTTTCCTATTACTCAGCATGGAAATCCGTTGGTTGGGAGCATTTGCTCTGCTCTGTCTAGCATAATGGTGTCATGGTGAGTTTCCCAGGATTTTATTGGCACTGATGCAAAATAGCTGTTGGTTGTTTTTTTTTTTTTCCCTCCAACACTATAATTTTCCATGTTCTGATCCTGCAATCATAGCACCATTTGGGTTAACTCAATTGCTTTGTCGCTTTGGTAAAGACAGCCCACACATAATGGCAATTTAAAAAATCATACAATTTTAATAATTGAGTGACTAAGAACCAAAGTGTCTGATACAGGAAGCTCATAATATTTTGTAATATGATTTTGAAAAGATAATAGAGGGTAGAGAAATGAGTCTGACAAGGAAATGACAACACTTTCTTAAAGTGCTGCTATTAAGTGGGCATGACAAGCCCAGCTGGTTACTTACAATGTTCAGCAAAGAACGGGACCTTTCTGAGCAGCTGCCAGGGGCAACGCGCATTTGCTTTCTTTTCCCTTTCCTGCTGCCTTTTCTCCTAAGATCATTTGACTGCTCTCCCATCCCTGTCTGTTCCTTACAGACCTGGTGGAGCTAGGGAACACCGGAACCTGCTGCATTTTAACCTCTCTGCTTAATTTTTCCTACTTGGAGCAGCGGTTTTCAAATCATTTTGTTTTTCCCCAAGCACTAGAATACTGGAATCCCTTCTTCAAGAGAACATGTGGATGGCAGTCCGAGGTGTAATGCGTATGGTGGCAGCGTGCTCTGATGGAAGGGTCAGAGGGGTAAAACAGATCCTGATCATCCAGACTTTCCTTGCTCCCCACGGCTCAGAGGGACACAGAGGGGGAAAAAATGTTTGAAATCCATTGACTTGGAGCTTGCTAAGAACCTGTGAAAATTCTTTGAAATATTTCCAAAGTTTGCTTCAAGTCAAGGAGAGAGAATTTCTCATGCAACTGAGCTTCAAAAATTTCTATGAACTGAACACACTCTGTGGGTAAGGCTCAGGGGGCCTCTTTCAAATTAAAAGGGCATTTCTTTTATTATTTTGGGGAGTTAATGCTTTGTTTGTTTGGTAAGCTTGAGGGAAGTCTTAGCATTTGAAAAGTTTCCCCCAGTAGTCGGTAGGATCATAATTTATCTAAAATAATTCCCTTCAGACTAAAGAAACACTTATGAGAATTCCAGTTTCCTAGGCACTTGGTTTTTCTAATATTGCTTTCTCAGCCCTAGAGGATTGTGTGAAATGGTTTCTACTTTTGCTCGAGCCCTCAGAGACCCTGGAAGGCTGATGTCTGGCTGTCCTTCCTCAAAGCAGCAAACCCCTCGGGGCTTTCTCTGTCAAGTAACCAAAAAGGGTAAACACGGGACCGAGGTCACACAGCTTCAAGTCTCTGCTCTATGGTTTTCAGATGAGGCCATGGAAGCTCCAACAGGCCAACTGATTTTCTAATGACATCTGTTACCCTTTTTCGGTTTCTAATGTGTCAAAACTAAAATATAATTAAGCTACTGCTGGAGATTTGAAACGCTCTAGGTAAGACAGTTTTGACTTTGATCCGGGAGTCACGAAGGCACAGAGATAAGCTGAAGTTCATTCCAGGTCACCAGTCACCACATAGATGGTGTCGATTTATCTGATGTCAAAACCAAACTTCAGTTTGCCTAGTATTTCCGCTATAATCACAGGATTCTTTGGCATTGTATTAGATGAGGTCCCCTTGGAGGGAAGAATTCACTGTAAAATTAAAGAAAACAGCCCATATGTTATTCTTGATCCCAGGATCAAATTCAGAAATTAACCTTAAGGCAATCTCAGCCTTTCAGGGGCTCAGTTGTTCTCCGAGGGAAAAACCTTTTCAGCTGTGTAGGTTGCCTTAGCGAAAACATGGTGTTAACAGAAGAACTGCCTTTCTTACTTCAATGCTGTGGACAGTAAGTGGCCAATTTACTCAGATCTGAGGGCTGTGAGCTTAGACAGGTGGTTTTGGATGCCCAGCCCAGCTCAAAGCTGTGAGAGTAGATCAGAGCAGATGGCGGTGTTTGGTGTCACTGTCTAAATTGTTACTATTGCAGACATTTAGGCACACAGTAGGGAGGAAAAATTTCCTATTCTGCTGCAAAGCCTAAGCCTTCTCTCTTTGTGATTCCGCTCTTATTCAGTGACTCTCTCTTAAACTGACTGTATCAGATCAGCCCACAGATATTCCCAAACCATTGTCCATTTGTGAACCTCTTAAATAATGCTTCATATGGGCTTGAAATTACACTGTCCATAAGTGCTTAAGTGGTACTTTTTATGGGGATTGGAGTCAAGTTTAGAATATTCCTCTATTTAGAAAATTATTCCCCATTTCCATGTGTCTTAACCTTCTGCAACAGAATTCCCAAAGACCCCTGTCTCTCTCCATAAGAGAATTCCACCTCCATACACCATCACTAGCAGACTTGACTTGTAAATTGCTTTGTCTGATGAAATGTGAATGAAAGTTACTTGTCACTTCCTTTTTAACAATGTTTAATTTTTATAGTTTTTAAAGGTTACTTTCCACTTACCGTTATTCCAAAATATTGGCTCTATTCCCTGTGTTGTACAAGACATCCTTGAGCCTGCCTTACACGCAGTAGTTTGAACCTCCCATTTCCCCACTTCTGTGTTGTCCCCTGCTCCACCACTGGTAACCACTAGTTTGTTCTCTATATTTGTGTCTGGTTTTTGTTGTTGTTGTTATTGTTGTTACGTTCACTGGAGGTTTGCTGTATTTTTTAGATTAGGTCGCTTCTGAGTAGAAGCTTTAAGAGCCATTGCATGGTCCTGTCAATTACTCTTTTTTTTTTTTAACCCTCTGCTATCAATCAAGTATGCTCCAAACAGGGCATGCTTTGTCGTTGCAGAATATAAAAGACACACAGCTGAACCACAATGGACATGAAATACAAGTAGAAAAAGAAATCGTTGTTGAGATTTTGGGATTGGTTGTTACCACAGCATATCCTAGCATAATCTAACTAATGCGCTTGTTCATCTTTCAAAGCTTAATTCAATGTCGTCTCTTCCATGAAATCACTTACCTCCATAATATGACATTCCTGGATTTGAATCCTAAATTTATCACTTTAGAAGTAATATGACATTGGAAAAGTTATATAATCTTCCTAAGATTCAGTTACTTTAACTGTAAAATAAGGAAAATACTAATATCTCAAGGATTGTCACATGGCTTAAAATAATTCCTGCAAAGTTCTTAGCACTCAGTAATTGTTAACTCTTATTATTTATCTTTAGTTTTCCATTTATTATTCTTAGTAACTGGCACACTGCCTTACATTTAGGAAATACTCAATACTTTTTGAATACAGGACTAAAAAAATACCATGGATGTATTAATATCCATATTTTAGCTTTTCTTAAGAGTCAAGAGTAGATGTACCAGAAGGTCTACCCTGGAATATTCCTTGGACCAGACAGCTTTAGAAGAGAAGAGCATAGTTTTCATTTACCAGTCACTTTGCATCCTTGAGATGCCAGAGCAGAAAACAGAAAAGGATTTCCTTGTCTCCCATTTGACAGAAAATATTCACAATTATCTTCCAGGTTGAATGAGGCACTGATCTATATGCTTTTACCTAGGTGTCTTCTGCCACTCTTTACCAGAAAAATCTATATGGATAAGCTAAATAATGGTTATAAATTATAGTCTTACAATTATCAAAGAGAAAGGATGATTGTAAGATAATAAAATGTAAGGATGGATTTTACTGCTCTAAATTCTTGTATAAAATGTTCTCATTTCATGTAAGGAGCATTCATGCTGCTTTTATACTTACCCGTTAGGGTAATTTCCTTTTCCTATTCAGAATTAATTCTTGTTTTTAATGGCTCCCCAACGTCTTCCTTTTCTAATAGTTGCTCACCCATCCGTGCATTCATATGCCTTTCTGTAATTCTGGTTTCTAAGCACAGAAAATTTTTGTCTTCAGTGATACTAACTGTAGAACAGATAAAATAAGTCAACTTCTTAGTGATTATCTTCCAAGCACTATCACTGTGGACAACAGTTCAGGAGATAAAAAAGAAAATATGAAAGAGATTTATAATTAAGAATCTAGTCACCTAAGTCTAGTCTAGTTTTGTTTTCCCCCAATTATGTACTAAGTTCTTTGGAAAATTCCTTTTTCTGCCTCAGAGGACTTGAGCTAGAAAGATAAAAATCACCCCACCAATTATTTGTTGATTTACTGACTAAGATTTTGCCCACATGATGAGTCTTACTCCTGCAACATTACTATCAAGTAGTGTATGCAAAGCCAAGTGCTAACTCAGTGGGATAAAATATGAGTGCAGTAGAAATTAATTAAATGGTCCAAATGGCCACTATTGAGCCAGGTACCAGGCATAGTCAGCATTTAAGGAATTTAGCAGAGACAAGAAACCAAGGCCGTTGCTTTACAACTTGATGAGAGTATCACAGACGTCAGTATCGGCTACAGAAGGGGCACAGAAGAGTGAGGTACTGCCTTGAACAAATCATAGAAAGCGCCATATAGGAGTTTTGTTTAAGCTGGATCTGGAAGAACTAGTCATTACATGACAACAGGATGATGTGGAAGGATCAGAGCCCTGATATCAGAAGGCATGGAGGTGGGAGAATAAAACAGTAACATGTTTGAAAAGCTTCATAACTTAGAACTTTTGAGTGTGAGGATTTGGTTGGGAGAAAACTGGAAAAGGTCTCTGTATATGGACTGAAAGGTATTTTGTAATTTTCAAGGTGCAATTTTGATTGACTGGAGGGTAGGAATAGATGAAGAGAGCTGGTGTTCTAAGAAGGAGGTCAGGAGGAATGGAGAGGGGCGATCGGAGTGTAGGCTGAAGATAAAGAATAAGTATGGTGTTGAAACAAGTGGATTTTAGGTTTGACTGAACCTCCAGAGAACAACCACAAGCTCACCGGGGCCCTAATGGTAAATGCAGGTAGATTTAGAAGCTTCTTGAAGACCAAAAATGCATCTTATTAATTTCCATGGACTACTACATGCTTGGGCTCCTGCTCAATGACTGCTCAGCAAGGGAGCAAATCTGACCAACCTTTTAATTTTTTCTGCTTCATTCATTCAATCCTGTGTATCAAATGCCCTTATTGATTTTACTCCCTCGTGCTTTGATTCACACTGGTGATAACTAACAATCCTAGGATGTCAGTTATGGGTGTGGCTCTAGTGCTGTGTATGTGTTATCTCATAACATATACACGCACAGTGAGTTAGCTCATAGCACATACACACACATTGAGTTATCTCATAACACATACACACACAGTGACGAAGGCAGGCTGCCTCTGTGTGACCTTCAAAACCACCCTATAAGGAAGCTGGCGGTGCATGTGAGTTTCCTCCCCAAAACTCTATGAGTGAGGTAATAGAAATAAAAACATCTGAGGTCCATCAAGCAACTTCCCCAACTGGAGGAAATGTGATTTGAACTCAAGCACTCTGAGTCCAAAGTCTTACCATTTAGCCACCACACTCTACTGGTTCTCAAAGACAGCAAACAGGCTTGCTGATAGACTGAGCAGTGCAAGTACTTGTATACAGTCTGCTTTAAGACAAACCTCTGAAATCTATGGTTCTTGGCAACATGTTGCACCATTTCTGAAAAGAAACAAGTGAAACAGCAGAGTGAGTGGAAGGAACACCAGCTTTGGAATTAGTCTGGATTCCACATGTGCTGGCTGTGTAAGTGGGGAAGAGGCTTGACTTCTCTGCAACTTTCCCACAGGTCTTCGTTTGTAAAATGGGAATGGAAATTTACACACTGCAGGGTTGGTGTGAAGATTATGACTAAACCAGGTAAAATTTTCTGGCACACAGTGAGTTCTCCATAAGCCTTAGCCATTAGAACTAATTGATTTCATAAATGTGGCGACCACCTGCTTCTCTTGCATCTCTCGGCTTGGATACTTTTGAGAACAGATTAGATACTAAATAAAGCCTGGCTGACTAGTTGACTGGTATTTTTTGCCTTGCTTGGGGGAGGACATCCCAGAACAATATGTTACTATTAGTCATTTTCTCTAATTTGTACACAGTCTCTTTAATAATAATTTGCACTTGCATAACCCTTTCTATTAACCAGAGTCAGTTTTACTGACATTACTAAGGCTTGCAAATACCTGTGTAATGGCAGGAATTATGTTTTCCATTCAAGTTGGTCAGATTAAAAAAATTACTGAGTTAACAGAAAAACCAAGACTAGAATATTCATATTCCACAGTGACTGGTTGTCTTTTTAGAATGTCCACTGTTTGAAAGTCCTAAGACTTTTTCCTTCTCGTGACTGTTTCCCACTGAAGTCCGCTGCTGACATCAAGGACGCTGCTGACGCAGGTGATCTGTGTATTTGTCACTCTGCCTTAGTCTCAGAGTACACTGATGATTTGCACCAGCTTGTCATTTATCTGTTGAAACTCCTCTAGATCTGGTAGGTAACAGAACACACGTATCTGGGTCTCAAACAGTACAATTTAAAATAAACTCTTCGGCAAGAAGCAAGTCACACTATTGACAAGAACCGATGGCCGACTATATTACAACCTGAAAGAAACCGCTGATATTCGTTAACATCGTAGCTAGCTCTCTGGCTTGCCAGCATTGCGTTTTACAACCTAAACACACATAATTTTTGTTCCAAAGACTAAAGGAATCTATTTATATAATGTGAGCATTTTTTTTTAAACTCAAGCAACAGATAATGAGACACTCACTAATCCCATGTGGCAAATGCTACTCAGAGAGTACTTTTTCTCCTCTTGCAGCCAATCTGTTATTTGTTATTGTATTTGTTATTTAGTATTCTTTTAAAAACTTGAGTAGAGACATCCTAGCCTTTTTGTCTGCGAGGCAGAAAAATACGGCACTACTTGTCACTCGTGGAGATCACCATATGCAGAACAGATTATTCAAAGCTGTTTCCCTAACTCTTCTCAACATTTTTTTCTTCTCATTGTCTCACAGCATAGGTGGGCTCCCTGAGGCTTTCCCACCAGCTAGATGTATAAATTTTTGCTAGTTACATTCCTTCTTTGAGCTTCAATCTGTATTACAGGAGAGAGGTTAGAGGTAACATTTTTAAAGACGTTTTCCCAGCTCTAAGTTGTACACATTTTGTCACAGTGCACTAGATTGTTAACAATTCAGTTTTACTCAATAAATATTTTTTGAGCTGAAGTCTATCAGGAAATGGATTGAATTTCTGTGGCCAAAGCAATGGTGTGGGTTAATGTGTTAATTCTCTATTGCTGCTGTAAGTTAGTTATCACAGATTTAGGGGCCTAAACAGCACAAATGTATTATCTTACAGTTCTTCAGGTTAGACATCCTTTATGTGTCTCACTGGAATAAAATCAAGGCCTTGCCAGGGCTGTGTTCCTCCTACAGGCTCTCGGAGAGAATCCGTTTCCTTGTATTTTCCAGCTTCTAGAGGCTGCCCCATTCCTTGGCTCATGGCCCCCTCTCTCTGTCTTCAAAGCCAGCAATGCTGCATCTCTGTCCATGATTGTCTTCCCAAGTCACATCTTCCTTTGACTGATTCTTCTTTTCTGCTTTCCTCTTCTACTTTCAAGGACACTTGTGGCTACCTGGGACCACCTAGATAATCCAAGGTAGTCTTCTTATTTTAAGATCAGCTGATAAGCAACCTTCATTCCATCTGCAACCTTAATTCCCCTTTGCCATGTAATCTACCATATCACAGGTTCCAGGGCTTAGGACATGAATACCATGTGGGGCTGGGGGGATTGACCACAGTTATATATGCATTTATTTAACAAAATTTTTTTAACAACTATTATGTGCCAGACACCCTGTTAGGAACTGGGGATATGCCAAAGAACAAGAAAAGAATGTTTTCAACCATCTTGAAATTTTCACTGGGAGGTAACATGGCATTAATTAGATTATCACAGATTTGAGTGTTAAATTGCTTACTTAAATAAGGAGAGAGGGATACTATGAAAACTTATAAAAAGATTCACTGACCTAGTAAAAGAGGCCAGGAAAGGCTTCTCTTAAGAAGTAGTGACCACTGAATTGAGAGCTAAAGGAGCAGTTGGAATTTACCAAGTACAGAAGGGAGGAAAGAGAGTTCCGTACAGAAGCAACAGCCTGTGCAAAGGCCCTGGAGCAGGAATGAACGTAGCCGATAAGACAGACTGAGATGAGGCCACTGTGGTTGCAGATCCAGCAGGAAAGTGCCATGATGCCTTATGAGATGGAGCTAGAGAGGCAGGAGGGACCAGAGCATGCCCTGCCACTTGTATCGGTCATGCCTGGAAAACTTTGTGCTGATGGTGACAGAAAGCCATGCAGTAATTTAAGTAGCACAGTGACCTGACCAGATCAGATTTGGAGAAGTTGATTTTGAGAATAGAAGACCCAGTCCCTGCCTTCAAAAAACTTCCAGTCTATATACTAGAAGTTATGAAAATCAACATGAAAAGTGAAATAACATGCGAACAAGACAAACGACAAATATGTTGTTAGATGGTACAAATAGCTCTGAACTTAGAGGATGAAAATCAGAGCGAATGATCTAAAAAATCTTTCTGGAAGAAGATAGACTTGGGATAACCAGGGATATACTTCAGTGTTGATACTTCTTAAAGGATGCACTCTATTCATTTTTGATTACTCTTTAACAAATTACCACACACTTAGCAGCTTAAAACAACCTTCATTTATTGTCTCACAGTTCTGTAGGTTGGAAGTCCAGCATAACCTGTCTGTGTTCTCGGCTCAAGGTCTTAAAAGCTGAAATCAAAGTGTTAGCAGAGCTGCTTTCTTTCCTAGAGGCTCTGGGGGAGCAATCTTCTGACAGGTTCAGTTAGGCTGTTGGTCAAATATAGTTTCTTTGTTTTTGTTTGTTTGTTTGCTTGTTTTGGGGCAAGGTAATTAGGTTTATTTATTTATTTTAACAAAGGTACTGGTGATTGAACCCAGGACCTCACGCATGCTAAGCACACACTCTACCTTTGAGCTACACCCTCCCCCTCTAGAATATAGCTTCTTTGGTTGTGGATCTGAGGTCCCCATTTGCCTGTCACGGAGCCCTCTTCAACTTTGAACAAGCAAGAGAAAATTCTTCTCATACTTTGAATCTCTCTGACTTCTCTTTCTGCTTTGCTCTTCTGCTTTTAGATGATCATGTGATTCCGCTGGGTCCACTCCATAATCCAGGATAATCTCCTGATTTTAAGGTCAACCAATTAACCTTAATCACATCAGCTAAGTCCCTTTTGCCAGGGAAGGTAACACATTCAAAGTGCTAGGATTAGGGCATGGAATATTCTTGGAGGCTATAATTCTCCTTGCCATAGACACTAGAACTAGACAGAATGGGAAATTTCAAAGGATATATACCTTTACATTATTTACATTATGGCTGAGGAGAAGTTTAAGTACAATAATTACCATGTTGGATGTGTGTGTGTGTGTGTGTGTGTGTGTGTGTGTGTGTGTGTGTGTGTGTGTGTTTGATATCATTGTGGTAAATGCCTGTGAGACCCAGGCGCATACACCTGTTTTAAACAAAACCTCAAGGCCTTTGGTTCACTGGAGAACACATGACCAACGTAAAGTCTTTCAAATTCAACGTTTTAAAACAAAGTCTGAACTGGTCAAACAAAATATATTTTTGAGTATATCTGGCCCAATGGCTGTCAGATGTCAACCTTGGAATAGATTTTCTGTAAGCTGGTGAAAAAATAATGTAGAAAAATGACACAGAACTTGAGGCACTCAGACCTTGAACTATTTATTGTATCATCACCAGCATTTGAGAAAATTGCTGCCTCCTCCTTGAAACATGTTCTCCAGGACGCCATTCTCTTCCTGCTTCAGCCTCCTTCAGCCCTCTTCTCCCCCAACTCCAGACACTGAGGTGCCCCAGGATCTGGTCCTCTGACCTCTTCTCATTCCACATTCATTCCAGGTGATCTCATTCAGTCCCTGGCTATAAATGCCACCTTGACAGTGATGACTTCAAATTTTTATTTTCAGTTCTGACTTCTCCCCTGATATACTGTCATTTCTATCTAGCTGCCCATTGGACTCCACTTCCATTTCTAATAGCCATCTACATCTTAATGTGTCCAAACCTGAAATCTTCTAATTCCTTCCAAAACCGTCTGCTTTCACAATTTTCTTCATCTCAGTAAATGGCTACCCCATTCTTTTGGCTGCATAGTCCCCAAACCTTGGTGTAATACATGATGTTTGTCTGTCTTTCTGTCTGTCTGTCTTTCTCTCTCATCCTCTCTCTCTCTCTCTCTTTTTCTTTCATGCCCTACATCTAATCTATATCAAATCTATCAACCAGTCATGTTGTCTGGATCTTTGAAGTGCACCCTGGATGTGGTCACCCCACACTATTCCCAGGGCCATCACCCAGGACAATCCAAAACCATCTCTCCCCTGGATATGGTGCTGCTCCCTGTTTACACAATTACCTTCGTCCTGTCTATTACCCATGGCAGCCAGAGTGATGGTGTTTTAAGTGTAAAACCTAAGTGAGATCACATTCCTCCTCTCTTAAAATACTCCAGTGGTTTCCCATGTTACCCAGAATACCTTGCCGTGTTCTTTGCTTGGTCGGTCATCTGACTCTGCCTGCATCCCCGACCTCATCTCCAACCTCCTTCTCTTTTTCTTGCTATTTCAGTCCCATCGACCACCTCGCTGTTCCTTGATCAGATCAAGCACTCTCCATTACCTTCTCTCCACTTGTCTTGCCCTGTGGCTTCATTTGGTTATCGACTCAAGTGTCAAATAATCAAGAGCCCTCCCTTAACTGCCTTAGGTAAAATAGCACCCCTGTCCCACCACAGTTCTCTGTATCCTTTTCTTTCCCTTTTAAACAGAATTTATACTGCATGACAGATGACAAGTTATATATTTATATGTTTGTTGATTCTAGTGACTCTCTCTCTTCAGCAGACTATAAGCTCTAGGAAAGCAACAACTTTGTTTTGTGGACTGAAGTACTCAGTACCTGGAACAGGGGTAGACATGTCAAAAGAATTAATAGATGAGAATTTTGCTGGCAGGGATTTTTCTGAGTTGGTGAATCTTAAATGAGGCTTTAAATGAAGAGATGATGGATTGATAGAGGAGGAAACAAGGGCATTTCTGAGGAAGGAGGTGGTTCCTATAAGGAAGTAAGCTGGAAGTGAGCAAGACCCAGATCTATAAATAACTAATAATAAAAGTAATAGTAACAACAGCTGGTATTTACTGAGCTCTTCCTGTGTGTCAGGTAGTGCTTGATTATTTTAAGCCATTTAATTCTTGCAGTGATGCTATTAGCCAGTTACTATTACAGTTTTACTACTAATGTTCATTTGTCCAACTGAACGTTTAAAAGAACAGACAACCAGCAACTACACAGATTCCTGGTCCTTCCAGCACACAACAGAGTATTCAGTCAGAAATTGCCTGTGCTGTGAAGCCCATGTAAAGTCCTAAATATGAATAAGGAGTTATGCATAAAGGCAGCCATTGCAACATTGTAGAAGAATTAAAAGACAGTGGTAAGTCAATTTTATATAGAAGTAGATCCAGGAAAAAGGGGAAAAAAAAAGCCTCCCCCTTCCACACTTTTTTTTTCTAAAGGAAGTTTATGTCTGCTCAAGAATTTAGAAAAGTCATTGGTTGAGATCCCAGAGTTCTGCACCTTAAAAACCAGAAGTCAATGTATTAATCTGAAAAACAAAATTCTGAAGACTTTAGAGTCATATAAACCTAGGCTTCAATCCTGGCTCTGTCATTTATAAAAAGAAACTAGGGGCACTTCCATTATATGATTCTCAGATTCCTTATCTGTAAAATGGACTTAACAATCGCACTGTATCAAAGGGAACTTAGGAGGAGATCGTTGCTCCTTTCTTATGAAATCAGACTCCTTCTGCTGTTTCCCGTCTCGTAGGGATGACTGGCATCACTGTATATCCAGTTCTGTATTCTAGAATCTACATCCCATCCTTAACACCCCTCTTGCCTTGCTCATTTTCCCCATCCTTCCATCCTGCCAATGTCACCACCTATATGTCTATCAGAGCCATTCACTTCTCTCTCTCTTCCCTTTGTGTCTCCTACACACTCCTTAGCACAGACCCTCAGCTCTTGCCCAGCTTACTGTAATAGCCTTCGAAGAATTCACACCTGCACTTTGGCCTTCTTTCTCTCCATTTCCACATTGCAGTGGAAATAATGTTCTTACGATGGAAATCTGATCAGATTCCTTTCTTCTAAACTCCCCAATTTATAAACCTTTCTGTTTTCTTTTTGTTCATAGATTTATTCCCAAATTCTCACCTCGTCTCACCTTACCTATCTCATCACATATTCTTCTCTCCACCTCTCTTTGTTTTCCAGCTTACTGGCTTGCTTTGAATTCTTCAAACATGCCACGCTCCCTACTGCTTCAGAACCTTTGTGTTCCCTTTGATCACAATGCTTTTCCCTCTATCCATCCCACTTCTGTTTAATAACCCTCCCGAATTAGTCTTTCTTTACCTCACTATCTCTCTCAGTTTCTTTTCTTTTTTTATGTGTTTTCTGAGACTCTTGTTATTGAATCTTTACAGCTCTGTTGTCAGTTTATAATTTTACATTATTACTATGATCATTTGATTAATTCACCTAGTGGACTCTATGATCCTTGAAAGTAGAAATCTCTCTGTCTTTACTGACCATTCTATCCCCAGTGCTTAGCACATCTTCTACATAGTAGGTGTTCTGTTAATATTTACAGAATGGACAATTAAATGAGAATTCACATAATGTTGGTCACATAGTAAACTCTCAATCACAGTAATTATCACAATTTCATCTTTTCGCTGCTTCAGTTGCCATATCACCTCAGTATATATATTCCCTAAAGAATATTCAAGGACTCTACCATTTTACAAGAGCAGACAGCAAGCAACCCCCAGATAGCCAAAAAACTGTCTTGTTGTTTAGAATTTAACTCAATATTTAAGTCTGCATTTAAAATGAAATAATGAATACCCAATAAAATGATTTCTATTTTTGTACAGTATACTAAACAACAATGTGCCTGGTAATTAACGAAAAAAATCAATCCTTTTCTTAAGGCCACGCCCAGTTTATAAAAATAAAACTGTCATCAGCATAGAGGAGGATGCCTGGTTTCCTTTGGTAAGTGGGCAAGCAGCCCATTCTTCTAACAACTGAATCATGTTCACAAAACATAAATTAAAAAGGAAGGGAGTTATGACCCAACTCTCTCTGCCAATCAGTATAATTGGAATTTCATCTGTTAAAAGATTATGTCTCCCTACTCTGATTTTAGACTCAGAGTAGGTCTGAGTTCACTCTGTCTTTCTAAATTTATTTCCTGTTACCTCTTTTTTTAATACTGTATTCCATTCAGAATGAGCTACTTGCTGTTTTTATTTCAATCTATATCCCCAAACTTTCCCCTTCTCTGCTTTTACTACAGCCTTCTTTGCTGCCTAGAAGGTCTTCTGTCTCTGTCAGTATAATCTTACCACTACTTCAAGACCTGCTCCAAGGCATTCTCTTTGCTAATAGCCCTTCCGGAAAGGAATCTTGACCTTCTAGTCTTCCTGCAATTCTTTTTTTTTTTTAAATTTCTGCAATGACATTTGTCATTTTACCTGTAACATTATAATGTATGTATGTCTTATCTCTTCTGCTAGAGTTTAAGGTCCCTATGGAAAGAGTTCAAATCTGTTTCAGTCATATGGCATCTTACTTGCACATTGATGGCCTTAAATATTTATTAAGTGAATAAATTAATAAGTAAATATTTAAACGGAGGGAAGGATATATAGATTTCAACAACACACTGTTAAGGAGAATCTAGAAATCACATCAATGGCATACGTCCATGCTGCTAGGTTATACCTCTCAAAAATGAAAACCTGAAGAAAGATCAATAAATTCTCACAGAAGCCTGTATCACTCCTAATCATTTTCTTGAGATGCAAGCTTTAGTTTTACTTGCTTGTGATATAACCTATTAGAAAGAAAAACACAGTCCTACAAATTGTTTAGTAGAAAAAAGTAGGATAACATGCATAATACTGAAGAGCTAGGCGGAGCTGGATCCAGCAAGCCCATTGATGGACTCATCTATGGAGTTAGCCAGTCTGTGTAAATAATAGACATCATCACTGAAAATGGTGTCTGCAGCCAGGATGGGGATGGCACAGAGCAGGTATACACAACTTACTCTCCTATTCAGTGGACAGAAAAGACATCACTAATCACACATGGCATTGTTTTCCTCTGGCAGGTGCGATCTGAGAACGCTTCCCAGCCCAGTCCTCCAGGCAGCCCATACTGATTGAGCTGAGCTGACGCTCAGGAGAAAGTCCACTTGCTGCACCTCACATCCTAATGATCCCAAACGATGGACTGGTTTTTTTTTTCTGTTTTGTTTTTGTTTGTTTGTTTGTTTCAGTTTCAGGTGACTGATAATATATTTTAAGTTGTGTGACACTTTTGGAACACAGTTGAGGGATATATAAAGATCATTACAGAGTTGTATGGGTGGGTATAAATTTCTCCAGTGGTCACAAGGTACCTGCTCTTTTTGATGCCTTCTGCAAAAGCTACATTGTAAGCAACGGTGTTCCCTAAAGTGTGTCCGTTATTGGGTTTTTGATAGATATCAAAGCCTCCCAGGCAATTGCATTTAGTTTCTTACTTTTTTTTTTCCTGAAAATAATAAGTTGCTGGGGAAAGGTTTAAATTTCCAAAGTGTGTGTGTGACTTCATCTGAGTTATATTGAGATGTTGTGTCATAAACTTCCAGGAAACCAAAAATAGCCTAGGATTTATTTTTGAATCAGGAAATTTGGGTGACCTGGGCCAAGAACAGCACAGGGAGCATCCACCACCAGCAGTGACTTAGTGGTACATGCATCTAGGCTGGAGGACCTCAACCTGGCGCAGTTTTGCCCCCAACTCCCTCCCTGGGGACGTTTGTCAATGTCTAGAGATATTTTGAGATTGTCACAACTGGAAAGGGAGGTGCCACTGGCACTAGTGGTAGTGGTAGAGGTCAGGAGTGAATATCCTTCAGTGCAAGGATCTAGTTCCCACAGCAAACAGTCAACTGACCCAAAACGTCAATAGTGCCAATTTTGAAAAACCTTGATTCAGAGGGAGTCTCTCTAGAATGTTAGCTCGTTAAGGCCAGGGATCTGTTTTTATTAGAATTCCTAGTACAAGGCCTAGAACAAGGTAGGCACTTATTATATATGACTGAATGGAAGAATGAGGAAACAGTGTATTCCACATTTCAGGAACTCATGAGGTTACTTAGGAAAATGGAGTGATTCCAGCTTTATCTTCAGTTTTTATTTCAATAGTGTCTCTGTTGGACCGATGAGCATGTGACACTTCAAGACAGTAATGATGAAGTTCCTAATATATTTAAGACATAAATAGATACTCTTGCCTTGGCCCAAAATATCAATCTGTAATGTGGAATTAACAAGGAAGAATTGACGCTTGAAGCATTGATGACGCTATCACCATCATTAGAAATGTAAGACTTTCTCTTTAGACTGTGAATGGGCTCCCATCAGTTTCAGATTGTGAGGATAAATTAATTTTTAAATGTTCTATTATTGCCCAGTTATCTTTAGCAATAATAATAAAAATATAATAATAACACAAAAAAGAGGTTAATCTTTCCAGCTCATGTGGTGAAGTGTTAAATCTTTGACAAAATTAATTCTAATCATTAATCTCCAAAATTTATCAAACTGGCTAAAAGACTTTTAGTATAATATTCAAGATGCTGTCATAAGGTCACCAGAAATTAGAAAACATATTGTGAATCTCTAAGTCTCCAGAGCTTCCTGCTCTCTTGGGGGTGAATTTTGACTTGGGGCTCAGCTAAGGTAGAGTTGGGTGTGGACCTGTCAGCGTTTCTCTAAAAACCATCTCTTTGATCTGGTCCTGGGACCTCTGGCAGCCATTGGACAACCCACCCCCCTACCCACCGCCAAGCATGCAATAGAGAACTGACATTTGTCAAGCAACAACACAATGCCGGGGGTTTGGGTTTTGGGTTTTTTTTTTTTTAAGTCTATCCTTTTCTTCGTTAATCTTTACAATCTCTCCATGAGTGAGTGCTGTGGATGTGGAGGCTGATGCTCAGAGTGGTTAGTAACTTCAGCAGGATCACCAAGATAAAAGGGGCAGGGCTTACATAGAATCTGGGTCTGCCTTAATTCCAAAGCCTCCATTCTTTTTGGTTTTTCCATCTGATATTTGTTTACGAGGGCTCTGGCCATCTGTAGGTGTGTTCCCTTACCCATGTACTTCCTCCCCCTGTTTAAAAGAGCAGATATAAAATATGTGGCAAATATGGTAAGCAGCAAAAGAGACTGAAGATCCATTTCAGTTTTTTTTAAACAGTGAAGCAGCAAGAACATTTATTTCCTGAGCTAATATATTTAAAAGTAGTTTAAACGTGCTGTAGGCAACTGCTGTAATGAATCTAGTTTCTTTTCAAGAGAAACATTTGCAAGGGGCTTCCGGGAAGTTCTATAAACAGGCTCCCCTTATCCATTCACACTTATGTATGTTCCTCAAGGTAGGTTTGAAATGCTCAGTACCTGTCACTTGTGAATTACTTAAGTTTTCTAAACTCACGAGTAACATGAGAGTAATAATTCCTTCTTCATAGGGTTATTGAGAGTATTGAATAAGTTTGTGGGGATAAGAGTGTAGAAGAGTGCAAGTATTTGGTGGTGATTTCTTTCTCAGCTCCTCAGAGAGGACAGGGACCCTGGGTTTACCACAGTGGTATCACATGTGAAGATAATTTTGTTGATACTTCATTGCCCCATCATTCTAGTGGATTTCCAAGGAACCTCTTTAAATTATTAGTTCATTGTCAGCAGATGAATTGTGCAAAAATTGCTCTCTCATCACCATTCCAACCACCTGGACATTATCCTTGAGATGATTCTAGAACAGTCTGAAGCTATATATTAGCGTGACTTTATTCTCAGGACCCATCAATCACTGGGGAAAACAGAATGAAATGTAAGTTCTGGTGACCCTCTCTAAAATACATAACTCTAAAACAATGAAAATTCATAATTTGGGTGTATATGTGTTTGTATTTTTTTAAATAAACCTAAGAACCAAAAATCGAGTGCATACAATCAGGAAATCCCCTATGGCTCTTCAACACACCAGATTCCTCAAACTCCCTGAAAAAACTGATGATGTTCCCATGATTACAAGCAGAATTGATCCCATTATGCCTTTGTAAAAGTTCTTTTAGAAATTAAAATTCTTATTTTTTCAAAAAGATGTCTTTTTCTCCAAATGACATTTCCCAAAGGAGAAAGTTCTATTCACCGCATCTAGGGAAAAACGTGTCTATATTAAACCTGACTCTTATTTTAATAGAAGTGGGAAATACGTTACATTTTTTTTTTCTCCACTATCATTCTTTGACTGAACAATGTAATTGGCACTGAGAACTCTGCTCTCAAATTGGATATCAGAGCTCAAGAAGTCTGGAAAAAATTGTTCCCTTTTCTTATCACTTTGATGACTGATCTTAAAAGTTCTGTGGTGGTATTTTTTGCACTAACCAAATGCTTAACTTCACATGCTTGGGTATTAGCACAGAAAGCAAATTAAACTAAAATGTATCACCAGCTGGTTTGTTTTATACAACGAATAGCTTTATTTTCTGCCAATTAGGAAAATTATCTTCTAGGATAAAACCTGTGACTAACCTTGAAGAACTCAAACTTGTATAAATTATTGGATTGATTTTGAGAAAGGATAAAAGTGGCCATCAAACAGATCCTGGGTATTCAGGGGAAAAAAATAAGCCTGTAGTTATTACTTGTTTCCCTCATCTCAAAATACTCTACCCCACCTTGCTTTTTCAGATTGAGTCTTTGTTCCCAAATCACTCCCAAACTGCAGCTAAATATAGTACTTTCTAGACTTGCCAAGTTGTGACTCCTTGAAAGTTGACTTGGAAATATCTAAGTGTCACAGATATTGACAGAATGACCAAAGCAGACCTGTGATTTTATTTCAGGGAGAAGTGCCCAGTGGGAAAACTAAGTGATGTTTTACCTCAAAGGATTAATTCAGGCTAGTAGAGAATGTGGTGTCCGGAAATATTACACTTATATTTCCTAGTCTTTTTGATGCTCCCATTGTGGTGAGAACAAACAAGTAAAATTACAGTAAATTCAACCAAGCAGCCACACAAGTAATCTAAAAAAAAGGGAAATGTGTGTATGTATTCTAGAAACTGAAAGTTCCAGGGTTGATTAGTAATGAAATGTCTGTAGAATTAAAAATAACATCAAAGTCTTTTTCGAATAGTAACGAACCATCAAAAGTGTATCAGCCTCCTCAAGGTTCTGCTTGTTCCTTGCAAAGAGTTTCCCACATGTTCTGGAACGAGAGGAAAGTTCGCATCTGCAAAAGTACAGCAAAAGGGATGGATGAGAGGAAGAGAGGAAGCTTTATCTTTCCTTCTCTCTTCTTTGTGGCCGTGATAAAAAGCTCCGGGGCCTCCTGTCTGTGACCTTAGTCTTTTGGAGAGGGCCGGGGGGTGCAGGCCCGGCTCAAGCTTGCCTTTAGTCAGTGATCTGTGAATAGCTCTCGGTCCCTTAATGACGTGAGCGCAGGTTCCAAAGGGAGCGGGTGACTCAGAGCGCAGGAGGTACGGAGATTGCCTGAGCAGCCATTAGCACGTCATTGGTAATCCCAGCGACACCTTTCACATCCGCGGTATTTGTCTCCATGCTCTCCGCGGAAGGCTGTGAGAATGTTTTATTTAAGGGCTCTGAGCTGCCTTCTCCCTGACGGATTGCTTGTCTGCAGGGCTTACTAACACTTGCAGATCGTCCAAGAGGAGAGGGGTGGGAGATGCAGAATTCCTAGTATAGTTACTGGCCATTTCAGTGAATGCAGACATGATGCTTCTGCACTTGGGAAACTGCGTGGCAAATTAAAACTGCAGCCACAGTCCTTTCACTTCATGGCAGAAAGCAGCACAGACTCAGCTGTGGTTGTGCATGGCAAATTCTATTTAATTTCATAAATATCTGTCAAACATCTAGGGAAATAGTATAAAATCCTGGTGAAGAGGCCTTGCACGGTCTGATAGGGTTCCATCTGAATGCCAGTTTTGTTGCTTTCTATTTCTGTGACTTTAGGTGAGTTACTTATGATCTCTGAACCCTGATTACCTTATCTGCAAAATGGAAATAATGGTGACCTCACAGGGTTGTTGTAAAGATTCAATGTGGGATAAATTGGGAGTTCAAGATTTGCAAACATTAACTACTATACATAAAATAGATAAACAGCAAGTTTCTTCTGTACAGCACAGGGAACTATATTCAATACCTCGTAGTAACCTATAATGAAAAAGAATATGGAAACGAATGTATGTATGTATGTGTGTGACTGAAACATTATGCTGTACACCAGAAATTGACACAATATTGTAAACTGACTATAATTCAATAAAAGGAAGGAAGGAAGGAAGAAAAGAAAGAAAGAAAGAAAGAAAGAAAGAAAGAAAGAAAGAAAGAAAGAAAGAAAGAGAGAGAAAGAAAGAAAGAAAGAAAGAAAGAAAGAAAGAAAGAAAGAAAAAGAAAGAAAGAAAGAAAGGAAGGAAGACAGGAAAGGAAAGGAAAGGAAAGGAAAGGAAAGGAAAGGAAAGGAAAGGAAAGGAAAAGAAAGGAAAGGAGGAAGAGAGAGAAAGAAAGTATATATATAACCACCTGGCAAATAAGCACAAAATGTGTGCTATTTCTTTTTACTGGGCACTGGGCTAGGTGCTGGGCTTTAGGGATCCATAAAATGCAGTTCATCCTTGGAGGAACTCACAGCGTAGAGGGAGACAGGCAGGGAAACAAACAACTGTAATGAATGTGATAAGCTTGTAAAAATGAAGATTTTGATTCAATAGATCTGGGGCGGAGCCTAAGAGTCTGCATTTTTTTACAAGCACACAAGCGTTCATGATGACTCTGGTCCAAGGACCCCACTTTGGTGAGGAAAAGCCTAGAGCAATGTTGACAGTGCAACAGGAAAAATTACAGGTGCAGCCGATCCTGACCATCTCCGCTTTTCTGCCTTGTGGATGCTTTTCCTCCCATTCTTCCATGCCCCTACTTGCCCCCAGGACCTTCCTCACACCCAACGCCAAAATGCTAAATAAGCAAGGGAAGGAAAAGCTGAAATAAAGGTGTGTTTAGCCAGGGAGAACTTTTGGAAAAGGTAAAGCTTGAGCCTGATCTTCAAGACAGTGGTGGACATGGGTGGTCACCTAGAAAGGTGAAAGAAAAAGGAGCAGGAAAGTGTGGCTTTCCTGTCAAGCACATGAAATTGTCGGTTTGATATATTTCAAAAGCCAGGGAATTTGCAGCGGGAGTTAAATATAGTTATTGAACATTTGCCACATTTATGAACTTCAAAAATGTTGAGAGAACATTTTTATTTTTCCCTTCTCACACGTGAGGCTTTGGAAATGTGTACAATTAGCTCGGATTATCAACCCCAGTGGGTGGGGAGTTCCATGTGCACCTCCCACGAGTTCTTACGAGTGTAACTCCTGCAAGCAGCACCAAGCAAACACGGGTCTGGCTGCTTTCCTTTTGACAGCTAAAGTTTCATTGCAAGTCAGTCCTAGAGGCAATGCTTGAACTTAATTGTAGGGCATTGGAGTAGTTAGATTAGTACCCAGCTGGTCTGCAGATCTATATTTGGGGATCTGACACTTTCCAGCAGGGCTTCCCTGTATCATGGTTTGTCTCCTATTCATTCACACCTTCAGGACTCTGCTCACCCTGCCGCTCCTGCCTGGGGCACTCTCCCAACTCCTCTCTCCCGATTGAATTTTAAAACCGAGTTGATGTTTCATTGTTCTAGTCAAGGCAGTCTTCATCCCACATTGAAAACTTCTTTTCTTTTCAGCCAGACTGTCCAGCAACAACAGTAAGACTTAAGGTCTTATGAGCCTCTGCCTTATAATTGGACAGTCCTGGATTTGAATCCCTACCTTGCTACTCAATAGCTGTCCAACCTCAGACATAGCACATTAGCAATAACAAAACCACACTGCCAGTGTTAATAATGACTGTTTTCTGGGTTCTGCCTGGGTGCCAGGCCATTGTGCAGCTACTTTATACATACTCTCTTATTCAGTCATTATAATGACCTTATGAGGTTGATACTGAAATGCTTGGTCAAAATCTCAACTTCATCTGTAAAATATATTATTTACAGTAATTACTGTTTCAGTAATAGGTACCTCTTCTGTAAATAAGGTAATGTATGCAGATTTATCACTGTGTGTGACACGAGTAAGCATGCATGTGTGAGCCTGCACCACACACACACACGTGCAGCACCGTATACCTGGATGGCACAAGCACCTCAGACTCATCATTTTGAAATTCTTGGTTCTATTCTTCCCTTCCCGTCTCAGCCATTCACATAACCACCCTCCCACTCACCCAAGCCAATCACCTGAGGTGTATCCTAGGCTCATCTCATTCCCATGGCACCTGTTACGTGCCACACCCTGTTCGAAGCCCTTCATCATACCGACCATATGAGGTCTGCGCCATTATAATTCACATTTTACCTTTTAATGAAACCTTTAATACTCACACAGTCCTGTGAGGTAAGTACTTTTAATGTCCTCATTTTGCAGATGAGTAAACCGAGGCACAGAGTGAAAAAGTAGCTGACATATGGTCCCGCAAGGAGCTTGTATTTTAACCCAGCTTGGCCACAGTGCTACCCTCAACCCCATGTCTAACTGATTCTCATGTCTATATGATTGCCATATTTCCTAAGTGGCTTTCGAATCCATACCCTTCTTTCAATCCCCACCGCTGTCTCATGGGACTGCGACCACTATCACCTAGTTACTTTCCCTTACCCCAGTTTTTCACCCCTCGTAAGTCATCCTCTACCTCCTACACGATGAACTGTCTATGGAGCACATTTACTCACCAATCCTTAGCTTATCATCTTTCAATGGTCTTAATTGCCTTTAAGATGAAGTCTGAGTTCCAAGGCCATCTGTATGTGGCCTCTCATCTTTTGTCTTCTGCTTTCCCTGTTTGTTCTTTATAAGTGAATGAACCACCGGCACACAGGTACAGAATAGCTTACAAAAAAGGCACAGAGTAATTAAGTTACTTGCCCAATTTCACATGGCTTAGATTTAAATCTAAGTGGTGTTGGCTCGAGAGTTCTTCCTCTTTGCCATCATGCCTAGAAAAGCAGGTAGAGTATGCTGATACAGTAAAAATGTATTTAGAGGAAGACCAGCTCACCACCCAATCAGTTGGCTAAGGAGGCCTTAGTCTGGTCTACATCCTTGTAGGGTCCAGAAATCTGTTCTCAATACTATTCCTACCCACAGTCACGACCTGATATATGAAGCCAGAATGCCAGTTTACTAAATTACTATGAGATCCATAACTCTCCATTGGATTAGGTAGATTACACAAACATATGACCCTTTTAAGAACATAGTATCAGAGCAGAAGGAATAAGTTACATGGTTCTCATTTGCTCCATAACTTCAAATTCTGATGGCCTGTTGGATCCCTCTCCACTATCGGGATCCACCTTTGAGGGTACTTGTGTTAGTGTGACAGCATCCTCCCCTCCCCACCCTTGTAGACAAGACTTGGATAGACAATGACCTATTACTGTTTCACTCATCCTCATCCTGTGGGAACATCTTATGATCATTTCTTTACATATGTTAATATTCTTAAGCTGGTTACAGGTGTGAGAGCCATTCTTTCTTTCTTTTTTTTTTTATAATTTTAAACTTTTTTTTTTGGACTGGTTTGTTTGTTTTAACATTTTTTATTGAGTTATAATCATTTTACAATGTTGTGTCAAATTCCAGTATAGCGCACAATTTTTCAGTTATACATGAACATATATATATATTCATTGTCACATTTTTTTCTCTGTGAGCTACCATAAGATCTTGTGTATATTTCCCTGTGCTATACAGTATAATCTTGTTTATCTATTCTACATTTTGAAATCCCAGTCTGTCCCTTCCCACCCTCTGTGCCCTTGGCAACCACAAGTTTGTATTCTATATCTATGAGTCTATTTCTGTTTTGTATTTATGTTTTCTTTTGGTTTGGGTTTTTTAGATTTCACGTATGAGTGATCTCATATGGTATTGTTCTTTCTCTTTCTGGCTTACTTCACTTAGAATGACATTCTCCAGGAACATCCGTGTTGCTGCAAATGGCATTATGTTGTCAGTTTTTATGGCTGAATAGCATTCCATTGTATAAATATACCACATCTTCTTTATCCAGTCGTCTGTTGATGGACATTTTAGGCTGTTTCCATGTCTTGGCTGTTGTAAATAGTGCTTCCATGAACACTGGGGTGCAGGTGTCATCCTGAAGTAGGGTTCCTTCTGGATATATGCCCAGGAGTGGGATTCCTGGTTCATATGGTAAGTCTATTCCTAGTTTTTTGAGGAATCTCCATACTGTTTTCCACAGTGGCTGCACCAAACTGCATTCCCACCAGCAGTGTGGGAGGGTTCCCTTTTCTCCACAGCTTCTCCAGCATTTGTCATTTGTGGACTTTTGAATGATGGCCATTCTGACTGGTGTGAGGTGATACCTCGTTGTAGTTCTGATTTGCATTTCTCTGATAATTAGTGATATCGAACATGAGCCATTCTTTCTTTAAAAGTTTGTTTTGAATATCTCAATTCCAATTCATAAGTAAGAATTTTATTGTTTAATACCTGGAAAGCAATCTTATTTTCTTTCCTTTCAAAAATAGTAGTCACTCTTATCAACTACATTCTGCCAAGTTTGCTCACAACTCTATAGCCTTACACTTGCAGGTCCCACTACCTGGCTAACACTAAATCAGTTATCAAGACCTGACTCTTGCCTCTTTCTCTGAAACATCCTTCAATCTTGCTAGGCTGGGTTGGGTAACCCACTTCTGTGTGTGTACTCTGTTCCTATCTCCACAATAACATATCTCATAATATGCTTACTTATTCACATTTGTACTTATGTATTCAATGTATGTCTGTTCTCTGCATGTCTGGATCAGAACCTTTCATGAGGTTGCAGTCAAGATGTCAGTGGGACTGCAGTCATCTAATGGTTTCACCTGGGTCTGAAAGATCTGCTCCCAAGGTAGCTCACTCACATACCTACCCAGTCACTGCTGGTTGTTGTCAAAGTGCCTAAGTTTCTTGCTACATGGTCCTGTCCAGATGACTCCTTGAGTATCCTTATGAAACATTAGCTGGCTTCCCCCAGAATGAGTAATCCAAGACAGCAAGATAGAAGTGACAGTGTCTTTTAAGATCTATCCTCAAGAGTCACAAACTATCATTTCCATAATATCCTATTGGTTGCATAGATCAGTCCAGAAGGGGATTACACAAGGGTGTGAACACCAGGAGGCAGGGATCTTCTTTGAGGCTAATTACCATGGCCTATACTTGCCTTTGTCTGTCCTGTTGGTTATGAGCACAGAGCCTAGAGCTTGTCAGACACTTAAGGCTCTATAAATAGTAATTGGATTTTTTAAAAAAGGAAGTGAGACGAAGAAGGAAGGACAAGAGAAGGAAAAAAGGAATGAGAGATAAAGGAAAGAACGATGAACAAAAGAAGGAATTATAGTTATTTCTTTACCTCTGTCCCTGACCAGATTATTTCTTGCTTGCAGATAGGAACTGAGATGTTCTTTAAAAATCACTTTAGTTGAAGCAATTTATTTTTAGTGCAGAGTAGTATCTTCATGAATGTTAGTTGATTGAATGATTGAATATATGTGCAATGAACGCATGAATGAGTGCTGAATTAAATGAAATTGTCTTGCTTTCTGACTTTGAGAAAAAACTCTGAGGATAAGAACAGGATCGTTCCCTACTTCTCCCTTAGTCCCTTACTATGCCTCTCATGGTAGTAAGCTCATTGTAAGCCCCTACGTTTTTTTTAATTGATGCATGGATAATTGAGCAGGTCATAGAAATCACTGCCCAGTAAAACTTTTTGAATATTTTTATGTGGTTTCTTTGGTTCAGGAATATTGTACATCCACACAGAAGCTCAGTTTCTCTCCCTTCTCTTCATCTTAGTCTGAACAACAAAATAGCAGTGGCTGGTGTGTCAGTGGAAGTTGTTTGTGTGTGTGTGTGTGTTTGTTTTTGTTTTTTTTGATGGTGGAGGGAAAGAGAATCTCTACTGTTTTGAAAGTAAATGATTTTCAAATACAGGCATGTCTTGTTTTATTGTGCTTTGCTTAACATTTGTACATCTCAAATATTGCGTGTTTTTTTTTTTGAACAAATGGAAGCTTTGTGACAGCCCTGTATAGAGCCAGTCTACTGGTGTACACTGCCATAGCATTTGTTCACTTTGTGTCTCTGTGTCACATTTTGGTAATTCTTGCAATATCCAAACTTCTTCATTATTATTTAATTGCTAGAGTGATCTATGATCCATGATCTTTGATGTTACTATTGTAGTTATTATGCGGTGCCATGAACTATTCCCGTGTAAGATGGTGAACTTAACTGATACATGCTGTGTGTGTTCTGACTGCTCCATGACCAGCCAGCCATTCCCTCAACTCTCTCCCTCTCCTCAGGCCTTCCTATTCCCTGAGATACAGCAATATTGAAATTAGGCCAGATAATAACCCTGTCATGGCCTCTAATTGTTCAAATGAAAGGAAGAGTTGCACATCTCTCACTTCAACTCAAAAGCTAGGCATGATTAAGCTTTGTGAGGAAAGCAGGTCAGAAGCCAAGACAGGCCGAAAGCTTGGCCTCTGGCACCCAACAGTTAGTCCAGTTGTGAATGCAAAGGAAGAATTCTTGAAGGAAACTTAAAGTGCTACTTCAGTAAGCACATGAATGATAAGTAAAACAGCCTATTGCTGGTGTGGAGAAAGTCTGAGTGGTCTGAATAGGAGATGCAGCCGGCCACAGCACTCCCTTAAGCCAAAGCCTAAGCCAGAGCAAAGTCCTAAGTCTCTTCAATTCTGTGAAGGCTGAGAGAAGTGAGGAAGCTGCAGAAAAAAAGTTGGAAGCTAGCAGAGGTTGGCTTATGAGGTTTAAGGAAAGACGTCATCTCCACAACATAAAAGTACAAGCTGAAGTAGCAACTGCTGATGTAGGAGCTACAGCAAGTTATCCTGAAGGTCTAGCTGAGATAATTAATGAAGGTGGCTGCACTAAACAATAGATTTTCAATGTGGATGAAACAGACTTATATTGGCAGAAGATCCCTTCTAGGAGTCTCATAGCTACAGAGGAGAAGTCAAAGCTTCAAAGCTTTTAAAGGACAGGTGGATTCTCTTCTTGGGGCTAAATGCAGGTGGTGACCTTCAGTTGAGGCCAGTGCTCATTTATCATTCTGAAAATCCTAAGGCCACTAAGGATTATGCTAAATCCTCTCTGCCTGTGCTCTATAAATGGAACAATGAAGTTTGGATGAGAGCAAATCTATTTACAACATGGTCACTGAATATTTTAAGCTCACTGTTGACACCTACTGCTCAGAAAAAAGATTACTTTCAAAATATGGCTGCTCGCTGACAATGTGCCTGGTCACCCAAGAGCCATGATGGAGCTGGACAACTAGGTTCATATTGTATTATGCCTGCTACCACAACATCCATTTTGCAGCCGATGAAGCAAGGAGTAATCTCAACTTTCAAGTTCTATTATTTAAGAAATACGTCTCATAAGGCTGTATCTGCCATAGGTAGTGATTCTTTTGATGGATCTGGGCAAAGTCCAACGAAAATTTGGAAAGGATTCACCATTCTGATGCCATTAGGAACATTCATGATTCAGGGGAAGTGGTCAAAATAGCAACATTAACAGTCATTTGGAAGAAGCTAATTCCAGCCCTCATGGATGACTTTGAGGGGTTCAAGACTTCAGTGAAGGAAGTCACTGCAGATGTGGTGGAAATAACAAGAGAACTAGAATTAGAAGTGGAGCCTGAAGGTGTGACTGAATTGCTGCAATCTCATGATGAAAACCTTTAATGGATAAGGAGTTGCTTCTTATGGATGAGTAAAAAAACGGTTTCTTGAGATGGAATCTACTCCCGATGAAGATGCTGTGAAGACAGTTTAAACGACAACAAAAGGTTTAGAGTGTCACATAAACTTAGTTTGTAAACCAGAGCCAGGGTTTGAGAGGACTGATCTCAATTTTGGAAGAAGTCCTACCGTAGGTAAAATGCTATCAAACAGCATTTCATATTACAAGGCAATCATTTGTGAAAGGAAGGGTCAATAAATGCAGCAAACCTCATTGCCTTATTTTAAGAAATTGCCACAGCCACGCTGACCTTCAGCAACCACCACCCTGATCAGTCAGCAGCCGTCAACAATGAGGTAAGACCCTCCACCAGCAAAAAGGTCACAAATTGCCGAAAGCTCAGATGACAGTTAGCATTTTTTAGCAATAAATTATTTTTAAATTAAGGTATGTACACTTTTTTAGACATAATGCTATTTCACATTTGAAAGACGGTAGCATAGTGTAAACATAACTTTTATATTCACTGGGAAACCAAAAAAAAATTCTGTGACTCGCTTTATTGAGCTATTCCCTTTATGGCAGTGCTCTGGAACTGAACCCGCAATGTCTCTGATATATGCCTGTGTATGCAGTGGAATATTATTCAGCCATAAGAAATGCAACAGCATGAATGGACCTTAGGGTATTATGCTAAGTGAGAGAAGTCGGGCTGAGAAAGACAAATACTGTCTGATCTCACTTACACGTGGAATTTGAAGAAGCTGAACTTGTAGCAACAGAGTAGAATGGTGATTACCAGGAAGGTAGGGGAATCAGAGAGATGTTGTTTAAGAGTATAAACGTAAAACTGGTAGATAAATAAGTCCTGGAGATCTAATGCACAACATAGTGCTTATAGTCAACAACATTACATTAAAAACATCGAAGTTGCTGAGAGACTAGATCTTAATTCTTCTCACCACAAAATAGAGATAACAATTATGTGACATAAGACATGTTAGCTAATTCTGCAGTGGTAATCATATTGCAATATATAAGTGTACCAGATCAACTCACTGTAAACCTTAAACGTATACAATGTTTATGTCACTTATATCTCAGTTTAAAAATGTCAGCCTCTGAGTTTACTGGTATTACCATCTGAGACACTTCTGTTAGCCCAGATCTTTATGTATATTTCTTGTACAGGAAATGATGTTGCCTTATTTTTGTATAACACTGAATGGCTCACAAACTATTTTCATATTCATTCTCTCATTTAATCCTTACAGTAACATCATAGGATGGGTAATATCCCTGTTTTTAAGATGAAAACGCTGAATTTTTGCTAAGCTGTGATTGCCCAAGGTCACATTACTTTGAATGCAGCAGGGCTAGAATTAGAGCTAAAGGCACTCTCTTAGAATTTTCAGCATTTCCTTCCTGAAATGGAAAATTACAGCACAGGTATCATACGTAATTTTATATTCTTTCTTTCTATATCCTGAAAACTCTCAGAAGTTTCTATTTTATTTTCAAAATGCGGTCCCACCCTCTGTCACTCATAGCCTTGTTAAGAGGATGACTGAGGCAGCGGACAAAAGTCGTGAAGCTAGGCAGTTGGCCTTTTCTGAAAGATGGGACCAGTCAAAGCAGGGAATCAAACACTCATGGGTCAGAGTGGGCACAGCCAGAGGGGCAGAAGCTGCCTTTGGAAGGAAACTTTTGCAAGCAGGTGGGAGGTAGAGTGAAGACAGTCTGGCAGGAGACACTCAACGCCGTGACCGATTCAGAGATAGTACTCTTGGCCTGGTGTCTTGGTTGAAACACAGTAACAGCAAAAGAGATCCACTCATATAACTTAAGAGCAGGGGAGCTCATTGTGTGGCCACAGGAAAATTATCCATAAGTAAAATGCTAGAATTGCAGCCAAGCCTCAAGTGATCTGGAAATTCATCAGCCAACCACTCTCTCTGTCCTCGCTGTTTCTAGAGGCATGCTGGCTCTCATCACTCCTCCAGGCAAATTCTTCATCCCTCTCTCGCAGGAGATTGATCTACCCAGTCACTTACAATTGGCTTGTACCTCCCCCCACTTGGCGGTCTTTGCTCTGCATGGTCTCTCTGCTTGGCTTGCCACAAAGTGTAGTAACCTTTTTGTGTCCAGATTCCAAATGCGCGGAAGCAGAAATCTGATTGGCCAGTCTTGGGCAGATGTTTGTCACTGGTCCAATCAGCCATGATCAAGCGTGAGAGCACATGGAATGAATATTATGGTTCAAGGCTATAGGCTGAGCAGTATTCTAAGAAGTATGGGCATCAAAAAATTAACACAAGTTTGATTTACCTAAGACCCTATGAAACCTAAGAGGAATGAAACTAGGACATATTTGAGGGACCCTGGATGTAGGATTAAAGTATGATCATTTACAGAATGACAAAGTTGAATGGCTAAGCTGTTTATCCAGAAATTCTTAAGATGGCTCTATATAGGGATAGAATTTCCCCTCTGGTCTGTGCTACAATAGAACTGACAGCCACTGGGTCAGATCCTTAGGTTCTTTGAAACCAGTAGAGCCAATTCCTCACATGGGTTTAAGTTTCTCTGAAATTAAAATCTTGTCTTTCTGGACAGGCCCAACATGTAGGCCTGGCTGCCTCAATTAAAAATAGCAACATAAAAATCCCTAGGCAGCTGCTGGAGCAATACTTGCCATTGAGGAAGGCAGAAAACCAACACCTGCGGAGCAACTGCGTGCCAGGTACCTTCGCTGTGTTACTTAATTCTCTCACGGTGATCCTCTGAAGTCGTCATCAACCCCGCTCCCGTTTTACAAAGGAGGAAGAGGCTGAAATCATAAACAAGCAGTTTGCTGCCCAGCTGCCAGCCAGTCTAAGCCGTTTTTAGTTTCAGGGCTTCTCTCCTCTCCTCTTCTCTTTTCTTCTGCTCTCCTTTCTGTCCTTTTCTCCCCTCCCTTGCCTTTGTCTCCTTCTTTCTCTTTTCTTCTTTTCCCATCCCTTTCCTTCCTATCTCTTCCCCTTTTTTCCCTTCCTTCTCCTTTTCATTCCTTTTCATTTTTCCTTTGAAGATTTTGGATCAGGCTGTGTGCTTTAGGATTTCCCCAGAGTCCATATTTGCTATGGGCAGGACTCGTCTGACCCATGAGTGTTTGATTCCCTGCTTTGACTGGTCCCATTGCTACTGGTGATGCTGGACCCTCAGGTCCTACCCAGAGACCCAGGATTGCCTGTTCCTAGCTCCTGCCCGTCCCTACATGGCTAGGGTACTTGAGAGCCCTTCTATCACTGTCGCATTTACCGCTCTCATATCATGGAATCCCCTTTGTTTCTTGGCACTCAGCAGTTAGCTTTTTTATTTTTTTCAAACTAGAAATGCCCAAAGCATTCCTCATTATTGACAAAAGGGTCTCAGTTCTCACACTTTCACTCCAGTCAGATTTGGGTCCAAATGTGATTACAGCGAGAGCAATTGTGATGATCAATCTGGCCAGCTCCTCTGTAACTCAATCAGTTGGACACTAACAAAGGGAATTGTAGGGGCTTCAGGGAAAAGCCAGGACAACAATTAAGGGCTGGCCTTTAAAAGAGATGTTGGAAATGTTTAAGCCTTTACATTCAGGCCTGGTGGCAGCGCAAAAAAAAAAGGTTATGATCACAGTTACCATTCTGAAGAGTAATTTCTTACGTGCTGCTATAGTCTGTGTGACACTTAGGGCTGGAGACCACATTGATGCTTTGTGTAAGATGCTCTCTGTGAGATTTTTTAAAAACAACTTTACTGAGGAATGATTGACATGGAAAATCTGTTCATATCAATGAGTTTGAAAATAAGTATAACCTTCTGAAACCATCACCACCATCAAGGACATAAATATATCCATCACCTCCCCACGTTTCCCCCTGCCTCTTTGATATTAATATCATTTTTGTGTGTGTGGAAGATCTTCCCTCCTAGCAAATTTTAAGTGTGCAGTATAATATTGTTAGCTATAGGTGCTATGCTTTACAGTAGATTTCCAGAACTTATTTATCTTATAAAACTGCAACTTTTCCCAGGAGGAGCAGAGAAAAAAGAAAGGCAGAAAGCTTGTTTTGAGAAATAATGGCAGAAAACTTGCAAAGGAGCCCCTTTAAAACTTTCAGTAGATTTCTCAACAGAAACCTTGCAGGCCAGGAGAGAGTGTGGTGTTATATTTAAAGTGCTGCAAGAAAAAAAATTGCCAACCAAGAATACTATACCTGGCAAATCTGTCCTTTAGAAATGAAGTAGAAATAAAAACATTCCAAGACAAAGAAAAGCTGAGGGGGTTCATCATCCCTCGGCCTGCCTTACAAGAAATTACTGAAAGGAGTTCTTTTTCTTTCTTGAAGTATAGTTGATTTGCAGTATTATTTTCAGGTGTACAGCAGAGTGATTCAGTATTTCTGCAGATTATACTCCATTATGAGTTATTACAAGAGAGTGGCTATAATTCCCTGGGCTAGTCAATATATCCTTGTTGCTTATCTAGTTTATACATAGTAGTTTCCATTTATTAATTCCATAACCCTAATTTGTCCCTCCCTTCCTCCCCTCTTCCTTTAGGAGCCACAAGTACATTTTCTGTGTCTGTGAGTCTGTTTCTGTTTTGCCTATACATACGTCTGCATTAATTTGTAGATTCCACATGTAAGTAATATCATACAATATTTGTCTTTTTCTGTCTGACTTATTTCACTAAGCGTAATATTCTCTAGGTACATCCGTGTTGCTATAAATGGCAGGATTTTATTTTTATGACTGAGTAATATTCCACTATACATGTATACCACATCTTCTTTATCCATTTGTCTGTTGGGGCTTGGGCCTTGGGTTGCTTCCATGTCTTGGCTATTGTAAATAGTATTGCTATAAACATTGGGATGCGTATCTTTTTGAATTAGTGTTTTTGTTTTTTTCTTGCTATGTATACCCAGGAGTGGAATTCTGAAAGGAGTTCTTAAAGCTGGAATAAAAGGAAGCTAATTAGCAAGATGAAAACATAGGAAAGTACAAAACTCACTGTAAAGTGGACATGTTGTCAGATTCACAATGCTCTAAGACTGTAGTGTTGGTGTATAAGTCACTTTTAACTCTGAGTTTTTCTTTACTTCTTTTATCTCCTTTTTAAAAATCATGACAATATTATTATTGTTAGAAAAAGGAGACAACAAATCAGAATTCCCTCCTTATCACACACCAACCTTGCTCCCCTATCCTCTACACCACCACCATCTCTGTTCATAAATGAAATGTACATGTTCCCATACTCATTGTTTATAAACTTTCAGCAATATTTGACACTCTTATCTACTGCCTTTTTGCCTTACTTTCCTGATTTTTATCTCCTACTCCTTTGGTTACTCTTTTTAAGGATTCTGTGGGAGATTCTCATCTTATATCTGACCTTCACACAACCAACACTTATATAGCTTTTAATATATGCTAAGCACCCTTCTAAGCACCCAATGTATATTACATCAATAGATCCTTATAATGCCCTATGAGAAGTTTTCCTGGCTTTATAGATAGGAAAACTGAGACACAGAAAAGTTAAGCAACTCTGAGAGCTGGGGATTTGAACCTAGGAAACATAATTTCAGAATCCCTATTCTTGACAACTACTCTAGACTGCTCCTGTTTATGGGAATTCTTCAGGATCTTATTCCTAAGACTTCTCAGCTTCTCACTTTGTTTCATTTCTAGGCAGTCGCAGAAGTTGGTGTGGTTTGAATTACTATCAAAGGCTAATTACCTCCTAAGTTGTGTTGATGGTACTGACCTTCCATCTTACACCTCTAGACTCCTATAGTCAATGGTTTGCTAAACATTTCCAGTAAAAAAAATCCAACAGAGACCTCAAATGAAACGTGCACTTGTTCTTAGAATCCTTATACATCTCCTTCCTACCACTTGTCACAATTGCAATTAAATGATTAACTTTGTAAATTATTTGCTTCTGTTTATCTTCTCTGTTAGAATAAAAGCTTGCTGAGGGCAGGAAACCTGACTTTCTTGTTCATCATGGTGGCCACAACTCTCAACACAGTGCCTGGCACGTTATAGTTGCTCAAAAATAACTTTTTGAATGAAAAATTAACTGAAGGGATAGTCGAGGAATTTTTAAAAAGGAAAAAGAGTCATTTTAAGTCCTACTGCACTTTCCATCTCATTGTGCAACTCTCTTCCAATTGCTTGCATACATTTTAACTGAATTGTACTCACAGGAAATTAAAAACTTAGTATTCTGTCCTTTTTACCTAACATAAGATATTTAGTTTACATAGACATTTGATCATGTTAATGTTGCATGTGTTAAATAACACTTCTCTGCTGTTGGGTTTCCTCTCAGCATCCAGTTATTACAGGCATTTGTAATAAACATTTTTTTGCATATAGCTATATTATTCTTGTGAAATGTTTCCTTAAAATAAATCCGTGGAAGTATTCTGAGTTTAAATGGCATGAACGCTGTCATAGTTCCTAACATATATTGGAAAATTGCTGTACAAAATTGTTGCCTTGATACCAACAGAAGCACTAGATAAGGGTTTCATCAGCATTGGAAATAATATCTCAGATTCTGCATGCAAACTTAGGGGAACTGCAGATTCTGCATGCAAACTTAGGGGAACTGCAGAAGTGTAGATGGAATGTTGTTCATGAACAAAAGAATTATTCTCCTGGTAGCTAATCCTGGTCCAATTGTATTTTTTTTTATCTATCTCTTAAAAATATTTTTTTTTGTGGTAAAATGCATGTAAAATTTACAATCTACCCTTTTAACACTTTTTAAGTATATAATCAGCAGCATTAAGTAATTCACAGTGTTGTACAACCCACATACTATTTATTTCGAGAACTTTTTCATCATCCCAGACAGAAACCCTATACCCATTAATCAGTCACTCCTCATTCCTCCCTTCCCCCAGGCCCTGGCAATTACTAATGTGCTTTATGTCTCTATGGATTGACCTAATCTGGCTAGTTCATATAAGTGAAATCAGGTATTCAAACAAAAATTTGTGGTTGAATATTCATAGAAGCTCTATTTATAATAGTCAAAAGTGGAAACAACTCAAATAAATGTCCAACAAGAGACAAATAAATTTCAAAAATGCTGTATCTGTACAATAGAATATTATTTAGCCATAAAAATAAATGAAGTACTGATACATGCTACAAAGTGAATAAATCTTAAAGTCATCATTCTAAGTGAAAGAGCCAGATACCCATCTCTCTTTATTCTTCCCTAACTCATTTAAACAGTGTACATCAATGCAAAGAGCTTAGAAAGATGAGGTACATTTGAAAGGAGCAAAAGATGCAGCAAAAGGTGAACCTGAAACACTCGTTTGCTGGGACTGACTTTGTACTAATTGAATTCAACAAGCATTTATTGAGTACCAGCTGGGAGTCAGGTCCTGCTCTATGTGCTAAGGCTATAAAATGAATCAAAAACAGCCCCTGATTTAAAGCAGGTCATACCCTAGAAGAGATAGAAACATAAAAATAAATCATTAATATAGTGTAGTATGCAGAAGCATATATTTTGTGCTATGAAAGCTCAAATGAGGGAAAAACTAATTCTATCCAGAAGGGTCAAGAAAAGATACAAAAAGGAGGTATCATTTTTCTTTGGCCCTAAACTATGAGTAGAGGCTGTCAGGGAGGAAACTGGAGTACAACTTTATGGGGTAAAGAAAGCACAGAACAGGTAAATGTCTTTAGCTTTCACCTTTCCTTTTTGCTGATTCAGATCTCTTCTCTTGGCCCCACAATTAGTGGTTCATCCCCTAATCACCAGTTTTAACATAAACTTAAAATAATTTTGGTTTTATCTTAATGGAAAAGATATTCTAAAGAATAAAGTATTATAAAATTGGGCAAAATTAGAGCTTTGTTCTTGCTCCATGGCATGAATAATTTGTCCATATTGATAATATCACTATTAATTGACATTAATAACGTGTGTTGAATGCCACCTTATTTTTGTTCATTGGTTTGTAAGAAGAACTAGGGTAGAGATTTAGTGATATTATATGGAAGGGTAAAAGTTGACTAACGGTTAGAACTAAAATGATGTTAATTTCAAATGTTTATGTCTGAGCCATATAATATATGAAAGACTGAGTCTATAGTCGCTGACTCTGACTGAGTCCACATAATACAGAACAAACATCACAAATTCACAGCATCCATGCCCTCATGCCTCCCTCCCGTTCTATGACAGGCATCTCTAATCAATAATGACATTCTTTGATGATGAGTTCGAAACTGCCTCTGAATACCTTTTCTAATAGGCAGCCATGCCGTGATGAACCAGCAGCAGCTGATAAAATTCCATTTGCTCTGTTAGAGAGAAGACCATATTGGGTTTAGGGGTCAAAAGTTGTAGGTTTGAGGCTTAATTCTTTCTTTATCAAGTGAGATAACTTCTCTGAACCTCAGTTTCCTCAGCAGGATAAAATCTCCTCATAGCTACTGTAAGGGTTGTTGTTGAAAGGGCATAGCCCCAGTAACTTAGCAGGGGCTCAGTAGGAAGTTCAGTGAAATTGGGACCCCTGTGACCTGCCTGAAGCCTTCCGCGTCTTGCTTTCATGCATCTATTATTGCTGCTTCTATTATTGCCAGCGTTGCTGCCATCTTCCTTTCACCCAAAGTAGAAGACTTGGAGCTGGCTTCTACCTCCCTCTCTTTCAGCCTTCATCACTAAATTCTGCTAATTTATTTCACAGCAACTCTTAATTCTTCCCCTTCCTCTGAGGTGAACTAGCACCACCTCGATGCCAGTGATGGTTCGTCACCACATGCCTGTATGATTACATTAGCCTCTTGCCTTTACTTCCTCTTATTCCAGGATTTTTCAACCTCTGATCTATTAATATTCTAGGTCGGATGGTTCTTCATTGTGAGGGGCACTGTAGGAGGTTTAACAGCATTCCTGACCTCTACTCACCAGATGACAGTAGCACTTTCCCAATTGTGATAACCATCAATGCCTGCAGACATGCCCAAATACTCCTTGATGTGGAGAGGGGAGATATATTATTTGAAGTTGAGAACCGCTGCTCTAGTGTCATCCTTTTAAACCATCTCACCCAAGCTGAGAGATTAATTACCTATGAATAGTGTTCTTGCTACCTGTCCTCAGTTCAAGAACTGTCAGTAGACTCCTATTTCCCAAAGATTTTAATATTTTTGCCTAGCTGTCAAGTTCATCAATAATTGGCCCTAGTTATCTTTCTTTAGACCTTTTCACGTTTTAATATAGCTTTTCAAACTTTAATGTGCTTATGAATCACCAGGAAGTCTTTTCAAAATGAAAATTCTTCTTTAGTAGGTCTGGGTAGGGTCTGAAATTCTGCTTTTCCAACAAGGTCCCAGGTGACGTTGATGCTGCCAGTCCACAGAGCTTTTTGAGTAGCAGTGCTTTCAAAGACATCAATTAAGTATCTTCTGAAGGTTCATAAAGGGCGAGGTTCTGCTTAAGAAGAGTTCACAGATCAGCAGGAAAGAGAGAAATAAGCAAATAACTATAAGAAAAGTTCCCATTTGTTTTCCTATCATGAGTATAGATACAATGATATAGAGATGCAAATGGGTGAGGAATTCATTCTGCCTGGGCTGAGAGGTAACTGAAGGGTGAAGAGGAAATAAGTACTAATCAGAGTACGTTTTCATGTGGAAAATGATTTTTTATTTGGGCCTGGAGAGTACATATGTAGTTGGTCTACCAGGTGGAGAGGAAAGGGAAGTGCCCACTGGAAGTGGGAACAGCATGAGCAGAAGCAGAGAGAAATAAAAATACAGAAAGTGTTGAAGAACCTATGTTCAGTGCGGCTAGAGTACAGGTTGGCACTGAAGAAGGTCTCAGGAAACTGCTTTCAGATTAGGAATTGCCTTGTCTGTCATACTATGTATTTGACATCTATTATGTAAGTAAGAGGAAAGCACTGAAGGTTTTTAAATAGGAAGACAGCATGATCAGATGTATGTGTTTGAAAGATCATGGTGTTGGCAGAATGGATGGTGGGTTACCATGAGGACCGTCCAGGAATCAAGCCAGGCTACTAGAGGTGAGGATCTTGACTAGGATGTGAATGGTGGAAGCCGTGATGAGCTGGAGCTGACTCACATCAGCCCTGAGAGTCTATTGTGGGCACCTATTCCCAACTTAACATGTCATCATGTTGGTTGCTTGAAATGGGCCATAGAGGGAATATTTACACCATTGAAATTGGCAAATGCCAGAAATGTTTCCCTGAAAGCTGGTTGTTAAACCTTTGCTTGTATACTGCTGAGTGGAAGAGACTGGCATAGACAGGTGTCAGAGCCATTTGAAGGCAATTTATTAGATGTTTCAGAGCAAAAGACAAGAATGCATCAAAGATAACATGCCCTCATTTAGGCAATTGGGTAGATTCAGTTTTTTAATGTAATAAATATTTATTGAGGGCCCAGTATATGCCTGGTACTGTCCCAAACACTGCCCCCGTGGAGCTTACATTCTGCTGATACGGTGTCATTAACTGAGACAGGGAGGATGGGGGTTGGGGTGGAGGATACTTCTTTTTGTTTGGGATATGGACTGTATCCAAGTAGAATCTTTCAACCATAAACACACAGCCATATCCTGTGGTATACTTTCTAAAGCTTTTCACGTACAAATCTAATGAAATGTTTACAGTAATTTGTAGGGCAGATGGGAGTTGTATCTATTGCCCAGATGGGAAAATCTAAGGCTCAGATATTTGAAGAGATTTGCCCAGAATTGCTCCTGAGGAAGTTGGTGTCAGAGTTAGGATTTGAATCCTGGGTTTTGACAACGAGCCTAGTTCTCTCTCCCCAGTGCCCACTCCACTGTCTGCTTAATGATCAGTGCAGATGATCTGATGAAGTAGTAATAGAACCCGCCCCCCACCCCTGCCCCAGTGCATGACATTATCATCCGCTAAGTGCTTCCCCAACTGTGATCTCAGTTACTCCCCACAGCCCTAGGTGCTGCTCTGCGCTGTTCACACGGGCTTGTTGCTGGGTGCTGGGGAGCAGCTGAGGAGCCATGGGATCCCTGCTCCTAGCTGCAGCCGTGCTTGCTCTGCTTCTGCTTGTAGTGAGTTTGCCTGCTGCTGCTGCCAGAGAACAAGCATCTCTCTGTCTTGTTTCTGCTCCCCAAGTCCTTTTTATCTCACTCACTTCTGTCTCCAAACGACATAGCAATAACTCAGAGGGTTGCTACATAATAATGATGATAATGACAATAATAATAATAAATGAAAACAGTAAAAAGAAATAGCAGTAGCATATATATTTGTTGAATGCTACTCAGTACTCACAATATGCATAAAAATATCCTTAAAATAGAAAAGGCACCAGCCTGATCCAAAAATTATGATTTCAATATTAAGTTTATAATATTGTAATATTTAAAAGGAAGAAATAGAAAGTATAATGCAATGTATTTAGGAAATAAAAGCCTCAGTTGCTCAAGGGTCAGGGGTTAATAAAAACAAATGCTTCTCACGTTTGGGATTAGCAAATGCCTCTCTACAGGCATTTGGGTGGACACCCAGACGGCACAGGAACTGCATCCTAAATGGCATGTCACACTAACTTTCCAAAAAGTGCAGCTACTTTCACAGAACTAGCTTTTCCTTTTTCTTTTGTAAAAGCACTTTTTTTTTGCGTGCACATGAGTATATGTCTGAATATATATTTATATATGAGACTATATATATAGATATGAGTGTATCTAAAGCAGCTACAGTAGTGTTGCTTGGCTGAGTGGGAGGTGATACAGGACTGTGCTATTAGTGAGCGGGAGGTAGGAGGTGGCTATGGCTGATGGGCAGGAGTGTGAGGTAATAGCAGGGTAATACCGTCTGCAGGTATTTTTAGATGACTCCAGAATGAGAAGATGTTGGTTGGTGCTGATGGTCTTTCTTCTTCTAGAACACAGTGATGAAACAGGCATAATGAGAACAGAAGGACTGCCAATTCGGAGCAGACCTTTTGTCCCACCAGCCTAGAACCATCGATAATAGAGACACCAACAGCTGTGATGTGGGAGAGTAGGTTTTCATCTTGCTTGCACCCCCCCCCATTAATGTTGGAGAGTTTGCTCTTGAAATCTTGGGTTTCCCTTAATAAGTCACTGTAGATGTGTCATCTTTTAATCTATTTCAGTCTTATAAATAAATTCAACCTGGGCTATTTCTTGGGAGAAAGTGTTTCTTAGGTTGGCAAGTTTGCTATCCACTGTCTGGAGTAGAATGTCTTTAATTTATCCTTCATTTAATTTTTTTTCAAGCTTTAAGGGGGCACAGTAGTTATAGCATTCCAGAATTTAGTTCATTCTATAGGATTTTTAGCTTATCATCATGTTTTCCCCATGAGAAATATAACTATTATCAAATGAGATGAAGATGTTCTGGATACTGTGAAGTTTCTGTAAGTTATAATGTTTTTATAAATTTTACTGTTTTTTTAACTCATGTTCAAAACCTGGACATCTTCTCCCCTTCACATCCAAAACACTTTGTAAGTCCTAGTCATTTTGTCAAATAGCCTACCTAGTTATGTGACATTGTCTTAATGCTACTTGCAACAGAAGAGGTTCTTTGGGAGCTACAGCCTCAAGAAAATGAAAAATATTCATTGGCTAGACCAATCTTAACTTTTTCAGGCCACATCCATCCTTCCTCTCAGAGATGGGCAAGACCAACACTTTATCATCTGGAAAGCTGGTAACTGAGACACAGGGTTTAAAAGCCCTTTCATGTTTTCTTTTAACCTAGGAATATTCTCAGGTGTTCTAGAGAAAGTTTTAACAAATAACCACATTAGAACAGTACTTTAAGAAGCAAGTTACTCATAAAATATTAGTTAAAGGACCCTTAGGTTGATGGTTGTATATTGGTATACTTACTCCTTTTATTTTCACATTCAAGTATTGCTTGTTTTTGCGTACACATTTTCTATAATTTTGTTTGTCAAAAAGTTATAGTTTATATGTGTGTGCGTGTGTGTGTGTGTGTGTGTGTGTGTGTGTGTATACACTCATAATTTGCTCTTAGGACTTCAGTTTTGCTCCTACACGTCTTTCCCTCTATTCAGTATTTCAGAAAATGGCCCCTCTCTCCAAAGAGTTACTCGTGGGCAAATCCTAGAGTCTTCCCTCCTTCACATCCAATCACTTCCCAGTTCCTATGTAGTTCATCTACTTTTCTCCATCTGCACTCCCACAACTTAAGTTCAGTAATAATCTCTTGCATGAGCTCTAGTCATAGCCTCCAACCTGTTTCCTTGTATTCACTCTAAGCTTCTCCATTTTCCCCTAGGTGCCATCACACATTGCTGTGCCCTCTTCCTGGAATGTTCATCTTCTCAGCTCCCTGCTGCGTGCCCTGACATGCACGGGCACATGCACATCCCTGCATTCTTCACCTAGCTAACTCCTCCACACCATTTTAGGCCTTCCCTCAAAAGGAACTTTGCAAGGAGGTCTGTGTTGATCACTCAGTTCTCCAGTCTAAGTTCTGTCTTTCAGGTTGCTAATAGCCCCTTTCTAATTTTCCAGCAATGCACTCGGAATAATTCTAAGTATAGAGCTTCTCTGTGATCCTTTTCTAGCTATTTTCTCTACTGGACCATAGGCTTGGTGAGAGGAAAAAAAACTCATCTGTCCAATTCACTACTACATCCCTAGCCCTTAAGATTGGTCCTCATATGTTGTAGCCACCTATTCAATACATGTATATTGAATTAATAAATGATTACTCTGTGAATCTTACAGCCGTCTCTTCTGATGCAGTCCATTTCTAATCTAATTCTAATCCAATTCTATCGCCAGGGCACACAGTAGTACCACGTTAATCAAGTGGTGTCTCTTCCAGGTAGATACCGATCAGATCACACTACCAGCAAACCGCGGGGAAATCATCTGAACACCCCTGCTTCACACCTGGAAAATTTCAGTCATCCTAAACGAGTTTGTGTAAAGATCCCTCAGAAATACGCAAAGACTGCTGCATTCTGTGAGGGAGAATTTTCATGAATTTTCTCAGGTCATTTGACATTCTCATTTCTACAGTTTGCCTTGTCCAAAAAAATTTGTCTACATAATGGCCTTGAAGCCAGCACGTATAACATTATTCAGCATGCATGAGTCACTTTGCCATCAGTTCCCTAGCACTTGCAGCATTGAGGCATACAGGCTGGATGTGCATGGCATTCACGTGCCCTCCTGAGAAGACTAGGTCCTTGGACACTGGTAAAGTGGTTTTGTTGCTTATAGCAAGGGTAGGCCTTAAAGAGCAGTTTATCAGGAGCTGTTTCCCTGCAAGAATCACATATTTGGTTTTGTCTTTTGGAGTTAACCCATCCTAGCAGGCCTGGCAGCATAAGTCAGTGAATGAATAAGAAGAGGAATGTGTAGATTTAGGGCAAAAAGACAAGTTAAAAGGACAAATATAGTGTCCTCTGTAACAAGTTATAGAATCCTATAACTTGGCCTCTACCTCTGAAAGTCTATTGGAGGAATAAATACCACCGGTTTCCTGGAGAATTAGCTCAGGGGCACTGAGTAGAGAGTTTGTCACCTGGCAGAGCTTACCTTTGTTCTCAACCAATAGAAAGGAGCTAGAAAATTATGTCTTCCCCAAAAGAACATTCCAGCCATAGTGCTAAGAAGGAAGTTGCTGATGGCAGTAAAAACTGTTATAGAATTACAGAAGTGAGATTAAAGTTTGTTAAGGAAAATTGGACAGTTTCAATATCTTTGTTAAGCAATTTTAACAAAGATGGAAATGTTAGCTATCTTGACTGTGGCAGTCATGGGTGTATACATCTATCAAAATTCATCAAGCTGTACATCTGAAATATATGTAATTTACTGTACAGGAACCACACCATAATAAAGGTGTTAAAAAAAGATATTTTGGTCTGTATTATATGTTATCAAACTCTGACTTCTCAATGATTGGTTTCCATGATTGAGAAGAGGACAGTTTTCTTTCTTACAGCAGCCTACAAGGCTGGCACAATTTGGATCACCTCCCAACAAATTATATTTTCAGGACCTTCCTCCTCTTCCCATCTTCTTCCACCTTGTTGATAAAAGCTTACTAAAGTAAGGCTTCTATCTGGTCCCAAACCACATCTGCCTCTTTCATGAGACAACTGTACTTTTGGTTGATATTTAACTAGAGATGACAAGAAAATATGTAGTAAAAGGGACACGCAGTTTTAGGGACATAAAATAGTAAAACTTAAAACCTGGGTTTGCGTTCTGACTATTCCTTACCAGATACACCATTTTGACTTATTACATAACAATTCCAAGCCTTCCTTTCTTGTCCCTAAAAGAAGGCTGATACTGATACCTGCCCTATTAAAGGTTACAATAAAATTTTAATATGATAATGGCTGTAAAAAGTGCTTGATAAACTGAAAAAAAAACTCTGCACTCATTAGTTACTATTGTCATTAATTAGTAATATAGACTTTTTATACCATTGGCAATTACTAGGGCATTTGATTATAAATTTAGCCAAATGCTCTCCTAAGACTGCTGATATTTAATAAACATGCCAATTACCTGTGGAACTTTATATTCTATCTCTCCATTAAGTCAAGCAAAGTATTTGAAATATGTAATTTTTATTATTCTGATGAAGTGCCCTAAATGACTTTTAGTTTATGATACTCTCTACTTCTGTAGAGGTTTGATATAAAAATTATCCATTTATAGAACTGAGGTGACCGATAGCATGTATCCCTCTTGCTAATTTTACATGATAAATTCCTCCTTGATTCTAATTCCAGGAGAAGTTCTGACTCTATATTTAAATCCTTGCCTATGACGAGAAGTGGGGTTGCTATAAATTAATGATTTTGCATTTTTGTCAGGTTTATCAGAACATTTAGAGCCAAATTTTATCAAATGTTTTAGAATGTTTGCTCAACGTATCCAAAGATGCACAAACAGCATCTTTACCTTGAAATTGTTCTTAGTTAAGGGGAATCTCTGGTTTGCTTTAAGTTACATTTTGTCTTAGCCAGTAGGTTGCTTTAAGTTCTTTTGGAATCAATGGGGTATAAACCTTAAATATATAAATAACCATAGTCAGGGCAAAGATGTTAAATGTTTCAGGTTTCCTATGTCTTAGTGAGTGATTGCACGGTATGTATTCAATTCTATATCCCTCAGGACTTAACCTGATGCAGAGAAAATTGAACACATTGTTTAGTGAGTTGCTTTACAATAAAGCTTTACTACCTAAAAAAAGATTCCCAAATTCCAGAGGAATATCATGGTTGAACTTTTCCATCTCTTTCAATTGCCTCCCCACCACTACCACCTTCCCACTTTAAAAGATCACGAACATTTTCGTTGTTATTCTCTGTTTCTGCGGAAAATTCACATTTATGCCTCCCATGTCTTCTTCATTCCATACAAGGTCTCTTGGCTGCACCTTGTCTCCTCCAGGGGTTTCTCTGAAATCTGGGCACTCTTCAGGAGACCTGCCACAGGGGAGGCGAAGCAGGACCGTGCTTGCCCTGTTTGTCCTCTCAAAAGTCAGCCTCTTGAGTTGCACTTTCATGTCTTACTAAACAATCTCCCAAGGCCACATTCTTTTAAGCACTTGCGTTTTAAGTAAGATAAAAGAGAATTTGATCCACCAGAATATGCCTTGAGGTTTGCATCTTACTAAGGCCAATCTTGTCAACTTTTTAGATTCTCCTTTCTTGTGTCAAAGGATTGAGGTCCAATTAAAACCCATCTGAAAAACAAGCTATATCCTATCTGACATTTAGAAATAATTTTTTAAAAATTGTAAGCAGGTGTTTTAAAACTAGGGAGAGTTTTTTAAAAATCTATTTTATTTAATTTGTTAAACTGTTCAAAGCAACATACTAGACACCTGGGATACAGAAGAGTATCAGACATCGTCCTTATCCTTAAAGGGCTCACTGTCTAATGGCCGTCATAGTCCCAGTGCCTAGTGCAATACCAGCCACATAAACGACCAAACAGTGATCCTTCTCTTTCATAAGAGAATTAGATGTTTTGGTTTGTATAAATTTTAGGTTAGCATAGCTGTAGTATTTTATAGAAAAGAAATAAAAATCTACATTCCTAAACTTGTCAAGCCTCAAAATGTCCTATTAGAGAGTTTAATCGTTCACTAGAATCTGCATTAAATTTTATTTTATTTTGCTTTATTTTATTTTATTTTTTATTGAAGTTGATTTACAATGTTGTATTATAATGTTGATTTACAATATTGTATTGGTTTCTAGTGTACAGCATAGTGATTCAGTTATATACGTTCTTTTTCATTATAGGTTATTACAAGGTATTGAATATAGTTCCCTGCGCTATACAGTAGGACCTTGTTGTTTTTCTATTTTATATAGGGTAGTTAGTATCTCCTAATCCCAAACTCCTAATTTATCCCTCCCTCCTCTCCCTGCCGGTAATCCTAAGTTTGTTTTCTATGGCTATGAGTCTTTTTCTGTTTTATAAATAAGTTCATTTGTGCCAATTTTTTTTTAGATTCCATGTACAAGTGTTGTCATATTTGTCTTTCTCTGCCTAACTTGACTTAGTGTGATAATCTGTATGTCCATCCGTGTTTCTGCAAATGACATTGAGCATTCAATTTTAGATTACTCCTCCCAACAAAGAAATATCCACCCCATCCTATTAGTACAAAGTTAGGTTACCCACCCCCACTTTTTTTCCCCAGAATGAAGTGGTTGGATGGAAATTATTTTGGCAATTAGGCCCTTTTACAGCGTGGCAAAATTTCCTTCATAATGTTCAGCTGTTATTACAGATGCTTTCTGAGTGGCCCCATCTTTAGCAATTAGGGTTGGGAAGTGGAAGGCAACTCTTGAGAGTGATTCGTTGAGGATGCGTGTTACCTCCTTGTCCACCCAGTCATAAGGGGACATGGTATGACCTTCAGAGTCAGGGAGGGCGTGCACAAGAGGACCTGGTTAAGAATGTGCAAGGTATATTTAGGAGGCCAGTCTCACTTGTGTAGAAGGTTTCTTTTGAGACGCAGTCAACTAAAATCATAGCCCTGAATTTAGAAGATAGCTCAAAGTCTAGATAATTTTGGAATTTATGGGTATAATCCTTTTCATATATTTTGCTAAACTTTAGTAAATGACACTAGTGGAAATAATCAGTAAAAAACAGGGTATTTTGTATGAGTGGTATAAGCACGTTCAATTAAATGAACTGTGCACTTCATTTTGGTCACATCAGGTTAGACCACATTGTTTTATAATTGTTCTGTAATCGTGGTTGTAGTAGTTAAGCCATCATCCTAGGTACTTTACACTAGTTATTGAGTTAGTTATTTCAGATATAAAGGTAATAATACCTGGAGTGGTTTTCAAACTCAGGACTTATGAGGACAAAAAGAGACTCTATGTATAAATGAATGGATCTACATGCTGGAATGAAATCCATTTCTTTCTGCAGTCATACAGTGAACTGAAATAAAATTTATATCCAACAATTTTGGAAACTATCAAGTGCTTGTCTTCTTCTGTGTGTTCTATACTGGTCTGTGTCTTCTTTTATCAGAGCTCTAATGTTTATGGTAAGAATAGTTTGATACTTGTCTAACTTTTCACAAGTTAGTTTTGTATACTGTCTCCCGCTGATGTGGTTAAGAGCCTGAGCTTACATGCATCGCCTGGCTTTTCATTTACTAGCCATGTGATGTTGGGCTAAGCACTTAACACCTAAGCTTCTTCCTATATGCAAGCTGGGAAACCTAGAATTCAGCCCATTGTGTGATTGTGAGGATTGATGAGCAGATTACATGGGTTTAGTACATATTCAGCATTCAGTAAGTTTTAACTATCGTTATCAGCATCATTATTGTTACTATTATTGTCTGTAGAAAATGAACTTACGCCCTGGAAATGCTTTCCCAAATGCCTGCCATTTGCTGCTTATGGCTGAAAATGGTTTGAGTAGCCCAGGGGGTTCCTCTTTTATGGTTTCATACCACAACCATTGCTACTTGAGCTCTTCTTTTTCTTTTTTTTAATTTTGAGGGGAGGTAATTAGGTTTGTTTGTTTGTTTGTTTTCATGGAGGTCCTGGAGCTTGAACCGAGGACTTTGTGCATATAAAGCATGTATTCTACCACTGAGCCACACCCTCTCCCCTTACCTGAGCTATTCTGTGGACCTCCATTCATATTTAAGGATATCTTTGATTAATTTAAGCCTCTGCACAATTTATTTATAAAACTACAATGTCTCTTGAGTTCATGAAGTTCTTTGTTCTTGTGGATAAAATACCCACTCCTTAGAGAAGCTAGACTTGGGGAACTATGTTAGTCATTTGGGGAAATTCTCATTTAACCCTATATCTGAAAGAGATAGCCCTCAATATGCCAGCAGACCTTTAAGTTACTCTTTTACTCAAGCAGCAGATTTTGACACCTGTTCTACTGTACAAACTTAATTGAGGTAATTTACTGATCCTACACACAGTAGCCTTCTATTTTGGTGTTTGGGGAGGACTTGCATTTTATGTGATTATCTGCTAGGACAGCACAGTGCCTCTACTCTCGCTCTGCATTTTTTAAGAACTTCTTTGTCCAGTTGAATTTCGAGCTGCTTTGGATTATCTCATTACTCTTGAATTTAGGTTAGTTGATTCTTTCAGGGACTCCTAGTGCATATGGGAGAGACACTGGAGGTGAGGGTAGAGATAGCTTATTTTAAAATTTCCAAAAACTCCCAACCTGTTCTCTTCCTTCCCCTCCCTCTCTATCTCATTATGTCTGTAATTTCTGGGAACAATGAAGTTGATGGTTTGTTTTTGTGCATGAGTAAAATATTATGGCTGCAAGGAGCTAACCCTTTCCTCATATTCGCTGTATAGCTTCCCCTTAATGTGGAGATGGGGCCACTGAGGAAAGAAGGGCCAGTGATTGCCAGTGAATTCAGACTATTGTAACAAGTTAAAAATTCATTTCTAAATGCATAGATGAGAAGCAGATATGTACTTTTGGCACAGTGACTTGTCCTGGGCCCTCTGGAGCCACTTGGCATACATTGTTCAGTTGTCTTTGAGATGGAAGTCTCTTTAGGGTTTGCAAAGTCTCCAGGTCAACCTTCTGAGTCAGGGTTGGTGACTATTATAGGACCAAGGAATAAAGATCACTTTCTTTTTCTATTCTTTCTGAGATATTAAACAAAAGTCACACCAGCAAATATCTCTGAGATAAGGATTTCTCTTCCTTGGGCTTCTGCTGAGATTTCTCAGGGTCAATATCCTTAAGCCCTATTGTTTGACTGAGTGGTTCTATGAGGTACTGGCTTGCATCTTCCTGAGGACATACCTTTGGCTTCATTTTTAGATTATGTTTCCCTGAAAGTGTCCTAGATTTGATCTTTGCCCAGAAGCCATTTCTTAATTTTAGCATCATAGGTCATCTGGAGAGACTGAGAATTTTTAAACTCAACAATCCTTGTCTCTGTTTTATTGGTCTTGCCTTTAGCCTTTCTCTGTTTGCATTTCTCTATAAACAGCAGAAGTGAAGTAGCACCTTCCTGCTCCGCCTGGACATCTGCTTAGCTAGGTCACCCAGTCCATTAGGTACATTTCCTATTTCTCATGTTATCAGAGGGGACAGTGCTGTTAAGCTTGCTGTCATTCTGTAAGAAGGCTCCCCTCTCCTCCAGATCTGAGTAATACTGTCTTCACTTTCCTGTAAGCCCTTACCTGCAACCCCCACAAAGGCTTCTACTTAACAGATGCTTCAGGCTGTCACTTTCCTTCCAGCTTCTGCCCACTGCCCACTTTCAAAGCCACTCTCATATTTTAGACTTTGAATTGGCAGTACCCCACTCTTGGTTCTGTTACCCCACAACTGGATTTGCCTCTTGGTGAGTGTTGAGCCAAAAGACACAACCAAGCCAAAGATCAGGAGAAGGAAGGATTTATTACCACTTGCAGCAGGTAAGGAGAACACTGAGGATCATTCCCAAAGCAGTGTCTCCCCAGCAGCAAGATCAGGGAAGCTTTAAGCTGAGGGACATACATATTCAGGAAGGGGCTGGGGCGGTGGACACAGTCCAAGCTTTACTTGCTTGAAGTCACCAGGGTCAGAAAAGGTCAACACCATCAGCCTTTAGGCTCCAGGTGCTCTGGTGGTTGAGCACTTCACCACTGAAACAGAACTGGGAGTCTTCACAGCTGACATGCTATCTTTGTTATTGTTACTTCTCTCGCCTGATAACAGGCACCCTTTCTGCTTTCTTTTGTTCTCTAAAGATCGTCAGTTACTGAGACCTGTTCAAGGGCAAGCATTGTGGCCAGGTTTGACTTAGATCACAAGGCGGCTTAGGCCCAAAATGACCTCTCTGATGTCAAAAAAAAGAGCTGTGCCTGGTTGTCCTTCTGGGGGACCCCTGCAGTACCAAAATCTGTTTTAGTTACCTGTTGTTGCAGTTACTTAAACAACAGTAGCAATTCATTATCTGACAGTTTCTGTGGGTTAGATAATATGACTGATTTGGGGCTCAGAGCCTCTCACTCGGCTGCAGTCGAGACGCCACCCTGGGCTGTGGCCATTTGAATGCTGGACACGGCTGAAGGGGCTGCTTCCAGGGTGGCTCAGTCACACGGCTCTGGGCAGAGGCCTCAGCTCCTTACTACGTGGACCTCTCCATGGGGCTCCTTGGGTCCACTCATGACAGAGCAGCTGACTTCAGCCAGAGAGAATGATTCAAATGAGAGTAAGGCAGAAACCACGATGCCTTTTAAGACCTAGCCTTGATAGTCAAGCATCGTTATTTCTGAAATAATCTAGTGGTTACACAAGTCAGCCCCATTCATCGTGAGAGGGGACTAGATAAGGATGTGAGTACAAGGAGGGAAAGGTCCTTGGGAGACATTTCAGAGGATGGATATAACAGGAGGTAATCCAGGGATTAGCAGTAACAGGAAGCCAAACAGTGGTGTGCTGATAAGCCAGTTCCCCCCAAAACAAAACAGAAAAAAATACCCTGATTTGTAGTATTTGCTAGAATGTAAATACCCCCACTAGAGCCAGTTTTAAGTTACCAATTGTTTAACAACAGGATTTCAAAATTCCCATATACTTAATAATTGACTCTTATGAGATGGTAAGAGCCACCAATAGGATACCATTGTCCCCAAGGCCAGAGAGGATACAGGACACAGGATGGGTTTGAAGGCAATTAGGCACAAGACTGGGTCGTTTAAGTGGCAAAAACGGAGGAGCTAGGACAAGTCTATAAGGACAGAAAACATAATAGTGATTGCCCAGGGATGAGGGTGAGTACAGGAATTTGACTACAGATGAGCACGAGGGATCTTCTTGATGTGGTTGGAAATGTTATAAAACTGCATTTTGATGATAGTCACACAACTTTGTAAATTTACTAAAGGTATGTGTAAATATATATTTTACACACACACACACACACACACACACTCACACACACACTCACACACTCACATGTATTTTTTTTAATGGAGGAGCTACGATTCTATCCATATCTTTCTAACTACACCATGTCATGCTACTATGAAGATCAGAAAAAAAGAAGCTGCCCTCTGTACTGTTTGGTGTATTGTAGACTTTAAGGTGGCCCCAGTGATCCTCATCTCCTGGTGTTTATGCCCTTCCATAGTCTCCTTCCTTTGAGTGTGGGCAGGACCGTGATTGGCTTCTACCAATAGAATATGACAAAGTGGTGGGATGTTACTCCCATGGTTATGTTATGTTACATAAGACTGCCTCTTAGTAGTAGACACACTCTCTCCATCCTTGCTGGCTTTGAAGAAGAAAGCTACTACGAATCCCACAATCACTAGGAAATGAATTCTCTCAACAACCTGAATGAACTTGAGAGTGGATTCTTCCCCAATCATGCTTCCAGATGAGAATGGAGCCCAGCTAAACCTTGACTGCAGCCTGTGAGACTTGGAGCAGAGACAGAGCTAAGCTGTGCCTGAACTCCTGACCCACAGAAATGTGAGATAATAAATGTGTGTTGTTTTAAGCTGCTAAGTTTGTGAAAATTTGTTCCATCACAATAGAAAAATAATAAATCTTCCTTTGAATACAGTCACATCAAAATTTACGGTTAAATTTATGTTCCATGTTTATAATATTATAATTATATGAACACATTTTACAGTTGTTTTTAAATCTTTTATTCTCCAGGATAAATAAATGTCTTAGTTTTCTTTGATTTCACTAGTTCATTTCTAACCCCTCTGTATGAATGTAAACGTCTTATTAATATCATCAAACATGTCAGGAAAAGTGTCGACTTACTTGTTGCTGTCGAGAAGTTAGATTCCATTCTGAGTCTCCCTCCTACCTACGCCCCCACCCTAGAGAGCTTTACAGCTATCTTCATCTTCTGAATTCTAAAATTTTTATGATGACATACAGTGGCCGCATGTATTTTTTATCCACTGCATTGGGCACTCAGCAGATACTTCCCATAAGGAAACCTGTGTCAGCTCTAGGACATTTATTTTTCATTCTCTATCTCTCTTTTTGGAGGAGATAATGTCTTCTTCATTTTCTCTTCAAATGGGAAGAACTTCAAGTCTTGTTTTTGCTTTTGCCCTCCCAAGGATTCTATTCCTACAAACGCATCCTGAGGTTAAGGGGTACAAATTAAGTCCCTTACCTGCTTTCCTTTGTGGGTTTCAGCATTTTAGGGTCTGCTGAATCAGTTATGACTCATGCCTCGACCTTCCAGCTTCCACAATGTTGCTGTTTTCCCTTCTTCTACTGCCGCCTCTTCATCCAGCTCCTCCTTCTTCTTTTTTTAAATAATCACTTTACTTTCATTTCAGTTTATCTCTGGGGAGAGAGGAGCATAAACTGTTCATTCTAATGTCTTTAACCAGAATCTGGTCTGTCTACATTTAACTTTTCTGTGATTCTCTAATAACATTCCTATGAGGCAAGCAAAGGAGACATCACTGTACCTCTTACTGATGAAATATTTGAGAGTCAGATTGCTTAAGTGACTTGTTTGAGATTACGAGGTGGGTTCTGGCCTGTTCAAGTCCTAGTACTCATGTTTGTTGTTCTTTTTACCTGTGGCTATTGCTTCCTAATTCTGGCCAATAGACTTAAAGTTTAGTAAATTAGAGAGGGGCCTTCTAGTCCACTAGTTCCCAAAATGTACACCACAGAACACAGTCCCAGCGGAAGCTCTGTAAAGAAGGGTTCCATAATCAGCCACATTTGAGAAATACTCTATGCTACTGGATTCCTTTAATTCCATGACACCATGAATTGCAGGAAATAGTTACTAAGATTTAATAGCAGATTTTGATGGAACTGTGGCAGAGTGGGGAAGAAGCATATCAAACCCTGTATTATGAGGAACACATTGAGAAATGTAGAATTGTTTTTAAAAGCAAATTGTTTAAAAGTTTAAGTAAAAAAATTACTTTAAAAGCAATTGTTTTAAACATAGACATTAGAATTGAGCAAACACAATACATATCCTTTCTACAGTTGTTCACATACTAGGCTTTAAAAATAGTAATAAAGAAATCTGTTAGAATATTTAATGTTTCCCAAATAAATTTGACCATGAAAGCCCTCTTTCATTTAACACCTATTAGTATTCTGAGCAATTTGCTTATTTATTTAATAACTATTTGTTGGGTCTCTGCTGTTTATAGGATGCTGTGCTTGCACTAGATATTGGCATGATGATAAATCAGTCCAGCCGCTCATGGAATTTAAGTGAGGTAGGCATGTGTCTAACAGAGGTCTTAGCCTAATCTGAAAAACTAGTAAAGTTAGCTCTGAGGAACTGACATTCAAATTAAAACCAGAAGGAGGAGTATAAGTTATCTACCTTCTTGTGGGGTTGCGTGCTGGGAAGATAGGACTAAGAGCCTTCCAAGAATAGGTGGTGTTGCTTCAGATAAGAAATTGGGAAATGCTGAGCTAGTCTAACCTCCTTCATTTGTAGACAAGAAAGTATAGCCTGGAGAAGTTAGAATGAAAGAATGTCAATATTGAATGGAATCTTAGGCATCTAGTCCAGTACTACACTCAGCGCACATATCACTTTGACCACATCCTAGATACCATGAACCATGTAAATAACAGGAAACCAGCCCTTCTTAGAGGTTGAGACTTGAGTCAGTTTCCTTTGGAGATTTGTAAAATATAAACAGAAAAAATGCCAAGGGTTATTTTACATTTATAATAATTACACTAAATAAATATTTTTTGACACACATATAAAAACACAAAGGAAACACAGTGATTAAACACGCAACCTCACAACCTTGAGTTTTGATCAAGGCTCTTGTGAATGTGAGACCCAGACTAAATTATACCCCTCAGCTTCATCCTACCTACCCCCACCATATAGACTTTACAGAAGACTCACTTGCTCTCATTCTGTGGTTGGAATGATAATGTAGCATCCACCTACTTTTTGGAGACATACGGAAACAGGTCCGCTCCCTCTTCCATCAAAAAGCCCTTAACATACAGGTAGACACTCACTGTGGGCCCCCAAGGTTGAAGTATCTCCAGTAACTTCAGCATTTCCCAGATGCCACAGTTTCTAGGCCCTTCATTTTGCTGTTTCACCTCCTAATAATCATACCCTGGAAAACAAAGAGGTTTGCATTCATTTGGCTCTATGAAGCTTCTTTGTCAGTATAGTGGCCTGATAACTTATTTAAATACAAAGTCAGATCCCTTTGACTCATTTCATACTAACTGATAGGAAATTTCTCTCCCTACAGCTCTATCCTGTCATCACCTTCCAATAGTACATCCTTTCCAGGAGTGGAGTGGGTTCTTTCCATGAAACAAAACTAGTTTTGCATGTTATTCTGCAATCTGGGTATTCTGATGGAACATATGTACCCTGAATATATATTTCAGCCAGTCTGACATGCCCGTGGACCACACACATCCCAGTCACTGTAGGTGAACTAAGGATGCATGACCCCTCACTCTCCTGTCTGGTTTCTACTTGAACCCATTCCTTGTTTTAGATTTGATACTTTTGTAATTTTTGCCTGACTCTGACACAACATTTCTTTAAGAGCTTTGATTGGATCTTATTTCTTTGACTTGTTCTCTTCCAAATGACCATACAAAGTATATCTGTCCTCTCATTTTGGGCTCTTGGAACATTCTCCCTCCAATACCCTTCTTATATATCACATTGGCAAACCCCATTTTGCCTATTACTGAGGAAAAAAATATATCTATATAATGTAAGTGCCTGGGGAATATGAGTCTCTCATCAGTTCTAGAGACCTCTCCATCACACCTAAATTCCTGGGACATTTCTCATCTGAGACATGTAATTGTGGCACAGTGTAAATAAAGATCCCCATGTGCAAGAACTTCTTGAGGACTTGCAGAAGAAAGTTCAAGGCAGGGTCTCTGTCTCTGAGCTTTATGGGAAGTATCAGAGCCCCAAGAGACAATGAATACATTTGGTGATAATCCTTTGGAAGATTGGACAATTATTCTTAATTCTTTATTCCTTTTGCCGTGGCCTCCCATGAAAGTAAGCAGGGTGTCTTTCCTGGCTCTGTTAGATGTTGGCCTAGGTCTGGTGAACTGCTTTGGCCAATTTGATGTTAGCAGAGGCTTCACATGTGCTTGCCTGGAGTGCCTGACCTCATGCACTTTGGCTATCCAACATGAGAAGAGCAAGCCCCAGGCAGCCAGTGGTCCCAGCATGGGAGACTTGAAGAAGACCTGAACCTGACCTGCCACTTGGAGCAGAGCTCCCTCAGCCAGCCCACAGACTGGTTAGCAAGAAAATGTTTATTGTTGTAAGTTACTGGGCTTTTGGAGTTGTTTCAGAAATATGATTGATAAAATCCTCTTTTGCATCATTTTTAGTATGATTGCCTTCCAGATACTGCCTTTATTACTTCCCCTGGAAAGCTTTCTATTATGGGTTGAACTGTGTTCCCCCAAAAGATATGACTTCAAGACTTCTAGTCTTGACTTCTAGTAACTTGAATGTGACCTTATTTGGAAATGGGGTCTTTGAGGATGTAATCGGGTTAAAATGAGGTTATAACTGATTAGGATGGGCCCCCATCCAATATGACTGGTACCTTTATAAGAATTAAAAACAGAAATGCAGATAGAGAAACATGAGAACAGTATATGATGACAGAGGCAGCATTGGGAGTGATGCAGTTGCAAGATCAGAGATGCCAAGGATTTACGGACACCACCAGAAGCTAGGAAGAGGCAAGGAAGGATTCTCCTCAGGGTCTCAAAGGTAGCAGAGCTCTTCTGACATCTTGATTTCAGACTTCCAGCCTCCAGAACTATAAAAGAATACATTTCTGTTGTTAGAAGCCACCCAGTTTGTAGCACTTTGATATGGCGACCCTTGGACTCTCATATAGTTTTCCTAATGACCCTGGACCCCAGAGTTTTTCTCTCTTTACAGAATAACTTAGTTTTACCACTCTCAGTGCCCTCATCACATTCTGCCTGTTACCAGAGTTTCTTTCATCTCTCTTACTAAGCTGTGCACCCTTGAGGCTTTGCACATTTTCCATGACAATTAAATGAGTTAATCCACCTGGAAAAGTTTTATAAACTGCTAAATCATGATAAAAATGTTGGGTGGCTTTGTGACTATTAATATGAATTTTGTTATGTACTGTCATTTACTCAGTACATGTTTATTGAGTGTCTACTGCTGAGTGCCAAGCATGGCACTGGGTGAAGTAGATACTGTGCATGGAATTTACAAAGTAAACTCATTGTTTAGGAGTAAACAAGGTACTACGATGGAGAATGATCAGGGGAGATCTACTTTACAGAGAGAGGACAGTCCTCTGTGAGGAGGTGATATTTAATTTGAGAACTAGATGATGAAAGCATGTCATCAATGTGAAGAGCTAGGGGAAGAGTATGCCCAGCACGAGGAAAAGCATGTTCTAAGCTCTTGTTTGAAGAAAGAGCATGTCCAGGTCCTCAGAACTGACAGAAGGAAAATAAGACGGGACCAAAATGAAGTGGGCTCAGATCACAGAAACATCTGTTTGAGAGGCATGTTGGGGCCACATTTTCCAGGATCCTGCGGGCCATCATCAAGAGTTTGGATTTTTCTTCTAAACACAAGAGGGTAATTATTGGAAGATTTTATGTGAAGGGTTAAGATGGAACTTTAAAAAAAATCCCTCTGACTTCTATTATGGACTAGGTAGTGGTGGGTCTGGGAAGAAGAGCTGGAAGAGGAGGAGGGTGCAGCAGTAATCCGAGTGAGAGATGGATGATAGCATTGACCAGCGTAACGTCCGCTTGCTTAAAGGCTTGAGAGAGAGTTAATGAAAACTCCCAGGTTATGTGCTTTCTTAATTGAGTGTTTGGTGGTGCCTTTATTGAGATGCAGATGAATTTTAGGGGAAGTTTAAGAATTCCCAACACATTTCCCACCACATTTTCTTCTCAAAATATCAATTTTGGGCCTTAACATAATGGACAGAAATTCTGACCCAATGTACATGGAACTTAGGTGTCAACTTATATTTCAGAACAGGGCTTGGCAAACTTTTTCCTAAAGAGACTGATAGTAAATATTTTAGGCTTTATAGGACCAGAAACAAAATATTGAATATTACATAGATACTTACATAATCACTTAAAATGTACTCATATAAAATATATATAATATAATCAGTTCTTGGCTTATAGGGCCATAAATAGAACAGGCAGCTGGCTGGATTTGGTCTTTGGAAGGTGGCTTGTTGACCCCTGGGCTAGAACAGCAGTTGACAAACTGCTGTCCATGGACCAAATCTAGCCAGCCGCTTGTTTTTGTAAATAAACTTTACTGACACATAATCACACGTATTTGTTTACATATTGTCTAGGTCTGTTTTCCTGCTTCAATGACAGAGACCACATTTCCTAGTCTGCTTGGGTTGCCATAATGAAATACCATAGACTGGGTGGCTTAAACAGCAAAAATTTATTTTCTCATGGTTCCGGAGGCTGGAAGTCCGAATTTAAGGTGCCAGCATGGGCAGGACTCTCTTTCTGGCTGGTAGATGGCTTCCATCTTGCTATGTGCTCACATGGCCTTTCCTTGGTGTGTGAAGAGGGAGAGAGAGAGAGAGAGCAAGCTCTCTGGTACATCTTCTTATAAGGGCACTAATCTTGCCGTGAGGCCTCATCTAAACCTGATGACCTCCCAAAGACCCTGCCTCTAAATATCATTACACTGGATCACATTGGGCTACATAACTAGGGCCTCAACACAGGAATTTTAGAGGAACACAGTTCAGTGCACAGCACCATATGTCCCACAACCCTGAAAGATTTACTGTCTAACCCTTCAGAGAAAGCAGTTGCCAATCTGGTCTAGATGACAGTCCTTGAGCTCTCTTCTCCTGTCCAGTGGGAAATCGATGATCTCTTCTAAGTTTTCTGCAAACTCCCAGGGGGCTTGTATTCTCATGGTCCTCTCTGGATCTGAGTCCCTGCACTCACAAATGGATGATTCCATCATCTCACACATGCCCCACCTGCTCAGTACTCTTTCCACAAAGGGAGAATCCTAGCTCCGCTCCTTGGGGTCCAGAACCATTCCACAGCAAAACCCGAATTAACAGGCTCTCCTCCAGAACTTTGTGTGAGAGTTAGGCTTTGAGGACACAGAAGGGGCTTACATGACAAAATAAAAATAATTTAAAATTGATTGTTGGCCATTCTTCCATTTCTCTTCTTTGAAAAGTCCCTTGACCACACTGGCTAACTCAGATGCCAATCTCTCAACAAGATCCTTCGCTCTCTCCATTCTCCTCTCTCCTCCTTTTTCCCTTCTCTGCTTTCTCCTATCCCCCAAATTTGTCTCTTCATCTTGAGTGGCTGAGCTACTTACAGGTTTTTTTCTCTGCCATTCATGATAGGTTTCATCTCTTACCCCTAAGAGACATATCAAGATGTTCTCTTAAATAAAAACTGCTTCCTTCTTAAGAATTCTGTTTCTAACCTTAAGATAATAATTTCTTTTTATGTCAACACCATAGCATCATGAGTGTGAATAGCTATTCTCTGTGCAGGCACCAGTTTTACCATCTTGCCACAGTCATGACAGCTCTGTAATTGGAGACACTCTTGTTTCCATGGTATGCGTCACACAGTATGCTAGACTTGTGACCTCCAGGGCAATATTGCATTTGACACTTACCCAGCTCTGTTAAGTAAATCATTGCTTCCCATTTTGCAGGTGAGAAAATTGAGGTTCAGATGTCCTTGTGTCCAAAGTCACACCTCTAACAAATGAGATTGGAACCAGTCTTTCTGCTGCTAATTTTCAAGCTGTTTTCACTGTACCACCCAGTTTTGAATCTGGCCAATCTTTTTTGGAACATCAGATACAAACAGAGAAAATGTATCATTTCTGGGGAGCGAGAAAATAAAGAAGTATTAGTTGGTATTTTTAGATACTTTCAACTGTTGGGTCAAATTGTGGAGAATGGGAAAATGACAAATATCATATTTCTGTTCCAAAAATGACAATAAACGATGTAAGTAGTTCTCCTTGGGTTAGGGTACAAAGCAGGAGTAGGGGGAAATATGAGAAACAACCTTGTGGGCTCCAGCGAGGAAACACTTCAAAAAATATCATTTGATTAAGAGACAGCCCGCATGATTCAATGAGGAGGCGGAGGTATTGCCTTGGAAAAGCATCAGATAAAGAAATACTAAATGCCTGTAGAAGTGTCGTGGGTATGGGGGCTAAAAACAGCTTGTGGAATGGCAAACTTTCTGAAAAACATGGCAACAGCAAGTGTCCGTAAATGGCAACTTCACTGTCTGTGGATGAGTGGGAAACAGCAGAGGGTAATTTTTAGATTGCTTGTTTTTTACGTTAGTGGAGTGAAGTGATGCCATTGGAAATATTAAGGATAAAAATGTGTTGGTGACGAAAGAACACTTATGAAAATAGAAAAGCACCAGGACGTGGTAGCCCGATGGAGATCATTTGATGACTAAATAGAGAATATTGTTGCTACCTGAAGAATAGTGCTGTGAGCCAATTAACCAGAATAGAACCCTCACCCCTTTCCTCCACAGCACATTGAGATGAATGTATGCTGCACATTAAGAGCCCTTTCTGAGTTTTGTTCATGGTCATTAGGTAACAAAAAATCTCAGCTAACTTGAATTTTTGAGGATTGGGGGATTCTTAGCAATGATATTTTCTGATGATTTGTTTGATTGGCTTGTTTCACAAATGTCCAAATTTCCTTTCCCGTTTCAGTCTAATGGGAGATTGAAAATCTTGCTAGGCCTCAGAATTTCCTTAGATTAATAAAGACTGCATCGCTGAGAAGGTTTTCATTGAACAATTACAATATAGCAGGTTTTACGGTAGGTGTAGGAGACTTAAAGATGGGGAACCTGCTCTTGAAGCCTCTAAGGAACAGGAAAGGTAGCCATCGAGGCTGAAAGATACAGAGATGACTATAGATCGAAACGGACACATCCTGGAATTTGACCTAAGATCCCTAAGTCAATATGTTTTGTGATCATCAGACTCCCTCTCCTAAATGTAGAAGGTAAAATATGTCAGACTGAAGGCTCTAGTTACCTAGATTCTAGCTGGTTAAGCTTCACTATCAAAATACAATGAAGAGAGTAACAATTTCAAGTTTAATCATACCATTTCATGGATTAGACTTTTTTATTATTTGCTTTGCTCCAATGGTAAGAATCCATTGCCTTGGATTATTAGGATGGAATCAAATATTTCTACCATTTTTCACTATGAAAAAACAATCTTATAGCAAAGAAAACGGCCAGGGAATCTTTTTGAGAGTCAGGCATATTTTTTGGAGCAGAAAGGATTTGGGGGAATTTGAGATTTATATCTATTTGAGAGACATTGCAAAAATTTTGTTTTCTCATAAGATCATGGGAAAAGTTGATAACATAGATTGTGTTTGTAATGCACAAAGTGATTTCCTTAAACTAGAAGCACTGGAATTGGGACTTTTGAATTATGTTCTAGCAGTGGGGTATATTGGATAAAGTCTATTTGGCACATCATATTTTCAAAGGACTTCAATCTCCCTTCTCCCTTTAAATTCCTTAACAAAGCGAGATTACAAAGTTAAAGTGTGTTTGCCCCCACTCGACACTCTGTTCAGTTATTCTTATACACAGGAGTTTTTACTAAAGTTATAATAAAGTAATTCATAGCAGCTTGCTGTATGTGAGACATCAGAAAACATTCACACCTAAGCAGCACACTTAACCCAGAGTAACAGGGACCGTTGTAAAATTTTACCATCAGCTTCTAGTGAATAAATGTTCATAGGAAACCAACTGGTATGTGGAAAACACTTTATAAGGCCCTGGGTGGGACTGAGGAGCAGGATACAAAACTGGATAAGACAGATTCCAGAATGCAGTCAAGATGGGGACATTTCACACATGGCGAGAATACAATGTTGAATAAAGTAAATGCAGTAGGAGAGGATCTAAAAATTCCGTTGGCATGCAAAGGCAGAAAGCCACGTCTAATTGAAGGGCTATCAGGGACTTGGTGGGGAAGATCATGTTCAATTGTGCTTCAGGGATGGGTAATATGTTAACAGGTGAAAAACAGGTGAAGCATCCAGATGTTAAGAACATCATGAGTACAAATATGGCATCAAAAAATTTCAGAATGTGTATGGGGAAGGTTTAGGGTTCTGTCTGGCCAAAGTGGTAGGTTTTCAAACTTTGGTTAGTAGTAAAACACCTTTGTTTTCCTTCCCCCAATGAAAGGTTATGCTGAACTCCAAAATTTAACATAAATCAAAATAACCAAGCTGCCCTAGTTAAAGTGTGTGTGTGTGTGTGTGTGTGTGTGAGAGAGAGAGAGAGAGAGAGAATGCAGCCAGAGGGGTTGTATCAGTGTCCTATAGCTGCTGTAATAAGTTGTCACAAACTCAGTAACTTAACACGTTTATCCTCCCACACTTCTGAAGGCTTGAAGGATGACACCAAGGTGTTGGCAGGGCCGTTCCCTCTCTGAAAGCTCTGTGGAAGAACACTTCATCCTTCCTGTCTTTTCCTAGTCTCTGGTGGCTGAAGGCAATCCTTGGTGTTCCTTGACGTGTAACAGCACAGCTCTCAGTCTCTGCCTTTGCCTTCATATGGCCATCTTCCTTGTGTCTCTGTGTGCCTCTGCATCCGAATCTCCACTTCCTCCTCTTATTAGGACACCAGCCATGTTGGATTTAGGGCTCATCCTAAGCCAGTAAGACATCATCCTAACAAATTACATCTGTGGAGACCCCATTTACATTCACAGGCACCTGGGGTTACAGTGTCACCTCATCTTTTGTGGGGACACCGTACAACACACAACAGGGAAGTTTCTTGAGATTCTAAGTTTTCCTTGCTACAAATAGTCCCCTCCTAAAGTGACCATCAAAACACCTTAACCAGCCTTAGGACAGCCTACAAAGAACGCTGACAACCACTGGGCTAGCACCATGTTTCCACGTTGTCTGAGCAGAATCACCTGAGACACTTCTTACGTACAGAGTCCTTGAGCTCCATTCCCATTTACTGAATCAGAATCACGGCACCTGTGCTTTTATGAAGCATTTCAAGGCAGCCTGATGACTGATTAGTCAGGTTCATAAGAAACACTGATGGGGAGCAGAGGGACGTTCTGGGAAATAGACCAGAAAAGGCTGATTATGGAGAACCTTGCTGTCAGGCTGAGGAAGTTCAAGGAGAATTTGCGGTGAACTTCCTCCCGGTGCTCGTTTATCACACGGCATCGGGCGTACCCAGGACAGGTCCCCGGAGCGTCTCCAGGGGCTCCTTCCCCCAAGAGAGGCAGCTCCAGTGCCTTTAGGCCCGAAGAGCCCAGCCTGGGGCTCAGGCGGTTCCCCATCTTCTGGGAGGGCCCCAAGCCCCAGGACGGGAGCTTCCTCTGTCTGAGGGGTGACCTGCGACCGGGCTGTGGGGCGAGGCAGGCCCCGCGGTGAGGCTGCCGCAGGCCTCATTTTGCTGGCTGAGGAGGAAACGCTTGCTGCAGCTGCTGTGTTCCCTCATTAGGGTTGCCTCCACCTTGAGCACACGTGTGGGAGCGAGCAAGGGAAGTCAGCATCGCAGGAGAGCTGCCGGCCTAACGGGCGGATGGGCCGCAGGGGAGGGAAGGCCTGCTGTTGGTGACTCAGAGTCAGCAAGAGGTGGATGTCGCCGGTAGGAAGCTGCAGTCAGGAGGCACTGCCAGGTACTTTTCCATCCTCTCCCCGACGATCCCCTTGTCCGGGATGCCAAAATGCGCAGACCCAGCCTGTTTCCTCAAGCTGCACAAACTGTTTGGACTGACTTGAGTTGGTCAGGATAAAACAACCAAAGAACCTGTCAGAACCCAATGAATAATGTACAGCCCTGTCTGTGCAGGTGGTGGTTTTGACGGATGATTAGACCAGGTGTTTGTGACCAACAGCCTCCCACGATTTCTCACCATGAGTAGAACTCTGCTCCAATCCGGAAAAGAGAAAGAAGAATTTATGCTTTAAAAAAATGTAAGTTGTGCCATCAAAGCCTCCCAACAAATCTGGGGAGCAGTTATCCCATTTTGCAGATGAGGAAGCAGAGCCTGGGGAACTCCCCCCTCCCCCATGCTGTCAGTAAGCTGCAGACTCTCATTTATCTCCCAATATAGGACTCAAGACATGATTTCTCAGTATCTCGCTGGCTCTGTTAGGCACCTAAGCTGTCCTTTAATCCTTCTGCTCTGAAATCCAAATGCCTTTCTCAGGTCACAACTTTGAAGCAGCCCAAAGGCCTCCTCAATTTTCTCTCAAGAGAGGGACTGGGCTTGCCCAGGAAACCCCCACATAGTGTAGCAGGTCGGGGAGATCTTGGGAGACCTGAATCGGGAGGGCTCATAGGAAACTCTCAGCCAGAGTATAAAACCCTTGCAACATGTTTATATCCTTGGGCTCCAAAGCCCATGAATTTTCAACTAGTTCAGTTCCCTCCCAGTTGAATCCTTCTCTGCACTGGCTCTGCCATGCATTCTCCGGTGCTTCTCATAGAGACAGTATACATTTATTACCACTCAGGTCTAATTCTTTTTAAATTGAGGTAGAGTTGATTTACAACATTGTGTTAGTTTCTGGTGTACAGCATAGTGATTCAGCTATATGTACATATGCTGTTTTTCATATTCTTTTCATTATAGTTTATTACAAGCTATTGAATATAGTTCCCTGTGCTACACAGTAGGTCCTTGTTGTTTATCTATTTTATATATTAGTAGTTTGTGTATGCTACCCCAAACTCCTAATTTGTTCCCCGCTGCCCCTCTTTTTCCCCTTTGGTAACCATAAGTTTGTTGTCTATGTGAGTCTGTTTCTGTTTTGTAAATAAGTTCATTTGTGTCTTTTTTTAGATTCTATGTGTAAGTGATACATATGATATTTGTCTTTCTCTGTCTGACTTACTTTACTTAGGATGATAATCTCTAGGTCCATCCATGTTGCTGCAAATGGCATAATTTCATTCTTTTTATGGCTGAGTAGTATTCCATTATATGTATATATATATATTTTATTATATATGTATATTATATACTTTATATATATACATATATATATCTCTCACAACTTCTTTATCTAGTCATCTTTTTTATCCATTCATCTGTCAGTGGACATTAGGTGTTTCCCATGTCTTGGCTACTGCAGATAGTGCTGCTATGAACATTGGGATATATGTATCTTCTCAAATGAAAGTGTTCTCTGGATATATGCCCAGGAGTAGAATTGCTGGATCATATGGTAACTATTTTAGTTTTTTAAGGAAACTGCATACTGTTTTAACTGCACCAAGTTACATTCCCACCAACAGTGTAGGAAGGGTCCCTTTTCTCCACACCCTCTCCAGCATTTATCATTTGTGGACTTTTAATGATGCCCATTCTGATTGGTGTGAGGTGATACCTCATTGTAGTTTTGATTTCTCTGATAATTAGCACCATAGAGCATTTTTCATGTACCTATTGGCCATCTGTATGTCTTCACTGGCAAAATGTCTGTTTAGGTCTTCTCCCCATTTTTTTTAATTGGGTTGTTTGTTTTTTTGTTGTTGAATTGTATGGGCAGTTTGTGTATTCTGGAAGTTAAGCCTTTGTCAGTCGCACCATTTGCAAATATTTTCTCCCAGGCCACACATTGTCTTTAATTCTTTTTTGAAGGTTCTTTCTCCATTAATTTCTGGCTGGTTTGACCTCCAATTCCTTTTGCACTTACTGCCTGTATGACATTGTATAGTAGCTACACAATTGTTTGCTGTTTCATGTTTGTGAATTTTGTTTTCCAGAAGAGGATTTAAAATACTTGTGGGCATTAGTCATTGCTTCTGTTTGTTTTCTTCTGTATCTTGTACTGGGCACTTACTTAAATGCTCAGTAACTACAGGTTGAGGGTCTTTTATCAAAGTCAAAACAATCAGACTGTTTTCTATGTGTACACCCAACCTCCAACTAGTGGATTGCTGTTAATTTCACAGCATCTCAGCTACAAAAACGTTGGTTGGTTTCCCCATATCACTCCTTCCCATTCCATTCTCCTTTTCCCTTCTTTCCTCCTTTCCATAAGCATTTCTTGAGTATCTTCTAAGTTACTAATACTAGAGAAACTGCTGTGTTGGATGCTGTCAGTCATATCTACAGGGGATAGACAGAAGAAATGGTGATGCCCAGGGGCCTGAACACTTGACCAGCCACTTCGCATAGTCACAGCTAATCCCACAAAATTCCCGGGGAAAATATGGGACAAAGAAAGAAACCAGTTAAAGTAACTTTTAACTAAGCTTTTTACTTCTGTTGTGTTGTTGTTTGCCTTAAATTGCCCGGCTGAGCTTTAAATGCTTGCAGTTGGAGGGAGTTCTTTGGAATAGACCAGTTTCCCAAAGCATGGTCCTTAGATCACTTCCATCAGAATGCTGTCAGGAAGACACCCCAAATTACATTAGTCACATCAGTTCCAAAGGAATACCGTGATGGAAACAGTCCCAAAAGTTGCCACAAAAAAGCCAATAGAGCTAGGCTAGAGAAACCATGTCTTGGGAAAAATGTCTTTTAGAAAATAGTTTTTCTACTGTATTTTTATTTTTTAATCAAAGTAATACATGTGCATACACACACACTCTCTACACTCTATATGTATATACATATACACATATTCAAAGACATGCTCTCCTTGGTGCCTTAAATATGCACGTGTGTTTACGTATATAACCAGCAATCCCTTGCTCCCCACTCTTGCCGCCACTTTCCTAACCTCCAGATCTGCTTCTCGGAGAGATCCATTTCAACTTTCATACCTGTTTATTAGGTATTTACCTCCAAATTTTTAAATAAGATGCTTTTACTGCTACTTCTTGGCTTCTTAATTTTAGACATTAACTATTAACTGCCTGTCTTACGGTAAATAAATATTTATCTCTCTTAGGGTTCCCCCTTATGTTTCGTTCTGGAGATTCATGTTTTTTTTTTCTTCTGAAAAGTTTTCTTATGTCCCTTCTCTGATGAGGTCATCACTTCTCTGTTTTTCAGACCTCCTTAGTGACCACATTGGTGAGATGCTGAATTTCTTCTGTTGACACTCTGCTATTCTTTTCTTGTTTGTTTTTCTGTCTTCTTTCCCATTTTCTCTTTGCTGTTTTGTGTGATTTCCGTGACTCTCCCTTCTAAATCTCCTACTGGATGTTTTATTTCAGACCCTTCTAATTGCCAAGAGTGTATTATTCTTCCTACCTGTTCCTTTTTTTTTTTCATGGCATCCTCTCCTTGTTTACTGAAGGCAAACCTTCAATATCATTTCTTAATTGCAAAGATATTAACTATAGGTTGATTGGTTTTCTCCTGTTTGTTTGCCTGTTTGAAATTTTTCCTTCATGTTGGAAGATTTCCTAAAAGGCCTGTTAATCTTTAACTATCAATCCATGTTCAGGTGTGAGGCATTACGAGACCAGTTGAAAAGTTGTGCGTATAAGAAATGCACTAGTGGACTACTGTTGGCTGACTGAATGGTGAATAAGTCTCTTTGATAGGAAGACCCATTAAATGTCATGGATTTTTCCGCGGATTATTCCATTTTACAAGGGAAAAAAGAATCATTCAGTAATTTGCTTGGAAAGCATGCTTCATGGTCTTTTAGCTATGGCAAGGAATTTAGATTTAATTTTAAGTATAATGGGCAGTCCCCTGAGGGTTTTATGTAGTGGAGTGATAGGGCCTGATTTATATTTTTAAGTGATCACTGTGCCTGTGGCATATGGAAACAAACGGGAAATAAGAGAAATCAGTTATATCAGGAGTAGTGCGAGTGAGACCGAGTGCTCCACGATCCTCCCTTGTGGCCTGGCCCATGTATGCCTGAGGGAACCATTTTGCTCTTTGCAAAAAGGCTTGAGGATCTCCAACAGAACAAAAGATTAAAAACACAAAACAAAACAACAACAACCAAAAAAAAAAAAAAGAACACTCCCAGCAGATGAGGAGCTACCATTTTGAATCCTTGGATCATTTAAATTCCACAAAGTGATAACGGGGTTCCTTGAATTTTATTTGGATATTTGATTTTGGAATAGCCTAACACAAACTATCTACTTCCAAGCTGTAGAGGCTAATTTAAAGATCAGTGTATTTCATTTTGGATGGGATTATATAAGGTAAGCTTTTAAATCCATTCATTCATTTATTCACTCATTCATTCAAGAAATAGCTTTCACAGAGATTACAGTCTAGTGATCACACCAGCTAGCGCAACCCCGTGGTTAGAAATTCTATATATCTTTGGTTTAAAAAAAATGAGAAAGCAAATTGATTATTACTTAATAAAATTAGATAATTTATAGCTAATTAGTTTATACAGACAAACGTTTCAAAACAAGGTTTTTGTGAAGGAAAAACAAGATTAAAAATAGTCCTTGAGAAGCAGTAGAGGATAAATGGTTAAGAGGACAGAGTGCCTGAGTTCAAAGCCTGACCCTTCCGCTTACCAGCTGAGTGCCCTTGGGGAAATGACTTAATATCCCTGCGTCTTAGTTCACACTTCTACAGAATAGGAACAATAATAATAGAAGCCACTTCACGGGATTGTTGTGAGCACTTGGGTGAAGCTATTATTATTTCTTTGAGGCTAAAATACTTGGAAACTCACTACTTTAGATGATATGATTTGAGAAGGTATCTAGCTGGGGAGACCAGACAGGCATTTCTAAAGCAACAGGAAAGCAAAACAAGTCTGTATGAAAGTAATCCGTACTGTCGGTGTGGAGAAAGCAGGACAACTAAGATGTGCTCCCTTTGATACGGGGCGCGTGAGGGAAAATGTCCTGAAGGGGTTAAGTCTTGGATTTGGTCTTCAAACTATGGAGCTTTAGAATAGAAGTCAGTGAATTCAAAATCCTTCACAAAACCTTTCACATCCCTCACCGGATGGGAAGTAGGACAAACAGAAGATGAGGATGTAAGATTGGCTAATACGAGTTCTACTGCTGTAGGCAGTTGGTGCTCAGTCTTACAGGGAACCTCGGGGAGGCCAGCTGGAGTTGCTTCTGATTTGTCACATTTGAGGGCCCAGGAAGCTGGGGTATTTTTCTGTCTACTTTCATCCAGGAATACTTCTGTAGTTGGAGGTTTGCTCTCCAACAGTTTCATCCTAACTCACAAATGGGTCAGGCTTGCAATTGAGGGAAAGCCCTCAGGCGAAATCACGGGAGTTTGCAGTAAGAATCTATTGGCACACGCGGGAACAACGAGTGTATTGAGTAGTGGGTAGGGAACCGACAGCGTTTGTGACAAACCACCACTTTCCCCTCTTGGATTGACTAATGCCCTCTATTAAGTTTATCCTGTTCCTTTACTGATTCTTCAATGTGGTGGATGGTCACAATTTCTTAATAAAGATAAAAAAGAGGATTAGCGGCATAAACTACTGTCCCCATTGCTATAGATGGTCCTGAAGCGACTGCTGATATTTATCATCTTCCTCTACCATCTGCCTAGAGTCCCTTCATCCTCAGCCAACACTTCTCCTTGTCTAGGTTGCTTGCCTCAGACGGTGACTCAGACCTTCATCTCTGAAGGGTTCAAGTGCCTTACTACTGGGCCCTTGTCAGTCTGTTGCTGAAATTAATGGCTCTGTGTTTATCGACAGTCTGTAAGTAACAAGAGGTGCCCCAGTGAATCCTCTGAGTTCCATATGTAATTTTTAGTATGCCAGTCATGTAGCAGCAGTCTTACCTTCACATGATAACTGGGTTGATTACTGCCAATGATATAGAAACTGACAATTGGTTCTGCCAATAAAGAGCCCTGCCTACTACCAGGCAGCAATTGTAGTTTTAGAGCTAGAAGAAGTTTACTGTGTCCCCTGGTAGAGGTATTTTCCCACCCTGGAAACCAGCAGAATCTAAAATTGTAGAAATGGGAAGCACAAATTCACCCAGTGGGTCACCAGAAGCGATTATCCCCAGATCCTATTCCCACTCCTGAGTTCCCAGATTCTTGTATCCTCCCTGCTGGAAGCACAGGACCATATAGTGGCCATTGGTTACAAATATATACAGCATCTTGAAGAGTAATACCCTGTTCTGCAGAGTTCATCCCCAAACTGGTCCATTAGATGTTCCCTGAGAGGCTGTTTCAATATTCTATCAGGCCAGCAGCTTCCAGATGATACAATATATGGTAGAAAAGCTGATCTCACAGACATGCATCCATTTTCACGTTTCCTTTGTCTTAAAATGAGTATTTTATCACCTGAGGTGATATTATATGGGATCACGGGTCAGTAAAATAAACATTCTGTGGACCATCAAATAGTGATGCTGGCCAAGACACTACCAACAGGAAAGGAAAATCCTTACCCAGTATATGTATCAATTTCATTCTGGATGAATCGTCTTTTCTAGAGTGGAGTCTGATAATCAGCTTATTAACAAATGGTTGGTTGGTCTCCTTGAAGGATGGTACTACATCAAGGACTCAGTGTTGGTATCTGATGCTGATAGGTTGAATATTCAGCAACAGGGTTGGCCATATTATTAGCCTTGGTGAATGTGACACCACACTGTTGGGTCTTTGCATAGCCTCTATTCCTGCCACTGTCACTGCTCAAATCCCATGGGCCCAACGTGGCAGATCTTAGGCAGATGCTGTACATGGTGGGTTTGCAACACAGCTGAGGAACACTGAGCTTGGGAATTTAATGCTTTTATGGCAAGAAGACACAAGCCTACACATTGTCTAGGGAGAGAAATAGCCACATTTCTTTTACTTGTTGCCTTATTTTGAAATCCATTCTATATTGTCTGTGTATCCATGGTTCATTCCTTTTTATCCCTGGGTTCTATTGCATTACAAAGATAATCATGGTTTGTTTATCCATCCACAGGCTGATGGTCATTTAGGCTTTTACAGTTTGGGGCTATCACAGATAAAGAAGCTCTAAAAATCAAGGTACAAGTCTTTGGAGGGACCTATGCTTTCTTTTCTCCTGGGTAAGCTAGGAATGTATGGTTGCATGACATGATAGGTGTGTGTTTAAATTCTTCAGAAACTGCCAGTTGGTTTTTCAAGTGATGTATCCGTGAAAGTCCCAGTTCCTTCACATCCTCTCCAACACTTGGTATGGTCAGTATTTGTAATTTTAGTTATTTTAATTAAGTGTGTAGTGGTATCTCATTGTGGTTTTAATTTGCATTTCCTAATGACTAATGATATTGATCCTCTTTTCATGTGCTTATTTGCTATCCATCATCTTTGGCAATGCATCCGTCCACATCTATAATCATTTTTTTTATTGGTTTGTTTTGAGAGTTGTTCATGAGTTTTGAGAAGTGTATTTTTATTTTTAATATCTTCACTTTATAAGTCAAGCAGCATCTTTGTTAGCTGCCCATCTACCTTGCCTCTGGAACATCTACAGTCTATTCGTAATAACCTTAAATCCCAAGTAATTGCCATTTTGCTGTTTTGGTCTTGCTTCCCATTTCAGTAAAAACCTGCTTGGGCCATGCTGAGACTTGATGTTGTAAATCCTATATATCTATAGGCCAGTGTTGTCCAATAAAATTTTCTCTAATGATCGAAATGTTCTGTGTATTTTGACATTATTGTACTATCTTATTTGAAAAATGAACTCATTAAGGCCGTGTTTCTCTTTGCCCCTTTTTTGCCTTCATTAAGTAAATAATGCAGAGGGGCATAATTCTTTATAATGAAATCTATCTTAAAGTCCAGTGAATTCATACAAAATATTTGAAAAATATGAATTCTTTCAACAGTATATAGTAAAAGGCACAGCTGTACTCACAAATAATCCAAAAATAAATCTTCTGATTGGTCAAATATATATATTTCCAACTTTTTTCAAATCAATGAGGGAGACAAGTGTGGATCCTAAGGGGGATATCATCTTATAACGAGTCTGCCTCAAATCAGGGCTTTGCATGGTTTCCAGGTGATGGAAAATTCACTCTTCTATCTACGGGGAAGCAGCTGCTTCTGTCAGCTTAGAGGGTTGAGGGTGGATGTGAGGGTTGAATGCTCTCCAGCAGATATACCCAAATAGCCCTATTCCTGGTCTCGGGGTCCCACGCCTTCCCTTTGGGGCCCTGACCCTCACATATGGGACCTGCAGGAGCTGAGAATTCAGCTTCCTTGGTAATTCTGTCATTCTTTACAACCAAATCTTGGGCCTGACTCTTCAGCACAGTTTGCCTTGCACCTGCAAGAAATTAAGTCCCTTTCAGCGCTGCCATGGAGACCCTCTGCCTTTCTCATCATGTTCTGAGTAGGCAGTTGGCTGATCTATCATTTGTTCTTCCGAGTTCTGTGAAACTTGCCACTGAAACAAGCCAGCCAATTTCACCATCTTTATAATTAATGTTGCCTCCATGCCTCTAAGATGCTAGAGCTCTCACGTAAGCCTTCCACCGGTGTTCCATCCCAACCCTCGAGAGGCAGACGTCTCAGTAATTGCTCTGCTGTGCGTGCTGTGAGCATCACCAAATAAGTCACTTGCGCTGAAATCCACGAGGGAAGCCACAGGTGAGACAGATTCCAGGGAGCAACGTTAGGCGAGAGGGGAAGTGACCCAGGGAAGGAAGGAATTCATGTGCTTATGAATACACTGGGGACCACAGGGCACTGTGTAGAAACTACCTCAGAGGCTGAGTTTGTTGAGCGTTTTTTAGCCAGCTACCATCATCATTGTGGTGTCTGGGCTTTGGCTTCAGCACCTCAGTACTTCAGTTCATTCTGTGCATGGGGAGGACATGCTCCCAGACCAGAGAAAGCACCCAGACGGGGTAACAGGTGCTGGCAGAAAGGGGAGTCAGCACGTACAGGCACAGCGAGTGCCGAGGGGAGATGGTGGGAGGCTGCAGCGTAACATACAAGGCCCCTTCCTCTGCCCTTTGTTCCTCTTCACCCTGCACAACCCATTCGACCTGTGGTACTCTTGAAGATGTAAGATGTGTTGCTTTTCTCAACAAAACACTTGTTCTCTTACCCCAACACCATTGTTCACGCTGTGCCTTTTGCTTGGAATCTCCTCTGTTCCCTAAGGCCCACCCTACTGCCCTGATGAACTCTTAACTCTCCTTTCAAACCTCAGTTCAGCTGCCACTTCCTCTTGGATGCATGCCCAGCCTCCCGCAGGCAGGGTTGCATTGGCCTCTAAGCCTGCTTAAAACCCTGGACATATTTCTGGTGTAGAGCTCATTGTGCCGCTGTTGCTACATTTGCTTTCCTTGCCTATCTCCCTGAAGGAACTTGGAGCAACTTGAGGGGAAGGATTTCTTGTATTCATCTTTATTCCCTAAGAACATAGCATGGGGCCTGGCATTGTGTAAAGAATCAAAGGCTGTTGAATGAAGAAACAAAAGAATACCATGTACTATATAGCTCAGATTTTTTTTTAAGGTCTCATAGCCAGCTGGTGGCAAGGCTGGAAGTAGAATTAATGTCTTTTCACCCCCAGTCTTGAAGAAAGTGACTCTTTTCTTTAGTAATTAAAAGGGAAAAAAAATCCCTACACAGACATAAGTGTCCTGGATGCCACGTATAAGAATTCATTAAGTGTTGTCTTATTTACTTTGGTGTCGCATACTATGGGGTTGTCCTGCTGACCAGGAGAACTTGGATTTCAGGGCCATATTCGGAGTGAGTGTTGGAACATCTTGGAAGATGTGCAGGGTTGTTTTCTTTAGATGTTCTAGCAGGAGGACTTGGAGGAGTCAGGCTGCATTAAGATGAGATGTTGTTTACCCTTCAGAACCGTCATAAGCACTGCATTGTTCAGGAGGCCCTTTCGGCACTTTTGTGAATGTGGCTACTTCATTGTTTGTGTTTCACGGCTTCAGTACGTAAATTTCTTTCCAAATAAGCTCAGTAGAGCCTCAAAGTAACTAGTTCAATTTGCTGTCACACAAACGCCTTATTCGTCACCTTTGTCGTCACCCAGAGTAATGATCTTCATGGGTGCTCCTTTGGGGTCCCCCCAAGAAAGCCCAGAGTTGTCAAACCACTACATTTCCGTCAACATGGCCCCTCCTCCTTCGAGGGTCAGCCTCCAGGTGACTGAGTTCTACCTGGCCCATCGTTTCCTGTAAGCTCTCACCGGCCTGGTTCAGAATTAAACAGTGGTTTTCTGCTTAGCAGCCCAAAGATATGGGTGGAGGGCAGGGTTGGAGGTGGAGACTCACCAGGGTAGGCCTGTGGTGGGCCACCAAGGGGCTGCAGTGTAAATGCTCATCTTGGCCCAGGGACCGAGGTCAAGGTCTGACCCTCATCTCTGTTGCTTCAGAAGCCTGGCTTTTCAGCTCAAGGAGGCAGGATTCATCTCTCAAGAGGCTCTCACAGAAGCTGAGCTCAAAGAGGCTGCCAAACAACACAGAATATTCATCCCTTTATGTTGGCGCACATCTCTCATGTACGTGAGAAAACGCACATCATGGTCTCTTTGTCAAAGTCTAGAAAGCCAAATTCTTATCAAACAGTGTTTGGCGAGCAGGGAGTCAGAGAAAGGGGAGCCCGTCGCGTGATTCAAATGCTTTGTGGCATCTCGCTGAGCGCTGAGCCACTGTCCGACGGGTGGCCAGGATCACATCTTAAAACTGCAAATCGGGACATATCCTCTCTTGGCTTCAAACCTTCAGTGGTTTTGAATTGCTCTTGGAATAGAGGGGGAGAAACAATTTGTTCCGTAAAGCCTGACATGACTTCCCTCGGCCTCACTCCATCTTCCTGGCCTGCTTTCTCTCTCCGAGGCCTCCTTACCTGCTCTGCGCTGCCCGCGGTGACTTTTCTCTCCTGTAGCCTAGTTAACTCTTTAAAAAATGTGTGTCAGGTCATCTGTAGTTTTATTCATTTTTTTAAATAAAGCTGTATTAGTGCCCCCTGTGAGTACCGGGGACTGCAGAGTGACGAACAAAGCGCAGTCTATGTCCTGTGGCCTCCTGTGATGAGAGACATAGCACAGGGTGTAACAACCAAAAGAGAACAGGACGTTGTACACACATAGCACATGTGTGTACACATGCACGCACCTAAATACATACGTATGTATACATGGAATATCTGAAAGTAGTAAGTATGATGGAGAAAATGTAAGCGGTGGCAGGGAGGCGGGGGAGGGAGACGCTGCTCTTTTATTCACAGGATTCCCAGGGAGAGTCTCACTGAGAGAATGATGTTTGAGCAGAGACCTGAGGGAAGTGAGGAGACGGCTTCAAGCATTATCTGGAGAAAAACGGTTCCAGGCAGGAGGAGCAACAAGTGTAAAGACCCCGATGTCAGGTTGTACTCTGTTGCTTTGTAACATTTATCACACTGGTTAGTTATAGTGATTATATATGTATATGTTTTATTATGTTATTAATGCTGGTCTCTACCACTAGACGTCCAGGCTTTCTGGAAGCAGAGCCTCAGATTTTTTTTAACATTGTATTCTTAGTCTCTAAAGCACAGGGCCAGGTAGTATAGCGTTCATACATGCGTGTGGGAAGAAGAAAGGGAAGCAGGGGGACGTGGATGAAGGAGAGGGCAAGAGGACTGAGGGGGGAGGGAAGGAGGGCAGGAGGGGACAAGGAAGTATGAAATCCCCCAGAGATGAGCTAAGCCCTTGTCCTGGGCACCCGCCTCCCTGGTTTGGGCAGAGATGGGCATCGCAGTAGTTGCTACCCCAGCTCTCCCCCACTCTGCTCCTTTTGCTGGGCAGCCCTTGTGTTGTCAGACACGTTCTTCCCTTTCAATGTGCTAATGATTTCCTCTGGGTTGGTGTCAAGTCTTATGTGCCTGGAAGAACTCTTCTGAATCTTTAATGTGACTTCTCATATTTTTATTCTGATTCATTTTCTGTTGACTTTATAGTTTACCTTTCAGGAGGCCTGTATTTTTCCTTTTATCAAACTCAGAGGGGAACCTTATGCTTGCCCCCACCCCCCCTTACCACTCATCTTTTCTAATGTTCTCGGGGTCTCCACCAGCTGCCAGTCTAGGCCAGTGCCACAGGCTAGTCCAGGCAAATGGCTCTTTTCTGGGACTGTTTGCATTTCCCCAGCAGTTGGTCAGGGGCTTGTTTCCTGTGTTTCTAAAGCTCTCGCAATTCTATGCCAAGTTGGAACAGACAGTATCTAACCTGAACCAAGGAATCTCAGGAGGATTGGCTTTTTATCAAGTGAGATGGGCCAGACCACAAAGTCTGGTCCAGATTCCAGGATAGGTGAGAATAACCAACCACCCACACGGTAAGACTGCCGTGGCTTGGGTTTCCCTTGGAACCAGCCTGCCCCTCGTGAACCAGCATGTATTAGTTTGTACCTGATACCAAGGAAATGAATATGTTACAAGGATTTTGGAGTTTTGCTGAGAGTTTCATGTGAGCCTTCCTGACTCAGGTCTCCGAAGGTCTCCCCAACCTGCCACACGATGTGGGTGTTTCCTGGGCAAGTCCAGCCCTTCTCCTGCCAAGAGAATTGAGGAGGCCTTTATGCCGCTTCAAAGCAGTGTCCTGAGAAAGACATTTGGATTTCAGAGCAGAAAGCTGAGAGGGCAGCTTGGGTGTCCAAGTTCAGAATAAGTGAGATACTCAGAAATCATGTCCTCAACTTATAAGTCAAGGGTCAGCAAACTTTTCTCTATAAAGGGCCAGACAGTAAATATTTTAGACTTTGAGAGCCTTATAGAGTCTCTGTAGCAACTAATTAACTCTAATATTATGATTAAGACAATAGAGTCCAGACTCTTTCACTGTCAGATGCTCTTTCCTGAGCTGCCTTACAGACACTGTAACTGCACCAGAGGGAAAAAGCTACCTGCATGGTGACCAGATTACAGCCATGATATAAGGGGCTCCATCCTGAGCAGTGCCGAAGAACTGGCCTCCAGAGAATGGGATTCACACTATCGCTCATAATGATCTGTGTCTTTGTGGGCATCAAAATAACTGTGGTTTGTTCTGACCATATACGTAAGTGGCCAATGAAAATTGTCAGCAAAGAGATGCTACAGACCCATGTTGACATCTTCTACTCTGAGAATACAGTGCCCTATGTCAGCATGAAGAAGTTACAGAAGACAGACCTCCAGCCGTAATCCCATAGAGATGGAATGCTGTTTCTAGCAAGGGGGGATTTGCAAGCAGCTTTTGGCAGGAAAGAATTCTTTGCAGGAAAGAGCTCTCAGCAGGAGGCCTCTTTTGTCTTGCCACTAACCTTAAACCAGGCACCCCCTGATCTTCTGATCACACAATACCTTGCCTAACATGTCGGTTCTTTCCTAGATCATAGAAGTAGAGGAGAATAAGTAATTAATAGATGGCCGGATCTCTTCCTTAGCTTCCCCTTCAGTAATCTCACCTTGTGGACAAACTGTGAGCAAGATAGCATCTAAGGAAAATTCACAAAGAGTTGACAAGCCTGCGTGGCCAGCCTGCATGCAGTGGGGTGTGGTGACGACTCTCACCCCCTATCTGAATGATTAACTGAGATCACGCCCCTATTTCCGCTTAAACTTCCATGGCTAAGCAGACCTTCGGGCATGGTCTTTAGGGGATACTGAGCCCACCATCTCGCCAGATTGCCGGCATTGTAATTAAAAGCAACTTTCCTTTCTTTCAATATTGTTTCTCTCGGGTGTTGATTTTTGAGCGGTGAGCAGCCGTAAACACGTTCAGTAACAATTACAGTATAAAAGCAGCCATGTGTTCCAATAAAATTTCATTTACAAGGCAAGTGGTGGCCTGGATTTCATCCACGGTAGAAGTTTGCTGACTCCTGTCATAGGCCATAAAAATCCTTTATTTCTGTTCTAACTGAACTCTATGTTCGATGGTACGCAGCCATCAAAAACGTTGAGTATCTAGTTATTATTGTACACCTTTTAAGAAAGCTGATTATGTAGTCATCATTGTACACAGTTTACAAGATATTATCTTTTCCCTCAAAGAGTCTACCATCTAGTGTGTTTCATGGGAAATCTGAGTCGTTACATCGGCAACGTGAAAGATGTTCCTGTACTCGGCTGTTCAAAATGTGGCCCGTGGACAGTAGGATCATGTCATCTAGAAGCAAGTTAGAGATTTAGGGTTTCAGGATCGTCCCCTGATCCAGTGCGGCAGTATTTGCATGTTGACATGATCTCCAGATGACTGGTGCATATTAAGGTTCAAGAAGCACTGTTCTAGCTCTCGGCACTGAATGCAGTGTCTCACAAGCATCTCGTGCTGCAGAACCTAAAAGATGGAGTGCAGATTTCCAACAGCTCCGTAAAACAGCTGTAGTAATAGGTTCAAGTTTTGACAGAGGGACTTCTATAGTGAATATTTGTTAGGTGAATAACCATCCATTTACATAGCTGTTTTGCACAAATGATTGATTTTCACACCGTCCCCTGAAGAGTCTAACACATTCCTGCTTATACACCTGAGCTTTCTCAGTTTTCTTGGCTGGAACGACCTCTCACCACCTGACCTCTCTCACTAACTGAATCCCAGGGATTACCTGAGGCTCGACTCCAGCCCCTTTTCCTTTGATGTAGTTGCTTCCTTTTCTGATCTCTATTATCTGGTCATCTCACCCTTTGCTAAGAGTGAGTTCTAGACTGCAGTCTCTCTGAGAGTAGAGACCAATATCTTGATCATCCTTGAAGCCCTAAGGGCTTAGAGCATCTTTCTCTGAATATGTTAGAAGCCTTAATTATACAACAATTTCTATATTACAGGAGGGTAGGGTCCACTCACACTTGCCAAAGAACTGAGGCCACATGCTTTCTCTGGAACAATAGAAATTGCACTATGGGTTTGTAAGCCACATCTTGATCTGATTTAGACCAGGCAGGAACTAGCAGCAGTAGTCCTTAACCCTAAGCCCAGGCACTCTGGGGATAGCTTTGCAGGTTATGAACTAACTGGCAACACAAGAGGGCATAGACAGATGGCATATGATATAGGACCCGTGGAGAAGCTCATATTTTCCAGCACCTGATCCAGTCTATCAGATGTCATCTGGCTGAGGCTAAAGGGAAGACTGGCCACTGATACGCCAGTGTTTTCAGGTCAGGAGAGGCTGATTCCTATAGAGCTGTGTCCATATAGTAGATTCCTCTATAGTGAGCCTTTCTTTTTTTTTTTTTAACATTTTTATTGATTTATAATCATTTTACAATGTTGTGTCAAATTCCAGTGTTCAGCACAATTTTCAGTCATTCATGGACATATACTCACTCATTGTCACATTTTTTTCTCTGTGAGTTATCATAACATTTGTGTTAGTGAGCCTTTCGATGAATGAATAAATCATTCTCGAGTCTGATTTATTCACTCATCTGTTAAGTGACTCTTGGTATCTCAAGCTTAGCACTGTACTTAATGCCACAAACATATAAAAGGCATGTAAAGAGGTACACAGTGTGGTCCCTGACTTTTTAATGCAGTTGGCGAGGTAAGTCAGGACTTGCTTTTTTAGTTAATTAAAATGCACAGCCACTCACCCACTGCTGTTTGTGGCAAAGTGGCCAGTACTTAGCACCAATGCAATAAATGTACGGCCAGTAAGTGCTACAGTAGTTGATAGGAGAGCCAGAGAGATTACTGTGGGCTGGACACCTGGGGAAGGTTCCCTGGCAGCGGTGGGCCCTCAGCAAAGGGCACTCTTCGAGCAGACTTACACGTAAAGGCTTGAGTTGCCCAGATCTGGGATAAGGCTGGCTTCCTAAAGGACCCGTCCTCTTCACTCCCACCCTCCTCCTCACAGCACGCAGCCAGGGAACATCTGCTGCTCCTTCGCCCCTGGAAGCTGCAATGCACCACTTGGACTTGTCTGTTAGTCTTCCTCACTCCTCCCCATCACCCAACAAATCTGGGCACTTGGCAGGGTGGCTGGACCAGCAATGCAGCGGAAATTCCCCTCTTCCTCAGAACGCAGTTCATTCACTCCGTGCCAAGTTGTCTTCCCTCCCGGCTCCCTGAAGAGGCCACGGAACAGACCGCCCAGCAGCCAGCCAGGGCGGGGGGCTACCTGAAAGCGAAAGTGGATTCTTGCTGCAGGAAAAGAGCAAAGAGCTGCATATGCCACCTCATCTGTTCCTGCTTATTTTTTCCCTCTGCTGCAAGGAGACCTGCTCTCAGCTCTGGGGGAGGCAGCAGCTAAGGTTGACTCCCATCTTTAGGAGGAAATATTTATCAACTTTCATATGAAATATTTTTTCAAGTTACTGTGTCACTTATCATGGAGTCAACAGATGCTTATGCGGTACTGACTTTATACCAAGCCCTGTATCGGAGACTGGGGATACGACACTGGATAAGACACAGTTCCTGCCTTCCTGGCATTTCCTGTAAATGGAGGAAACAGAAAAATTAAGCCAGGGAATTATAGTTCAGCGATAAGTGCTGTGGGAGAGGTGTGTGCAAGATTCTTGTGTACCAGCCAGGAGGAGTGCCCCACCCAGACTTGGGTAGTGCAGCAGGAAAGCCTTCCAGATACACTGATGTCTAAGCAGAGTTTTAAGAACAAGTAGGCGATGCTAGCTGGAATTAGGTTGGAAAAGGGGAAGCAGCAGAGAAGTAGTTCCAAAGCAAGGGAACTGCATGGACAAAAATCAAGGGATGACAGAGGTCATAGTGCTTTTAGGGGATGACCCTGGGGTGGTCAGGAAGCAGAAGACAGGAGCCAGGCAAAGGTTTAGGCCACAGACTTTACGGGGTTTCCACGGGAAAGGCAAGACAGGACAAGAGACTCGTTAGTTGGAAAAGTTACAGGGGACTTTAGGCTCCAGGGGTGGTCTCTAGTTGCCTGGTATTTGACTGTGGGTTGGATGATTAAGGCAGAGGAATATTGTCTCCTGGGGTATGTGGGCCAGAGAGAGGAGGTAAAGCTCTGGGTTAGGTAGTTTGTAGATTAAAGGGTTGCTGCAGGCTGAATCCTTGCTCTCTAAGAATTGCTTAGCCCTGGAAGGGCAGTCTCTCCTCAGCCGGAATGGTTTTTTAGGCAGTCAACATATTCAAATGTATCAGGAATTTAAAATATATATGTACACCCTGAATGTGGTGTTAGTTCTGGAAGTTATACTCCAGGCAGTAATGGAGAGATACTGAAGGCTTAAATGGAAAGGGAGTATGTTGACTCAAGTAATTGAAATATCTTCAGGTGTAACATCGCACTGATGCTGTTCTTAGGAGCCGTCTTTACACTGCTTCCTCTGGGTTGGTGCTAACATGCCAGGCTCAGTGTTTTACCCCTGGTAGCCTTAGGCTAACATTATCCCCACACTAAGTCCTGCAGAGGAGAGTTCCACTTCACCAGTGGGCCAAACAACTGTCAAGAAACTTAGACTTCCACACTGCTATTCTGACTTAGGTCATGCTCTTTCCTGAAACAAATCACTGTGACCAGTGGAATAATATGCCTGGTTTGGCCTAGACCAGGTTATCTGTCCGTGCCCTGAGACGGCTCTCCCAAAACACTTAGGCCGAGAGTCAACCAGGAATGGTTCCTCTACAAGGAACTCCTGGCATGGTTATCAGAATGAGAGTAAAATCCAGCTGGGGAAGTAAATAATTGATATTTACCTCATATGATGCCTGATAGTCTTTTGGGCAATTGTGTGAGTCATGGTACCATTCAGTGAGATTAGAACCATTGAAATAGGTGTGAGTTTTGAGTATAGAAGGGGTCGATAATTAGGTTTAAAGTACAATCCCTTAGTACATTGGAACTTTGTATATTAGAATGTGATAGTATGGCTGGAGAATTACCTGTGCCTGGGATTTGTTATTTAAACAAACATCATTTCTTAGCTGATGATGCTGGCTGAAGAACTCCTTCCTATTGTCCAATTCCTCTCTGTTCTATGCAATGCCATTCTCCCACACAAGGTGGTAGTTGCTGAAAATACAAATGAGTGATCCACAGTGATCTCTGTCCTCCAGGAGATGATCGTGTTGTCAGGAAGAAGGGAAATATAAATAAGAAACTTGCATTACAGTGGATTAGGGACTATTAGAGAGGACCGCAAAGGGACTAGTGACAGACTCTATTGGAGAGCTAGGGAATTCTTGAGAGAGGAGGTAATTTCTAAATAGAGTTTTGCTGCAAGTGGAAAAGAGAGTGGAAACCCTAAATAGTATGTAAATATTTGCAAAATTGCAAGTGGCTTTGTATAGTAAGAACACGTAATGATAGAGGCGTTAGTAAGGTGCTTTGCCACTGATAACCCTTATTCTGCATAACAGCATGTTCACCTCTCCACATGGTACAATTTGAATAAGAGCAAGCTCTTTATTCTTCCCTTATTTTACCTATCCATCATGGGAATGACCTACCCATCATTTCTCATTCATCCTCTGGTTAAAGGACTAGGGTTTCGAGCAAAAATTAAAATGTTAATCTTGAGGCAAGTAAACAGCAAGGGAATTATTAGCCTTTATTATGTATTTTTTTTCACATTAGCTAATCACATAGGATCTAGACAAGAAAGGCTTGAGGAAGTGGGATACTTTCTTGAGACCCCCCTTTCCTTGCTAAACATCTATTCGGATCCCGGCCAATCTCTGTATATCAAAAGTTCAAGAGCATTAGTTGCTGCCATAAGCAGGGCTGTGACTATTTACCAAGAACTATCCAGCAATCTTTAATATGCAAACTCCTATTCCTTCTTCAAAACGCTAAATTGCAAAATACAATACACCATGCTTTGAACTAATGTGGTTTCTGCTCCAATAGCAATTTGTGCAAATATTGGGACATTGTATCACATTACTTCTATTCACTTATCTGTCTTACCTGTCAGCTCTTTCTCTGAGGCAGAAAAGGAATCTTATGTATCTTTGTAATTCATGGGTCTAATGTACTGTGTCGCATACTCAGAAGCCTTTTAAAAGACAGAGTTCTATGTGGTTTAACCGCATTCCAGCTCTAGAAGCTTCCCCACAGTATTCCAGAAGGAGCCACCTACCTAGAAGTTTTAACAAGAATTTCTAAAGATGACAAAATTATTCATTGATGATGACTGAATCTTGTGTGTGTTCCTCCTATCCCATTTTCTGTCTGTTTTTATTTGTGTATCCAATCTTCTTCTTGCATACTCTTGTTAGGAGTGGTGATCTGCATGTTGTAAGACTTTTAATTCAACCGCAAAAAGTTGAATTAGAACCTTTGTATAAACTGATCAAATTTCATTATAAAAATCTGTATAAAACTCCATTGTCTACTTATTTAGTTTTTAAAATACAGGCTTATTGTAGAACATTCACACATATAAAAGAGTATTAAGTAAATAGATTCCTTCATACCTTCTTTTCACCTACCAAGCTCCCTGTCCCCAAGGTGACTACCGTTTTCTTCTAAAATACTTTCTGTGCATTTACACGTGTACTCATTTATTTCTTTCCTTCAATGCATAATTATTGCATGTGTGCTCCGTGCCAGACTGTGTTCAGAGACTGGTGATACTGCTATAAGAAACAGGCAAGGTTCTTACTTTCTTGAAGCTGACATTCTAGTGACAGGTAGAGGTAGACAGGTAGGTAGGTAGGTAGACAGAGCTAAGAAATAATTTTAAAATATAAAAATGAGTGATAAATGCCACAAAAGGTTTAAAACTATTATAGAGAATGAATAATTTTATGTACATGTACATATGTACATATTGTGGAAAACAAGATGACAGGCCCCAAATGGAGTCACTTATGCTAAGCCCCAAGTCACCAACTGAAGGATTAATTACAGTTTTGGCTCGCCCAGAAACAGAACCTTACACCAGTCCATCAGGAATCCCCTCCTTGTCACTGGTCATCAGCCAGATAGACCCCTGCCAGCCCCTAAAGGGAAGTAACCTTGCAGTAACAAGCCCACTTTTCTGCCTAGTATAGCTGCCTTGCTCCCTTCTGCCCATCAAAGTCTTTCATTCTGTACAGCTCCTTGGTGCTCCTTTCTAACTGCTAGGCTGGATGCAGCCTGATTCAAATTCATTTTTGCTCAAGTAAACTCTTAAAGTTTACCTTTTAGCAACATATATATATATGTATATGTATGTATATAGTCTACGTATATGAAAACAAGGCATTATTTAATACATTTTTATTTCAGATTGCTCTCTGTCCTTAATAAAAGACTGTAGACCTCTTATGCTGTCATTACTTATGGATCTATGTTAAGCTGTTGCATCAGAGTTTAGGCTACTAATGTTGCACGTGGGATGAGGGTGCTCCTGGAGTTGGCAATGTGTTAGCCTTGTATAGAAATTCCCTTTAAATACAGTCATCATAGTTCTGTATCATGAGCTTTGGTTTTCTGTCTTATACTGAGAAAATTGCTCAACTGCCTGTTTTCTGTATTAGCTTGAGTTTGGATAGCTCAGATGGCCGCTCAGATGCTGTCTCTGTTGAACCCAAGCTTTCTGGGTTGTATCAGTCTCTGTTCTCTCCTGCAATCGGCTATGGGGTGGGGGTGGGGGGTGGAGGGCTATGGGGGGCTATGGGTAACGCTGGGATGTGTTCTTTTGGAAGAATGCATTCTTTACTGTATTTCTTTCATGGTAGAGATCTATTCCTTTTAGTAGGAAGAATCTCTCGGTGAAATATATTAGATTTTAAAAAATAGATGTTTTCCTTTTTAAAAAGTGCACATCTACACATCTAAAGTGTTTTCCTAGGTGACAAAGCTAAATAAGCCAATACAAGCAGAGGCTATAATGATGCCTCTGTCATGAAGTTTCTGGTAACATAGTGTCTGACACACAGTAAGTTCTCACTGAATACGTGAATGAATGGTTGGTATCAGAAACTGAAGAGTGACCCTGCAGTCATCAGAGTGAGAGGGTACTGACTATCTTACAAGGATGGGAGAAGCTCCTGAAGGGAAGGAGAATTCATTCATTCATTCAGCAGATATTCAGTGAGCACAGCCCCTAGAAAAGGGCTGGCTCCCTTCTAGTCCCTGGGCATGAATGGACTCTGAAGACAGAGTTTACGTGCTTCACAGATTTATCAGGGGCCTCTCCAAAATAATCCATAATTTTCCTTAGTAACTTGTTTTCAAACTGAATGTTATGAAATTCTCTGTGGGAGGGGGATATGAGGATGGGAACAAAAGCAAGAAAATTAGGATTATATATTTTAAATCATTTTAACTAGGTCACTCTAGGAAGAGCCTTTCTGTCTCTGAAGAGCTTAATCCTCCCAGATAATTTCCTCTAATGTGCCACTTCAAACCCAGTCTTCTTTTTCTCTTTTTTTCCCTAACTCCTTAAGCCTCATCAGAGGCTGCTGAGCAATCTTTCTGAACACAAAGAAGAAGATCATTATCATCATTATGCTGTTACCCCTGAAGAAAGCATGTAAAGAGACTGACAGAAGATGCGTAATTTAAGAAAACGTGGAAACTTGAGGTTGCATAATAGCCTCTTGCTTTCCTGACTGCCACTAAATCTAAATGAGACTAAATATGTGTATATTTACACACATACACATAGCCCTATTATAGGACAATGTGTTGATGTGTTTCACCAGACTGTAAGCTTCATGATAATAGGGACCACATTTATGTGTTCACCAATATATAATCCAGTGTTCGCACAGTGCCTGGCACAAAGTCGGTGCTTGTTAGATACCAGGTGAGCGGACAAATATATCAATTGCATTTCTAGCTCCTCTACTCAGTAAATTCTTATGTTTATCTTTTTCTATTTGCAGTAGCTTTTGTATTCTCATGATTCCATTTCAAGTATCTCTTCTCCTCTTCCACCATTGTTCTCACTCGTTTCTGGAACTCCTGTATTATTAGAGAATTACCTTTCCTTACTTATATCTGTATCTGGTTCCTGTCTTTAGGAGAGCATCAGTAAATGTAAATTTTCAATCTCCCCACGCCCTCTTCTAGTTGTACTCCAGACTTTTCTTTCCTCCCCAATGTTCCCAGGAGCCTGAGTTTTGTCTACTGTTTGGGATTTAATATCTTCATCCCCAGGGTTCAACTTCCATTCCAATTTCAAGTCAGGGAAGTTCTACTGAACAAGGCAGCTGTGATGTGGGGAATCAGACCTAAGTTAATGATGATATTACAACTTACTAAATGTTCAACCTTAGGAAATTTATTTAAATTCTGAGCCTTGGTTTCATCATCTGTAAAATGGGATTAAGTACACTGACATATGTAAATATCTCAGCACAGGGCTTAGCTAATAGGAGATGCTGCAGATTCATTTGCTTTCCTATATCTTCCCTAGAAGAGATACTTGAAATGGAATCATGAGAATATAAAAGCTACAGCAGTGCCCTGGACTCTTCTAACTCAAGGTTTCTCAGCTTCATCAGTACTGACAATTGGGGGCAGTTAATTCTTTGCTGTGGGATCTGTTCTGTGCATCAAAGGACATTTTGCAGTAACCCTGGCCTGTATTCTTTAGATGCTGGTAGCCCTCCCTCCCCATTATGACAACCAAAAATATCTCCAGACACTGCCAAACATCCCCTGGGTTGGAGCGGGGGCGGGGGGGGGGCGCAAAATGGCCCCAATTGAGAACAACTGCTTTAACCTTAGAAACTGAATTTATTAAACTCATTCTGCAGGTCTAGTGATTTCAGATGCCTGAACCAGTCCTGCTCAGCATGGAGGACCTAAAGTTCCTTTTGGCAATTGTTCATTATCCATACATCCATATTTAATTCATTCATTTGTAAGCTTCTGGAGGTCAGATTTTAAAAATGTGTTGTGTTCTCTGCCACATACCCAAAGGCCTGGAGTTGTGTCTCTCACACACCAGGTACTCATTATATATTTGCCAAATAATGAATAGGTTAATAAATAAATCTATCCACTTATTTATCTGTCCATCTATCCAAAACTTACTGAGCATATTTGTCATGAAAGAAAAAGATGAGTAGAACATGAACCTTGCATTCAGGAGCTTAGAGTTTAATGAGGAAGACAGAAATTTACACAAAACCAATAGAATATCTATATTCACTTCCAGAGCTGCCATAACAAGGTAGCGCAAACTGAATGGCCTAAAATAAGAGATGTTTATTCTCTCCCAGTTCTGGAGGCTGGAAGTCCAAAATTAAGGTGTTAGTAGGCTCCCTCTCCCTCTGAGGCCTCTAGGGGAACATCTTTCTTTGCTTTCCCTTCCAGCTTCCGGTAACCCCAGGCATTCTTTGGCTGATAGCTGCATAATTGGGATCTCTGCCTCTGTCTTCACATGGCCATCTTTCCATAAGGTTGTCTGTGTCTCTGTGTCTCCTCTCTTCTTCTAAAGTCACCAGACTTATTGGATTAAAGGCACACGCTACTCCAGTATGACCTCATCCTCACTAATTATATCTGCAAAGGCCCTGTTTTCAAAAAAGATCACATTCTGAAGCACTAGGGGTTAGGACTTCAAATATCTTTATAGCAGACACAATTCAACCCATAATAATATTAAATCTGAAAATGGAGATAGGGAGAAAGTACTCTAGGATCCAGAGGAAAGAAAGTAATTCTTAAATGTGGATGGTTGAGAGCAAAGAGAGATTGGGATTGGCTTCTTGGAGAAGCCTTGACTAATGAGTAGAGTTCAGGGTAGCAGGATAGCATAAGGAGTGGCCATTTCCAGCTGAAGATCCATGAACAATGGCAGATGTGGAGTTAGCAAATCCATGGCATGCAGGCTTATCAGCCATCCCCTGCCTTGGCTCAGTCCGTCACTACCTGTTACTTTACCCCGGTTCATTATTCTTGTCGATCTCAAACATCCGTCTCAAACCCTTCCTCAATACAACACTCCAGGCAACTATGGCCAGACAAGCAGACTGTGCATCCAAGACTAAACTTGTGTACTCCTATGGCATAGAGGCAGGGAATTGTATTTAAGTAACTGTGACTAGTTCCTGTGGCTGGAACATGGCGTCCAAGCATGAGTGGATGAGGTGGCTGATTTCACAGCAAAAACTTTTATAAGAACCCAAGCTTCGTTTTGCTGTTCTTGTTCTCATTCTCAGATTCTGTGAGATTTCTGTTTATTTATCATAACAGCCCCTCCTCTCCTGAAACCATTTTCTATTCTACTCAAGCTGGTTTGATAAAATTTTGGCTCCTTGAAATCAGAAAAGCCCTACCTGGATAAGTTCTTGAGGAGTGTATTAGTTTCCTTTGGCTGCATAACAGATTTATACAAACTCAGCCACTGAAAACATCATTCATTTATTGTCTTAAAATTTCTGTAAGTCAGAAGTCCGAGCATGAGATGGCTGGACTCTCTGTTCACTGTTTAACCAGTCTGATATCAAGACTGGCTGGGGCTTCAGTTCTCATTTGCGGTTTGGAGTCCTCTTTTAAGCTTACTTGTTGCTAGCAGAATTCATTTCCTTACAACTGTCAGACTGAGGTTCCTGTGTTCCTGTTAGCTGTTGACCACAGACAGCTCTCAGCTCCTAGAAGCCATTTGCAGCTCCTTGTCATGCAGTGCCCTCAGGTAATTCTCAAAGTAGATGTTTGCTTTCTTCTAGGCAAGCCAGACTGTATCTCTCAGGCTTCCTCTTTTGCAGCCAGCCAAAGACCAGCCTTTTAAAAGACTCATCTAATTAGGTCAGGTCCACCCAGGAGAATCTTCCTTTTACATTAAAATGTAACATAATCACAGAAGTGCTATCATATTCACAGGTTCCACCCACACTCAAAAGCAAGAGAATTATACAAGGATGAGGGTCACTGGGGGTCATCTCAGAATTCTACCTACCACAAGCATATTGTAGTGGGTGTATTCAGATCTCAAGGCAGACCTGTGACTTTCTGTAGCCTTGGATGATGTGTGTTCATCTCTCTGGGTCCCAATTTTTCTCACCTTTAAAATAAGGGAACTGTTGTTGATAAGGCTGAGGTTGCTGCTGGTTCTAGGAGTCTTTAGGGAACAGAGATATTTGTTTGTCTATTGCCTCCTGCAAGGTCTTACAGGTTTTAAGGATCAGACTGATTGAGGATGGAGGGATGGGTTTATTCTTGCCTTTTCTGTACCATGAGCCTCACCAAGCCTTTTGATTCCAGCTTCAACGTCTACCTCCTGTTTTTTAATATGACTCCTCTGAAAGCAAAGATACACATAAGGGCCTGTGTGTTCATCTGTGATTCTAATTCCTCTAATCCTGACAATACCTACTATGGTTAGGAGCATCTTGGGAGCCTTTTTTTTTTTAATGAAATTGAGAAATTGGCACAATCACATGTGACTTTCTTCTCTTGGATTTCTGCCTCTCTCCAGCTCTTCCAAGGCAAAGCTTAAGTGAATTAAATTATAGTTAATATTTTAAAATTTTTTGAACATTACCACTATTGCCACTGGCAAGAATCAATAATCCACTGACTGCCACACGAGTAAGATTCCGGAGAGTGAACCACCCTGTCTTCTACAGGCTCCACATTTTAGAGGAGTTTTTTTGTACATTTAATTATAATATAGATGTTTTCATTAATATGGACGAATGCCAGGAATTTCTATTTAATCTGCCTGCCCTCACTATAGTTGCTCATTTAGTCAGAACTTAATCAGAGGAACAAATGTCCTTCCTTTTCCTTTGCCATATATCATGCTGATTATTGTCTCTGGCAGCCCCAAAGGGCAGTGTTGATGGGTTATTAGATGAGTTATGCCAAACATGCAATAAACAAGTGGAGGAATCAGTCCTCAGAGGGTGTGCGTTCCTCTCACAGGGTATTCACAAACAGAGCCAGAGTGTCTCATTCATTTGTGCACCCTCTCATCTCCTGTTTCATTTCCTGGCCTTGAGTTTTTGAGTTATTTATTATTATCCCCATTTTGTGACTAAGGAAACTAAGACTCAGATTTGACATAATTTGCCCACTGTCACGGGGCCACACAGTCATGGCGGAGCTCGGATGCAAATCTGGGACTGCGTGACTCCAGAATTCATGTTCTTTCCATCACACCTCATTTCTTCTTCCTACACTGAGCAATAGAGTAAACATCAAGACCTAATTTCCTACCAGCCCATTGGACTCAAACACATTCCAATGGAGTGTACAAATGGATGAAAATGGCATATAAAGACTGACTGGGTGAAGATGCTCCGTTGCACTAATGATGTCTCCTCCCTCCAGTCTCTTCTTGGAAAGGCTGCCTGTGTTCCCTTCACAAAGTATGCCTCTCTCATCCCTGGTGAGCAGGCAGAGAAACAGGTAGCTCTGACCCCTGGTCTACTCGATTACATGATTTGAGTGGAACTATCCAGTCTGCTCCTTGGATTCTCTCCTTGGAACTTAGAATTCAAACTCAGAAACTTCATGTTTCTGCAGGCATAGACTTCAAAAGGCATAAGGGAATGGTGTGAGGGAGGACTATTTGGGCTGTCTCTACAAACAAATATCAGGTAAAACCACTGAGAGAGAGGTAGCGAGAAAGCAAAAGAAGATTCAAACGTGACCGGAGAAGCACAGATGATGCTCTTTTTGTTGTGTCCTCTTTAGAATCTAGCACATTGCCTGGCACACCGTGGGAGTTCAATAAGTGTTTGCTGAATGACTGACTAAACCATCCATCCCTGGAGATGGGGAGTAATTGTGGTGGTCCCTTCTCTACATCCCCTTTCTTTAGATCTCTTGAGATAGCCCCGTGTCCTCACAGTATATTCCCCTCTTTTGTTAGGTAGCTCATTTGAGTGGGTTTCCACTGTTTGCACCTAGATGATCCACAAATAATTCCCAGCCAGCATGAACACTTGACCGCCAGCTCCTCCCTTGACTCCAGCTTAGACCCTCTGAGTGACTGGGTGTCGGTTTACACTGCATGCAGAAGGCATTCTTTACCATTTGTGCATGTGACTCATGTCTCTCAATTCAGCTAACCTTTCACTCTGTAGAAGTGTTTAACACTGAACCAACAAACCTTGTCCCTCCCTCCTTAGAAGCAGCTTTCCGGTCTGGTTTTCTGATCCAGGCTCAAGTCTGCCACTTGGTTAGAAGTCCCCATCGAACCGCTCCTGGGTGACTGCTGGGTGCTCTGATGTCAGTCTCTTGTCTTTCTCTTTCTCTTATTTATTCATACATATTATTGAGCACTCAAGGTGTGAGAGGCAGTGTTCTGGTGAGAAAATGAGGTAGACAAAATGAACAAAATCCTTGTACCTGGTTATTCTCTGTTTACTCCTTCCCACTACCAGATCGATCCTCTGCCTTCTCTGCCCTGTTCTGTGCCTGAGATGCTGACCACGACAGACAGCACCACCTGCACAACCTTGCTGGCTGGATTCTATTTGGGTTGGGCCAATGAGAGTCAGTGCAGAAGACAGGGTTGAGGGTAGAGTGGTGAGAGGTTGGGCCTTCTCCCTGCCGCAGGCTCTCAGCTCCAGCATTGGTCGTCTCCTCCATGAGCACAGCTGCTGCCCCCCAGCCCCTCCTCCCAGCTCCAGCAACCACTGATTCCAGGAACATCACTTCTTCCCTTTGAGCCTCCCCTGAGGCCTAGGGTTGGTAATGCCTTCTGGCTTTGATTTGATTCTGGATGTCTCAATCTTTCTCATTGTTTTCCTCAAAACTGCTTCTGGCTTGGTAAAATGTCCACTTCTATTTTTGAATCCTTTGGGTTAGACCTTTAGAATGGAATTCTCTGTCCTGCTGAGACCCTGCCTGATGCAGTCCCCATCTGACAAGGAGCTTACACTTTAGTGGAGAAGAGACAACAAATGAATATCAAATTCATTGTCATGTAGATAGGTGGTATAGAGAAAATAAAGCAGGGTAAACTGGGTGACAGGCACTTCTGTAGTGAGTGTGGTCAGAGAAGGCCTCTCTGAGGAGGTCACTTTGGAGCAATCATCTGACTGAAGGAGCATGATCTGCATAAGCTTATGAGTATTTGCCGAGAGGGGAATGTGTTTGAGTCCAATGGGCTGGTAGGAAATTAGGTCTTGATGTTTACTCTATTGCTCAGTGTAGGAAGAAGAAATGAGGTGTGATGGAAAGAACATGAATTCTGGAGTCACGCAGTCCCAGGTTTGCATCCGAGCTCTGCCATGACTGTGTGGCCCCGTGACAGTGGGCAAATGATGTCAGATCTGAGTCTCAGTTTCCTACTCACAAAAATGGGGGTAATAATAAATACTTCAACAGGCTGACACAAAATTTATGAATTCGTAGCCTGGTACCTGGCTCTCTCCCACTCCTCCTTCTCTCTATCACTTGTTCTTACTCTCATATGCTGAATTAAACTCCCTGGCCTCATGGGCTTTATCAGACATCCTTGTTGAACGCTTTCATGGTACCCCTTATTCATTTATTCATTCCACCAATATGGACCATCATAAATGGTATCACGGTTTGCAGTTAAGATTTCATTTTGAGAATGATCTTTGATTTTTTTTGTTTTTTTTAAAAATTTTTTAATTAAGGAATTTTTTATTGATGTATAGTCAAATCACAATGTGTTAATTTCTGGTGTACAGCATAATGATTTGGTTTTACACATTTTTTTTCATATTTTTTTCATGATAGATTATTACAAAGTATTGAATGTAGTTCCCTGTGCTATACAGTAGGACCTTGTTGTTTATCTATTTTATGTGTAGTAGTTAGTATCTGCAAATCCTAAACTCCCACTTTATCCTTCCACCCACTATCCCCTGCTGGTAACCACAAGTTTGTTTTCTATGTCCTTGAATCTGTTCCTGTTTTGTAAATAAGTTCATTTGTGTCATTTTTTTAGACCACATATAAGGGATATCATATGAGATTTTTCTTTCTCTTTCTGGCTTACCTCACTTACTATGACAATCTCCAGGTCTATCCATGTTGCTGCAAATGGTATTATTTTATTCTTTTTTATGGCTGAGTAGTATTCCATTGTATAAATATACCACAACTTCTTTATCCAGTCATCTGTCGATGGACATTTAAGTTGTTACCATGTCTTGGCTATTGTAAATAGTGCTACTAGGAACATTGGGGTGCATGTATCTTTTTGAATTAGAGTTTTTATCCAGATATATGCTCAGGAGTGGGATTGCTGGATCAAATGGTAGTCTATTTTTAGTTTTTAAAGGAATCTCTGTACTGTTTTCCATAAAGGCTGCAGCAAACTATATTCCCACCAGCAGTGCAGGAGAATGATCTTTTAATGTGTCTCTCTCCCCCTAGTCTGCAATCTCCACAAGAGCAATGGTTTTGTTCACTCTTGGATATCCAGACTCTAGCACAGAGCTCATAGGGCACATGGTGAACATTTAATAGATATTTACTGGATAAAAAGAGGAGAAGAAGGAAGAACATCTACGATAATTTCAATAAGATTTTTTCCTAGACACTTTAATCTCCTAGGGAATTCCAATTCACTCAACAAATACTAGTTTAATTAAAATGAACTGTATGTAAAGTTCTATATTTATTTCTGTGGGGTATATTAAAGAAGAAAATTCTGTGAAGGCAGGGATCACTTTATCTTTTTCATCTTTACATCACTACTATTTAGCATAATGACAAGCACTTAGTGATAAATATACTTAAATATTTGTGAATAGAAGTAAGCCAAAAATGATTTTAAGTCTGATACCTATCTAAGTGTGTTTGTCAGGGGCTAGAGGGTGATTACAAAATAGGATAATCTTAAATACTTTTGTGATTTGTAAAATTACAGTGAGAGTTTTGAAATCCCTTTTCCTCTCTCCACCCAACACACAAAAAAGGGCTCTGAAAAGAGGCTCTTTTGGAAACTGACCAGACAAGGTGAGGTGTCACTTAGGAAGGAACAATACAATGAAAACATCATTTTCCTCTTTTCTGTTTGGAAAAGGTTGATAGGAGAGTGTGTAAAAGACAGAGATGAAGTGATCTGGTTGCCCTGGGAGGGGGGAACCCTGGAGCCAGAGATGCCCTGGGGGAAGGGCTCAGTGTGGATTCTTTCCTCCACCTGGTACTGGTTGCCTGGAGAAAGCACATTCCAAGGCTGGACAGCATCTGACACCCTGCTGAGAACAAAGCCCCGTAGGCTTGAGACACATGGTTCTGATTATCTGGGAACTGTGTTTTTTAAGGACAATAATATTTCCCCTTTGTATGTGTGCTGCTTAACTCCTGCCCAGGTGTCAGATCCACTCGAAGAGCACAGGCCCAGGCAGAATGGTGCTGGGGTCTAGCGGACGTGCTTCTCTGTTAGGACCAGAGCTGGGTTCCCAGAGTTCACGCTTCTGCAGGGCATGTGGTGCTCATTGAAACCTTGTTTCATCAAAGTCCCAGGGTAACAGCCCCTGCCCAAAGTACTCACTCTATCTATAAAATTCTTCAAAGAACCTATGTCTGGGAAAACCCTCACCAGCCGAAAGGAATTGGCAGGCGGAGTTGTAGTTAGTGGTATCTGTGCCGCTGCATGTTATTGTCTCTGGGTGAAGCTCAGATTTGAACATTCAAAAATATGTGAAATATCAAATGCTTTGTACTTATACATCGGAAAAAAAAAGTTTCCATGAGAAGCAAGAACAAACATTGCTTTCTGCCCATTTCATCCTGTTCTTGAGAAATCTGGGTTAAAAATGTATTCCTGAGTAGCTAGATAACTGGGTCTCCCTTTATATTGATTATGGTAAGGGATGCACATTGATTTGACTCTGAAGAGTAGATATTCCTGTCAATGACAGCATAGCATAATAACCTCTTTCTCATGTTTGGGGAATTCACCTTTGTGTCAATCTTGATGGAAGGCAGGGTTTACTGCCTTATGTGCCAGACACTAAAAACCAGACACTCACTCTCCCCTCCTGCTGTTTCGTGGAGGTAGAGATGGAAGATAAATTAAAGGACACCCAGTGAAATTTGAATTTTAGGTAAATAACAAATAATATTTTCAGTATAAGTATACATCAAATATTGCATAGTATGTACTTATACTAAAAATGTCATTGTTTATCTAAAATTTCAGTTTAATTATGCATCTTATATTTTCATTTGCTAAATCTGCCAACCCTACCTGGTGGCCGGGATATGAAGCTGAACCAAATAGGTGTTCCCTTCCTGTATGTTGAATATATATCAGTGGTACAGAGAAATGGCAGCACTTTAGAATTTATTCAGCCGGTGGCAGTGGAGGCAGTGACATCCAATGTCTAGTCATGGCAGTGGGGGGGGGAGGCAGTGGTGGTGTCCACGATGCAGAGAAAGTGGTGGAGTCTGGCGTCCGGTGGCAACAGCAGCAGCAGCACTCTGATCAGACATTTTCTGAGGCAAAACCTTGATTCCAGCCCATTTCCTAAGCCTTTCCTCTAGCCTTCCCATAAATCCTGTGAGCTACCCAGTACCTTCCTATAAATTCCTTTTTTTAATACACTTGAGCCAGAGTTGATTTCTGGTTTTTTTGAACTCTGAGCCCTGACTGCTATCGTTGGGAATGTGGTGACCATGAAAATGTGTTATTCAGGTCTCCCACTATAAGGAACACAACTGACTGATGGTTGGAGCTGCTGCCCCTCTAAATGTGTTGGCTCCCAGGCACTCTTCTTGTAGGATGCTTCTAGATACTCCGCAGAGATGTGGGACTCCTCCAGTGGGCAGCTTTGGCTGGAGGACTCCCCACTGGCCTGGACAAAACATTCTTGGAACTGGGCTTCTGTCTAAGACTTTACCCAATCCTCCTTCCTTCCTTCTCTCCGTGTATAGGTGTCAGACATACATCTTGATCTGAGGGCTCTCTCTACCTTCTTCTGTTCCCTCCCCTAATAAATCTTTTTCCCCTCTGATACCATCTAGCAATCTGCAATGAACTAACACAGGGGTTAGGGAAAAGGTCACTTGAGCCTCCTACATGGCTTTGTTCCACAAAAATCTTCTCTGGTATTACCTGAAATATACTATAAAAGATAGAAATGAAAATACTAATATGGTTTACAGTCTCATCTTTGGTCCCTGTTGGCCATCCTCTTACAGTATAGGAAGATTATTGGCAGGTATTTTAAGAATGTGTGGCTTAAGTACCTGAAGGAATCCAGTTCCTCCTTCCACTGTGGCTTTCTGACTCAGAAGACTACCATGATTTGGGGTGTAATGCATATTGTAAAATTTTTCCTGATGCTTCAATATAAGAAATGTATTTATCATAACCACTCTGGAGCTGAAGTTTAACTTCTGGCCACATTGCACCTTTCAGATAAGCTCCACCCCATCTTCACCTGCTGCTGGCATTTTCACAGCAATGATGCCAGTGAGAGCCTGTTTTTTACTGCCATTTAGCCCACGGTGGCTGGTGCTAAGAGGAAGGTTAGTCTTATTGCTGTATTCTGTAATTCAGCATAATGGGGAAGTATAGCTCTGACTGGATATTCTACAAACCAGAATTAGCTTTGAGGAGAACATTTCTAGGCAGTGACCATGGTTGTGTCTTAGCCAGTATTTGCCTTGGGACTCTGTTGCAGTAATCTGAAATACCAAGTTTTTCCTGTGGCTCTGACATGGAGACAAGGTGACTTGAGTGAGCATTAGGCAATAAATAAGAAGATGTGATTAGCACTGGCTTTGTTTCTGGGCAGCCTCATGACCTGGCGGGAGCCATTGAAGTGTCTGGGATCAGTTCAATCAATATCAAGGGTAGGACTCCTAGTAGTTTCTACCTTATAGGTAGCTTCTGCTCCTTGTAGCTTCTGCTCCTTGTGTGCTATGATATCATCTTTCTTAGGAAGTCTTAGGGGCCACTTGTGAAGCTCCCCTTGGTTTTCTGGTAACTTCCAGCTGGTGACCTCAGGACTCAGTCCTTTGACGGCTGTTCCTCTTAGCTCCACAAGGTAGTTGCCTCCAGCAAACTTGCAGCTCCAGCCTAATATCCTTTCTGAGGGACTCTAGGACAAAGGGGAGATTCATCTTTTGTACCTCTTGTAAACCTGGGGACCCTTGCCAAGTGGATCACAATCCTGTCTCCTCTTGTTCTTTTTTTCTACCCCAACAACTCAGAAACAGGTTAGCAAAACCAGACATTGACTGGACATCCCAATCAGGAATGAGGTGTCAGTCTCGTCTTTTGATCCACACTCCCAACTTCTAGGAACATTCTTTTAGGGCCCTTCCCCTGAGATGGCTTCAGGAAGAGAGCCAGTGAAGCACTCCCTTCCCCTTCCAAAGGACAGGAGACAGCATCTCTCCTCAATTACTGCAGTTTCCAGTGGTGGCCTTAGGGACTTCCTGTCCCATCTTGCATCTCTTTGGAAAAGACCATCAGGCAAGTTTCAGCTGCTTTGTACTCGGGTGGAGACAAAGCAGGAACTAACCTATTTTGATTTGGGAGAATATAGTGACTTTGCTTTCAACAGAGTCCTCTAGCCATTATAGCCCCTACTATTGGAGAACCTCTGGGGAGGGAAAGATCTAAGTCATTTTTATCACAACGTTGTTACTACTATGTTGTCTACAGTGGAAATCCAGCTATTCTCATCTCTCTCTCTTGAGAACTTAACTTGATACAGGATCGTGCATTCTTTTAATTATTACCTCAGGCTTTTGGTTTCTTCTCTCCCACTTTTTCTTCTTTCTTCTATTCCTTTCTGTTTTCTCTACTCTTCAATTTTAGTGCTCAGTGTAGCCTCCCAGTCACTACGTATGGGCTAGTCTAATAATGGTTAAGAGTACAAACTCTGAAGGTAGACTGTTTCAGTTTCCTCAGCTGAAGAAATCACCACTCAAACTGGTATAACATCACCAGTGTCACAGGACTGTTGTAAACTTTAAATGATTTAATTTGTTTCTTCAACAATCTATTACATAGATCTGTTCTAGAACCCACAGAGGTGCATGTTTCCATTCTCATCTGTCACTGCACCTTCTGGGTTCTTGAATGCTACAGTCTCATCAGCTTAGTGAACATTCCCAAAATGCACCTCTTCTTTCCTGTCTGCTGCCTTTGTTTATGCTGTTTCCTCAACCTAGAATGCCCCTCCCTCATCTACGGAGAGCCTCGATGGTGTTGGGACCTCAGCATAGGCTTGTCCTTGAGCTCTGCTTTTCACTCTTTTCAATTCCAGGTTTCTGGTTGAAGAGCCAGATGGGGTAAGGAACCACCATTAGATAAAACTCTCTGGAAATAATTAGATTGGAAAAGAGCTAAGCCTAAATCTTGAGGCCACATGACCCAGACTTCCACCCATCTCTTTGCAGGAGATGAAGTTGAAACACAAAAATGAAGATCTTCTCTTGGGCAGTGGGGTGGCCTCACCTCTGGTTATGGTTTTTACCAATTATGTTAATCATTTCACCAAAGAAGGGCAAAGAGTTTGTCTCTAACGTCATTGCCTTTTGGAAAGTGGACCTGAAGTACTCTCATGTTTTTTGTAAAGACTCATGGAAAGGGGAATAAATAGTCCCTCTTAATAAGGACTTAGGACTTAATTCTGTAAGGAATAGGAGGCTTTGAAGTCTTTTGAACAAGGGCATAACACCATCTTTGCTTTGTTAGGATTCACAGTACTCATACCATGTACCAATACATTGTTTTAGCCTTTTCAAAGGATTTTTCAAATACATGATCTCATGGTACATGTACTTCAGCAAGTGAGTGGACTGTATCTTGAACTATATACAGTGTCTTGCTGGCTTCACTTCAGACTAGAAATCTGAAGGTGGATGGTATATCCACAGGTGAGGCAGAGACTTTGTGTTGAACTCATAAGCAGAATGTTCTTCGGATGTTGTTGTTCCCTTGGTAAGGTGAACATGTATCTTGAGAAGCCAAACTTGAAAAGGTCAACCTGTCTTAAACTCTGGGTGTCTGGGAAACCACACGGCTGTGAGCCTTTGCCATGAAGGGTTATCTCTGCCTGGAATCTAATCTGTATATATTATGTCAACCTCAGCCAGTTGTCCAGTGATGAATGGGGTGCCTACTTCATCCAGCTTGGCATTCTAGGGGGCCCTCTGTCTTCCAGCTGATGGAAGGATAATAAGCATGACAGAGGATGGTGAAGAGAGTTTTGCATGGAGAATCTGGCTGGCTTTGTGCATACATGTGAGCGATTGTCCTTGTACCCTTCGGGGCAAATCCTCTCCCCCTGAGTGAGTCATAAAAACTGCAGCCTTAGGCCACAAGTGAAGGGAAGCCAACTTGAAGCTGGAGCTGCTTACTCATGCCTCTTTAGTGAAGGACATGAAATGAAAAAGCCAGGTGGTCCATGTCTTTTCTTTTTGAGAATTTAGTGATGACCCCTCCAGTTACCCACTAACTCAATGGGATAACTACTGAATTTGAAATTCATGCTTCAGAACACCTAAGAGAGGTGATTTTATTCATACCATTTCCAGCTGGGGCACAGACATCCATTCAACCCCTTACCTATTCTTTGAATTTGGTGATGTAGGACACTAGTGCATGCATGTATACACACACACACACACAAACACACACACATACACACACACGTACACACATGCACAAGCCCATAATTAGGCCTACTTGTGGAATTTATATAAGTTAAAACAAATCAGTGAATAAGAATGATTTTTAAACATGGTCAAAGATCAATTTTAAATAATGGTTAGTAACAAGATTGGAACAAATTTTTTTGACACTGTGTTTTAATATTTCTCATTACGCTACACTCCATGAAAGTAGGAACTATATCTGCCTAGTTTGGGTTTTTTTTTTTTAAGTTCTTTGTTTTTTGTTTTTCCAGCTAGGAATGTTTTCCATTTCAGATAACAGAACACCTACTCACAGTAGCTTAACCAAATAGCACTTTTTTTCCTTCCATAACGTAAAAAGAAGTTTGGAGATAAGCAGCTTCCATATGTTGTCACTCATACACCCAAGATGTCTGCGATGGATCCAAAAGTCATAGATGCAATCAAAGTCAGAAATCAAGAGGACTGCATCACTGGGGAGAGCCTTTCTCCTCACCATTTTCTTACCAGGGAGGGAATATCTTTTCCTGAAAGCCCCCATTGTACTTCCCCTCATAATGACTACTCATGGCTACCCCTGTGTGGGAGACTGAGAAAGTATGTAATTGGCTTTTCCAACTTCATAAAAGACATTTTGAAGAGGAGAGGAGTATAGTTGTTTTAGAATAGATGGTCTATGTATATGCTATACAACTCTGTCTCTCAGTGTCTGATATGGGGCTTGCTACTGCCCAGTAAATGATTGTTGTGAGGAAATGATCCAATCCCTCAATAGTCGTTGGTGCCTGCTAACTATCTCTCTTCTCATCGACTCAGAAATTACTCTTAAGCTACAGCATGCCAAAAGATGGGGAATCTTTGCTCCTAGATCCCAGAGTTTCTTCTAAATGGATCCCAGGTTATGTGGATCTAAAGCTACTCTGTTTTCTTTTAAGGAAAGATCCAGAAAGGACCATCTCAATGAACACACCATGTTGTTTGAATTATGGCATCTTTTAATATCTTAATATTTTATAAGTCTGTGCCCTTTCAGCACCCTTCTTTTGAAAAAAAACTGGATTATTATTTAGTTCCTATAAAATATAATTTTTTTTCTATTTTCTTTCTTCCCCAAAACTTTTTTTTTTTGTAAAAACTGAAAATATATTGAGTTTATTGGTTAATTAGAGGAAAAATGAAGTTTGTGATCTTGGATTTTCTATTCAAGATCATGGCAAACATTTCCATTTGTTTTTCTACTACTTCTGAGTCCATGATTAGCATTTTGAAGTTTTATTCATGTAGACCTTACAAGTGTTTTCTTAAGTTTGGAATTTATCTATTTTGTTGGTTTTGTAAATGAGATATTTTTATTCATTTTTTTCTAATTGTTTTTATTGGCATTTATTTAGGCCACTGTTTTCTATATATGAATTCTGTATATAACCACCATACTAGTTCTTTTAAATTTATAATAGTTTCTCATCTATGCTCTGTTTTCCTCCAACATAATTTTTGTGTGTGTGCAAGTAATAATGATTTTATATTCCCCATTTAAATGTTTATATATGTCTCTTTTTTTCTTTTCCTAATTGCATTGGTTAGTTCCTCCTCAAAAATATTAAATATTGATGATAATAAAGACATTCTTATCTACTTTTTTACTTTATAGCTATGGTCCTGATGTTTCCATTACTTAAGATACTGGCTCTGAATTCTCTTCCTATTTTCTTAAGAGATAGTTTCAAGGGTGAATGTTAAGCTTTATGCATTCCTTTGCCACATCTATGGAAATAACTATGTTTTTAAATCTTATTATCTACTAAGTAATGGTTGATTAGATTTTTCCAATGACTCACTTGTTTCATTGTTTGTTACTCATTAACATAAGTTTTAAGACTATGAATTTTTCTTTAATCACTGCTGTAGTTTTACTCCATGAATTCAATAGGTATAGTATTAATTATGGTTATTTTCAAGACATTTTACAGATTTAATTTTTATTTCTTCTTTGATTTAATAGTTGTCAAGAAAGAAGTTACGATTTTGTAAGAGGAAAATTTTTGTTTTTTCTTTTTGTTGTTAATTTCTAGTTTGTTTGCTTCTTGCTCTTCCTTTCTTCCTTCCTTCTGTTTCCTTCTCTCTCCTTTTCTTTCCTTCCTCCCTTTCTTTTATTTTCTGTCTTTCTTTTTCCTTTTTCTTTGAAGATTGTTAAAGGCATCAAATTCTTATATTCTATTTTTAAATGAGGCTGTGGAAGAATGTGAAACCAGCCCATATTTTTTTTCCCCTTATAAATAACTTCATCTTTTCCTCCCAGCTATTCAAAGGAATGCTTCATTATTTTTGTATTTCAGAAAATTTGCTGGAATGTATTAATCATTCTCTGCCAAATTTACCTGGGACACATTATTCTCTTTTAATGAGTAAAATTAAATTTCTGTTTTATAAAATTTCTGTAATTTTTTAATAAATGCAGCTATATATACCTTATTTCTTGCCTATTATTTCTGTTCTTTTCTTTGAGATCATCAATTGTGCATTTATGTATCTCCATAGATTTAATTCATATCTATCATTTTTTCTCTGATACTTTTATCTCTTATTCACATTTCATTTTATTTCCTCACTTTTCTCATTCCTGTACACTGTTCATAACTGTGTTTTCAAGTGTTACTCTTTTTTGTGCTACTTTTAGTTTGACTTTAATTTTTCTTCCACATTTTTCTAAACTTTGTACACCAGTGTTTTATCTTCTGTTACCTTATTATATAGCATTCCTGAACTCTTGTATCTCTCCTTTGTGCTCTTGTTTTATAGAAGTTGTTGCTATATTGTTTTTAAAAATCATAGTAATATATTTTGTCACAATTTTTTCTGCTTTAAAGTTTCTGGTGCATGACATTTGTTTGACTTTTTTTCCTGTTCCTTTTCTTCTTGTAATATCTTTAGGCTTTCAGGTGAGTTTTGCAGGTAGTTAATATAAGGGAGAGTCAAAAGTTCTAGTCTGAACCAGAAGTACGAGTGAATTTTCTTAACTTTAAGTTTGTGTTCTAGTATTGTTCATAATGTAAATCTACCTCTTTTTCTATGCCTCACTAGCAGGCTGTTTTCCAATATATTTTATACTTGGTCTTTCTCTTCCCAGCTCCTCTAGGCTTCATGTTTAAGCTGATTCAAAGAAGCTCCCAACACCACTTATACATTCTTTCCTTCCTTGTATTCTGATGAGGTTTATTTTTCAAAATATGCCACATACTTTGGAGAGTAATTTATGCTGGCTTTGTTTGAACTCTAAAGCTACAGATATTCTTATTTGGTGTTTTTCCATACCCTAGTATGTTTTTTAGTGTCTCTGTCCTCCTTGGTTGTATATTTTGGTTTACATTTTAAATAGCTATGGTTTTGTTAAACAAGGATTTTGTGTCACCCTTGTTGCTTTGGAGGTGACTTCTAGAAGGATCAGAAAGCAGCTTCTATATTTTTCTATGATATTTAAAGCTTGAAGACAGTTTATCTTGTAATTAACATTTAAATTATAATCACAACTATGTGCTCAGTGTTAGAACAAAGACTATATTGAGTATTGACTTCATTTTTTTCATACTTTTCCAGCATAATTGTATGATAGTACAATATTACAAACTTTACTTCACATTTGACTTTTGCATTATGATAATTAAGAGGATTACTTTGATGAAAATATTCTTGAATGGCACTAATTTTCCATAGAACTGATCTTAATCCTTTTGATATTCAACAGCTTCTATTTTGGAATGCACATCTCATCACCCATGCTAATTTTTTTCTTTTATATTAACTAACTGGTCTAATTTTACCAGATTCTCCTGAGTCAATGACTAGGAGAATTTGAGAAGTTCTGCAGTGAGAACTCAGCATACTTCATGGAACCATGACTCTCTTGCAAGATTTGTAATTTTATTTGTAGTGTATTTACATTGTGTTTGCATTGTATTTTTGGATGTTTAATATCTTAAAAGCAGAAGAATGTGACCCTCATAGATAATGTAAAAAGTAGGAAAAGACACTACTAGTAAGAAAGAAGCAATGTTAAAGTGGAGAACATTTTTACCTGTGACCACAGAAGAATATTTTTATTTTATAATGAGTTTCTTTTCTACACAGTCTTATAATTACAAGGATTTATAATATATGTTGACAGGAAGAAGACCTCCTATACTGCCTTGTTTAGGTACCATGTAAATTCATTAAAGTATAGCTTAGGCAAGGAAAATAAACATGTACTTACAGTTAACTAACATTGAGTTTTATTCTATTCTGATGAGATTCTGGATAAATACAAATTGTTATATTTGGGGTGCAATATTTGTTTGCATTTTTCATGACTTGTTCAATATGATTGTAAAATTAAGATGATGATTGTGTCTCCTACTTAAAATAATCGTACCTCAAATATTTTTAAATGATTACATCGATCTACTTTTAGAACTTTTAATTTCACATTTGCTTTAGTGATTTTTCAATCCATACTAGTGATTGAATCCTTCTTGAATGAAAAAAGCAGTAGACTGAGAACTGTAAGACTTGAGTTGATGTTCTTTCCTGACTTGGAACCTTAGTCATTTCATGGATCCTCTCTGAATGAGTCTTGTTTGAAGAATATTTTGAGATTTCACTAAAATAGCATTGAAAACTTCAAAAGTATATTAAAATAGAAAAGATTCTCTATTCCCCAAAATATCTAGAACATCATCTTTGGGCGGTATCTAGATGAAATGAGAGAATCAGGCAAGTGTGAATTTGCTTGGTCATTTCCGTGACAAAGTAGTCACTTGTGGAATTAACCATTTTTGTTTTTCAACAAGGATGACTTTGTGTAAATCAGTCCTTATGGATTCACCTCACTTCACAACCTTTCATTGCCGTGGTTTCTCTTGCCTTTAGCACAGCTCAGTCACAGAAGCCATAAGATAACATCCGGAGCATATTTAGCTCATTAAATTCATCAGGGGCCACATACAAAAATATGCCCACTACCAGTTGTGTGACACTTCAGTGCCTTTCACATAGGTGATCTCATTTGACTGAATAACACCAAGCACAAAACTGACTGTTGTTCCTGTAATATTGTTTTTGTAGTTCTGAGTGTTAAAGCATGTCACATCTGGCCTAAACAGATGTATCATTCAGATCCAAACCTGACAATCACTTATTGAGATCCCGCACAGTTTATTACAAATACTCACTGAGCATTTTGGCATCTCTTCTTTGTTGGTATTATGCTGGGCAGTGGGAATGTGGATGCAGAAGATGCTGTCCCTGCTTTCTAGGAGCTTAGAGTTGAATGTGGCAAACAGATGAGTAAGGGGACAATTATATTAAAATCAGATATATGTGCCGTGTCCTGCCACTCTTCCCTTATTTACTGTGCTTCAGCCTCAGAGGCCTCCTACCTGATCCTCAGCCATGTCACTGGAATGTTCCACCCTACAGAGTCATATGCCCATCACTTCATCTAGGTCTCTGTTTAAGTTACCTCTTTAGTAATGTCTTCCATGACCTCCTTATGTAAAGTGTTATTTTTTTTTACTCTGCTTTATTTTCCTTCATGGTATTTATCCATTCCTGATAATTATGTTATATCACATCATATCACATCATACTGTATTATACTATATTATTGTTTTTTCTTACTGTCTTTCTCCTCCATTAGTATGTAAGCATCCCCAAGGCAGTAGCCTTGATTTGATCACCACTTTACCCCAGCATCCAAAATAGACCCTGGTTCACAGTAGGCATTCAGTGAATATTTTTTGCATAATTCAGTTGATATGCTAGAGATGTGCACAAAATGTTTTATGTCTGACACTGAGCCAGCCTTTTATCTTCATATATAATTTCATTTAACTCCTACAACTACCCATGAAATGTCTACTATTATTTCCTTGTCACCAGTACAGAATGTGAGACATGAAAGAATTAATGTGCCTTTGTCTGAGGGTAGAGTAAGCTACAGCCTAGTGGCTGACAGAGCCCGGGTCTCCTGAGTTCACTTCTGGTAATCTTTCCGCTACACATGGACTGTCCAGTAACTAGAAGATCAGGTGAGAGGTTAAATATATACGCTCCATCACTTGAGACTTGGAAAGGAAATATTCTGTTATGATTTTTACTAAGCCTCTTCTCACAGGCCTAGAAAAGTCTGCTTTATATTTCTCTTTAACATAGATCACTCATGAAACCTTTAGTTGGTTCCTTTACGCAGACTTTTTATGAGCCTGGAGCTCATCCTTTCCATTTATCTCTGAATGGGATGACAGAATCTGAACTGTGAAAACGGACTGTATGAAGCCATGTGATTTGCGGTCCTAGCCAGGTCTCTTTTGGTTGCCAGTAAGAGAACCCCAATTCAAATTGTCAGAGAATATATTGGCTCATGTAACTGGAAAAGTAAAAGGGGGCTATTCATGTAAAGCTGCATCTAAGTACTTGCAGGATTGCACCAGCATTCTCTCTCATATTCTCACTCTCTTGTTAGCCAAAAGCCCTATGACAGCTCAGGGTACCTGGTCTTTAGAGTTCATGAAGTCAGGAAAAGAAAGAATGGTCCTGATTGTACTTGCAACATGTTTGAGGAGAGTCTTGATTGGTCTGGCTTAGATTCCACATGTGTTTACCAGACCTGGGAGGCCCTGAGCTGTTGTGGGATTCAAAGCCCTGGGGCCAGTGTGGGCCTGGATCTTGTGAAGTGAGAAGAATTATTATAGCATTGGAGAGAGACATTTCCCTGAAGGAAGGACTGTTACTAAGACAGAAACTCTTCAACCACCTCACTTACGTCCTATTCCAGTAAACCTTATTTTTGCAGTCAGCAAATATTTGTGAAAATGTTCTCTAAGCCAAGCTCCGGGATCGGCCCTGGATATCACCTCTTTAATCAATAATCCTTGACTTGCCTTTGAAGATATAGATGGGAAGAAAAATGGCCAAAGTGGAAAAAAGATAAATAAAATCACAAACCAAAGTAGAAATAGCTTTGGGAGCTTAGAAGAAGCACTGAAAAAATATGGACTTGGTTCGTGACCACTCCTCCGTGTACCATTTCCAGTAATTTTTAGATGGCCATCTCATCGCAAACTCTCATACAGCCTTAGACTTATTCCTTTCTGCATTCTTTGCATTTTTGCTTTCTTCCTGTCATCAGAGACACTCACTTTCTAAGTCATCTCAAACAGCTCCAATGTTTCCTTTCCAAAGTCATGGTTCTGCAATATTTTAGGATCTTACTGTCCTCTCTTTATTTCGTGCAACTGCTTCAGTGACATTTTGTTCTTAGACACCAGGGATTGTTGCTGGGAGAGGAAAAGGATGAGAAGAAGTGGGGAGGGTTAAATCGTGTCAGAAAGTGAAGATGGGGTATCTTCAAATTAGATTTATTTATTAGCATGATGACTCACAGGATAATAACACCACTTTGCCAGTGGCCAGGATAGAAAGCAAGACTATAAAGGAATAGCTGGCTGATACTTAGAGGCATCCAAGTTGTTATATCTTTAGGAAGTTAAAAAAGTACCTTAGTGTCTGCTTACTCATCTCTGGGCCGGATGTTCTAAGTTGGAAAAAAAAAAAAAAGTTAAAAAAAAAAAGTTTTCCTCTCCTCTGATTCTGATTGTCAAGGACAAAAGGCCCAAAATGCCACTAATTAGATTTGTGACCTTGAGACGTCACTCAGTCTAGCTTAACCTCTGCTTCTTTGCTAAAGAAACAGATGGTAAATTACATCTATTTTATGGGGTAGTATACAATCATAAAATCTAACTATATATCTCAGTATCATGCCCACTGACACATTTATATGATGTGATAAATATATCATATTATATATACATACATATGAGAGATGTGTACTAAGGTCCTGTTCAGGCAGTGGGACACAGAAGGCACTGAGTAACTCATTTTCCTTACTGTTCCTCTTTCCCCCTGTTTAGTCTTGGTTTCCGCCTTTATAGAAGGCTGAATGAGTCAACTGATCACTAAAATACCTTTTCTTTTCTGATATTCTATTCTTCTGGGCATTTTTATACCTTTTGCAAGCGAAGAAAATAGCATTTTTTTCCCCCAGAAGTTATTTTCTATAAGTAACATATCCTCTGGTCAGAAGAACTCTTCTGCTCAGTGTTCTCACACACATTTTTTTTGCTACCATAAATACATTTAAAGAGTCATTACCGCTGAGTTTCACCATAGGGCTTTCCAAGTTAAGCAGTGACAGAGTCAGTCAGCCTTTGGGGAAGGCACAGGCAGCCTTCAAGGGGTCAGAGCTCACCCTCTGGGCACGGCTTTCTCCAAGAGGTTCCTTGGGGATCAATTCTGTTTCCACGTGTACAGTCACTGCAGAATTTCTTTGCTCTTTGTCTTTGGCCTCACTTGGAGAGGAAATGATTCAGAGGATGCTGGGACAGAGCATTTCTTCTAAAGCCATCCTCCCCATCATCACATCAGCACTGAAGTCTGCTTCGTGTTTCTTGCCAAGCTCTATGAGCTCAATTTCCATATCATCTTCCAGGGCTCTGGAAGAAACTGTCACGACCCACAAAAGGCTAGTAGAATCTCAGAATAAGAGAATGACAGAATCCAGAACAACCCAAGAGGTCACCAGTCCCATTCAACCCCGTGTTTAAAGGATGAAGATCCTCAAGTTTAAGTGACTTGCTCAAAGTCCAGAAAAAGTTAGTGCCAAGAGAAAGAAACAAACCAATAATGCCATCACCCATCCCGGATTAACATTTATGTGACACTTTACATTTACAGAATGCCTCTTCCATACGTGTCCTATTTTACTCTCATTAAATTTATTTTAAAACGTTTGCAATTTTTATCTCTGCATACATACAGGGAAACTAATTTGAGGTAATAAAAGATTAAATAACTCTTTCTGAGATCGCATCTCCAAGAAATACCAGACAGAGATCTGCATTCCAGTTATTTTTATTTATTTATCTGTGTTTCTTTCCCTTGTTATCCATCCAGTCAGGAAACAGTCGATCAGCCTTCCTTCATCAAATTTTAATTAAGGGAAAAGGCAATGAAAGGTATCCATAAATTAGACCCCGACTATTTAAATCGAAAATAGATCTATTGTGTAACTGGTGGCTTTACAGTTACAATGGACAGACTTGGTTTTGATTTCTATAGAACAATGACTTTTAGAAATAAGCATGCCCTAGTAAGTGAACACTCACTGCTGACTTGGCTTCAGTAGAAAATTTAGTATGTCTTTTATTAGGGAAACTGGTGACTTTTAATTTAAAACATAACAATCATTTATTAACATTAGAGATACTGATAAGAAAAGGGAAGAGTATAAAAATCACCCATCCACGACTCTCCAATCTGGAGATAACATTTGGTATATACGCGTTCAGATTTTTATAATTCTCTTATGCATATGTATAATTCTTTAAACAAAAAAGTGATTATAATAATATGGACTCCATAAGCTATTTTAAAAATAAATTACGATCATTTTTACTATAAATCTGTATGTAGATTTATTTTTAATCACTGCCTGATACATATTTTATAGATACAAAAATATTTAATTTCCTTTTGCTACGCATTTCAGGTATTTCAAATGTAACATTATTATAAATCATGCTGCAGATGAACAGCCTTGTTTATAGATATTTGCACATTTCTGATTATTTCCTCAGAATATATTTCTAGAATTAAATTGCCAAGTCACAGAGCATGCATTTTTTTTTTTTTACAACTTTTATACATCACAGCAAACTGCCTTCCAGGGTAGGGAGGGTGGTTTTCTTTCTCTCACAACATTTTATCTTAATAATATCAGATTTCTCCCATCCAAATGCTATTTTCTGAGTTTAAGGGAATTGCCTGGATCCACATTAATAATATTTATCACCAATGCCTTTAGATAAAAGAAAAGCAAAAGTCTTACATGCAAGCTTAATTCAGATATTCTGGCTTCTAGAAAATTGTAGAAAGAGTCCTAGCCTCTGGATTTGGGTACAGTGTGAATGTGCCTAGTACAAGAGATACTAGCACATGGTTTCTGGGAAGAGATGGATGGGAAGGTCTGCTGCCTTCCAGGGCTGTGGCCATTGGCAATATAGTGTCGGAAAAGGAGAATGGCTTCTAGAGCCTGACTATCCAGATTTAAATGCTGACTCCTATTACCCATTCTCTGTGTGGCTTCAGGCCATTTCTGAATTTCTCTGTACCTGTTTTTTGTCCTTTAAATGGGGATAGTAATAGCTCCCAGTTTACAGTGTCGTATGAGGATTAAATGAGTTATACAGGTAAAGCTCTCGAAAAACGCCTGACAGGTGAAAATTCTAAATAACTGTTAGCCATTATTATTGTTGATGCTAGTGTTATTAAGCTGTAGCAACTATTATTGAAAAATAACACTCAACACCTGAGTAGATACTCAAAAAGTATTTGGTGAAAGAATAACAAAGAAACAGTGAATGCATCTAGAAAGAGAGTTAGTTCCAAATCTGGGAGCCACCCGCAGAGCGATGGTAGGTGAAGTAGGTAAGTGACAGGAGGGTGGTCCAGCAAAGGAAGTGAGGAATGAAGACCTTGACTCAGGAAATACCACTCCTGCTTACTGTCAGAAAGAAGAAAGTAAGTTTGTTAAAGACATTGAGATGGAGATGAAGTGGCCGGAAAACCAGGAGAGCAAACAGAGCAGCCCATTCTGGTTTGCATGGTGGGTTTGGGTTTTAATCCTGGGAAATAAAAATAAAAGAAATAGATAAGGATTCCTTTGCCCCTGCCTATGACTTTAGGATTTAGAAGTGACCTGAAATACTAGCAATAAACACTAAAAAAAAAAAAACCAGCCAAGAGTTAAGGTATGGTTCTTTTCAAATAATAATTGCATTTTCTCTAGAGCTGTGCTGTCCAGTGTGATAGCCACTGGTCATGTGGCTATTTCAATTTTACTTGATTAAAAATAAAGTAATTTAAATTCAGTTCTCCAGCTGTATTAGTCATATTCAAATTTTCAGTAGCCACATGTGGTTTGAACAATGCTGCCTTCTATGATCCGAAGGAGTTAGCAGTGTGGGGATTTCAGACACCTTGGCAACAAGGAAACTGATATTGGGGGTATGGCTTTTATATCCTGAGTCTTATTTAACTCCTGTGATGAGTGTTTCAGTCTGGTCTCAGCAGGACACAGACACTACATGCAGACTGGACAATTTGAGGAGAGTTTAATAATAGATTCCCATTGGCTGGACCGAAAAGAAAGCCATCGGGTGAGAGAATCTGTTAGTGTAATCCACTAAGGTCAGGTGCAGAAGGATGGGCCATGGATCTGCAGGGTTACCTGGCAACTAGAAATGACTTGTGCTCTCCAGCACTGCGGTCTTTGACCTACTGAGTGAAGCAGGCAAAGCGAATCCTCGCTCTTCTCCCTGGGTAGCCTAATGTTTTCCTTCTGCCTTCTCACAAAGAGGCTCCGGGAAGCCTTTTATTGACATTTTTCCCACGTTGGAAACACACTGTTTAAGTTGTGTCTGGATGGATTTTATTTTATACTTGGAGAGTCTGACTTTTTTTTTTAAATATTAGAGAATTACCCATCAGTTAGCCATTAAAACATACAATACAAATCAGAACCAGGCTTGGGCATAGCCTCAGATGACCAAGCCCAGGGGGTGAGGGGGAGGCAGGGGAGGAAGTCCTCTTGACTATGCAGTAAATCTGAGGTACGGAGTCTTATTTTTCTCAAGGATGAAGAAAATGTGAAATTAAGTAGAGAAACATCTGTTTCCTTTTTGACGTCTGGATACAGTCACCAAGCAGCTTTGCTTTTTGAAAGTTAGATTGGGAGAGAAATATTACTTGATTATTGAACTTGGTCTCCTCAGACAGTTTCTCGCCACTGTGGTCCTGGTATTTTGGTAAGTGATCCAAGACAATTCAAGAAGAAATTCTTATTCAACATCAGACCACCTCCCAACCACCACCCAAATAAAAATTGTGTAGCTGTTTACATTTTGTGTGGCAGATATCAATATGATTATCTCATTTTGGGGATGTGGAAACTGAGACTCAGGTTAAACAATTTAGGCTGGATCACACAGGGAGTTTGTACTGGGACACTCAAAGCCTTCCAATAAAAAGCTTGTGCTGTTCCACTAAACATTTTTCTGGCATATCTTAAAAAGAAGTGTCACTTATTTCTTGTTTTGATTCAATTTTAATTGAAGAGAAAATGTGTTCACATGAAGTTCATATCACATTATGATAATATTTCATAAATCTGAATGTGCTGAGGACTCATAGTACCTTCTACACAAATTCATTGTCTTTCCCTCCAAACCTGTTTCTCTTTCCATATTTTTTATCTTGGTTACAACCATAATCTTTTGGATCACACAAACTAGAAACCTGAGAGTTGTCCTAAATTTTCCTCTCTTTCTCAAGTCTTCTGGTCTATCCTCCAAGTCCTATAGACTGCTAAAGGTCTATCGCCTCCTTTCCTTTCCAACCCCACTTCTCTGCTCTAAATCAGATGGTCCTTATCTCCTACCAGAATTGTTCCAATAGACTGGTCTCTCTAGCTCAGTCTCAGTCTGATCCATGTTCCACCCTGGGCCCTTGGAGACTTTCCGTAAAGCCACATCGGAGCATGCCATTCCATTTACTATAGCAGTAATTCCCAAACTCCAGCTATTCTAATCTTGATTACCTGAGTTTAGTCATAGCTGCATATTATCAATACCCAGAGTTGATTCTGCTGATGTGCAGCAAATATGGCCACAGCAATTGTTAAATAAAGTAAATTTACTCACTCTTTATAAATTTTCCTTGATCTAAGCAATAATAACTGAAATCAAAGGTTGGAATATGCTGGGAACATAATGTTTTTATATAAGACTCATTAAAATAAATACATAAGTACTAACTTTTAAGAAGACTTATTAACATACCACCAAAGATAATTTTAGGGTAAATGTTTCACCATTCAGAACATACAGGACTCTAGAATAAAGCTTAACTGCTTAATGTGATGCCCAGATCCACTAGAATCTGATCATATCACTCACATTCTCTTTTTTTTTTTTGTAGATAATTCTAGATAATTATGTATTTTAACAACTAGTTTAGATCCCAGTACAGAATAGATATGCAATGAATAGTCATTGAAAAAGTGAATGAAAAGAACCTGCCTGCCCTATTAGGTGTTAAGCTCCCTTAAATTAGGTATCAGCATAAATGGTCATTTCTCTCTCTCTCTTTCCCTTGTCTTTGCCTCAAACATTGCACACATAATAAATGTTTAGTGAAGTGCTAGAAAGTATGTAGATAAAAGACATCACTGGAAATAAGAAAAGTGAAAGAGCAATATGAGCCAGTGGTTGTAACAGAGGTGATATGATTCAAAATATGTCTCGAACTAAGGGTCAATAGAGAAGAGATGGGGAATTTCAGGCAGGGGAATGAATAAAAGATCAAGGTGGGGCAGATCGTGAATGCCTTATCTAAAGTAGCTAGTGTGCATTTGAGAGTAGATTTCTATGTAGCAAAGAATTTGAACCTCCTCAAAGAGAGGTCTAGCCTTTGTCCTCAGCTTCTGAGAGGTAGTCTTGGAATGTCTTACCTGACAGGAATGCCTTTATTTGTCTGGGGTTCTTGGGCCACACTGGATAGTCTAACAAAGAGATTTAGGGTATGGTCTTTGGGTCACATGGTCTACCTCCAGAAGGACTGGAGACTGAGGTCTGCCACATAGGTAATCAATCACGTCTACAGGCGATGGGCCCCCAATAAAAACTGTGGATACTGAGGTTCAGGTAATGGCAGTGTTCTGAGTATTGGTTGCAGGGGAATAACATTGCCCTGACCCCACAGGAAGAAGACAATTTCAAGCTACATGTTTGAAACCCTCTTGGACTCAGCCCTATGCACCTTTTACCTTGGCTGATTTTTTTAATTGAAGTATAGTTGATCTATAATACTGTGTTAGTTTCAGGTATACAGCAGAGTGATTTGGCTATACAGATATATGCATATATCTATCTTCTTTTTTGATTCTTTTCCATTATAGTTTATTGTAAGATATTGAATACAGTTTCCTGTGCTATACAGTAAATCCTTGTTGTTTACCTATTTTATATATGGTAGAGTGCCCCTGTTAATTCCATACTCCCAAAGCAAACCATCTCCACTGCTTCCCCTTTGGCAACCATAGATTTGTTTTCTGTCTGTGAGTCTGTTTCTGTTTTGCAAATCAGTTCATTTATACTGTTTTTTAGATTCCACATATAACTGATATCATATAATAATTTGTCTTCCTGTGACTTACTTCACTTAGTATGATAATCTCTAGGTCCATCCATGTTGCTTCAAATAGCATTATTCATTCTTTTTTATGGCTGAGTAATATTCCTGTGTGTGTGTGTATGTGTGTGTGTGTGTGTGTATCATATCTTCTTTATCCATTTATTTGTCAATGAACATTTAGGTTGCTTCCATGTCTTGGTTATTAATGTAAATAGTGCTGCTATGAACATTGGGGTGCATGTATCTTTTCAAATTAGAGTTTTCTCCAGCTATATGCCCAGGGGTGGGATTGCTGAATCATATGGTAACTCTATTTTTAGTTTTTTAAAGAACCTCCATACTACTTTTCATAGTGGCTGCACCAAATTACACTCCAATCAACAGTGTAGGAGAGCTCCCTTTTCTCCACACTCTCTCCAGTATTTATTATTTGTAGACTTTTTGATAATGACCATTCTGACTGATGTGAGGTGATACCTCATGGTAGTTTTGATTTTCATTTTTCTCATAATGCTTAGCAATGTTGAGCTTCTGTTGGCCATCTGTATGTCTTCTTTGTACCTTGGTTGATTTTTAATCTGTATCCATTAGTCGTAACAAATTGTAGCTGTGACTACACCTGCTCTCAGTGTGTTCTGAGCCCTTCCGGTGAACTGTATCTGGGGGTGGTTTTGAGAAGCTTGCAGCTGATGTCAGAAGTGAGGAAAGTCATGGGTGCACTCCTACCTCTACCTTCACAGTTATGGAACTTTCCCACTTTCCAGCTCAGTTTAGATCTAAAATTATTTTTTAAAACCAGTCCATGGAGCCCCACTGCCTGGAGGAGGTGCAGAGGGAGTTGCCGTAATTGCGGCCGGCCAGAGGTCTTGCTGGCTGTCCTTTCTCTCACTTGCCTCGGTAGTCCTGAGGCCTCAGGCTACGCCCACACCCTCAGAAAACCGCCATCCGTGGCCAGCTGCTCTGTTAGAAGAAGGAAAAGGAATAACATCCTAACACTTTCTGAATGCCGCCTTGTGAGCTATTTCATGGCATTTCATGTAATCCTGCAGTCACCTCCTGGGGCAGGTATTTTTGTCCCTTTTACATGCATAGCAAATAGGCTCAGAACAATTAGGAGCTAGCCCAAGGCCACACAAGAGAGTGGAAGGCCAGGCTGGGATTAGAAAGTCAGCAGAAGTTCAACCTGATCTTTCAGCAAATAGGGAGAGAACTGGGGGTTTGAGGAGGGCGGGGGTTTCACAAGAGAAGCAGGGGAGGATACGCAGTGTCAGAGTGGAGCAGAGAGAAGAATGGAGATGCGGGGAGACGGTTGCAAGATGAATAAAGCCTGGGATGGCAGTGCTTCAGTCAGGCTGCTAGAGGTACAGTGTAGATACAATTTAACTTCAGAGTCCTGGCCTCTTAGGTCAGCACTGGGGGAAAAAAAAAAAAAAGAACCTCCTGGACTATTGCTCTCTGCCCCACCTCTTTAAATAGTGAAGGGAAAGAAACATCCTTCTGTGTTTAAATTCTTTTTTAAAGCTATTTTATTTTAAGTCACTCATGATTTCACCTGTCAAAGGACACAAGCTTCCTCAGAACTTAGGGGTAAAATGAATACAGCCTAGAGAAGATCACTAAAGAAATCTAAAACATGAAAGCATTTCCATGATGTCTGTGGAAAAAATGAAAATCCTGGTGACCTCTGCCAAACTGGTCTCAAAACCACCTCACTTCGTGAAATGAAATGTCTTGACTTGAAGTATCTGACACATAAAATAGCAACTGGCAAACAATGTAGGGGCTGGGGAAGCTGGTATGATGATGTAATAGTTAGCCAGTAGGAGGCGCTGACTCTGTTATGTACCTACAGGCATTAGCTTGGGTCTTGATCACACTAAACCTGTGTATGAGACCCACCCAGCCGGTTCAGCACAATTTTAATTAAATCACAATTTTGTCATTTTTAAAATTTTATTTTTTAAATTTCTTATTTTATTTTATTTTTAATTTAATTTATTATTTTTTTTTTAATGGAGGTACGGGGACTGAGCCCAGGACCTTGTACATGCCAAGCACCCTGAGCTGTCCATTTCCCCATGTGATTTGTTGCTTAGTGTGTATCTCCTTTTCTAGAATGTAAGTTCCCTAAGGACGTAGACCTGGTCCGTCTTACTGCTCAGTTCCTCAATGTTCACGGGCCTTACACGTGAAAAATATTCTGATAATGAAGATTTAGTATAGATATTGCGGCCCCAGATTCATACTCAATTCTTCTGACTCTTAGGCAAAGTTGTAGATGATGCAACAGGGACCCAGGCTGATGATTTAGGTCACTATAAACTGGCTCCTTAGCTTATCCCCCAAACTGACCCTGATTATGTCATAGATGCTTGACCTGTCTGAACCTCAGTCTCCCATCTCTGAAATGCAATGCTTGGGATTAATGACTCCTGAAGTCCCATGAATCTTGTGAAGCTATGAATCTGTGAATTTCATTAGTTGGTGTTTTAGGTGAACTTATCTTTAAGAGAAGCAGAGCCTGTCATATGTGATATGGGCCATTCCACAAACATGTTTCTTCTGATATTATGATTTTTTTTCTTTCTTAGCCAGAGGATCCCAATAAATCCAGTAAAATTAGGCATCTGTTCCCTTTGGTGGATTTTACTGGTAATAAGAAGACCTACCTTCATATGATCTGTGATCACCTTTGGCTTTCAAGCTCTCCCTATGTCAATAATAATAGTAGTCATAATAATAAGAATGAAATCTAACATTCATGGAGTGCCATGGCTATAGACTGAATGGTTGTGGCCCCTCAAATTCATATGTTGGAATCTAAAGCCCTATGTGGTGGTGTTTTAAAATGGAGCCTTTAAGAGGTCGTAAGGGCAAAGCCCTCATGAATTGAATTAGTGCTCTTACGAAGGAGGACCCCAGAGAATCCCCTTGTCCCTTCTGCCATGTGAGGAATCAGTAAAAAGATGGCTGTCTACGGACCAGGAAGTAGGCTCTCACCAGACATCGACTCCATCAGCGCCTTGATCTTGGACTCTGCAGCCTCTAGGACTGTGAGAAGTAAATTTCTGTGTTGATAAGCCACCTAGTCTACGGTACTTTGTCACGGCAGCCTAAATGGACTAAGCCAGCCAGGTGCTGTGCCATCACTTTATATTTTTAACTCATCTACTTTGTAGGATAATGTTATGAGTCAGATATTATTATCACCACAAATGACTATGGAAACAGGTTCAGAAGTGACTTGACTGCAATCTCCCATCCTGGATGTGGTGGGGAAAGGAATCGAAGCGGATCTCTCTGGTCTGTGGATTTAAAGACTTTAGCCATGATGTTTTTTGCATCTGAGATGTGTAAGTTGGACTGGATTTTGTGTTTTTTGAAGTCTTTGTGAAAATGAAAGTTATGATATACTTTCTCTAGAAAAATTAAGATGATTATATAACTCAATATTTTGGAGCACGTGAAAGATTTCATAAACTCCCTAAACATAGCAATTAGAACTTAAGGGGGAAAAGAAATGACAAAACAGAACATCCAAATCTGAGCTCAGTTTTCTCTAAGAGCACCTTCTAGAATGGATTCTTAGAAGCCCACGAGGGAAATCTTTAAGAAAAGGCACATGGAGTGCAATTAACCCCTTTCACCAAAAATCTGTACACAGTGGGCTTAGTTACACTGAGGCCCCAAACAATCTCCTCGCCTGCCTGTAGGCTGGAGAATTCAGCCTGGTTGCCGGTTACCACCATCATCACGAGTTTCCACGTTTGCTCCAAGTTCTCAGATTTCTGTTTTTCACGTTTAATCTGCCCGGGACGTTGCAGGAAGAGAAGCCATGGGGGCATGATTAAAAGCATATGGTGTACGAGTGGGGAGGGGGAGCAGCGAGCACAGCCGGAGGGAGGAGGACTGCTAAATCGAGTGTTTCTAATAAAGGAGAGTGGGAGGGTATTTGCTGCTTTTGCTTGGCTGAACTGTACTGTGTAATACTCCTCTCTCTTGCCCTCCAGGCCTAGCATGTAAGGTAGAGAAGAAGGGTAGGGAGCTGTGATTTTATGGTGTCTGGTTGTCACATCTGGAGAGAGAAACATACTGTCTCCCCTTGGAGTACTTTCACATATTATCTAATGACGTAACGACAGCCATCTCCAGCCCTGTCCCTGTCTCTAGCTCCATCCTCTCCTGTTAAACAGGAGAGTAGTGGTTCCCAAACCTGGCCTGACATCAGAACCCCTCTGGGAACCAGAATGTTCCAAATGCACATTCATGGGCCCACCCAAGTCTCACTAAATCAGACCCTTGGGGGAGTTGCCATTTGCCTTTAAGTATACCCCAATTTTTGTGTTGTTGGTTACCTCTGTGGGAATTCTTTTACAGCATGATAAGTCTAAATGGACTCCTAGGACATTATATAGCCTTAAAGAACTTACCTGTCACCTGCTTACTACCACTTGTGGATTTGGGGTCACCCAAAGTCCACTCCACCTTCTGTTGATTACAGCAGCTGTGTTTCATTTTGGGAAATGATCTCTCCCTGCATCATGTGCAGATTTAATTGGATTTATAATGTACTATTGCTCTTACCTGGCAATGGGAAGGCAGAATGATAAATTAGGTTAGTGTGTTCTACCTCTTAAGAATATATGAAATGATAGACAGCAAAAGAGAAAAAAAGAAGAAGGAGGAGGAGGAGGAGAAGGAGAAAGAGAAGAGGAGGAAGGATGAAGGGAGGCAGATGCTCCTGTGTCCCAGCATGAGCATCCTGGCTAGGCTCTGTGGGAGTTCTTGCTCCCAGGGTCCCCAGTGCCTCTCTGGTCCCTGTTCTTTCCTGGCCTGGGTCTCCAGGACTTCTCTCAGTTCTGTGAGCCACCCGAATCTTTCCAGTGGGTTTCTTCCAGACTTAAGTTAGCCAGAGTCTACTGGCTTATCCCAACATCTAGTCTTCTAATCCAACACCTTTGTTTTGTGTAAGAAGTGATAGAGACCCACAGGCCGTACATTATTGGCCTCAGGACACCAGGTTTGCAAGTGGCGGCATTGGCCTGGAATCTGGATGTCTTGATTTCAGGGATGAGCCACAAGCATTGGCTTATCTTTATCGAATAGTTCCTCGGTTTTCTATTTGACCTCACTGTGATTTTCTGGATTCTTTCGGAAGTTAGGCCATTAGGAATAAGAAGCACCTCTTTCGGGGGGCAGTGTATAGCTCAGTGGTAGAGCGCATGCTGGGCATGGGCAGGGTCCTGGGTTCAGTTCAGTCCCCAGGGACTCCATTAAAAAAAAAAAAAAAAAAGAAGTACCTCTTTCTCTGCTAACTTCACATTTGGAAATACAATTTCTGTCAGTTCTCAAAATATTTCACAGGCTGGAGGCCTTGCGACCTGCCATCCTGCCTTTGGCAAGTGCCTATTTTAGATATTTCTAAAGAAGATGAACCTTCTCCTCCACTGGGGCTCCTGGCTCAATATGCCAGACCTACGGGCAGAAGACACTTTCCGCCCACAGCCAGTGGTTGTCCCGAAGCCCCACAGTATAGCTATCGATTGAGGATGGTCAAGTTGAAGAGGCGGGTCAGCCATGCTATTTTAATCTTGACTTTCCCCACCAAAGACAGCCCTGCGCACATTATGTAGAAATATTCGTGCTGGTTAAACTTCATCCCTGGAGGTGGAGTCTGAGGTGCTTAAAGTCTGTTGGTTGAGGAGGAATTAAAAGACACAGGAAGCAGAGGTTTGGTGAAGTGCTTGAAAATAATTGGTTCCTCCTAATCATGGTCGTCTCCTCCTTCTATGTCCACATCATTCAAGATGCTGTGTTAATAATGGCTCTGTCTATTTTAACCCATTCTTTATCATTTCACACACTTACTTGCATTCATTCCGTAGTTTAATATTTCACTTACATTACATACTATTAAATGATCCCACTGCTCTGGAATGTAGATTCCTGTGAGGTGCAAGGGTGCTTCTAGAGAGGTGATTAACACGTCCAAGGTGTGTGTGCCCCGTAAGTAGCAATATGAGACCAGAAACCTGGTATCCTGGCCATGTGCCCCTGATGCCCCTATTTTTACACTTAATTGTTATCATCATGCGGCAGTGTCTTTGGGGAGGAGTAAAGGGATGAGTGCAGAAGATACGAGAGAAGATACAGTGAGAGTTTTCTGGCTGTACATGAGGTCACTCGCCATTGTTCCTCTGCCACTCACTAGAGCTGAGCAATTTGTTAGCCAACTTATTCATCAAAACTTCTATTACTTTCTTACTGTGTACCTCCAGTTCCAAGAGAAATAAAACACAGCATTAGCCCTTAAAGAGCTAGCTGTCCAGTGGATTAGTTCTAAGGCTAAGATCAAGAGAACGGGAACTAGCATTTTGGGAACAGCCAGCATATGCTCATTGTGAATCGTTTTGGATAATGTCCCTTACAGTTCTTTAAGTGAATTATTTTTTCCCTCATAGATTCACAGTATTACATCTATAACATATTTACCACAATGCCTGGCACCTAGAAATTCGCAGGAAACACATCTATTAAATAATTACTTAAACCCAAGTGTGATTATTTCGTACCCTCAATTTTTTTTTTTTTGAAAGTCATCATTTCATTGCACCATGGCTTACTGGGTGACTTCTGAGCTCCTAAGTGTGACTTATAATGTGGGCCTTCACAACTGACCCAAGCTACCTCCCAACTCTTGCTAGCTTATATCCTGCTCTGTAAAACCCAATGCAGACTTTTAAAATTTGTTGAAATGGGTAAACTCCTATTTATCACTGAATATCCAGTTCAAAACTGATCTCTTTGGAAAGGCTTCTCCATCCTTCCCTCCACTGAGTTTTGCTTTGCCTTATGTATCGTAGGGACCTCCACTGCAGAACCTTGTCAAACATTGTAATTATGTGTTTTTGTAACTCTCTTTCCCATTGGACAGAGAATACCTCTAGATCAGAGACTTTCTTAATCTCTTCCCCTTCCGTTTTCATTACTGATACAGGACTTAGCATGAGGTAAGGTTTTAGCATATGTTTGCAGAATAAATGAGTAGCCAGCCACCTATTATGAATTAGAAAATTGCAGAGTCATAGTTTTTAAAAAAATGTATGTGTAGGTACCAATTGTTTTAAACTAGTCTGGAGCATTTTGAGAGAAGAAAAAACTGTAATACTATGGGGTTTTTTTCTTTTTTGCCAGAAAGGAATTTTGAAATAATCTGAAAATATCTGACCTCTTCATCATTCAAAGGCAGCAAGCTGAAGTGGCAATTGCTAAATATTTGCCAAATTTATCCCAAAATGTTCTCAGTGGGTCTCTTTGATGTGACGTTCTTGGTTATCTGTGGAATAATTCGATGATTTAACAACATTTTAACTGATATTAATTGAGCACATACTATTGCCAGGTACTATAAAAGAGTCTAAATGACATTTAAATGTCTAGAAGACAATTGGGGTAAAATCAGGATGGGTAAAATAGAGTCCTTGCCCTCAAGAAACTCATGGTCCAACGGGGGAGATACAGATGTCATAGAAATCGAGATGCTTTTGATTGCAGTCATATGCATTAGGATGCTTTGATTGCAGTCATATGTATTAGGATGCTTTGATTGCAAACAGTAGAAACCACTTTGATCTGGACTAAGTTAAAGAGAGCAAATTTATTAAAAGAAGAAATGATTGCCTTACTAAGGCCAAAGGCAAAGATGTAACTGGAACTAGAGAAGAGACCAGACACAGGGCCTAGAAAGCCATCAAGGTTCTTTTCACCTTGGGCTCTGCTCCTCCCTCCCGGTCTGCATCCCTGCTCTTCCGGGACACAGGCACCTGTGCTCCACCTGTGACAGAAAGGTGATTCTATATCACAGTCAAGCCTCTTACAGGGCTTCTGAATCTCTCTATCCCTCCATTCTCTCATCTTCTACCTATCCATCTTTTAAAAGCTTTTTCACTCTTCTTTTCTCCCCCACTCTGTCTTGCTCCTAATTTTAAATTCTTAGGAAAAACTCTGCTTGGCCCAACATGTCCAAGTGGCTCCCTTTGAGCCAATCAGTTGCAGACAGGATGGGTGACATTGTGAAAGGTGGATATGGGACTGTCACTCTGTGATCTGTGACTCTCTACGATGTTGTTTGTCATAGCAGGAAACTGGGAGGCCAACCCAACAGATGTCTCCCATATAACAAGGTGTAATGTGTGGTGCAGTAATGTAGTGTAAGTACAGAAGAGAGTTTAATTCATACCAATTCTGCTTTTAAGGTGTGTGGCATGGCAGTGTTGGTCATAAAATAAAGACCTGACAGAGGAGCTTGGTATCTGCGTGGGGGCTTTAGGAAGGATATGGTCCAGCAATCCCTGAGTCTAAAATACTTTAAAGCTATAAAAGAGTAAGTAAAAATTAATAGCATGCGAGCAAATCACCTAAGTACTTGCAATTCTGAACAGAATCCTCTGGAGGAAATGCGTCCTATAAATCTCATAAAAATAAATGAAAAATAATGTTGGTTATCATAAACTAAGTGGGAGAGTATATTGTGTACCCAGGAGAGGGTATCTTTTTTTCTTCCTCCTCTCTCTGTTATGGAAAGTGTTAAGACATATTATTAGCCAGGCTCTTGATTTGGAAATGATCCATGAGCCATGAAATATTAGTGGGAGTGAGTGTATTGGTGCTATGAACATTCTGGGGTATTAAAATGCCATTGACCTCCACAACTACCAAGGTATAAAAATAACAAATGCTAATGAAATGACCTGACTGCTGAGAGCATGCAGTTTGCCCCTTGTCAACGTTCCGCTTCATGAAATATAGGCCACTCTGCCTCCCCTGCCTATGTCAGACTGTCCAGGAGAGTATGCACTTCATTATTCTGCTGCTATCCATCAAAACTTCCGTGCCCAAAAAGTATTAGGGGGAAATAATGCCTTCTCTTTTTCCTTTTTTTTTTTTTTTTTTCAGACTGGAGAGTTTGTTGAATAATGGAATTAAGATTTGGGACCGAGGAAGTGATACTTTGGGCCCAGGTAATCTGATTATACTATTTGGCTTTATCAATGACTACTATTTGCTATGGACTGCATGTTTGTGTTTCTCCCAGGGTCATATCTGGACACCCTAATTCCCAATGAGATAGTTTTAGGATGTGGGGCCTTTGGAAGGTAATTAAGTTTGGAGGAGGTCATGAGAGTGGAGCTCCCACAGTGGGATTAAAGTCCTCATTAGAAGAGAAAGAGATGAGAGTTTGCGACCTGGGTCAGCTGAGGGTAGAGCAAGGAAGCAGCCATCTGCAAGCCAAGGAGCAGGCCCTCCCCAGGCCTCAGGTCTGCTGGATCTTAGACCTCATCTTGGACTTCCCAGCCTCCAGAACTGTGAGAATTAAATGTTTCTTGTTTAAGCCACTCGGTCTATGGTATTTTTGTTACAGCAGCTCAAACTGCCGCAATTCTTCCTGAGCAAACCTCAGTAATACACTCTTTGTAATAAGGTGCAAGTGTGGCAGTTACACTAAAAACAGCCGTGGCTATAGTTGAGACTCATGTACTAAGGGTTACAAATATAAATGAATTTCAAGTTTTGGAAAACTGTTGATCAGCATGGTGAAGAAAAATGACACTCTTCAGGTGGTTTATCAAGTATGTACTGAACACCTATTGTATACAGAGCATTGATTCAGATACTAAGAATTGTCTGGAATAGATGCTAAGGACTTAACGAGATAATGTTCTTGCGCACACAGAAGAGGAAATACATGGATTAAATGATGTGAGGTCAGTTATGGAAGAATGCATCAGTGTCTGATGAGTATTATCCAAGTACAAACTGAATAAATCATGCTAAGAAAAGGCAATATGAAGATGGCCAAGACCAGCAGATTCACAGGTAAAAATCATGAGCTGATAATTCACAAAAGTGAAATATTACTCGTTCACAAAGATGGGAGGATGTTCACTTTCACTAGTAATCAAGGGATTGCAAGTTAAACCAACACCACCAATATATTAGTCCTCTCTGTCAACGTGGCAACTTCTCTTTTTCTTTGTGAAGACAATTCCTCACGCAGGCAAGGCTGCACAGCCCGTTGGGGAGTTACTTGGCAAGATGTAACAAGCATCTTCAAATATTCACACCCTTTGACTCTGGTAATTCCAATTCTGGGAACCTCTCTCCTAAAGAAATGGCTAATTCTAAATAACAAAAAAGCTTTTTGAGGTGAACAGCAGTGCCTTTTTTAATGGTGGAAAATTGAAAACAATGTCAATTCCTGAATTTATGCAACGGTTAAGTAAATTATGGTAAATCTACCAAAGCCCTAACATTTTTTAATCTGTTTTTTAAATTGAAGTTTAGTCAGTTTACAATGTTATTTTAATTTCTGGGGTACAGCATAGTGATTCGTTTATATACATGTATGTATATGTTCCTTTTCATATTCTTTTTTATTATAGGCTATTGTAAGGTATTGAATATAGTTCCCTGTGCTATACAGTAGGACCTTTTTTTAAAGGCTCCCCACCCCCATTCCCCCAGTAACCATAAGTTTGTGTCTTTTTTTTTTTCAGATTTCACACATAAGTGATATATGATATTTTTCTTTCCCTCTCTTGTTTACTTTAAACACTAACATTTACTGAGGGTTACTTTGTGCCAGATTCTGTTCTAGACCCTGTTGCTATCTTAATGCATTTAATTTTCATGGAGACTTTTGTTGCTATTCCAGTTTTACAGATGAGGAAACTGAGGCACAGAGAGGTTAAATCACCTGCCCGAAGTCACCCAAGTAGCATGTGACGAAGCGGGGATTCAAATGTAAGCAGCCCTAGACTGATGGGATATTTTACAGATATTTAATAATAGGTTTATACAGCATATATAGCACATGACAAACGCTTATGAAAATATTAAAATAGCCCAGTATATTGTGAGACAATAGCCTAAGTCAAAGGTATGTTCAAAACCAACCATATATGCAGTATATATAATAACTAGAAAGAGATAAATAGTCTGAATTTTGCTGGCTTTTAAGGCCTTCCTTTTGGTTCCAAATAATTTTCATATTTCCCACTGCTTCATTACATGACTCTTTCTCTATAATCTAGGCTGTTTTTCTGCCCCCTCCCTGCCTATATCCATGATGTGAATTATAAATGACTTCCCCACCCGCATATCAGCCATCCCCTGCTCGCTCTTCTGTAGATATTTTTCAAAGCCCAGTGTCAGTTCTGCTTCCCCCAAGATCTGTCCAAGATTGGCCCAGCTCACGCTGACCACTCAGCTCTCTGACATCCATTGCACTGACCCTTCACAATTTGTCACTCTGTCCCACGCTGTCTCATTTATTCATTGCTTCCCGTGTATTTATGTGTTCTCTGAGCTGGTCTGTGTGCTTCTTGAGGATGAGGGAGTTGTCTTGTATGTCTCTTATCTCTCCAGCAGCTCTTATCAGAGGATGGAGCACAAAGAAGGTCCTAAATACATGCTGATTCACTGAGACTAGTGTTAAGGTATAACAAACATTTTTCTTAAAGCTCATTTATGTATGTATGTATATGTACTTTTTTTTTTGCTTTAAAATAGAGGAAATTTGTTTAAACAAACAGGGCTTTATTTCAAACACAAGAATTATAGAGAAGTCAGACTTCAACACTTAAAATAATAATAGAATATTCCAATTAGACAGGATCTTTAAGGTCTTACAATTCAACTCTTTATTTGACCAATAAGGAAAATGAGATCCAGTGAAATGAAGAACTTGGCCCAGGTTCTACAGGAGTAGAATTAGGACTCGAATCCAGGGCTCACACTTCCCAGGGAAGTGCTGAGACAGACCACAGGACACGTGCACTGCTCCCACCCACATTCAGATGTCTCCTCTCTCCCCTTGCGCTCCATCCCTTACTTCTCCAGTTCTCCATTTCCCCCTCTAATTCACAACATGGACCTTGCAGCCAGGTCATTCTCCAAATGCAAAGGTCCTGGAATAATCTCCCCCTGGCAGAAGAGAAGAGAGAGAGTTTACTGAACATCTTTTCTTTCCTGATCTGTTTGGCTCCTCCGGATTTTCTGCACCCTGGCACAGACTGCCCTGCGTGTCTGTGGAGAGACAACCCTTGCCAGATTCTGCATTCAAAAGTTTTGGCTTCTATTAGAAAGAGCTGTAACTTTTTTGACCACAGTACATCAAGTCCCCTGACATGCAACCACTGAGAGCCTTTGAATCCATAACATGACACTTGTTTTTATTTTTAAAAATTCATTAATCTTCATTAAGCATCCCACTCTCCTCTCAGGTCGATGATGGCATTTCCTGACCCCACCATCTTTATTGGAAACAATATTATTTCTTTTCTCTGATCACTTGTGTGAATGAGTATCCACACTCACAAGAGCATGGTTCCTAAATGATGTTTATTATGTAACATATGGTGGAAAATTAAAAAGGCCTGTGTAGTCACTAAGGTGCACTGGCCCACAGCCGTTCCTCCCTGCTGGCGCCGCCTGCTGGTCTACCGTGGCCGGAGCTGCAGTCCCTGGTGGCTCACGTTACCCTCAGCTCAGGAGAGTAATGCTCTGAGAACTGATTAAATGTGACTTTTCATGCTTCCCTGAAGTCTGCTGATGGAACCTCGCATGATGATGCAGAAGGCAGCCTGCATTGCAACACGCTGTAATCTGGCTGGAATTAAATGAGCTTAAATAACAAATGCTCAGATCGTGGTTACTAATTAAGAGTGATGCCAGAATGCCTATAAGTTTTACATATGTTCCTCATTTGGCTGAAATGTTGACAATGAGTAATGCAACACAGACTTGGTCACCTGACCCCCAGGCAGCCGTGCTAGTTGGCTGGGAGATAAGATCCCAGTGAAAACCTTGAGGCTGTAAGTCAGGCTGGTCTTAAAGATGACTGTACTGACCAGAATGGCCAATCTATCACGAGTGTGTGTGTGTGTGTGTGTGTGTGTGAGAGAGAGAGATAGAGACAGACAGACAGATAGACAGGTGGACAGACAGGGTATACTTTGCCTTGCAGGGAGATCAGAACAGATGCCAAAGCCTGACACTAGGAGGGCCATAAATAATTAGTAAAGGGCTTCATCCACTAGCCCCTGAGTGCACTCATGTGTGTCTCATAACTATGTGGTACCCAGGAAACAAGGAAAGACTGAAGCCAAAGATAAATCTCATATACTATGTGGCCAGCACTCTCCAGTGACCTTGGAAAATGTCCTCTTGGTAAGACCATGAAATGTACGGTTTCGAATGCATAGCCAGCCTCTCCAGCACATTCAAAGGTCACCACTGGCGGGACATAGTCCCTTCACCCACTCCTGCACATTTCTCCCCCTTTGGCTCTGCTTGTCATACCTACCTTCTTCCTGGTATGTGCTGACTCCAGACCCTTGACAGTCTTCTTTTACCTGGTCCTGGGACCTTGTCCTGGGATTGACCTCAGCACACTGAGGTCAGCACTGGGGCACGATCAAGTCCCGTCAGACTCACCCTTCTTTGCCAGTTCTGGCTTCCCCGCAGTCCCTCTACCTCCCTGCCCCTATTGTGTCCCTGATATTAAGACAAAGTTTCAATCACCATTAATCTGGTTTTTCCCTTTAGAATTAAAAATGAGAAAAATAGGTCTTCTGTCTGTGTCTCTGTCTTACTCTCAGCCTGCCTCTCGCATCTGTACTAGCTTCCTGGCCCATAAGACCCTCCCCCTTGGAGGACTCAGAGAATCTGTCGTCGTGGTTTGGTGACAAAGAGCACAGGCTTTCATCAGACCAATCTTCATCCTAATTTTGGGCTTTTTCCACTGGGATGGATGACTTCTTCTGAGTCTCAGTTTCTCCTCTATAAAATGGAGATAATACCTACTACACAAATTTATTGTAAAGATTAAAGGAAATAATATATACCCTACATTTAGCATGGGGCTGGTACAAAACAGGCAGTCAAAAATAGTAACTAATAATATTTATTAACGTTTCTCTCCTTCTCCAGTTACTTTCCTTACGACCTTAATTTCTGGTGTAAGTCAATAGTGTTGGATGGTAGGAGTCAGAGATGAATGTTCCAAATTAGTGGATTGTTGAATACCAGGCATACCTTGGAGATGCTGCAAGTTTGGGTCCAGACCAGCACAATAAAGTGAAAAACGCATTAAACTGAGTCACACGAATCTTTTTAGTTTCTCAGTGCACATAAAAATTGTTTACACTACACTGTAATCTATTAAGTGTGCAATAGCATTATAGCTAAAAAAAAGTATATATACTTAAATTCAAAATAATTTATTGCTTAATAAATGCTATCATCTGAGCTTTCAGCAAGTCATAATCCTTTTGCTGGTGGAAGTTTTGAAACATTGTAAGAATTACCAAAATGTGATGCAGAGACATGAAATGAGCAAATGCTGTTGGAAAAATGGCACTGATAGACTTGGCTAAATGTAGAGTTGCCATCACACAGAGTCATTAAAAAAAAATGCAACATGTGTGAAGCGCAGTAAAATGAATTGAGCCTCTTCTCTAAAACTTCTTCAGGACTGTGCATCACTTGAGCCATGGTTATCATCATCCAAAATTCAGATCCTTAATAAAAGAGAATTAATACATCACTGATCAGTGTTCTTCCCTCATGTTGGACCAGCTAGCCCAGACCCTTTCCCACATTATGAGGATAAGGAGAGTGTAACAAATTTGACAAAAGGTGAACACCCCTACTGGGTTGGGGACTTTGGCATTCCAAGACCAAACAGTAACTCGACTTACTGTTGAGTATGTAAGGCAGGTGTGAAGGTCCAACAAAATAATTTCCCCCTGCACTGAAGCTGCTGAACCGTAGAAGACAGCTTTAACTAAAGAGAAAATCCACTGAGGTCTCCTGGAGGGAGTTGCGTTGTATGAATAGAGTGAGTTTTAATTTTAGTCTGCAGATATGAGCTTTGTAACAGGGCACTGCTGTCACCAGCAGGCCCTGGCTTTGTCAGCATGGCTCCACGTCTTTGTAACCCTAGCCGGCCGGTGTCGCAGTCTTGCATTTCAGTGTGTTAAATATTTACCAACAACCTATTGGCCATATGTCTTTGGAGCGTGTGTGGTGACAGACTCACTACTCGGCACATTTTCAAGTGGATTCTGTAGGATCTGCAGGGTTCTGTGAGCTCACAGATCCTTTTTAATAACCAAGTCTTTTGTCCTTTTTAGTCCTCCTGTTCGATAAGGTCATGTCAATACCATACAGAGGGTTCTGTGGGAGTGAATTTGTCCAATCATTCTTCCTTCCATGTTCTTTCTTCCTATCGTACCATGAACGATATCAGTATTCCCTACTCATTGCTTGTTGACTTGACAGTATTAGCTTTATCTGTTGTACAGGTGCAGACACATTTTTCCTTTAGAAAATGAAATTATCCTGAGAGTTGAACTCTGCTTACGATGCTTATTTGCCAATAAGTGCCGATTCCCTCTATGCTGTTTGAAGGAAAACTCACTTGAAATGATAAACTTTGGATTTAGACTTGCTGGGTTTTCAAATTGAAAGGCATTCCATGGAGAAAATGTAGGAGTTTATAACATTAAGCACCTCTTGAGAAATGTTTCAAGATAAATTGCATATCCGATTAGAAGGGGCTGATCCTGTGAGGAATCAGATATTCTCCATTCTAATAGCTCAGATCCACTCAACAGACGTTTCCTGAGGTCCTACTAAGCACCTCTCCCTTTGCTAAGCGTGGAGCTAAAAAGTTCAGATAGTTTCTGCTCAAGGGTTATGGGGCTGGTCTATCATTTCTTGGAAACTTAGCACTTCTCTCTCACACCTTGACTTATATGAAATGACAACAGATTTATTTTTTAAGGAAACTTACTTAAAGCCAACATGCTGGTAAGAGTGCATAAATTTATAGCTTTATCAGCTATAATATAGCCCAACATGAGTTTTCACTTTCTTACTCTCTTTACAATCTATAATTTTTGTAGATTTACGGTAATAGATCTGCATTTGAGTTTTTCACTTATTATCGGCATATGAGATATTATTTGAGTTTTGATCCTGCAGGGAACCTGGACATTGTGTCATTTTCCACGGAGTGGGGTGAAAATGAGAACTTTGATCTAAATTTAAGCTGATTAAAGACCTTGGTGTTCGATACTCCTCAGTTGACGCTGTTTCTGTATGTGTTGTGTGAAACGGAGACATACCATTAGTGCAGAGTTTCAGTCTATGCTGAACTTGAACGTCAATCAGGCAGAGCCCTAGGGAGGTAAGTTTGGACCAGATTTCAGCCATGATCTCAATATTTACTTTCCTTACAGTCCAGTGACATATGTATACATAATATTATGCTTAATATTGTTAAGTAATTGTGTTTCGAGAACATTAAAGTCCTGATAATGCAGATGATAATAGATGGTAACACATGAAGGGAGAAAATAAATTTACTGGCCATAGACGATCACAATTATTTAATATTTTAATGTCTCAGTATGTGGTGTACGTAATGTGAGGCACTGGTTTTGCCTACCAGCTTAGAGCAGGCAAAGGTAGAAAGCAACACAGGCTTAAATGTTAATAAAATGGCAGGCACAGGCTGTGTTGTGTGGAGCACTTTGTGTTGTGGTCAGTTTCAGTTTACTGTGTACTCTCCATGCATCGCGTGTAAGTGCTTACGAAATGGGCTTTTCTGGTTATTGCAGGTGTAACGTCAGTGGAGAGAGAGTTCAGACTTCAGAATTAGGTGCTCAAGGTGCTATTACTCGTTTTACTATTTAACTTTCAAGACTTTTACATGTTACATTTCACTGTTTTGTTATGATCAAGATTAAGCAATTATCCAGATATTGGTGATTTCAAAACAACTGGTTGATCAGAAGTAGTAACACTAGTACCTGACATTTATGTGGTGCTCCCTAAGTGCCAAGCACTTTCTAAGTATTCTCCGGTTATACTTACAACTCCCCTAGGTAGGTACTACTATTTCTCCATTTTACAGTTGAGGAAACTGAGGCACAAATGTAATAACTCAATTGCATACAGCTTCAGGCTTGCGTAGGGAAAAATACAAAGATTCCAGTTCCTTCCTTTGCAACCTTGACCATCTTGCGTATGTATCACCAATACATTAAGTTAGTTAATTCAACAATAATTACTCAGGGCTTGCTCTGGGGGTGTGTATAGTGACAGCAGGCACACAATCAGTGGCCACAAGAGATTGCAGCTCAGAGAAAGACAAGCAAGCAGATAATCGCCTTTCCGGGTTATGATGGGGTGCCAAGGAGTGTATCACAGGAGGCTATGAACTTGATACTAGCCATGCAAAATGTGGGCTGCTTGCGTGTGAGCACATGGTATACATATGGGGAGTAAGAATGCGGTAAAGGTTGGGAGGAAAAGAGGCGGAGAGCAAGAACATCCCAGTCTGAGGAAACAGGATTGAAATGCTGTCTCTGAAGCAATGGAAATCACTCATTTTGGTTAGAACATACTGCATGGTCGGGGATGAAGTGAGTGACCGAGAGGTGAAACGGGCTTGGAGAAGGTGACTGCAGCCAAATTACAGAGATCTTTATTTCAAACCACGTTAAGGAGTTTGGATTTTATCTTAAAGGCAACCGCCTATCCCACTGCACCATGCCCGTGCTATTTATTACTAGTTGGCTATGACAGTGAGCTTCAGAATCCTCCTCAGCACATCTCTCTTGGTAGCCAATAAGAATGAACACGAATTGCCAATGAAGTTGAACTTGTAAATGTCATTGTTTTCAGAGCAATTCAAGAAACATTATCTTATTTCATCCCTATTTTACAGATGAGGAAATTGAGATTCACTGAATGAGAAAGATTAAATTTCTTCCATCTAGACCTGAGCTAAGGAGAAAAAAAAAGTACCCCTGCAGATTCTCCCAAGATGACAACTCTAGGCCCTTGAGTCTGTCAGTCCCAGGCTGGGGTCAGACTTCACAGCTCCAGCCATCTGGGAAATACTAAGTCAGGCTCCATTCTGGTGTCTGTCCACTGCAGACCTGAACACATTTTTTTTTTTTTTACATCAGCTAGAGGTTGAGCTATTTTCCCTTTCAGTTTTTAAACACAAAAGTGTTCATTCCACCTCCTCCTGTCTTGGATAAGAGATCTTGTTGTCACCAATTAAGCTCGGATCATTAAGAAGCTGAGTTTGTTTGCTCATAACGGGCGTAGGGGGTGGACAACACATTTATTTCATAGCCTTTCCCCCTTTTCCTTTGGACACAACAGCTGAGTATGCTCCTCCTCTGGGTCAACTGAACTCGAATGCCCCGAAAAAGCGTCAAAACACAAAAAGTTTATCTCCAGCAGTGCCTCAGTGTCATGTACTGTTCCATAAATGACGGGAGAAGTTTGTGAAAATAGAATCAAGTTAAAGCTGCACAGATGGAGAAATTAAGGCTCAGAGGTTGAACGAATTCCCTGCAATTGCAGAGCGAGGAGGTGCATGGTCAGGATGTGAGTGTTTATGCTGGCGATCCCGCACCTTGTGTTCCAGCCTTTACGCCAGGTGGCTGCTGGAGTACAACCGTTATCTCCGAGAAATGGGATGCCGTTTCCAGTCATGACTGTCCCGGTATTGTGGGAGGCAGCATGGACTTGAGCCAGGCTCTGTGGACCGACTGGCTTGAATTTGAATCTCAGCCTTGCTATTTATAAGCAGGGTGACCTCAGACAAGTCGCTCAACCTCTCAGACTCAGTTTCCTCACCTGTATAACGCCGGCCATGCTTATCTGGCTGGCTTGCTGGGAGAGTTGCATCAGATTAGTGGTTTTCAAATGAGCGTTCACAGAATCACTTGGAAGTTTTGTTAAAACACAGAGGGCTGACCCCACGCCCGAGTTTTTGATTCTGCCGGCCAGAAATGGAGCCTGAGAATTTGCATTTTTCACAAGTTCCCAGGAGGTGTTGACACTCCAGGGAGCACACTTGGAGAGGGCTTGTATCAGACAGTGTTTATACAGTGCCTAGTTCAGTGAGTAGCTCACTCAGCATGAGTCCCCCGTCTTCTCTCCCTAACGGAAGGCAGGGTTCTTGAGGCAATGGGACAGCAGACAGTTCTGGTTAGAGGAAGAAAGGGAGAAGGGAAAGCTACTCACTCCATCAGCTAAGATGCTGTCGCCCAGGCAAACGCCAGGGGAAGCTGTAGGGGCAGTAGATCCTGAAATGAATGGTACAGAAATGCTAAGACAAGTGGGTAGGTCACAAGAAGGGAAAGGGAGGAAGGTCAAAATCAAAGCTCAGCAACCACCTTTATTGTCAACGGCAGACCTGGCTATGACTTCAGATCTACTTCCGGGTGGTTTTCTAGGCAGTTGCTGACCATGGACAGTCTTAACACACCTTCCAGTGTGCAAAATGCAGCCACGTAATTATTCCCTTGTTTATGTCAATGGTCCTGCATGGCCGGGGCCAGTATTCCCATTTTACGAATTTGTGAACTGAGGCCAAAGGGGTTAAGGCGTTTGCCCAAAGCCAAACAGACAACCAGTGAAGAATTAGAACTCAGATCTTGAGTTTTCCAACTCCACAGTCCCTTTTTTCCCCCCTCTCTATGATGACGTCTAGGTCTCCCTTTTGAGGTGCTATGTCCAATCACTAAACAAAGAAACTAGTCCCAAGAACAAAGGCTGATGTGTTCAGAATCTGATCCTAATCTCACGCATCTTTTGCACCTTGAGGTGATAAGAATGCTTGAGTGGGTCCTTCTGCTTCCGGCCTGAGCACTGGGCCGCTCTTATTTGCACAAACTTCTGCCCAGGCAGAGCGCACCCTGGCAGCCTGGGCGTGCCCCAGAGCAGCACTGGGATTTTCCGGGATCTGGTCGGCCTGCCTTTTGCCTTTCCATAACACTCACTCTTTGAGGATGTACATGCAGCTTTCTCTTTGCATTATTTAAGAGATGGTTTCCAGTAAGAGAAACAGTTGAAGTCTAAGTCTCCCTGTGATGCTGGTTTTCGGGATTTTTTATCTGAAAAATAAAATTGCTCTTTCCTCCTTCACTCATTTTATTTGTTGAAATGCCAGTAAATGGTACCAGCGCTTTGCCCAAGCTGACATCACTGCTGTGAGCCCCGGGGGAACTCCCCTTCCATGGTGGTCGAACATTCCTTGTAGCCTCTCCTGGGAGGAACCTGCAGCTCTAAACTAATCTGCAACCGTTTCCATCGCAAGCAAGGTCGCCCTTGTAAATGATGGGTTGATTGATGGATTGTTGGGTTCTTGTATTCCTTCAGCACCTACCATAGGATGAGTAAGAAATCGTCTCTAACGGGAAAATATGGTCTTAAGGGAGCAGATTTGGCATTCTCTATGTATTTTGTATAAAATCTGAAAGAGGAAGCCTTTGTTATCGGCCTCATAGTGTTGGAAATTGCACCAACAGACACTAGATTCATCAGGAAAATTAGTAGACCTTCCATCAGTGGACGAGTAGTCTCAGGATGCCCTCTGTCTTTGTTGTCCTGGGACATAGTTGGGAGAAACCATGATAACCATTTCCTACTGTTTTCCTCCACATGGATGGAAACACAGTCCTCCTGCCTCTCACTGACTCCTTCCCCAGATCCAGGAGAGACTTAATCTGATGAGTGTATTTGAATAGTTCAGTTCCTTTCTCTCCTTTTTCTTCCAGGAAAATGCCTTGCCTGTGTGCGTTTAATGAGAAAGACCCTGTCCTACATGCAGAAGCCGACAGCTTTCCAGAACTACCTGTGGCTGCACAGATGTCTGCTCATTTTGGAGTTTAGGATAAAGAAGCCCATCCACCAACAAGTATAAGCTGCATTCTCCAAAGTCAGCTTTCCCAATTACAAGGATGCTTTATTATTCTGTCTTATTTCTCAACGTGTTCAGGATTTGGGGAGTAAAGAGTTAACAGTATTATTTACAGGACTCGTTCAAACCCCAACACACACAAACACCCTAAGCACTGAAAAGCATTCACAGTGTTTATTGCTATTTATTATGAGAGCGTCATGTTATTTATTCAACAGATACATTTGTTAAGTGTAAAATCTGTGCCCAGCGTTATGCCAGGTTTTACGGATACAGAGATAAGATTCCTTCAAATAGTTTATGGTCCAGTAGGAAGGACCTTGTGAAACAGGAATTGCCTTGCACTGTTATGTTTGTTATGACAATAAAAGTTTGTACAAATTATGAAGGAAACTTAAAAAAAAAAAACATGCCATAATAGAAACAGCAAGGCTGGGAATTTACACACACTCCAAACACAGAAATCCTACAGTCAAGGTCTACACTCTGTAATTTTCTTCTTCCCAACTCATAATCTAATATTCTTTTGCTCTTTTCTTTTCATAGTGTGGCAAGTAAGTTGCCAGCCTCAGCATTCTCAGCTCCACAGTTAGAACTTAGGTTCCAATCCTGGTTTTGCATCTTTGTTTGTGTGTTTGGGGTGTTTTAATTTTGTCTACAATTTTGTTTTGTCCTCTGGAAAATAGGAACTAAGTAACCATCTCTTGGGGTGGCTAGGTGGAATGAATTTAATCATCTGTATCAATGATTAGCTTGAGACCTGGTACAGAGTAAGCATTCATTAAATATTAATATTAACTTTTATTATCATCTTACTGTTCATTCAATAGAAATTCAACAAATCTCTTTTTTTTTTTTTTTTTTTTTAGCGTATCTTACACGGCAGGCACAGTTCTAGGGTCTGGAAATCCTCAATGAATAGAATGAATTGAACGAATGTAATGGATTCTTTCTTCTCCTCCAGGAGTCTGCTCCTTCCCAAAGGGGAGACCCTTTTCTCCTTTGAAAGATCTTCATTCTGGAGGTTTGCGGGTAAATTTGTGAATTTGGAGGCTTTTATTCAAATAGATTCTAATCACAAGTGGCTAATTTTCACTTCGAGCAGGTACTTAAGCCTAGGAAACATCCATCTCCACATAGTCTTTGATCCTTTAAAGATAAGTCTTGTAACTGTATTTTCCAAATAGTAAGTCAAGACCAATCGTCTGATGTTAATGAGAACCCAAAATGTCCGCATCCACACACCTTACTGCTCTATGTTACCCTGACTTTATTCTTCCAAGACCATGGAAGCATGGAATAATTATTTACTCTCCAAGACTCTTTGAAACCCTGTCTTAAAATCCTTCCTTTGCTAGATCCATCAGACCTGAAGTGCTATGTCATGACCCTTACCCAATCAAATCAAAAGACCCACCTGAAAACAAATACCCAGACCTCATAAACACCCCAGCTTTATCTTCACCTCTTTCTAACTGTATTATTTGGGCGCACATCCATTACTTTCTGTCAACCTGAGTTTCCTAAAGGGAGATAGTAAGAATGGAGCAAATTTAGAGGAGCCTTATGAAGATTAAATGAAACAAGCCATGTGAAGTTTATTCTACTCTGAGCTATGGCAAGCACTAAGTTACAGCCAAAAAAGGAAACGTCATGATCTGTGAGCTCCCTGGGAATGGGTAGCTTGATTACAAGGACAGACTTTATGCTGTGGCTACAAGAAGCTCATGAACACACTGCACTTTGGGGTGTACCACTGGATTCTCTAAGTGGAGACAGAACTCAACAATGGCAGAGTTGAAGCATTCCTTCCGGTCTTTTCCAGGCATTTCCCAGCTCAGCAAATTTGGCCAGACTGGCAAAATCTTAAAGAAATAAATTTTCGGGAGAAATAAGCAGAGAAACCATTTTGACATAACAAAGCTGTTCATGCTGGTAGCAGACTGGATTGCCAATTGGCTTCATTTAACTTAACTCTTGGTCCCAGACAGACAGGCTCCTAGGGCCAGGGGCAGGATCACACAGCAGCCTGGGAGCTAACTCTGGGACTTGATGACAACACATATTTACAGCTCTGGACAGGAAGAAAGGAAGCTTTAACTGAGAAACTTCCCCAGTTCTGGGGACTTCATCTTCCACTATGAGGAGGAGAAATAGATAGACTATAGCAATTTCAACCCTTTTGGTGCTCAGAACTTAGTTGGGATTTCCCAAGTCTTCAAGTGGAGTCTCCCTCTAATTCTATTTTGGTTTATTGACTATTTAATGGATTACCTTGTCATTCAGAATATACTGATGGAGAGCCAACTCCAAATGAAGCATGTTGTCCCTCAACATGCATCTAGTTATGTAGGATAAGTAAATAAAATTATTAAGGTTTGTTGTGCTAAATGTTATGGAATGTCATTCACAGGCAGACCTCAAGGGGAGGAACTAGGGAAAAACAAAGACCTCAGTGACATGTTTGCAATCTGTTTGATGTTTAATTCATTCTGACTCAACATAATAAGATGAATAGGACAATCACAGTATCCCTGTGCTGTGTCCAGACCAGATGAGGATAATTATCAATGTGCAGCTGAACTGCATTTAACCAGTGTGTCATTACATGTTGTCAGACAAGCTGCATCTGAATCAGTCCTAAAGCATCATATCAGCCTATGACAAAGGCCTGATCGCGGCAGAGTGAGAACTACTGCATTTTCTTGTTGGAATTACGAATACCTTGATAGTCTAGAACATATGTGTACTATGGAAATTAGTTAAATTTCAGGACACATGATTTTGTTATCGGCTGGCCACCAAACTGGAAGACATTATGCCTGGCAGAAAGGTCTATTTTGGGTAAGAGTAGAAAGGAACCAGGGAGGTTTAGTATATGCAATCCTCACGCTAATTCATTTTATGTAATCCTTTGTTATGGTAGACTAGTTGTTCCAGGAACAGCATCACCTGTAGTCTGCTTTCAAGTGCTGTCAACGTGGTGAGTAAAACATTAATCAAACCTTTTTTCTAAGCCTATATAATGTCAAATAATGAGTGTGATTTGATTATTTTTCTCCCGTCATGAATTTCTCCAGATGACTGATCTAAATCTACTACCAGTGTCTAAGTTTGGATTCTACTGGAAAAAAAGAACTTATGATAGGGACTTACGAGCCGACGAGGTGGTCCCAGGAAGCAGGGATGATGGATCTGGGAGAGAGAGACAGGGAAGGAGAAAAGGTCAAAGTTAGGGGAAGTTACTGAGGAAGCTCCTGGGGCAGCTGAGATCTAAGTGTTCCTCAGAATTGTCCATCTGAAGGAAGGAGGCTGGTGCGTGCTTTTACCCATCAGCTCCTGCCTCCACTGGTTGAGTATTAGCCCGAGGGGGTTAATTCCTGCATTTCTAGGCTGTCGTTCCAGGGGAATGGACTCCTGTTGCCTCAGAGAAAGTTGTCAGGCAGAGCTGAAGACAGGCGTGCTCGCAGAGGGAGGTGAGTCTCAGTTCTCTGGAAACTGCCCTCTACAGCCACAGCTGAAATCAGGGCGAGCCAAGGGCATGTGAAAAGGGGCACCAAAGCTGTCTTCTGTGAGCACACATGGCTTTTCCGACTCAGACATCTTATTTACCCTCCTTCCCCCAGAGTGAGTGCCAAACTGAGCCAGATCTTTTAAAAGAAATCATCTTCATCGGCCTTGCATAAATCCCCCTGTATTCTCAAAAGTGGACGTGAAGATTCAAAGGAAAAAACCGCTGTTGAAATGTGTTTCTAGAAGCATGTGTAATTCGGTAAGTCTGCATTTTCCTCACCTCAGCTTCTCTAAAAAAAGGACTAAGAAAAAGAAAAAGTAAAGAGTTTGTCCATGTTGTAGAGGTAGGAAGTATATTTTGTCACTATGCAATGACCACAAAAGGAGCTTTGGAGGCCATGTTCATAATGACTTCGCACACCCAGCCAGGTGTCCTTTTCTCTGTAGGGAGTTGGCTGGGCCATGTTGAATTTCTCCTCCTCCCTTCTCCCCAGTGAGGGCATCAGTATACCTGGGCATTTACTTCAGCTCTGAAGAAATAGACAATCCCAATGCTGACTTTGATGTCAGCAAGGTCCCCTGCAGTGAAGAGTTTTCACAGAGAGAATTCAATGCCAGCTACCCTCTGGTCAGGCCCTCTGGGATGTCAGAGGGGATGGAGGGCTTGGCTTCCCCAAAGGCAAGGAGCAAAGGCTTCTCTTTACCTTTTCATTGGCATAAAAGCTTGGGTTGTCTGAAGTTCTTTTTGCAAAGGGTTTCAAAGACAGCAGAGCCCAGAAAAAAAAGTTGCTTAGCAAATAATGACAATTCTGACATACCCAAAGTCTTGTGAGGTCCTCTTATCCTGAGGCTGGGGGGAGAGGCGGTGTGACTCATGGCCCAGGAGAGCAAGCACAGAGGATTTCCAGACATATGTCTTCTGTAGAGCTGCTTTGCTGTTATGACATCAGGAATGGTCTATAGGGAGTAGAGGAGAAACCAAGGACAGAAAGCCCCACAAAATGATAAATGTCCTCAAAGTTGATAAATTTCATCCCAGCATTCCCTTGGACCCCAAAGTAGGAACAATTTCACAGCCTCATGCTGAAAGATGGAAACATTTCTTCTCATCCTTTCCAGGATTTTGGTGGTGGTTCTCTCCCAGTGAGTAAGATTGTAATCCTTCAGTCTGGGACCCTAAATTTAGGCAAAACGTAGCATCTGCCTGGCCTGTGATAGGTGCTTAATAACTAGTTGTTGAAAGCTTGGATAGTACATTACGGTGTAGTGTAAAAACAAGTAGACTGGGAGTAGGGGAAAAAATAACACAGTTCTTGCCCAGGCTCTGTGACTAATAACTTCCCTCACTCTCAATTTGTTTATCTGTAAAATGAAACATTAATTGAGCTTCTATAGTGAACAAAGCTCAGGGTTATGAAGAATAGAATGAAGAAATTCAAGTTTAAGAAGCAGTCTTTAACACAAATGAACTGATTTACAAAACAGAAACAGACTCACATAGAAAACAAACTTATGATTACGGGGGGGCAAGGGGAAGAGGGTGGGAAGGAATAAACTGGGAGATTAAGATTTGCAGATACTAACTGCTGTATATAAAATAGATAAACAACAAGGTTCTACTGTAGAGAACAGGGAACTATATCCAATATCTTGTAGTAACCTATAATAAAACAGAATATGAAAAGGCATGTATATGTTTGACTGAAATATTATGCTGTGTATCAATAATTGATGCAACATTGTAAATGGACTATACTTCAATTTTAAAAAAGCAATGTATACATATATACACGTTATATATACATATATACACTTATGTAAATTAAACTTTATCTTCAGAAAAGATGATAATTATTTTAGGAGAGACATTAATGAATAGTATAGTGATGAAGCTCTGACACTGGGTTCAAAACTCAGGTCCTCCATTCATCAGTAAAATGAAGGTAAGAATAGCATTGCTGTGAAGATAAAATAAAATAATGCATATGAAGCACACTATAATAGAACATAGCAGACCATAAATATTAGTTATTAATAATTAACTATGAACAAGTGACTATAGTGACTATGATAAAACGAGATGTAGCTAACATGTTAATATATTCTTCTGCAGCTATTAGAGAGATGAAGAACTTTATGCTGACTGCCCTGTGAATGGAGAGGGGTAGGGTGTGGGCACGAGGCTTCTGAATTCCTTTTGATTTGGCTCATAAAGCAGGAGAAGTATTTCAGTGAAGAACATGGGGGCGTGGGAAAGCCTGTTCTTTCCCAGGAGGAGAGGGGCAGTGTTATGAATGTCAAGGTAAGGAAAGGGCATCACGTAGACATTCTGTCATGAAGAGAGGGTTGGTGTTGTCGGAGATCCCAGGGTAATCTGATGTACAATTTTGTCCTCCTTCAGGAGCAAATGGATTATTATTGTCCTTAAGTGCCTATCTGATGTCACTATTCCTCCTCTTCCTATCAGTAGAACTCTGTTTTGGTGTCAGTGTGTCCATTGAAAAACGTTCACCCATGCTCATCCCTTGCCGCTAGGCAAGATTATATGATCTTGTCCCAGCCAAAGAAATTCAAGCAAAGATCTAGTCGGAGTGGAGGCTTCTGGGCAAGCAATTATATTCCTGTCCAAAAGGGACCATTTCAACTGGCAAGCAGCTTTGCCCTCACTCCTTTTCCGTCTTTCCTTGCTTCTGCCATGAACACAGAAACAATGTCAGGAGGAAAAGTCATCTTGCACGATGAGGACAAAAACCACACCCGCATGGAAGGTGGAGCAAGATGGTGGAATGGGTCTGAATTTTTGATGGGGCCCTTGAAGGGCCACACAGGCACTATGCTGCCTGCCTCATGTTTCTTATCACAGGAGAGAAACAAAGTCCTATTTGGTTAAGCTGCTCTAATCCAATCCCTGTTACCTGTGACTGAATACCCTTTTAACTGATACTTTCAGCTCCACAGGCCTTGGTGGTTGTGTCTTTTTCTGTACAATATGCTTATCACTATGCTAAAAAAGAACGTGGGACATTTCTTGTTTTCCCTACGGGAGGTGCCTTTGATAAGGCTCTTTTCAATATGTATATTTCCTTGAATAGATTAAGGAAGAATTCGTATCTTTGAATCCAAACTACATGAAGGAAATGAGCTAAAGGGAAGTTGTAATAAAATTTTAGCATTGGAGGGGATAATTTCTGAAAACCAAATCCAATTTATGGGCCCATAATCCTTGCCCCAAGGAACATTTTAAAAACAGTTTAAGAGCACCCTTTCTTTGGCTGGAGAGGTCTTTATAGAGTGGCTCAAGCTGTAAGCTGCAGACAGAACCTCTCCATGTATTGTCTACTGTTTTCCCAACTGCTACCCAGTGAGCAGAGCCAGCTAGTGAAGATTCTCACCTCCTTCAACAGGATGAATTAGTGAGGGTGGTGCTTGGAATCAGATGTAATAAAACATAAAGGGCTCGGGAAACTCTTTGATCTGTCTCAATCTCCTTGTTCATGTCAATGGAAAAAATCAAAATAAATAGACAAGTCACCTCACGTCCAGCAGATCCCAAAGTAACAGACTATGTGGAAATTGGAATTAGATCATTGAGGGATATCAAACTAAAATAATTGTACTTCATTCTGTGAGGGCAGACCAGCATTCTCAGAGCTGAGGTTTATTATTGTTGTTGTTAGCAACAAGATTAGCTGGCACTTGAGTGCTCACTGTGTTTCAGGCCCTGGCCATTTACATGGGTTATCTCAGTTAATTAAAAAAAAAAACCTTTCGAAAAGTTACTAACATTGGCTCTTTCTTAGCATGTGAGAACACTGAGGCTCAGAGATGTGAATGGTTTGTTCAAGTTCACCCTTTGTTATGAAATACCCTATCATCCTGTTTGATCCTGGCATCGTTTATTTTGGATAAGCCTCTGTTTTCTTTAACACACCTACTGAACATTGAAGACTTTCCAGTTGGTAGCTCAAGTCCTCCTGGTGAATTTGAAAGCTTTGCTGACAAATGATCCAAGAGTTTGCCAAAGTCCCACTCCCTGCCCTTCTGTTCAAAGATCATGATAACAGTCTTTGCCTAGATTCTTAACTGGGAGAAGAATACAGAAAGCACAGTTCCCTTCCCATATTCTTCTCTAGTCATTTATTTATTCCTTCATTAATTTTTCTATTGAACTCTTAGCATGTGCTAAATTAAGTCTATATCCCCTCGATAGAGACTTGAGGCCATCTCTGCAAACGAGTTTCCACGCCACTCCTCTAGTGATGCTCCCAGCATATTACTAAATATTCTTTCTTGGCTGGCTGTGGTCACATCAGTCTTCTAAATCCTAGAATACTAAGTTTTCAAGGAATACAACAGAATCTCCTTTGAGAAGCCACTCAATACCTCAAGATGCAATGAGGTCTACTCAAAACACTTGAGTATTAATTCTCATGATGTTAAAAATATACAGTCCTATCAGTACATTTGCAAAAAACTACTGGTTGATAGAATCTGCATTGTCGAACACTTGTCAGAAGTAATTTAGAGCATCGCTTGTTCATTAATTTCACAAGTTGTTAAGTAGCAGCCATGTGCCACACAACACGATGCTGATGACACAGAGACTCATGAGACAGAGTCCCTGACATCCAAGAGCGGACAGTTAATTGGGGAGACAACATATCCAAGTTAATCACAATATTAGGTATTATCATTTTAGATATTATAACAGAGGTGTGCTTAAAGTTCTGTCTTTCTTTCTGTCTTGGAAAAATCAAGGAATTCCTCCAGAAAAGGGGATATTCAGATCAGCCTTTGAAATATGAACAGGAGTTTCGGGAGTTTGCCAGAAAGAGCACCGTGAGTCTGGTGGGGGCGGGAGCCTTGTACAGCGATGTGAGGGCAAAGTCTGGGAGGCAGGAAGGTTCGGGATGCCCTGGGAGGAAAAAGGAGCGTGGTTAGAATGTAGAGTGCATAGCAAGAGGTGAGGGACCAGACAGAAGGACGGGCTGAGGAGTTCTTTTGAACAACTTCAAATTCCCTTTCACCTCTGCTCCTTTCCCACAACTCCCTAAATCTTTAATGACCAAGGCGTTTCTGCTTTCATAATTTCAGGAAACCAAATGAAGGCAATTGATCACAGCAAATCCACAGCTGACAACCCTCCCTAAAATTATTTGTTTTTACTGTCTCTGTCCTTTCCTCTAAGCAGCACTTTGGTCTTACCGGAACAGCTGGCACCCTACCCGAGGAGCCCCTCAGCAGAGCTGACTTTACAAAGGGTCCCCACAACACTGGGAATGAAGTGTGCTCCCTGTGCCGAGACCTAGCATTTCAAGCTTTCATAATTTTTTTTTAAAGAAAAATACTTAACCATGGTTTTCCTGAATATTTGGCATGGATTTCCTTCTGGGAGCACTGGGATTCTGCCAGCCTTGACGTCCTAGCCTCTACTGTTTGTTAAGTTAGAAGAGTGGAGAGAAAAATCATAGCACGCTTTTTTTTTTTTTAGACTGGAATTTTTTTTTTTTATTCATCCTGATGTAGCTGAAAAAGTCACTGAATGGAATCACATAAAACTTTTAAAAGAAATTCACCTTAGAGTTCAGATGAAGTGTGGACACCTTTAGGTGAAGAAGAACTGATTTTTAAGGAAGCTGTGGGAAAACTTGGAAAATAGGTTTGGGCAGATCATCTGCCTCTCTGTCCCTCCCTTCCTGCCTCATCATGCAGGCACCCACAGACTTGCACACACACACACACACACACACACACACGGAGAATCTTAGTTCAGTGGAACTTCACTTAAATAGTGACCTTGGTGGTTAGTGTGTTCCAGAAAAGTGAGCTTTCTGGATAACAGAAAGTCAATTCTTCATACTCATTAACTTTTATACAAAGACTAACTACTTTCAGTGAGAACGTTCCTACAGTGTTTGGTACACTTTTCTGCTTTTATAAAGGGCAATAAATATAACTTAACCCTTCTGGTCCCACCACTAAATTGATGATGACTTTTGGGTACATCCATAAACTCTCTGAGTTTCAGTTTTCTTAGTTTTTCTATTTCATTCTCTGTGACGAGATAACTACGTTGTTCTGGTTACCCCCAAATCTCTACCCATCCTTCAAGAGTTCCTCCTTAATTCCCATCCTCAACTGCTATTTGCTGCCCCCTGCTGGCACTTGGTGGCAGTACCTTTCTACTTTTGCAGTTGGGGGTGGCGGCGGGGTGGGGGGGGTGTACTTCCTTAACCCTTTGATGGCTGCATGAGTCCCTCATACTCACATTTTGTATTAGTTCTCTCTACAGAAGAGACAATAGATTCTGGAATGTATAAGTTAAATGATGTCACATTAATTGTCAGCAAAATTCCAAAGTGGATTATTACATGTGTGTTTTGTGAGCCCTTAAAAAGAACTCATGGTCATGTGGAGTGAGTAACGGATCACGAAACACACATGAAACATATTAACCTGACTAACCCTACCTTCTTTTAGGTTAGAAATGCTAGCCTGGATTAGTAAAATCCTGCAGTTGTTGGTCACATTGGTTTTGTAAGGAATTTAGACTTGGTTGATGTCTCTACGCCCCCTTTCCATTTCTTTGTCATGTGTCCATCCCTTCTCTACCCAAGCTGAGCCAGAGAAATGTTAGCCAGGGGATTGTACAGTAGTATCAATGCTCCGCTGAACAGATCGGAGCCCCTTGAGGGCAAAGATGGAATTTTATTTTTTTTAATGTTCCATGTCTTTCTCTTTATATGAATATATACCAGAGTGTAGTTTGTTTGCGCTAAAAGCATACTGAATTTTAGTAACTAACAGGATGATGTTGGACAAGATATTTATTTCTCTGGCCTTCATTTTTATCACCTAAATAATGAACTGGTTGGACCAGATCGATATGGTCCTTAAACACTCTAAATTTCACTGTACAAAGGTATAGCCTCAGAGATTACTGGAATGGGGGTAGAACACCAGTTGTAGCAAAACCAAACGATCTCAGCTTTAAGTGATACATTTTAGGGTTTTGGGTTTTTTTTAAGTAATTTTACCATTTCTGTCACCTACACAGTTGATAGGCTCTTAGCTCTCTGTTCTCTCTCTTCAAGTACTGATCACCCTTCTCCCTCATCTTACTTGCTGATACTAAACTTTGGGTCTGGGAAACCTATACTGATGCTAATTTGTCCATGGTACTAAACAAAAACATTTAAAATCCCAGAGCCCTCTGACCCTTTGTAGCGATCTGAAGTTGACTCCAGTTTACCCTGCGGCAAAACGCACCTGGCCTTGGTGAGAGTTATTTTTCTTTCTTTTCCACACTTTCCGCCTCCCAAGTTCTGCTTTGTGGCTGTGTTTCAGGTAGATGCTGCTGCCACCAATCTTAAGTAAGTAGGGGGCATTGTAGTGTAACCACTGATGGGCCACCTCTGTATTTCTATTCAGAGCATCAACTGGCTCCACATGGTGCCTGATTTGTGGACAGAGCAGTGCATACATCAGTGAACAAGCATTTGGTGAGGATTTCCCCTCACTCTGTGCAAACTACTCATCATGGAGAGACAAAGGAATGAAAGACAGAATCCCCCGTCTCAGGAAGATGTAACACAAATAATAGTAATGCCACAGTTGTAAACAAACAACAAACTTGAAGCCACCAAGTAGTGTGTGCTTAGCAGTTAAGCACACTGTTCAGAGATTTAATGCTGTGACTATAGAGGCTACCGTGGATCTCTTTGGTCATGAAGCTCTCTGTACAGGCTCCTGGGTAGGCAGGTTCTAACACGGAGCTCTGCTGCCTTGTGAATAAAGACATGCTCACTGCTTCCTTAGAGATGGGTTTTAGCTGCCATCTCGTGTCCCCTCTTCTCTGAGAAGGCGTGCTCTATTGCCCCTTCTCTTTTGCTCCAGGAAGCCTCCGTCTTTCCATTCTGTGGTGTGGAGTTTGCCTCACCTTCCCTGAATGGCGGGCCTGTTGGGAGGTCGCAGATGCATTTCCTCTGATCAGCTAAAGACAGACTCCCTCATGCCCACTGCTCCTCCACGAAAGACGACCTGGTGGTTTTATGACCGTTCAAGTTCAGCTTCGAGGATGGGAATGGGATGTGGGAGCAAGAGCATGGCCTCAAAGTCAGGTGAACCTAATTCTCAGATGAATCATGTTCCTCCATTTCTTGCCAATGTGACAACCTCGCCGATTTTCTGAAGCTCTCTAAGCCCCAGATTCTTCATCTGTAAATACAGGAAACAAAGAGTTGTGACTTCAGCAGAGTACATTTGGCAAAGATAAGGTTCTGAAGCTTTCTGAGGGCAGGAACGTTGTCTGTCTTATTATTCCAGTAACTTCCACAATGTCTGGTTCCTCACAGCCAGACATTTGATGAGCACATTTGATGAACAGAAGTACACCACTCTCTAGCTTCGCCACATGTGATCTCAGTGTCGCCCTGGGTATAAATGGAGGCTGATGACATTTGTCTGGTGTCCAATGCCATACTGGTAGAGTCCAATGTGGCCTGGATGTCTTTATGGCATGTTTAGAAGGCTACACTTTGGAATTGGTAGTCCTGAGTTAGAATCCTCCATCTCTTATTTATTAGCTTTATTGGATAAATTGTTTCATTACCCTGAGCCTCAGGTTCATCTTCAATAAAATGGAGATCTCATCGACCTAAAACATGTTGTAAAGACTATTTATAACATACAGAAGACGGTTAGCGTACTGCCTAGCACATAAGAGGTAAATAATAATCTTTAGCTGTTTTTATTTTTTATTGTTAGTGATATTAGAGACAATCCTCCCCAGCCATTTAACAACTGTCAGCTTTTGTTTATAAGTTGGACTGTATGAAAGACTCCAGCTCAGTTCAAAGCTCATGTAGTGGGTCAGTCAAACATCTGGACCTGGAGAACCAGACTTATTAATTAAGCCTATGTCTGGATAGGAACTTGGCATAGCCAGGCTCTTCCCCTTGCTGGGCTTCTCTTTTATCCTGCTATCAGGACACCTAGGGCTGACAGACTTGCCTTTCCTATTGATGCGCGAGTTGACAGGCTACTGGAACACATGGCTGTCTCCTCTTTCCTTCCTCCATCCAAAGCCTCAGTCTCCCAAGAGACTCTGGGAAGAGTGGTTGGCTTTGCTTTCAGGGTATGAGATACCTGCCTGCCTTCCGCAACAGTCTTCCAACTGCATCGTTCCATAGAAATATTATGGACAGGGTTTGATAGTAACGGGATTTTATTTGTAGCTTCCAATAGATTATGAATTAAGTAAGCTTTGAGGCTAACCTAGAAACTATCATCATGAGCTCCGTCCTCAGCTCCAGTCCCTTTAAATCTCCATCACTGCTCCCCAAACTACCATCACACACACACCGTGATTTCTACAGGGGCGATAGTTCGAAGTTTGAACAACCAACACGTAAATGGTTTCTGGACCACAGCTGGCTGAGATGTTTTCATTGTTAGTGCAACCGTGATGAAGTATGTTACATGCGGCACAGAAGACCCATTCTGGGGATCTGGGCTCTAAGTTGAGCTCTGCCCCTCACTGGCTTTCTAACTTTGGACTAGTCATGTCATCCCCTGGGACCAGTTTGCTCATCTGTAAAACCAGGGGTTTGGACTGAAGTCCCTCCCGGCCCCTGATTCAGCAGAACCCTTATTCTAGTAGCTGTTAGAAAAGGCTTGTTTCAGCTTGATGGTGGTAGCCACAGCTTTTTTGGCCGGTCTCAGTGCTCAGTTCTTCCCTTTCCCCTCACGTCCCTGTGGTATTTTGGCACAGGATGAGTCACTGTGCCGGCTGTGGCATACATCCGGAAATGGACTGCCATCCTCTTTCCTGGCACAGGGAGGGAGGAGTGTGACTTTTTATATCCCCTCTTATTGATTAATGACATCTACTACACAAGAATTATGATTACTCTGGGCTCACCAAGCCACATCTATGCATACAAATCCTTTGTGTTCCTGCAACCTCAGGATGAGTCTGACCTCGGAAAGGCTTTGGGAACACTTTAGAGAGCATCCTTCTCTACCACTGAAAGGTTCACAACTATTGTTTTCCTCTTCTGACTCATCTTTGAATCAGTAAATTAAATATGTATAACTTGTGAAGATTTCATTTTTATTAAAGCAAGGTGCTTTGCAGAGGGAAGTCAAGATTTAGAGGTACTCAGCCTTCCTTTCCTCCCTCCTCAATGATTTTATTTCCTTTAGTTTGCAAGAGGGCTTTCAGAGAGCTGCTCCCTCTCTCCATCTCTCTGTGGCTCTGGCTCGTCCCTGTACCATGGAGAAGTTAAAAATGAGTTGACTGTCATCACTCACCTCGAGGACTGGCAAGACTTGAGGACCCAGAGGCTGTTTCTCAAGTAAGTGTTGGCCATTGTGTCTTCTGGGAGATTGTGTCTTCCTCTGGCATGGGGGAAGAGCCATCTTTTTCACTGTTTGTGGTATGCTCTAGAATACTTTTTCCTGATGGTCCTCCTGTCTAGAATGTTCTTCCCCAACTCCCTCCCCCCATCTGACACTTTATCAATTCCTAGCTTCCTCCCTTTTATTTCCCCAATGGGGACTAGTTTATTTTATTACCTAAAGCCTTTCTTCCTACGTTATTTTTTTCTTATCAGCATGAATGTCTAGACAACTTACAGTCTTCCTTGTCTTTGAAGTAATTTGTTTGGGTAATGTATCAGACTTTTATATGGTTTTTCCCTGGTATGCAACTATTGCCTTCCCAACTGAATTGGAGGTTTCTTGAGGACAAGAGCCCACATGCTTTTCAATAAATACATACATATTCATCAAGCTCTTTTGATGTTTATGGCACATATTATGATTTATTTCTATCCATTGTACTGTCCTGAGCATAGAATTTAGATGTTACAAAACCCTTTGTTAACAACTGATTGAGTAGCATATGACATCACCTGAAAAAATACAACTCATCTGTTAAGCCACCAAAGTAGTGGAGATCATAGCGTTTTGATGTTGTTATGGAGACTGAATTCTTAACTTTCTCCATGCATTTTAGTCCTAATCAGTTCTCCAAGTCTGAATTAAGTGCTAAATAATGAATTGAGTGCTAATTAATTAATTAAGTGCTAATTAATGCTGAGCACTCTCCTAGGTACCAGAAATACCAAGAACATGCTCAGGTTCCCTGTGCTCAAGGAATGGTCACACTATCTTTAAGTAAGTCATTTAACATTCAGACCTGCTTTCTTCCCAAACAATGGGGACAATAATTCTGTCATGAAAAAAATATATCAAACTTTTTGAAATTTGGAGTGCTGAGTTACTGTCTGTCTTCCTTAACTCCTTGAGAGGATCTGCCTTATGAAAAGTGATCTTTTCTTGAATACAGGAAGCTTCCTTCTCTTCACTTCAGTAATTTTTACTTTCACAGAAGGGGACACCTATATGAATAGTAGTTTTATGTACCTACAATAAGAAGTATGAGTGACAATGAGTTGCTAAGGTGACAGCCTCTGTCTTTCTCCTTTTTAACTTATGTCCAGCAGGCCATAGAACTTCTGATTTTTCCTCATTTATCTTTTTTCTTGGCTGTTACTTTTCTTTCTTTCAAGTCACTGTTGCCACCATAGTCAAATCCTTATTAGCTTAGAAATATTCATTCACCAACAAGTCTTTGTTGAGTTCTTATTGTGGTCACTCTTCTAGACACAGGATTATAGGAACAAACAAAACTGACATAATTCTGCCTTCATGAAGCTTACTTTCTGGGAGAAGCCAGAAAATAAATAAAATAAATAACTTAAAAAAAAAAAGAGGACTATTTTGGCAGATGAAGAGCCATGGAGAAAAATAAAGCTGGGAAAGTGGATATGGGATGTTGGAAGTAATCGCTGCAATGTTAAGTAAATAATAAGGAAAGATAATCTTTACATAAAGACTTGAAGAGGATGAGGGATAAATCATGTGGTTATCTGGTGGAATAACATTCCAGGGAGAGTGAACAGTTTACAGAAGAAGCTCTAAAGTGAGAATGAGTAAGGTAGAGAAGAAGTAGGTGATGTAGGAACAGGGAGGAGGTAAACAAGGGTCTGAAGACCATTGTGAGAACTTTGGCTCTTATGCTAAGTGAGAGTGATATCATATGGTATTTTTCTTTCTCTTTCTGGCTTCCTCCACTTAGAATGACAATCTCCAGGGCCATCCATGTTGCTGCAAATGGCATTATTTTATCATTTTTTATGGCTCAGTAGTATTCCATTGTATAAATATACCACTGCTTCTTTATCCAGTCGTCTGTCAATGGACATTTAGGTTGTTTCCATGTCTTGGCTGTTGTAAATAGTGCTGCTATGAACATTGGGGTGTAGGTGTCTTTTTGAATTAAGGTTCCTTCTGGATATATGCCCAGGAGTGGGATTGCTGGATCATATGGTAAGTCTAATTTTAGTCTTTTGAGGAATCTCCATACTGTTTTCCATAACGGCTGCACCAAACTACATTCCCACCAACTGTGTTGGAGGGTTCCCTTTTCTCCACAATCTCTCTAGCATTTATCATTTGTGGACTACTGTATGATGGCCATTCTGACTGGTGTGAGGTGATAACTCAATGTAGTTTTGATTTGCATTCCTCTGATAGTTAGTGGTTTGGGGCATTTTTTCTTGTGCCTATTGGACATTTGTATTTCTTCCTTGGAGAATCGCTTATTTAAATCTTCTGCCCATGTTTGGATTGGGTTTTTTTTTTTAAGTTGTACGTGCTGTTTATATATTCTGGAAATTAAGCCCTGTCAGTCTCACCATTTGCAAATATTTTCTCCCATTCCATAGGCTGTGCAAAAGTTTGTAAGTTTAAGTCCCCTTTGTTTGTTTTTGCTTTTATTTCTTTTTTTCTTTTTTTATATTTTTATTAAAGTATAGTCAGTTTACAATGTTATGTCAATTTCTGGTGTACAGCACAATGCTTCAGTCATATAGGAACATACATATATTCATTTCCTGGATAGACTGCCCTAGGAGAACATTGCTAAATAAGAGACACAATGAATAGAGACAGAGAATACTATAAAAAGGAAATCAAACTATATAGAGGGGACAATTAAAAAGAGAAAACTCAATGGCTGAGATAAAAGCTGAGCTAAAGGCAGTCAAAATCAGATTAGATAATGTAGAGGGATGAGTAAGTGATTTAGAAGACAGAATAACAGAATTTACCCAATCAGAGCAGCAGACAGAAAAGCAAGTAAAAACCAATGAAAGCAATGTAAGGGAGCTATAGGATAATATAAAGCATGCCAACTTATGCATAATAGGGGTCCCAGAAGGAGAAGAAAGATAAAAGGAGATTGAAAAGGTATTTGAAGAAATTGAACTTGGCCATATGCCCATCCTCTTCCTTCAGTGGCCCTATGCTTACCCCTAGGGCAGCTCAGAGGCACTTCTGTGGAACCCAGTGTTACCGGTGAAGAATTTGAAATTCAGAGTCAATTCATACAAGAAGTAAATAACAAAACTAGTATTTGTGTCCCCAGATATTGGAATTTGTTTACATTATATAAAAAGAATGAATGACTAAATGAAAAAAAGAGAGAGGAAAAAGAAGATAACTGCTATTCTTTCATCAATATTCATTCATTGCTGACCGTGGACTGGATCCCTCATGACCTGAGCTTCTCAACAAGGAAGAACAATCACAATACCCATCGTATGGACAGGGCTGAGGGTGGGGAGTGTAACAGATTGCCTCAAGGTTAAAAGATGAACGTGAGATTCAAACCCACCCTCAAAACCCTACTGCCAAAACTTTCATTCCTTCTGCCATGTCATACCCCCTTCTGGAGTAAAATTAAGAGACTAAATAAGGAAATACATTCAGAGGATATTTGGAATTTATGCACCAAAAACTCTTAGAGCTTTTATCTCTTCCTAGTTTTCTCCTCGTTCCAGACCTCTCGCTCTCTGTTTTGTTTTGGTTTTTTTTTACTAATAATAATGCCAGTACAAGATGACTTTAAAGATATTTATTAGCAAAAGGCTGCAGAGTCACAGGCCAGAAGCTAATTTTGCATTGCAAGATTGATTTCTGTTGAAAGCATATTTCACAAACTTAAAACAACATATTGGGTGGAGACACAAGACAACATCACTGTTTTTCATATTTAACTTAGCCTGCAAACGCGATCTCTCAGCCAGTATAATTTTACACGTCCTGTGTGGGACAGGAATATTTCCAAGTAGTGTCACTTAGTAGTGGTAAATGGGATCAGGCTACAAACATTACTCTGGGAGGGTCTTTGGGATATTTAATGCACATTTGCAGAACATTTTATGACATACTACGTTTTTTTTTGTAGTCCAGCTTGGATTTGTCTAGAAATGCTGCAGACTATTAAAAATTAAGTGAAATGCCTCCTTGAATGGAATATAAAATATATCCATTCTGGGAGCTTCGTAAGTGCTAATTATAAGAAGTTCTGGAGTCTAAATCATCTACCTTGCAGAAACTGTGGACATTCAGGTACATGGAAAGAATAATTATATCATATCTGGGTAATGCTTTCAGTTTCATCATTGCTTTTACATATCCTGTCTTATTTAATTCTCATAACAAACCTGTATTGTAGGTGACAGCATCCCCGCTTTAAAGATGAAGAATTTAGGGATCATAGGACTTAGTCAAGGTTGCAGAACCTAAAGCTGATGTGTCATGAGAGCTACATGTGGTGGGAAAAGTGTGTTTATTATGTTATTAAATGTTTATTATTTATTATAATAAAGAAGCATGTTTTTCCTTTCCCAGGTAAAAATTCCCTAGACCATATAAACTTAAAATTTTTTATTAGCCTCTATTATTGAACTGGTAGAAACCATAAATGGTTCTGCCAAATACTGGTAGAGGACCAAAACCCAAAATAAAACAACACCTTCTGTATAGCAATCCGTGATTAACAGGGGCCTTTTATCTACAGTATCATATTAGATCCTCCCACCAACCCTGAGGGGCAGGGTGGTCAGGTGTTCTTGTCCAGGTTTTATAGATGAGCTGGTTAAGCCACCTAGTGAAAGTCTCATAATCACACAGAAGAGACATAACCCCGGTTTCAGATGTCAAGTCCAGAGATCCTCCACGTGGAAAGATGAACTCACTATTTGGCATATATTAAGTGCTTAGTACATGGTAGTTGTGTTTTGTTATTACTTTTATTGTTACTCTCTACATCACACTGATTTGTAAGCAGACCTCTCCTTGGCCAAGTTGGCTGATGTCTACAAACCCAGCTAGCGAGCCCACTCTTTAATCCCCCCGTAAACCACTCAGCTGCAAACAATCAAACAAGTGTCTGGATGCTGGAAGCTGAACTTGAGTAGGACAGCTTTTGAGTGGTCAGTTGGGAAGCTTTGCGAGCAGAAGGGGACTTTGTTTTGCAATGTGGTGAGCTGTGTAGATACCATTTTATGCCTCTTCACCAAGATGGTCTTTAGGTTTCATTACTTTTCTCAAGGTTGCAGAGGTGGGACAGAGATGCCACAGTGACCACTAAAAATCATTGACTATTTAAGTTACTTTAAAATAAAAGTTGCAGTCATATGGAGGCAGTCTCAAACAGTCATTGAATTGAGTAATCAGAAAGTTATTCAGGGTTGTTCCTACAGGACAAAATGCTATGTGTCTTTGTTTAATCCAGAATTTTCCAAACTTAACTAGAAGCTATAAAAGAATTTTCAAAATTTAACTAGAAGCTATCATTTATTATGTGTTCACCATGGCCAATTACTGTGCTGAGTAAATTACACATAGAAAGACCATATATCCAGGTGTGTCTGGGAAAGTCCCATTATTAACCGCCTGTCCTTGCATAATATATCATCTCCTTCACTCTCAAAGATTTCCTAGAAAAAAAAAAGATAGGTAGATGGATATACATGTGATTAAGAAATTTAGAAAAAATGTTAATCATAGAATTTAAGAATTTTATATATATATATATATATATATATATATATATATCTGAATGATGGTGGATAAAAGTTCTTTTAACTTTTCAAAATAAAATGTTGGGAAAAAAACATCCTGGTTGGAATGACAGATTCTATGGTTATCCAGTGTATATTGATCTTATTTAATACCTAAAATCATTCTATAAGTTACAGTTACTATGTACATTTTAGAGATAACAGAATTAAGTCACCAAGGGGTTGAGAAAGTGGCCCATAGTGCACATCTAGTAAATAGGATGGGCCACCCAGCAAGGTACCTCCAGAACCCATGCAGTTGGGAATAATACTATAGCCCCCTAAATGTACGATTCCAGCAAACAGCTTTTTTTTTTTGTAACAGTGGGTTTTTTTCCTATTTTTTTCCTCTTTTTTAATTAAAGTACAATCAATTACAATGTGTCAATTTCTGGTGTACAGCACAATGTTCCAATCTCATACACACACACACACACACACATACATATTCGTTTTCATATAGTAACAGCAATTTAAATCCCATAGAATTGGTGTTTCCCAGAAAACATTTTAGGAAACACTGCATAGAGCAGTGCAGTGGCAGGGGTTGGGGGAGGAACTCACATTTATTTATTTATCTTTTTACTATCTTTTAATGGATCAACTTTCTATTGAGCATTTTATATTACACAATTTTATTTACTCATCACAATGACATTATTAATAGATGTTAATATCTTTATTTTATAGTGAAGAAATGGACACTTAGAGCTATTAAGTCACTTATCTGTAGTCACACATCTAGAAGTTTCCATGCTGGAATTCAGATCTAGGAGTGTCTGCCCTCCAGACACCTCAGTAGCTTTTTAAAACTTGCCCACTTCCTCTGTCCTGAGTTTAGCCTGAAAATGAAATACATACCCACGTAGGAAGGCCCTGAATATTATGAATGACTATTAACCTGAATGTGAATATATAGTACCAGTATAATTAGAATAATTCAGGTAATTCATAAAATTGTCTTAATATATGACATTTTTAGAGAACACTGAGGGTAGAAATGAATCATCTTTTAAGTTGTAGTACTAGATTCTATGATACTACATTTATTCAAATTCTTTAAGCAGCATTAACTGAGCACTTACTTGGTGAAGGAATCAAAAACCAATTACTCCTATTCCCTCTCAGGAAAGACAGATGAAGTCTATTCACTGATTTTCTACTTTGTGCCAGGCACCGTGCCCTTCCCTGTCTTAGTTCTCTTAACTGAAAAATGCGATCTTAGAGGGTGGTAGTGTGGAAATCAAATAGGAGCTGCAAAGCCCTTAGAATAGTGCTTGCCTCATATGAAGACATCATTCATTCATTCATATATTCATTTATTTGACCAATTCATTTCTCCAGTCAGCTGAATGCAGTAGGTGTCACACATTATTCTCTGTGCCAGGGATGTAACTGTGAACAATATAGATGAAGAACCTACCCCCATGAAGCTTATGTTTTGATAAGAGAATCGAACAATATACAAATGGAAGAATAAATATGTATCAGGTGATATATTAGTCAGGATTGCCTAGATTGTGCTGCAGTAAAAAATAACCTCCAATCTCTTTGGCTTACCCCAGTTAAGAGTTTATTTCTCACTTACGTTACATGTTTAAAGCAAGTTAACAGGGGCTCTGAGATTCACAGTTATATAGGGATTCAAGACAGAGGCTCCGTCTTGACCCATGCGCCATGATCCTCAAAAGAAACAGGATGAACTGTTCAGTGACTCTCAGAGCTCCTACCAAGATGCCACATTCCGCTGGCAAAGGCAAGTCTTATATCTGTGCCTAATGTCAAAGGGCGTAGCGAGTATGATGCTGGCGCATGCTTGGAAGGAGTAGAGAACTGCCCTGAAGGTGATTACAGACAGTGAGAAGAGGCCCCGGAGAGAAATAAAGCAGGATAGTGGGCACTAGGGGACCCCCGGGGCGAGAATGCTGTTTTATACAGATCAACTATGGACGGCCTCAATGACAGGGTGATATTCAAGAGGAGAAATGAAGTAAGGATGGTAGGTCTCGTAGTTATTGGCAGGAAGAGTTTTCTAGTCCAAGAAGGGAGCCAGGGTAAAGGCCCTGAGGCAAGAGCATTCTCGACATGTTTGCAAAACAGCTAGAAGATCAAGATGATTGAAACAGTGGGAACAAGGGAGAGTGTGAGGGAGGGAAGGTCAAACAGAGCAGGGGGCTGGACAAGGTAGAGCCTTGTGGGTCGCCGTGAAGGCAGGCTCCAGTGCTGAGCAGGCTCGGCGTTTAGAGATGAGGAGAGGTGTCATCTGATGTGCACGTGAGTGGGATCACTCCAGCCGCTGAGTGGAGAAGGAGGCTGTTGAATGATCCAGGGGAGAGAGGATGCTGGCTTGGATCAGAGTGAAGCAGTGGAGAAGGTGAGAAAGGATGAGATTACAGACGTATTTTGAAAATGGAGTCAAGAGGATTTGCTCACTGACCAGACATGGGGTGTGAAAGAAAGAGAGAAAGGCGTCGAGGGCCAATCCAAAGCTTTTAATGTGGGAAACTGTCTTAAGGGTGAAGTTGTGTTTTACAAAGAGGTAGAAATTTTGAGAGGAGCGCTCATTAAACATTATCCTATGTATCATGATTGTTCAGTCTTTACAGCAGCTCTACCAGGAACATGCTACTAGGCTCCTTTTGAAAAATACAGAATTGGTGCTCTGCAACATTAAGTGGCTCATCCCGGGAAATAACTCCAGATCATTTGGTTCCCAACCCCCAGGAGAGATACAATACACTGATAATTACAGGGCAAATTTCTTCTATTCTTCTACTTTAGTGATTAACTAGTTTCTAACATATTTTTAAGGGTTGCATCATGAAGGCTAAATTACTTTAGCAATGAGTAAAACTCCCAATGTAGAATGTGTAAAGGGGCTGGTGTAAAACTGCCAGAGAAGGACTCAGAGCTCCTATCAACTGTATTATCAATATAGAATTACCACCAGCAACACTGTCCTCCATAAAATGGAAAAAACTACAGGTGAATCTGGGTAAATGTGTACCTACATGCTCGATCAGAGCATGTAGTCAGATCAGTGGGATGGACTGGGGTCCCATTTTAATACTGTAAATCAACATTAAGGTAGCTGTATATCTATATCTATGTCTACATGGGTATCTGTGTTTATATTCTAGATATTCTATACGATTATATGTATGTTTTGTATTTAACCTGTTGTTTTAAACCTGTTGAAAAATTTGTTTCTTGTGCGTAAGATCCTGAACACATTTGTATTTTGTTAAGCTATGAAGGAACTTGTAATTTCTCAGTTCAGCGTTGAAAGCTTTTATGACCTAAACCACTCTTTATAGATAAGCCTCAACACCACTCCTCCAAGTCTTAGCAATTCTTCGCATCTCAGAATTTTCTGTTCTGGTTTACAACTTCATAGACTCACAAATGCTCTTTCGTTTCTCTAAAATGCATTTTCCTGCCACCTCCATTAACTTTAGTGAAGTCCTGCTCATCCTTCAAGACTCAGACAAGGGTCATCTCTTCTTGAAAGTCTTCCAAAACTATTTCTTAAAAGAGGGCCTGGTATCTCTCCTCTGTGTCCTTACCGCACCTTTAGTATACTTCACTCAGCACTTAGCACCCCGCACTGTAATTAGTAATTTATTTTCTATCTCTCCCACCAGCCTGTAAGCTTTTTGAGGTCAATTCATCCTAACTGCCTCCATATTCCAGGCACTTAGGCCAAGTGTTCACTACATATGAGGAATTCAATAAATATGTATTAAACCAATGAGTAGATGAAAAATGTTGAGTAAAAATCTTCACTGACAATGTCTATAGATGTTGAAATAAAAAGTTTAGACTAGGAACAGCCAATGCGTTTCATCCCTTCCGCCAAATCTGGTCAGTTGGTAGTCTCAGCCTCGAGTGTCAGATTTAAAAAGGATTCTGGGGTTCTTTTATCCGCACTTGGTTGGAAGAGAGAGGCACGGTTAATATGCTGTCTGAGGTGGATAGGGGAGAGGGAAGTGAAGGCATTCATTTTAAGTTATTGAACTTCCCGGGGCTAGAATATTGTGCTAAATTCACGTAACTTCAAGGCCTGGTATGGAAAGTTTATTTTCTAATTGTATGCCTACTAGCAACTTATTTCTACACAAGTTGAGGACCTATTGCTAACTTCATTGCTGAGCAAGTTTTTCTGCTTGACAGTGATCTCTTGAAAAGTGTGTTTCTAAAGAAAATACAAACAACTCTTGCTTTGACATAAGTCCAAGGTCTCCGACAGTGTAGGTACATCCGGAAATGTCATTTAATGTTATTTTAGATTCTTCACTCTGTACTCTTGGAAACCCATTTAGAAGATTGTAAGGGAAACATGAAGATTTATCTTCAGTGGTTTCAAACTTTTTCTGAAGTGAAAAATATAAAATGAAGCAAAATTCCAGGAAGTCCAGACATATTTTTTAATTATAACCACCTTTTCCTGTTAGCATTATACCTGCTATTCCTTCCTCCACTGAAAGGCTAACTGTGCAAAACCCAGTTATAGTAGTTATAATTTCATCAGACATTTTCTAGTGCCAGGCATTGTGCTGTGTCTGTATGTGTGTGTGTGTTCTTATATACCTACAGTATATAACTATACATACACATTTTATCTATCTATCCATCCATCCAATCAGTATAAACTAGCTTAACTTATGAAAGATTGCCATTTATTCAGAAATTGTATCCTTCACATTTTTCTGGATGTTAAAATGCCTTTTCTTTTACTAAATAGTGGAGCTAGAAGACAGAAGAGGTTTTTCTTTTTGGTTTTGTTTTTAATGCCCTTACTCGGCAAAATAAGAAGTAAGAAATCCTCTATGTTCCTCCTCCACCATCTCATAGTCTTTTTCTCTCATCATCTCAACCAGCAGCATCATCATTTTTAATTTTACTTGACCATGAAAACTGTGAAAAGACCTTTTTAGTCAATGTGAGACTGGGTACCCTTGTGCTTTTTCCTCACTCTTTTTCTGATGACCAGCATGGCTCAATGTACTGGATTCACTTTCTCAGAGATTATTTCTCGGCTTTTGAAGAACACATAAACGTCAGGTTTAAAAGGTGATAGCCACCGTATCAGGGACACTTATCTGTGGAAGAGATGTTACCAATTGCTTTCCAGGACTTTAACTGGCACTTAAATGAAATACGGTGGTTCTTGACTATTATGGAAACTTCATAAAGTCAACAAAGGAGTTTTAATGACGGGATTTCTAAAACCTCTATTGCCAGGTTGATAAAGATGTTGCCTCCATTTTGGAACCAACTGAAAATCAAACGTAGCCCCTCGGCCTCCTATTCCAGACATCTGTGCAAACTTTGGGTACATTTGTATGTTTGGTCACAGATTAACACACAGGAATAGAATTAATATCAACAGTATTGTCAAGGAAAGCCCTTTATGTAGATCCTCATAAAGTAAATACTTTTTTTTAAAAAGCATTGTGTCTATTTAAATGGAAGACTTAATATGAGCTGTTCCCAGACATCTAACAAATAAAAATTATTCATCAAACCATAGTTTCATTGTTTGCCTTCCAACCTGTTGTGAAAACTTCAGAGAACTTTTAGACTTGAAATTATTCCCAAGCTATGTGATGTCCCAGGTTCCTAAACTTCTTATTCTTTAATGCTAAGTCAGATAAAAGATTATTTTGTGCTTTAGATGAAAAACCTAGCTGACCATGGAGAGATCTTTATTGCTTTGGTATATTAGAGCAGGGCTGCTCCAACTTTTTGTTTTCAGGACTCTCTTTACATTCTTAAAAATTGTTGAGGATGCCCAAAGAGCTTTTTTTTTTAATGTCATATGTATTGATACTTTCTATATTAAAATATAAATACAATTAAAAATATACATATTTATTTTAAAATAATTTTCAAACAATAATAAACAGTGTATGTTAACATAAATAACATTTTAAAATAAAATGTAGATATATTTTTTCAAAACAAAAAAATATTTAATGAGGAGAATAGCATTGTTTTAAATTCTTTCCAATGATCCTCATATCTGGCCTAATAGGTAACAGTTGGGTTCTCATATCTGCTTCTGCACTCAATCTACCACTCTACGTGGTTTTCATAATAACATAGAAAGAAGACTGAACATCACACAGATAATGTAGTTAGAAAAGGGGAGCGTACTTTACTAGCCATTTCAGATTATCGTGGATAGCTTTGCCTAACGCCTAATGGTATTTTTAAGCTCTGTTCCTGCTATATTGTTTTTCTATTCCACTAATGCTATGTGACTCACTTTAAGTATCTTTCATGTATCATTGAGGACATTCTTCTTTAATACTATACCAAAACTTGACAGGTGGGACTTAGTATATTATAGTCCATTGGTCTATCTATGGATGCATCCTTTTCTTTACCATGCATAATTTTTTTTTAACATAACTCAGTGGTCATTCGGAAAATATTAGTTCACTGAGTTATGCAGTGCTTCTAAATGTGGACTCATTCCATTCCACAGCGAGATAAATTGTACCACTTATTTCACCAGGAAAGTCTCTAAGTTTGATGAAGCTGTCAGGCTCGCAGTGGTGGATACAACTTCTCTAAAATTCTAATATTTGTTTGCAAGTTGAATTCTTCTCATTGACAGTAGACATTGCTGGCTGTTTTTCTCAAAGTGACAGCCTGCTTCTTTCATTTTTGAGAAAGTGTCTGCCAGATACCCGTGTTTGAATAACCATAGTTTGTCAGTCATTCTGTCAGTTAAAAATGATGGTCCAAGGGAAAAGAAAAAACAGCTAGTTCAGCTTGCAACTCACTCACGCAAGTATCTTTTCTTGAGACATCTTCATTTTTAGCAGAACTGCTTTATTCCTTCCCATTTCGTCACACAGAATATTAAAAAACATATATATTCAGGGATTGAGATTGACTAAGATGAACAATTTTTATTGTTCTGTAAAGGACATTTTTAAGTGAAACTGGATTTCTTTTTGTGAGTTCATTTTGTCAAGACCATAATGATGACAGGTTTAGTGGGTTTAGTGTTTACTGTCACTTTAAGGTACAAAGCAGTGTAATTCACCATTACTTTGGCACCACCAGTGCAAATGTCAACACGATGAAAAAGCAAGTATCATCACAGTGTTGTTATGAAAATCACTTTGATTTTGTGCCTAAAGGTTCTTGGGCATCTCTGTGGGTCCACAGACCACACTTCAAGAATGTTCGTATCTTGAGGAATGACTAAATCCAGGCTAAAGTCTGAAGCAGGTAGGGATTGCCTTTGGGGACTCAACCTCTCTCTCCATATGGCTCTTTTCCTCCCATTCCTCCCCCACTCCCCTCTCCTCCCTGCCTCCACCGGCCCCCCCTACCCGCCGCCAGCACCCTTAACAGACCAAGAGAGACAGTCTCAAGGGATACCTGAGTCGAAGTCCATACTTGAAGTTACCCGTTATCAGCTCTCTTCTCCCATCTCCGCATTCCAAAATATGTTTCCTGTGTATTTCATTGTCAGAGATATGACTCCCCAGAAGGTTATCCAGGTGTCCCGATATGAGATCCACGTGGCGTGTTCCTTTCCCGGTGCTATATTCATCACTAATAAAACTTCACAGCTGTGCTGAGAAAGGTCAATGTCTGTTTATATATTTTGAATCTCTAATGAAAAAAATGTCAAAAAGCAGTGTTAAAGTATAATTTTCAATAAGTTAACAACATGGTTCTCCTACCAATCTATGGTAAGCATGCATCAAAAATTTATTTAGCTCATTAATAAGGGAAGCAGCAGGATGGTAAACCTAGTTCAAAGGAGAAAATGAGAAAAAGAAATCATATATATATAGTCAGTGGAAAAAAAATGCTAAAATCAGGCTGCAAAATTGGATTCCAAACTGATTAATGTCCTGCAGTATAATAAAATCTTAACCTTTGGAGTTGTTTCCTACTGAAGAGAAATTATTTGCATCTCTACTGGACAAAAATAATTTGCAGCTTATCCATCTTGTACAAGTTCAGATCTCACTCTATCAAGTCCAGCCCTAATCAAGACAATTACAGATCCAGCACAGTTGTTTTTCCGCAGAGCAAAAATGGACCCTCATGTGGATTTGTTCAACAGTAGTCCTGTGTGGCTTTGAAAGGGAATGCAGGAATGTTTTGGCCTTATTTTCAAGTTCTACATCATTTTTCTTAAATTGGAAATAAAACAATAGAGATAGATGCTTAAGGGATGATCTTCCTAGGTTTTTAAAATGCTGCAATACACTTGACTGTGGATATTCATTTATTTAATATTGAACTTTAAAAAAAAACACTTCTGTTATATGATGCCTGTACAGTAAACTATACATATTTCAGACGAGCAATGTGATGAATTCTGATAGATGTGTACACTGAAGAAACCACTACCACAATCAAGACAGCTAACATTTCCATCACTCCGCGAGAGGTGCAAATTTCGAAGTCCCAGTTTATCCCTTCCCACCCCCTTTAACCCTCTGGTAACCATACGTTTGTTCTCTATGTCTGTGAGTCTGTTTCTGTTTTATAGATCAGTTTATTTTTCTCCTTTTTTTTTTTTAGGAATGTGGAATATTTATGAAGTGTTTATTGGACATCTCCTTTGTGACAAGCAGTGTATAAAAAGGTTTCATGTATAGTTTTATTTTATCTTCACAACAACCTCATGCAGTAGGTTTTTGTCTTTGTCTTTGTTTTTGTTTCTTGTAGAGAAGAGGAAACAGGGACAAGGAGGTCACTGAATTGCATAAGGTAACACAGTCAGTAAGTAGTAGAGCAAAGGTTCAGGTAGAAGGTCTGACTTTTAACCAGCACAGTGTGGTACTGCCTGCAACGCTCGAGGGCTGTTTCTGCCAATTTCACATTTTGTCTTGGCGAGCAAAATTCATTCATTCATTTTATAAGGTAATATATTTTTTCTGATTTTTAAATATATTATAAGATCATTATAGGAGACGTGACCAACAAAAAGAAACATCAAACACCCTCAAAATTTCACTCCCCAGACACAAACCCAATTAACATATTGGTATGTTTGCCTGCAACTGTATACATTATGAGTATAGGGTTGCAAATTGTACTGTGATCTATAAGGTGAAAACACTGAATTATAACACAGTATTGCACAGGTAGTGTATTAGACAGATCCTCTATTACTGGACTTCTTAGAGTTTTCAATACTAAATATTAAATAATGTGATAGACATTTTAAAATAAAAGTATCCTTTAAACTTTCTGTCAGCTCAGTAAATAGGCACTATAATTATCTGTAGTTCTTTGCTGAGGAAGGTAAGAAACTTACACAGCTGAAGGGGCAGAGCTGGGATGAGGCCTCAGATATGCAAACCTAGATTTTCAATCACTGATAGAACAGGCACCCGAGTTGAGGTTTTTTTCTCCGCACTAATTTCCATGGGCTCACACGAAGGGGTCATGGGATAGTCTGACATTTTTGACTGTCAGTTTTACGTTTTTTAATTTTTATTTTTATTGAAGTATAGTCAGGTTACTATGTTGTGTCAATTTCTGGTGTACAGCATAATGCTTCAGTCATACATATACATACATATATTCGTTTTCATGCCCATTTGAAATTGCACTTACTGCCACAATCTGTGAGATCTTGCTTTCCTGAGACGAAAGCCACTCTGTGCCTCCATACACAGGGTTCGTCAGCATCTAGTTGGTTCCTCAGAGCCAGTGAGACATGCCCTGGGAGGTGGAGCTTCACACATCTGCGTGCCATATGCTGCCATTCACGATCCACAGGTGCGTTTTATCAGGTTATTAATACTTCTCGACACACACAAAGCTTCAGTCTGCCCAATTCTGTAAAACTCTCCTTGAGACGAAGGGTTTGTTTGTTTATTCAATCAAAAGAAAAATTATCTTCAGTTTTGACATATACAACATATGGAATTTGCACGGCATTACGAGGCAAAACAAGAGCTCAGCCACAGCTGTGAACACACCGAATTCCACCAAATGTTCTGGATCTGGGGAGTGTTCAAAATGTCTTTAGTGCAAATAAGATGTGAAAATGTATTATCTCATTTCACATGATATTTTGTCCCCAGGCAATGGAGAGCAGAGATGATCTATATCCTGAACCTAACGCATCCTTTAATTATGTAAATCAATTTGTTTTCTTGTGCAATGAGGGTTTTCTTTTTATTGTTTACAGCCTCTGAGGAGGTAGTTTCAAACCTCTGTTCTGCCTTCTGAAATTACATCTTGTAGACTTTTATCAATTCGACTCATTCTTGTTAGTTTATTTTTTTCAAAAACAGGTTTCCAGAGCATTACCAGTGTTGAGTGGATTACTGAGAAAAGTAAACAAGGATATTTTTGAACGGGGTTGATGTGTCTGCTTTGAAAGCTGTACTGAGGTCAGAAAGGGTCTTTTCAACAGTCTGGATGTACACAACCTTCTGCTTATTAAAAGTACAAAACAAAACAATCATCATCAACAGCAGTGAGCTATTCCTCCCGCTAAACCCTCAGTACAAATGTTCGTTATTTTGAACATGCTCCTCTTGCAGAGCAATAGAAAATTTGACACAATTAGTGGCAGACCCTGACATCCATCCTCAGGGGACTCATATAATTCCCCAAAGTATTTTCAGCTGTTTTTGTCATTTTATATCTGGCCAAGTGTGAAAAGAAATCTCCTATTTGGCCCCCCCAGTTTTTTGGGGGGGCGCTATTAAAGGCAGAATAAAGCGCCATGTATATTTCTCAATGTACGTCGGTAGCTGCCTTCAGGATCAATGCAGAGAAGAAACATTTTATGGTTCTTCTAATCAAACGTAGCAAGTTCCTAGTGATACGGATGCATCTGCGTTCAAATGAGAGGTCCTTGCTAAATTCTTTCAGGATCTAGTGTCCTCACCATGACTGGTGCGGCCGCGTTCTGAGTTTCTCTCTCCCCACATTCTGCTGAGTCACGGAGGCCACATACTGGAGAGGAGCCGGGGGATGGAAGGCCGGCTCTGCAGGCTGCCAGCTGTTGCCCTTCCAACAAATTACTCACACTCTCCCTAAACCTCAGTTCCCTTATGACGTGGAACTTGTGACGCGTTGTGCATGATGAAATGATATCATATGTGAGAAGTGTTTAGAACAGTGCTGGAAACATTTTAAGGGTTAAATAAATGTTAGCTGTTTTTGTTTGTTTGTTTCAGATGAGATCATCTATGTCGTGTACCCAGCACAGTGCCCGGCACATAGAAAAGATCTAGTAAACATTAACCATTTTATTCTTATTGTCTTCTGCAGAAAGTTAAGGTCTTATTTTTAAACCTTCCAACACTATTTCTGGTGTGAAGAAAGATGTTTTTCTTCACCCCTCCAGAGGGACATAAAGATGAAGGGTTTCTCCTACCTTTCTCTTGCCTTAGTAGAGAGAACGTGCTGACTTCAGAAAGTAACTCCGCTAACAATCCTTTGGTGTCCAGGCTTTGACCTGGACACAGTGTTCTTCCTCGTCTATTTTTCTTTGTTTCCCCTTTTTCCCTTTATGCACCCTCAGGCAGTGAGTAAACAGAGGCTCGGATGACTTCCATTTGAAGACAACCTCCTGCAGCTGCTGGTGGCTGTGTGAGCCGCAGTCCAGGCTGGGACGGGGTTGTTGCTCACATGAGTGCAGGAGCAGGTAATTCCTCCCTCCACCCAGAGGCAGGCCGGCTCATTGAAGCAGCTAGCAGGAGAAGTCGAGCAAGGGCACGGGAGACAGGAGACAAATCATATATCAAGACAGATACATGCATCGTGTTTTAGCTGGCTTGGGCTGCCATGACGGAATACCGCAGGCTGAGTGGTTTAAACAAAAACTGATTTTCTCACAGTTCTGGAGGCTGGGAGTCCAAAATCAAGGTACATACTGTTGGGGCTGGCTCTGGTTAGGCTTCTTTCCTGGCTCATAGGCAGCTGCCCTCTCACTGGGTCCTCACAGTGCCTTTCCTCTGAACATGCACAGAGTGAGCAAGCTCTGGTGTCTTTTCCTCTTTTTATAAAGACACAAGAGCTACTGAATTAAGGTTACACTCTTATGACCTCATTTCACCTTAATTAGCTGCTGAAAAGCTCATCTCCAAATGCAATCAAACCGGAGGGTAAGGGCTTTACGTATGAATTTTGAGGGGACACAGTTCAGACTGTAACACCCATCCATCCATACATCTCTCTGTCTGTCTGTCTATCTATCGGAAGAGAGAACGTGCCATTTGAAGCAGATTTGGTCCCTGTATTCTGTGCCTTTGTGATCCCATAATTCCATGAAAACAGACAAAGTTAATGTTTACCTTCCTTAGAGAGGTCTGTCGTGGATCTTCTGACCTCGTCATTTCCACCTTACCATGTGCAGTCGTTGTCCTAAGTTCCTGTCTCCCTTGTAGCTTTTTTTAAACTTACATTCTTATTTGTTGTTAGTCAATGAATGCCTGTGTCTGTCTCCCAGACTGTCTGGTCTCGGCCCCAGGCTCTGTGATCACCAGAGCTTTCTGTCTTACCCTTGACCACTCACTGCCCAGCGCAGTGCATGGCACACAGGAAGCAACACAGTTACATGGCCTTTTTACTTAAATACCAAGCATATTCCTGCCTTGAGGCCTTTGCACTTGGAATCCCCCTGCTTAGGATATTCTTTCTCTAGGTATTTATTGGGCCAACATACTTCTGACTGATCTCTACTCAGCTGCTGCTTCCACTGAAACCTATCCTGCCCGCACACTATCAAAAACTGTCGCATTTCCTTCCCCACCGTATTTTCCCTGGAAAACTCCAATAACTAACCTTGTGTTGTATGTCTAATTAGTTGCATTCTTGTCTGACTCCTGCTTTAGAAATTAGGCTTCAAGAGAGCAGGGCATTTGTTACTTTGTTCACTTACTGTTTTGCTCCATTCTCTGAGCACTGACTCTAGAATGTAGGACATTCTTGGTAAAACGTATGTTAAACACATGAATGCACAATCATTTGATCAGATGAACAAATGAAATTCTTTGGGGTTAGTTCTTTCTAAAAGGGGAATATAGGACACTGAAAATAGAAAATACATTAACTCTCTTCCCCAAAACAATCCTTCTCTACTTCCTTGACTACTCCTACACATCCTATAGGTCTCCAGGACACTCTACCTGACCCAGGGAGTTGGGGATGGGTGTCCCTTCCATGCATTTTTCTATTACAGTGAACTTCACCCTGGTGCACGCATCAGACTCCTCGGAATTCTCTTGATTACTTACTGAAATATGCGTTTCATGAAGGCAGGAACCAGGATTGCTGGCAGAGCAAGAGCTCATTAAATATTTGCTGAATATGTGCTGTCTTTGTAAAATGGGGTGAGGTTCTTCTAAGCCATAATCAGCTCATATAATTTCCTTTTCTGCCCTGAATTCAAGGTTCTATGGGACTATTCTCTGCCACCTTTAGAACCATTTATAAAGGCGAATCCTCTCCCCCAACATTTCCTGTATTCCAAGGCTCCATGTAAAAGTGTAACACTGAAGAAACCAGAACACTTTACTTTTGGGGATAAAGTGTGGGGGATTCCAATGGGAAAGGAATATGTTCATTAGTTTGAGTGAAAAAGACTTGGGAATAAATATCCTCCGTGTAACAGGAAAAGGTACTAAAATTTAAAAAAAAGAAAAAATTATTCCTGGTTGGGTCCTTGTTCCAGGAACCATATTAAGAACTTTATGCTCAACTTCTCATTTAACACTTAAACCATAGAGTAAATATTATTATTAGGCACATATAAGAAAATTGATGTTTAAAGAAACTGAATGATTCACCCAAGATCATAGACTAACTGAACAGCAGAACCAGGACTCTAATCTTGGTCTGACCCCTAAATCTATTCTTCTCATCAATGCTATTTAAAGTGCTGGCTTGTTTATGTGTTCTATATCATATTACACCTAGAAGAAATTATTTGATTCAGCAAGCGTATGAAGCATGTCTGTAAAGCCTTAGAGAAACGGAGGACAGAGAGAGCCAAGAGCAGATTTAGAGTTCCCAGTATCCTCCATAGCTTGTGCTTGGCTTCCTCAATAGAGGCAAAATCCAAGAGCACTAGAGTCGGAAAATATCTTGAAGGCTCATCTTGTTTAATGCCTCCGTTTTAGAGATGATGAAACTGAGGTTTGAGCAGTGATAGGACTTTCCCAAGTAAACTGTGGCAGAGGTAGTCCAGGGCATTCACTGCTTTGGGAAGACAGAAAATAAGAGAGAAAAGAATCCATTGGTAGAATGAAATGAACACAACTTAAAATAATTATCAAGCTGGGATTAAAAACAGCCAGACACGCTGGTTAGATCTATTCTTGGGAGTTAAATGCTTATGCTATAACTTAGTAGGAATGGATATATATTTTTTAACTTTGGTCTATGTGCTTGATAGTTTTTTGAAAACAATAAAAAAAAAAGGATTTATTTGACCATGGCACTTGTTAAAGTAATTTATGAGCTTGTGATAAAGATGATAAGGTGGTGTTAAAGAATGGTATGTACATGTACTTGGGGAGTTTTGTTGAATCAATAGTTGAAACTTGGACCTTGCCATTAAGTAATTTGTTATCTGACATTTTCATTGGGGAAATTTACTATCTGCTTACTCAGTGAACTCACATCTAATGCCAAATTTGAAGTAATGAGAAAATCAGTGTTTTACATATGCTAATTCTCTAACCTGACTATCATTGTTAGTAAACCAAACATGGAACCAGCTGATAGTAGAAGCCTAAATAATGGCATTCACCTGTCCCTTTTAAGCTGTATTGGGAATGATTCAGAGACAGAGTCTCACGTCCACATTAGTTGGGATGAGAACTAAATAAGAGAAAAATTCTGAAAAAAAGCACACCAAGAAAAGAATGATAGAAAATCTGAATACTCAGCACCCTAATGTTGTCAGACAATCAACCTGAATGACACGGAGGAGATTATTTCATCATCTGACTGTAAGGTTTGTTTAAAAGAGTTGACATGACTCTTCTTAAGTCTTTAAATTCACAGTAGACTAAAAATTACAGTGAATTTTCCCCTTGAATATGTACCTGACTAAAATTCGTTCATTAAATGAATAGTGGGCTTTTCACTGATTGAACGGAATGTCTTTATGTGGCTCAGGCTCTTTGTTTACTGTCCTGGAGTCCTCTGGTTCTGCCAGCAATGGAGAACGTGGTCCAGATGATGTCTGTGTATCTGGACCACCATGATTGCATCCCTCCCTTGGGAAAGAGGTGACCTAGCCCGAGGTCAAAACATGCTTGTTCTTTTCTTCCTCATCCTCTTTCTAGCCACTGACTTCTTCTTTGCCATTAGTTTCCTTAAGTATAAAATGCAGATAATAACCTCAAGGGCATCGGGAGGGAAAAAAATCAAGATAGAAATAATAGGTACAAGTTACTGAATATCTGCCATAGGCCAGTGCCTGGGTTAGGAACTTTAAGTGTGTTACTCTATTAATCGCTGAAACTCTGGGCCATAAACATTATTGTTTCCATCTCTTAGAGAGGAAAAATAAAGGTTGGCCTCAAAGAAGTTGAGTGCTTATCCATTGTCATTTGGCAGAATCAGAGTCTGATACAGATTTATCTGATTTCAAAGTAAATATTCTTAGCATACTAGAGTATGCTGCCTCAGGTAATAAACATAGAGAGAGCACTGTAAGAAGCAAATAATGGGGAGGGAAATTAGGGAATGTCTTCAATACACTTAACGTCACCTTCTATGGTGTTATCCTGCTTAATCCTCATGACTCTGAAGATAGCTATCTTCACACTTATTACTTCCTTTTCCTCTGATTTCAGTGTATTTCTTTACTTTGTTAAGATAGAAACTAGAACACTGGTGAAACCACATTAGATCTATAATATAAAATTACAATATTAAAAAACTGGAATTGTCTCGTTGGGTGGGAAAGAATGGGTTATGAAAGGAATGCTGGTTCTTTGTGACATCCTTGTCAAAAGTTTACTGGGGGCTTTGAGGATTTTCTTTGAATATACTAGAAAAGAGCAGGCTAGAATGAAATAATGAAGGGTCAACATGACTTTTCACAATGAGGAAAGTTATGGTTGCAGACATTTGCCTGACTAGTTTTGCTTCTTTAATAAACCTGAAGAGAGAGTAATAAGGAAGATTGAATACGCTGCTGTTTTATTTGGAGATGTGAATTTGCAATTTTTAAAAAAATCCTCACAAATATATCTTTTATTTTTGAGGAATAGATATACTAATTTAGGGAGGCTATCTGATTTAAATAGTAGATTTATAATCACTTCTTTTGATGAAGACAAGTGGACAAAGTGGAGAATAGAAAAAATATTAGAGTCAACAGGACATTGCTACAGGTGTCTTTTAGAGGAGTGGAAGAAATTTTGATATCTTATAGTGGAAAGTATAAGATGGTTTTCAAAAGATGTGAAAGATGAATCAGAATGTAGACTGTTTATTTGCCTAAAATATTGATTTAAAGAATAAATATCCCAGTTGGCTTTTCAGTGCTTAAGTCTCATAAATACTTATGTGTGTGAGTGTTTGTGTACACGTGCAGAGAAAGGTTTCAATACATTAATTCTTGTTCTGCCTAGATTCTCCTACATTTCCCTTGTCAAATTAGCTTTTCCTTGAGAGAAATTGTTAATTCTAATTAATTTGGGCCAAACTGGAAAAGTTCGTTGAAAAGTTCTCAATCGTTGCCAGCTTTTCAGGCATTTTCTCATACTTGTGGGGTATTAAGACAGTTTTCATGCAATATTTCCAAAACAGGTGGCCTTTTCTGAATTCTTGTCCATGCACAGTGGATCATTGGTCTTTTGATGCCCGTACCGTCAAATGCACACGTCTTATTCATTTCCAGTCACTGTGCAGCTCGCCATAAACCCTTTCCCACCCTCCCCAGGTCTGTTGAGAGCCTTTTGCTCCTAGCCTGAGTGTCAGACTCAGTTCTCTTCTGGTTCACCTTGTCTCATGGTTGGTTCCGATTACCATCAAAACCCTTTTGTATCTCCGTGAGGCACGGTTGCCCATGTTCTCTGACTGCGTTTTCCCCAAGGAAGCTGTTGTATACCGAGGAAGCTGAAGATCCATCCGATGAAGCCTGCAAAGATTTTCACTTAAAGACATTAAACATACTTTCAGAGCCAGAGCGAACTATTCCTGCCCTGGGCTAATCCCTTACTTCAGCCCTGGTGGGGACTTAAAAGAGCTGGAAGGTGGAGGAAACAGCATCTTCCACAGAATGATCTCCGTGGCCAGAGGTGGAGCCAAGCTCTGTCACCTGAGAACGAATGCCTCTCCAGGTGTGAACAGGAGAGCTGAGCGTGACCCAGCTCTGAATCAGCTTGACCGACTGCGTGACCACGAGACAGGAATGAAAGGCCCCAACTACCCTTGGCTGGAGCACAGAAGAGCTCTATAGTGACTATTTGGTTTTCTATCTGAATGTTCCCAGCATTAAGTGAAAAGGCAAGTGGCTCAAAATGTCTTCAGGATTTACTGCTCATACGTTACATAGTGAACAAGAATGGGTTTTGTCGAACACATTTGGCAATTGTGTGCTGTGGGTCATCTGTAGCTGTGATTTGGTGTACCCTGAGTGAGAAGTGTTTGTTCTCTAAAACACATGGTTCCCAAACTTACAGTGTGCTCTGATTTTGAAATGCCAAAAGAAAAAAAAAAATCCTGCAGAATGCAGTAACATAGACACATTTATGTAGGGAAATTGTCAGGTGAAGAACTAATTCCAAATAGAGACTAAGCTATGGAAGGAAGGTGGTGTAGTAATCAGTCTGTCGTCTCATATTGGTAAAGAGATATAAGTCTGGAACTTTATATTTTACTTAAGCTTATAAAACTTTGTTGTGGGCAAAGCGTGAACAATGTTATGGTACAGAATCCCCAGTCGGCAGGGGTTCTTGGTTCTCTTTTACGTAACATGGGACCTCAGGGCCCATCCCATGCATATCCCAGCCTTCAACTGCTGACCCTCCAGCAAAGCCACTGGCTTCCGAGTGTGTGAGAGACTAACCATTGTGAAAAGTTGACCGCTGAGCCTTGAACAATGAGTAGCAAAATTCTCTTAAGAAAAGAGAAGAAGAGATGATAGAGGACGAGAAGGAAGTATTAAAAGAAAGCTTATTCTAAAGAAAGCTTTTTAAAAGGCTGATAACATTATAGACCTGAATGAAGATAAACCAACAAAAGCATCTCTGTAGTAGATGGTGTACCAGGATACTGACATGAGTGAGGGATGCTGACAGCTGCATGCACAGAAGGGACGAGCAAGGTGGGCGGTGGGCGTGGAGGCCTGAGTGTCTGTGTGCCTGGTTACGCTCGCACGGGGAGATGGCAGACTGTGGCAGAAAACCAATGTTAAATGCAGTGAACACCAACACACTGAGTTCTGAGTTTTAATTTCTGATATAATAGGTTTGAGTGATCCCTTGCCACAGGAATAACTGCCAATAACAATCTGGTATCAGATATTAGATAGAAAAGGAGAACTGGTATTTATAAAAAACCATTACTTTAAGCACAGAGGACTCTGGAACCCAATTTTGATTTGAATTTTTTGGGGGCTCTGGCTGCCTCTTCGAGGGCATCTCAGACCCGCCTCCCAGGGTTTTTGTGAGGATGATACAAGGTTTTGATGTTGAGGCCCAGGATACGCTCAATGCATCGTGAAGGTTCATCCCCTTTGAAACATAATTTTTGTTCATTTTATAAGAACTCTTGTTAACTTAGTTTGGGGTACCATTCTGAAGGGTGAAAAGTTACCATGGCACATTTTGGTTTCAGAAAAGGTTACATGCAAAATGGGACTGTATTTGCAGCTTCCTTGACTTTCCATCTTTACTCCGAGGTCACCCATCACGGGCCTGTTTCCCAGGTGACTTGACCAGGCTGCTGCAGGGATGTCCTCTTTGGTGGCAGGGGTGGGGGAGTCCATAGAGTTTATGTTTTGAGTCACCAGATCATTTGGAATGAAATCATGGAATCCAGACTGATCAGCAATCTTTGAAAGCTTCATGAACGTTCTGTCTAACCTCTACTGATCTCGTTTCTCCAGAGTTTATAGTTCAGATCCTCGGGTTCCCATTTTTTTTTCTCATTATAGGTTGGTTTATCAATCTGCCTTTCTCACCCTCTATAAGTACACTTTTTGGAATGTCTTTGATTGGCTGCTGGCTCTTAAACTCTTCCATGTGATAAAAGTTTTAGCGGATACTGCCCAAGGGGTCTGATAAAGAAGGTGATACCTAGACTAAATACCTATTGTATAAAGTTGAATGTTTCCTACCAGTTGTTGAGGGTACATTTCATTGTTCTTTTCACTTAACATTTGTTAGCCTCTGGGCGTATTTAAAAGAAGATCCCCATCCACCCTGACGGATGCTGGTATTCGGCCAGATCTACAACTTAGAACAAAGTGGAGGAACGACTTAATTATCCTTGCTCATGCCTGAATTATCAGTGTAATTGGGACAGGGATGCACAGGCAAAGAATGCTGCCTATTGCTATTTTTAAGTTCTGCTCCTGCTGTATTGTTCTTCTTCTGTTTCAGTAGGGCTGTCACAAGCTTTAAATATTTTACATATCATAATTAATGACTTGGTTGCACCCCGAGGCTTCCTCAGCAAAAGGCACAATTTGCAAATTGAATAGCAAATAATTGCATAGGTGATATCGTTTATGAATAGGAAATGAACAGATGGATCACGGGTCTTCAGGTTTATGTATTTAAACAGCATGTACTCAATTTATTAGTGAGGGTTTTGAGAGGGCTGCTATTGTCAGAAGCGCAGGTATGTGTGGGAAGTGAATTGACATTAACAGGGTGATAATTGACCTTTAATGATATGGGGAGAGCGTGGTCTGCTTGACCTCCAGACTGCTATAATGGTAAAGAGGAAACACAGTCAACCTGATTTTCTTGTACAAGTAAAAATCTTTTTGGTCTCTGAGTTTTGTTTTTGTTTTTGTTTTTTCATTTTAAAATAGAAAGTGGAACCCTAACCCTTAAAACTGAAACGTAATAAAACTCAGTCAAAGACGGCGCTTCAGACATACCTGACTTAATACTGAGCTTCCATGCCAGGTGTCACATGGTTATAGTTAGTAGGTCTCTCCAGTTGTGCTGAACGCTCCTGTTTACTAAGGAATGGGTAACTTTCATTGAAAGTTAGATGTCTCCCTTCAGAGGGGAAACCTGCTTTAATACCCAACCTAAAAAGGCACTTCCACAGCCAAAGACAACTTGGCTATAAATAGACGGTCATGACGTTATCCCAGCTGAGGAGATTTCATCCCATTAGAAACTTCACTCAGAAATGTAGAGGGGTGCTTAATAATGAATGAATGTGATTTAAGGCCGCTCTATCCTGATGACACTTTTCCTATAAATATTACAGAGACGTTTAAACTTTTATCTCCCGTAATTCTAATGAATGAATTTCCCTGACCCTTACTGAAAATTATACCTGTAAAGTCTGCAATTTACTGATGATTGCTTGGGCTATTAAAGAGACTAGGGTTTCAAAACATTTTCATTTCATTCATAGATTCCTGTAATGCCTTTGGAACCAAGGTTTAAAAAAACTGGGTGGGCTGTGCTTCCAGCATTAACCATTGGGAGAATCTTCCACAACTAACTTCATTAACACATTGAAAGCCTAACTAAAGTAGAAATGTTGGGGGCACACATGAAGCCACTTTCCTGTGGATCGTGTGCTAGGAAAAAAATATTTAAAAGGGAGAAGGTGCTGTGGCTGCTACTGTTATATTTTGAAAGAGTGTATCTAACTCACTTTTTAAAAAATTAATTAATGATTTTTAATTGAAGTACAGTCAGTTACAAGGTGTCAATTTCTGGTGTACAGCACGATGTCCCAGTCATGCATGTACATATATATATATATACACATATATATATGTGTATATATATATATATATTCATTTTCCTATTCTTGTTCATTAGAGATTATTACAAGGTATTGAATATAGTTCCCTGTGCTGTACAGCAGAAATTTCCAACCCACTTTCATATGTAATCCAGTATTCCTACTCCTGTATTCCAGCTTGAAGTGCAAAGAGAAGGAACTGAGAGGCCATAGTCTTGTTACAATCATTTCGCGTGTCAACACTTACTAACACTGATTAATTTCTATCAAGAACAAGAGAGAGCAATGCTACATTTAGCTAAAATTATCCGATTTTTCAGATAACTATAGCTTAGCTCGTCTGACCATACAGGGTTTAGGTTTTATTAATGTATTCATTTTAATGGAATATTATCTAACTTGCCAAACTTACATGGCCTGGAGGAAAGTATATCAAACATATAAATTCTTTCCATCAATATGTTTTGAGTATCTACAAGTGACTGAATCACTGGGCAATATGAATGTGCTGTTTCAAAAAATGTAGACACAGGTTCACAAGAAGGACAGAAAAGGAACTAGGAGAAGAGAGTAGGGAGAGATGAACTGGGGAGCTTTCTAGACGTGATGTTGGACTGAATTTTAAAGGTGAGCTCTTTCTTGTTCATGGAAGAAACACCTCAGAGAGCAAGTATACAAAACATCCATAAGTAGGGAACAAAATTTGAATTCTCCTCTGATAACATATGCCTTCTAGGTTCAGCCTTCTCCCTCATTCCTGTCCCAGGTGGAAAATTTCCTCATATGTTTAATGAGTCACTGGAAATTTGATCTCCCAAAGCTCTGTCTCTCTCTCTCTTTTCTGTCCTGTGGCCACATCCTTAGTTCAAGTCCTCCTTCTTTCTTCTGTGGACTATCTCAGAAGCCTTCATGCCTCATCCTTGCCTTCCTTCATCCCATCGTTAACCCTGTTCTCAAGACGAGCTTCCTGAAAAACACATCCAGTCCCATCAGTCCCCTCTTTTGACTCCACAACCTCCCGGATGAAGGTCAGAGTCCTCTTCTCCCATCACATTCCCATGTCCACCTTCACAAACTGATTCCTTCACAGTTTCCCAAATATTTCGTGCTTTTTCCTGTCTTCTTGCTTTGTTCTACATGCTTTTTTCGATGCCTCTATTTCCTAGAATACCCTTAATCCTTTGTCCCCCTAACCTAACATACCTGTCAAGACACATTTCCAGTATTCTCCCCTCTTGGAAGCAATTTTTGATTCCTCGTGCTTCACTTACATGTACCTTCTTTGCTTTCTCATAATATATATTCCTGAATTCTAGCATGTATCACACAGTAATAGACAATCCTGTGTGTGTGTGTGTGTATGTGTGTGTGTGTGTGTGTGTTTGTGTGTGTTCGTTCCTTAAGAGTATTGGCATCCTGAGGGCAGAAACCATGTTTTCTCTCTTCATATATGATCCTAACACAGTATTCTACATGATAGACTTTATCAGTGAATTAATTAATGAATAAGCTTCTCCTTCTCAGGAATACAGTGTGTTTATTTTTCTTATTATACATACTTAGATCAACACCTTATAGAAAATTCAGTTATACTGACGTTGTCTTGATAATTTTGGTACATTCATTGCCTAGAACATTTCCTAGCTCATAGACTTTGGTTCATAAATACTCATTGACTGAATGAATAAAGAAACTGTGTTATTTCAAATTGTGTCCCCCCCCACCAAAAAAAAAAAAAGATATTGGAACCCTATCTCCCAGGACCTATGAATGTGACATTCTTTGGAAGTAGGGTCTTTGTAGATAATCAAACTAAGATGAGATGATTAGGGTGGGCCCTGATCCAATAGGACTGGGTCATTATATAAAGGAAAAGTTTGGATGCAGAGAGAGAGTGCCAGGGGAGTACCAGGTGAAGACTGGAGTTACGCTGCCACAAGCCAAGGGATGCCAATGACTGCCGGCAAACCAGCAGAAGCTAGGAGAGGGTCATGGAACAGATCCACCCTCTTAGCTTTCAGAAGGGTCCCACCTCACCAACACTTTGATCGCAGGCTTCTAGGCTTCTAGAACTGTGAGGCAATGCATTTCTGTTGCTCGAAGCCATTTAGTGCCTGGTACTTTGTTACAGCAGCCCTGGTGCATCTGGGGATGATGAGGAAGATGTTTCATTGCGTCCAGGCGCTGGCATTGCTCTGTAGGAAGACTGTCACGGCACTCGTGAAGATTATGGACATCAGGAAGGCAGAAGTTCAAGCACTGTTTTCGACCATGGCTGGTGAGAGAATTACTGTAGGGTTTATTTATTTATTTATTTTTGGTTGTTGTTGTTGTATTTTGTTTGTTTGTTTGTTTAAAGAAACAGATTCTTGGCAGTAGGAGTATTTGGGACAGTCTACAGTTTACAACAGAGAATTCGATTTTCAGATTAGTGACCAGGTATGTGCATTTTTATAAAAAGCTGCAGGCGGGCCCCAGCACGGGTGGTCCTGCCTTCCTCCAGGCTGCCTTCTCTTCTCAGTGTGCTTTCTGCTCATGGTCAGACTGCAGTGGGAGTCAGTCAGGCCTCCTGGTTCATTTCCTGATGAGGCTCTGTCCATGGATGAGAAACCTATGTTTATTTTTACTATTGCAAGTTTTTCTCATTTTTGTTTACCTATCTTTCTGTTTTCCCAAACCCACCTTAGTGGTACTTAGTCCTGATAAAACTTCTGAAGTTCTGCACTTTCCAATTATTCTTATTTAGGGAAATAAATCTTCTTTTCTTTTTCTTTCTTTTTTCCTTTTCCTTTTCCTTTTCTTTTCTTTCTCCCCTGGGTCTTACATTTTTTTTCTCTACTTCCTGGCTCTCAAATATTCCTGTGTCAGGCTGGATGAACTCAAACATTGCCAAGGAGACTAGTTAAACATAAGTCTTTCCAGGTTAACTGTTGATTTATTATCTGATGGAGTCTTTTGCCCTTTTTGCCCTTTTGAATTTAAAGTAAATCAGAATCCCCAGAGAATCAAACGGAAAGAATATAGTGTTAAATGACTGTTTTACAAGGATTCAAGAAGGAAAAATACTTTCAGAAACAGGCTAATGTGCACAGCTTATGAAGAAATACAGAAATTTACGTATGTTCTGTTTTTTTCCACTTAAAAATACCAAAACAAAATGGGATCAAGGGATTTGAATATAGTGTACATGAAAGAGTTTGTAGAAATTCCCTTGCATTTAGAGCAATCAGCTAGATCAGAACCTCCGTGGAAATGGAGATGTTTGAAAAAATCTATATGCTCACTGCAGAATGGTGTGTTTGAGAGACTTGCTAAGTGCTTACATTAATACATCCTGAAGTACTTTCTAATCAAACATATTATTGCATTACTTTCCACACGGTTGTAAGTTGGAAAGGTTCCTCATATGTTAGTGGTTTTTAAAATCACATATTAAATCCTCACGGCAGATCCATTTCATCATCTCCCATTATTCTAAAACGTTGTGTTAGTTTTCACCAAGCTTGTGGCTGGCCATGGTTATGCCTCGACATACCAGGCTGTCAGTTTGGAGATGGTGCATCTGCTGATGGAGTTTGCAAATCAGGAAGTGTTATTTCCACAGTTAGACCAGTGGCTATTGGTGTGTGTGTTGGAAGGGAGAATCCCTGCAACGATGACAAGCGGAAATATTTTACCTGTGGCGGCACAAATCATTTTTGTGAAGCCAAGTTCAAAGCCCATCCAACATATGTCTATAGTGACTTGTGGCTGAAATTTTACACCTGCTTATATTATACATGAATTGGGCCTCGTATCATGTGAATAGTTGATGGTGAAACTTGAAACCACGTGAAAATTCTCTGGTTTCAGGTTTGGTTTCCAAAGCAAGGCTCAGACAATAGTTATAGAATGTTTGACTGAACCTGGAGAAATTTGTTTATTTCTCCTGGTTTAAACCCAGGGAAATATTTGTTGTCCTACCTAACTAGGACTTAAACTATGAAGCAAAAAGGAAACGTGAGCATAAGTGTCTAGAGAAAAGTTTAACAGGAATTGGGGATAAACTAAAATGAAGGCAGCTGGCCTTGCTCCCCTCCCTACTTCCACATCCCCATGCACTTTGAAACTTGCTGTTAGTCCTTCGATTCAGATGGTAGCTTCTTTGTGAAACTTTCCCTGACCCCACAAATTAGCATAATCCTGTCCTCTGTGCTTCCAAAATACTTCATCTCTGTCGATTCTAAAAGTAAGTACATTGTTTTTGGCAATTTCATTTGTTTCTTGCTCCCCCACCTCAACACTGTGGATTTCAGAAAGGCATGAACTTTTATTGGTACTTTTCCTTGGGTTCCAAAAGTCTAGTATAGTGCCTAGCATGCAAAAGTCAAGCGATACTTGTTGCGTGAATACACGACAGAGTTGGCTGACTATGCATCATCTTTTTTTTGTTGTTGTTTAGCTGTTTAAGACATGAATGTAAACAGAATGTCAAGCCATAAAAAGAGCGCGGAAGTAACTAAGAAACTGGCTTAGTGTTGTAAATAAGCTTCAGAAGTTGGTAAATGTGGAGAAGACCTGAGGAGGCCAAAGCTTGAGCTAAAGCAAATTGTTCCTAAAATCAAGCTTTAGGAAACTTGGCTGAGTCCCTGAAGGCCAAAGGAAATCAGAAAGGAAACTTGGATGCGAGATGATAAAGAACGGGTTAGAAAAAGAGAGTCATGACCCATCACTGGTTATCTCCACTAGGATAAAGCAGGAATCAATGGAACAAGGATTAAGCAAGATATAAAAAAGTTATCCCATCTTGTGATGAGTTACTATGGGGCATGTTCTTGTTTCAAACTTCATCTAATAATCACCCACACTGCCATCAAAGGAATAATTACAAATTCCAGGACTGACATTACTCTGTCCCAGCTTAGAATCCCTCATTGAATATTTGTTATTTCCAGTATTGTTTTCTAAACTTGCCTGAAAATAATAATTCCCCCAGGACACTGGTAAACACTAGAGATTCCTACCCACCTTCTGAGTGAAAATCTTGGAAGATGGGAGTTGGGGAATCTGTTTATTTTTTTTTTTAGTAAAACATTTGATTATCCTTATCCTCAGGCAAGTCTGGATTTATCTTCAGGGTAAAGTGCTTCCTCCTTAGAAAGGCACTCTGGGCCCACTCCCTGGTGCATGGCCTCATTTGCCACGTACCCTCATAATGTTCCAGTAATAGTAGCATACTGTTTCAGTGTGCTATTTCTTTCCAAATGCTATTATTTCTACTTAAAATCTATTCACACTTTAACACCAACCTCAAATGACACTTTCTCAAAACCTTTTTTTCACCCCCCGCCCCCAGCATAATTACTGGATTTTATCTTACTGCATTCTCTTCATTTGTTCTTTATTTATATTTTTCTGTAGCAGAAGCAACTAAAGATGAATAAATATATCTAATTTATGTATATTATGTGTCCAAAACCCCACATAGTGCCCGGACATAACAGGGTATATATGTTTCTTGACTTCTGTTATATACCAGATAGCTCTAAACCATACATCATTTGCCCTTTGTTAAAAACTACCCCACATGAAGCCCCTCCATGGTCTTCTGCGTGGCTTCTGATTTCCCAGTGCGAGCTCTTCTTTACAATCATCCATAATCACCACATCCTGTTTGTTTCTCTGTCTCTTTTTAAAATGTGTGTCTGTTGGACTAGTGTGCAAATGGCTTACGAGCAAGGAAAACATTTATGTTGTATTTTCATGTACACTTGAGTTTGAGAATCTCATGAACGCCCTGGAATTGTGTATAATTTTTAAAAGTATATGCCTTTTTGGGGAGACAGAGCAGATAACTTGAACTAGATTTCAAAGAAATCTACAACCTCAAATCACTTCAGAGCAACTCTTCTGAACTTGCAATAATAGTGGTAAGAATAATTTATTTGTGGAGAATTTTACAATTTACAAAGAATTTCCTCATGAATTACTTTTTCATTTTTATAGCAGCCAGGAAAAGTGGCCACGACAGGTATTCTTGGCTCTGTTGATCAAACAGGGGAATGAACACTCAGGGCGGTTAAGAGCCGCACCGGCGATTAGGTCTCATGACTCCAGAGTTCTTTCCACTACATGCACCAAATGGCTTCTTTCCTTAAACACTGGTTTGCTTAATCCTCTTTGGACATATGGAGTAGGTTAAGCTCCTGCAGGCAGCAGACAGGCAGGTAAAACTTAAATTACCCTTTATAGTTAATGAATGAGGTGAGTTACTTTACTCTGAGTCATTTGTCTTCAGTGTCCTGCTTGTGTATAAAAGGAATTTCCTTTTCATGCCTTCATCCTAAATACAGATTAATTAGGAAAATCCCTGGACTCTCAACACCAGCATCGCCTTGTTCATCATTGAGAAACATTTGTTGAATGCATTTCAAGTGTGAGGCACTGTGCTTAGTGCTAACAACTGTAAATACACGAGCTGATACAAGCAGACCACTGGACAGTTCATGCTAAAATAAACCAGCTGGTCCAGCCAGCATTAGGAAACTGCATCACTGAAATAAATACTGTTTTGGTGATACTCAGTGTCCTGAGGGTCTTAAAATGAACTATACCCTTTGAACCAGTAATTCTACTTCTAGAAATTGGTCTTATTTAATTCTAAATCTAGAAAACATTTTATGTTCAAAGTAGCATTATTTAAAATGGTAAAAGAATGGAGACAGCCCAAATCTCCAACAATAAATCAACTGGTATATAAGTTTTGGAGTTTTTCTCAAGCTACTTAATTCTTTTTAAAATTAATTAATTAAAATTATTTTATTGAAGTATAGTCAATTTACAATATTGTGTTAATTTCCAGTGCACAGCATAGTGATTCATATATATAAATATGCAACCAAAAGATTCTGGAGTATAACCAGTTAGTGTAGGATCCTACCAAAATAAAAACACTAAAAACAAAACAAAAATCCAGCAAAATTCCAAAATTTTATTCATACTAATACCAAAAAATACTGTATGGAGCTGTTACAAAGCAATGATTATTGATTTATTAGAGATAGTATTTTTCTTGCTCTTTCCAGTTTTCTGTATTTTCCCTCAGATTTCCTGTAATAGGTACATACTTCATTTTAAATTATAAACAGCAGCGCTCACAACATATATGGTTTAGCACCATGGCAACATCCCAGAAGAGGAAGGGAAAAAGGCAGAGACGCAGGCAGTTACGTACAGACTGCTTACTGAAAAGTGTGTTGTTTCCCTTTCACTTCCACCAATTGCTCTTGAGAAAATATGCTAAGCTCTGCGGAAATGTTTAAGTTACACGCTGTCAAACATCTATAGCTGTCGTGAAGGTTAGTAGTGGAAAATGGTAAATCGCCATTTGTTTCCAAGGAGTGTGTAGGTGCTTTAATGGGAGAGCATGTCAGATAAATAGAGGGAAAGGTTAAAAAAGAAGACTTTCATTTTAACAGAGAGCAAAGAGTAAATATCTTGGTATATCTTAATAGACTCATGCAATGTTCTGACACCACTGGTCTTACACTGCTGAAAGAAACACTGACTGGGTCAGGGCTAAGATGGACCATCACAGCAAGCCATCCAGTCTAATCCCGGTGGCCTGTTGTTAGATGACGTTTGACTATTACTTTAGCGGGAGTGAAATGGCTGTGATGATCTGTATATCCTCTTAGCTTTATCAGCAACTAACAGAGCCTTGAATCCGGCAGACACTTTAGGTTATATTTCTTTATCTGAGAAGAGTCCCAGGTTCTGGAGTCCTGTGATGTATAATAGTCATCCACTGTAAACCCGGTGAAGAAAACAGAGCCTCCACAATACACTGTCATAGGGTTAAAACTGGGGTTGGTTTCTGAGTCTTTGTGTAGGCAATTTGCTGGCAAAGGGCAGGGTATTTAAAACTGAGCTGACATTATAGTATCATAGGATTCAGTCTCATTGTCAAGAGATGGATGGAGCAGGGCTCTCCAGGATAATGTAATTGTTACAGGGATTATAAAAAGATTGTATCAGAATCTATGTATCATCTTTGGAAATTTGGACAGTAAATTTAGGCAGTCTTATTGAACTGAAGAATTAGGTTCTGAAAACTGACTGCCCAAAGTAGACAGGATTGAAAGATGATATGGGAAAGTGGGGGATGCCTCCCAGCCCTGTATTTCTAAGACATGGTCTTGGGACAGATTGTAACATGAATTTGGTGGTTGCCTGTAATTGTCAAAACACTTTATTATTTGGCCCTGTGATAAGGAGATTAATTTAGCATACACTCTCATCAGACCTTTATCATACCTCACCTGGAACTCTTCCCTCGTTGACTGTCTGACCTCTCAGCCTCCACCTTTAACCCTTTCTGTTCACCATCCTCACCACTATCGGAGGGAACTTAAAAAAAAAAATCTTATGAGAACTTGCTTCTATCCAAAACAAAACAAAATGAAAACTGAGAAACCAATTCTCTCTTTTAGTTTTATTTTGCCTACTAAATTAATTCATCTTCCTTATCTTGATATGTAATCTCACCTCCACCTACCTCACTGGACCACCTCTTGGTACTCTTTCCATGGTTCCCATCTCTCCAGCTACCTTAAGCTTCCAAATAGTCCTTAATGTGCCTCAATTTTTCATGTCTCTGAGATTTTACTTGCATATGTTCTTTCTCTGATTGAAATGCTTTTGCCTCCTTCCTCATTGGAGGAAGGTGGTGAATCATGAGGCAGGAGAGAAACACAGAGGAGGGTGGTGGAAAGCTGTTAAGTTTGCACTTTATCCTAAGGTCAAACACTAAAGACTCAGATGATCTTGGATCAAAACACTTGATTTTGTGATAGCTGTCTAGAATTCCCTGCTATTATCAGGGATCTGGGATCTCTGGAAAGAAAAGAACTCTGTAACAGACCCCGAAACCTCAGTGCTAGAACTTCCCTGATAAAAATAATAATAATAATAATCTTCACTTTGCAAATGAGGAGACTGAGAACTACAAATATGGATTGACAGCCTAGAATCTCGTGGCTGGTCAATCTGTTGTACTGTGTTGCGTCTACACTACCTCAAGTATCCCATCTCAACGGCTTCTTGGCACGTTGCTTGTACATCTGCCAAGTGGTGTTATAACTTACAAGCTTGCAGCTTTTTCTTCCTCTTTAAATTGAAGTCTACAAGTATATGTCATTTCAAATTTCTTGCCACAGTGCCTGGCACATTATAGGTGAGTCAAAAAAAAGTGGCATGACTCATAAGTAGAAGAAAACTTGATCTAAAAGCACATTTTTAGGCATAGTGTCCACAAAATATATTGTGTTCTACCCCCAAAATAGGTATTTACAATGGCCCTATTTACTATTTTTTTATATTCTGGATAACAGAGTGGTGACCAGCAATATTGTTAGGGCAATAATATTTTACCTGACTCCAAAAGAAAAGGATTTATATTTTATGTATATAAATATATTTTATATATAAAATATACATATACTTATATATATATTTTATATTAAATATCTTAGGAATTTGAGCAATGTGAGCATGTGATATAATACTATTTGTAATTACTATGTAAAGAAAAGAAAAATCATCTCTGAATATATATTACACAGGGCAAGCTTTAAGAAGATTGCAGAAAAGAATTTGTGGGTCATTTGGGATCATCAGCAAAACAGGAATTCATAATATTCATACTTTATTGTTAATTAAGTAAAACATCTGTGAATTGGTAATGAAGTATACAGTTATCATTTATGGCTCTTAGATGACTGAACCTCTGTCTAAAGTCTATGACTTAAACAACAACTAAAAACTAGAAAAACATCCATTGATAAAGGAAAAAGGTAGGTAGGCAGTGATAAAAGTTGGCACCTAATATGTATTAGGCATGTTGTTATAGATGATTTACTCATTGTCACACTTGATTCTGACAACAACCCTTTGAGAAAGCTGAGTAAACTGGGTGTCACAGTAAGTTACTCATCCAATGGGACAGTGGTGGAGCCAGGATTCTCATCCAGAACTGAGTCCAATTGCTATAACCTTTATCCAATACTACAGTGCCTTCAGAAGAAATTTGATTTCTTTGGCCTAGAAAAAAACAATATTCCAAGCGCCTATAAATAGTATAAGGGGTATATATTTATGCACGAAATGGGAGTCACTTCTTCCATCAAAGCCTGGGCATGAGGCCGCTCTGTTATGCTACAACAGCAGAAGTTTCAATTACGTCATCTGAAGAGGACACTAGACTATCTTGCCTTGGAAGGTGGTGGAGTCTTCTCGGGAGATCAGATAAGGCTTTCAGGGCTCTCTCTCTGGAGATGAGGCGTCACCATGATGAAAGTCTTGTTCCAGCCCTAACTTTTGACTTTAGTTCAATAGGGTACTGTGTGTTGGCTGAGCATCCTTAAAAGACTCCGGGGAAGGCAGCAATTAATACTGCTCTGCTGTATAGGATAGCAGGACTTCTGTTGGAACAGCTGTTTGTTGATCCAGCTGACATTCTCTTTCATCCACCCATCCATTGTTCTCCTTAAACAATAGCGAGATACAAATGTGAGTTTTACTCACTCTAATGAAAAGGGTAGAGTTTCTCTCCCTATAAATATTTTCAAAAGCCTTGATGATTCATGAGATTTGCACAAATACATTTAGAGCTGCAAGTAAAGTGTATAAGGCATTTGGAGAATACTCTGCCCCTGGCATTAAAGGGAGGGGAGGACTCCTACATTAAAAATAACTCTGCCTGTGCTTTTAAGGCAAACATGCTCTTCATTACTCTCCTCCCTACCCCAACTCCCCCCTGGAAGAAATAAACATTATCCAAAACAAAACCTGACAGAAGAGAAGACAGCTTCTTGGGTGGGCATGAATGCAGTCTCGCCTGAAGCAAGGGGTACACACAAGATGACCTTTAAAATTTCCTTTCAACCCCATTATTCACTGGATTTATCTAAACATTGTTTGTGAAGGAAGGTAAAATATGGATGAGTTTTCAAATGAAGAAAGCGGCAAAGACTTACTGACTCTGTCTTGTTGCAAAAGGGAAATTGGATTTGTACCTTCATCTCCTACATGTCTCATTATTTCATTCAGGCATGCGGGGGATGTTAGCAAGTATCAAATTCACCCAGGAAGCTCAGCTTATACAATAAAAACAGGATGGCTGCACCTCTTCTGCTCTGCAGAAGTCTACATTTTCTTTTCAAGTTAGTAGTTGTTCTTGCTTGATATGTCTCTGTTAGAGGAGATTCCGAACTTTTAAAAATCTCCCTCTGGGCATTTTGCTTTTAGAGACACTTCTGAAAAGAGAGGCTCAAGGTATACATGAGATTTGACTCAAACACCTGTGGTTTTTCCCAAACATTTTCCAAGGTATCAGATCACAAAACCTATGTTTTGTTTAACTCCCTGTCTTTCATCTAGACACTGAATCACACTCATTTAGCTAGCTGTTTCTTATAATTCAAGATGCAGCTTGAATGCCACCTTTTCAAAGATCTTTCCTGACCACCCTAACCTGAAGTAGCCATGCAGTCACCATCACATCCAATGATTCCAAGTCTCTACCCTGAATTTGTTACCATCTTAATTATTTAATGTTCACATCTCTCAACTGGAATGTGTTCCATAAAAGCAGAGGTCAAGTCTGCTTTATTCACCTCTACACATCCAACAGTAACAACAGAGCTTACAAAGAGTACATACCCAATTAATGTTTGTTGGATGAATGAATGTTATGGTGCCCTCAACAAGAAAGACACTGCAAATGTCCAAGAATAATTTCACATTATACAAATAACATAGGCATGGAGAAACATAGATGAATATTAATTACTTGGCATTAAGTTTGTATTGATTGATAAGCGTCAGAAAGTTTGAGAAAACACAAAATTGGGGCGGATTTTCCTAAGATAGAACATATTAATGGCAAATACAAGGGTTTATTCTGATATTTCCCCTTTGTATCAGCAGAACTACTTTCCCTGTAGAAAAACCCAGTAAGTTTTTGGCATCTATGCTCTCCTCAAAAGTGGTCATGATCTCTTTTGTCTCCTTTTGATGTCCCTATCCTTTCCCTCCATCTAGTTTACATCTCCTTGGACCCAGATCTCTTGATTTAAACACTGCTCTTGAGTCAGTCACCATTTCTTTGAACAGATCTTAGTTCCATTTTTCGACTAAAAATTGTTCATACCCCTTGAAGTGTGTCTGCTCTTAGCCAATTTGGGTAACAGACTAAGCAGACCTGCTTTGGCTCCCTGAACCCTACCTTGGCCTCCCTCCGCCAGCAACCAGACTAAGAGACCTGTGTTTTTCTCAAGTCCCTGTAAATCTCAAGTCTTTTAAAGCATCCCTCTTCTTAGCTGATCACTCCTTGCATTTTCATCCTCTCTCCCACATTTGTCTCTTCCTTCCGTTTGACTAGCCAGCCATGTTCTATCAATCATCGGATTTTAAGTCATTCTTAATCTGCAGGATGAAGAGCAGTTTGGAAATCAAGCTATAACTTTAATATCTGTCTTAATCGGAGCTTATATCAAACTGTATTGACTCTGTTTACATTCACCAAGTATTTAAAAAATGTATTGGTGTCAATATTAAATATGCTTGGAAGACTTCCCTGAGGATAAAGCAGGAATTTTGTATTTCTTAAACTAGGCTTCAAATTGCACATTTCACTAACGGTAATGATTTTAGGTTCCTGAAAAAGCTACTTTTTTTTTCTAAAATTTATGACTAGTGACACCCATAGCATCAACATTTAATGGAACAGAATTGCAGCTAAGTGTCTCTTTAGCTGCACAACCAGGACTGGTGGCAGGGAAAACTAACACAACTTGATCATGGCTTTTGAAGTCTTCCAGTAGTTGGCTCAAAACTCTATTTAATCACATTTTAAAACTTGAATTTATGTAAGTATAGAAATATAATTACATAACAATTCCTTGGTCGCTTTTGGAAATTTAGAAAGTACAGATTAGGAACCCCCATACATACACACGCTTCCAACCTTACTTTCTAGCAAGGTTTCAACTATTCTGCTAAACTGCTTTCTCAGCCACGTAGACAACTGACATCTCACAGATACATCACGCTCTGCCTGCCCCAGCTCAGCCTGTTCCTTCAACATGAAAAACCCCTTTAAATTCCTTCTCTTTTTGAAATCATCATTACCATTCAGAGTCTAACTCACATGCTACCTTCTTTATCAGCATTGCTCAGGTCATTTCAGATGAACCCCATTTTCCTTCCTCGTCTCTGAACAATCAACTTCTCTCTCAGACTTTTAAATTTCCTGGGACTTGGCATGTGGACTTCATAGTTTGATAAGATTTAGGTTAGATTTACTTTTTTTTTTTTTTTTTTTTTTTGCCTGGATCAGGAGGCCCATGTTGTCATTTTCTTTCTCTTTTTAAAGTTTGGTAGTCGTGGATTCTTAATGCCTAGATCTGCTTATAATTAGGGGGATGTCAAATAGTGATATTCCAAATCCCTTTTTCTTCTGTATTATTAGTTGGAATACTTTTAGTAAGGAAAACTTTCCTCTTACTTCCCATTTGGTTACTACATGGTAAAGATTGATAGGAAAGGCAGAATAAATGTGTGATTTTTATTTCCCTCTTTACTTACCAGGTGTCAAATAACAAGTTGATTCACAAGAATCCTGCAAAGATGAACCTATGCTAAAAGACCACTCAGTATTAAAAGTATATCTAGGTGGTCCTGTATTATCAGATAAAATGAGAGAAGGTATCTAAAAGGACACTTCTTTTTTTAACATTTTCTATTGAGTAATAGTCACTTTACAATGTCGTGTCAAGTTCCAGTGTAGAGCACAATTTTTCAGTATATACAAGATCTTGTGGTAGCTCACAGCAAAAAAAGAATGTGACAATAAAAAGACGCTTCTAACAGCAAACCATTTTACTTTCCACATACATATATTCTATCCTTGTTTTATTCTTCATTTTCAGGGAATAATAATTTCAAATCTTTCACATGTCTCTGCTTACTACACCTTGGAAATCTCATCCAGTCTCATTATTTTGAATATAATTTGTATGTCAATAGCTCCCAGATTCCTAGCATTTGGATCCTGTCTGGACATTGCCCCCAGATTTCTGTTTCATGTACCTAACTCTTTACTTGGCCATTGACATCTATACTTAGATGTCTAATGGTTATCTTCTACTCTCCATTTCCAAAATCCAACTCCTGATCTTCCTCTACCCTTAAACCTTCTATACTCAGTTTTGTTTCTTTTTCCTCCGTTTTATTCAATGGTAACTCCTTTCCTTCAGTTTAATCAGGCAAAAAATTTGGAGTCACCCATAAGTCTCTGCTATCTGATATCCCTTGTTGGCCCTTGATTAAAAATATACCCAGAATATAAATATTTCTCATTTTCTTCACTGCTACCATCTTGGTTTAATCACCATCATCTCTTGTTTGAATTATACCAATAGATTCCAAAGTATTCTACCCACATTTGCTCTTAACTCCTACAGTCTAATCTCAAATGCAGAACGTTAAGATGTACGTCAGATAGTGTCACTGTTACACTGAAAGCCCTGTAATACCATCTCATTTCACTCAGAGTAAAAGCCACAGCCCTTGTAGTTAATAATCTCATCTCCCACTATTACAACCACACTTAACTCCTTATTTTTCCTTCAGCAGACAAATCACCACTCTCTTTACATCTTTTATTCTTTTAGCCAGGATGGCCTTTCTTCATATTTTATATGTCATTTTCTTTTACCTCCTTCATTCAACCGTAACCCTTTCTCTTATAGCAGTGACTGGAGTAGTTGCTCAATAATTACTTGCAGATTTCAACAGAAAGAGACTCATAGACATAGAAAACAAACTTAACCAGGGAGGAAAGAGAGTGGGGAGGGATAAATTGGGAGTTTGGAATTTGCAGGTACTAACTACTAAAAGAAATAAACAACAAGGTCTAACTGTATAGCACAGGGAACTATATTCTATACCTTGTAATAGCCTATAATGAAGACTATGAAAAGGAATATATATAGATATATCTATATATCTATATATCTATATATACACACACACACATATGTATAATTGAATCACTGTGCTATATGCTAGAAACTAACACAACACTTCAATCGACTACACTTCAATAAAAAATAATCCCCATAATAATGTCCTTGTAGCAATAAAAATAATTATTTGTAGATTTAACACATTAATTCTGAACTTGCTACTTATGATCTTTAATTTCCTATTTTCCAGTTTCAGAATGTTCACTTGGTTACTTTTTATAAATTACAATTCTCTTTTAAAATTCTTTCCTTTTTCTCCTACTTTGTTCAAATTTTCTTCTACTTTGTTCTCATTTTCTTCTACTTCTCTGGGTGTGTTGATCATAGTTATTTGAAAGTCCCTGTCAGATAACTGTAATATCTGAATCATCTGTGGGTCTATTTCTATTGCCTATTTTTTTTTAAACTTTCAGTCATTTGATTCTGGTTTTTTGTTTGTTTGTGGGTTTTGCTTTTTGTTGTTCCATGCCTCATACTTTTGACTTGATGGGTGAAACATTGTAGGGGCTCTTGTGATGGACATTTATCTAAAGCAGGTGAAGATTTTTCTGTCAGGTCCATGGGTAACTGGCAGATCACTAGAGTCCTGGTCAGACTTGGTTTTTGGCTTTGTCAACATAGGTCTGTTTAAATTTTGCCCTTACATAGAGTATAGCACTTAATCCTAGGATGGCACCCTTCTGAGGTAACGATTGAGAAATTCAAACATTTTTGCAAATGCCTCTTTATTTTGGCAAGGATTAACTTTAATTTCTGTCTTCTTGGTACCATGTGGCTGCTGAGAGTCATTCTTAAGCCTCTCAATTCCAGGTTATTTGGACTTTCATTCTCTATATAATAGAATTTACATATTATTCATGGGTATTTATAATATATGTTATTTTCATATACTTATGCAGTTTAGGAGTCAGTCAGCAGTTGGGAAAGGAGGATTTTAATGTAGATTTTTGGGTTTCTTCTCTGAACTTCTCCACTCTCCAGGCTTCTTCTCTTAAAAATCTATCATATCTCTCTTGGCAGCCCTGAACTCAAACTTCTGTCTGCTTAAGCACCATCTTTAAGTATTTTTCTTTACTAAAACTTGACTACTTCTATTAAAATAACGTAATTATTGTAAAAACTAATATTTGTGGACATACCTTACAGTTATCACATGTCATAGTATCTGATTGTAATAACAATCACATGCTTTTATTTGTTGCATAGCTTTGCCAAAATAGAAATTTTGAGTCAAGGTGCATGTTTTAAATGTTATTAGATGCTGCTGTGTTACTTTGCACAGTGCTTTCTTTCTCCAACTAGAAATATATTTAATTACTGCTTTCCCACAGCCCCTCCAGAAGAAAATGTGATTAACATTTAAAAATTTTAATGGACTGAAGTGGGTTAATGATAGAATGTCAATGTTGATTTGATGATATTTTCAGTTTACCCTTGATCTGAACATATTTCTGAAGTTTATTGGCCATTTGCCTATCTTTATGTGTGTGTTTTTTAAATTTATATTCTTTTTACATTAAATATTATCTCATTAATATTGATTTATAGGAACTCTTTGTGAAGAAAGGAATGTTAAGACTTTTTAAAAAAAATTCTTATAGTCTATTATTTTTATTTTAACTTTGCTTCAATGATCTTTCTATTCAAATTTTGATTTTCATGCAGTTATCTATTGATGTTGCTTTTTATGGCGTCTGGATTTATTGTCTGATGAAAAGTTCCCTTACCTTTTATGTTATATAAACATCTCCCTAAATTTACTACAATTCTTTTGCTTTTTTACATTTATATTTTAATCCTTCTGAAATTTAATATTTTGTGCTGCAAAGTTGAGATTTAATTCTTTCATTTTAAGATGTATAGCTATTTATACTAAGATCATTGATTAAACAAATTATGGTTTTCTTTCCACAAATACTTGGATTTATGTGACTATTTTTTAACTGTCTCCTGTTCTTTCACTTTGTTTTCGGTCCTTGCTTATGCTAATGACATACTGATTTGATTTCAACAAGTAGAAGAGTAAATTTTATATGTGATAGGGTATTTACTCTCATCTCTATAACAAAATGTTTCTTAGAGTTTATTACATATTTATTTTTTCTGTATGTATTTTAAAATAATTTCTCCATTTTCTTTTTAAAGTTTTGAATTCTTAATGGAATCACATTAAATTAAGCTTCTCAATTTCTGTTTTATTTTGGGTTACTTAGACCTCGCCCTATGTATAATATCATATCATACCACATAAATATTAATATATAATATATTTATATATTATATGTAAATATTATATAAATGTAGTTTCAGAGTCTGTCAGCTGTTGGGAAGGGGGGATTTGAATGTAATTTTTGGGTTTCTTAATTTAATCTTAATATGTATTGATTAATATTAATGTATTTTAACTTAAGGGAATATTTATATTTTTATAATATTGTCTTATAATTCAGGAATAGAGTACAGACGTCATTGAGTCTTTCTATTTATTCAGGTCATTTATTTATGACTATTGAAAATATTTAATAACTTTACCTTTTAAAATTTATTACAAGAGGCGTTACAGTGTTACCACTATTGCCAACAAGGCTTTATATATATATATATTTGAAATATAAATATTTTTGAAGTACACATATTTCAATGGTTGTTAGAATAAAGAAAAATAATATAAAATAGTTTTCTTTTATCCAGTTAGCTCATCAGATTTTTCTAGTATTTATTATACATTTTGTAGTGTTTATTTCAACTATAAAATCATGCAACTAGAGATGTTTGTCTTTTTGTTTACAAGAATTATACAGCTAATTGGTTTTATTATTGCATTGGCTTATTTGCAATGCTGTATACTTGGGATGTTGGTCATTCCACTATTCCCCTTGTTTTAATGAGAGTGACCTTGGCATTTTAATAGTTAATATAAGGTTCATTGCTTGTTTCACTATGGTAAAAATTTGCCACCATATCTAGGTAATTACTCTTCAATTCTTAAAATAGTTTGTATTAAGAGTGGCTACTGAATTTTATGAAATGTCCCTTAGATCTATCTTAACATAAATTACATGTTAACTGTCCCCTTTAATATGTAAATACAATACATTATGACTAAGAAAACTATCAAAACAATTCATACATCCAAAACTTATAAAAGTAATGTTACCTTAATGAAAAAAGTATGATCTTTAATATGCTTTTTTAAATGGGCTCATACTATGTTTAATATTTTTCTAATCTTACTTTCCCATTTAATGACTTAATGCCCATCTGTTTCTTGCTTATAAACACAGCTCAGCATTACCATACAGGTGGCTACATCATACAGCATGACATGGATAGATACCATAATGTATTGTGTTGGACATTTAGGTTATTTGAGGTTTTAGCTATTTAACATTTTTTAAAGATATTATTCAAGGATGTTTTGAATAACCTTGCAACTGGAAATTTACAAAATATGATTTTAACTGATTTAGATAGTTTATTCATAGTCACACAAATATTTAATTTCTTCCTTTTCTTTCTCAGTCATAGCATATGCAGTTTTACTGTCAATATTTCAAAACTGCAAATTTCCTATGAATCCCTAATGCATGATAGTCTGTTTAAAAATTACTAGCCATGAATGGCTACTTTTTTTTTCCTCAGAAAATTTTATAATTATACATGTTTGTTGGGCTTGAAATGATAAGATTTCCATGTATTCTTGTCCTTAACAGAAGAGCACTGAGGTGCAGTCTGAGAGGAAGAATATGAGGGACTGGGGAAAACACTCTGTGTGTGAAGTGAAATGGGGTGAGGTCACCGTCAAAGAATCTTTCCTCCTCAGGAAAGTTCCTCCCCCTAGAAACTGTTTTCACCTCAGGTGATCATCTCCAGCCTTCCCTTGTCTAGATCCTTTTATAGAAGGTGATTTCTAGAACAGGTCAAACTAGGTAGTTAAAAGACAATATGGAACTTTTCTAAAAAATAGTATGTATAACTTCTGAAATAAACTGAAGGTAACAGTCGGTCATTGAGCACCAGGATTATAAAAACGGACTTTGTCACCAAAATCATATGATTTTGAAAAATATTTTCAGTCTTTCTCTACATTGTGGAATATGGCTAGCCTTGGAAATCAGAGAGACATAAGTTCGCAGCTTTATGTGTAAAACACAAAGTCTCTGAGATTCAGTTGTTGGATATAAGATGAAGGTAATAATACTTACCTTGCAAGGTGAATGTGAAAACTAGAAAAACAATATGGAATGTTCTTTGCACAGTATGGGGCACTTTGTAAGTGCTCTATAAATGGTGACCCATTACTGACAGCACTGCTGTTGGTAATAATAATAATATTTAAAACATGTATAGTTTACAGACTAGAAAATGTTCAGACTTTTACTTTTAACTTTTTAAGGATTTGTATTACTTATCTAGCTACTATTTGCTTATACGCATTAGTATTCGACCTGGAGAATGTCTTGGCATAGTAGATTATTGATGACAATGTTTCCTGTTCCACTTTTTGTTTGGAAGCAAGATTAATTTATATGCTGATTAATTTGGGGGGGCTGGGCACCTTACTCCTCTGCCTTTGTCACAGATCTCATTTGTTTGTAATCAATTTCTCTTAACCTTTATACACCCAAGGAGATAGCATATGAATACATTACTTACTCGCTTCGTACTTTCACTCATAAGACAAATAGCTAATGGATAGAATGTGAAAAAAATTAGGTGAATTATGACTTCTTTTGGAATCATGACTTTCAAACTTGTAAAGATTAGTGTTGTAAAAATACTTGCTACTGATATTGTGTGTGTATATAAATGAAAAGATGGATATAATACATATTCATGGATCATTAAGTATGTATGTAACTAGGAGGATGGTATATCATAAAAGCATTTTCTCCCTGCATAAAATGCATGTATCAATTTAAGGTAAAGAGAAGACCTCTCAGAATGACTGTATATTTTTTTGAACTCAGACTCACTACTTGGTTAATCTAAGGTTTGGGAATGCATTCCTGTCATGATGCCTTTCAACTATGAAATCTTTGATTGTAACACTGTTGAAATTCTTCTTTCAATGATGATTTTATTACATCAGTTAACAGACAGTTGACCTTGAGTGGTAGGGCAGGGGTACAATATTATAAATAAGTGATATCTTGAGAGTCTAATATATTTCATAGTGGACACCATGAATGGATGTAGCTCAATGCTGACCAGGATTCTGAACTTTTTAAATGACATTAGATCATCATAATTTTATCTTAGTCATCTTGTAGTCTTGTGAATAATCATCAGCAGTTCTCAGAATTGGTATATTTCTTTTTATTTTTTGTCAGTAAAGTTTTATAACTAGATGATGACAAAAAATGATTCAGGGAAGTGGAAGGGTTACTAGATGGTAATTTGGAAGAAAGAAGAAGAGTAAGGAAATTAAGAAGGAAGAGAAGAAGGAAGGAAAGAAAGGAAAGGAACAAAGAGGAGGGAAGGAAAGAATTAAAGAATGGAAAGACATGGAAAAAAGAAAAAAGGAAGGAAATAAACTAACAGTCATTTTTTACTGTCTCTGTCTAAGGCTAACACATTGCATGACACTGGATCCTCACAGCATTATGAGGAAGGAATTTCCCCCATTTTATAGACACATACCAGTGCGGTGCCCGTGCAAGGAATGTTTGATTCTAAGGGGTCACTGATACACAGCGTGAAGTTCCGCCAAATCCTCCACACCTTGTTTCTTCATTGGTTTGTATTTTTGGCTTGATTTCCTGTCTTTTCTCCATAACCATCATGAGCACACTCTGTGGGCTAATTTTAGCCACCAGGATTTAATGTTACTTTTAACTCTAGATGGCTAGGCAGTTAGGTAATTTTGTTTCCCTGGTGGCAGCCTGTCAGGGTAGTGCTGATAAGGCCACTGTAGCAGGAGGTCACTCACTTGCCAAGGGCTCCAATCATTTGTCTTGGTCACAAGCTACCTTAACTGAAAACACAAAAACAAAGTGGCAGAATACCATTGTGGGTGAGACTCTGGCTCGGGACCCAGAACAACTGGGTTTGAGTCTCAGCTCTGCTCCTTAAGGGATGGGATATCCTTAGGAAGATTGCTCAACCTTTGAATACCTCAGGTTTTCTCTTCTCTAAAATGAGGATCATAATAATATTTAGATCATAGACTGCTTCTAAGCATTAAAGGAGTTAATATGTAAAATGTCCTGGCATATAACAAACACTGATACCGCCTTTATTATTATTTTCCATGAAGTTCATTCTAGCTTTAGAATTCAGTAATTCCAGGAGGTACCCCAACTGTATGCTTACTTCTCCTCTCTTGAACCATCCCTGAACTCCAACCGCATCCACCCCCTTGTTCTTGCAGGAGGCCACTGTCTTTGTATGTTGCTGCTTCCCAGCCTGGGAATTAACTCTGAAATCATATTCACCTCAGCCAAAGTTTTCTTCGTAAAGTTAGCTACCTCCTCCACCCCACCCCAAAGAAGGCAGATTCATAGCTCCTATGCCTCTCTATCATGATCATCTTTGCACACATTATAAATGCTGTCAACTCCCCGCCTCCCGCCGGCCCCATCTCACATACACACCTGAAAGGTAGCTATTTGAGGACAGGAACTACAGTACAGCGGGCTCTTTTTGCCTTCAGGGCACATGTCACAGTGCCTGGTACCCAGGGGTCTGGCAGTAAATGTCAAAAGAATAAATGAGTTTACCGCTTTTTGGAGGACAGCAGTCCAGGGGAGATGAAGTAAACGAAGCCTAGGGACCCAGGGGATTGGAAGGTGGGTGTGCATCCTGGCACAGGCTTGTGGGAACAGTTACCAGCCTATTTAGCTATCTAATAAAACTAATACTTTGTAAATGCCTTCTCCAAACAACTAGTAAGCACTGTACATTTGACATCTCATTTAATATTTACAACAAACTCATGCAGTATATGTTGTTATTAATCCCATTGTATTGATGAAGAAAGAGGCTCAGACAATTAAATAGCACAGCTATGACTTACTGAAGCTGGGACTACAGCCCTGATCTCTCGGACTTCAAAGTCCATGCTCCATCTTCTAAATGGATCCTATACACACGCTGCCTTTCAAATTGATAGATAAGGAGTTTTTTTTTATACAAATATTTTATCTTGTTTCAACAAAGAGTTGAGACATCTCCTGATGGTCAAATCTCTTTTACAGCCCAGGATAGTCTGGGGCAGAATGGGGGAGTATAGATAGGGAAAGTGCAGGGAAATATGATTGTCTCTTCTCTCTTAGTTTTTCAAAAATCCAGCCCGCAGTTCAATATTTGCACATTGCTTTTTAATCTCCTCTTTTATTAAAAAAATTCAAAACATTTAACATATCTCTGAACTCAGGGAGAAAACACATTTATATTTTTAAAGATTGAGGCAACTCCATTTGGCTTAAAGAAAGCCTCCAAAAACAAATTAAATGCAAGACAAAAATTGACAACTGCCATCAGCTCCTTTGAGAATCATTTTGGACGGAGCAGATTGTCAGCTTTTAAATCCCAAGCAGTTGGGTTAGGATGGAAACCCTACCTCACTTGACCATGTTTTATTTATTTATTTATTTATTTATTTATTTATTTATTTATTTATTTATTTACTGGCAGAGACTCAACCCTAGATGCTAAACAACCAGAACTTCATCTTCTAAGAGACCCGATGTGATATCTTAGTCTGTGCAAATGAGGATAAGGTGGTGAAGAATGTGAATGGATGTCTTGGTTTGAATATTTTCCAAAGGTAGAATTTCTGAGACTATTGAAATCCTGCTAGACAAGAATTATTGCCTATGCATTTCCAAGCTGAGCAATTTAAGATAGATTAGAATGAAACCTCTGTGATCAGAGCTGCTAACAAGGAGGCTTCTCACCAATAAGCAATATATTATGATAGTCTTGAGTGGGGGAGGAGGTTGTGGCAGCCCGTTCTTTCTGGCATAATAGGAAGTGGATCCAGCATTTTGATTCCAAGTCACCACTCCTTGCCAAAATAGGGTACTTTGCAAAGGCTATCAACTTTTGATTCATTCCGCTTTTGAAATCATGTTGAAGGAAAGGAATTTTCTTCAATTGCCAGGTAAAGAAGAGTGGGAGGTGGAGGTGAATTTCAGGTCACCATGATGGGTTAGGAATTTGGGCTGGAATGTGGTCTTCCGGATGCCCAGTATTTATCATTTTACACCCTTCAGCATGCTCTCTGCTATTAGATGCTGGTGACTTCAGCATAGGACAATCTAGAAGCTTTCTCCATAGCTTGTGAAACTAGATCTTGCTCCTCTGGGAAATAAGCAGGGGTTTGTGAGCTTGGGCATTTATCTCTTGCGATCAATAAGTACCACCGTTCATTCTTCTCTTTATTGAAGAAAGATCCTGCAAGAGATCATGGTAGCATTCTCCAGTCACACTTCTCTCACAGTTCATGAAGAGGAAAAAAACTCCACTTCGTCTATAGAAAAATCATTGCATAAAACCCTGTGTTGAGTTACCCAAGTTATCACCTTCAAATGTAAGATTTCTTAATGTTTGAGCACTCCTTGTTTTCTCAGTTTTATGTGAAATTATTCATATATATTACTATACTCTCATACAATTTTATTTTTTGCTTATTTTATGATTGGTGATGATTTATTGCTTTTGCTTTATTTCCCTCTATTTATTCTCCTGTAGTTTTTGTTTTAACTTCAATGTTTATCTTTACTTTACTTACTGATATTAGTGACAGATTCTTTAATTTCAGGTACAGTACATTGATCATTACTGAAAACAACTCTATATCAAACTGACCTTCCTAGAGAAGGTAAACAGAGCTCGTTGGTTTAATCATTGCATTCCACAACGGGAGATGTCACTTAACCAGCTTTCCTCTCAGTGCCAAGAAATCGGCTCAAAGTATTTTTATTCAGATAAGTGAACATGCTTGTCATAGCTTACTTATGCCTGTTAAATCTTTCTATGAAATATTTTACAGAGAAATATGTAAATATTTTGACTGCTTGTGCCATTCTTTTTAGACTGCTTTGAAGATTACACATGAATCTCTATATGAGACAAGAAGGAAAAGCAAGTAGAAATTTCTTAATGTAGCATTTTTCATAAATGAAGACAGAAAGGCTAAAGGAAATTTTTTTTAAATGGAGTCTTAATGTAAATAGCCAAGAAGAATATTATATACTCTATGAGTTGGCCTCAAAGAGATACCAATGTGATGGAAGTACATTATCAGTTTCCAGGACAACACGTCCTCTTACCCTTTCTCATTGACAGCAGATAGGTAAACCAGGGCTTAGGAGTAGAATATTTGCCAAAAATGCGTTAGCACAGAATTTGTACATAGCAAGACTTTTATGAGTTTGCTATAACTTATGTGAACAGAGATCTATAAACCAGCCTTTAATCTTAGAAATACATATTCTTTACAACCAACAGTTAACAGATGTGATATATTCTGAAAATAGAGTAGAGAAAAGTGAGGGAATTTTCTCCAAGCAGCTCTCATTAAATGTAGAAAGTCTTTGTTTCAATTCAGTTACTTAATTTTTGCTTTTTTTCATGATTATTGTTGAATAAATAAGATAATATTGATGAGATCTGAAGATCAATGTCATGGAATAATTGCACTGGTCCCACCAACTGAGATGACATGGTTGTAGATATTTTTAATCATCCAATAACCATATCTTCCATTTTCTCCAATGGAACACATTGAAAAAATGGAATTTTATTCAATTTCAGAGGTTATACACGTAAATATATGACTTGACTGAGGAGAGCATTCCATCACTAATACTTGCTCATGACAAGAGCTGAATAAAGCATCAGTCAAGATTCCTGGTTTGAAGCAATAGAAACCATCTCTGGCCTTAACTAAAAGGAGATGCACTGGGAAAATAGCAGGGATGCTCATAATTAACAATTGGCTGGTATCCTCAAGCTTAGAAAATGGAGCTTGGCAGGCCAGGCTGCAGGAAGTGCAGTGAAAGTCACATTGCAGCAACTGTCTGATCCATGGGCTGTTGCGATGGTTAGAATCATCCAACTTCCTCATTCTTTGTGTTCTCCATCCAAGATTCAGAGTCCCAGAACAAAGGCCTTATCAACAAAGCCTAGCTCATTGGCCTGTCCTGTGGTACAGCCAAGAGCGGTAGAGGAAGGCCCCAGCTTCTGTGGTTTGAGATGGGAACAAGCACTGGGAATTGTTTTCCGACTATGTTGGCACACAGTGAGGAACTGATAACAATAGTGCAAAGTGGATTATGGTCAGCTGAAAAACGACAGATGTCTACTCCGAATAAATCTTGGCTTGGAAGTCAAGATAGGTTTTTAGATTGGACTATTTTTATCATTGAGTTTTGTGAGACCTTGGATGAGTCCCTTTTGCTGTCTGTTCCTCAGGCTTTAAAATGACAAATTTAATCTAGAGCAAGATTAGCAGGTAAATGGCACTTACATTGTCTTTCTACTAGTTTGCATAGCAGACATTACTAATCAATCACTGCATTCTGGTCTCCTGAGACCAGACATGACCTCAGAATCCTTCTCAATATAGTATTCTGGCAGCAACTACTAAATTATTCGAGTTGACAAATGAGATAAACGTTGCAAATATCCCTGAACTAGAGGTTAATTACATTTTTTAAAGTGTTAATGTTCTTTCAAGTTCCAGGACTAGGAAGTATTGTTAGTCTAATTATTTCTTTAAAAATTAGAAGGAAAGTAGACCAGGTGAGAATAGATTCATAAAGTAGTGAATCCAGTAATACCTGATTGAAGGGAAAGAAAATATTTTCAAACTTGACTGGCTTTCATTATGAATGTGGTGATGTTGAAGGAACACTTTGTTTCATTGTAGAATGTGCTGTTCATCCTCTGTCATCAATCCAAGGAAGTCCTGAGCTCATAAAGACTATCCTTTGAACAATAGAAAAACAAGATATTGGTCTGAGGTTTAAAACTATGAATTATATTATTGAGGGTAAATGAATATAACATTATATTGTTAATGGTAAAGAAATTGCCATTAACCACAAATTATATTGTTAATGGTTAAGAAACTACTATTTAAGTAGTCTTTTAAAATTTATAGAATACAGAATCTGAAACAGGTCAAAAATCTATCCTAGAATTCACTGTGATATGTTAATAGCAAGTTTAGCTACTGTGACCAAATAAACATATTACTTTAGTACTGTTTTGTTTGTTTATTTTAATATTGAGTCTTTGTATTTAGATCTTTTTGAAATATCTCAAGCCACTATTTAGGCTAGATGGATTTGCAATTTAGGGCAAGTAACACCAGATGGAATGACTACAGTCAGGAATCGCTAGTCTCCAACTAGTTACCGCATCCCTTCTCCACCCAGGAAGTTCCATTATCTTCCATTAGGCTTTGTATTCATCTACGCATCAAAGTTTCTTTTTGGAATGATAATGACTTGTAATATGTCCTTGAATCATGCCAGGAAATTCTCTTTCTAATTCTAGGGAAATTCCTGGTACCAAGAAACCACAAAAAGTCTTCTAAAACAATTTTTGGACACTGGCTTTCTGTAGGGTACCTAGAAAAAGGTTAGTTTCACAAGTCATCCTTCCTCTGTGGTTCCTGTGGTAAATTGCAAAAGGACCCCAAACTCTTCTCTTTCCTGTATGCATGCCTTTAACAATGCAACTTATATCAAGAGGCAGAGTCTATTTCTCTACCCCTTGATTCTGGATTGGCCACATGTCTTGCTTTGACCAAAGGGTTCTTAGCAAATGAGACACAAGCAGAGTCTTGAAAAGTGCTTACATTTACACTTTGGAGTTTATCTTCATGCTGTTTGGGGAAGCACTGAGCCCACCAACCATGTGAATTAGCTTGTGCTGGCCTTCTGGATGATGAGAGATACATAACCAAGTTACCACCATCCCTCTAATTAATGTAGAGTCAGTCATCAGAGATGTCAGTGAGGCCTTCCAACATCATTCAGCCCCGTCTGCCCTGGCCCACTATGAGCTGCCCAGTTAACTCTCAGAATTATAGGAAATAACAAATCTTCAGTGATTTAAAGACATTAAGTCTTGGGGTGGTTTTTTAAGTGGCACAATATGCCCCAGTAGTTGCATTTAGTCTCCTCATCATTCACCCAGTGGTTTGCCTCTCCGCAGAGGGTAATCTGTAGCAACTCCTCAGACGTGCCCACCGTCAATGAAAGGAAAGCATCCTTAGAGTCATTCATGGGAAAGACGACTAATACCCTTCCCATAGTTTTAAAAATAAAACTTTGGGCTTTTTGGTTTTCATTATTTTAGATCCAGGGCATTATTTTTTAAAATGAAAACATCAGATGTTGAAATTCATTTTTTAGCACAAGCCAGTGATACGGGTGGCAAACACCTTAACATGTATAATGAAAACTTTATAACATCAGCAAATTTCAAACTATTGCAAAAGAAGTAATTTCTCAACTGTTCAGGGTTAATGGCCACATGGATTTGGTATGGCATTAAGGAGTGAAAAAGGCAAGGGAGACCAAAGTTGTCTCAAAGAGAGAGGGAAGGAGCCTTGTAATATTTAAGCTGCACAACATCGCCCTGATGGGATCTAAAGGTCAATTTACTTTTAGAATTTATAAAGTTCTTTGAGACATTTTGCTCTAAATCCTACCTTTCTAAGCTGTATCTTACCCTATATCCCAGGGCCAATAGATTCATGTCTTCCCTCCTCTATCTTCCAGCCATTTCTGACAATGCATCGTCTGTTTCCCCTGGGAATTATTGTCCTTACATAGAGAGTTCTCCCCAGAATGTTCATCTGTTTTGACTGTGGTACTTGGTCCCCACTCAAAGTTAGATAGTTTGTTTATATATGTACAGACAAATGCATGTATTTATGTCATGCTTCTCTGTTGTTTCTCTGTGTGCTTGGAAATGGTTTTCTGGTGGAAAATTGGCCAGAGACATGTTTGGAAGGAATGGCAAAGTATGGTACTCTATGGTCAGAGAGATCATGCCTAAATTATACATCATATCTGTACTTACAAAAATGCTTTTTTGTTTTTAATCATCGTATTTCAGTAACGTGATAGTGCTTTGGGGCACACAAATATGCTGCTTATGCAGTTCTGGAGTTCTTTGGTCTAGTATTGTGATGTCAGCTCTTTCAATTGTTGCATCTCAGGAACCGTGGAGCAGTTGACAGAAAGTGCTCATTTCATGATGAGGCATATGGTAGCATGGGTGGTGCATTCTTTAGAATCAAATACCCAGATTCAACATAGGACCACAGTGTTCCCTGCAAGGTGGGAATAGGGTCACAATGGTTCCTATGGCAGCTGGGTTCGAATAATTACTGGTAAGAATTCGCCTTAGATTGAAAGTATTAAATGATCAAGAATAAGGCTCAGACAAAATGTCTCATCATTTTTAGTTCATCACCCCTTGGGTGTGATATGTAATGTACAGTGTTTTCTTTACAGGTCAGTAGATTCCATGAATACTTCTATTTTTGGATAACTCAAATTTTCTGCAAATTTTTCCCTCCAAAATAAGTATATCAATCGTTTATTGAAAATGCTACTGACTAACTCTGGGCAGTAACTTGTAAAATCCATTGAATGCTGAAACAGAGGCGGCAGGAGGCAGAAGTGTCTCAAAGAAATATATTCTCTTAACTCCTTGTTAGGACTGCCTGTATCAATAGGGAAAAAGACTAAAAAGGATATTCTGTGTTAACAGTGGATAAAGCAAATTGGGTCCCATAATTAGTAACTTGGAATCCCTTCTGCTTCTCAGAAGGACAACAAAGAAAAAGGAAGAGGTATCTGGAACTTTGGAATGAGATCGACTCTAGCTGACCATAATGAGCTGATAGGATATGTGAGAAGAATAGCTCTTTTCTGCCTGTTACTAAGAAGACACTCCAAACCTGGCTTCTAGTTATGAATGCTCTTATCAGTATCTGGTAAAAACTGGTTAAAGCATTATTAAGCAAGAACCTTGGCTCTGCCTGGTGTGATAGCTTAGAATCAATTTCTCATCTTCCCTGATTCTTTGACCAGTCAGTGGGAACAGACTTGGATTTCAACATGATTTGTATCCTTCAGTGAGATGTTTGCTTATAGGTATCCCTAATGTATACAATCAAAATCAGTCTTATGTTATCATTAAACCTGTCCAGTATTTGTGTGGGAATTATGAGGAAATGAGCTGCCCTCAAGGAACCTTTCAGCCAAGGCCAAAGTTTAGAATTACCTTCTACCCTCCCAACTGTCTCATAGGCAATGATTCTATTTCAGTAGCTCCTAGAATGATAACAATGCCAAAAGTATATTGGTGATTCCATATTTACTTTTTTCCATATCTATTTACTGAGTATCTTGTGTAGCATATGCAAAGCACTGTGCTGGTGCAGTTGGGTTCAAAAGGAGTAAGAGCAAAGCTTTGACCTTAAAGCAGAATCAGTTGAAGATATGGCGTGGAACCACCTTTTCGCCCTTAAGGAGGGTCTGGTTGCCAATTAAGTGGGGATATGGTGTTTATTAGCTTTGAGGATCCAGTCTATCTCATCTTAAGTATAGAGCATGTCTCAATCCTGCCTCTTGAAACCATGATGCACTCATTCAAAACACAGTTGTTTTATTGAACACCTATCATTCTTCATTCATGTATTTGTTCATTTAAGAAATATGTACTAGGCGTCTATTATGTGCCAGACCCTGTACTAGTCTCTGGGGATAGAGCAGTGAACAAATTGGAGACTAATCCCTTCGCTATGGAGTTTTCATAACAGTGGGAGAAGACAGATGGTAAAGTGAAAAAGTTAAAATACAGTAAGTTATATGAAAAAAAAATCTGTGGAGACAAACAAGCAGTGCTGCAAAACACAACAGCACTTTTTGTGGCTATTGTTACCGTTTGAGGGTAGTTTAACTTAATTATGTGTATGTATATACACAGATATGCCCATATATATATATATGTATGAATATAATCATATTCATGGTCCTCATAGATTTAAAAAATTTTTTCTATTAGCTTGTCTCTTTTCCCCTCTTTTTGCCTCCCCTATTCCACGGCATCTCTTTACTCCAAATAACCCATGTTAACAACCCATTATATATTCTTGCACATTTTAGCTAGAGAAATGTTAACAATATTGGGCAAACATTTCTTCCCCCTGAATGTTAAGGAGACTATTGCTGGAGCTTCATCCGTAAATATGATCCTTATTTTGTACATGAGATACCCATATTTATAATGTTAAGAATGTATCTTTCTGTTCCTTTTAATTAAATTTTTCAAAAAAATATGTTCTAAGTATTATCAAATGTATTTTTAGTGCCTATGGTGATGTTTTATGATATTCCTTTTGAATGTATCAATATGGTGAGTTATACAATCAGATTTTTCTAGTACTGGACTATCTTTGCTCTCCTGGAGTAAATCCCAGGGTGTTGATTGTGGTGTATTAATCTTTTCCCCCCAGCGTTATTGAGATACACTTGATATCATGTAAGTTTAAGGAGTACTATGTGATGACTTGACATATATATACACACATACATCAAAATGAATACCACAATAAGGTTAGTCAACACATACTTCACTTCATATAACTACCATGTTTTTGTTGTTGTTACGGTGAGAACATTTAAGATTTACTTCTCTTAGCAATTTTCAAATGTACAATAGGACATTGTTAACTATATTTACTACACTGTACATTAGACCTCCAGAACTTACTCCTCTTATAACTGGAAGTTTGTACACTTTGACCAACATCTCCTTATTTTCTCTGCTCCCAGTCCCTGGAATTAACCAACTTTTTTCTATTTCTATGAGCTTGGCTAAATTTCCACATATAAGTGTTGTTATACAGTGTTTGTCTTTCTCTCTCTGACTTACTTCTCTTAGTATAATACCTTCAAGAGTCATCCATGTTGTCACTAATGGCAGGATTTCCTTTTGTTTTATGTCTAAATACTATTTCATTGTGTGTGTATATAAAATCACTATATATACACATATATTTACATACATATATAAATACATTATATTTTATATACTTAAATTTTATTTTTAAAATCATATTACACATACATTTATGTAAACATATTAATATATGCATATATAATACATATAAATTTATATATTAACACATATGTTTATATAATACATATAAATATATTAACAAATTACATATACATATGTCATATATATACATATATTCCACATTTCCTTTATCTATTCACTTATCAGTATGGTGCCTCCAGCTTTGTTCTTTCTCAGGATTGCTTTGGCTATTCAGGGTCTTTTGTGGTGTTATACAAATTTTAGAGTTGTTTTTATATTTCTGTGAAAATCACCATTGGATTTTTGATAGAGATTATTGACTCTATAGATTGCTTTGGTGTGAGTAGTGTGGACATTTTAACAATATTAATTCTTCTGGTCCATAAACATGGGATACCCTTCCATTTTGTGTATTCTTTAATTTCTTTTATTTATTTCTTATACTTTTTTGTGTATAGATCGTCTCCTTGATTAAATTTATTCCTAGGTATTTACAAGATTTTTGATGCTATTGTAAAGGGAGTGGTTTCTATACTTCTTTTTCAAGTCATTCATTGTTAGTGTATAGAAATGCTACCGATTTTTGTACGTTGATTTTTGTATCCTGAAACTTTACTGAATCTAAAACATTTTTTGAAGAGTCTTTAGGATTTTCTATATATGTGATCTTGTCAACTGCAGACAATTTCATTCCTCTCTTCTGATTTGGATGTCTTCTATTTCTGTTTCTTAGATAAGTATTTCTGGCTAGGACTTCCAGTACTGTGTTGAATAGGAGTAGTCACCGGGAGCATCCTTCTCTAGTTCCTGATCTCAGAGGAAAAAAACTCTCAGCATTTCACTGTTGATACCATGCTTGTCATGTATCCACTCAGCTACTCTCTGCCTTTTGATTAAAGAGTTTAGTCCATTTACATTCAAAGTAATTATTCATCGATAAGTACTTACTAATTTCATTTTAGTAATTGTTCTCTGTTGGTTTTGTAATTCCTTTGTCCCATTTTTCCTCCCTTGATGTCTTCCTTTCTGATGATTTTCCATACTGGTATGCTTTGAGTCTTCTCTCTTCATCTTGCGTGCACCTACGGTAGGTTTTTGCTTTATGGTTCACTTTACATGAAAAAAGTCTTATAGCGATAAGTGTAATTTAAGTTTGCATACAAAAACTCTATTCTTTTATTCTTCCTTCTCCCCATTTTATGTTTTTGATGTTATCATTCACATCTATTTATATTACATATTCATTAACAAATTATTGTAGCTATAATTATTTTATTACTATATCCTGTAATCTTTATGCTAGAGTTAAGTGACTAACACACCACCATATTACAGTATTAGACTTTTTAAATTGACTATATACTTACCTTTACCAGTGCATTTAATATTTTCACATGTTTTCATGTCACTAATTAGTGTCCTTTCGTTTCAACTTGAAGAACTCCTTTTAGCATTTCTTGTGAGGCAGGTCCAGTGTTGAATTCCCTCAGCTTTTGTTTGCCTGAGAAAATCTTTATCTATCCTTCATTTCTGAAAAACAACTTTTCTGGTAAAGTATTCTTAGTTGGCAGTTATTTTCTTTCAGCACTTTGAATGTATTACTACATGACATCACCTTGGCCTGAAGGGTTTATGTTGAAGGATCTGCCTTATGGGAGTTCCTTTGTAAGTGAAAAATATGGACTGTTTCATGAATTTCCATGTCGTCTTTGTGTGAGGGCCATGCTAATCTTCTCTATGTGTCTCCCATTTTAGTATATGTGTGGCCAAAGTGACACTGTATTAATTTTCTAATGTTCTCTTGAACTCTGTTTGTCAGTATTTTATTTAAGGTTTTATGTTGACATTCATAGATGAAATTTCCTTATAGTTATTTTTCTTGTGCTTTTGATATTAATGTTATGTTAGCTTTATAAATACAAAATGGAAAATGTGTGACTTCTTTTTCTGTGCTCTGGAAGTGACTTTGGAATTAATTGTCCTTTAAGTAATTGGTAGAAATCTTCTGTGTAACTGTTTAGCCCTATTGTGAGGGGGTGTGTTGGACGGAGTGTTGCTCTTTGACAGTTAACTTTTCCCATGGAATGAAGTACAGAGTCAGTTTTGGTAATTATTTTTCCCTCGATAATTATCTATTTTAGAGTCAATTTATATGAAGTTTATAAATTAATCCCCTTATGACTCCCTTAATTTCCATTGCATTTGTGGGTTTTCCCCATTACTTATTTTATGCATTTGTAGTTGCTTAACTGGACTAGGTTAGGCAAAATATTTTTTAAGAAAAATTGTTAGATATATTTTCTGTTCTTAATTTGCTAATTTTAACTGTTAATGCTTTCACCTTGTTTTCTTAGTTTTATTATGTTTCTTTGTACCATCCTGAGTTGGATGATTATTTTATTTTTACCCTATGCTGTTTATAAATGTAAATTTAAGGCTATGAATTTTCTTTGAGCGCCTCTTTAGCTAGAACCCATATAGTTTGATATCTATTATTTCATTATAGTTATTTTGAAATACATCATAATTTTAATTTTACCTTCTCTTTAACCAAAGAGTTGTTCAAGAAATAGCAATAAAATGTCAAGATCGTATTTTTTTATTATTATGGTTTGATTTGTAGTTTCATGGTTGATGAGTTTTTATAAATTTATTTTTATCGAGGTATATTTGACTTACCTTATATTAGTTTCAGGTGTACAACATATTAATTTGAGATTTTTATACACTACAAAATAATTATCCCAGTAAGTCTAGTTACCATCTGTCACCATACAAAGTTATTACAATATTACTGACTGTGTTCCCTATGCTGTACATTATATCCTCACGACTTGTTTATTTTATAATTGGAAGTTTGTACCTCTTAATTCCCTTCACCTGTTTTGCCCAGGTCTCCACCCACCTCCCCTCTGGCAGTCACCCATTTGTTCTCTATATCTATGAGCCTATTTCTGCTTTTTTGTTTGTTTGTTTAAAGATTTTGTCTTACTTTGTCTTATTTTCCACATATTTTGTCTTAAGATTCCTTATATGAGTGAAGTCTTACAATATTTGTCTTTCTCAATCTGACTTATTTCACTTAGCATAAATGTTTTAGTACTGTTTCAAAACTTTTGGAATTTTTGAAGGTTTTTAAATTACTAATATATAAGCAAATTTTAGGTGTGTGTAATATTCTGTGAACATTTAAAAATGAGGCCTTTATTTTAAGGTCACATACATTTTTCGCATCTGCATGTGAAGTTTGTTATTGATCATGAACTTTTTAAACTAAACTATAGTCAATTTACAATGTTGAGTTAATTTATGGTGTACAGCATAGTGATCCATTTATACATATATATGTATTATATATATTCCTTTTCATATTTTTATTATTTTATTATTTTTTTTCCTTTTCATATTCCTTTTCATTATAGGCCATTACAAGTTATTGAATATAGTTCCCTGTGCTATACAGTAGGACCTTGTTGATCACGTATTTTTTCTTAATTTTTTTTTATTGAAATATAGTCAGTTTATAATGTATCAATTTCAATCATGTAATTTTTAACCTATATGTTATATCACTGATTTCTCTCAAAGACAGTGAAGTAAATTAAATGCTCCTACTTCTAATGTACTTTTGCCCACTTTTCTTGTACTTCTTGAGTTTTTATTTTATGTATTTTGAGTGTATGTTATTTGGTTAATAAATATTCTGCACTATTTATTAGAGATTATACTTTATCTAATTTTATAGAACTCTTATTTTATTTGTTTATTATTGTTTATCTTGAACTCAAATTTGAATGATATTAACTATAACCCAACCTTGTTTTTTGGTTTACATTTTCTAGATATGTTTTTTTATTTTTAGTCACTCTGAGTTACTTTGTTTTAGATGTCTCTCTTATAGACAGCATAGGACTGGCTTTTGTATTATTTCAAAGCCAAGGCTATATTCTATGCTAAGAAGTATTTAAACCTAACTTCCCTAAGACAGCGCATTGACTGTTAGTGAGTTCTTTTTTTTTTTTCAATTTTGGTTAATTTTTATTTATTCATTTATCTATTTATCTATCTATTTTTATTTTTAATTGAAGTATACTCAGTTTACAATGTGTCAATTTCTGGTGTACAGCATAACGTTTCAGTCATACATATGCATACGTATATTCCTTTTCATATTCTTTTTCATTATAAGTTACTATAAGATAATGAATAAAGCTATTATTCCTTCAGCCCAGAGATACTGTCAGCTGTGCTCAAAGAGTATCTATGCTCCACTTTACTGACACTGTTGTGGGCAACTGGTGAGAGTAGTTTTGAGTTTTCTTTCAGCTCTTGCTTTAGATTGATACCAAGTTGGCTCTTGTGAGGTTTCCACTGCTGACTGGTAAATTTCATTCCTGTTGTATGAAACAAGTAGTCATTAGTTTTGTCCCCTCATAGTGTGTCATCTACTTTGGAGAATTATATTCTGATGCCTTTTTATTCCCCTGAAATCTGCAGCTACAGGTAGAGTTTTTTTACCTGTTTGATCTTCACGGCATTTGCAACCTTTTTTCATACATTGGGAATTACAAATTTGTTCTAGTTTCATTAAAGATGAAATTACAATTCTATTTCTTCTTATTTTTGTTCTAGATAATTTCTCAGAGATGATACAGAATGCTCTTTCTGTCATATTTTAAAACTAACATTTAAACATCATCTTTTGATAATGTTAATCCTACTTAATTCACATTATTGTCCTATGGGTACAAATTTTATTTTCAAAAGATTTTCCTCTTGGACTCATGTATTTCTCTTTTCTTATCAAACATTAAAAAATGGGAAAATGTAAATTTTGCACTTTTTTGGTGAAGTTAAGAGAATAGATTCTCTTGTAATGATTTTTTTTATTCAAGTATAGTTCTTCATTAGATGTATTCCAATCATGATTTCAACTGATAGCAGCAGTTATCTGAGATCTACATATCTGAGAGCTATTTGAAAATTACTATCTCAGACTTCAGAGAGAAAAATAGTGTTTCTATAAAAGGTGTCAATTATTTATAGTATATTTAGACAGAGAGAAGAAAATAATGACAAATGTCCATGTCACAAAGCCCTATTTTAGTAAAACAATAGCTTTGATATTAATGTAATTTTAAGTCATACTACGTGTTATATGTGTAAGAAACATAATAACAAAGGGAGTCCACTGGAAACTAAAGTGGAAATTTAAACAAATTTTTCTTTTTTTTTCAGAGAAGCTAAGAAATAATTTTAGAAACAAGAGCATCATGAGTTGATTACCTCCTTTTGTGGATGAAACTTAATTTATGCCACTTTTGCAAATGTGTTTTATAATGCCATCTAACTAACCCCAGAGAACCCAAATCCAAACACTTTTATAGTTTTTGGCACGCAAAGCAAAATTTTGGTAAAATATAAAGGGGAAAAACTATGGCAGAGGTTCCACAGGTATCGGTTCAACATTCAAGTCACCTTAGAAAATCCAGCCATTTGATTTCAGTTCAGAATTTAGAGATGCTCTAGATTGCTTTTGGAAAATGTTTTTGGATTACAGAAGGGGTGTCTGTACATTGATAACCCAATTCTTGTCTGTTTTAATATTTTAATTTCACTCATTCCTTAATGTACTGAGGATGTAGAGAGAAAATTATCTCATAAATTATATTATTTAAAAACCTAGGCCCGCAAAAGCCCAGCCTAAAGTACATAAACAAAACACCTAGGTGATACTTGGGACCAAATATTTTACTGTACACCTGACTTAAAGTTGGATTTTTCAAAACATGGGAAGTATCACTGAAACCCAAATTGGGGAGCTTGCATAAATGCTAGATTAGATGCTGTAAGTAGCTCTGAAAATCACGGCTGCAAACATGGAAAGCAATCAGTCCACACATAATTACTATGCCACTTGAATTCTAGTAATTTATGGGGAAGGAAAACAAATCTAGTTACTCATCCTCTTCTTGAATGAAATGTGCTCTGCACCACAACTGCAAATTATTATCCCTCATCTAAATCATTGACTTAATGATATTCTATTTCCCAAATCTCATCCTCATGTCACTGACAATGAACAGGCTTAATCTAATGGTTAAAAAGTATTCTCTGTTATATTGGAGCTGGAGTTTATTTCAGAGCTGTGTGCTGTAAAATAATGTGAAAGAAGGATTTTATGCTTTTATATCTCTGTAAGAGACTATTGAAAAATAAGTATTTCTGTACTTTCTCCTCAAGAGGAATGATGCAAACATATATATTAGTTCCTGTCCAGAGAGCTCAAAATCTATTTCAGAGAGACAAGGTATAAATAGGGCCTGCTGGACAACTACACAGGAGATCAGTAAAAATCCAAAACGATATTATAATCTCCGAGGGAAGATTAAATAAATAAAACCTCTTTTTTTTTGGAAAATTTGGGAAATATTCTAAAATTATGTGACTTTTATTATTTTAAGTAGTGAAGCATTCTTAATTGTAGGACAGTTTACTGGCATTCCAGCTTAAATGTTACACGCATACCGCTCCCTTACTTTGTAACCAAGTCGATGACCGTAAATTGCACTTTTCCTTGGTGATTTAAAATTGTGGTTGTAAATGTCAACTGTTATAAAACAGGAAGATGTGTGTTCTTTACATTTAGTATTTCCTGATGACAGCTTTTTAATGGTTGTGTCTTTTTTGGTTGTTGCTGTTTTCCTGCCTTCTGATGTGCTATTTGGACATTTTCTACTTGTTCTTCTTTAGAAAATAAGGTATGATGTGGGGGTGGGTGTGAATATATAAACATGTGAGTATCTGTGTGTATATTTGTATATGTCTGTTTGTGTGTGTCAGATTCCTTTAGTTCAAGGAACTGAAACACTTGTTATACCTACAATTCTAGAGGATTTTTTATCATGTGTGTGGAAATAACGAAGGCAGAAATGTCTCCCGGGTGATCATGCCTCTGGGAATCTAGCAACAATTGTGCAATAAAAGACTAGAAAGTGGCCTGGAAACTAGCAAGTCATTTAGGATGCAGAACAATTCTGGGGGCTAGGCTATTTCATCACCTTCTTTTCCACAGAAATCCAGCAAAGACCTTGGACCCAATTTGACCCATCCCCTACTGTCTCCTTTTATTTTTCTTAGTATTTCTATCAACCACTGATGAAAGTTTTAGTTAGTTCACTTAGCTCTCTTGACTTAAGTGGAACTTTAGTTCTCAACCATTTTAGAAATCCTCAGCCAGCCTATGAATTGGCTGCTTATAAGGCCAGGTATATTTGGTGCCAACTTGGCTATTCATTGAAGTAGAAACCCCTGAGAAAGGGACAGCATTTGAGCATTGTTAGATACCATGAGTTTTGGCCAATCCACATTGCATGTGAACCAATTACTTATGACTGTGTTTAATGTAAGACTAAATTTGCTTAGAGAAAAGCTCTCAGGAAGTGGAATCTTTTATCTACAATGAAAATAAACTTATGGTTACCAGAGGGTAAGGGGGTGGGAAGGGATAAATTGGGAGTTCAAAATCTGCACCTTTTGGGCAGTGATGGAAATGTTAGGTATCTTGATTGTAGTGGTAGTTTCATAGGCATATACCTCTATCAAAATTAATCAAATTGTACACCTGAAAAAAAAATAATAAGGGAATACCCTTTTCAGGAATTTAATAATGAAAGGAAAAAGAAACAGTACTGGGTAAACCAAAAAGTTGTCACTGTCAAGGAAAGCTTGTAAATATATTTTGGGCTGGAAAGAGCTGAACATTTATTTAATCAGGGAAAATATAAAACAATATCTCATAGATAGCAGCTACCTAAGGAAGGAAGAGTTCTTTGATTCCTGTTTTTTTTTTTCTTTTTCACGTAATGTTGTTGAATGACTTTTATGGTACAATCATCTATTCTTAGAGCTTGGGTTACAAAGATGAATATGGTACCATATTTACCAATAACTTACAACCTAGAAAGTGAGAGAGATGAGCAAACAACTGAAGTGTTAAGTTCCGATTTGTGAAACCTAAGGGAATACCAGATTTGAAGGTCTTGATGAGGGGGCTAAACACACAAAACCCTGTAAGAAATACCTCTGTCCTTCATATTATTAATTCTCTTTCCAACATTGTATTTGAGACGCAGTGTTTAAAAACAGAAGATGTCTGGAAAAATCCTTCCGAGTTTGGGCAAAATTGAAGCTTCAGGGCTCTTGGTGATGAATCTGATCGTAAGCATGTTTCATTAAGAATCAAAGCATGTGCACACTTCCGCATTGAAGCCAACAGCAAAGCACAAACAGCATTCCCAAGGTGCAGTGACTAACACTTTGAGGAAGGCCTCAGCATTCCCTTTATAGATCAGGTGTTAATACACACTGACATGCTTGTCACAGCACTGAAAATTAATACGAACGCAGTTGGGCAAAATAAAGTGCCACTCTGATAATGCAAATGCTTTGGGTAGACTGGGAAACATTTTATGTTTTCTTTAGAAATATTCTCACAGTTCCTTTGAAGATAAAAATAAAGTGTTAAAAATCCCATTAAGACCTTTTTAGGGGTGGCTGTATTTTTCCTTCTACGTCTTGTACTGAAGTGAAACCTTTGACTTGTGTTCTAATAAACACATTTCCAGAAAGGACAAGCTAGAATTAATTCATGACCAAGTCTTTTATCCAATGGCAATCACTTTTTTCCTTTGAAACAATGATATTTCAAATTAAATTCTTTTAAACTGTTTCTTCTGGGTGGTTTAATTTATTGATTTGATGGTTTGGAAGTGTTAGAAGTGGTCAGTTAATCTTGGATCGGGATCTTTGACCACCCAATATCTCTGAGAGCCAACAGTGACTATTTTAGAGGCTTACTGAGCCTGGAAGAACCTCAGAGATCAACCTGGCAAGGGTTACTTAAAGGTCTCTGTAATTCGGAAAATAGTTTCCTCAAAGTGGGTTCAGGTAAAAAAGATAAAGCACTCAAGTTCAGACATAAGGAATTTAACAATGATTTAGCTAGTTATGCCCTTTCTATGGGCACTGGCCCAAGTTTAATGCATCAGTTAATAGCATGGAATATGGTCCCAGACTGGTTTAGAATCCTCTATTGGCCGCTTAGTAGTTGTGTGACCTTGCAAGGGTTACTGAACATCTCAATTTCCTTCTCTGTAAAGTGAGAATGATAATAGTCCCTACTTGATAAAGGTTTTGTGAATATTGAGTTCAGAGATCGAAAGTGCTCAGAACAACCCTTGACAGATAAACATCACTACTCATGTTTAAGTTGCCATTATTATAATTTAATTCTTGCAACATTACTAGAGGTAGCTAATGTTTTAATTTTACAGGTGGGGAGATTGAGGCTTACAGAAGGGAGATGACTTGCACAAGCTTATTCAGCGAGTAAGCAGTACAGCCAGATATGGAGCACCATGATTTTTAACTCCAAAATGTATGTTCTACGTGATATTGCTTTGAAGTTTCTCCCTTTGTTACCACACGCCACCTATGTGGTTATTCATTCAGAGTTCATGTTCAAATTTTAATTAAAAATAAGATTATGGTATCATTCCAAGTCACTTATTTATAATTTTTATATTAAGTTAAAAGATACACAAGTTTTATTTCCACATACTTTTTAAGGAAAAATAAGATATATTAATTGTTTATTGTTGCTGTAAAATTAGCTTAAACGTAGTGGCTTAAAGAAACAAAAATTTATTTCTCTTAAATTCTGGAGGCCAGAAGTCTGAAATCAGTTTTACTGGAATAAAGAAAGTTGTCTGCAGGCTGGATCCTTCTGGAAGCTCTAGGGGAGACTCTGTTTTCTGGCCTTTTCCAGATTCTAGAGGTCATTTGCATTCCTTGGCTTATGGCCCCTTCCTCCATGTTCAAAATATATCACTCACATATTTGCTTCCATTATCACATTGCCTTTACTCTTTCTGATCCTCCTGCCTCCTTCTTATAAAGATCCCTATGATTATAGTGGGTCTACCTGGATAATCCAAGATAACCTTTCTGTATCAGCATTCTTAGCTTAATCACACCTGCAAAGTTTCTTTTGCCATGTAAGTAACATATTTGTAGTTTCTAGGGGTTAGGATGTGGACATCATCAGAGGGGCATTAATCAGACTAGAACACAAGGTTTGGATTAAGAGATGTTCATTTCATGTTATTTTGAAAACCTTGTAAATAGCATAAATTTGAAGGATAGACAGAAAATTTTGATAAAACTCTTAATACTCTTTCATCTTTCACTCTCTCCACCCACATACTTGTTCATCAAGGCTGCTGTGAGATCTGATGTTTGTTAATTACCAGTTTTATTGCCAGAAAGATGCCTACTTAGGGTACAGTACTCATCTAAATATATCAAGGGATACAAGACAACAAATGTGTGGCTGTAAGTATTACAGGGTTAAAGGAAAACTGTAGTAAGAACCTTAATTTAGTGAGAAGAATGCAAATTCCTTCAAGTTTCTGGCTGAGTCAAATTGGAGCTTCATTAAGTATATAATCCAAGTTTGCAGGTGTCATAACTACTCAAAAACCAGAACTGAGAACCTAGCATGACCTTAGAGAGATCAACTTTCACAGGTGAACCTAAACTTGTTAGCACCAGTCAGCAAAAATAAAAACTGCGAATGGACATACAATTTATCTTTGTAAGATCACTTTTGTTACGTGCATGGGCCCATACACATCATTGACATATTATTATATGAGTAAAGGCACCATTCCCACTCCTAAAATTTAAAAGAAGTAATTTTAGGAAATTGTTTTAAAAAGGGAACTCTCAATAGACTAGTATTTTCAGAGAATGGGTTGGTTGCCTTAATTAGATAACATGATCAATTAAGTTTCACCAATTTCAAAGACCATTGAACTCAACATTTAATATTAAAGTCCCTATTCATCAAGCATACAAAATATTTATATTGAGTTCTTACTCTGTGCCAAGCACTGTAGTAAATATTTTAAAATGAAAATATAAATAAGGTACCATTCTTTTAAGATTTTGAGAGTCCCATTGGAAGTCATATAAGTAAACAAGCAAAAAAAAAAGAGTATACAATGATAATGATATGCACTATGATGGAGAGATATATATAGGATGAGAAACCTATCCTCAAAATACACAAGAAGGCAGGGCTTCCTGGAGGCACTGCTTGAGCTGAGGCTTCAAGGGAGAGTAGCAATTGCCTTTATTAGAAAAAGGAAGAGTCTCCATCACTGTCAAAAGCATCGACTGGCATAATTGTTCCAGGGAAATATTTTATATGGCAGGATAGAAGAGTGATAGGCATTGAGGCTGCCTAGCACTAAGTTGTGAATGACTTTTTGTGTTTAGCCAGAGAAGGTGAGTTTTATTCTGAATTCAATCAATCAAAATATAAGGAAAAAAATAATCATATCTGTGGTTTGAAAAAAAATCAATCTGGTGTCATGTCAAGGCTGGATTAGAGAGGCCACATGGGAAAACAACCAAGTAAAATCCTATTTCAGGGATCCAATAAAGTAATAAGGATATTGACTAAGAAAACAGAAATAGGCATGGGTAGGAGTGGCCAAATAGAGATATGGATGTATATTGAACAAAACAGAAGTGAAGTAAAATCGAGGACTCAGGAATTCATCTCAGGTAGATGATAACGTAGTCACTAACGTGGGGACTGTAAGTAAACCAGCAGATTTTGTAAAAAGGATAATGAAAAAGGTTTTGGACCTACTTAGTTAGTGGTAGCCATAGTATATTGCAATGGAAATGTCACCTGTGTAGTTCGGTATGTTGGCCTGGGGGTCAGAAGTCTGGGATATATACATACATACATATATATGATATTCACAAAAAATTGAGGCCATAGGTATCATTAGATTTGTCCAAGGAAAGTAAGAAGAGTCAAATGGTTTAGGATGAAGGCTCATAGAATACTACCCTTTAGAGGAAAAAAAATTAACAATAAAAGGAAGACATGCCACTGAAAGGTCTAAAGCCTGGTAAAATAGAAAGAAATAGGGGAATAGCTTTAGGGTGTGAAGGAAACATCGTGGCAACTGCTACTCTCATTTTCTTACCTTGAAGTAGCAAATTCAGTGGCCTCTGGGAGCCAGGAAGTTACATAATGAGCAGAGAAGCTTGGGTGTAGGACAAGGATGTGGGACGTCAAATGGCACAGAGCACCTTGTCCACAAGTGGAAGCTGCTGTCTAGGTTCTGCCCATCATTGCCCTGTGGGAGTTTGAGATCAGTATTGTCAGATACTTTTCAAGCTTTTTCAAGAAGAGCTGGACCTCTGTATGTATTCAATAGGAAATCTGCCAATTTAAAAATATTCCAAGTTCCACAAAAAAAAAAGTCTATGGGATTTTTTTTAGCTCACAGGCTACCAGTTTGCAACATTTGCCTCAGCATCCATGATGGCAACAGTCCTGGGCCAGGAAGATCACTGGTTGGACCTACTGTTGTAATCTTCCATTTCCATATGCATGAGTAGATTCTCCCCATAAGATACCTGGATGAATAATTTTGACATTCTGTGCAACTGTATATAAAGGTTGACAATTGGAAAAATTATGAAGTAGCTCATGAAAACAGATACAATCTAATCAATGCCTAAGAATGTTTTTTAACCTTTGTTGGCTACTATCATGTAAGACCTTGGTGTCTATAAACAACAGGCTGACCATGTATTTTAGCAGTCAAACATTTGGGCACATTTGGGGTTGAAAGAGGTGCTCTAAGAAGCAGCAGGTGTAAAGTGAGATATCTGATCACCCTAATTATAAATGCATATTATCAGTATTGACCTATCTATATTTTATTTAGACCCTGTGAATTTTAAGTTCCTAAGTTAAATGGGACTCATTTTCTCAAAATAACTTAATCTTCAGTGTCTATCTTGAGAGTAGGCCATGAGCATTTCAGTATTTTTAAGCCTCACTTGCTAGTCATATAATTTATCTGGAGCAAGAGAAATTTTACTGTGTATCAATTAGTGGTTTCTTTTGTTTAGGAATGCACAAAGTAACCTTAGATGAGGAAGAAAACAGCCTGTGTCTCTTCACAGGTTGTACATGTAGTTTCCTCATTTATAAACTGAGCATCCAGCGATGCTCTTCTTCTGCAAGTCAAAGGCCATTCAATTAGTAGGACTAATTTTCCCTGGCTTTATGTCAAGTTCTGCTGTTTGGCTTTGGGTTCTGAAGCAGATGACAAGTACATTTTAAAAAAGACTGTTTTCTGTTTTTAAGGGGATGAAATAGAATGTTTTTTCAATATATTAATGATAAGTCTTTTGTGCACCTTTATTCCTAAGATGGCTGTTATGTGCCCCCACAATTTTTTTATTCCACAGTGAAGATGCCAAGAAAACACCTACTCACATGGGCATTGCTGGATATTCTCTGCTAAATTACACTGAAATGGCCTTGAGGGGAGGAAAATAAAACATAATAATCCCATATCTAATATGCTGCATGGAATTTGATGTCAAAGTGTGTCTGAGCTGGTTATAAGGAAGACTCCATTTAAGATACTTTATTTGAAAGAATTAGCCAGCAGCAGGGAAAAAAAATTTACTTGGGAAAAAGTAAAAGTAAGTAAATAAGTAAAAAGAGTTCTTTCTGCCATGTTGCATACTGCAAGTATGAGTCATGGAATTCATCAAATGAGGAGGTTTTAAAATGCATGTGTGGGACAACTTTTGAAGTCTCATAAATATTCACGTATTTCAAAATATGATGTTTGAGTAAGATAACTTTTGGTATAAAATGGATCAGTGTCCTTTTAGAGCTGAAAATGGCCTTTGAGATTTTTCGAGTTCAGTCCTTCCTCTCTGCTTTTCAGAGGAGGAGTTTGAAAAAAAAATCAGAAGACTTGTTAGTGGAAGCGTTAGGAGTCAAATCCAGGGAATTTTCAACTATATATCCTCTGTTTCAACCATTCTTTATAACATAAATATATTCCAATATCCAGGAAACCAAGTGAAGAAATCTTTGGATGTTTAACTTGGTGTGACACACCATGAAAGAGTTCATTAATTTTAACATAGTATATCTGGATGGAATTAAGACTTTTAAATGACAATTAAACACACACATAAGTATATATACACTCTATCTGGTGGTGTTCATCCTTAGCGTATACTCTTCTTGCAGAAAAATGTGTTATAGCTCGGTGTTACAGCTCAGTTGTGATAGCAACCTGGATTTGGGCGAGAGACCAAACAGCACTTGGAGAGTTGGAGAACTCAAGTTTATTATGCCAGCGGGCCCAGAGGAGTTAACACTCCAAGCTCTGGACCCTGTCTGTAGGTTTACACAGGCTTTTATAGGCTGCCAGTTTTACACTTTGCAACATTATATGCAAATAAAATATAACAGAAGTTGACCAACCAGGAACAAGCTTTGTAGAAATAGACCAATCAGGAGTGAGGGGAATGGACCAATCAGGAGTGAGAGAAATAACCAATCAGGAGTGAAGGAAATAACCAATCAAAAGTGAGTTCAGGGAATCAGTAGAATTTTAGGGATAAGTAAGCCATTTCAGAGGCAAAAAGTGAGATAGAGCCTCTGGGCCAGGGAACTAGACGGTGCTGGCACGAGAGTAGTGTCCCTGCTTGGGGGTCCTACTGGTCTTTTATGGGGCTTCCCACCTCTCTCTGAGCGGCAATAGTGACTACTTGGTGTTATTTCTATTTTTAGTAATAGGTGGAAGGATATTTGACTAGTGCTTGCCTTGCTAAGAGGTTTCTGGAGACAAATATCCTTTCAGAAGTCCTGAATTTAAAATCCTCTCTTCTAAGAAAACACCTCTTTTTAACAAAAGTTTGCTTTATTTGATCATCCGATTCTCTCCCGAATTAGTTAGAAGTTCTGGACTGTCATATAAAAACTATCCGTTGTAACTTGATCATCACACAGCACTTGGCATTTAGACACAAAAGTGACGTTTGAAAGGTGTGATTGCGAATAGTATGTACCTACGTGTTTGCCAGGGATTCTAAGCTGCTTCTGTCTGGGTAGTCTGTCTCTAAAATCAAGCTACTTCTGAACTACACCTATTTGGACCCATTAAGGAGCAGCCGAATAATTATTTCTGTCAGAGATAAACCTGGTCTGTGCTCTCTTTAAAAAACTCACTTACTAAAGGACAAAAAGAAATTGCTTTATAGCTCCACTCCAGGAATTAGACAGTTATTTTTAATTAAAATAATAAACTAATTATGAATAGTAAATATAAATATAAAATATCGATATAAAGATAAAATAGACTAATACAGAATTTTATGAAGGAAACAGGGATTAAATAATAAGATTCCCCTATCACAATAAGGAATGAAAATGGCATACTGTTTGCATCTAAATTAAGCATGATTATCTGTACAGATATGAACTCTAGATAATAAGCTAGAAAAATTCTTGGCTTGTTTGGTTTTGGATGTTTCTGTTTCAGCCTGGCTTAGGTTCATTATTTTGAATTATGCAGAATCCAGGGTCATCTCCTCCGTTCCATGCTGCTCCTTTCTCTCGGAGGCTGGGCTGTGACAGACGTCTCCAGGGTGATCCCGTGATTCCTGTCTCCTGAGGCTCACACCCTGGTATAGATCCCCTCCTCCTGCGTGTGTGCAGGATGTGACTTGCTTCTAAAAAATAGATTATGGCAAAAACAAAGGGATGTATACAATGATGTGTACGTGACAATACCACATAAGACTGTAATGTCCAACTTGCTGAGACATTTTTTATTCCTCGTTGGCTCTGAAGAAGCAAGTTGATGTGCTCCAAGCTGCTAAATGGAGAGGGTCCTGTGACAAGGGACTGAGGTCAGCCTTTAGCTAAGAATCACAGCCTGCAAGGAGCTGCATTCTGCTAACAGTCACGTGAACTTGGAAACAGATCCTTTTCCCCTTGAGCCTCAGATGAGACCACCACCCTTGCTGGTATCTTGACTGCAGATTTATGAGACCCTGAAGCAGATGACCCAAATAAGCTGTGCTTAAACTCATGACCCATAGAAACTGTGAGATAATAAATATGTAATGCCTTAAACTGATGTTTGTGGTAATATTGCTACTCAGTAGTAGGTCGCTAGAACAGTGGCCTATATTAGAATGTTTCTTCCTTATATCAGGGTTCATTTGCTTAGTCATTTATTGCACAGATGTTTCTAAGGGTCTTGTGACACATGAGACTGCAAGATGTCCTGATCTATCAGATGAGAGAAATGCTGTCATGTCACATAGGTACTATGAACGGGATTTGGGCACATCCAGTAGAAACAAAAAGAAGGAAATGATCTGTCCAGTTTTCGACCAATTCAGTAAGAGGTAATAATAGCTATAGGCTGTGATAAATGCCAATAATAATCAAAGCCAATAATGATAGGCTGTGAGAAGTATTATAAGTCACATACATAGAATATGGTGGGAAATAGTAATCATGGAGTACTTACGTCAAGTGCTGTTTCCAAAAAATGTATTATTCTGTGCTCTGTTTTAGGCAATGTAAGTGAACTTCTAAGCCTTTATGTAAATTAATAAACACTCATACAGTAGTTCTATTAGCATATTCATCTTGTAGAGGAAGAAACTAAGAGGCTGACAGATTAAACAACTTGCCCAAGGTTTCCCAGTGAGTCAGTGGGACTTAAACTTTGGCCATTTTACCCCAGAGTTTATGTTCTTAAACAGGGGGACTTTCTTTGGGTGGGCAAGTCAGGAATTCTTCTCCAAGATGAATTTTAGTGATAGATGAGAGGAATCCAAGGTGCAAATGGCCCGGGGGAAGGGCAGTCCTGGTAGAATGAACAAAAAGGGAAAAGTCATTAAGAGAGAAAGAGTTGGCATAGTCTAGGAGCCAACAGAAGGCCAGTGCCGCCAGCCTCCAATGAACACTGGTGACATTGGAGAAGGACATAAAGGCTGGATCATGCAAAGAGGTTTACTTTATTCTAAGTGAAATATAGTGGTGTTTTACACAGGAGGATGAATTGGCTGCTGCGCAGAGAATGGTTTGGAAGGGATAGAAGTGGGTAAAAAGAGACCAAGGAGGAGATAATTGCAGTATTCCGAGTGAGAGACAATAGTGGCCTGGACCAGAGGGGAGGCAAAGTGATGGAACTAAAGGTCTACTCTGGAGGAAGAAGGGTGAGATGTGCTGAAGCAGCAGGGCATAAGGGAAAGGGAGGCGTTCATGTTGAAGAACACATTTCCGGCTTTAGTCCTGAATGGGTGGTGCTGCTTTGGTAATTTTCTGAATATGCATTATGTGCCAGTCACTGTGGTAGGTACTGTGGTGGTGGATACAACACCTTCTTGTCATGGGTTTCTTCAACTGAGAGACAGAGAAAGAGAACTTGATTAACAACAGACTATAACATGATGTGGTAAAACATAGCAGCATCTTAGTGCCATGGAAACATGGAGGAGTAAGAGCGAGTGATTCACTCTGCCTGGTGTTCCAGGGACAGTGTGGGCTAAATATCAGGAAAAGCTTTCACAGGGAAGAGGGTATTTGAGCTAGACCTTCAGAAGAGAGAGAGGGAAGGAAAGAAGAGGAAATGACTTAACAAGGGCACCCATTTATCTAACTAACGTCACTTACTTATTTATACTCATTCCATAAAGAATCTGAAGTAGTTCACGGAAGGACAAAAAAGTATGAAGTGTTTGGAGAACAATAGTCCAGTGTGGCTAGAAAATTGGAAACATGATGGGAAGTCAAAGTTTGCAGAGGCTCGTTCGGGATGTGTTAGTGAAGATTTCTAGGCCAAGCGGGGAGATTAACCTTTCTCCTACTAGGACTTCGTGCAGGTGTGACAAACATCTTGGTAAGTACAAGATGTATTCATTGTATTTAAAAGACCAATACAATCCCCAAACAAAAATAGAAGCAACATGCTGTCTGTTTCTTTCCACTACTTTGCAGAGAATCAAATTGTACATGTATTTATTCATTCAATAAATATGTCACAATATATTGGAATCTTATTAGTCATAACAAGGTAAACATGATGATTACACTTAGGGTGCAAACCATCTAGTGAGAAAGATTATTATTAAACTGATAATCTAACAAGGTAATTAATTGGATTTGTGTAAAGTGCTGGAAAGGGAAAAGTGCAGGTTGCTATGACAACATTTAAAATGGGGAACTTCACCTAGTCAGGGAGGTCAAGGAAGTGATAATTAAGGTAATTAGGTCAAATGATAATGAATGCTCTGTGGTGTGTGAAAATGCCTGTTTATAGGAAAAGGTAAACAGCATTTGTAGACGTTTGTTCATTTATTTATCCAACACAGTGAAGTTCCACCAGGTTTAAAGCACTTTAACAGAAACAGAAACAAATAATGTAACACTTTGCCTAGAAATTTATTTTGCACTTGCTAGTTTATAAGCCATTTTTTAACAAAACAGATACTAGTTTAACGACAGCAAAAAAATAAGACTCTGCAAATAGATATCCTTAAACATATCTTATGTGGATGATGAAACCAGGACTGTCTTTTTGAAAACCATGGCCTTATGGGGAACCAGAGGGCAGGTAATAAAGGCAGAGACTTCTCTGGCTTATGGAGGATAGAGCAGTCTTATTAACAGTCAGTGGAACCACAGGAACGAAGTGAAAAGGTTCCCCTCACCCAGTTCAAAAGGCTCAACTTTGAACAAAGCTCATGTGATTAAAATAACGGAAAGAACAACAGTAACAATTTCTCTCATTGCATCATTCCTTGGTCTTTGAGTTTTAGTTCTGACCTGCCAGCATTACAACTAGAAGCAACAGAGCTGACGGCCTGTCCCTAGGATGTCGGCCGCTTACGCAGACACTTGTCCCCAGATATCTCCTCAGATTTCCTCTCCTTGGAGATTTATCTTGTGAGCAGCAGCATAAGCCACAAAGTACTAAGGAACCCAGGTTTTAACCAACGTTTAGTTATACCATGTGCAAGGTGTGATTGCGTCTTCCCTCCTGTCCGGTAGTAACAGAAGAGTACAGATTATTTACACCAACTAGAAAAAGTAGAAGGCAAGATACTCTAATGAAAAGTGAATGCAGTGAGTCGCTGGGACCCCAGAGTACCTGCCTCACATCTGACTAAAATGACCTATGACAGAAACAGGAAAAAGGAAGCCTCAGAAGTCACAATGGCCTCAAGACGATGACTCAGTACATTACATTGTTCAGCGCGTCTGCAAAGTGAGTCTCTTAAGCATACAACCAGAACTTATTTTTCCTTTGCGACCATCCCTTTAGGTCCCTTGGCCGAAAATGAAGGTGAAGTTTAGCAGGGGAGATAAGATACACATGTAGATCACCAAAGTGTGACGTGCAGTGTCGGGGGATACAGGTAGAGTGATATTAGGCTGACTGGCTACCCCATTCACGGCACGGGGGCAATTTCTTTTCAGAATTTGACTCTTGGAGGAGATGGCATAAAGCTGAATAAGTGCCAAAGATAGCTTTGCTCTTTTCACTGTATTTTATTTTTAAAGATTTTATTGGCAGCTTAAGATCAATTCTGAGACTGCTGCTTGACAAAAGTACTCCGAGCTTAGCTGCATTTGGGACAATTTACTATGTGATAAAAATTGTCATTTGTAGATGCTTTTCCTGTCAATAGAGACTAAGGATTTCATTACCACCAAAATGCCTGTCTCCCATGTAAAGGTCAGAAGCATCTTGGAGAGAATGCTCATATATTTCACTGTCACGACATCGTTCTCTTCCCACAAACTCGAAAAGGTACTCTCTGAGGGTTCACCATTTATTGCACATAGAAGGTATGTGGGCACTTGGTTATAGAAGCTACTAACATTTTACATTTGATGCATTTTTCATTGGTGGAAAGAGATGGGGAGCTGTAACTTGCACACTCGAGATGCTTATGGGAAAAAAGAGCGGGCATGTGTGGGAAGCGAGAGGCAGGAGCGGGACAAAATGTGTCTCCTCAGGCCGTTTCCTGCCAACCTTTTTAATTCAACTCAACTCGAGAGACAGTACTTTGTGGAACCTAAATGATTAATAAGCCTTCCCAGCAGGGCCACAAACCAACCCGAACCGTGACAGAAAGTTACAGGTTACTGTCTAGGGTAAGAGCAGACGTTCTCAGAGGGCTATAATGACAATCAGGAAGATCAAAGAGGGCTTAAAATGACATCAGTGAGATACTGCCCAGGAGAAAAAGGAACAAGTCGGCATGCTCTGTCAGGATACCCAGGCTGCGCTGGGATGGCTCGGATTTTAGGTAATCAGAACGAATGGACAGAGCTGTTAGGTGCCTGGGTGCTCAGAGGTCATGCTGCCCCTTTAGCTCGCCTGGGGCTCCCTTTTCATACGGGATCAATCCTGAACCTAGCTGTGCACTGTACCAAGATGTGCTTTATTTTGCTGTTTTTTTCCCCCCAGCTTCTTTGGACACGTGTCGCTAGGATGGACAGGGTGGAGGCCAATCAATGTAGCTTCACGCACATGGTAATAAATAAAGCATTGCTCAGGTTAGGGCCATCCCTTCACATTCTTCTACAGACTCTGCATTCCAGTTATTCCAGGAATTGTTTCTTAGAGCCAAACAAGGAAAAGGCCTAGCCAGCTGGAAAATGGCTTTGATGTTCAGCTAAAGAGATGGACTTTGATTTGGAGATAATGAAAGCATTGTCCAAAACCAGCAAGTGAGTTAGTGACAACATAGACAGCAAGGAAAAGGACACCATTATCCGGAATCAGCATAGCCAAATTCTCAAGTTCAGTTTCAACGTTCTAGATAAGGAAGAGAGGAGGATGCTGAATAGGCAATGGCCAGCCATTGATAAAGGGAGCACACACACACATATATGTATATATGTGCGCGTGCGTGCACACACACACACACACACACACAGCCACTTGAGGTGCAAATTCTTTTTCAGGTTCTTCTACATGATTAACTTTGTAAATCTGATAGTAATATGGGAAATGACTATTTTCTTGTCTTTATGTTTCTATCAAGCATTACCATTCAATTATATTAATGCAGACTTTATGTCTGTGTTAGTTATATATTGTTGCTGTAACAAATTACCACGGATTTAGTGGCTTAAAACAACACAATTTTATTTTCTTTCAGTTCTAGAAGTCAGAAGTCTGAAAGGGGACTTATTGAGCTAAAACCAAGATTCTTTCTAGAAGCTCTAGGAGAGAATTAATTTCTTTGCCTTTTTCAGCTTCTAGGGGCTGATTGCATTCTTTGACTCATAGACTCTCCCCAAATCTTCAAAGCTAGCAGCATAGCACCTTCAGATATCTCTTTGACTTCCTTTTCTATCACCCTTTTCTACTTCCCAGGACCCTTGTGATTATATTGGGTATGACTGGATAATTCAGGATAATCTCATTCTGAGGTCAGTTGATTAACAAACTTAATTTCATCTGCCAATTTAATTCTCTTTTGCTATGTTGCATAACATTCACAGGGCTTGCAGATGAAGATAGGAACACCTTTGGGGAGGGATGCTATTTTGACTAATACAACATCTAATTGAATATTAAATTAACTTATTTACATGCAGAACATTTTTTGTTCAAATTTACCCTGACAAATGAGACGACATAATCCAAGCTTCAGAACCTCTGCAGATTCTAAATTACTCTATGATTCTAAACCTTTAATCTACCAAACAATCAACCAACTAGACCCTGTCTACCTCTTTCTGAAAAATATGCCTGCTTTTCCTGGAAAATCATCTAAATTCATTAGTTTTGAATTCTTCCTTAAAGGAGATTTTGCTTCTCGCAGATAAGTTGGATTGCCTCCGTGATTTTAAATTCGCACTGTCACCCTTCCTCCCACCCCATCCCTATCCGTTCATTCTCATATTCATCAAGTCCACCACATATCAGAGACTCTACAATGTACAGGACACTTAAAGGTGGATGTAACACACAGCCCACATGGTCACTACTGCTTAAGCAGGATCTGAACTGAAGGCAGAGAAGAGGACATAAAACTAAAGAATAACAATCTGGTTTGAAGTACAGTACCATGAACGTTGAATCAGAGAGAGAAGTCCCAACTCTGGTAAGGTCAGTAAAACTCTGTAAGGATGGACTTTGGATGTGATGGGTGAGGGCAGGGCGGGGATGGCACTTCAGTTAGGAAGGAAGAGCAAGTGGAGAGGGGGACCTACACGTCTCCTTTGCTCTTGTTTGTTCTTCCTGGAATGTCCCCCCACCTCTGCCACATCTGACCCTTCTTTCTTGCTGTCCCCATTCCTAGGCCACCTGGGTCAAATCTCCATTTCTGTTTCATTGAAAGAATAAGATGAGGACAGAATAAAGTCTTATTATGTGATGTATGAACTCCTTACGATTTTTCTTACTTACTTCTCCAAATACATCTCTTACCACTTGTCCATCTAGACCTAAATTCTAGATATTCCAGGTTTTATTTCATATCCCTTTTTATGTATTCCATTATGTAATGGGAAAAGAAGAGACTTGGGAATAAGACGGACCTTAATGTGAACCCTAGAGCAATCGTTGACAGAGCGTGTGACCTTGAACGAATTGCTTTAATGCTTTCAACCCTATGTAGCAGGGATGTTGTAAAGTCAGTAACATGTGATTGATTTATTGAGTAGTTTGAACTTGGTTTGTTTCAGTTGAGAAACTGCTTTTTTTTCACAGCCTTCGAACATTCTGTTGTACTTCCCTAGTCCAACAACATTTAGGCAAGACTTTACAGCTTTAGCTCATCTTAATAAGAATCAATTCCATTTTGATCATAAAGATTAAATTGCAGGCACCTAAATGATTTTATCCAGACTGAAATCAAAATTCTAAACTTCAGTCTCAATTCCATTTCTTCTCGACTAGGGAGGCAGCATGGTTTCTTTTTTAGTATTCCTCAATATTTCTTTTCTTCTGTAACTCCCCCACTTTTTACCCTTCAACTCCTCCAGGGTTAAGAAGAAGAGGAGGAAAAGGTCAAAGTTATTTTTAATTTATCTTGGCCTGTTTGAAATTCTATCTTGGCTTACATGGTTTGTCATTCCCTCTGTTTTGGCAAATGTTTAAATGCTCCTGTTTTTGTAAGGCACAAATCTGTGAGTGCTTGACTGTCCATCCTAGACTTCCACACTCGGCAGCTGCTGGTACACACGATGCATTTGACACCTGGCCTGTTGCACCCACTAACCAGTCTACCTCTTGTACAGCAGTTCACCCCGAGATACGTACAGTATCCCTGTGCCTTTGGGAGTCTCGGTAACATGGCTCAACCTAGTTATCTTCTGTGGAATCCCTCTGATGTGAAGAGACTCCATCTCTTCCTTGACAAATGTGGACATGCGCAATCATTCTATTGCAACCCTCTCCTCTTGTCTTGCATTCGAAAGCATCTCTAGTCATCCTCCCATCTTCAGAATTTTCTGATGGAAAGCAGGTACTAATTTTGATTTAGGACAAAACTCTAGAGGATACATAACAAGATCCTAAGACATCTAACCCCACACTTTCTCTTGACAACACTGAGCTGGGCCCACGGGTTTTTCTGGGCTACCAAGCATCCAGCCTTGGAGGGAGATGTCTGTCATTTCTTTTTTCAGGCGTTCTAGTTCTAGATATCTGTGAGTTTTTATCTTGTTGCTCTGTGTCTCTTGACTGGTGGGCATTAGGGAACCACCTACCTCCTCTCTCCCACTGGAGGGAAGTGGACACACTGCCCACTGGACTGTCAGTTCTCCTCCACCTGACCTTAGAGGAGTTGGATGGAGTGGTAAGTTGAAGGCAGAAGGGCTAATGTGGCCACTCCTAGGGCACCCGCGGTGGCTGTCTAATCTGCCTCCTTTACTGCTGCCTTCCGAATGCAGAGGGACGTGTCTCCCATTGTCTACATGTGTGTCATTTTAGCCCCAAAGCTCAGACAACAGTAAATGTTCCATTTTACACCCAGGTTCATGTGTAAATTTCATAGCAGTGTCTGACAAGTTATGGGGCTCAGAAATGTTCATTGTTTTTATTCCTTTGTTTTGCTCATTTGTTTTGTTTTTACTTTTACTTGCAAAGTATCAGTTGGGCATACCCGTAACGCAACTACTTATATAACTTTTTAAGGGGGTATTTAAATCTAATCTGGCATTTTTTAAATGAGCAAGAAAGCTAAAAGAGGGAAAAAAAATAGATCTCAATTTTAAGAACTGCTTGGGGGAATGGAGGAAAGTAACACCTTTCTGCATTAAAATATTTTTTTCTTCGGTTCAGAGGACGGTGGGTCTCATTTACTCTTGCCTTTCCCGGAAGCTAACTTGTAGCTCAGCACCTGCTTTTAGGAACAGGTTGATTCATTTTACCTTAGCATCCAGCTAGTGCATTTGAAATTGCTGATGAAAGGTACTGTCAAATCCCTGGTCTATTTTGATAATGATTTGTACTTGTAAGGCAGTCTGCCCATTAGTGCAGAGAAGGAGAATTGGGCAGCACCTTACAGAACGGTCTCTGAAAGCAAGCCTGGAGCCCCGGAGTCTGCTGGGCAGGAATTTGTATTCCCGTAGCATTTTGACTCAGCACACGAATGTGGGATGGGTGGGGGTGTTTGCATCAGTGCCAGATCGCTTGCCTACACCAGAGACTGTCCTTAGAGTTTTGTTGTATCTGCCTTTGCTTACAGATTGGAACTTAGGGAGCCTTTATTTAAATGCTAAGTTATAGCACAAGGTTTCTCTACATTTTATCTATGACTGCCTAAATGTAACCACCCTCCAATAATCATGCTACATCCAAATGTATCCAGTTGTTGGGCAACTAGGTGGAATAGAATCCACCACTAATCTGCTCTTGTGAATGTTCCCAATAAAGGTTACTAAACAGGAGGCTATTTGTCTATTGTAATAGGCAGTGAATCCTCTCCCATCCCTGCTATGAACTCTGCCACACTACCCCGATATTTTACCTCAGAAAAAGCAGTTGTATTGAGAAAATATAAAAATTACAGTCTGGAGAAAATTAGTTTAAATTTTAAGTTTTGTCAGTTTAAGTAAAAAAAAAAATCTTACATTTTCTAAGCTACATTTTTGAAAGAGCAACATCTTCGTTTGCTGTGAGGAAAACACGAGGTGATACGTGCACAGGGTCTACAACATTACTTGGCATGTAGTCGGTGGTCAGGAATTAGTCATTCTCTTCTGTCTCCAGTGTTAAGGGAAGGCTTACTTGTTACTCTTGCAGCCTAAACTGCCACTGGAGCATCAGAAAAAATTTTTTATAGTAATTATTCCAGCAGCCTTGGATTTGGGGGAACTAGCGTTATCTTGAACTGGCGTTCCTTGGGGAGAGAGTAGAAGGTGACTCTGCTGCTGTCTTCAGCTCTTGTGAAGTCTTACTTTGTGTGGAATGAAGCCACCTTCTCCTTTATGATCCTTTTCATGATAGGAATTTGTGTTCATGAAGAAAACTACTTAAAGGGCTCTTTGTCTCCTCTTGGTCAATCGTAAAGGTGAAGATTTTTGTCAGGATTACTGTTATCTTAAGACTTTTAGGAGGTAAGCTTTAAAAAAAATTTTTTTTATTAACGTATACTTGTTTCACAATGTTATGTTAGCTTCTGGTGTACAGCACAGAGGTTCAGTTATACATTTATATATGTGTATTCTTTTTCATTATAGGCTATTACAAGGTATTGAATATAGTTCCCTGTGCTGTACGGTAGGGCCTTGTTTATTTTGTGTATGGTAGTGTGTATCTGCAAATCCCAAACTGGTAAACTTTTATGAGTGCTCAGCGGTTTAGGATTACGGTCCTGGGGGTCTCGTTCACCTGGAGGGACAGGGAAGGGAAGAGCACGGATATTAGAGCCGGGAAGCCTGGCTGTGATTCCCTCTGGTGCCCATCTCTGTGACGTCAGGGAGAGCAGGCTTCTTCCAGTTCTTTGACCAGATTCCCTGCTGTCTCAGGTCCTGTGTGCCCTCTGCTCCTTCTCTGTAACGCCCCCCTTCTCCTGACTGAGTACTACTCATCTTCTCATCTTTCCAGGCTCAGCTTAGGCATATCAGTTTCAGAGAGACCTGTTGTGGGTTGATACTCCTCCCTCCTTCAGTCTTTTTTTTTTTTTATTTTAATATTTTTAATTGAAGTACAGTCAGTTACATTGTGTCCATTTCTGGTGTACAGCATAATGTTCCAGTCATACATATACATACATATATTTGTCTTCATATTCTTTTTCAATATAGGTTACTGCTAGGTATTGAATATAGTTCTCTGCACTATACAATAGAAACTTGTTTATCTATTTTATATATAGTAGTTAGTATCTACAAATCTCAAACTCCCAATTTATCTCTTCTCACCCTTTTTCCCCCCAGTAACTATAAGTTTGTTTGTCTCTGAGTTTGTTTCTATTTCATAGGTAAATTCATTAGTATCTTCTCTTTTTTTTTTTTTTAGATTCCACATATGAGTGATATCATATGGTATTTTTCTTTCTCTTTCTGGCTTACTTCACTTAGAATGGCAATCTCCTGGTCCATCAATGTTGCTGCAAATAGCATTATTTTACTCTTTTTTATGGCTGAGTAGTATTCTGTTGTATCAATATACAACTTCTTTATCCAGTCATCTGTCAATAGATACATATTGTTTCCACGTCTTGGCTATTTTAAATGTGCTGCTAGAACACTGGAGTGCATATGTCTTTTAGAATTTGAGTTCCCTCCAGATATATGCTGGATCATACAGCACCTCCTTCCATCTTAATCACAGCTCTTTGGTGGCTATCTTTACCTATTACCATTTGAATTAACATATTTATTTGTTTATTTGTTTATTTACCCTCCGAGCATCTACACTAAGACAAACTCCTTGAGGGCAGTATAGGGAAGATGCTTAAAAATATTAATGAGCTCACTGGACAATTGAACGTTCCAGCCTCCCTTGCTTCACCTGTAAACAAGATAACAATAGCACTTGGAGTGAGATTTAAGTGACAGAAATGAGAAGGATCTGGCAGAGTGCCTGACCCAGGCTTGGCATTATCATTATAAGTACATGCATTATTTTTCCAACGATTGTGTAATCTGGGCAATTTTCTTAGCCCTCTGGTCTCACTTAACTCATCTTTCAAATGAGAGCATTGGGCTATTTCATTTCAATAGTCCTCTTTACCTATATAATTCTCTGTTAGTATACAAAAAACTGAATCTGGACTTTTTAGCATATAAGACACCATCTTGATTAGATAATTAAAAATATTATGCTACATCATGGCCAAATATTTGAGTTATTATGTAATGAGAACATGAAACCACTCCTTTTCCACTGGGAAATTCATTACCACCCAAGGGAAAAGGAGAATATTTCATTGGTTGTAATTCTGTGAGGCTTACTAGCAATAAAAAAAAAAAAAGGAGCTGGAAATAACACTATTTCTCTGCTGTGATAAAACATGTATAAAATTCACTGCAAAATCAACAGCTTTTACCATTTATAAAAACTGCAACTGCTTCTTCCATATTTCTACATTTTCTATTCTGAGGGAGGGGGTTGGGAGGATGTAATCTTCAGATGTGATCTATTTAATTAAAATTGTGGGCTTGCCTCAGAGGAATCAGCAGGAACCTCTCCTTTGCCAGTGCTGGCATGGCTCATCCCCTTACCCGGCAGTGGGGGCGTTTTGCCTCCTTGCCTCCGAGTGACTTGCTGTTGCAACACAACGTAATGCATTCCCCAGTTTGCAGGGCTCACCTGCACCTATTCTGATCCACGCGCCCTGTCTTCCCATGATGCCTTGTGGAGACGTGTTGTTAAGACTAGATTCACTTGAATCATTTTACTCCTCTATTTTCCATCATTCTGTGACTTGGTACATTTTGCCTCCATTTTCTCCAGTTAGAACAACCACCACCACCACAACAAAAACTAACATTTAACAAGGGTTTACTTTGTTTTGAGCACTGTTGAAAAACTTTACTTGTATTAACCTAGTCACTCCTAAAGTTGTAGGAATCATTTTCTTCTACCTCTTTACAGGAGGGGGAGAGGTTAAGTAACTGATTCTGAATGACAAGTTATTAAGGGATCGAGGCAAGATACGAGTGCAGGCGGTCCGGTCCCAGAGTCCATGCACTTAACCACTATATTTACAAACGTCTCCCGTCAGTGTGAATAGCCGTGGTAAGCCACGTCTAAAATGACCCCCAGTGATCCCTGACTTCTGGCATTCAACCCTTGTGTAATGTCTCCCCTTTGTGTAAAGACTGTTTCTTATGACTTGTTACAAAGAGAATACAGGAGCAGTGAGGAGATAGCACTTCTGAGATCAGGTTTTAACAGTCCGTGACTTCCAGCTTGTTCTTTCTCTCACTCTTTCTCTGGCTCTTCCTTCTGACGAAGCAAGTTGTACTGTTGTGAGCTGTCCTATGGAGAAGCCTACTTGGCGAAGAACTAATGGCGGCTGACAGCCAACAGCCATCAACAAACGGAGGTTTTCAGCCCAATACCTAGTAGAGAAATAAATCTTGCCAACAACCATGTGAGTGAGATTGGAAGTGGATCCGTCCACAGTTGGGCCTTATAAAGACTGCAGACTAAGTTAACACTATTGCTCTCTCTTGTAAGAGAACCCAAACTAGAGAATCCAGTTACACTGAACTTGGATTTCTGACCCACTCAACCTGTGAAATAACAGGTATTTTAAGCCACTGAGTTTTGGAGTGATCTGTTCCACAGTAAAAGATAACTGACACAACACTCTATTATTATTTATTATCTTCCTTTCCTCCTTGTTCCTTCCTTGCCTTTTTTTTTTTGTCAGTGCTTGCTACGTGTCAGGCAATATTTTCAAAAACATTGTCTTATTTAACCCTCATTATAGAACTATGAAATATATATTATAATTTTCATTCTCCAGGTCAGAAAACAGGGTCTCAGACTGTTTATGGAACCTCCTAGCTACCAAGTGAGAAACCCAGTATTAGCACCTGGGTGTCTGTGATCTCTTCATCTTTTATAAACTTATATCACTTCTTCCATAAGTCAGTCCCTGTTTGATTCAATCCCCAAAGCCTAATCCTACAAATAGAGCTAATCATTTTCTTGTCTATGATACGTCTGTCTGCATCATTTAAAATAATTACTAGTAATAGATAGCATTGTTGAGTGACACTATGCCAAACACTATGCGAAAAGCTTTATATACATTCTTTTATTCTCATAAAAATATCCTGAAATGAGTTCTATTACTTCCTTTAGTCTGTAAATAAGTAAGTTGAGGACCATAGATGTTAAACAACTCATTTATCATTAAGAGATAGAACACTTTGTGTTATACTTACTAGTTTTCATTGTATTCGTTATGCTTGATTTCCCCTATAAACTTTAAGCTCCAACAGGGCTTGCGTCTTCCCACATGGCAACCAGCACAGACCTTCCCTTCTGGGTGCTGAATGAATGTTTATTGAACTGAATTTCAACCTGAAGTCCTCCATTTTGTGCACATGGACAGTCAGATTTATTTAGAGTGATACAAATAACAAGAAAACGCATTCTGTACTTTATAAGATCATTATATATTTATATAGACTTTTATCTGTTATTTTAGCAACATGTTGGAGGGGAAGATTGCAGTAAGTTTTAAGAGAAAATTGAGAGTTACAAAAATCTAATATCATTGACTCCCATGATATCCTTTACTCACGTAGATAGACCCTCTCCAATCTCCTTTTCCTTCACAATTTGTATCTTTATCTCACATACTTTACAACTAACAGTGATGTCCAGAATAGTGAATTCTGAGAGTACAAAATTAGTAGTTATAAAATAATTCAATAAGTACCTTAATGCATTTACTCTTGCTCAAAGAACTGAAGGCAAGAAAGCGGTGTACAGAAAGAATTTCTAAACTGGGATTCAGATCAAATGATATTTGGAAATTAGAATGATGAGGTAATCAGAAAATTGAATTAAGCACCCACATTTCAGTAAATTGAATAATTAATATAGTTTATCTTAGAGGTTCTTACTGAAATATTTATAATTGCTTCATTAGAATGCAACTTTTAAATTATCAACTTGATTAATTCATCCACTGAGTTAAGCAACATTTAATGAATGCTTATGACAGTAAGACCGTGTTTTTGTAAACAATAATATAGAAATGAATGAAACATGCTCTCCATGCCAAGGGTCTTTCAGTACAGTAAAAAATTTAGATGTGGATATAAATAGCTATAGTATCATCTAGGTACAAAGACAGGTGTATATTTTAGGAACCCAGATAAGGGAGTTTCTACTCTCAGTGATAGGGGTATATCAAAATAGTATGTGTTATATGACTTTAATCCATTCAAATGATTTCCATGTGATTCCATATTCTCTGACATTTTCTTTAAGTAAAGAAATATAATTATAGAAACTACCAAATAAATAGAGACATTTTGGAAACTTTTGGTTCCCTATAACAAATTCTTAGCAGCTAATGAGTCACCCAGAAATATGGCACAATTAATGTTATATCTCTGTATACTAACATTAGCACAGAATCACACCAGGAGAAGTCAGAGCATGAGAACCATAGGTGCTTTGAACTCCCCAAATGTGTCTCAACTTCAGAAACACCTGTGCTAAATAACTTTGTGTGTATCTGCTGTGATGACTCAAAGATTTTATAACTATGTGGGACTTTGAATTGCTAAATTTTCTTCATTATGATTCAGAGGAAAACCTAGCACTGCATTATAGAATATAGAATTTATGAAGTTCGAATAGAATTACCTTTATTCTAATCTAATGGAATTATAAAACAGACTGACTTTGAAACTTACAATTGTTCAGGTCATATGGAGGCAACATTTTAAGCCAGAATCATAAATTTTCTATTTTCTATTAAGTTTATTTTATAGAAAATGCTGTAATATTTTCTGAAATAACAGAATTGTTTTTGTTAAATTAAGCAAAAGCAGCCATATTTGTCTTACAGACCACAATTCCATCTTCCTTTTTCTTTTGAAATGTGTGATATTTGATCATACAACCCTCTGTTTCTCCTTGTCACCATCATCCAGCCACCATCTTGTCTACTACCCTCTTTCTTTGAAGGGTTTTTTGCTTATTGCATGAGGTTTGTATTTTAAGTATGGCTATCATTGTAGTTAACTTATGCATCTACATAAACAGCAAAGCTGGTATCCTGAACTTGGTGAGAACGCTCAACCACTTCTGAAACACAGCATATGCAAACTGGAACCCATGATCTGCTCTTCTTCCCTGTTGCCCACGTTGGTTTTCCCACTTCATACTCCAGCCCATCAGGGAGAAATATTTGTCGTCTTAGATCTCCCTTTCAATCTCTTTGTGCTATTCTCAGAAAATCCTATCAATTCTTTCTCTTAGATGTTTCCCCTTTTCACTTTCCCCTTTCTTTTCTTTCTTAGAGCTTGCCATGGCGTTTCTCTTGCAGGTGTGGTTTCTTCCCCCTCAGGTTCACCCTGCATACACCGTTAGACGATCTTTCTACCTCACTGTTTCTGTTCATAATTCATTTTTGGCAAAGCACAAAGGTGAATCACAACTGTATCTCATTCAGTCTTTCTTTCCCCTTATTACCTTTCTTTTATTATAAGAGTTTTGCCTACTCATAGAAAAAGTGAAAAGTACTGATATGTTAAAAAAAAATAAAAATTCCATTTTCACTCTTTGCAATACTTGGCCTTCCCACTAAGAATATGGAATAACTACATTCTGTATTTTAATTTAACATTTTCTTACATTCTTCTATGTGAAGGTCTTACATATTTCTTTTGTGTAGTGTTTCTATTTTTTATTTTTTTTTACAGCTATTGTAACTCAAGACTTTTTCTTTGTGTTTCTTAACTGGTTATCATTGTTTTACATAAAAATGTAGATATCTGCTAATTTTAAAATATTCTTACTTACTCAACTTTCACTGATTCTAGGAATTTTCAGTTTATTTTCTTGGAGTTTCTGGGCACATAATCTTATATTCTTCAAAAAATGATAATTTTTCTACCCTTTCTTTTTTAACATTTTATTAAATTTGGTTAGAACTTCCAGGAAAATGCTAACAATGGAAATAGTCCACATCATTATTTTGCTTTTGAAGTCAGTGGGAATGACTCCAGTGTTTTATTAAGTATCATGTTAAGTATGGTTTTATGATTTATGCTCATAAGTAAGTAGCCTTTTCATTGCTTTCTAAGAGTTTTAACCAGGAGTAGGTGTTTAATTTTTATCAAATGCTTTTTTGCCATCACCTGAGAAGAAAAATGTCTTTTCCTCTTAATGGCTTTTGCAATGTAATCTTTAATAAATTTGCTACTGTAAAATGAATGTTCCTCATCTCCATCAGCTTGTGGGTATGATCTAAGATATATTAATATTGATAATCTAAAGGTTGATGGTTCATCGGTCAGGAACCCTGCTCCACTAACAGTTCTAACCTGATACTACCCTACACCAAATTTCAGTGGATTCTTGTTTGCAGAAGGTATTTAAGAAGGTGTTTGTGTTCAGGAAGAATTAATCTCATGGTCCTCCCCTTTGTCCTCCTAACTGATGTTGAAACCTCTTAAGAAAGGTGGGTGGTCACCCTCTATCTTCACTGGTGATTCCCTTTATGAGAAAGATACCTGTTTTATTATAAATTCATACCACAGGTGCCGACAGATTAAAGCCCTCAAGACACCAAATATCTTTGTGGATGTTTCAAACTTTTCTGCACTGTCACTTTTATACTGAGTTTCATGAAGAAGAAATAGGGAGTCCTCCTATGTCCCTGGGACACTGTAGCAACATTGCTTGTATCCTAAAATACCGTAATGCATAATGATGGAAGCCATCAGTCTATGGTTTGGACAGTTTTAGCTCTGTTCTGAACCGAGCTCAAATTCAGCTAGGTCAGTCATATATTACTAATATTAATTATTCAATATTAAGCCATTTAGTCAAATGTATCCAGTACAGTTATGTTTCCCATTGCATGAAATCCCCTTTTCCATTTTTGTGCCTTTTAACCTCTAGTCTTTCCACCTACATTGTCCCAGCTCCTGTCTTCCTATCCATTGGTTTTACCCTTAATTTTCCTGTAGTATATCCTCAAATACACACAACTAAGAATTGTGAACATTCAAATTTATGAGCTTAACATGTCAAAAATACATTCATTTGTTCTTCTTCGTGAATGGTTATTTAATTGAGTATAAAATTCAGAATTGCAATACATTTCCCTCAATCCTTAAAGCCATTGCTCCAACCTTCCAGCACTCAAGTGAACTGATTTTTAGACCTTGATAGGGGATCTGCTTTTCTCCCCCTTCCCTCATAAACCTTTACAGTCTTATTTTTATTTTTGAAAATCTGAAGAGGTGTTTTGTGCTTCACTCCCTGGACACATTCATTCTGAATAATAATTCTTCTCTTTAACTCTTTTGAATTTGCTGTTCTCACTGGTGTCAATGTTGTTTTCCTCCCCTTCATTTTCATCTATTCTTTCTCCTTGGAATGACTATGAGTAGGATATTGAACTTCCTGAATGGTCCTTTATATCTCCTACTTGTTTTTTCAAAATTTATTTATTTTTTGTGTTGTTTTCTTTGTTCTGAGACAGAAGATTAAAAAAAAAAAAACCCAAAAAACCTATCTCCCAGGACTTTTGTGAGTTTGCTTTTTTTTTTTTTTTTTTTTGCTATTAATCTTTTAACTTCCAAAAAGTCTTATTCTTCTCAGGTTGATCATTTTTGTTAGCACTGTGTTTCTATTTTATCAATGCCATAACTTTCAAATCTTGTTTAGGACACATTAAAAATGGTTCCTTTAAATTACATAAATTATCTACATTTCTGCTGGGATTTATTGTTCTGCTTATTTTTAATTTTATACGATTCCTTTGTGCTACTAGTTTCTTCTCATGTGTTCTTTTGGCTCATGGATGTTGTTCATATTTAAGAATAAAGAACTTGTTTAAATATTCTCAGTAGCTAGCATGAGTTTCTTCGATTGTTGTATATGCAGTTCAGTTTTAACAATAGCCTTTTCTCCAAAATGGGAAAATTTACTGAAAGCAATGTGGATGGGGTAGGGTTTATGGATAAGAAGCCCTAGAGATAGGGTGTGTAGGTAGGAAGCTGGTTACCAGTGCTGGAATGAGAGTTTACTCTGGTGCTTCAACCTCAAGTCTTAGCTATCCCAGAGTAGGTTTTCCCGCCCTTCCTTCCTTCCTTCCTTCCTTCCTTCCTTCCTTCCTTCCTTCCTTCCTTCCTTCCTTCCAACCTTCCTTCCTTCCTTCCTTCCTTCCTTCCTTCCTTCCTTCCTTCCTTCCTTCTCTCCTTCCTCCCTCCCTCCCTCCTTTCTTTCCTCCTCTCCCCCTCTCTCATTCTCTCTCTCCCCTTCATCTTTCTTTCCTTTTTCTCAAAGCCCTTTGATTTTCATTCAAGCAGAAAACACGGGGTTGACAATCCCTCATTTTGAAGTGTGGGTTATGGGGAATGGGTAGAGGGCAGACTAGCGTGGAAGCTTTGTTTACAGAATTGTAACAAATTCTCTTGTTTAACAATCCTGCTCACATCTTCTCTTATCTACTGACTCTATGGTGTTCTATTCTCAGCTTTGAACCTCCCCCATGCATTTATTCTGGACTGCAAATACTTCAACTGTTTTGTCAACCCACTGCAGCTACAATCCATTTTCCAGTAATTTGTTGAACTCTCTTCTGCTGTAGATCTTGACCTGTTGATGTCCCTGATCTGATTTCTCCTTTCCTCTGTTCTGAATTGATTACTTTTCAGAGGTCTAGACTCATTACAATGGAGTCATGAGAGGGAGAGGAGACAAGTGCCTGTGTTCCAAATACCAGCATTTGTAAAATAAGAACTTTATTGTTCTATAAAAATGATACATTATAATTATAAATATTTCACACAATACAAAAAAACTGTGAATAAATATGCCAAAAATCATACGTAATTCCATGATCCAGAAAATACTAATATTAATGTTGGTCAAACATGGTATCAGGTACTTTATATATATATAAATTTAGAAGTGGATGAATTAGAGATACTGATGGAAAAATAAAGAGGGACTCATACTGAAATATCCTTTATATTGGTAAAAATTGCGTTTTATCCTCACAATTGCTTCTTGAATGAGACATGCCTCTATCCTCAAATTAATTTCAGTGTTAGCAACCAAATCAATCAATGTTTATGAATGAAGCCACCAAAGCACCAATTCTCAAATCACCTTGGCTCCGTGTTGCAACTTATTCACAACTGAGATCCTTTCTAGTCCTTCCTGAATATTTCTGGGAATTCTCAAAGGATCTTTTCATACATCTGGCTTTCTTCTACTTGCCCCTGGCCCTGGCTGCTCAGAACTTCTCCATAATGTGCTATAGAGACTCTGAAAAATCAGACAACAACTATAGATTCCAGTAATTATTTGTAAATTAAAAACAATCCTGTATCTGCTATTACATATTGGTTATTAAAATATTTATTTTGTATTTTTACTAGGTATGTTTAATTTATATATTTTTATAATATTTAAGATAAATCTTTAAATTATTGCCTTTACAACCTTTCTGAGTTTTTTTTTCTTATTTGTATTTCCTTATTGTCTTAACTAGATTTTTATTGTCCTTCTCATCACTTCCTGTAATATGAGGAGTTTAATGGAAGGAATTTGCTAACAGTGAAGTTTTGCCCACATATAAGATTTTAAAAATATATATTATTTTCCTTTACATTATTAAAGATGCCTTAGTTTTCAGGTTTTTTTCCTTTCTGCTTTTATAACAATAGTTATCCAGGATAGTGTACTTTAAAATTTTCCCTTTTTAGACTTTTATTTTACATTTTTGGTTTTATGACATGGCCTGATAAATTATTCTGTAAAATTTCTGACTTGGGTGATCAATTAAAATTTATTTGAGGCCTATTTCACTTTGTAAATTTTTCAAAAATAAATGTGATACTTATGTATTCACATATGCATATTTTATTACAGTAAAAATATATAACGTGAAATCAGCTCTCAACAAATTTGTAAGTGTACAGTACAGTATGTTAGCTGTATGCAGATTGTGCAGTGATCTCTAAAACTTTTTCCTCTTGTGTGACTGCAACTCTGTATCTTTGAACAGCAAATCCGATTTCCTCCTCCTCACAGCCCCTGGCAACCACCATTCTACGTTCTTATTCTGAGTGTGATGACTTTAGATACCTCTTGTAAGTGTAATCATGCAGTATTTGCCCTACTGTGACTGGCTTATTTTGCTTAGCATGTCTTCAAGTTTCATCCATGTTGTAGCATGTGTCAGGAGTTCCTTCTTTTTTAGGGCTGGATAAATAAAAATTACATTTTCTTTAACTATTCATCTGTTGATGGACGTTTATGTTTTCCCCACCTCTAGACTATTGTGACTAACACTACAATGAACACAGGAGTTCAAATACCATTTCAAGATTCTGTTTTCAATATGGCTGAATAACTACCCAGAAGTGGGACTGCTGGATCAAATGGCAGTTCCATTTTTAATTTTTTGAGGAAACCCCACACTGTTTTCCCCAGTGGCTGCATCATTTTTCACTCCTGCTAGTAGTGCATAGGAGTTCCAATTTCTCCGCATTGTCACCAACACTTGCTATTTTTTTTCTTGTATAATAGCCATTTTAACATTTGTGAGGTCATATCTCATTGTGGTTTTGATTTACATTTACCCTGATGATTAGGGATGTTGAGCATCTTTTCATATACTTGTTTGCCATCTGTGTATCTTTTTTGAAATGTCAATTCAAGTTATTTGTGCATTTAAAAATCCAGTTATTTATTTATTTGTTTATTTATTTATGCTAATACATTGTAAGAGTTTCTTACATACTTTGGAAATTAACCCTTTGTAAAATATATGGCTTGCACTTATTTTCTTTCATTTTGTAAATTGACTTTTCACTCTTATTTTCTTTGCTGTGTAGAAGCTTTTTCGTTTGATATAGTCCCACTTGCCTAGTTTTCCATTCGTTACCTATGCTTTTTGTGTCTAGTCAAGAAACCATTTCAAGACGGATGTTATGAGGCTTTCTCCTTCTGTTTTCCGCTAAGAGTTTTATGGTTTCAGGTCTTACATTTAAGTCTTTAATTCATTTTGAGTATATTTTTATGTATGGCATAAAAGAAGGGTCCAATTTCATTTCCTTGCTGGGGATATTTAGTTCTTCTAAGGCTATTTTTTAAAGAGAATATCCTTTCCCCATTGCGAAATGTTCGCAATCTTGTCCAAAATTTCGCTGCTTTAAAAAAAAAAATCTATGGGCGAGCAGGCAGGGGAGTCCCGGGATGAGAAATACCTGGGAGCCAGGAGTGCTCAATCTCCTCCTCCTCCCAGACTCCAGTATGAGGAGTTGAGCTCGCATCGCCTATCACAGGATCCCCGGGGCTGCTGGACTCCTCTGCGGCCCCTGCCCGCTGCCCGATCAGAGCCACGGTGCAGCCGCTCCAGGCCCCCGGAAGCCGGGCCAGCGGTGCGGAAACGCACCTGCTCAAACGCGGGGTGCGCGCGGCGTCCGGAAGCCGGGCTGGGGTGAATTGCGCGTGCGCGGGCGGCAAAGCTACACCCTTCCAGAGAGGAACCCAGATGGCCTGGGGTCCTGCTGGCTCTCCTGGCGAGGAAACCTAGCGCTCCCATCCCGTCTCTGTCAGACGCAAGGTCACAGCAACTCGACCAGCCTTTCCATTATCTTCAAGTCCAGTTGTTTATCCCGGGAGCTTCGACATCCTCGTACCAGAAGACCTCTTCTGCCTGTACCGTAAACGTCGGCCTTTAAGCGCAGCTGCAGGGCTTTACTCTCCGTTCCTGACTCAGTCCATCTAGCAGCAGCCTGAGGAAGCCCCCCCCCCAGTTGTCTCCATCACAACTGTTTTCTCCTTTGAAGACCATGGAGGACGCCCCCGGCAGGGCCGGCGGTGGGGGACTGGCCTAGGTGAATGGAGACTGGCATTTCCCAGGAAGGCATGGGACACAGGAGTCTGCAGGATGTGGTACGTAACTTCGGGCTCATCTCCTTTGTTCACATTTTTGGGCTCTCATTCTGTTCCTCTGATTTATAGGTCTGTTTTTATGTCAGTATCATGGTTTTGTTTGTTTGTTTGTTTTAAAATAAAACAATAGCTTTGTAATAGGTTTGAAGTCAGGAACGCTGAGTGTAAGCTCGACTCTTCACCTCTCCCCCCAGGGAGAGGCCTCCAAGCTGTACTAGGTCTGTGTGATGTACCCCTGGTCCTCAGGAACGGTAGCCAGGCTCCCAGGCACTTAAGGTTATGCTGGTCCCATCAGAGCATCCACAGAGGTAAAACAGGAACCAGCCTCTTGAGTAGCCCTCGGGAAAAACTACAACACTGGCTGCATGTTCCAGCTCTTTCCCTCGTCAGGGAGAAGCCAGGTGTTGGGGATTTCTTCCTGCTGCTTCTGCGTGGGTCTGCGCGGCGGGGCCTTGGCCAGTGAGTGTGTCCTGGTACACAGTGTTGCCTTTGTTCTCAGCAGCTCCCAACCGGATACCTTTTCCTGTTTCCAGTCCCTTGGGTGCCTCTCCCAAAAGCGTGGATGTTGCCTGAATATGTGTCTTCTCGTGCCCTCCCTAGGGAGAAGTCAGAAACTTGAAGTTTTCTCCTGAATGTGCCACAGAGAGCCAAGGGGAAGGACTAGGTGAGTGAGTGCCACACATTTTCCTACCAGCTTCGGATACAGCTAGTTTTGCCCTTCCATACAGCTAAGTGCAGGAACCGCTTAACTGGTTTAGGGATATGCCACAAAGGGAATTTGTCTCTGTTTTGCTGTTGAGTGTTTCCTTAGGAAAAAGAGGGGTTCCTGTTCTGCCATTTTGTTGATACCCTATACTTTATATTTTTAAGATACACAATTCAATACATATGCTTTAATTTGATATTGTTACTTTATCACTTAAATTCCCTGTGCTCTTATCTATTTTTTCCAGATATTTTCTTTGGTAATCTGTGAGAGAATTATGTTAGATTCTCTCAGATACTGAGTTTTTATTGTCTCCTGGCATTTCAGGCTATTTTTGTTGTAATATTTCAATGTTATGGCCTTTTTGTAATGTTATGAATGTCTATGAATTTATCATTTTATGTTTAAAAATAGACTTGACCCATGTAAAAATTTTCATTTTGCTTTTTTCCCTTAGATTCTACTAATATAATGTATGTATTTCAACCCCTGCTTTACTTAGTGTGTTTGCCTAAAACATATTCATTCATTGCTTTATTTTTAAACTTTCTGTATGATACTGTTTAGCAGTGCCTCTTAAGATTATTTATTTTTGATGTAATTAAAATAATTTCCTTTTATTAGAGGGATTTAAACCATTTGCATTAAAATAATAATTATTATATATTTTTAACGTTGTGTGTTTAAAAATATTTAATATCCTCAATGGACTTGGAAAGTATATCTTATGGTTGTAATTATAAAAGTGGTTTCCTTAGCTTTCAAAACATTTCCTCATCATTAAAGTCATAAGTTTAATGTTCTTTTCTATTTCTTCTCTGTAGAATGCAAGTTTAATAGAACTTTGTTTTGTCCACATTCCATCTTTCTAAATATAACATAACTTTGTATCCTCATATTATTGTTATTGACTTTAAATTACAGATGTTCCTTTCTAATCTTAATTTTATCATATTTGACGTTTGAATTTGGAGTTTTATTTAAATTAAAAACAATCAGTGTCAACTCAAAGATTTATTTTTACTGCTCACGTTCATTCCCTTCAATTCAAAACTTTCTACTTTCAAATACTTCATTTTGATTAATGTATGGGCCATCTCAAGTCTACGAGAAAGGGTAAATGGGCACATATTCTTAGTCCTTGTTTTGTTGATAGTGCCTTACTTAGTCTTGTCTTGTTCTTGTCTTTACATTTACTTCAGTCAGATTGGCTGAATTTCACATTTATGTCTTTCAAAACTCCATTTTGAAATAGAGTTATGTAGCTCGATTTTTCTCCCATATATTACAGAAGGGTCTGAAAAAACTTCTGAATTTGATTCTTAACTAAACATTCTATTTATTTTTTTGAGGTTTGATACTCAATTTATTTTACATTATGCTTTTATTAATTCTGTGTATATCAATTCAATTCTTTAATGTTTAATTTTCTCATTATTTTCTTTATAAATTCCAACTCTCTTTTAATCTTATTCTATTGCATCTCTCAGCGTTTTCTATTTTCATGACTTTCTAATATTGTTTCAAAAAATCATGTATTTTTGCCTCACATTGGTGGATCTGTGTAGAGCAAATTTGGGCTAGCATTCAAGTATAGAAATTTTTAATTGCTTCACCTTTTCCATCCAGGTGATGGGTGAATCTCTTTCCAGCAGATACTGTTGGACGAGAAGTTCTTGTGCGGTGCCAGCACACATCTCCTTCTTTCCTGCTTCACACTTTGTTTTTCTAGAACTTTTTGAAAGAGCTGGTGAATGTGAGAAAAAAAAAAAAAGACTAGAAGCCTAAGTAAATAACACTTCTTACTGCTTCTCTTTCCATATTTCCCCTTATTTTCCTTTTTTTGTAGGTTCTACACCTCCCAGGGTGTCATGTTCCCAGAAAAAAAAAACTTAAAATACCTTTCTTGTATTTCAAATCTCCATCTGAATGTAAAAAGTTAAGGTACTGTGGCAGATGGGATGTGATTTCTTTTCTGGATACACGTCTTTTTTTGAGCCACTAGAGAATAAGGTGGAAAAAGACAAAAGATATGCTTGCTTACTTTTTGCAGGACTAGTGTACTCTTGATTGCCCCTTTCAGTAGAATTTTTCAGTTCTGTAATTTATAGAAACTTTCCTGGATTTTGACAGTAGTTGAATGAGCAGTAGTCTTGCTATGACATTTTGCTTTCATTTTTACTGTCTTTGGCTATATTTTAGTGGGACATTGAGAGTGGCTCTCATGGAGAACTAGCCAGTTGCTTTAATACTTCTCTCATAATGTAATAATTTTGGATATCAAAGTCCTCCATAAAGTAAACTCACTTGCCCGTATTGAGTGATGTTTTTCACTGTTTCCCAGTAAAAACTTAATGCACCAATAAGGAGAAACACTTTCAGTATGCTGTTTTTCTCTGTTGCTTATATCTTCCTGTTTTTCTTATCCATATCCTACTAATCATCTAGGGTCAAATAATATATCATTATGAGGATGTCCTTTACTGAACTCTCAAAGTGTATTCTTGATACCACAAATTGATGCTTTAAGTTACTCTTTTTGTCTTCCGATTTTCCCATAAATCTAATCTTAATTCCATGATTGGAATTCTTTGGCAACAAGGCAGATGTATCATGCCATATTTACTTGTTAAGTATTCTTTGAACATTCATAGTCCTTTGCAGTAGACTTTGTAAGGATATTTAAGATAAAAAGTCCCAGTTCCAGAAGGTTTAATATCCAATAAGAAAATTCTTTGTAGATATCCCCCCAAAGACTCAAATTACTGCACTATGGATAAGAAATACACATTCCATACAATGTTATAAAATCAAAGGAAGGATAAATGACTTCTTCTGGTATTAATCTGGCAGGGGCCTTAATGATGTATGAGGAAGGTGAAGGGTTCAAAAGTATTTATGGACTAATTATTCTAGTGAGGAAGCCCTTTGATCAGTTGGTTGCAACATTCTAGGCACATGCTTGGTGGGTGAAAAAAAAAAGGATCTTTAGAAGTCACTAAAGAAAAGATGAAAAAAAAAATGAGGTAGGATTTGGCAATTTACTAGATTTATGAAGGACAGAAATGATTATGTTCCCTGGGCTAACATCTTTTAGATATAAAGACAGCCAAGCTGCTAGCAGCAATATATTTTCTTCAAAACTAGTTGTGCCTGCTTACTAAAACTTTATGATAATACTGCTCAATTAAGAGAATGAAGTGATGCTGAGTCACGTTTGAAATCTGAATGTTGCTCAGCAGGTATCAGATTTTTCACCTAAATTACACATTTGTAGCCATATTCCATCTTTCCTTTTATTTCAAGTCTTATTCTTGCCTATCAAGAGTGATGCATGATTATGTGATTAATTACTCTAATTTGTCTTCAGCTAATCTTAATTTCATAGTTTCAAAATGTATAGGTTGTCATCTTCTAACAGATACATGTCTCGTTAATAAGCATATGTGATATGCTGCATTTACTATAACATAATGATCCATGCAATGAAATAAGGGTGTAGCAAATTAAAACACAAATGCTCAAATAACAGTTGCAGAGGGGGAGGGATAGCTCAGTGGCAGAGTACGTGCATAGCATGCAGGAGGTCCTGGGTTCAATCCTCAGTACCTCCATTAAAAAAATAGAATAAATAAACCTAGTTACCTCCCCTGCAAGGAACAAAAACAAAAATAACTGTTGCAAAGGCTTAAAAATGGCGCTTTTCTTTTAGGCTCTTTTGAACTGACAGCATTTGAATTTAAATGTTAGATAAAATTTACCATAACATTTATGGTTGATTTCATGCCTATTTATATTTCATTTGGAATTTTATCTCTGTATTCATTTTTAAAATTCAAAGGATCAGGCTAAAGGTTGTTTAACACATTTAATGACAGCCATAGAACCAGTGTTTCCTTTTTTTCTGTTCTTGACAAACGAGCATTTGATAACTTTGTAAGCTTTGAGGCAATAAATCTTGGAATCCAAGAGCTGGCATTCAGTGGACCCATCAGCTATACCTCTTCCATTTTTTAGTTCTGAGGAATGATGCATAGATTGGTTGAAGGATTTGCCCACATTCATGTTTTATATAGAATTCATATTGAAACCTACAAGTTTTTTGATGATGCGATCCAGGGATTTGGCAAGGGTCAATGTTGAATTAACTGATAATGTAGTTTTTAATGTTCACTGTTATTAAAAACTAGGGAAGGATTTTCCTGAATCCATCTTTTCATTCTCATAGCTCTCTAATCATGGCTTTGAAATGATTTCTTTCCAAATTTACCACTCTAGAACATAAGTCACTAGGGCCAAGACACTCAAACAACAGGACCCTCAAGCTCATTTGGTTCCTTCTATGTTCTTACATACTTTGGGCAACAATGGACTTTTAGAGTTCTTATTTTACCCTTTACAGTGACAAGGTAATAGTTCTGGCTAGAAAAAAACTGCAAGCCAAATAATTAGGAAGTTATTTTGTCTCTTTCTTATAGGATCTCTTTTTTTCTACTACTCCTGTAAACTCCTTCTTTGTACTTTATTGTGGTTTTTGGTTTTATGTACATGTTTGTGGGTTTCTGCTTGCTTTCCTCTTTGTTAGTTGAACTTTTGCTTATCATGCTTTGAACCCTCTGAAATTATGTTGAGAGGTATGTTTTTGCCCTAGTTAAATGGCTCTTCTGCCATTTTTGAGTGCTTTTTGAAATCTTAGCTTCTCATAGAGATCTGTTTGCAGTCACATGATATATTGTTATGTTGCCTGTTGATTTGCATTCAGATTAGCCACTTTAATATTATTTGTGATATTTAAGATATTTTAAAATTATACTGTCAAAAATTGACTTTTTAGGTTCTATCACCCTTTTACATCAACTTCCTTTTAGCCTTGGCTTTATGCCTATCCTTCTTCAAGCGTTTTTTAGAATTTGTTTTTTTAAAGTTTGTGCTGTATGGATGAATAACTTCCAGACTTCTTTTTTTCAGTATTAAAGATTTATGATCAAAAAGTTAATATTTCTTTAATGCCAACAACTAGTGACAATAGCAAGAGGTTATTTGTTTATTTACATTATTTTATTTATGTTATTGGCAAAGATTGAAAGATTATAACTTCCAGGATTGTAAAGGTATTGATAATTCTGATTTCTTAATGCAGAACGTAAATTGACACAACTTTTTCAAGGGAATTTTGACAGTGCTAATCACATGTCTATAAATGTACCTCATTCAGGTCAGTAGTTTCACTTTATAGATTTTCATCCAGTAGAAATATTGCTTGAAGTACAGATGGTATATGAGCAGGGATGCTAGTCCATCTTTTTTTTTATAATATGGGAAAAGTTAAAACAATCTACATGTTAGTGGGAATTAGTTGAAAAGTCAGGATGCAATTATATAATACTATTCCACTGTTAGAAGGAATGAGATGTTTTACTATTTCGTTATAACCCTTTCCAAATTCAAGATATTGAAAGCCATACAGATATTCATTAGTTTAGATCAAATGATCCTACTTCTAGCAGTATTTCCTAAGGAATTCACCAGAAGAACCAATACATTTATGTGCAAAATTTCAGAAATAACCAAGGGCCTATTATGAACACACTCAATGCATGTTGTCCTGAAACTTCTTCCTCTCCTTACTCCTTCCCTTCTCCTTTAAAATGTTAATCAGGGCTGAGTAAAAGAGAATGAGTAACTTATGGAAACAGAGCTTAAAAGTTGGTGTACTTTCTTTTTTGTTGTTCTCAATACCTCGCAAATTACAAATTTTATCAAGATTTCTCTTTGAGTCTCTTCCCCTCTATTTAGTTATTCTCCATGAATAGTCATTACACATATGGGATTGGGTCCTGTACACAAAGGAATTTAGGAGGCTGTGCTGATAGAAAGTCAAAAGTGACAACATAAATTGAAATTTTTTTTGGTGGCCTACAAAAAAGTAAGATATATTCTTATATTTCAGGTTGGAAAAACACACCATAGTGAAATGGTCAGGGGTAGCACAACTTGGTTTCTCAGCAGAAGTGTAATTCTGACTGTTTGGTTTTGAAAATAATTAGGAAGCTGTTTTCAAGTGTTAGTAAGATGATTAGTGTCATGTACATATTTTGGTTAGATACGTACCTTTCAAAACTATGATTCATTTTCTCAAAAGGAGGAGTGAGAGACTATTGGAAATTTCTCTGACGTACTTTGAAATGTGGAGAGAAAGTGATTCAGATTGTATTGATTGATGCCTTCTGGTCATCTTGACCAGATTTGCAAATAGCCACATATTCTTGTTAGTGCAATCAACATCTGCTCAATGAAATGAGAAAAATCAATTATTTGGATCATGGAAACAGTTTCTGTGGGAGGAAAGTTGTTTCAATGATTTTTTTCCCCTGTACTTTTTAACTAGATGCATTGGCAGCTTGAGGAGGCAGTGTCTCTTCTGGGTTGGAGGTAGGAGTAGTTATCTAGTTATCAAGGGTTTCTCTATCTCACTCCCAATATTTTAATAGGAAATGAGGTCTTAGGTCTGAATGAGGTAAAGAATTAAAACTAAGATGCCTGAATAGACTGTAACCTCCACAAAAGGTAGATTGGCCATAATCTGCTACAGCACAGAGAATTGACAAGAAAGCTTCTATATCTAGGCCTGGGTTCTTGATTGGGGGGTGGGGGTGGGGGTGGAATGGGAAAGGATCACCTGAAAAACTGAAGACTTGAATCTGTATTCATGGATGTTGAAAAATTCACTTTATACTATTAAAAGGTTTTGAAACCTTTTGTGCTCAGACATGATCATAAAAATAGACCTGGATAATGATAATTCCTGCGCTTGGGGCAGAAATAAAACAAAAAACATTCTGGAAGGATACTTTCACAATGTAGACCATTGGGAATCTTACACATTAAAAACAAACACTGCTGAAGATTAGCTCTCAACCAGGAGCTTTAAAATGTACGGCCAGCAGTTCAACATGAGTGAGACTTGGAAGTCAAAACAAAATAGAAGATTGGAGATCCATGAAAATGAGATGCTCTGAAGAATACAAAATAGTTATATTTAAATGATTAAAAACAAAAAATTACAAGGAAAAATAATAATACTTTAAAAAGTAGCAAATAGAACTTTGAGAAATGAAAAAAATTGCTATTGATATTAAAAACTAAAAAGATTAAGTAGATTAGGCATATCTGAAAAGAAAATTAATGGATTAGTGTGATACCAAGCAAATTACCTGAAATTAAGAAAAGAGATTACAAATTTTTTAAAAAATAGAAAAATAGTATATAGGTAAAGAGAACAGAATGTGAGATAGTCTAGCATATGCATAATAAAGATATGAAAAGGGGAATGGGGGCCTGGGGCATAGGTACTGTTTGAATAAATAATGGTTGTGAATTTTCCATTTATGAAAGATAAAAAATCTTTCAGTTGAGGAGTTATAATTCAGAACAGGAAGACAAACAACAAATCAAACAAATAAAAACATTGTGTATAATCTGTAGAAGAAAAAAATAAGAATAAGTTGAAAATCTTAAATGTAACTGAGGATAAGTAACAGACCTATTAAGGGAGGTATCACTAATAAAAAGATAACAGAAAACACATAAATGTTTGAAAATAAAGGGGTGATTTTTTATGCATTACTTCTTTGATAATAGCTTTACTGAGATATAATTCAGATACCACACAGTTCACACGTTTAAAGTGTATAATTCAATGTTTTTTAGTATAGCTGCAGAGTTGTGCAACTGTAATCACAGTTAATTTTGGAACAGTTTCATTGCCTCTGAAGGATACACCACATCCTTCAGCTGTCATCCTCAATTCCCTGTCCCATACCCCCAACCTAAAGCAATGCCTAGTCTACTTTATATCTCTGCATATTTTCTTATTCTGGAAATTTCATATAAGTGAAATCATATGATATGTGATATTTTGTAACAGGCTTCTTTCACTTAGAATAATGTTTTCAAAGTTTATCCATGTTGTAGTGTATATTAGTACATCATTCCTTTTTTTGGCTGAATTCTATTCTATTATATGGACATACTACTTCTGTTTATCCATACATCAATTGATGGACATTTGGGTTGTTTCCACCTTTTGGCTTTTCTGAATAATACTGCTGTGGACGTGTGTACAAGTTTTTACATGGACATATGTCTTCATTTTTCTGAGTATATACTTAGGACTTGAATTGCTGGGTAAACATGGTAATTTTATGTTTATTTTTGAGGAAGTGCTAGACCATTTTCCACAGTGGCTGCATCATTTTACGTTTCCACCTACAGTGTTTTGATTCTTTAAGTCCTTGCCAACACTGTTATTACCCAACTTTTTAATTATAAGTATCCTAGTGGAGGTAAAAGGGTGTTTCTTTGTGGTTTTAATTTGCATTTCTCTGATGACAAGAGATTTTTGAGCATCTTTTCTTGTGCTTATTAGCCATTTGTATGTCTTCTTTGGAGAAATGTCTATTCAGATCCTTTACCCAGTTTTTATTTGGGTGGTTTATCTTTTTATTACTTAGTTGTAAGATTTCCGTATCTATTCTAGATACATGTCCACTATCAAATATATGATTACCAAATATTTTCTCACATTCCGTGGATTGTCATACCTTTTGATTGTTTCTTTAAGGCATACATTTAGACAAATCTGGATGAAGTTCAACTTACTTACTTTTCTTTTGCTGCATATATTTTTAGTGTTATATCTGAGAATCTATTGCCATATACAGGGTCATAATATTTACCCCTGTGCTTCCTTCTGAGAGCTTTGTTGTTTTGGCTCTTATATTTAGGTGTGTGATCCATTTTGAGTTAACTTATGTATAAGGAGTAAAATAAGGGTCCAGCTTCATTATTTGCATGTGGCTATCTTGTTTCCCCAGTACAATTTGTTTTAAAAGACTGTCTGCTCCCCATTGAACGATGTTGGCACCCTTGTCGAAAGTCAACTGACCATAGAGGCATGGGTTAATTTCTGTACTTACAATTATATTCCATTGGCCTGTGTCGATCCTTAGGCCAGTACCATACGATTGAGTTTTGAAAAGGGAAGAGTGAATCCTCCAATTTTGTCCTTCTTTTTCAAGATTGTTCTGTTTCTTCTAGTTTTTTTGAATTTTCATATATATTTTAGCATCAGCTTGTCAGTTTCTTCAAAGACGTTAACTGGAACTCCAATAGGGATTGCATTGATTCTATAGATCGATTTTGGGAATGTTGCCATCTTAACAATATAAAGTCTTCTGATACATGAAGATAAGGTGTTTTTCCATTTAGTTAAGAGCTTTTGAAATTTCTTTCAACAGTGTTTAAAAACAGTTCTAACTATACTATGCTGATGAAAATGTGGAGCATCTGAATCTCTGATACACTGCTGTGGGGAGTGTAAGTATATCATCATTTTGAAAAAAACAAACAAACTAGCAGCACCTAATAAAGTTGGACAGATGCATATCTTATAGCCCAGCAGTTCCTCTCTTAGGTAAATACACACATATGTGCAACATAGTGGGTGTACAAGAATGTTCAAAGCAGTAACATTATTTGTAATCAACAGAAACTAAAAACAACACTGAAGTCCACCAAAATAGAATGGATAAATACGTCATGGTGTAGTCATTCATGAAAATATCATAGAGCAGTGACAGAAAATAAACAACTGCTATAGTAACAATGTGGATGAATCTTTAAAACAGAATATTGAGGAAAAGACCTAGAAACAAAAGACTACATGCATAAGATTTCATTTAAGTGATGAGAGAGTTTCCTATGTGACAGAGGAGACAATAAATATTAATGATGAATTAATAAGCTTTTCCCTAACTATTGTTTGAATTTGCTCTTCACATTGTAAAGTATAAAATTAGGTATGTTATGTCACAGCATACATAAATTTTGAGTGGGGATTTAAGACCTAAATCAGAAAAACAAAAATATAAAAACAAAGCAAAATAAAAGAAATCCTTTATGACATTAGATTAGGAAAGAATATATTAACATACTTATATGCATATACTTATATACAAAATTTAACAATAAAAAGGGTGATAAATTTAATCATGTTAAAGTGAAAAACTTGTCTAGAAAAGAGAAAGACTAAACAAAATGAAAAATCCATAGATAATTAGGATTTATTTGAAATCCATGTGACTGAAACAATTTTATATAATTTTAAGAAGAACTTCTAGAAATCAATATGAAAAAGATTAACCAATACAGTAAAAATTGACAAAAGATAGAAACCTACAATTTACAGGGTGGGAAATGTAAAAGGATCATATATATATATATATATTAAAGAATGGTGAACCTCATTAATAATCAGGGAAATGTACAGAAAAACAAGATATTTCTCACTCATAACATGGGCAAAAAATAAGACCCAGAAGCATGAGGTTTATATGTAGGTGTGGGAAAATGAGAACTCATACATTGCTGGTGGAAGTATATATTGGTATACTGACTGTGGAAATTAAATTGGGATTATTCAACAAAGCTGAAAGATATACATACACAACAGTTCCAAATTTTTATGTCTTATTTGACATACTCTTACACGTATGCACAGAAAAGATACATAAAATATATTTTATGCCCGTGTTTGCCATGGTGAAAAAGTAGAGACAACCAGAATGCCTCTTAGTAGGGAATGATATAAAAAGTGTCATTTACTCATCTGGTGAAATATTCCAGACCATTTATGTTAATGCACAAGATATACATGGATCTATGTGGATACACTTTAAAAGTATAATGTGGAAAAAAAAATAATGTGAAGCCAAAAAAGGCAATATGATTCCACTTATAAACATTATTAAAATCTTATGCAACAGAAATCTTAAAACAATAGAAATTATTCTTTTTCAAAACATAGATTTTTAATAAAAGCATAAAAGAGAATCTTGGGAATAATACATGTCAGTTTCTAGTTACTAGGGCTACACTGCAATGACCATGGGGGTACAAATATCTAATAGCCTATGTTAATTTACTTTGGATATTTATCCAGAAATGGGATATGGTAGTTCTATTTTTAATATTTGAAGGAAGCTTTGTGCTGTTTTTTTTTTAAATAGCTGCACCAATTTACATTCCCACCAACAGTGCACAAATGGCCCCTTTTCTCCATGTTCTTGCTAACACTTGTACCTCTTGTCTTTTGATGATAGCCATTCTAACAGGTGTGAGATAAAATCTCATTGTGGTTTGATTTGCATTTCTCTAATTACTAGTGATGTTGAGCACCTTTTCATGTACCTGTTGTCTATTTGTATGTCTTCTTTGGAAAACAATGTCTATTTGGTTCCTCTGGCCATTTTAAAAGTGGGATTGATTTTATGTTTGCTATTGAGTTCTGAGAGTTCTTTATATATTTTGGATATTAACCCTTATCAGATATAGGATTTGCAGATATTTTCTCCCATTCCATAGATTACCTTCTCATTTTCTTCCTGATGGTTTCCTTTGTTGTGCAGAAACTTTTTAGTTTGATGTAGTCCTACTTGCTTATTTTTGCTTTTAGTGTCAAGTCCAAAAAAATCATTGCCAAGACCAATGTCAAGGAGCGTACCTCCATATTTTCTTCTGGAAGTTATGTTTTTAGGTCTTAAATTTAAGTCTTTAGTCCACTTGGAATTGATTTTTCTGTATGGTGTAATGTAGGAGTCCAGTTTTGCATGTGGCTGGTTCAGTTTTCTCAACACCATTTATTGAAGAAATTATCCTTTTCCCGTTGTATATTCTTGGCTGCATTGTCATATATTAATTGACCATATATGCCTAGGTTTATTCTGGGATCTCTATTCTGTTTAATGATCTATGTGTCTATTTTTATGCCAGTACCATATTGTTTTGATTACTACAGCTTTGTAATATAGTTGGAAGCTAGAAAGTGTAGTGTTTCCAGCTTTATTATTCTATCTCAAGATTGCTTTTGCTATTCATAGTCTTTTGTGAGTCCATATAAATTTTAGGATTGTTTCTCTATTTCTGTGAAAAATACTGCTGGATTTTTGATAGAGATTGCATTAAATTTATAGATTGCTTGGGGCTGTGTGGACATTTTAACAATATTAATTCTTCCAATCCATAAGCATGGACTGACTATCTTTCCACTTATTTGTGTCTTCTTCAATTTCTTTCATCTATGTTTTATTACTTTCGGTGTACAGATCTTTTACCTTTTTGGTTAACTTTGTTCTGAAGTATTTTATTCTTTTTGATGCAGTTGTAAAGGGAATCATCTTCTTAACTTCTCTTTCTGATGGTTTGTTGCTAGTGTATAGAAATGCCATTGATTTTTGTATATTGACTTTGTATCCCATAAATTTGCTGTCATTTATTAGTCTCTATTTCATTTATTTCCACTCTGATCTTTGTTATTTCCTCCCTTCAACTAACTTCGGGCCTAGTTTGTTCTTCTTTTTCTAGTTCCTTATAGGATGAAGTTAGATTGTTTATAGGAGAGCTTGCTTTCTTCTTAGTGTAGGTGTTTATTACTGTAAACTTGCTGCTTAGAACTGCTTTTGCTATATGCTGCAAGTTTTATATGCTGTATTTCCATTTTCATTTGCTACAAGATTTTTTTGTCCTTTTCTTTCTTTCTTGACCTGTTACTTGGGGCCTGTCCTTTGGGCAGCAGCCAGAAAAGCCAGAGCAACAGACGTGTGTATGCTCCCTCCCAGGGAGATGGTGGTGATTTGGCTTGGGTTCAGGTGAGAAGGCAAAAGTGTGTCTGCTGGCTTCCCTGTGCTCTGGGGAGGATTGCAGTTAGCTCCTAGAAGCATGTAAAACCAGAAGACTGACCTTCAAGCAGTAGCTTTTAAAGTGTGCAAATAGGCTTCTTTCAGGGAAAGACTGGGAGATGGGGAAGTTTTGCCTGTTGTCTCTGCACTGAGTGCTGGGTGGGGAATGGCCACAGCGAGTCCTCATGAGGCCGTTAAGAGCTGTGTCTCTTTTGGCTATAATCTGTGGGTCTTCTGGACACAGGCCCTGTTGGCTCTCAGAGCTATGTGTTCTAGGCCTTGTCCCTCAGGTGGGAGTCTTAAAAGATGGGATACTTGATGTGGGGTCCAAATTCTTTGTTCCTTAGGGAGAAGCTAAGAGTTGGGAGTTCCCTCCAAATTGTATGATGCTGTGCTTGGGGGTGGAGTTTATGGTGAGGGTGTGTCTCAGCATTTCCTCCTCATTCTGATGTGGGTGATGTGGGCGATGTGGGTGATGTGGGTATTCCTGTTTGCCTGATGTGCGGGAGTCTCTCAGCTAGTTTCTGGGTTTCCTTCAGAGGAAGCTGCTCCGTGTGTAGCTGTAGATTCTGTGTGTCTGTGGGAGGAGGGGAGTTCGGGAGGCTCCTGTATTGCCGTGTTGGACTGGAAGCCTCCACAGGGTCTTTATATTGCATATTCCCTCTGCCTGGAAGGTACTTCCTCCGAGTATCATGATGCTCACTTCCTTACTGTTTCACCTCTTTCAAATATTCGCTCTGATGTCTCCTTTCAATTTCTAATTGCCACCCTCCCAGCTCTGAGTCTTCCTAATTCTGCTCCATTATTTCATTTTCCCCCAGCAGTAGTCACTTGCTCATATAATATAAAATGTACTTACTAATAAATTTTGTTTGTTGATGATAATCCGCCTCAGCATTCTAAATGAGCTGTGGAAGGTCAGCTATCTTTGTCTCTTTAGTTCACTGATGTATCCCAAATACTTGGAATAATGTCTAACATGTAGTAAGCATTCATTAAATATTTGCTGAATGAGTAAATAAATGAACTAACTTCAGAATATTGGTTATTCTTGGGGAGGAAGAGAAGGTAAAAAGGGATGTACAAGGGTGGTAAGTCTTTAGCTGTAATTAAACTTCTTGAAAGAGAGAGTGAGCACAAGCCGATCTGGTGAGACGGTGACATGTTCTCAGTGATACATGCATTTGTGCATATAAGGGCCTGTTAAAATATTAATTTGTACTTTCAATATGCTTACATTTTTTATAACTAGAACTAAATGTGAAATAGTGTTTAAACTTACAGTAAAGTCATAGACCCAAGGATAACAGGCATTCATTGTGATGGTAAGAAATTATCTGTGGATTATACATTGGAGCACTTTCTAGATCAAGAGTATGTCTTCAAGATGGCTGATGTTCAGACATATTAAAACCATGCAGAAATGTATTTAAAAAGCCCCCAAACCATCTTTGCTTCTTTCATTGCTGTTACATTTTTATTCCTTCTCTCTTCATATTCCCAGGTGCCCATCCTGACCGTAGTCATTCTTTTAATAATATCACTTGAATTTCTTGGGATGAACTGTCAACTACTTGAGGGCAGGGGCCACGCCTCTTTTTCACTGTTCTATCTTTATTCATATAAAATGTTGCTGGTATATATCAAAGAATAAATACTTGTATGAAGAGATGAATAAACTTCAGCAGGTTGTTACATCCTCTATCACAGTTTTAGGAGGTAACTTGTTGGAGTTATAGTAGGTAGACTTTGAGCACATATAATATCTTTCTGGTAAAAAAGAGCAGCTCTTCACATAGTGGAATTTTAGACACTGTGCTGGGGCATATCACAGGGTTCATGGGACTGAGGAACATTTTAGGTGATTGCACATCACACCAATGAGGTGACTGTCGACTTTCCTCACTTTTCATGACTGTTTTTCCCAGATAAAGGTAGGGACATCCCTAGTATATGCCAAGTTACTACGGATTGCTTGGTCACAGGTAGTTCACACATTACAGACCGAAGGTTAGTTTTTTGGAAATCTAAAGTAGATTTCCAGCCCCTAAAAATGTTCAATGTAAGTGAATTTGGATTTGATGCAAGCTGTATTATTGTAAGTAGAATTTAGTGTGTCTGTAAAATGCATTTCCATTAGTGGCATCTGGTGATAACACTCATCTATTTGTGAAGTGTGATAATGCTTAAAGTAGAGGGCAGATCCAAACTCAGCTATTTTACCATGTGTGGTGACCCTAAGCTTCTTGGATCTTTACAGAAGTGACAGAATTCTGGCCATAGAACGAAGGCCACTGTTGAGATTGGCCAATCTTATTTCTTTCTCTCTCTCTTTTCCTCTTTCTTTCTCTCTCTCCTTTTTGCCTTCTCCTTCACCTTCTTCTTTTTCTTCTCTGAATGTTTATGAAATAAAAAGAAAGTCCATTTTCTGAAGCAGTGGGATCAAGGAGCTTCATTTCCATCCTTAATGAAGTTATGCTGTCTGATTTCTCAGGAAATCACTGGAGGCTTTATAAACTTTGCTTTCAGATTTATATAACCTACTCCATTGAATGTCTGACCCCAAAATTGAGATATGAGAATATCATTCTTTGAGCAAATATACTATGAATCAGGGTTAATTTCTTCCTCTTGCCTAAATTCCTTAGAGGAGGGGGACAAGAATACGTTTGGAATTATACATTTCTAGTCCTTTTTTGTGCTCTAGGCTTATTTGGGAAAAAAAAAATTCATTTTAGAAATGGCAAAGGCCCTTGGCTGTTTTACTGGCGCAACTGTGATAATTCAGAAAGGAATGTTACAGCAGTAGAAAGGATAATGTAACAGTAACACACCAACACAGCTGATGCTTGAAAGCATTCTCTCCTGAAGATTGCCACCTATCAGTTAATGAGCATTTGGTGTGAACCAGGCACTGTGCTCTGTGCTTGACATACAGCATTTCAGAGAATCCTTAAAGACAGAAAACATTTTAAGAATTCTGCATGTGCTGGTATTTTCATTTCGTAGGTGTTATTCAGGAAAGTTAAGTAACTTGTCAAAGGCTTTAAAACTAAAAAGTAACAAAGCCCTAATTCAAATCCATTTTTCTGGACTCCAAAGCCCACAACCTTAATATGTAAGATGCTGCCTTCTTTTATGTCCACCCACTTTCACGGTCTTGACAGTGACTAAAGAAAACTACACATACTCTGTTTTCTTAGAATGAAAAATAAGATTTCTCTTCCATTTTATATAAAAATCTATGGTGACCTGCATTCTTTGGAAGAGAATTTGTCCTCAGTTGACTATATAATGTCACCAGAAAAAAAACAGGAAAATTATTAGCTCATTAATTATGTTAGTATCCTTCAGAAGATTGGTTTCTTCACAGTTTAGACAAGGAAGTAAATGTTGTGAAAGATAAGTTATTGAGATACTGTTTCAATTTTGTTTTGGGTTTGCCTAATGGTTTTCTGTGATTGAATACCCTGGGCAGTGAAAGAATATGACTGCGTGTAAGAATTCTTCCTAAAATCACAGGAAATGGACATGATTGACATCTGAAAATTTGTTGTTCTCAAGCACAAATAAAAGTCTGTACAACTCAAAACATTTACCATAGGATCATACTGGATCACAGCTTTACTGAGGGGAAAAAAATTCCCTTTAAACAATAAAAAAGAAAAAAGTCAGACAAACTACATATCCTGACTCTGATATTCTTGTCTTTCAATAAATGCATTCCAAAAGAGAATAAAAGATGATTGTCATGTGAATGAAATTGATCCAAAGTGATCCCTAAACAGATTGAGCTTTATTACTATAGCGTAAAGGTGATGCTCTCAGGTAGCACCATTTGAAGGATGCCGAAAGCCCTCATCTGTTTCTACACCTATTACAATGCATAGAAGTCCTTTTTTACGCTGTTAATTTGTATTGGATGACTGAGGAGAATTATTCTAAAACTGCATTAAGTCAAATCAAGATAGGGTCATTATTTGGTTATTATTTACTAAGTACTTATCTTAACTGATTAGTGCATTTATTATTTTTTAAAAATTCAGTAGTACTTTGAAAAATGTGAAAAGACATACAGATATCAAAAACGACCTCTTTCTAAGGGAAGTTACGCGTGTCAATAATAGTAGCGCCTCTGAATAACGAATAGGCGGTAGCCAGACAGAAGTAGTCTTCGAGGCTGCTTAAATGTTGACACAAAAGAGCAGATCTCAAATTCTAGAGGGAGAAGATTTGTATTTGTATATACTCAGGAAGCCATTATGGCCAGCAAAACCCACCTTACCACCACAGCACAGTAGAACGCAGAGGGTGAGCAAAGCAGAAAATCACTGAACTGCCAAAATAGAGAGAAGGCATTCCCGGTTAATAAGCAATGACGGCAGATAATTGATAAAATAGCTTGAAGGAACTGACACGCTTATCACTATCATTGGTAAATATTCCACGTAAAGATAATTTAAGCCATGGCATTTGCAATGATAGATAACGTTGTACAATTCAGATTGCCACACAGGCACAGATGATTCTAATGTGTGTGAGAAAATACAGTGACATATGCTTGTTCCTGTGGTAGAAGGGAGACAGGCATAGGGCACTGATGGAAGTGTCGGGTAATAGAGAAGTCTTTCTAGAAGGAGCAGGACCTGATAGAGATCTCGAGAACTGAATACGAAAAGTGAATACAATTTATAAAGACAAATAAAGAATGAATGCTTTTCAGATGAAGTGAATTTTGTGTATAAAGGGAGTGAGAGAGTATGGTGCATTTAGAAAAGTAAAAGTTGTTTAGAATGGTGTGATCCTTTCTTGGGTGGAAGGGATTGCAAAGATACGGAGATACAGAAGTATAAAAGGGTCAGATTTGGAAGGGCACTGAGTGCTATGTTAATGTGTTTGAGTTTTTCCCTGAGTATAATACAGGGCGATTAAAGGATGTTAAGCAAGGAAATGGTATAATTGTATTTTTCATTCTGTAGACATTGTTTTCCAGATGCATTGAGAATACATTGAACAAGGTATGTACTGGTATAGGGAGAAGTCTTTTGAGTATCATATAAACACTTTGGAGCAAGATAATGAAAGACTGAAGATAGAAAGTGGCAGGAGAGAAGTGGAGAGAGATGAAGGAAAAAGATATACATGTCAAAATGGCAGAATGTAAAAAGGCAATTGATTGAACATTGCAGATGGGGAATGAAAGAATCTTCTGCCATTAGTGGAGTTCACTAAAATAACTAATGAGGGAAGGGAGCTGGTTGTGGATCAGGGAATGGTGGATTCAGCTTTAAAAGTGTTGATTGAATTGGCACATCCAGGTGAAGATGTCCTGTTTGGAATCCACAGGTATTACATTCATGAGTGAGAGCTGCACAGAAAATACAGATTTCTGAGATGCTTCATGGATATGCATTAGATAACTCAGAAGGATAAGAAGAAAATACAGAGATTCCGGCAAAAATTGGAGGTTAAAGGGAGTGGGCTGGAGGACGTAAAGGTTGGGAGCATCACTGAAAATAAGACTATAGAGAAATTTGTTTGCACCTAACAGAAGGTTGTCCCTGTCTGTAGAATTCACATGTAATGCATTTTTTACAAAATTTTATTGAAGTACAGTCAGTTACAAAGTTATGTCAGTTTCTGATGTATATAGCACAATGTCCCAGTCATGCATATACATACATATATTCATCTTCATACTCTTTTTCATTAAAGATAAACATATAATGCATTTTTAATTTGTCTTTTTCAAACTAAGGGAACAAGACCTGCAAGTAATTGATAGGTCATGAGTCACCAAGTATCTGAATGTTGAAACTATATTAACATTCTGGATATATTAGCCAGCAAGATTTTCAGGAGCAGCAGATGTTGCTGGGATTAAGGACGTGGTGAGAGAGATGAGCACAAGGTGAAGGGCCCATAAAAGCACTTTTGAAAAATGAACAACAGAAGTTGGTAATAATTTAAGGAACAAATTAAAAGAACGGGAGGCTTGGGGCCTGAAAGCAGTGAAAAGGCTTGATTTCCCACTGCGTTAGCTCAGCAGAGACAGCGCTGGTGGTTACGTACCACATTGGCCCATTAGCAGCAAACCATAGCCAAGGACTTTTGAAATTGTTGTTGGAAAAAAAGTATAGAGAGATAGCATCCCATATTACTCTCAGAAGCAGATCAGGGTAATATACATATTAAATCTTGAGAATCTTATTAACTAATGTGGTTTCCAGGTAATAGACAGATGGAGAGGTTTAGGGTTACAGCTGTAAACTAGATCAGCAGCCAATACATAATTCTAAGTGTTGACACTCAGTAAGTTATAAAACATATTTACAAATATAGTAATTGAGAAATATTAAAACAAGAGATAGGACCAAATGCTAAATGTAGAAATCCCAAAGCAACATTATCATCTAGTTTTCCTGAATAATGTGATTTCTGAGCAAAGATTCAGCACCTACAGTCTAATCTCTGCCCATGAATCAGCAGTGACTGACTTTCTTCCTTTAAAAGGACCACGTTCTTATTTTGGGTTAGTGGAGAAACTGACATGTTCCTCCTCTTGAAATTTTAAACCAATGAGCCTTAACCTACCTAGTCAGGAAAACTAGATCATTCAACACTTTAGAGAGTGATGTTTTGGGAGTTCTAGAAGGCTTTTCAAATACGTTCAGGAAGACATCTCAGTTATCAGTTTGGTTAGTTTCCTTGTGGTGCTACTGATAATCCCCTTGTCTCCTGCCTGGACCCGCATCACCGTGAGGCTCCACATTTGCTGAACACTGCCAGGAACCTTCATGGCTTCTGCAGAGTTCTGCAGTTCAAGGCTGCAGGGCATGGTCCACTCTTGCCAGTCTCATGCTCTGATGGTATACAAAAAGTGATCACTGGGCTGCACGATTTTCTCTTGTGAAAGCAGAGTCATTCTGTTATGACATATCCTGTTAGAAGGCACTAAAGCAGCACTTCTCGGGCACAATGATCCATTTGGGACGTTGACTCATTCTAGGCAAGTCGCTTGGTGTTGAATGTGAAATAGTGAGCAAAAACAGCCACTTTTTAGTAAAGGAGCCAGACCTTACTCAGATAAATTCCAGTAAGGACACATGCAAGTACAAAACTACAATTCTGGAAAGGATTCTAAAAGAAAGGAAGAGGTTAGTATGAGATTTGAAGGATCAGTAAAAACTAACTAGGGGAAAGTGGAACAGGTAGAGTGGAGATGAGGGGTAGATGGTCACAGCAGAAAGAACTGTCCAAAGGCTGTGACAGTTGGAGCATAGAGCTTCTCAGGATCTAAAGAAATCCAATGTGGCTGAAGTACAGAGAGTAAGGAAGGGAGTGGTGCAGCCTCATGCTGGAGGCGTCTGTAAGGACCAGAGCATACCTTGCTCACGTCTGATGTCGTCATTCCAAGAGTTAAGTGTTATAAGCTGGAGGTGAGTGAGATCTGTGTCTTTATCACAGTTGTGGGCTGCTGTGGAGAGTTGATTAAAGAGAGGCAGGACTTAACTTTAAGTGAAACAAGACTTTGTTGTTTTATACAAAGCCCACCTCCCCTCCTTCCCTCACCCACGTTCTCAGTAGGACTGAGCAGTGAGTCTAAAAAAGAGGCTACGCTTTAGAGATGAATCTAAGGAGATCTTAAGTGTTATAGTCAGATTTGTTTTTCTCCTCCGATAACTATGGACGTCTGGTTGAGTCCACCTTTTTGTGGCTGGCTTTGTAGAAGGCATCTCATGACGGTTAGCTTTGGTTAGGACTGTCTCAGCAATATACCAAAGATGCCAAGCCATTTCTGAGTCTCAACACACTAAATTCCAGCTGGGGTGCCCACTCTGTCAGATGGAGAAAATTCCTCTTCGGTGCTCTGTGTTCGCTGTCCTTCAAATCGCCTGTATTAATCTGTCAGTTTCCCTAGTAGGGGAAGATAGTTCTTCTGGCTTTATTACTTTCTAATTTCACCCCATAAACAGGGATCCATGATTCAGATAAAAGTTTTTATTGAATCTGCCACAGCTAAACTAGTATATATGTTTTGTGGTTTCAAAATATATATATATATGTTTTGTGGTTAACTAAACCAACTATAAAATTTAAAGGCAGAATAGCATAGTGATTTCAACTGATGTTAGACAGATGTAAGTACAAATTCTCGCTCAGGTGCTTAAAACTCTGAAATCTGGGGGCAAGTTTCTTTAATCACTGGTACTCAGTCTCACGTGAAAAATAGTGTACAGTAGTTGTGAGTATACAGCAAAATGGTGCTATATATAAAGTGCTTAGAGAAGCACCTATTATATCACATCCAAAAAGTCTGATCATTGCTGTACCATTATTATTAATCATGTTTAATGGTGAAAAGTGCAGTATGATAAAGATAAATGACTTCCCACCAAGTCTTTTTTTTTCTTTTCTTTTCTTGTTATTTAGTGAAGGCTTCATGCCTGTGGATATTAGTAATATCTTCCCTTAATAAGCAGCACATGTGATTATTTTTTTTTACAAAGCTTCATAAAAGTGAAAAACTTAAGTTTTTCATTCTACTCCCAAAGCATATGGGAAAAACAGTTTCAGAGGCTTTAAATATTAACAAGAGGAACACGGCATAATGATACAGGGAAAAAGTGCGAGCATGAATGCTCAGAATTGCTTTTAGTGGGAAAAAGCAGCCAGCATTTGTTGAGAGCTAAAGATTTTTTTTAAATAGATCTGAGTTTAATTGGCAGGACTTGGCATCATTTACAGGAAAATATGTTTTATTTATTTCAGTTTAAATATATTTCAAACACTATTTTAAAATACACTTCTGCCAAGTGATAGGGCAGCTGTTAAGTGGTTCAGGATTTAATGCCCTCGTTAGCCCTTCACCTCTGAGGCCCTTGATCTCTCTCCATGTAATTAAGCTCATACAGTAAATGAGTTTTATGGAATAAAGAAGCCCCAGTATGGACAGTTCGTACTAGGAAGCCATTTTGGATAATTGGCAGCTTCAACTTGAAAACCACTTGGAGTGGGGATGAATGGGTGTTGCAAGTTTACATTAGCATCAGCAAAATAAATACCAGTGATGAAATTGAGTGTTTCTTTCCCTGTTTTTAATCAGGGCCAACCTGAGGCAAAATTATAAAGTAGATGAAGAGTGTCTTCATTGGAATACCACCTCTCGTCAATGTTTTTTCCTCCTTCTTTCCCCACTGCCCTCAGGGGGAATGGAAATGCACACATCTGTGAGATGTAATTTCCCCTCGGGGCTCTGCTACCACAATACCGCACTGAAGATTTGTAGCTACTTGCTACAAGATTCTCTGTATCATGCAAATTTATAGCTCATGCCTTTCCTTGTGCTGTTACCTCTGCTAAGAATGACAGTCCCCAGCCCCCAAACCTCTCAGGGCTCCCTGGTAAACAGGACTATTTATCTTTCAAAACTGAAACAGGAGCACCCCTCAGCCAGACACTCCAGGTAGAATTAGACAATCCAGGCAGAACTCTCTCTGCCCCTGTGTATCCTGCACAAACTTCTGTTACTCTCCTACTACAGCGGTATCAGGGGAATAGTCAGGCTAGAGTGGACTGTGGCGCATGAGCCCTAAATCTCTGACTTGACGTAACTTATTAAGCTTACTTCTTAGCTTTTTGCACAGCTGGTACTGGTTGTAAATATGGCGGCATTATCAGACTCGGGGACCTGGGCTGAAAGAGGCTCTACTGTCTGATGGTGCTGCCATATTTACAGTGGCATCCAGTGTTACCTTGATGGGGAAGAGAAAGTGTGGAAAATTCACGCCAACTTCTAAATGCCCTTGACTGAAGTGATGAAGTCACTTCTGTTTTTGGCCTGTTGGCCACAGTCGACCTAACCGCAAGTTGTACAGGTTAGGGTAAGGTAGGGCAGGGCATCAGCGGAGTGGTGGGGAGGCTGGGAGATACAGGAGTGCAGGTGGACAGCTTGGGGAGCGTGACTTTCTCACGCATAACCTGTAACAACTTAGTGCTCTTGTTGACATGACTGCTTTCTCTGTAACCTGCATTTTATGTCCTCCAGGACTGGAAATTTCTCCTTATAAAATGTTCAGATATCGTGCACTGGCAATGAGTTTCATGTTCGAGAATTAGTATGTTGGCCCATAAGGAAAGAGGTAGAGAAGGGAAGAAAACACTTAACACATATGAGCTCATTAAATTCTCACAGAAGCGTAAGGCAGCATTGCTCGCTTCATTTTGCAGATAGGACTCCAAGGCTCAGATTACTTAAGTGAATTATCACAAAGTTGGAATTCCAACTCAGCCTGACTCTTAAATATATGCTACATTTAAAATTTTGAAGTGTCTCATTTCAGAGGAGATATCTGGAAAGACTAAAACAGAAAGGAATGAATTTCTCATGTGAAGTTCTCAAGGCTTAATTTACTCTGTAAGTAGGGGAAAGTTTGGTGTGTGTGACAAAGAACATTTGGGGAAGCTTTGAATCATAGAATCAGTGTGACCCTGCCCAGGGTTCGAATGCTCTAGTAGATTCCATGTTTAGTGCTCTGACAGTCTGACCTTTTGGTCCATCTGATAGCACATACAGTCTCATGGGTTTTTGGAGAGGATGAGAGGAGATCTGAGGTTTGTAAAGTGCCATGGATCACGTCTGGCACAAAGCAAACACTCCAGATTGTTGGTTCTGTGCCTGCCTGACTTCTTCCTCTTCTTGGCTGCATAGACCCTTTGCTCATTCCACAAAGCAAGTATTGCTTTTAGAGTCACATACAAAAATATCAGAGATGGCTGTTTTATCCGAATGGGAGTATGATAGAGTTTTAGATATGTGGGGGCTTTCATTTACAGGGAAGAAAACTGGTTCAAAGAGGAGGAAGTGGCTTCTTTGAGGTCACGCACGTGGCATTAGCAGGAGTGGTCCCAACTCCCGTTCAGCCTGCTTGCCTTCTCTGAGCAGTGAGCAGGTGCTCAGTGATAAATACTTGTCAGTGACTGAGCGATTAAGAAGGTTAAATTTCTTCCATTTGGTTGTGTGTGTGTTAGGGGTTGCTGAAGTCTGCGTGGGGGGAGAAGGAATCTCACTGAAGTAGTTTCAGCCTATTTGGTTGCTATCTTTAGAAAAATACTCTCCCAGCCAATGTTTTCAATAGAATAATTGCATTGTATTCATAACCAGTTCAAACTTTTTTCAGCAACTGTTTCTTTCCCATGTGAGAAAACATGGTGAGCATTTCCATTCCATCTTGAAATAATATTTTCATTTTTGAGTCTAAACATAGTCACTAGGGTAAAGACTTAGTCTAAACTTAGCTGCTAATAGCCCGGGCTGTTAAATTTGTCATTACAATAATTCTTTTTTTTCCTGAGTGCAAAACTATCGTGGAGTTGGATGAAACAGTCTTTTGTATGCAACTGAAGCTATTGGTTTTAGCCATGTAACTTCCAGAAAACAAAGAGGGCAGTACAGCATATTTTGCCTCTTATTAATAGATGACAGTCACATTTCCATTAAAGGGATGGCGGGGGTAGAGTGGGCTGCAATCACATTAGGTGATGGGCTGTATAACCCGGAGCCTCTGCATTTATTTCCAAGGTGACTGATGTCCCTATGAGGAGGAGGGTATGCTGTGGTGCATAGTCTGTCACCCACCATAATGTGGGAGGAAAGTAAAAGGCTTTCCTGATATTATTTTCTGACTTACTCTGCCCTCTATATGTGACGCCAAATTCAAAATTAAATCACCTTCAAACGTAATGTTTTCTCCAACTTCCTTAAACTTGTGTACCTAGAAAAAAAACTGAAGTGCATTTGTAAACATCGCCAGAAAGGAACATAATTTAGGAGGCTATCTAATGTGTTCCCTTAATTTGTTCCTGGAAAACATTTAAGTTGATCCAGGCAAGTTTCTTTAAACTTAAATGTATCTCACCTCTTGTAATGATAGAGTATCTCAACCCTCTTCTAAAGAATATTCCAGCATTCAGCATATTTCTGGAGGGGTTTGACCTAACAAACCAAGTGGGTGTGTGAAGGGAGGTTATACTATGAAAAGGGGGGTCTGACGGCCTAAGACTGCTTCTGGGTTGTAGATTATTTCCAAACTAAGGTAGAGGATAACCTGTCTCGGTTGGGATTGCTCAATTCTATTTGGTACCTTTTATACCATCTCTTCCACACCAAAATCCGTGTAATACGAAAAAAAGGAATCATTCTCTCATAGCTGTTCTTCCCTCTTTACTGGTCTGGAATTCCTTTGTCTGTTATTATAATTATTCTTTCTCTCACCTGTGTGCTCGCTGATTGACATTGAGGTGGGCTGTCCAGAGCCCCTTCAGGGGAGGACTTGCTGACCAGTAGAGGGAGTGCCGTCTCAGGCAGGATCTGGCTCTCAGCTCTTCCAGAGTTGGCCCCGAGTGCAGAATCATCTTTCCTGAAGTCTCACCCTGCCAGAGCAATCCTTATCTCTTGACTGAGCAAGGTGGGAGTATCAAAGATGCCCAGCCTTTTCTGCCTGATGTGGTCAGGCGGGGAAACCTTGATGGTGTATGTTTGGATAGCTCCTCTCTAGGTTGAGCAGATTTTTGGTTGTGTGTCCATTTTGGATGAACTCCTCCCTATCCTGAATCCTGCATCCTCTCTCTTCCTTTCACAGATGCTATTTCTTACATAGCATCTTTTATCCTAAACTTCATCTCATCATCTGTCCCTGGAGAACTTACCTTGTGACAGTCCTAACTTATTTAATCCCATATCCCTCCATCCTGTATGCCTGGTTAAGCCTCACCTGGATAAACCCGACAACTGTTTATCTGTTCCCAAGCAGATAAATAGGTCTGGAGGAAAAGATCCAACCTTGTGGATCCACTGTAAATTCCTGATCACCAGTCTCAGAAGGGTGCTCCACCCTGCCAATTTATCCTACTGTGCATCCTTGGGGTGTGCTCTCTGGGATTCTCCACCTTTTCTGTTTCTCCTCTAGTATCAAAACACCAGCACCCCTTTCTCTTAATTCTCAGTTTAGAGAGGAAGCTCTAGAAGATCTCACTTCATAGTTTGGCAGGGAGGAAATATGCATCTGATAATGCTTTCCATCTTCCCACCACCAAATGTGTAAAACTATCTGCATCCAGACACGTGCTCTCTCCTTTCCCTTGGAGAAATGTCCCCTTCCTCATCTATGCCATTTTGCTCTTGATCTCGTTCACTGTTACTCTCTTTCTTTGGCAACACCAGTTTTTCTCTGTTTACTGGTTGACTCTCCAGAGCATAACAGTACATGTACTAGAGGCAGACTAGCATAGCAAGAGATAATTCATAGTAGAGATTAAAATTACAAACTCTGGAGTTGGACCGCCTTGGGTTAAACACTGGCCCCAGCATTCACTGGGTGAAGCGCATTACTCTCTCTCTCACTTCCCCCAGCTGTAGGTTGGGGATTGTATTAGTGCTTACCGTATAGGAATTTTGTGAAGTTTTGTAAATAAAATCAAGGAGTGCATTTAGAGGAGCACTTTGCACACAGTAATTGCAAAATAAGTAGTAGGAACTAATAGTATTTCTATCTCCCACCTCCCAGCTCAAGCAGTCCAGGAAACTCTTCTGACATCTTCTCGATCCTACTTCACTTCTCCGTCCTCCTTCAGCACCAGAATTTAAGGGTTGTGCAGATCTCCACTTCCTCACGACCCATTCTCTCCCCAGTGAACGCTGGTTGGGCTTTATTTCCTACCTCTTCATTAACCACTCCTTGCCAAGTCATCTTTGAAGAGCCACCCATCCATCTCCAAATCCATGGCATTGCCTCCTGCTTTCCAGGATCTCTCAGCATGTTTTAACATAGTGACCACACCATCTTCTTCAAACACAGACCAACACTGTTTTTTGTTTTATTACTCTGATCCCTCGCCTACTGCTTTTCCAGGCACCTTCCCAGTGGCACCTTGTCTGATTCCTTTGCAGTCTCCCCTTCTGTTTGTAACAGGGAAGAACAAACCTGACTCTGCACTGGATCTGTTTCTTTTACTTTAACCTTTGTATTCTAGTGCTTTTGTTACAAGTTAATCACTAAAGGGATGTTGCCTAAAGCTTAAATTATACTTAATGGCCCATCTCTGGGAACCGGGCCTCCCAGGTGATGAGCATTGAGCTAAAATACCTTTGTTTAGCTCACAGGAAACTTCCTGACCAGGCCCACCTGCTAATGAATGCAGGGAGAAAGAAATTAACACAGCCCCTCCGGAGGCTGACTGGAATCAGGAAATGTTTGACTTTCCTCCCACCCCTGTTAGTATAAAAGAAGCCTGAATTCTAACTTAGGCAAGATGGTTCTTTGGAACAGTAGACCACCAACTTCTCAGTCTGCTGGTTTTCTGAATAGTCACTGTTCCTTGCCCCAACAACACGTCTCTTGATTTCTTGGCCATCCATGTGGCAAGCAGCACGAGCTGGGACTCAGCAACGTGTACAGCCTTTAACTGTGGGTTTTTACCTCTTAACTTAGCAATAGGTTCTTCCGCTTTTCCTCAGTTATAATGTTTCTTCTATCTTATCTGTCCTTGCAGTTTTAATTTGTCATCCTGTGGGCTATTGACTTGCCAGTTTTAAGATTTCCTATCCTGACCTGTCTACCACAACAAATTAGTTACAGATATGTGTATCCAACTACTTACTTGTTACCCCCATGGGGGTGGCCAAAACAAATGCTTCATCTTCCTCTCCACTTAAACCTGTTTCTCCTCTGATCTAGTCTAGGGCTAGTCTCCTCTAGTCCATTTAGCAAATGGTAGTACCTAGTTGTTCAAGTCCCAAACAAGATACTCATACTGATTCTTTCTGTTATACTTAAACATCGAATTTGTCATTAAGTTCTGTTTCCAGAATATAGCCTCAAACTGTCTGTCTCCTTCTTTGCATCTCTGTCACTTCTGTCCAAGGTACTAATCTACTTGCTTAGAATCCTGGAAGAGCTTCCTACTTGGTATTCCTGTTTCTCCACTTGCCCCATTGAAATCTATTACCACCTAAACATAGATTTTTCATGCAGATTAAATTATCTCCCTTCTCTTCTTAAAATACTTCAGTGAATTCTCCTCCCAATCAAATAAAATCTGAACTTCCTTTCAAAGTTTCCTCCCTGTACTCTTCTTCAGCCATAGTATCAGTTTTCTTTCTTTTCCTCTTTCTTTCTTTCTTTTCTCTTTCTTTCTTTCTTTTCTCTTTCTTTCTTTCTTTCTTTCTTTCTTTCTTTCTTTCTTTCTTTCTTTCTTTCTTTCTTTCTTCCTTCCTTCCTTCCTTCCTTCCTTCCTTCCTTCCTTCCTTCCTTCCTTCCTTTCCTCCCTTCCTTTCTTTCTCTCTCTCTCTCCTTCCTTCCTCCCTCCTTTCTCTCTTTCTTCCTTTCTTTCCATATGTAATCTCATTCTCACCTTATGGCCCTAGTACTTGCTTTTCTCTCTGCCTAGGGCACCCACTCTCCAATTCCTCACGTAGCTGACAACTGTTCATCATTTCTCAACTTAAACATCACCTCGCAGTGAGGCTTTCCCTGACCACCAATTCTGATGCTCCCCTACCCATTGTCAATATGAATCACATCATCCTTTTAATTTTACTTCTGATGTTTATCTTCATGTGGGATAATGCTGTTTAATTCCTCATTTATTGACTGTTTTTACCCATTAGAATGCGAATTTTATGCAAACAGGGTTTTTGCCTGTCTTGTACACCCATTTATCCCTGGCACTCCTTAAGGACTCAAATAAAGTTTTCAGATAAATAAACTGTAGTCCTTCCATCCTTTAGGCCTGGTTCTCATTTCAGCTCACCTCACCTCTCCCTGTCTGGCATTCATTATTTGTTTCCTTTCTGAAGGTAAGACCTTGATACGTATTTTTTTTTTTTTCCTGGTGTAGTCTTAGCATTTCATGGTTCAGAGTCTCCCTTTTAACCCAGTTGTGGATTGTCTCCATAAGCAGCTTTCCTGTTTCACTCCAATTTGGGGGCTTTTCCTAACAGGACACTTTCTTAGGCCGCACTCCACCAAATTTACTGTTTTCCAGAGAACCAGAGCCGGGTACTAATCCCCATGGCTTGAGGTAATGGCTGTCGCCTTGTGGTTCCAGGGAGCATTACAGTGTCAGGGATACATCTCAGGAACTGCTGCCAGGATGGCGAATGACCTAGTTAATGAGAAGGGATGATTTCCTCTTTCCCCTAGTTTCAAACTAAAACAGTGTTTGTGTTTTCAGAGTCTGTATATTCATGTTGTTTTAAGAAGAACGGTTATGTTTATTTGCTTACAAAGCCACTGTCCAGATGCATTCTCTTCAAAGATCCTATGATAGAAGTGTTTGCAGTGGCATTATTGCAGTGGTTAAAATGGCATTATCTATTACAAAACAGTTTATTTCCAATGACTTTACCATAGGTTTGTTTACAAGTTACCTGGCCAACTCAATGATATTTGCTGCTCAACAGCATTTGAATGACATTCATCATTTGAATTTAGATTTAAAGAAATCAATTGAGGGAAAATTTTACCACATTTTTAATCTGTTTGCAGGTTTTATTAACCATTAAATCAGGTCCTTGCTTATAGTTAATTACATGGGTATCAGATAGATGGAGTTCAGGCTCTGTCTGCTCAAGGCTTCAGGGTAAGTGGTCCAACCTTGAGGGCCCAGAGAATCTGAGGCCCCAGATAGCAGTCTTCTCTTTTCCATGGCTTCTATTTCTTTTATTTTTTTTAGTTGCAATATAGCCAATGTAAATACTATACAAGTTACAAGTGTACAGTATCCTGATTCACAATTTTTAAAGATTCTACTCCATTTATAGTTATTATAAAATAATGGCTATATTCTCTTTGCTGTAAAAAAAAATCCTTGTAGCTTATTTATTTTATAGATGGTAGTTTGTATCTCTGATCTCCTACCTCTATCTTGCCCCTCCCCACTTCACTATCCCCACTGGTAACCACTAGTTTTTTTCTCTGTATCTGTGAGTCTATGTCCTTTTTGTTATATTCACTAGTTTGCCTTACTTTGTAGATTCCATATGTAAGTGATATCATATAGCGTTTTTCTTTCTCTTTCTGGCTTATTTCACTTAGTGTAATACCTTCTAGCTCCATTCATGAGTTCACAAATGGCAAAATTTCTATCTTTTTATGACTGAGTAGTATTCCTTTGTAAATATGCCACATCTTGTCTATCTGTTCATTTGCTGATGGACACTTAGGTTGCTTCCATATCTTGGCAATTGTAAATAATGCTGCTATGAACATTGGGGTGCATGTATCTTTTTGAATGAATGTTTTTATTTTTTTTTCACATATATACCCAGGAGTGGAATTCCTGGGTCTCATGATAATTCTATTTTAATTTTTCGAGAAGCAGTCCATGCTGTTTCCCAAATTGACTGCACCCCCACTAGCAGTGTATGAGAGTTCCCTTTTTTCCATGTCCTACCAACATTTTTTATTTGTCATCTTTTTGATGATAGCCATTCTGACAAGTGTGAGATGATACCTCATTGTGGTTTTAATTTGCATTTCTCTGATAGTTAACAATGTTGAGCATCTTTCCATTTGCCTGTTGGCCACCTGTAGATCTTTTTTGGAAAAATGTCTATTCAGGTCTTCTGCCCAGTTTTTAATTGGATTGTTTGTTTTTTTGATGTTGAATTGTTTGAGCTATTTATATATGTTGGTTTCTAACCCTTTATCATTCATGTTATTTGCAAATATTTTCTCTGATGCAGTAGGTTGTCTTTTTGTTTTGTTGATTGTTTCATTTGCTGTGCAAAAGCTTTTAAGTCTAATTAGGTCCCACTTGTTTATTTTTTTCTTTTATGTCCTTTGCTTTAGTAGACAGAATAAAAAAATATTCTACAATTCATGTCAAAGAGTGTTCTGCCTATATGTTTTTCTGGGAGTCTTATGGTTTCTGGTCTTACATGTAGATCTTTTTTATCTTATTTTTGTGTATCGTATGAGACAATGTTCTAATTTCATTTTTTTGCACGTAGCTGTTCAGTTTTTCCAACACCACTTGCTGAAGAGACTGTTATTTCTCCACTGTATATTCTTACTTCCTTTGTCATAGATTAATAGATCATAAGTGTGTGGGTTTATTTCTGGGGACTCTGCTCTGTTCCATTGATCTATGTGTCTTTTTCCATGCCAGTACCGTACTGTTTTGGTTATTCTGGCTTAATAGTATAGTCTGAAGTCAGGGAGCATGATTCCTCCAGCTCTTTTCTTCTTTGTGAAGGTTGTTTTGTCTATTCAGTATCTTTTATGTTTCCATACATATTTTAAAATTATTTGTTTCAGTTCTGTGAAAAATGTTGTTGATATTTTGATAGGGAGAGCATTGACTCTGTAGATTGCCTTGGGTTGTATGATCATCTTAACAATATTAATTCTTCCAGTCCATGAACATGGTATATCTTCCATCTGTTTGTATTGTCCTCAGTTTCTTTTATCAGTGTCTTATAACTTTTCAAGTACGGGTCTTTTACTTCCTTAGGTAGATTTATTCCTAGGTATTTTATTCTCTCTGATGCAATAGTAAATGTGATTGTTTTCTTAATTTCTCTTTCTGAGTTTGTTGTTAGTGTATAGAAATGCAACAGATTTCTATATATTAATTTTGTATGATGCAGCTATACTGAATTCATTGATGAGCTCCTGTAGTTTTCTGGTGGCATCTTTAGAATTTTCTATGTATAGTACCACCTGCAAACAATATCACTTGCAGACAATGACAGTTTTACTTTTTCCTTTCCAGTTTCATTACTTTTATTTCATTTTCTTATCTGATTGTTGTGGCTAGTATTTCCAATACTATTTTGAATAAAAGTGGTGAGAATAGGCATCTTGCCTTGTTTCAGATCTTAGAGGAAATGCTTTCAATTTTTCACTATTGAGTATAATGTTAGCTGTAGGTTCGTCATTTATGACCTTTTTATGTTGAGATATGTTCCCTCCATGCCCATGGCCTCTATTTCTAATGTCTTGATTCCTCTTGTGGGTTTCTTGGAGGTACTTGCCAATTGTAAACACTCCTAGACCTTGCATATGTTTACTCAGTGCCTACTTCTGGTAATACCCTTGTTTTCCACACTTAGCTACCCAGGCAGCACACTACTTTTTGCTTCTCCAACTGTGGTGCTGTCTAGCCACTGCGGTTTTTTAAATGGGAGATCAGCTCATCTCCCTGTGGAAAACAACCATTTTAGAATAGGTAATTCATTTGCCCTGTGCATTTCTGGCAGGAAATATTAGCTCCTGGGGAAGAAACATGAAATCAAGTCCTCTAGGGAGAACCAAACAGATGCTCTCCCAGTTATCATTTTAACTGTTGGCTAAAGCAGACCCTCACTCGTAACCCAACTGTACTGATAACAATAATAATTATTATCATTATAAACATTAAAGAAATTATTTAGAATTTACAATATGCTGGGCAATATACAGTATATGTTACATACATGATTTCATTTTGTTCTCAAATAATCCTATGAAGAGATTCCATTATTATCAACTCTGTGTAGCAGATTAAGATAATAAATATGGAGGGGTTAAGTGACTTGGCCCTGATCACACAACTGGTGATATTAGGGCCAGGATTTTAATACAGATGGTGACTCCACAGTCCACATACTTAATGACTCCAAAATTCTCCCTCATAGTGTTATTCCTTCTAACAGTGTTGTGGGTCTTTCCTTCTTGCAGGTCTATGGCTGGTAAGTTGTCAAGAGTTATAGCTAAGTTTTTTCTGCATGTTCATTGTGGGTTGATTTTTCTTTGCCAACAGAGAATCCAGATGATATTTACAAGGCAGTGGTGATTAGAATAATAGAGAGGTTTGGCTTTTTAGGTCATAATATTAATCACAGAAAATATTTATTGATGACATGCCAAGCATTGTGTTAGCAACACCACACAAATCTGCCCAAATTCTTCCAGCAATACTGAGAAGTAAATGCTATTATATTCATTTTTAAAATAAGAAAATTAGCCTTAGGGAGGGTAAATGATTTACCCAAAATGATAGCTTTTCGGTAAAACTCACAAAAATAGTAAGTGGAATCAAATAAGATGTGTATATGGGCCTGTCCACATACTAAATCCGTATTATTTCTTCTATATTAAACAGGAGTGTTTTGAAAGATGGGACTGAATAAGGATTTGAAATTATGGAAAGTCCAATAGATGGAATCTAGGAAATAGCTATAATACTAAAAATATCAATAATAGCTTCCAAGGATAAGAAGAAGAAGAACAGGTATCTTTGCTTTTCTGGGAAAGCTAATGGCCATCACTTTGTAGCCTGCCATCCAACTGGGTAGTGTTGGTTAGTGAGGATACTTTATCACATGTGTTTGCTGTATGTATTTTTGTTTTACTTATTATTTGCCTGATATAATGTCCACCTTAAGAAGGACATTTACAAAATGCAGATAATATCCCTCAATTCATTGGATAGTTATGTGCTAGCCACAATAACGGGATTGTCACAGGATTCAAAGCATGACACAGCAATAAACATGTGTGCCTTGGACCAAGGGGTATCTAAGTTAAAATTCTGCTTCCTGCACTTAATGTGTAACCCAAGGCAGAACACTAAAACTGCCTTCAAGTCCTAGTTTTCTCATTTGTACAGTAGGATAGTGTGTCTACCTCACAGGGTTGTGGTAAGGATTGAATGAGGGACCTTAGCATGGCACCTAATTATCTTTCTTCTCATTGCCTTCTCTTTGACAGAGAGTATAATACAGAGAGGAAATAAGACAATTCCAAAATCATTGTAGTGGTTCACAAAAAAAAAGGTGAAACATCATGGCATGCCTCAATTTTTGATGGATTGGGGTGGTGAACAAATTAATGAAAAACAGGAATTATAAAAGTAAATGCATTGTGGAATACTCACACAGTAGAGTTCTGCTCAGCAATAAAAAGGAACAAACTATTATTACATTCAGTATAAAAGAATCTCAAAACATTATGGTAAGCGAAAGAAACCGGGAGTAATAGAGCACATACTCCATTTATAAGAAATTCTGTAATAGGCAAAACTATTGTGATGGACGTCATAACAGTGGCTGCCTCTTTGGCAGAGAGTCTTGCTGGAAAGGGGCATGAAGGAACTTTCTGGTATGGTGGAAGCAGTCTATGCCTCAGTTGGGGGTGGTGGTTACCTGGGACAAAACTCAGTAAGCTGAACACCTAAAATTTGTACATTTTGTATATGGAAACTATAACAGTTAAAAAAATACAAGTCTATGAAGATTTGGAAGGAAAGAAAATAAGTCTAGTGGAGGGGATAAGGAAAGTCTGTTTGAAGCATTCATGTAGGAGCTAGAATGATTGCGTGTTGAACAGAAGCTGTGGAGAGGCATTCCGGGTAAGGACTTGCAGGAGGAAGAGCGTGAGGAGAGGAAGTCTGGTGGGGTGGGTATTGTTGAGGTGATGGCCGGGGCAGATTATAAAAGGCCTTACATATCGGTCCGAGAGGTTTTACTTAATTCATTGGGTAACAGAAGGGCCACTGGAGAGTTTCAGTGTAGGGGACTGGTATACTTGAAGCAGTGATTTAGGGAGATTATACTGACAGTTACCTGCTGACTAAATAGAAGACAGAGCCGACGGAGGTGTCAGGCTCCCCGTAGGAGACAGTGGAAGAAAGGCTGCAGAGGGGAGGCTGTATCCTGATTTTTAGGAGGGAATAATGTGCTACTCATAGCCTACAGGTAATTTTTCCAGTACGCAAAGCCATCACATATTTCCTTAATAGCTTTTACCCGCTTTCCAGTTTGTGAGATAGCAAGTGTGTCAATGGCTTTAGCTGATTTCACTCAACGACACTGACATCTGTCTGCTTCTGAAGTCTGAAGAAGGGAAAACATTCTCCAGCATGTAGTGATGCAGGGGAATTACTAAAAGTGCAGCTGGTTGAGTGTCAAGAGATCTTATAAGCTAGTATTTTCCCCTGATAAAGTTGTTATACATCAGAGTTTGGATATTACATACTTCTAAGCTCTGGTTTTGGGGTGGGTTTTTTTTGATATCTAAGAAATGATAAGATTTGGGTATCATGACTCACGCTAATTTCACAGGAAATTGATGTATAAACAATACCACTTTAATTGAGAAGAAAAACACAGCTGAGAGCAGAGCCCCAAACAGGTAAATACTGATTGGCTGGGAGAAGGGTCAGGGAAGTATTAGGACTCTCCAGGTAAGGAAAGCCCACTATAGAAACTGAAGGTACCTTTCTCCTTGCAGCTAATGCACAGGTACTTTATTGTGTGACCCAGCCACTCTTAGGCCCGCCTTTAGGTAAGAAATTGGTGGTACAGGAACAGGAATTGTGCAGAGTCCATCCTAGAGTGTCAGCCACATCGAGTGTAGAAAGGCAGCAATTTGGGGGTTACTGTCTAGTGTCAGTGGTGTGGACACTGAGAGCTGAGCCTTTGCCCCATGAAGCCACAGTGCTGTCTTCATTTGATTCGCCTTGAAGTGTAATTTTGTTTGTCATTCCTGCCAGCAGAGCCACCACCCAGCCATGAAGCTGTTTGTCTGTACGTAGTTACTCCTCTGCACATGCTTATATGGAAGATAGGGAAATGTAAAGGATTAAAGACTTTCTCTGTAACATCTAGATTTTTAACCTCCAGGGGAATCAGGAATTCATGCAGTTCTAGAGCTTGAATAAAATTTTAGAAACAATTTCTTTTAACTCTTCTTATACTTCCTAGAAAATTAGTTTCCCCAGGATAAGGGACCATACCTTATTTAACCTCTCTTTACCCCTGCCTGACGTGGTCACTGCCAGGCATCGGCATATACTCAGTACTTGTATTTTGAATGAATAAACCATCTAGTTCTTGCACGGCAGGTCCCTGGCAACGTACTTTGCTAGGTCAGGTCTAAGTCCTCCAGCGTGCCCGGTAGACCTCAGTAACTGATAGGGTTGGTGTTCTCTTTGCAGCAGATCCTATACATGACCTCTGAGCTCTTCTCAATATAGTCACCTGGAGTTGGCATGAAAATGAAACAGCTTGCCATTTCTGAAATCTAGCATTGTCCACAGAGATGAGAAAACTGAGATATAAAAATGTTAACTATTTTAAGAAGGATCACTAATGGCTGGTTAGTCACAGAATCAGGAATACAGTTGAAGCTTTAGAGTCCTAGACTAGTATTTTCCACATACTTTTTCACGTTGCCCATTCATTTTTAGTAGGTCTGAGTAATCAGGAATGTTTTGTCTTTGAGCAAGCTAAGGATTTAGTATAATTAATGGAAGAACTGAGTGCTACAGGGGTCCAAGGAGCCATACATCTTAATTAAATGATATATTAAAGGGCTAAAATGCTCCACTGTACTATTGTTGTGCTGCTATGAAAATTATCATGAGTCAGGCATTAAAGGGACATCTCACTAAGTAAAAACTCTGAGTTGTTTACCCTTGGACCAGTAATGAGGAAGTTTATTCTAATAAGAACCGTATAAAACTTGCTAATAAATTTAAGTATCTAAACCAACATATCTGGATGTCAAAGAAAGCAGAATATTTTCCAGTGCTTTTGCAATTAACTTTTACCAAGTTTATAAATTATAAATCCTCTTGTCTGGAAACTGACAGCATCTTTCTGATAACTATGCTTGTACAAAATGGCCTTGGCTGTTATTGATTGGAGAAGTGATAGACATGAGGTAAGCTGGGCCAGTGATATATCAGAACCTTAGAAGTTTGATCTCTGAGTGAAAGTTGGGAGTTGAGTTGTACAGCTGGTAGAGTTTTAGAAAGAAAGCCCTTAGAACCTCCTAGTGTATTCTCTGGAGGTATCTGGTTCTCCATCTTTTCTGGGACCTAGTTGCTCTGCTTTTTTCTCTTTTTTTTTGAGTTACATGATATCTCTAACAATAAATTCCATTTTCCCCTAAAAATTTCTCGAATAATTTCATTACTTATAATTCTCTCAAAACAAGGAAAAACTAACTCATACATTAAAGACAGTTATCCCATCCATCTTGTGTTTCCTACTCATCTATTTTACTTCTTTATGTGGACTTTTCTGGGATCAATCTTTGGGCCCCTTCTCTTTTATATCTGAACCTACTTCTTTAGTAGTATCATCCAGACTCATGATTTTAAATATCATCTATATGAAGATGATTCCAAAATTTAAATCTATACTCCAGACCTCTTCCCTGACCACCAGACTCATAAATCCAAATGCCAGTTTATCCAATCAGATGTCCAACTGAAATGTCAGCTTTATCATGTCCAAAACCAAATTCTTGGCCTACTTTCCATAGTCCTTCCAGTCCAGTTAATTGGAACTCCTGCTGCTTGAAGTGGTCCTTGCTGCCGCTCCTCCAAAACCCCACATCCAACATGTTAACAAACTCTTCACATCTAAACCTTTAAACTGTGCCCCAAATCTGATGACTCCTCACCGACTTCCCTGCTTTGACTTAGTCCCTTCTAGCGTCATCTCATGCTTAGTTTCTCCAACAATCTTTTTCCACCCTTGTTTTTGTTCAGTCTGTGCTCAGCAAAGCAGCTAGGATGATGTTCTGTTAAAAATGAAATGATATCATGTGAGAGACTGGACGCCAAAGTCTTCACACTATTTTTTTTTTACATCTTATTACCTGGCTTACACTACCTCTTTGACTGTATCTTTTCCTACATCCTCCTCGCTACCCCTATTCCAGATTTGCTAGCTTCTCTGCTCCTCAACATGACCTGGCATTCTTCCACTCAGAAGAGTTGTAATTGCTGTTTCCTTTGCCTGGGATACTCTTTCTCTAGCTGGATGGTTTGCTCCCCTCCTTCTCAGTGAAGCCTTTTGTGACCATCCTATCTGTACTGCAACCTTCTCTCGCACCTGTGGAATTCCCTATACTACATCCTTGCTTTATCTTTCTCCATAGCGTTTACCATCTTCTAGCGTATTATGTATTTTATGTATTGTCTGTCTTTCCCCTAGAATGTAAACTCCAAAGGAGCAGGGATTTGTCTGTTCTTTTTTTTTCACTGCTATATCTCCAGTGTTCTATGAGTGAATTACTTACTGATGTATTCTGTCATCAAAGGTTGTGATACTTCTCCGCTTGGTCCCACTGTATTAGCAATGACCTCAGGTAAGTAGAGATCAGGTTTTCTATAAAGAATTTAATAGGTTAGTTTTATCTCACTAGCCCACCCTGTCATTGCCTCAGTTAGCCTAGATGGGTAAGTTTATTTTATTTTTGAAAGTCATTGGATATGAGCAGAACAGGGGCTTAAGACAACAGGCCTAGATTCTTATTCTGTCTCCACTTGAAGTTATTAGCCATCAATTTGACGTTCAGGCTCTCCAAACTTCACATTTATATTCTATAAATAGGATTAAAACTACCCACTTTTTTTACTGAGGCCTAACAGTTATTTTTAAGGTCTGGCACATGCCTGATAGGTAATAGACGTTCACTTAGTAAATGGTGACAATATTAGTTGTAGTATTGGAATTTTATTTCTTGGCGATAAATCAGAGTTAAAATATATGTGTGCTATAAGTTCTCAGTTTTTGAATTAGGGTCCAGGAGGAGTAAAATGAACCTTGGATGTTAGATGACCAAGGGTGTTCTCTGGACCAATCTAACTTGATTCAAACCTTAGGTCTGCCATTTCCTAGATGGGTAATTTTGAGTACATTATTCACTCTGAAACTCAGTTTCCTCATTTTGAAAATAGAGATCATAATGGGCTCCTCCCTCACTGAGTTGCTATGAGGATAACATGAATTATTGCAAATAAAATATTTACCGTGGTGCCTGGCATATTGCAAGCATTCAGTAGATATCAGCTGTTGACAACAGAATGCCTGAAATCTTGTCAGTTTTGCACTTGATAGTAGAACTACCCATTTAGACCATCATGGGCCCTTAATAAATATTAGTCAAGTAAATCTGTTAATAAATTCTGATACATTTAAGCAACCCATGTTTATAAATACAGCATATACTGGGTAGTAGCTTGGTGGACCTACTAATGAATGACTTGCATTTTTCTTAACCAGGTTCACGGAGCCCATGGCTTAAATTCACATTTCTAGAAAAATGATCACAGATTACCTGTCAGGGCTCTTTGGGGCTGCTTGAGAAGACTGAACTCACGAAATAGTTAAGTACGCTCCGGCCAAGGGTTCACTGTGCTATGCTATGAGGTGATGGCCATCTCACCACCGCCTTGTGTGGCCTGAGATATTTGTGATAACTGGCTTTTTCTCCCTTTGCTTTTCCACCATTATCAGTCCACTAGAAATAATCTATTTTGAAAAGATGACGAACAACAGGCCATGGAATAAATTAGCATAAATAAATGAAACCAAAACGTGATGAGTATTAATGATAAGGTCCCAGTTGGATTTGACAGCAGATGAAGCAACATCCAGAATATGAAGGCAACTGGCTAGGGCATCTCTCCTGTTTCTCAGAAATGAAGGCAGCTCATGTCAACCATTTACTGGCACTAGATACCTTCTTGCAGGAAAAAAAAGTATCAAATGTAGCCAGCGAATTCACACTTGTACTATTTCCTTATGAAAAAATCCATAGCCCTCTTAAGAAATAAAATTAATATTAAATATTCCATTGGCTGAATCCCACACAGACACTAATGGGAATCTGAAAAGAGCCCTGCTTTTGGTAAGCAGTCTTGAGTGTTTTTTTTTTCTTTTCATAATGTTGAAAAATATGGATCTGGTTCTATTCTCCTCTATGAATCTATCCTATTCTCTTTGCATATAAATGGGTGTATTTAGATAACTTATCAAAAAATGGACAGTAGAGCTCAGTTTTCCTAAAAACTTCCTTGTCCAGGTGCATAGGCAGATAGCCAGCCATAATCTAAATGAAAGCAAGTTTCAACATCAAATATGAGCTCCAATGTAATGGTGTTGCCTGCCAACTTCATCTCTAATCTCTGCTGGTCTACAAGTCAGCTTTAGTATTTGAAGTTCCTCTCTTGTATTTATTTCATCAATATTATTGCTTATTATCATTAATTATCCATTGTAATCAATTAATAATTAATAATAATAAAGAAGCAACCAAATAGCACTGGTTCTCTCTCAGCTCGTTACCACTTTGATAGCCCCATCTTTTATGCTGTACTTACGCCTAACCAGACTTTCTGACTTTTCTTCCTCTGATGGCTTTAAGCCCTTCAGTACAAAAGCTAACAGTGATCCCTAGTGCATTTTATCCTATCTCTGATGGACTATTGCTCTAATTAATCAAATGTTCCTTTGAATTATCTTTCTGCTATCTTGTGTTACAGGCAACTATTCTCAAGTTAATGTCATCTACTGATGGCGTGAACACACTTTTCATGCTTTTATTATGGTTGCTTTTAAGGGTAAAATAATTATCTGTGTTCTAGGAGTATTTCCTTCCAAAGAAGATTCAGAGAATAATCCTTTAGACACAATTAACCAGTTATGCAACACATACATTTTATCATCAAAACCAAATTTAACCAGCCTTTATCAGGTTCCTCATCAACTGATCACTTGTTAATGTGCACCCATTGAAATTGTAGCACGTTCCAACAGGAAAAAAACAAATTATATTATCAAACTAGGTAGTTAACACTGTCATTACAGTAAATTTGGCAATACTCCAAAGCTCAAATCAGAAAGATAAGTACACTCAATATTATGTTGTGTAAGAAACAGCCAGCAGAACTAGGTAGGGTTAGGTAAGGTTAGGCTGAAAATGAGCCACTTTGGCAAGTACAGGGCATTAAGGTTGATTGCAAACATTTGGAGTACTGTCTTACAGAGAAAGAGTGATCTTATCCTGCACTGACATAAAAAGCAGAATGAATACCAAGTAGTGACAGACACGTGTCAGACATATTTCATGAAGGATTTCAGAAGAGATAGGAAGAATGTAGACTTCTCGAATATGAGATGTAGTAAGCAGGAATGGTGGTAAGTTTCTTGTCAATCCAACATCCAAAAAGTGACATGAAGATTATTTTCTGAGGCTCTTATAGAAAGCACTTAAGCCTCAAAATGGAAGTTTTACCACTGACCAGTGTTTCCTCTAACCCTGGTGATCCATGGTTCAGTGAAGTATGTTGCATATACCCTTGTCTGTAATTTACTCCTCAGTGTCTTGCAACCTGATTGTGCTCATTATTACTCAACTTCTTTCTCCACTAAAGTTGCTATGTTAGATTGCATTCATTGTCCTGATTCTTCACCCACCCTGTATCTACACTCTTTACTGTGTGATTTTTGCAGTTTCTACTGTTAAAGCAGAATATATTTCTGTCTCCGACTTGAGTTTGACTGTGCGGCTTGCTGTGGCTGAGGTGCTATTAGGAGGCATGATGTGACAAAAAAATCTTAAAATTTTTCGTGTGAGTGATTGGGCTTACCTTCTTGTGCCCCTGGTATTTCCATAAGAATGACATGCCTGGGCTGGCTTACTGGTCCCAGGGGGAGGAGGAAAGACATATGGAGCAGGTCTGAACCATTCTGTTGATCCCAGCCTAGGTCAGTTGATCCACAGCAAAGCTGCTTTTCCTGAAAATTGATTATTGTTGTTTTAACTGCTGAATTTCTGGATGGTTCATTATTGTAGCTTTTTTGAGCCAGTAGCTAACTGGTACCAAAATTGGTACCTAAAAATAGGGTGCTGTGATATTAAATACTTAAAATTTGTGGCAGGAGTTCTGGGACCCAGCAAGTCAGTGATGATAAAACAGTTAGAGGAGGCTAGATAAATGGCACCCCACCCTCTGTAGTGATGAAATTAGTCAAATTGTCTATTATAATAACTGGCGAGATAGAAAATATACATAGATGAATTTTTGTTTTTGTGAAGAACTCTAGGCAAAATGTTGAATGTATATTCTGGTTTCTTTTACTTGTGTTTGGTTACGGTACTTTAAGAAAGTCATGAGCTTATGAAAGTTCTGAGCAGATTGTAAGCAAAATTTAGAAGGAATATAGAATCCATAACCTCTTGGACTGGAAAATAAAAGAAGGTCTTATCTCCAGTCTCTCCAGACAGCAAGAGAATCTTCAATTCTGATGAATCCTAAGGGTGAAGATAAAATCTAGAGAACAACCAATAGGTGCAGGGCCTCCAAATGAAGACCACCAGAGGTTATGACGATAGGTAGGTCCTGTAGGTTTATGGTACTGTAGGTCTTTGCTAAGATCTCTGAAAAAATTTAGGGTGTTACTTTTAGATTCTGTTTGTTGGAGCAAAGAGCTTTTGAATGTTAAGGACTGTTAAGGCTATGAACCCACAGCAGCCTAATATGTCCAAAATACATAATTAAGTCAGGTGGTTTGTCCTACATGGCAGCCAGTAGCCACATGTGGCTAAAATTAATTAGTCATTAGTCATACTGCCTATATTTTTAACTACTCCATGGTTACATGCGGCACATGGCAACCTTAGTGGCCAGTGCAGATAAAGTATATTTCCATCATTGGAAAGTGCAATAGGACGGCTCTGGCAGAGCTATCTAGTAAAAGCCCACTAAATGTTTTAGAGAACTCAGTTATCTTGTTTACTACCATTCTGGACTAAAAGATAGGGAGACTGTTCAAAATGTTAAGAAGACCAATTGGATCTCCAACATTTTTTCAGGCAGGCCATGGAAATGTCTTATCTTTCAATGCACTCTTCATAAGTAGCCAAGGAGGTGTGATGGCAAAGCAGGGTGCTTCAGAGGTCAGAGCCAGGGAGAACAAGTGCCTGATAAACATTCCCTGCCCCCAGAACAGAAGAACCAGAGTTCTGCAGTGTGATTTTAGAACTGCAGTGCTCAGATGACTGCTATTTCGTTTCCCCTTTTGGGACAGGAGTGTTTTTGCTCTTATTTTGCCCCGTTTCACTACTGCATATTGATTTGTATAGGGTAGATAACTTATCTTTTTAGACAGTGTCTTTAGATCAAGAGAAGTCATGTTTGAATGTGATAGATCACAAGATCTTGGTAGAGTTTAACGCATAAAAATTTTGTGCTTTCTTTGATGAGGCTCCATGCATTTTGCATGTGAGAGGGATGTGGGTAATGGGAGCAGGGAAGGCAGGCTGTCACAGATTACTTTATTGGCCCTAATGCTGCTTCCCTCCCTGTGTCCAGGTCTTTGCTCTGTGACTTTGTAGTTTCTGTAACTAAGAATGCAGAATATATTTCCTCTTCCTTTGATTTAGGATTCAACCGTATTACTTGCTTTGGTCAGTGAAATGTTACTCAGTACAGTAAGACCGAATGCTTGAGAGTTCTTCTGTGATTGGGTTTATCCTCTTGACCCCTGAGATTGCCATGAAAATAGTGTTTCTGGACTAGCTTGATGGTCTCAGGAAGTAGGTGAGCAGAAACGAATGGCTCCAGCTGAGTTCAGACTAGATCAGCTAATGTTCTAGCAACATGCAGATGAGGGAGAATCAGTGATTGTAGTTTTAAGCGTTTGATTTGGTGGTTGTTCTCCCTGTTGCATTTATGTGTCAGTTGGGAACTGATAAGAGTCACAAGTGATCTCTCGTCTATTGAATTCAGTAAGCTTTTTCAGTCTTTATCTAAACTCCCTGCAATATTTGTTACTCTGACCACTCCCTCTTCTTATAACTTGATTTCCATGACCCACTTGTTGTCCATATGCCTACTTTTATTGTTGCTCTTTCTTAGCTTTTCTTTGTGGGATTTTTTTTCCCTGCTTTTTCTTTAAATCCAGGTTCTGTGCACTCTTAACTTTGTCTCTTTTTATTCCACATAGTATTCTTGGTGATATGTCTGTCTCCTTGACTTACTTCTCTCCTAGCCACTTACAATGCCTAGATCCCAGTGTCCTACCACAATCCCTCTGTGCTGTAGAATATTTAGCCATTGATGGGCTGCTTTAGCATGCACGCCTCACTGGATTTGTCTAAAGGCAAATTCCTTGTCTTCATCCTTATAGGCACCACTTCCTGTGTTCCTTAGATCAGTGGATAGCAGGATCACATAACTAGTTTTTCAGGCCAGGAACCTGGGTGACTTGAAACCTTCTCCCTCACTTCCTACATCTGATTAATTGCAAAGTCCTGTCAACTCCGTCCATTTATATATTTTGTTTGAATTCACTTCTTGTAAACCCTCTAGCCTCTGTTATTCTAGGTCTCTATTATCTGTTGCCTAGACTTCCACAACTTCCTTTTAACTGTTTTCATGCCTCCAATTTTGTATTCATAAAGTCCTTCTTTTCACCACTATCAGGCTGATTGCTTATATTATTTAGGGTTCTTTAGTGGCAAGCAAGAGAAACCATCTCTGGATAACTCAAGTGAAAAGATGATGTATTGGAAAGAATTAGAAAGATATGTGGAAGTTTAAAAATAGAAAGATATTTTAAAGAGTCATGTTCTGAACAGGTATAAACTAATTGCTATCAGTGAGAACTACTCGATAGGTTTGTCTAGGCAAGCTTGTTAAAAATGAAAAAAAAATGTTTTTTCCTTGAATTGACTGGGATTAGGTGTTTCTTTTGTTGACAGTGATTATCATAGAGTAGTGAAAGAAAGGATGTGACAGTTGGAGCCTCCAATGGCTCTTTCAGTTTCTGAGGACGGAAGAGCTTGGAATTACAATCTCTCTAAGACTGTGCCCTGTGAGATAAAGGTCATTCCCAAAGAGGAAATTAGTGTGTTGTTAGGAAGAGGGAATGAATGCTGGGTGGCCCTAAATAGCTTAAACAATTTTAGTATTTCTTCATGTCCCTCAAGGTAAATCCCATATTCCCTAACATGACAGGTGAAGTGTTTCCTGAGATCTTCTTATATCCTCAGACTTACAGAACGTCAAAATCATTAAAGTCAGAAGAATAGTCAGACAGACTAGTTATACCTCTTCTAACAAGCTGAGTCCTTGTTGGTTCTGGGTCCTTGGCATCTGCTACCTCCCAAGCGTGCCCCCAGCTATGCCGAGCTAACTCCATCTAATCCTTTAGAATTTACCAAAATTAATCTCTTCCAAATACTGAGATGGCATAGTGTGTCCCCCATGAGCTCATGCAGGCCCTTGGGCTTGCTTCTAGCATAGGGCTTATCATACTGAGTTTTAGTTGTCTTTTAAATGTGATTCCCACTCACATTTGTATTCCCAGTGGCTCACACTTTTGTAGTTGGCACTTAGTACACACTAAATAAATTTGTGGGAAGTTAAAAAATATGTTTCTTATTTCATTGGAAGATTATTTGCAAGCACCATTAAAATGGTAGTAACATTAACCACATGGCAAAGATGCAAGATAGTAAGGCTTTGAATTAATGAAATCCACCCACTCTGTCCTCATTAATCACACTGCAGCATCGTGTTCCAGGTTCCACAGGTGCAATGCTTACATTTAATTGCACTGATCAAACTCTCCTTATGCTGAATTCCTGTATATATCATCCTCTGGGTAGGATCAGCTGAGCAGTTTCAAATCCATTTGTTTCAAAATCCCAGGAGGACTCTGTGTTCTTGTGTGACTTTGTGTTACTTCCTGATGACTCATGGAGTATAAGAGCAATGAAAGTAGATGCTGCGTAAATAGATTCTCCTGGGGAGAAAATTCCTCTTTAAATCAATTTAATTTTCCAAGTTTTTTGAAATGTGAGCTAAGCATGTTTCATTTTTCTTTTAAGGAGTTCAAACCTCTTTGCAAATATCTGGTCCCTTATTCTTAAAGCATTCTTAAAGCCTGAAATGACTGGCTTCAGCTTCCAGGTTTCCTAGTTCCCTGTAGTTTTGTGGGTAAAGGCTAGAATCCATTTGTTCTGTTTTTATAAAACAGATCAGAAAGTAACAATAAAGAAAATGGATACAAATAATGTGGATTTCTGTAGAACGTGTTTTTGTTATAGAACTGAAAATTCTTTCCCATGTATTATATTATCATATTATTTGTTTTGTCAACATGACATAAATGTAGAAATAAAATGGTTGGGGATGCAGAGGCATAAGAAAAAAATAATTCCATTGTCAGTTCTCCAGGCTTATTCTCCTGCTGATAATCTCCAAAACATGCTGCTGTCCCATTCACATTTAAAATGTTGGCTCATGATCATTTGAATATCACAATGCGTATCCTGGCAAATTGCTCTCAATTTTTCTCTGGTTAGTATGCTTTAGAATAAGAATGGCTCCCAATTGACCAATGCTATGTTTTGAATACACACTGTAATAAATCAATTTGCACAGGCAAACATTGACTTCTCTTACTGATTTGATTTTCTGAAACCTACAGAATAAAGGTCGGAATTCATTAGCTTGACTCTAAGGCTTCTGCCATCAGATCCCCTAAGCATTCCCTAATCTCTCTGCTCCAACCAAGCCCTTTACAATGTATATTCACTGAATACTAGTCCTTTAAAATATTCTGGGAAGGAAATGGGTTCCATAGTAAAATAAGTTTATTAATGGCTGTATACTACATTACCCTCTTAAGGATTTATAATGCAAATTAACTTATCAAAAGCTCTGAGAAGTCTTTTAACAAAGATGCTGGTTCCATTTTGTCCAGCCCAGTGTTTTCCAAACTTGTTGATCAGAGGTTCCCATCTCGCATACCTCTAACTTCCCAAGGAATAGGTTGCGTTCCATGTTTTGGAAAGCCTTGCTTTGGCTACACTGAATTGTGCCCAGGAGCTTCCTATGTGCATTCAGTCTCTCACCCTGGAATATTTAACCCACCATTTTCAAATATCTTTCAAAGCTAAGGCTATGTGCTGTCCATCCTCTTTCCTGATCTTCCTAAGAAGATGTGTCCTCTCCCATTTCTGAATTCCCATGACATTTCTGATATAACTCTCTCATACGGCACTACTGATTTCTCTGCATTGAACAGTATGAAAGATAGTTAATTGCTTTCACTGGATTGGGCTACCTGAGGGCAGAGCCTAATTTTAATCATTCTGTCATCCGAAGTATAGATGCTATTTCATATATAGTACTTTTTCTAGGACGTAAAGGATGTTGAGCAAACAAAAGAACAATGGAATGAATGAATGAATGAATGATTAACGTTTATACATCAATAATCAAATGTCACTTTTAATGTTAAGGCTAGATTCAACTCTCTAAAAATAATTTTGTTGATGGTATGCAAAATGACAATGTACAATTTAATGACATTGATACTTGATTGACAGTTGAATTTACACAGGGATCAGCTGTCAGTTAGCAGCCTTGCGCCTCCACTTCGGGTCTAATATTGTTGCCTATCTCTTTATGAACATAAATCTTTAAGAACCAAACATCTTAGTCTGGTTTTCAGGAATCTCCTGTAATAGGCTCCTGTTACTTCAGTCTTTGACTGTCTTCAACAGTGAAGTCTGTTCTGAAAATGTCTCCTCATCAAATGGATGCTCTGTCCCTACTTGCCTTCATGCTGCCTTCCATGCTGTACACTCTCCTTGAATACTTTTCATTCTCCTAATCGCTTAGCTTTACCTACTCATTGTTCCAGGCCTCGGTACAGTCCCAGGTTCAGAAGGAAGCCTTGATCACTTCAGGCGTCTCATCTCCTTTGACACACAGCATGACAGATCTTGAGATCTTGTATTAATGATTAGTTACCATTTGTCCATCTTTCCCCCAGCAGGCTTCACACATCTGGAGGGCGGAATGTTTTGTTTGTCCATTTTGTTGCTTCAGCAAATGATAATAATAATACTAACATAGCATTCAGTGGGTGCTTACTGTGTCTCAGCCACTGTTCCTAGCACTTTGCATGGATTGATTCTGTAAACCCTCAGTGATCTAGGGTGCAGAGAAGTTAAATACTATGCCCACAGTAATACAACAAGTTTGTGATTTGAACTTAAGTTCAAGGCTGTGGCACTCGCATACTTAACTACTTACTAATTGGTTAGTTCAAGTAGGTGATTGCCACTTTTCTAGGCATTTTAAATTGTGCATACCCATATGCATATTTATTGCACGGATTATGTTGATAAAATATATGTGTTCTTATACATTATTTGAAAAAACTTTTACAAGAGAAGAATTTCTTTTTAATTGGAGGGGGTTAAGTATACCTAAAAAATAATTGAAACCCAAGATAGTTATAATTTATGTTTTTAGTCATGTGCAGTAGACTCATATTCAAACCCAGACGTATGAGATACATCATACAAGGACATAGTCACACACATAAAATAATATTTGAAATAAATAAAACTCTGTATGTATACCTTTGGAAAAAACTCGCGAAACTTTGATAGCTTAGGGAAAATAGCAGCCATTTTAAAATCCCAGGGAAAGTAATATGTTTTAGATTTTAAAAGAGGAAAACAATAGTTTTCAGACAAACTGGAAATATCGACTATAAGCTGATATTAATCATTAGCAAATTTTCCCTCAGATTTCTAAGCAGAAATTTCATATTAGGGACTGAGAGAATGTGTTAATCAAGGAACTGGTGAGGGTTCTTTCTTCCCCATTTGCAGGGATACTTTGACAGGGCTTCTAGGTTTACTAAGATTGACTTTTGCTGAGCTCTCAGGTGATTTTTGTAGACACCGAAACAAATGTGAAAAATTCTGTATGTGTTACCACTTATGGCAAAATTCAGGAAATACTGAAAGTTTTGTAATGAATAAAGGAAACGCTAGGCATTAGTTAGACAAATGCATACAAAAAGTGTTGATGAAGTGTTGATTTGCTTTGCTACAACTGGATGGAATACCTGCCTGTAAGCCAGCGACCAGGGGTGTTTCTCATAGCACCTTCCTCCCCAAGAAGTTCAGAATACCCAGTATCCTACAATAACTGATAATGGAATGTGATATGCAAAAAAACCTAATCACTGTGCTGTACACTTGAAACTAACACAAAATTGTAAACCAACTATACGTCAATAAAAAATATAATTTTTAAAGAAGCTAAAAAGCTATATACCACGGGTTTCTGTATGCTTAGGGTCCTCCTCTGACTTTTTATACTGATATTTCTGATAAATGGTTATCTGTTAAAGAATCCCATTTAAATTTTAATGTTGTGTAATACCTTAATGTGTCATCTCTCTCGAAAGTAATTATATGTAAAGGTGGACTACCTAAGGATACATTGCCTTGGTCCCAAATGACCAATACGTTAAGGTAGTAATTCTGTAGTCAGAATAGGCCAAATGGGGATAAAATATTGATCCTAGATGTAGTATTTGTATTTTTGGCCAAATGTGTAAGGTGTGTGTGTTGTGTGTGTAATAGTTCCAGATTTCCTTTGTATACTCTTTAGGCTCTGGTTCTCTCTGTACCATCCTCTCCTGCAAAACCTGCCTTCTGGAAAGACTCTGATGCCAGTCATTTACAACTTAATGCAGATTTAAGCACCAATATTTCTCTCTAGTGGCGTCTGAATTTTAAGTCTAATTTAACAACAGGAGGTTTTTCCTGTGGAGGTACTATCCACAGTAGAAGATGTTTTAGTCATTCTAATATGGAGAAGAGAGAAGTAAAATTCTGGCTCTCCAAAGTACCATCTGTACTGGTTGAGTGGTGTTCTCTCCCAAATTCATGTCTACCCAGAACCTGTGAGTGTAACCTTATTTATACATTGAGTCTTCGTATCATAATCAAGTTAAGAGGAGGTCATGCTGAATTAGGACCTAATCCAATGATTGGTGTCCTTATAAGAAGAGAGGAATTCGGACAAAGATGTACACAAAGGGGAGATGCTATCTGAAGACAGAGGCAGGGATTGGGGTTGCTGCCCCAAGCCAAGGAATGCCAAGGACTGCTGGCAACTACCAGGAGCTCGGAAGAGTCAAGGAAGGGTATTCTCCTGGAGTCGGTAGAAAGAGCGTGACCTTGCCAACACCTTGATATGAGACTTCTTGCCTCCAGAGTTGTGAGAGAATACATTTCTGTCCTTGTAAGCCACCCAGTTTGTGGTAATTTGTTAGTCCTAGGAAACCAATAGACCATCCAGACAACCTGTTGATAAGACAACATTGTGTTTATTGCTTACTGTAGTAAGGAGGAACTTGTCTACACCGACAGAGTTTTGGTAGCTCCTTAGAGGAGGGAAGTGTTGTCAGGATAGTTATGGACATTTTTGAAGATGAGTCTTTCAGCGAGCAGGCTTGATTAGCACTGGAGTAAGATCGTGCTCTAGTTGGTTAGATTGGTAGATAGCAAGGTGAGAAAGTTGAGTTGAGAGGTCAAAGAATCTTGGAGTGTAACCTGTCATTTGAACTTTTGAATAGAGAGTTGATGTATTGTTCCAAGTTCCTAGCACGAACAATCATCCTTTGCAATTATTATCTTCTTGTCAAGAGATTCCTGGAGTAGTAAATTATGCTGATGAAACCCGTAGAATAGTTGAGTCATGTTACTATGGGCAGTAAGCTGTGTGAGTGTAAATGGCTTCTCTTCTTAGGTAACAGAAAGCACAACCTACAGTCAGTGAACTACTCTCACCATCTCACATAAGCACTCACTTGCTAGAGGGGGTGTGCCATTCTGCAAGCCATGATTTCATCAGCCTTCCTCTTCATATAAGCACCACACTAGATCATGCCTTGGACTGGCCAGTTTTTAAGTGTACATGCTCAGTTCTGGTGTGCTCAGATATAGAAAGAGCAAAACATTTTGAACCATGACTCTTTTTAGGTAAGACTCTTAGAGGATGGAGAGGTCGATCCCAGAGCACTTTTAACTTGCTCACTGTAAAGAGAAAGTGGCCCTGATAATCCGGTTTCAGTTTTACCATCTCTAGAGTGTGGCCCAGACAGAAGTACTTCCTCCCTCTTTTGTGTGTCTGTGGCGCATGTAAGCCTCTTTTCTGTAGAGAATAAATTATTAGTCAGAATAAGCTAACTGCTGCTATACGAAACAACCCCCGGATGTCAATGGTTTTAGACAATAGATATTTATTCCTTACTCAGGTAAGCAGTCAGTGTGAGTATTCGGCAGACAGCCTAGAGAGCAGTTTCTGAGATGCAAGTTCCTTCTGTCTTGTGGCTCTGCCATCCTTGAGTTCTCAGAATTTTGTTTATCAGTCGGTGAGGAAATGAGAGAGAATATAACCCGTGGATGGGTTCAATGGGCCAGCCCTGAAGTGTTAAAGTTAAACATCATGTCTTTCCATATCACGTTGGCAAGAGCTTAGTCACATAACCATAGGTACCTGCAGAGGAGTCTGGGAAATGTGCTCTGTGTTTCCAGAAGAAAAAGGAAATGGGCTTTTGTGCACATACAGCAGTCTGTGTCACATAGAACTTTTTACATCATGTTCTAGTTAAAATATTATTTATTTTCCAATACCTCCCACTCTTCTCTGAGCTTTTTGAAGAGAAGAACTATCTCAGTTTATAATTTGGTATCCTCAGAGCCTAACAGCAAAGTTCCTAGTACGAATTAGTAAGTGCCTAACAAGTGTTGATCGAATGATTGATTACAGTAGCATTTAGATCAAAAAACTGTTATTTGATAATTTTAGGTTATATAGGACTTACCTAATACTGTATTTTCAAAGTTCTTGCTGAATAATAAAATGGACTAAGAAGTAACTCACGTTCAGTGTGTGCAGTTCACCCACCCAGTACATTCAAAAGCACAAATTAAAGCCTCTTTTCTCCATGCTATCACACAGCTATTATTTGAGCCTAACCTGCATGCATGCTGTTATTATGGGATTAATTTCCTCACTTAAGTTTTACTGGAAACTGTTTTACTGACTACTATTAAGGGTAACGTCAGACACTTACGACTTGCTCCATTAAGCAAAGCAACCATTGCTTTTAGCACTTTCCTTATGGTTCTTGATACATTATGTTTTTTTAAAAGGCTCATTCCAGTAAGACTGAGGTTTGCTCAGATGTTCACTTTAAATAAGTGGTTTTGATCCATAAATACTGTCTAGGAATATTTATGTGGGAAAACATTCCATACTTGAGGAAACCTATATTAAGCCTCTGAGTAGGGATCTTGTTTGCAGTAAATTTTCAGATATTAAAAAATGCCAAAATAGTATATATTTGCTGTGCATTTTACAATATTATAAATAAACACAGCTTGCAAAATAATCATCAATAGACATTTATTCTACATTTGATAAACTCAGTGTGGTTATATAAAGAGAAGGAAGGGGGATATTATAGAGAAGTTAATACAGCAAGTCTTTGAAGTTTGACCTTAATGGATTTAACCCTTAATTTTGCCACCAGAGCTATGTGATCTTAAATCTAGACATCTCTGAGCCTCAATTTCCTTCTCTGTAAAATGGGATGGCAAGGATAGAGAGGGAACTCTGGGATTCAAGTAAATGGTGGGTTCAGGGTCTAGGACTTGTCACACTGTAACTGTTGCTGTCCTTGTCCCCAAAGGACTTACAACCAAATTGGAGAGAAAAACAAACGAAAACTCAGTGGAATAATAAATGCAGTGGTATGATAGCTAATAATTGAGTTCTTTCTGTCAGGCATTTTAAAAATCCTTTATACATTAGGAGGTAAATGCTACCATTATCCCTATTTACCAATGGGGAAACCAGGGCAAAGAAAGTTTAAGCAATGTGTCCAAATACATATGTCTAGTGTGTCCTTCAAAATCCCAAAGCTGGAACTTTAACCAAGGCGGTATGGCTTAAGGGGCTCTATGCTAACTATCAGGACACACAACTGCTACAGCATAGACTTGTCATTCTGTACAGTGTGTTGTGTGGAACAATAAAAGGACGGAGCAGTAATAGTTTAAGTGAGGAAAAGAGGCAGGACTTGTGCTAGACCTTTAAAACAAGAGAAAACTTGGATAAATGGAAAAGAGCAAGATGAGCAGTTCAGGAAGATGGACTAGTGTGATCAAATGGTAAAGTTTGCAATATAAATACTTCCAGCGTATTACAGTAAAAGAATTGTACCTTTGCTGATGAAAATATTTCGACAGTGCAGCACCAAGCTGGAAAGAACAAAGCATCCCAAGAACCTTCAGGCTGGAGGTGAATGAGTGGGTGAATATTGAAAGAAAACATGAGTGATTGACAGGTAGAGTTGGCTCCATGTATTACTTTCCTTGAAATCCTTTCAAGGGTCATCATTAAGTGACAGGCTCATTGAGCTTCACATGAGAACCACAGGATAAAAAAATGAACTCATTTCAAAAAGTGTATTGGAAGAGACCAAGGGAATCTGATAATGAAAATGGCAGTGCTCTTTAACGTGCTTACGGTTTTGAAATGGTTGTGTCAAGTCATGAAACTAGTTTATTCGCCCAGTGATCTTCTTATGTCCTGAGCAGCTGAATGGATAGTTGACTTTCATTTTTAAGTTTAGTTGATTTGCCTTAAAGACTCCACTGAAGCTCTGTTTTCTATTTCCCCTTAACTCCAGTATTAGAACAAAATTCACTGTAGCAGTGAATTTACCTCAGCAGTGTTCCCTGGTAGAATTATTTCCCAGTGGAACTATCAGATGCTGAATCTTAGGCTCAGTTTGCATCTACTTTTTGATGTATCCTCAGAGCTCTTTTTTGTGTCCACAAAGTTCTTACTGCTCCTTGGTGATCATTCTCTTGAGTAGTGAGTTAACTCTCTTTATATTCCTGCCTTAACTGATAGAGTACATTCAATTTCTGAGACTTTAAAAACGAGAAGCCTTGTCATCTCTGTTTCTGATGATCTGCAGTCTATGTTGGTGTCAAGGTTAGGGCGTGTTAAGGCAGGTGAAAGTCATCACATTGACAAGGTCTCTGTTACCATCGTGCCATCATCAGTGACATCACCACCATCACCACCATCACCGTCAATATCATCACTGTTTATTGCAGGCTTACTATCTGTAGTTGTAACAGCAGTTGTCAGGATCTTTACAGATCCTTATTTTTTCCATGACTCATTATGAGAAAATTGTAATAATTGTTTCCATGGAACAGACGTGGAGATGAGGCTTAGGTAACTCATGTAAAGTCACATTTCTGGTTTGCAGAGGAGAAAGGCTAGGTTTTTACCAAGGTTTTCCTTTCTGAGTCTTGTTTCCCCTTTCTGCCCTGCAGTTTAGTCTTTTTCACCAACCTCAATCTAGAATCCTGGTCTGTGTCTCAGGGAAGAGTGTTTCTTTCTCATAGTCATAAATTGAACTCAGAGTTACTTAACAGCTGCACTTTCGATGTTCTCGGTTGGATAATGTTTTTTAGGGGCATGAGTGTGGGGACTAGCCTTTGTATTGCAGATTGTTTAGCAGCATTCTTGGCTTCTACCCACCAAATGCCAGTAGTACCCCTCTGCAGTCAAGGCAATCACAGATGTCTCTAGCATTGCCAAATGTCCCTTGGGCGGGAGGGGTGCGTAGAGTCATTCTGGTTGAGAACCACTGAGTTAACATCCTGGAAAGTATTCGCTTCTCAGGAATAGAAGTTATTTTTCCCAGGAGCATTTCCATAGAACTGATTTCAAAATGATGAAGATTTAAGGCATTTCCACAGACAAACAGAAGCTAATTTTAGGTGTGGAGTAGAAGCAAGTAGTTCTTGATGATCTTCAAAGTGTATTTGTTCTGTCTAAGCAATCACTTGGGAGATGATGTTGTGGGTATTAATATAATAAAAGAAGTGAGAAACTAAACACAGTGGATGTCCAACTACTATAACCTTGCTTACTGTGGACTTCTCTCACGTCACTCACAATTTTTATAAAAATTGTTATATCTCAATTAATTCAATTTTGAAAATAAGAACCATTTTAACTAATTTAAAAAGTGAATAACTGTATAACATAAATTTTAGAAAATTATATCACACAGTAAAAATAATCACCTATCCTCAAAATAACTATTGTTCACATTTTAGCACATTTCTTTATATGTTGAGATAGTGTGTGTGTGTGCGCGCGCGCGCGTGGTAATAACTATGCTTTTCTCACAGGACTGTTCTCATTCTCACTTGGTGTTTAGCATACTGCCTGGCAAACAGTATGGACTCTCTCTATTGTGCTTCCTATTTTCATATGTATTATATGAAATATATCATTATATAATATATAGTTATTATATAATATAATAAATTTATATTTTAATTATATATAATTTTTAACATTTTTTATTTAGGTATAGTCATTTTACAATGTTGTGTCAAATTCCAGTGTAGAGCACAATTTTTCAGTTATACGTGACTATATATATATATTCCTTGTCGCATTTTTTTCCACTGTGAGCTACCGCAAGATCTTGTATATATTTCCTGGTGCTGTACAGTATAATCTTGTTTATCTGTTCTACATATGCCTGTCAGTATCTACAAAAATTGATCTCCCAGTCTGTCCCTTCCCGCCCCCACTCCTTGGCAATCACAAGTTTGTATTCTATGTCTATGAGTCTGTTTCTGCTTTGAATTTATGTTCATTTTTTTTTAATGAAAACTTTGCATCATGTGAATGTATCATAATTCACTTGATTTTTCCACCTATTTTGCAGAATTTAGATTTCGTCAAAAAATGAGAAATGACTTTCAAAGTCCAAACATACTATTGAACTAAATTTATAAAGTAATAGCTGCTTTATGGATACTCCCAGATTAAAGAAGGAACAGCCTTTTTCAAGGCCAGGCAATTAATCAGAGAAACAATATCTTCTTGCCTTACCATCTGTCCACTCTCCATCCGATTTGACCTTATGGCAAAGATAAGCTTTGAGACAGAGAGTATTTGTTGATTAGGTTCAGGTAGAGTATGTTGGGCATTCAGACCTTCCTTTTGAAATGATCAGATCACCTGTAAACTATTTGAATGTTTTCTGTGGTTTTTTGTTGTTGTTGTTGTTCAAGTGTGGTAATCGTAGGGAAACAGATCTAATAGTTGTTAACCAGTTTCTATCCCATGTGGAAAAATGAAAATAGCTCCAGGAGGTTATTCATTTTGGACTCAGTCAAGAGCTTGGACACTCGGTAAGTGAGGTATGAAGTAGCATCCTCAAACCAGCAGTCTCAGCACCCAGTGTACTAGGCTTTGCTCACTCGTGGCCGTGGTTCTGCAGGTGTCTTGTCTCAGATAATGGCAAATATTATGGAGATGCTTTATGATTAGGAATTGCAAAAATAATAATCAAGCCCCTGGGTGGACATATTCCTTTCCTATGAGTCAGGAAATTTGGATTTTTAATAATCCTGCAGTAAACTTATTCTAGGACTTGGGCTTTGTTTCCTCCTCCTCAACAATGAGAGTGGAATTAGATCACTTTTAAACCCTGTTACCATTTTCTCTTTTGATTTTTCAGTTGTATTTAACAAGCGTATTAAATTCCTTGCATGTAGATTGATAGAAGTAGGTTATTAGTATGCCATGTATTAAATCTGAGAGAAAAGAGATCAGAGAAAGCCCCTGGAAAAGATCACACAATTTTTAAAGAAAGATTCAAGTGAGTCAAAGGATGTTAATCTATGAGACTGAAAGAAGGGACTGGACAGCAATGGTGGTCTGCTTTGAGACACACACCAAATGCAAAAGTTACTTAATACAAAGACTATAAAGAGTATCTACTGGACAGTCGGTTTGAAGTCTCAAAAGCTTCTTCCCACATGGATTATATATTCAGTTGAATCAGTTAAAAGAATTGAAAATAGCAGAAAGTAATGAGGCCACGTTATATCTGCTCCTCAGTCTATGTTCCATAGATTGTTAGAGAGCACACCCTGCTAGTAACTGCAGACCTGTGTCTTTAACTTGTGATCAGGATGTCAGATTTCTTAATTAAGGGATAATTAATATAGAACATTATATTAGTTTCAGGTGTACAACATAATTATTTTATATTTGTATATATGACAAAATGATCACCACACTGAGTCCAGCTAATATCAGAGCCATATACCTAGTTAACAATTTTTTTTTCTTGTGATGAGGACTTTTAAGAGCTACTCTGTTAGCGACTTTCAAATGTGCATCACAGCATTACTGACTATAGTCGCTATGCTGCCCAACTATTCTTAGTGTCTCTAAACATGACACAAAACCTCCCACATTTCCATTAATTTGTGCATTAAAAATATCTGTATATATCTGTTTTGGTTTTTTTTGCCACACATTTTGTTGGACCCTGAAGATGCCAAAATGAAATCGTATTTATTTGGTCTGAGGAGTCCCTGCCTTCGTGGATCTTAGACCCTACTAAAACAAGCAGATAATCACTTTCAAATGAATGCTGAATTACAAGTCTGAAAATGTTTCAAATAATATATTGTTGTGAAAACACAAAACAGGAAGATAAGACAAGCTTTCACTTCTTTACCTGGACCAAATCAGAGGGACATCTCCAAAGATCTGACTTGCTTCAAATGCTTTGTGACTTCCTCCCCCTTGTCTTCATGCAAGCCTCAGGAATTTTTGTGGGATAAGGTATGCATATGTAATTCACTGATGCGTTCTGCATGATTTTGATGTAGCACTATACTCTTTGGGATTCCCACCAAGTCAAAGGAATACAAAATGGTAAGAGCCATAATTTTGATTCTTATGCCAGCAAACATTTCATTTCACCATACTGTGGATAGTTTTAAATTTGATCATAACTTAAAGACAAAAGCATGTAGATGAATGAATCTGGGCCACATCATGACTGAATCCCATATTTCATCTACTTCAGACTTACTGCTGGGTACCTCTTTCTTCAGAGAAGAGGAGGAAGCTCCTAGAGCTTGCCTGCCTGATTCATGCATCTATTTGACCAATATTTATGAAGTGCTTGCTTTTGCTAGATGTCAAGAAATCTAACATTGTACCCACACTTGAGGGATTTATGTTCAAATGCCGTCGAGGTGTGGTGGCAAATCTCTCCAGGTGTTAATGAACAGATATTTGGCCAAAAGGATGGTTTCTTTTCAGTATATTATTTTTCTTACAAGATTCTAGCATGATGCAGAATGTTGTAATCATCAGTTCTGTCAATCCTGAAGGTGCTCATAAAACTACGGGCAGCTGAGTTTTTAATTTTGATTAGAAATAACACAAAGACAGGGAAACTAGCCTACTGTTATCAAATGAACTTTCCTGTTCCTCAAGCAGTTTTGCAGTTTATTTTCACCCAACTGCTGTTAGTTCACCTGGGCAGGACATTAACTTTTTTACTTAATAATGTGCTCATATATCACTATTAACTTTTTAACTTAACCTCATATATCACTTCATTAAGGCTGCTAAAAAATGCCAGTTAACTTTAGAATTTTGCAGTAAAGGCTGGGTGTTAGACCAGCATTAGTCAGGCAATAACAGTAACAATGCTAGTACAGATATCAATAATAATATTTTTAATATGTGTTATTAATTGAATATATATGCCTGATGCCACTTTAAATATCTTTTCCACATTGTTTTAATCTTCACAAGAAGTAATGTAGTAAGCCTAACTAATTTACACAATACTATGCAACTTATAAATTATGCAACTGGATTCAAACTTTAAAGCGTATCAGTTTTTAGAATTCATCCTAATTGTATTAGGCACACTACAACCAACGGGTAAGGGTATTGAGAAGAATTCTGACTTTGCCATCTGTCTCTTCATGGGTGTGACAAATGGGAGGACTGGCAGTCCTGCCACCTCTGCATGTGTTTTGTTGACTTTCATGAGGGAGGAAGAAACATTTCGCCAAACCTTGGGCATCCTTCTAGCCAGATTTTCAGACCTTTACTATTGTTAGGAAGATATCTGGATATATAAGCATAAATTTGTCTACTTAAAAATTGATGCTATTATAGAAGGTAAATATTATGACCTTTATGTTTTCAAAGCACATCACATGCTCTTTAAATAAATTAGAATCATTGAAAATGTTACTCTATTTCTTCTTTATTAAATTTAATTAAATATATCTATATTCCCAAAGTACAAAATTGTGTACTGTGGAAAGTAAGCCTTTTTCTACATTTAGTAATTGTTTATCTAATTCCCCTCCCGAGAGAGTGTTGCCGCTTTCTGTGTATCTAAAGATAATCTATTAATAAACAAATCTTATAGGTACGTGGAAGTATATTTTTTCATCAGTAATGTATCTGATGATTAGTCCACGTGTATGTATCTGTGCTTAATTCACACTTTTAACATCTTCACTGTGTTCCATTGTACACATTTGCTGTAATTTACTTAAACCATCTCCTATTGATAGGTATTGTTTCCAGTCTTTTTGTACCCTTAGCAATGACAGAATAAATATTTTTCTGTATACTTTTTTTGCACATATGGAACTATATTCATGGGAAGAGTTCCTAGAAATTATTGAGTGAAAAGATATGTGCATTTTAACATGCTGCAGTAATTACCAAATTTCACACTCCAGCGAAAATATATTTTAGTGCTATCTCCATACTCTAACCAAACCTTTTTCTATCTTTTTGTTTAAAAATAATTTCAAATTTACAGTAAAGGTGCAAAAGTAAAAATGGTACAAATAACATAGTATACCTTTACCCAGATTCACATACTGTTAATAGTTTACCTCATTTACTTATTTGTTTCATCATTCTTTCTTTCTCTGTATATATGTATGTATGTACACACACAGACACATACACATGCAGTTTTAAGGATAAATTACATGCGTTTTGGTTTTTTACTCCTAAATACTTCAGTGTTTATTTCCTAAGACTGTGGATATTTTTATATTACTGTATCATTGACAATGGTAAATCTAAAATTGATAGGTCTGTTTATACAGATAGGTGAAAAAATTTATCCAAATTAATGTTAATTGATTTTCTGAAATAAGTGAGTCTATTTGCATATTTGCTTAAATTTCTATTTCTTTTTTTTTGAGTTTCATGTTCATATCCTTTGCTATTTTTTCCTATTGACTTGCAAATGCTCTTTATGTATCACACAGATTTTTCTCTCTGTTCTATTGTGGGATATTTTCTCCCATTTTGTAATTTTTGTTTTGACTTAGTTTATGAAGCTCTTTATATTATAGAAATTACTACTTTTTCTAAAAAATAGACTATTTTTTAGATCAGTTTTAAGTTCACAACAAAATGAAGAGGAAAGTACAGAAATTTCTCCATATAGTCCATGCCCTTACACATGCATTTATTTTTAAATTAATTAATTTTATTATTTTTTAAATTGCTTATTTGATTAATTTGAAATGCTACATTTATCATATATACTGTATTTCCATTTGTGCTTGGATCTATCTGAACTCTCAGTTATTCCATTTATATACCGCTGTTCATGTGCTAATTCCAAACTTTTTTATGACTGTAACTTATACTGTATTTTAAGTTTTAGTAAAGCAAATACTCTGTAATTATTCTTATTTTTCTTACTGTGGGAAGAAGGCTCTTTATGGCAATTTTTATGCATATGACTTTTTAAAATAATATTTTTCTATTTCTAATATTAACCTTATTATTAATCTTATTAGAATCACATATAATTTGCAACTTAATGTAGGCAGAGTTAACATTTTTACAATTAATTTACTATTTTTTTCTTTCCATGTTTTGAATTCCTTATGTCTCCTAAGGGTACTTTATATTATTTTTAAGAATGTATTTATTTATTTATTTTTTACTTCTTTATTCATTTAATACTCTTTTTATCTTTAACACATTTTCTACCCTCCTTTGTGACCACAATATCACCACACTTAATCCCCACCGGCAAGATAAGCATTTTAATAACATAGAGTACATGTCTGTATTTATTCATTAATATATATACACATGCTTATTACCCGCATACATTTTTTCTCTTTTGATCAGTATTAAATGATGGTCATTTAAATGTTAGATTTATAACATTGAAACCTTATTAGTTACTTTTCTGTATATTTATTTTCTCAGTTTTCAAAACATTTTGGAAATCTCTCATTATCATCAACTATAGTTTAAATTCATTCTTTTTAATAGCTGTGTGATACCACATGGTGCGGAACACCATAATTAAGCTAGTTGATATGGTGTTGATGGGCAGTCTCTTTGTTTCCAGTTCTTGGCCACTGTGAGTCAAGTTGAATAAACATCCTTATTTATATATTTTTATTGCATTTATGAGTTGACAGTTTAATTTCTGTGGAGTGGATTACCATAAGAGTTACTTTGGGGTGGATATTACTAAATGGCCTTCCAAAGAGCTGTAGCACTTCACATTTCAATAATGATTTGAGGTCATTTGCCATCAGAAAGAGTTCTAGACTCTAGAATTTAGATACTATTGCCAATCAAATGTGCATTTCACTATTAGTGTTATAAAGCACGTTTTTACATATTTATTATTCATTTGGATTTGCTCATCTGTGAATTATCTGTTCTTATAATTAGCACATTTTTAATTAATTTGCTTTGTTCTTTTTAACTTGTAAGAGCTATTGTATATTTACAAATTAATCCATGATCTATCATGTACATTACATATATTTTTAGAACAAATATTTTTCTTTTAGCTTTTTAATGATATCCTTTTCCATATAAAAATTTTAATCTGTTTATTCTCTTTTCTTTCATACCATCTAGATTTCAGTTAGGAAAATCTCCCTTAATCTAAGATCATATAGTTTCTTAGAGTTCTTTGGAAGTCTTTTGGGTTTTGTTGTTAACTGTTTAATCTATCTGAAATTTATTTTAGGTTACTAAGGGTTATTTTTCTTTTTTTCCAAATTTTTAGCTAGTTTTGCCCGAACTATTCATTAAATAGCTTATATTTTACCAACTGAAATAATCTTCATATTTGACATATAAAAACATCCCATTAGCTATCTGATTCTGGGTTTATAATTTATTTCAACAATTCTGTGTGTTTCGCTGCAAAGTAATATTATATTGATTTTATTGTATAATAGAGTTTCTTGACTGAGGTTCTATAAAATGGTGCTAGGGGTTCTTTGAGAGATTATGATTAGTGAAATAGTTGTTGTTTAAGTTTTGTATGCTTTGCAGTGCTAACTCTGCCGATAGTGAATATTGACTGAGCAGCAAGCACCATTAGGATTTTTATTATAAGTGTATCGGCCATGTATGGCAAGACACAGTAGGAAGGGCCATTTCATTTGGTTCAGTCTGTTCTCAGTTACAGACACGAGATAGGGGAGACTGCTGATTATTGATGACTGCTGTACTAGAGGGAGGCCAGGGCAGTATGGTGATGATGCCAGCTTCTCCCTGTAAATTACTTCTCCCCCTCCTTCCTTCTGTGCTGCCAACTGACTCACAGGATTGAACAAACTCTGCTAGTGTAACAGAAAATTTGAGGAAATTTTTCAGTCTAGGAAAGGAATTTTTACAAAATACAGAGGGGTAGGACTTACCTCCTACCCCTCTGTATTTTGCTGTTATAAATTTGAGGATTATATTATAGTTGGATTATATTAGAGTTGGATTATATTGTGAAATATGTTTTTTTTTATAATTTTATTATTTATTGTGCCCTTTGGTTTACATCTTACTAGCCTTTGTGTGTTAAAAACATGTCTGTCTACCCAATATAGTGATGTTTAAAAGTGAGGTTAAGACATGGAAGAGGATTTTAGGCTGATGGCAATTCTGATACGATGAACGATGGAGAACCACAACTTGCAAGTGCAAAAAAGGCTCCAACAAAGTTTAAAAGTCACTTGCATACAGTTCACGACCATTTGGCAATAAAAGCTGCCAATTATTTTACATAGCTGTTACATTCTCAAAGCAGAGTAAAGTTTTGTTTTTAAAAAGTCATACTCAGTCAAAAGCCTCAGGAATCAAGTTATGTAGTAACAACTTATTGTCCAGAAAAGGGAAAGTCATACAGCTGGTGAGAAACTGACAATGTCAGAATGTGAAATTATAGTAAGTAAAATGTTTAGACAAGATACGGTTATGAGAAATCGAAGGCTTCAGTCTCAAACAGAACGGTAAGTTGACGTATTGATGACTTGCCACATCACACTGGTGAGGATCTGTGTAATATACTGAAAAACTACAATTTCTCTGCAGATTGATGAGTCAACAGATTTCACCAATAAATGTCATGATGTAGCATCGTAAGATTTGTAAATGATGGTAACATTTAAGAAAAAGTTTTCTCTGCTGTAACGAATTGCCTACAACAAGCAAGTGCCAGGGTAAATTTAGCACTTTATCTTCATATCTAGAAACAAAAGTTTTATCTTGGAAGAATTGAGCTGATATCTGTACAGATGCTGCCCTGTCAGTGGTTGACTCTATGGGGAAGTTTTGCTTCTCTAAAAAATAGAAAATCCTGATGTTGTGTAACACCCTTCTTTCTTCAGAGAGATGCTGATACTGGTATCAGTACCTCTAACAGATGATATTAAAAGAACTCTGGATAATGCCACAAAAGGTTTCCTGAAAATTAACCCTAATATCACCGTCCGGAGTCGCTTCAGTGATCATCTAGACAGCTGTACCTAGAATATACTCATCAAATTTGTTAAATTAAAATAAGTATGGAAAATTGGAATAGGTTTCAACATTATCTCATCCAATTGGAGAAAAATGGTGATATCAATTGTATATATGTTTATTCCAAACTCTTTAGACATTCACATTTTGAGGTGATGGAGATCAGTTATTCTGGATGTGAATCTGGAAGATACGGAGATTTAATTCCTGTCAGTCATTTTCTTATAGAAACTTCATGATTTGTCTCCTTATCAGCATGATCCTGAACTTGAGACTGAGACTTACTGTCGATACTTTGAGGTATGGGTCAGTTTTCTTTTCTTACAAAGAGGGGTGTCATGTCGCTTTTGTTTCTACTCGTCTGCTTTGGGAGGCTGAGCTCTGCGCTATTTGGGGATGCCGCCTCATTACCAACTTCCTGACCCTAGACCTCCCATGTTCCGTTAGCACAAATGTTGAGTCATTCTCCTGAGAGGTTTCTTGGAACAGACATTTTTCTTCTTTTTAAGTTTTTTTATTTTATATTTTCAGTAAAGTACACTTTTTCTTGATGCATATGTTTGGAAAGTATACAGGCAAAAACAAAAGGCTAAAATATTTTCCAAGTGTTCAGCCTTAGGTTGACATTGGATTCGTAAAAATTGAGAGGTGAAACCTTTATTATCTCCCTGCTTTAAATTCGTCAAAAACAATATGTAATAAGACCAGTTATAGAGCTTTTAAAAGTGTTTTTTTTAAATTAGTTATTTATTGAGATATAATGTATATAACATGAATATCCATTGATAATACACATTATTTTGAGTTTGACACACACATACTGCCATGTAATCACTACTCTTACCAAAATATCAAATGTACCTATGAAAAATTCCTCATGACCCAGTGGCCTCAGCCTCTTCCTTCAACTCTAGTAACTCTCAACCTGTGATTTGATTTCTGTACCTACAGTTCTGTCTCTTCTAGAATGTCATATACATTGAATCAGAGCTAGGTAGCCTTTTGACTCTGACTTCTTTCAATAGTGTTATGTATTTGAGATGCAACCATGTTGTTGAATATATCTGTAGTTTATTCCTTGGCATTGTGTAAGTAGTATTCTTTCGTAAGGAGGTACAGCAATTTGTTAATCCATTCAACAGTTAATGAATATTTGGCTGCTCCTAGGTTTTTGATGACTGTGAATAAATCTGCTATAAATATTCATGTACAGACTTTGGGTAAGCATGTTATCATTTATCTTATATAAATACAAGGAGCAGTATTGCTGGATTGTGTGGGGATTGTATGTGTAACTTTAGGAAGCTGCCAAACTATTTCTCTAAGTGGCTGTATCGTTCTTCATTCGCATCAGTAATGTATCAGCATGCTGGTTGCTCCACATCCATGCCAGTATTGTCAGTTTTTTCACAATTTGTGTATCTTCTTTTGTGATACATCTGTTTAAATCTGTTGCCCGTTTCTTAGGTCATTTGTTCCCTCATAATTGAGTTGTACGGAGCCTTTACATGTCCTTGATACAAGTCCTTTGTTGGATATAAATTTTGCAAATATTTTCTTACAATCTGCTCCTTGTCTTTTCATTTTAACTATGTCTTCCAAAGAACAAAAGTGTTAAATTTTGATGAAGTACCACTTGTCAATATTTTCTTTTAGAGTGCATGTTTTTCTTTGTATATAAGATGTTTTTACTTTAGGAAATGTCATAAGATTTTCTCTTTCTTTTGAATTTTGATAGTTCTAGATTTTATTATTTATCTATTTATTTTTTAAACTTACGTAGTTATCAAAGGAATAAAGCCAACTACAAAATAAGAATCAACAGAATGTGGTAATCCAGTCATAAAGGACAGTCAAATGTGCTTACACATATTCAAGAAATCAAAATAATAATTAGTTCATCTGTGTTCTTATTTTATGATTTTATGTGTAGGTTTATGATTTAGTTTGAGATAAATTTTGTATTTGATATGAGCGCTGGGTCAAGGGTCATTTTTGTGTATGATGGCAGATCATTGAAGCATGATTTGTTGAAAGACTATTCTCTCTCCACTGAACTGTTTTGGCATCTTTATCAAAATTCAGTTGACCACATATATATGTGCTTATGTCTGGCTTTTCTGTTTCATTTAACTACATGTTTATTTTCTGCCGGTATTACACTTAACTATGGTTGCTTTGTAGACAATCTTAAAATAAGGCTTTGTGAATATTACACAAATTACAGGCTTTATGAATAATGAGTTCAAAGCAACTAAAACTTTGATACATCACTACCAAGAACAAGATATCTTTGTTTCTTTTCTCAAAACAATTTAGCTTTTCTAAGTAATTTTCTTTTTCATATAAATTTTATAATCATATTTGAAATTTATACAAAAACCTGCTGGCATTTTTAAGGGAATTGTGTTAAATCTATAGATTAATTTTGGAAGAATTAATATCTTAAAAAATTAAGTATTTATATTCATGAATGCAGTGTATCTTTCCAACTTATTTAGGTCTTCTTTGATTTCTTTTATCAACGTTTAATATTTTCAGTATGTGAATCTTGTCATGTTTTGTTAAATATACTCCTAAATATTTCATTCCTTATCTGAGGCTACTGTAGTTGGTAATTTTGTTTTTAATTTTAATTTACCATTCTTCATTGCCAGTGTGGAAAAACAATTGATTCTTGCTTTCTAAGAACTAGGTAAACTTACTTATTTGTTCTAAAATCTTGTAAATTGTTTGGATTTTCTACTAATACAATTAAGTGTTCTGCAAATAAAGACAGTCTTATTTCTTTTATCCAATCTGTATTATTAAAATTTAGTTTTCTTGCTTTATTTCAATGACTACTATCACTGAATAGAAATAATGAAAATAAGTATCTTTGCATTGTTTCCAACTTTACTGAGAGTATTAAAGGCTTACCATTACATATCATATTAGCTGTAGATATTTTATAATTCCTTCACCAAATTGAAGAAATTAAGTTTCTAATGTGGTATGGATTTTTATAATTAATGAATGTCGAATTTTATTAGAAACTTTTTTTTTGGAATCTACTTTATTCTTTAATTTGTTAATGATGGTGAATTAAGTTTATTAATTTTCAAAAGTAAAACTTCCCTTGCATTCCTGGGATAAACTGTACTTGGTCATAATGCATTAATCTTTTTATTTATTGCTGGGTTCAATTTCTGATATTTTAAAGATTATGCACTTATATTAAAGAGGGTATTGGTCTGTGATTTTCTTTTGGTGTAATATTTTTGTCTGATATATTGTAATATCTTTATCAGGATATGCTGGCCTCACAAAAAGAATTGGGAAATGTCTCATTCTCTTTTATTTTCTGCAAGAGTTTGTGCAGAATTGATAATCACATTTCCCCAAATGTTTGGTAAAATTTACCAATAAAACCATGTGGGCATGGGGTTTTCTATGTTGGAATGCTTTTAAATTGTAAATTCAGTTTCTTCAGTAAATGTAAATCTCTCAAGGATATATTTCTTTCCTTGAGTGGGTTTAGTAGTTTGTGTATTTCAAGATATTTGTCATTTTATCTAAGTTATAAAAAATGTATTTATATGAAGTTGTTCAAGATCTCCCATAAAGTCCAGTTACACTCTCTAAGATCTGTCCCTTCTGTCACATCTAATATTAGAACTTATGTTTTCTTGTTTTCTTTCTATTTTCTTCGTCAGTTAGTATGTATTTAATTTTATTGATTTTTAATGGACAAAACTATTGACCTTATTAACTGTTTTATGGCTTTTCTATTTTTAATTTCATTGAGTTTTTTCTTATCTGTAGTATTTCCTTCCTTTTGCTTACCTTGGTTTAATTTGCTCTTCCGATTCTAGCTTTTAAAGGTGGGCACTTGTATTACTGAAGTTAAACCTTTTTTATTTTTTAATATAATTGTATAATACTGTATATTTTCTCTTAAGCCTTATTGTAGCTGCATTCACCAATGTTCAACATACCTGATGTCACAAAAAATATTTTCTAGTTTATCTTTTGGTTTCTTCTCTAACCTGTGTTATTTGCTCATTTGTGGTTTATTTGTTGGATTTCCAATTTGTTTCATTTTGGTAATTTCAAGTCTCTTGCATTTGTTGATGCTTGTTTTATTGCCCAGAATTTGGTCTATTTCAGTGAATGTTTCTTGTGCAATTGAAAGTAGTGTCTTTTGCTGTTGCTGGGAGCAGTGTTCGGTAACTGTCAACTGGTGAAGTTGATTGATAGTGTCGTTTATTTATTCTACATCCTTACTGGTTTTCTGCCTTCTTGTTTTGTCAATTACTGAGAGAAGAGTCTCGAAGTCTCCTACTGTAATTTTGGCTTTGTTTCTTTCTTCTGTCCCTTTGAAGCGTGCTCTCTCTTTTTTTAATGTATGCTGATTTTTACGTCTTCTTGATGAGTTGACCACTTTACCATGGTGCAGTATGCCTCTGTATACCTAACAATATTCCTTGTTTTAAACTCTGTTTTTACTGATAGTAATCTGGCTTTCCGTTTTTTTTTTTTTTTTAATTACTAGTAGCATGTCAATTTTTTTCAGTCATCTTTGTATTAGCTTATTTACATCTTTATGTTTAAGATAGGTTTTTTGTGGAAGAGCACATAGTTCAATTTTGCTTTGTTCTGAGATCTTCCATTTAATAGAGGTGTTTATATCTTTTTCCTTTAATGTAGTCATTGTTATGGATGGGTTTAAAGTATCATGCTGATAGTTGTTTTCTATTTGTTCTATTTATTTTTGGTTTGCATTTTCCTTCCTCTTTTGCCTTCCTCTGGTTTATTTTTTATGATTTGATCTCCACTATTAGCTTATTAGTTATGCATGTTTTAAGTTTTTAGTTTTTGTTCTAAGGTTTACACTATAAATCTTTAACTTTACCCCTAGCATTTCACAGTCAATCTTCAAATAATATACCACTTCATATATAATGTATGAATCTTATAACAGTATTTCCAACTCCTCCTACTTTTGATGTTTTTCATATATTTTACTTTTCAGTGCATTAGAAATAGTTTTAAGAGGTAACTAACTAAACCATAGTGGTAATATATGAAAGCCACTGAAAATACAGAAAAATTATCTTTTAAGTTTCTCTTTATTTTTACCAGTTCTCATGCTCCCTGTTTCCTTGTTTAGATTGAGTGTCTACCCAGTATCATATTTCTTCTGCCTGAGGAACTTCTTTAATATTTCTTATAGTTTAGTTCTGCTATAAGTAAACTCTCTCAGGTTTTCTTTGTCTAAAAAAGACTATTTTGCCTCCATTTTGAAAAAAAAATTTTTTTGCTTTGTGTAGAACTCTGGTTTGGTAGTTTTGGTTTCTTTTTTTCTCTTGATATTTTAAAAATAATGAATTGTTTTTCTTCTAACTTGCATGTCTCTGACAAAAATTCCACTATAATTCTTATTTATGTTTTTCTCTGTGTACATGTCTTCACAACTTTCTTATCTTTGCCTTCAGAATTTTTTCTTTGTCTTTGGTGTTTATAAGATTACAAGGGCATATTGTTTTTAAATTGCATTTATCTTGAGAGAGAGCCAAGAGTTTAATCTGTGCTTTGATGCTTTTTAATTTTTTTAGTTCTTAAAATTAAGGTATAGTTGAGTTACAATAGTATATTTGTTTGAAGTATACAACATAGTGACTCAATATTTTATAGATTTTATTTCATACAAAATTATTATAAAATGTTGGCCATATTCCCTGTGCCATATTTTATGTCCTTTTAACTTATTTGTGTTATATCTAATTGTTTGTACCTCTTAATCCCCTTCATCTGTCTTGCACCTCCCCAAACGCTGTCCCGTCTCGTAAGCACTAGTATGTTCTCTGTATCTGTTTGAGTTTTGTTATACTTGTTCATTTCTTTTATTTTTTAGATTCCACGTATAAGTGTAAATATGAAGTATTTGTCTTTCTCTGTCTGACTTATTTCACTAAGCATAACACCCTCCAGGTCCGTGCATGTTGTCACAAATGGTGAAATATATATACACATATATACCACAAGCTCTTTATCCATTCATTTGTTGATGGACACTTAAATTGCTTCCATATCTTGACTTTTGTAAAAAAAAAAAATGCTGCTATGACCATTGGGGTGCATGTATCTTTTCAAATTAGTATTTTCATTTTCTTTGGACATATACCCTGGAGAAGAATTGTTGGATCATATGGTAGTTCTATTTTTCCACATACTGTTTTCCACAGTGGCTGCACCAACTTACATTCCTACTAACAGTGAACTAGGATTCTCTTTTCTCCACATCCATGCCAACACTTGTTATTTCTCGTCTCTTTGATGCCATTTTGACACGTGTATGGTGATAACTCATTGTGGTTTTGGTTTTTATCTCACTGATAATTAGTGATATTGAGCATCTTTTTCATGTGCCTGGTGGCCATCTCTATGTCTTCTTTGGAAAAATGCCTATTCAGGCCCTCTGTTCAGTTTTTACTCGGTTGCTGTTGTTGTTTGATACTGAGTTGTATGAGTTCTTTATGTATTTTGCATATTAACCCCTTATCAGATACGTCATTTGCAGATATCTTCTTCCATTTAGTAGGTTGCCTTTTTGTTTTGTTGATGGTTTCTTTCACGGTGCGAAAGCTTTTGAATTTGATTAGGTCCCATTTGTTTATATTCGCTTTTGTCTCCCCTGCCTGAGGAGACAGATCCAAAAAAATATTAATATGGATACTGAAGTGTGTGTTACTTGTGTTTTCTTTCTGGAGTCTTATGGTGTCTGGTCTTGAGTTTAGATCTGGTGTGTGCTGGCCGTTGCCACCTTGGTGGGGTGGAGGGCTGGAGTCAGAGGGGCTAGGTCTAGAGCCAGATTCATGCAGGGCTTCTCCAAGGCTCGGTGGTGGTAATTCACCATGCTGCCTGGGGGCAGGGCCAGGGCCTGAGGTGCTGAAATGGGAGCCCCGAGGGAGTTGGGCTTCTCCCTGAAGTGCTGACGGTCTTGGCCTTGGTGGGGGCAGGCTGAGGTTCCGAGGGGGTGGAGTTGCTCTTCAGTTGGCTTTCCCTTTCCCCAGTGTGCATGCATGTGCACAACAGCAGTGGCAGTGTCTGCCTTAGGAGGGAGCAATGCCCAGAGCAGAAAGGGCTGGAGCGGGAGCTTGGTACAGGCTAGAGGGTGTGCTGGGGTGGTCCTGGCAGGCTGCTGCCTCTGTGCTGGAACTGGGAGCAAGTCTGTGTGCACACTTTTCAAGAGTGGAGTCTTGGTTTTTTGTAGGTCTCCAGTAAGCTCCATTGATTTTCAAACAAGCTGAGGGGGCTTATATCCCCAGTGCTGGGTCTCAGGGCTAAGGTGCCTAATATATGGCTAAACCCATTGCTCCTTAGGGAGGATCCCCAAGCCTGTAATATTCCTCTCCTCTTCTGGGTCACCTGCCAGGGGTCCCAACTAGATCGCTGCTTCTCCTGTCCTACAGGGCTCTGTGTGGTTCTTTACAGGCTTGGTAGTAGAAGAAGGGTTTTGCCAGTCTTCAGGTCATTCTCAGGGAGAGTAGTTCTACATGTAGTTGTATTTTTGATGTGTTCATAAGAGAAGTTGAGCTCAGGGGCTTCCTACTCTGCCATCTTGGTCCTCCTCCTAATTTCTCTACTTTTAGATAATATTCTAAACTAAGTGTTACAGGTATCTGAGACCATCTAATGTTGTTTCATGGGTCTTGAGATTGATTTTGTTTTCTTCATTTCTTTTTCTCTTTGCTCTTCAATGGGGTAATTTATATTGACATAACCTCACATTCATTGTTTCCTGTGTTGATGTCTACTAATGATGCCATTAAAGGAATTCTTTATTCCTGATATCATGTGTCTTATATCTAGTATTTTTATTTAACTTTTTCTTACAGTTTCCATCTCTCTTTTGATATTCCGCATGTGTTCATGACTTTGTCAGCCTTTTCTGTTATGTCCTTTAATATATTAATTATATCCATTTTAAATATTTTAAAGTCTCTGTCTGATAGGTTCAGCATCTGGGCCATCTTTTAAGTCTGGTAATGTTAATTGCTTTATCTCTTGTCAGTGAATTGTTATTTTGTCTTTCTTTTGTGTGTTGTGATTTTTGATTAAATGCCTGTGTTTTATGTGTAGAACAGTAAATCGAACAATATGGTAAGAAACACTGGAAATGGGCACAGCGATCCTGTCAGACTCAGCATGGGCAGTTGAGTCTGTGCATCAGCAGCTGAGCTAGTTTTGTCATTATGTTTTTACTGTCATTTGCCCTGCTCTACAGGCTTCACATTCCCCGCCGGTGCGCTGCTTTTGCCTTGTACTTAGAATGTGGGCTGCGTTGCTGGTGGGTATTTATCAGCATCCCTGTTCCTCTTCAGCTTTCAGCAGTCCCTGCATCTCTTTGCTCCCTCTCGTCCCCTGGCTCAGTCTGAGCAGCCTCTGTGCATGTGGGTCTTGGAAATGAGTCTTTTTCAGTATTCCTGCTCCTCCTCACCTTGGCCACCAGATTCGGCCTTGCATCTGTGCTTAGTCTTGGGCAGGAGATTCCTGTTCTCCCCTCAGCAGGGAAGACTTCTGCTTGGTGTAGTCCCAAGATGAATCACTGCTTCTTCCTCATCGGAGAGGATTTTTTTTCTGTTACTGTTTTCCTAGTCATAATAGATCTTTGTCTGTTGTCCAGAGAGTGACAAATTTACTGCTCTTCCCTAAGTTGTTTTGAACTTTTGCTTTGTAGGAGGGAAGGCTCTGTGGAGTGGGCAGGGATTCATGTCCGCCTACTAACAGCCGCCAGTCAACTCCTGCGTGTCTGTACCACTGAGGAGAGCTCTTGCTGGTCCTCTTCCCTGCCCTCAGTCTTTCTGCTAAGCAGTTAAAGAGGCTTATGGAAAAAGTCTTGTAAGTCAATGCAGATTTCATTTATGTCTCGTACCTTCATCTATTCTAAAATAATATGTTAGTCCACATTTGGCCTTTTATGCTACACTATTTTTTTAACTGATTCCTTCTTACCTGCTTGTGTAGTAGCCACCTATGTCCGCTGTGCTCTGCCAAAGGTGTGACGCTTTTCGTGTTTTGTCTGTCCTTGGAAGAAGTTGTTCTTTTTTGATACTCAGTTTACTTTTGTTTCACGAACTTATCTCTCTGATGAGCCCAAGAAAAAAGTTACGATTTTTTTTAGATTGTTCAGCTTTTTATTATTGTTAGGGTATGAATGACGTTCTTTGGAGCTTTTCATACCCTAAAATAAAGCTTCTGCTATACTTACTTTATAATTAGTGATGCTGACCATCATGGAAACAAATTATGAATTGATTCTACCTGGACAAGAACTTGGAGTGCTAAGATGCTCTTAACAAGTGAAGTTGAGACTCATTCTTCCCCCCAGTAAAGAGTTTCATTGTGTGTTTGAGATTGAGAGGAAACAAAGTCCCCTCTATCTGTTTTCATTTGTCACGTCCACAGGTATAGGAGATTCCTGAATTGGGATTCAAAAATATAAAGCATGTCTGAGGGAAGCTCCGTTAGAGAGAGTTGTCTCTGGATCAATACCTGAATTATGAGAAAGATCTCAGTCATTGAAGTGAGGGCGGAAGGGAGATGTGGGAGGGTTGCTATGACACAGTGCAGATGGTTTGGAACTTCATCTTGACCTTGTCATGTTGGCATACCCCCAGAGAAACAGTGCTGCATGTGGAAGGAGCTGAACCACCAAAGATTGACAACCCTGAGGATCCAGTTTCACTGTGGGGCATTCTTGACTGAGTTTCGGTTGAAGAGTAGAAGGTGTGTGTTCTTATTGTAAGAAATTACCTGAATTAATTGACAGAAGTCTAGAAACAAACAGGAGGGATTGAGGGGCCGTGAATGAGGCTCCGACAGTAATGAGGAGAGTGAGCTCCGTCAGCGTGACTTCGCTGTAGAACTTGCAGGGCTTTTGGCACAGCCATTAGCAACTGTGAGCAGCTAGCGCTCAGTCAGGGGCACTGGGGACATCCAACAGAGACTCTCACAATTATTCGGAGGTCTGCATTTACAGGCGCTGGTCCTAACAGGAAGGCTCCAGAACCTGTTCTTCTATCAAGAGATTGGAGATGAACTTTAATAGTGACTAATTCATGAGCATATTTAAGCGTCACTGAGGATCTGGGTTCCCTGGAAAAAATGCTTAAATGTGTTAGTAAAGTCAGTTGTTCCCAGAGTCATTTTACTTTGGTCATAACATCCACTTGAGCACTCAGGTTAGTGAAGTATGCAGGATGTTTGTATTTAAGGATTAAGAAGTCTATACAAAGAGCTACACCCTAGACTGTAGTTTCCTTCAGAATGCAAGTATGTGTCATTTATAATTGCATCCCAGTATCTAGTCTGGTACCTGGCACTGCCAAATTTTTGTTAAATGTTTACTGAATAGATAAAGAATAACCATAAACTTAAGGAGAATGTGATGTGATACTTGACAATATTATTATTCGGGGCTTTTTTTTTGTCTTGAATGGTCCCTCATAAAAATATTCTGTAACTGAGAATACCCCTGTTTTAATCAACTGACTATGTGTTTGTTTACACAGGTAAATAATCTCCTATACCTGTGGACGTGACAAATGAAAACAGATAGAGGGGACTTTGTTTCCTCTCAATCTCAAACACACAATGAAACTCTTTACTGGGGGGAAGAATGAGTCTCAACTTCACTTGTTAAGAGCAAGGTGTCAGGTAAAAGAGAACAGCAGAGCTATTTTCTTAAGTCTCCATGGTCTGCAGTAAGGCTCCAAGCACAGTATCTTCCACTAGTGAGGGGCATTGGATTTAGAAATGACTTTGGGTAACACAACTGCCTGAACTAGCTGTCGTCTGAGAAAACCGAGTGTGTGGTTTTTTATTTTCCCCCTCCTAGTCTGAGTTGTTTCAGTTGTACAGTCTGGGCAAGATACACACCATTCCTGGCCATGCATTCCACTGACTCCAAAGAGTAACTAAGTGTAACCAGCTTGTTCTTGCATGTGGTAGACAGAATTCTAAGATGACCCTGAAGATTCCTGAACCCTGAGGTACTAACACCTGCTCTCAGCTATTCAGTCAAACACTAATCTAGGTACCTCTCTGGAGGGATTTTGAAGATTTAATTAAGGTACCAAATCAGTTGATCTTAAAATAGAGAGAGCATCTGAGTGGGCCTGACCTAACCACATGAACCTTTAAAAGCAGAGAGGGTTTTTTTTGTTTTGTTTTGTTTTTTCTCTTTCCTATCTGGTGATAGATGAGGAAGTCAGAGATTTGAAGCATCGAGAAAATTCTAAACAAGGGAATTCTCTTTGCTCACTTGAAGGTTGGAAGAGGCCATGTGGAAAGGGACTGAGCATGTCCTGTAAGAGCTGAGAGCAGTCCTGGTCTGACAGTAAGCAGAACAGGAATTCCATCCTACACTTTCAAAGAAGCAGATTCTGTCAACAGCCTGAATGAGCTTGGAGGAAGGCTCTGAGCTCCAGATGAGAACATAACTGCAGACAACTTGATTTCAGTCTTGTGAAACACTGAACAGAGAACCCAGCCAGGCTGTGCCAAGACATCTGCCTTCAGAACTTGGAGCTAATCAATGAGTGTTGTTTTAAACTCCAAAAAAGTATATAAATTGTAATATTTCTAAAGCTAGCCCAATTGTAATTACTATGGTTTAGAAATTTAACAAATTAGTTTAAGGCCGATAGACTATGGAGTATCTATGTGTCAGATCCAACAGCTCATGAGCCATTTAGGATCGTAAAATCCTAATCAGGTATTATCTGTAGACTCATTTTACGATAGTGGTACATGGATATTCTTCAGAAATGGGAAACACAGTTTCAGGAAACAAGAAAATACTATGCCTATGGAAAAAATGCATTCCTAAATGCACAGAGCATATAGTGGCAAAGATTTTCTTAGTTGCTTACATGTAGGGTGAAGAGTGAGGCCATCTCAACTCAGGCATAGTCTAAAATAGTTGGCAAATTACAACTCACAGGCCAACTCTGTTTCCCAGCCTGCTTTTGTAAATAAAGTTTTATTGGAACACAGGTAGACCCATTTTTTTAATGCATGACACAACAAAATAATTATGTTGCAATGGACCATATGGCTTCCAATACCTAAAATTTTTGCTATCTGGTCCTTAACAGAAGAACTTTGCTCATGTCTACCCTAAAATAAACCAATTATATTTGTATGTGTGTATACCAAATTTCAAGAGAGTGTTATGCCCAGAAATAATCGAGACTGTGCAGTGGAGGTTTGGTGTGTATGGCCCAGAAGAAGCTTTGAATCCTGTATGATGAGATTTAAGTTAATGTGCAAACTTAGGTCTGAATGTTAACATGATCTAATAGCTACACATGGTAATGCTTTGGGAAATTCGGTTTACATACTTGTAAATATGTAAAGAGAAATTCAGTGATTCTTAGCATCTCACAACAGATTCTGTTTCACAGTGTGCTCTTTTAGAGGGCTTTACCATGATTTTTTATTATTAAAGATTCAAGATGTTACCCTGTACTTGGTCAAACAAAATAGAGGTAAAATGTCATCTGGACCTGGCAGAGAAACTTGGTAGGAAACCAGCAGTGGAGATTGCTCTGGGAGGCCAATGAGAGAGATTATTTTTCACAACTATAGTTGAGTGAAATGAAAATGCCTAGCTTTGTCCCTCTATGGCAAAGGCTGGGGAACCATCAATCTTGTCAGCACCTGAATGCTGTTCTACTGGCGGACTTTAATTACATAGGCTAGACAGCTTGCAAGGAAAAAAAAAAAAAGATGAGGATCTCTATTCTAGGGTAAATTTCCTAAGCAGTGTGTGAGAGGTGTACGCAGAAATCCTGTTGACAAAATATTTTGTGCAAGTGCCTCCCACACACAGCTTTAAAATGTTACCCCTATGTGTTTTCCATTCCTGCTGCTGTTCAAGTAACAAATGTCTGCAGCATCTTCATCTGCTTCTTTCTCTCCCTTGCCCCATGACTCTTCCAAGGAACATCAGCAACTATAGCATTCATCTCCTTATGCCATTTCATGTAATTTTACAATGGCTTTAGAATTAAATTAAGTCCTAAGTTTTCCTGAGAAATTATCTAGAAAGTAAATTAAATAAACCAGCAATGCTTCACACTAGTATAATATGCTTTTTAAGGTGTTGAAATGCACATTTTCATTGAAAAATTACGAATTTTCTTTTGTATCTTTTGTGTATTTTCAATGTTTTCAGGGAGAACTGAGGGCACACACAGTTTGGAATTATGGAGTGGCTGAAATGTTTCTCCTGTAAGGGTCTAAACATTTTAATGACGTCATCTTTCCTCAGTGACTCCAGTTATTTTTCTTGCCTCCCCTATGGAGTGAGCCATCATGTTGGTCAGTGTGTCTGCAGTTTCTGGAAGCTATCTGGAACATGTCCACTGAGAGAACCCCTGAAAATGCAGTAACAGGGAAATTCAGCTCATTCCTTCACTCACCATTCACCCAATAAAACTTGTACTGAACTCATGTGGTGTGTGCATTAGACGTGTGGAGTATTGAGGAATATGTGTTTAGACTGTGGATCTGGGAGGAGTTAGTGGGATCCCGCTTCCGCCCTTGCCAGCTGTGTCATGACTGTGTTTGGTGACCCTTTTTAACCTTGCTGAGCTGTAGCTCCTTCCCATCTCATCTTCGTACATGTATGGTTATAAAGACTAGAGTTACTGGGATGTACAGAGCCTATGATCTGGTAGAAGCTCAGTTTAGGCAAGTAACTTCTGGCCTTTTCTTTATGGAAGGAGTTGTAACGAATGTTGGGGGAGAAAGAGAATGGTGCAATGTGGAGTGCAGCCTTGCATTAAGACATATCTGGATTTGAATTCACCCTGTAGAAATTTTGAGTCTAGTGGGGTCTCAAAGTGACTGGCCCTAACTCAGTGGTGCAGAGAAAAATGTAGATTCTTTGTTTGATCTATAACCAGTCAGGTGCCTGTGAATGATACAGGGGTCAGTGTTAAATGCCCAACAAAGTTTAGCTTTATAGCTCAGGCTGTGCAGCAATTTAAACTGTCTCATTAGATCAGTGGTTCTCAAACTGCAATGTACAGAGGAATCACCGAGGGGCTTTAAAAATACAGATTGCTGAACCTCATCTCCAGAGTTTCTGCTTCATTAGGTCTGGAAAAGGCCTGAGAATTTGCATTTTTTACAAATCCCCAAGTGATGCTGATGCTACTGGTTTGGGGGATTGAATTTTGAGAATCTCTACTTCGATAAGTTCAGTCTTTAAGGAACATTTCTCCTTGTCTTTTATTTCTTCCTATTCTTTCAAATTCCTAGATATTGTCTGGAATCTAAGATGTTACATTATTGTATCATTAAAGAAACCATGCTATACGGGTATCATATTGAAAAAAATAAACATTGACTTCTACCTCACACTCTATACAAAACATCACTTCAGGTATGTTTTAGATCTAAGTGTGAAAGATAAAACAATAGGGTTTCTAGAAGATAACCTTAAGATCTTGAGATAGTAAAATAATTCTTAAGTAAAATACAAAACATTAACCATAAAAAAGTATTAGTAAATTAGGCTATGTTAAATTAATATTAGGATCACCATTAAGAAAATGAAAAGGCAGGCAATGAAGTGCAAGGAATTATTTACATTATGTATAATGGAGAACTATATGTCCAGAATATATAACCACTTCCCCAGAGCAACAAGAAACAAGGCAGATAGCGCAGTCCTTCAATGTTTTAACTGGGCAAAAGACTTGAACAGTTACTTCACACATAGAAAGATATCCAAATAGCCAAGAAACATTTGAAATATTTTGACTTATATGTAGTCAGAGAAATGCAAAGTTAAAACCACTATGAAATTTCACTTCATACCCACAAGGAAGGCTAAAATAAAATGGGCTGAAATGCCAAATATTGGTGCAGATGTAGAGCTTCTAGAATTCTCATGCACGGCTGATAGGATTCTGATTTATACAAACTCTTTGGAAAAGTGTTTGGTAATGCTGTTCAAGTTGACATATGCATACCCCTCTGACCCAGCAATTCCTCTCCTAGGCATGTACTTAACAGAAGTCTATACATATGTGCACCAAAAGCCATGCACAACTGTGTTTATAGAAGTATTACTCTTAATTGCCAAGGTCTGGAAACAGTCCACTATCCATCAAGAGTAGATTGGATAAATAAATTGTGGTATATTTATACAATGGAATGATAAACAACAGGGAAAATGAATGAACTATTGCTACGTAAAACAACGTGAGTGAATTGAACACATGCAATATTTTCGCAAAGGCACTAGATACAAAAGAATACATCCTGGTGTGTAAAGTTTACATAAATTCAAAAACAGGAAGGACTAATCTGTGGTGGCCAGTTAATTTACTGGTTACTCTGGAGAGAGGGGGAAGAAGAGTGCCCAGAAGAGGGCACAAGAGTGCATGCTGCATTTCTGCAAATATTTTATTTCTTGATTTGGTTCCTTTGTAATAGGCCATTAGCTGTATCCTTTAATTTGTGTACTTTTTGTTTCATACCTCAGTGAAAACATTTTTTGTTTGCTGTTGTTGAAAAACCGTATGCACAAATTTATGTGAGAATGGCAGAGATAAAATATCTGACTTGGGACCTAGAGGAAGTCATCTCAAAAGAAAGATATGAAGTCAGTCTTTATCCCATGATGCATTCAAATGCAAGTATAGAAATCCCTTTCTTTAGTAGCTTAAAAAAGTAAGGGCTTCCTGTTCACTAAAAGAAAAACAACTTAGGAATGTATGTATCTCAGTAGCAAACATCATCTGAAACTTAGGCTAACTCAGCTCCCACTGCCCTTACTCTGTGTTTTGTCCTTTTGGCTGCAAGAGGCTGTTGCTTCTCCAGGGATTTAGTCTGAGTTACAGGAGTGGAGAAGGAAGAAGAGGAAAAAGTTGCCCAGCAACCTCATACTCATGCCTCACTGACTAGAGGACCAGAGCTGTGCCACCTCTAGGTTTCAGGGAGTCTAGAATGGGAAAATAGAGGGAAGCAAGGGAAGGGAGTTTCAAATGGGTGTTGAGTAAGCCAGCCTGTTTGATTTGCCATGAAAGATATATATGCTGGTTATGTTTTGGGAGAATACTACAATGCAAAAGAAAAGGTATGTGCAAATGTAGATTTAATTTTTTTTTGCCACCATCTACTTCCTCTAGCTTAAGGAATGTCACGTGTTCTCAGAAACTTTCCTATCTCTTCATATGTAGTAGAGTTTAAGTTACACTGACAATACTTAAAGGTATGGTGCTTCTCCAGGAAATGAAGGACTAGAGAGGAACTCAGTGCTCAGGTAGCTAGTTAAGAAGCAAAAAGAGAAGTCTCTAAGCTCATATAGTAACAGGGAGGTCAATTTTTTTTTCTTTTTGGTTGTGCTTTAATAGTTTGGCATAGATGACATGGTGGGAAAAATAATTTTAGACATCAAGCATTAAAGTTTCCAAATGTAAAATTTCTTAAAACAAAAAAAGCAAGAAAAAATGAAAAACATCATGTCAGTAACTTTAGAAACAACAAAACTCTTGTTGCTCGGTTCACCTTCAGTAGAACAGAAAGAAGATTTTGTCAATTCCTGAATTCCTGGGAATTGATCACTTATTTATTCAACAATTATTGTACACCCTTATGTGCTGGGTACTGTGCTGCCTAATTAAATATTTATCTTCACAAAAGCCCTTTGCAATTGCTAACTATGAAACCGAGCCCAGATAGGTTCAGGACTTAGCAAACTGTATGGTTAATAAATTCTGAAATTGGAACCAAGGCCTTCTTGACTGTAGGTCTTTCTAGTCTATGAGCTGCTTGGAATGACCTTGATGCTTGACTGCATCCATCCAACTGTCCAACTAAATAATCAGTTAATACTGACAGTACCAGTACACGGATGTAGTATATAGGTGATGCTGTTTTGCATTATTTTACATCAGCCTCAGTCGTTGTCAGTAGGTTCTGAGGTGTTTCCTGTTAGCTAATTTTAAAAGGGAGAGATGCCCTTTTAAAGTTACCCGATATCTTCCTGAGGGGCTCACTGGATTGTAGAATTTAGGTGTGATTCTGGCTCAAAGTTCTGACCGTATAAGAACGGGTATCTCGATTTATCTCTTGTAATCTGATATTTTGAAGTATCACTTTGGAAAACATTTAAAAATTCTGAAGTATTTAATTCTTATGATTAAAAAACAAAGAATAAAAGAAGCAGATTTCCAGAGATGGCTTGCTTAAATAAAGCACATCACTCACTTTTCCAGACTTAAGCCAATACTCAACTGGATCATAAGCAGGACTGGTGTGAGCAACCTCTAAGAAGTGATGCTGTGGAGGGAGGCGGAACCGGTTTAGGTTTACACACTGAATTCTTCGCCTAGGCATTGTTGCATTATTTGAGGACTTTAACTTTTCCTAAATTTACAGTTGAGGCAAAAGTGGTCCAACTGACGCTAAACTTACACAAAATAAAGTGCTATTCACAACTTAAGGTAGAATCATTTCATTCTAAAATGTTGATAACCTCATGGCAGTGACTGAAAGTCAAGTTAGGCAAAAAGCACATTGGTATCGATGATTTTTGCATAGATGAACCTGAGGCAGGATATTCATCACCCGTGAACGTGCAGGAACACTGAGACTGGGTTATAGTTTTGCCTTGTAAACTGTGGAGAATATTTTTACTCTTTCATTGCCTTTCAGCAGCTGATAAACACTTAATGACTGCACTTAGCATGTTGGGTGAGTGGGCTTTTTCTGCCTTCTCTTTTAAGTTTGAGATAATTTATCTCGCTTGCCTTTCAATCATGAAAATAGGTGCATATGTGTAACAAGAAAGCAAAGATAGGAATTTTTCATATGGCTCTTTCAAGTATAAACCACCTTTAAAATAAAAATAATCCCTTGTCTAGGACAGTAAAACCAAATTTGTATATTTTATGATTTTTTTTTTTGTCAGCAAGACATTGCAGAGGATGGAAAATCCCTTCTGATGGCTCATGGAACTTGTCACAGGTAGGTGGCATTCGATGACTCACAGAAGAGGAACTGTGGTGCAGATTAATTATTTTTCTGGCTATAAAGTGATGCTGGTTTATTTTGCACTAATAATGGGAAAGTTAATAAATGTCATTCAAGTCATTAAAACTGAAGTTTCTGATGCTATTAGAAACTGTAATCCAAGAATGTTTTGAGAGAGCAATCATTTATGGTAACCTACCACAATTGTTAATACTCGTATCATTGATTTAATCTACCATTAATTGTTAATATTCCTTAGCAAATCGTCTTCATCAGGTAGTAGATAACTTGCCTCACTGCTTTGCTCAAACAGAGGATAATCTCAACACTAACACTTAATATTGCAGTTTTCTTCCTACATATAAGTATCATGCCACAAAATAGTTTTAAAATATGCCGTTACCCAGGGCTTGTGTGGGAAAGGGTGTTGGAGAATGGACATCTTCATATATTGGTGGTGGGCGTCAACTAGTCCATTTCTGGAGGGCAGCGTGTATCAAAAGATGACATAATCTTTGAACTAGAATCTAATTCTAGAAGCCTGTTCCAAGGAGTTAATTAGACAAATGCTAAGGATGTTCGTCACAATATTATTTACAATAGAAATAGAAATTTACTGTCAGAGGATTTTAAAGATGTTGTTACTGATCTGTACAATCAATTATTGTCTCACAAAATTATGTAATTTTATGTTTTTGTGATGGAAAATGTTCATAGTATCTTGTTAAGAGAAGAAAGGAAGTTACAGAAAACTGTGATATTTCTGGTTTTGTAAAATAAGTATAGAGTTAAATATATATAGATATGCTATCTGTATAAAGATAGCTTAGGCAGTTATAACTACATTAAATGTATTAGATTTGGAAGAATAGGGTAAAGAGTATTATAAGTATTATAATATTAAAATAGTCATCTCTTTATTTATAGATAGTTTAAAATTTTGTTTTCTTTTTTCCCTTACCTGTGTTTATCTTTTGCTAAAATAAATAGGAATGCTTGCTTAGAGAAAATTGAAATCAATAAAATACAGATTATTCATTGACTTCCTCCTCTCCTCTCCCTCTGAGATGGCTCTGTCCTCTTGTGAAATGTAAACGCAGAAAGAGCAATCCAACCAATAAGCTACCTAGACCACAACTTGTTTCAGCCACGCGGAAGGCGCCAGGATTTCTATCTAGCTGCCCCTTTCCACCACCACACGCACAGATACAACCCAGTAAGGCTTCAGCTGCAGGGGATTAGGCAGGACACTGGGCCTCTTATTACTGACCTTCCTGGATTTCTCTTCTTCCATCAGCTGGTTAAATTTTTACCTCCTTTTGAGTTGAAAGGTGTCTTCTGCTATTGCATGTCTTTATCTGTGTGGGAAATGGCATTCACAGTTTGAACCTTGGGTATCAGCAAGCTAAATTCTTCGACTGCAAGTGTAGGGCTTCATGAGAGAATCGGGTATCACTCTTCTTCCTCAACTCTTTGGAAGTGTTAGAAAGGAACTTCCCAAGCCCAAGGCTCTGATGGCTCCTGCAACCTGGGGTATAGAGGGAATCTGGAGAGGTGTTAGGCAAAGTCCCAGAACATTTTGGACATTCCACCAGTTTAAATGTGGAATAACATAGGCCCTGCTCCTGGGCCCATTTGAAAAGAGGATACAGGAAATGTTGACCAAGGGAGACTATGTAAGTTAGTGGTTAATAATACGAGCATACCTGGATTGGATTTCTGACTTTGGCATCTACCACTGGATGACCTTAGGGCAATTCACTTAGGCCCCCTGAACCTCAGTTTCTCCATGTGTAAAACTGGCATAAGAATACCTGTTGAATTATTATTAATGTGAAGACAAAATAGACAGTATGCACAAGGTAGTTAGAGTAATGCCAAGTATATAGTAAGAGCACAAAAATGCTGGCTTACAATGATCATGATTGTCCCCGTGGATTGTCACCATCATCACCATTGTCATCGGATGGAGTCCATCCTAGGAGAGAGGGAAGGCAGAGAAGCTGGGTTAGAAATTACAACAGTAGACACTACTGTCATTCATACATAAGAGTAATCACAGTAGTTCATTGTTCCATATTTCCATGTATATATTTACCATCCATAACTTATAAATGTGGTTGTACTGAACTTACACAGTTCAGCATTTAGTTCAAAAGTGGAACAAAACAAAACAAAATAAAATAGACACTCAAAACAGACTTCTACCTATCCACATAAAAGGTTAGGCTGCATACTCCAAATTGGGACAACTGATTCTGAATTAGATTTCCTTACAATTTCAATTAATACCTTTTTACTGAGATTTTCTTAACACTTTGTCCACTTTCATCTTCTAAGATGGTAGCTACATGGATAAGAGCTCAGAAGTAATACTTTTGTTTACTTTAGGTGATAAATTAGGTATGCAGCAGGAGCCTGTATCTTCTTACCTTGGTCCAAAGGTTTCATTCCTCAGTTAGATTCATATTTTTGTCAACGTGTATGCTTCTCAGTTCTTCCATTTTGGTAATTGGCATCATTCTTTGTACATTTTTTTCTATGCTGCATTCTGTTCTCTCCTGGTCTTTACAGTAGCTGCGTGCTTTTGGCCAGTGCAATGGAAAGTGTATTTAGTCCTGTATTATTATTATTATTATTATTATTATTATTATTATTATTATTATTATTATTATTATTATTCACTGTTAGAGATTGTTTAAATATCTCTGAAAATCCCCCACAGATCAGGCACTTTATATATGGGACAGAGAAATTACTGTAGCATACCTGAGTATAGTATCCATTTTACTAAAAATTGGAGTTCTTTGGGTCTTTTACTGTATACAGTAAAAAATATTTATTTTTCAAGTGTTTTGTATGCATTCGCTAGATTTTAAAATAGATTTTGTTGCAAAAACTTATACCTCTGTGTTTTATTTACATTTCACATTTGTGAAAAACACAGCCCTATGCGATTATTTCTTCCCAGAGGACTTGGCCATAGCAATTACAAAATGTGAAGGATTTCAGTTTGTATAATGTTTATAAAATTCACTGACCCTTCCAAGCTGTTTCTGTTTCCTTGCAAAGTGAAGCTGTGTAAACGATATTCACTGCAGTAGTCTTCTGTTTTAACAAAGTGTCCCAAGCTGAGTGGCTTAAGACAAAGGAAATTTGTTCCCTCTAGTTCTGAAGACTAGGCGTCTGAAATCAAGGTGTCCCGTGAGCCAAGATCCCTTTGAAAACTCTAGGAAAGTAGCCCTTCTTCCCTTTGTGTGTCTGTATCTCGGTGACCCTCTCTCCTTCCAAGAGTAAGTAATTGGATTTAGGACCTACCCTTATCCAGTATGACCTCACTTTACCTTGGGTGTACCTGTAAAGACCCATTCCCAAATAAAGTCCCACTCACAGGTCCCAGGGCTTAGGACTTCGACATATCTTTTGGAAGACACAGTTCATCCCGCAGCACTCACTGAGCACTTCATGCCTGAGTTACAGCACTTCACGTGTGATTACTAGTTTAGGTAATGTCTACTCCTTTTTCCTCTTCCCACCATCTCCTGCTGCCCAACCCTCAGGAGCAAGAAATCATTTCTTAATTTTCTTTATATCTGCCTTTGCAGTTAAACTGTTGCTGAACATACTCCCTTAATGAATCTAAACAGAATGGAAGATAGCAAGGAGAGGAAGGCAAAGAAGACCATTAAGAATTATGAAAGAATGAAGAGTTGATTTATACCAGTGGTTTGCATAACTTGCTGGTTATCAGCAATGCTTTGCAACTCCTGAAAGAAAAATTGTAGGTTTCTCCCCTAGATATTCTAATTCATTGAATAACTATGGGACCCAGGAATCTGTATTATGGGCAGTTTCTCAGATGATTTTACTTTTTGGACAAGAACAGAAAACACTTCGTGCCTTGTGGTTACAGGACATTCCAGGGAACTGTGCAGGGAAACTCTCATCCATTTCTCATGCTAGTGCAAGTTGTTTTGCCTTCTCATGTGACTTAATTATCCTGAAGATGTTACATCATTGGTAAAATGAGTGACAGTTACTTCTAAAATTCTTATCTTCCTGTTCAAGTTTTTTGTTTATCCTTAAAAAGTATGTAGTATGGTTGTGGAATTTCCATCTTTGGTCTTTATAGGAGAGATAGTATGTTTGAAATGTTTCTAGTGTTTTCTTGGCCTAGTTATTCTGAAATTGTAGGAGAAGGGCCAGTGTTGGTTATCTTTGAGTGCTGGAGTGGTAGGTGCTTCTTTCTGCTACTTGTCCCTGTATTCCACATCTGTATAATGAGCATGTATTACTTTCATAATGGAGGGTTATTAATATACACTCTAGTGTTGCTTAACAAGCAAAAATTAAATACCAAGGAAACATGTAAGAAGTCAACTGTTACTAAAAAACTAAAGGAAAAAAAGTTTAAGAGGCAAATAGGAGCAAAAAAGTGCACATACAATTTAAAATAGGGGAGCAGAGTTGATATAAAAGTAGAGGGGGTTTTGGGCTTTCCATGTCAACTCTGTTGGCCTTTCTTCTGATTTTATATCCTGCCTAAGATATTTGATTGGAATTCTTTTACCATAAAATGATAGCTTCTCTTAAGATTTCTAAGCTGAAGCTTATTTAAACTTAGAATATGTTGAACTTGTCTGAGCCACAGACAATGGATAAAATAATAAAACTGTCATATTGGGGGTGACATTGTCAGCAGTACTGTCGAAAGGTGGGTGTTCTCAGAAGAAGACACACATATAAGAAAACTGATATAAAAGGAGATTGCTTATACCTTATTCTTCTAAGAGGAACAAATGGAACATGTTTGTGCATAAAGTACACACTTATCTGTGCATTTTTACACACGTATCGGTATACTGATAGTTGAAGACCTGGCAATAAGAATTTAGTTTTTCTGTTTTGAATTCAAATTTCAAAATTTATTTTTTAGAATTAAGTCAAACCCCAAGTGAAAGGACTCTGGGGAATGGGTTGACAAGAAAGCCAGTTTGACATCTGACAGTTTTGTTATTTCCTTTGGTTTTATGAGAGACTTTGTCTGAGAGGAGAAGTCAGACTGAAAAATGAATGGGAGAATTTGTCTTCTTGAGTTCATAGACAGTTCTTCAGTATGTCAGACCATCCATACAAAAATTGCTGAGGGCCTAAATTTGACTGTTAGGAAAAATAGATCATTAAGGTGATGTGAATAATTGCGATTATGCCTTTAATTATTTTGGAAACAATTACTCTATTAAAAGGAGAAAACCTCAATTACAAACTGAAATTGATTCCAGTATTGGAAAAGTTACTTAACTCATTGTGTTACTGTCTTAGTGTTTGTAAGCAGATTCAAAGCTCACATCATAATTCCTCATTATTGATCAAGAAGGTATGTAGAAAGAGTTAAAAGATGAGTTTCCTTGAAAACACATAGGGCTTTCAGGTCATGCTTAGTTACGTGACCATTTGACGAGGCTCGCACACAGCCTGTTTTCTAAGAGTTTCTGGACTACTTTACTGTGTTGCCTAGCAACCTGACATCTTCAGTATTCAAGGATTGTCTTCCCCCAGTGAAATCTCAGTCCCCATGTGAATGATAAGTCCTAAGTGGTATCCTTCAAATTAGGGATAATTTTCACTCGGAGTGGAATAACTTCTACAGAAGTAAACTTAACTCAAGTGAGAATTCAGGCAAAAATTCTAGGTGGGCATGACAGACCAGGAGAAGACTCCTGTAGGATCAACAGAGCAGCATTGTAATGGACCAAAAAAAAGGATATTGATATTTGGATTCCTTATAGGTTTGGGGATGCCAATATTGAAGAATCACTTATCCACATTACAGGGTGCTTATTCATTGGCACAAAGCTGGAAAAGTTTCTATACCATGACCTGAGTAGATTTTTTTTTCTTTGTCTACTTAACACTGATATTTTAGTCTCTTATAGCAGCAGAATCTACTTTTATGATTTCTAAACATCTAATCCACCATCCAATTTTGTTGGTTTTCTCTCTATTTCTCCCCACCTTCATCATGAATATCCTACTCTGTGTAATTAGACCTCTCCTATTGACTTCCAGAATAACTTTCTGACTGTATCTACTTTTTACCCCTATTCTTCAGATTACACATTTCCAACACGCAGGTTTCATTATATCATTCGTCTATCTCCACTTACTTAAAATCCTTTGTAGGTTTTGCATTGCTTTGAGGATGAAGGTAAATTTAGGATAAAGGGAAATGTCGTATTTCACCAAGGTCCCTCTAATTTTTCTGGCTCTGAGATGCTTCCTCGCCCACATCTTTTCTACTTCAGGATACTTCAATGCTTTTCTCTTGATTCAAAGTACTCTCAGAGTAACACATAATCTTTCTTTCACAGCATGTACCATATCTGCAATGTTACATGATTACTTTATAAGTGCCATGCTTCCCCACTAGACTGTAAGTTCCATGAATATAGAAATCAAGTGTGTTTTTAATTATCATTGACTCTTCAGTTCCTCACATAATACCTTACACTTAGCAGGTACTCAATAAATATTTTGTTGAATGTATTAAAGAATGACTATAGTATATTCTTTCTTTTTTATCTTTTAAAAGGCAATCTGAGGTAAATATTATTACCTCCAATATCTTAACATGTCCATAGGGTAATTACTTTTCAATATTTTAAGCTCAGTTTATTTCTTTTTAATAAAAATTATTAAAAATAAATTAGAGTTGCAACCTACCTGAAGTGCTTCTGACTCAGGAAAGTATGAAAATATGTATCTCTTCAGTATCCCAAAGCATATAATATTTCTCATGTTTTCTCCCCATTTTCTATCGCACAAGTAATACTATAAGTCTTTAGTGAAATACCATGCAGGCTTGGAAAGAAATACTCCAATTAAAAGCTCCACAACTCCATTTTTATTAACAAGTGGCAGAGGTAAACCTTACTTATTTTAAGAAAAATATATAGCATAAAGGGATGCTTAATGAATAAATTATTTTACTTATTTTATTTATTCATTTTAGCTCATGGAATTTTTAGAGATAATTTCTTTTTTTTTCTTTTTTGGAAAATCAATGATCCAAAACCAAGCTTAATCAGTGGTGTGGGAGGGATCACTAATTAAACTTCTAAAATTACCTTCTTTATTAATATTTAGAAATCCTCCTCTGAATTAAGTTCGGTGGCATTACATAAAAAGAGGCAACCAAAGTGCTAAACCAAAGACCCAAATTAGCAGCAGGCTTTGCTGGTATTTGGAACTTGTAAATTAAAAAGTCACAAACATTAATTGCATCTTTGTAGTATATATATTAATAATATAATGATGACTTTATCTTCAGGTTTAATCATACCATAATAAAACAATGTTATGATTAATTCAGTTATCTTAAGTTTAGAGCTATTGGGTTTTCCCATAAATTAAAATTATTTTCATAAAGTGTCAGCTCAAGGTATAATTATCTTTGGAGTTATATTTTATCATTTATTCTGCAAAAACAAGAAAATAAAATAACTGTATCAATGAAGTAGCCAAATATAGCACATGTTTATAATTGATAAATTGATTAATATAAGGCCACCATAGGATTTGCAAGTTCATAATTCTATTTATGCTTAAAGTTCTCCTCTTTGGTGTTAAACATCAAATTTTGTGATTTTTGAAGCATCTGAGTTCAAGATCAGGGTGCCTGTATGGTTGGGTTTTGGTGAGGACTCTTCCTGGTTTGCAGATGGCTGCCTTCTAGCTATGTGGTCAAATGACCTTCCCTTGATGCATGCACATGGAGAGAGAGCGGTTTCTCCTCTCTCTCTTCCTCTTCTTATAGAGCCACCAATCCTGTCAGATTAAGAACCCACATTTATGACTTTATTTAACCTTAATTAAAAGCCCTAACTTCAAATATAGTCACGTTGGAGGTTAGGGCTTCAGCATACGAATTTGGGAGAGGTATACAATTCAGTTCATAGGGTACAGTTTTAAACTTGTAAAAAGTCTGTTATATTCCAGATGTTCACACAATAAAAAGATTTCTTGCTATAGTTAATGGACTGCTTGCTTTGAGCAATACTCTATACAAAGCAAGGATATTTAAAGAACATAAAATACATTTCTCTGAAATCAGTTGTTAAAAGGATTTGACCTGTACTTTCAGTATGATGCACTCAGTCATTTTTCGCCATCTTTACAGGCTAACACAATTGGTGAAGATATGATTCACACAGGACAAGTTTCCTGTCTTGCTGTGTTCCTATAAAGATCTGACTCAAGTGTGAGGATCCAATTTAAAACCAGCTCCTTGCTTGGCTCAAGTTTGAGAAGGGGGAGGAGGTGGTGGCAGTTTTTAAGTTTTCTTAAGTACAAATGACTTCTATGGAATAAGTCATATCCTCTTTCAGTAGAACTGAACATGAGTCTTATTCAGGTTGAAGCTTAAAAATAGAGGTGTAAATTGTCAATTAATGAGGTAGTGAAGCCCTGATGTAGGAAGAAGCTTGTGGTATTTGAGTATATGTTGCTGTATTCTATCGGATTCTTCTATAGAGCGGTAACCAGTATTTTCCATTACTTCAGCTTGCCACACTTGAAAGCCAAAGGGACTTGATTTGGTTTTCCTAAAATGTATAATGATAACACTTGATTGAAAGATATAAAATTAGAATCCTCTAAAAAAGTAGATTATTAGTTATCTGAAGGCAAAATGTGCACTTAGTCTTTAGGTTTAAACATTCCCAGCTTATTCTTAGGATTTTTATATCAGAATTCAGGAAAAAAAACAAAACAAAACAGGGCAACACACTCCAGTATCCTAAGTTGATTTCTGTAGCCCAACTTAAGCCATAAGGTATACATGAAAAACTTTTAGTGGCTGCTGTGTGGACTATCTGCTCCAGAAGAGTTTTGCTAAAAACACTGGAGGCAGTTGCTGTGTTTAGACGTGGTCTTGATTTCATATTCTTGGTGAAGTTCTGGACTGCCCTACTGGAGATAATAAATGTTCTCCTCCAGACATCTTCTTGGGAAGACTCCCTGTCCGCACCCCTAGAAGCCAATTAGATGATCTCTCCTAGTAACAGAGAGAATGTGAATCAGTTAACTGGGGAGCCAGTGTCCTACTCATGGTAAACCACATTCAAGGATACAGGGAAACTGGTCCTCAGGGATAGACAGAGGGGATTAGAGGAAAAATAGAAAGTCAACAGCAAGAAGTGGAAAGAGAAGACAGTTCTGTGAAAGAGAAAGAAAGAAATTTCACCAGTGAGTTTCTAGGTCTCTCATTCATCCCCTATGATGTCCAGCTCCTTTCATTTCTTGGTCATGAATGAATACTTCATTATTGCATATGTATAAGGGCATCTGTTTTTAACTAACTTATTTTTGTGCTTTTGCTCTTTGCCACAAAACATGTCTAACCAAGAGAGCTACCAAGGACAGGACTCTGTATTTTGTCCTCTAGATTCTTTATTTCTTCTTCCCACAGTGGAGAGCTTTGTGTGTAACTCGAAAGAATGAACTGAACAAGGCTGATAGAGCAACTCTGCCCTTCACTTAGTAGAAGACCTGTTGGTAGGAGAGCTCTTTGTACTCCTGATCTTGTCACTGGGGATTCTGTCTCTGGCCTTCCTCCAGAAGGACCTCGGGCAAAAGCCAGGTTATGGTACTGAGGCCAATTTTAAGTTTTTGGTACTGGGTCAGTTATTTTTGTCTGTTTTTAGCCATGGAGTCATTTGCCTTGGGAGAACTAAGAATGACATTTAACAAAAATAGATACAAACTCTTAAACACCACTGAAAGCTATTCTTATTACTTCCCAAGTTCTATATTAAATAACATGCCAGATTTATATCTGAATCATTGAGGTTTCTGTTATAATCGTATCTTCCGTATCATTCATGCGGATTAGCAATAATGATGTTAGTTGAACTAGTGTTATTAATCTTTCAGGCACATCACTGACAGGACTACAGTTGCTACACTTTGGTTTATTTATGTGTGTATTACAACTTCAGATCACTACATGCTCTTTTTAACCTTCAAAGATGCTGCTTATTCGCCAAACATCTATTCTCCCCACTGCTTACTCACTCTGTTTTGGCTGTCAGGCCGTGGAATGCTGATGAAAGAAAATGCACAAGAGTGACAATTACCAATTCATTCTGTGGAGTTGCATCACGATCATGCCTGTCAGCACATCAGACCTTTTATTCACCTCTCAAATGTCACAAAGCTACTCTCTCACTTATTATTCCTTTCTCCTTGAAATATCCAACCATCTTCCAATTTCTCCCCCTCATTCTTAGTGCAAATATTGCTTCTTATGTTCCAAACTGAATTTGGCTGAAAACTGTCAGAGTCCTTCATCTTCAGCTTAATATCCTCTCATGTTTCCATTTGGGCTCTCTGGAGAAAAGTCCATTGGGCTGTGAGCTTCTTGACGGCAGTCATCATGATTTTTTTCACCCTTGTATTTTTGATGCCCAGCTAATTTTCTTTAACGGAAAGGCTGTTTCCAAATACACTCAAGTATATCCATTATGAAAATAACGAACGCCTCCCTTAGCCCTGTTATTTCTGCTAGCTACTTTTTAATCTTTCCATTTATTAAAATCTTGACAAAAGAGACTTCTCCATTGCTTCCACTTCCTATCTTACTCATTTTAACTGTGAGTAATAGGATTTCCCTTTCTTCTAACCCTGTGAACCCTTGGAATTACTATCAAAAGATTTCAAGTGGCCTTTATGTCCCTACAGCCAAAGACTGTACCTTTGCTTTCATGGGCCTTAAATGCACTTGGATATTTGATATTTGAGGACACACTCTTGAATCTCTCTTCCACTGGAGCCTTTGCTGTTCTTACAGTATAGTCATAGCTTCATTTCTGATCTCTATGAAGGTAACTCCCAAATGACATCCTCAGCCCTCCTCTCCTGTGTGCATTCCTCCTGTGTTTATTCTCAGCTAGCATTGATCTCATTGAACTGTGGATAACATGTAAATTCATTACCTACCAAATGAATTCAGAATTTTGCTGCCCTAACTCTTCTTTTCTAGCTAGAACTGTGTGAGGGAGTTGTCTTATACTTCTAGGTCCCTGAACTTAAAGAATTGTCCTTCACTCTTCTCTGTCATCCACAGCATCCACTATGTCTCTATGCCTTTTAAGTCTTCTTTTGAAACATCTCTGGAATTCTTTTTTTCCCCTTCTCATTGTCCACTAAATACAAGATTTCGACACCCCAACTTAAATACTGTCACCACATAATTTTGTGATGTGTTCCACTGTTTTTCTATCATTGGGTCATCACCGTATCGCTGATATTAAGAGAAAGTTTAAACCTGTCACTCCCATGCTTGACTTGCCTGCAACATCAAGTTCATACTTTCTGGGTTAGGTTAGTATTCTGATTAGCTTGCCTCACTTCACCTAACCAGTTTTTTCTCTTTAAACACTAACTTCTAACCTCTGCCCCAGATAAGTATGTGTTCTCACATTTTCCGTCTGAACTTCTCAGTTGTGCACCGAGCTCTTCCTGATTTCTAGGTTTTACTTATTCATCTTCCCCCATGTAATCTTCCATTTCCTGTACTACAGTACATATCTCATTAATTTTCAATTTCCTGTTTACTCATCAGTCTTACAAGACTCATAGTGCATAAGGATGTTTTTGTTTTTATGTTTCCTGCTATACTCACTCAGTGCTTAGCACTATGTCTGTCATGGAGCGGGTCTTCTGTATATATTGAAAAACAAATACCCTAGCTCTGAAACACCTACAGGATCTAGTCAGCTGAGTGCCACATACTGTGCCCTCCATTCATCTGGGCTGCTTAATTGAATACACACTTCTTTTCTTAATCATAGTGAATGATATCTATTGGTACCACTTCATAGGGTAGATTTATACTAAACATGCCCACATTTATATTTGGAATTTTTTTTTCTGTTCAAAATATTTATAATACCATGCCTGAATAACCAAACTGCCAAAAATAACTTTAGTTATTTATTAAGCCTTTACCTTCAGTGGTTTTATATGAAATAGATATATTGTGATGACTATAGGAGGGATAATGTTACTCACCCATTTAATTCTACATCCTTGACTTCATTAAAGGAGTAGCAAAGACATTTCATCATTGTTTCTACATTTTGTGTAATTTCATGTTAGTTGACCTAGCATACTATTCAATACTTACAGTGTTAATGTATGATTTTTTTTTGTTTAGAAATAAGTGAGGCTGCTGTTCAATGTATTCAGACTAAACAAGGAGGTCTTTTCCTACCATTATTATTATTGTTGTCATCAGTGTTGTTATTGTTATTACTCCTACTACTACTCAGACTGTGAAGACTTTCACAGTAAGTAATTAAGCTTAGATATATTATTGGGATAAATAAATTTGTATCCCTGAAATACATTTTATACAATTCACAATAGTCAAGTTAAAGATGGGAAGATGACCCAGCACTTCTGTATTGAAACCATAGCCCAGAGAACTGTTCCTCAGGCATGAATACATTCATGAACATAATTCTGATAAAAGCAGAGAAAAACTATGAATGTGTTTAATATCATACCGATTTTAAGATATATTCTTTGATTTGCTCTGTATAATTCTAAGTTAATAAAGACAGTCAACAAGCATTTTAAGATTAAGACAAAATGACTATGTTCTTTATAACACACTCTTTTTAATATCTTGAATATTAAAGCTAAGTTATAAAAATTACGTCATTCTTGGTAAAGGAAGAGGGAAGAGGCAGCAGATTCTTTAAGAATCTTTAAACATAAAAACTATGCTTTAAGACTTCTTAAAAATCTACTTAACCTTTGGTTTTGAGGGTGCTGGACACAAGTTTTCTTTTCAGAAATGTAAACATACTTTTGTAGATAGAAATATGGGAAAATGTGACTTAGGCATCAACATAGGTTAAAATAACAGAAGAAATAATGCCTCCTTGCATTCTGAATGGGAAAGTTGCACTCAGAGTCCCTTGCCTGCAGGAGGCCTTCCCCCCTGTCACCTGCCACCCACTTCTGACCTATGAGTCATTGACTATTCCAACTTCATTTAAAATCTTTATTAAAATAGTTTCAATCCTAAGCCTCTGTATTAAGAAAAAACTGTACTGGATTTTATACCTTTAAAATGAGGAACTGTAGTGGAGATCATAGAATCCTTGGCATGCGTGGGTGTATATATTTGTGTGTGTGAACGCATGGGTGTGTGTATATACGTATGAATGCAACTAAATTGACACCTGCCTCTGTTTTTCCCCTTAGTCTGTGATAGCTCTGTTACTACTTTGAGGAGGAATAACAACACTAATAATGCTTAACATTTATCGTGTGCTTTGTCACACATTTTCACTAATAAAATCTCCATTCAGTGGTAAGTTTTGTATAGTAGGCTGTGTGTATCTTGTTCATTACTTGATAATGCTCATTAAGTAATGGGCACTCAAACATTAGCTGAGTGAAGGAATGAATCCCACTATGTCCTTATATGGTATTATGCAGATGAGAAAAAAATAAGACTTAGGGAGTTGGAGAACTCCAAAGTTCACCCTTACTCCAAAGCCCATGGGTTAAATTATATTATAATTTGATAGAAATATTCACCAGAAACAAACTTTTTTGGGCAGAGTTTTCAATTTAATTTATTAATTCTTTTGTGGGGGAAAAAAGGATTATACTACTTAACACATAATTCTTCATTTCTTATGAAACAGTAACCTACTAAAAACTTTTCCTTAAGTACAAGCATCTACAGTGCTTCACAACTGTTCCACATTAACTCTGTGTTGATAAATGGTTTAAAAGGCTCTGGTTTCTTGGTGATTTAAAAAATATATTTACTTTGCTTTAAGCTATGTTCATTGTTAAGTTATGGAAGTCCATATAACTAAATGTATTTAATAAGTGTAAGTTTATATATGCAGATATGCTTTAATTTAATTTAGAATTATTTATTTAATTTTGGAATTACCTGTTGGATAAAGTCATCTGAAAAATTTCTACTCTTGCCTTGACATGAATGAATAGAAGATAAATGCCAGTAAATTAATTGTGTTTGCCTTTTTAAAACTTGAAGAACAAAATGCTCGAGAAGTCAGATATGTTTGTTTTCTGGAGTTCTCTGGAAAATCATACCTTCCGCAGTCAATACTATGAGATACCTATGTGTCTTCACATACTCTTTTATTTCTAGGCTTGATCACTCAGAATGTATAGGGTCATGGGTTCCTAATGTCATTTATTGAATTATAATTTAACTATAATCTTCATCAATATAACTAAGAAGTAAAATGTTCTTCAAAATATACAGAGCATTTAAGAACAAAATATTTTATATGGCATATGCTTATTGTCACTTCCTTTCCTTTGTAGTAGCTATTCAAGAGTATATTTTAGTGAGCAAATCAAAAAATAGTTACTGAATGTCTCATATGTATGTGCCAGGCATTGTGTTAGGGAATGGGAATACTTGGATAAACAAGACCAGTGTGGTCCTTAACTTCAGTCTCATTTCATAATCTAATGGGGGAAGTACAGACAACTTAACTGAAGAATATAATATGGTAATATAAATTGCATGGCTGAGGAAATTGGACGTACTCTCAAAGTGTGTGAGAAGTGCATATGATCCATATTTCAGCAATCAAAGAATGCTTCCAGGAGGAAGTGACATTTAAGCTGAGAAATGGAGGATGAATAGTAACAGATCATTTCTAATGACATCCTGATGTGACTGTTCTCAAGTTTGGAAACTTAACCTACACTGAGTGGTTATGATGTTTTTACTGAGATCATAAAGATGAGTTTCTATTAAAAAGAGAGGAAGGTATTTCTGGGGCTTCAAACAAGAGAAGCTGTGTGCAAAAGCTTGTGGCAGAAGAGAGCTTGCAACTCTGGAAAAGCTGGGAAAAAAGCAAAAAAACAAACTGTAAGAAGCTGCCTGCAGACATTACAGAATGAGTGGGTGAGAGACAGGAGAGATAAGGAGGGAGAGAGAGAGGAAAGTCAGACCCCATAGGTGACTTTAAGCAGGAGAGAGCAGGCGTGACAGTCACATTTGCATTTTTCAAAGAGTAGGCAGACATCCTTCTGACGGGATATATACTATAGACATTTAGAGAGACAGGTTAGAAATACTTCTGTGAAAACTGTCCTGGGTGTGTGGATATGGGAATTACCATGTAAATCATAATGGAAGGCACAAGAATTCATGCGGTCACACTGGAAGAGTGTAGAGCACTGATGAAAATGACAGTAATGAGCAGTCCCTGAGACTCACTGATAGTTAACGTTGTCTGCTGTGGGTCAGATGGAAGTCTGATTCCCATTTCGAAAAAAAAAAAAAATACTCACAACTGGAACTGGTGGTTCTCTAGAAAATGGCTCAATTTTCTAAATTCTTTAACAAATATCTATTTTATTATAAAGATAATAAATGATCATTTTGAAAAATTTAGAAAAATGCAGAAAAGTAAATAAAAATAAAAACCACATAGGCTCCTACCACTCAGAGTTAAGGGATATTAAATGCTGTCAAGTTTACTACCAATACGTTAATTCCTTCATGCTTTCCTGTATTCAGAGACTCTGATTTGGCCGTATGACCTGTTTTAGCCAATGGAACTGTGGGAAGTTGGGTACTAACAGAGACATGAAAATAGCCCGTGTTTGGGGCTTACCTTCCCACTCTTTGGCTCCATGAGACTGCCATGGGGAAGCGCAGCCCAGGCCAGCCTGCCAGAGGGTGGAGCAGAGGTGAGTTGTCTCGGCTGAGACCTCCTACACCAACCAGACTTCCAGCTTGTGAGCGAGGACATCCAGGATCATCCAGCCTTAGTCAAAATTTCCCAGACCAGAAGAATATCAAGCCAACCCACAATCATGAGAAAAAAATAAATGTTTGTTCCTTTAAGCTTTCAATTTCAAGGTGGTTTGTTAATAGAGCAAAAGTCAGCTGATAGGATGGCTGTTAAATGAATTAGCAGGTAAGGGATTTCTCCCTGTGTTCAGAAGGCTTGGGCTTGATCTCAGCTCTCCTGCACCCTGGCTGTATGGCCTTGGGTGAATCAACGTCACCTATTTGAACTTCAGTTTCTTTATCAGTAGAGTATTTCTGTAGATGAAGTGTGATAATGAATATGGAATTACTTAATAAGCTCTGAAACATTAACTGATATTGTTTTACTTCTATTACTCTCTGTCCTCTAAACCAAGTTCCCTACTAAGCAACTATATTGACTTAATATGATAAAATTCTTATCCAGTGTATATTATGATGTCCAGCACAATGTATTAAGGCTATTTCCATATTTCCCACAGCATAACATGACTTGGAATCCCTTGGATTCAAATATCATTATTTCTATTATTATGAGTATATATAAATGCACAGATTAAACTGAAGAATTGAGACCTGATATGTGTTGTGTTTTGTCCATGTTAGCCCATGGAAAGTTCCCAACAACCCAGTCACCACTTTTCATATGAGGAAACTGCCGGGACTTAGCCTTTAATTCAGGTTTTTCTGAATTCAGAACCTGAGTTCTTAACCACTGTGCTGTTTGTTGTATTCCAGAAACAGATTCCCAAGTTTCAGAGAGTAAACTGTGAAAGCCCTTGTAAGATTCTCAGATAACTATGGGGCATCAACGTGGCAACACTCTCTTCAGTTACAGCTCTTTCCAGAGTGATTCTGTATTCCCAGATCTCCCTTACAGAGCGTGCCTGGGACAATTCAGGGTGCTTTTATCCATCTTCCATACCTTGTTACTTCTGAAAGTATCAAAACACTCCCAGCTCACCTCCAGTTAACCAATGCAACTTTTTGGAAAATATATCTCTTCGTGCATAGATTTATCATTTCCTCTGGATCCTCTTTTCTCTTTATCTTATGTCAGGTGGTTTGCACCAGTATTAAAATTTAAACCTTAAAAAATTTCTGATCCTTATCGGGCTTACTATCTTTCTTTTTACATAAAATTCTCCTTTCAAGCTGATCTCTGTCCTGACCCTTGCTTTAAAGTCAGGTGCTGCTGACTCACCTGATAGCAGTTCAAAAATGTGAATATGACATTGGCTAAAAGTTTATCTGAGCTGGTGTTAAAAAACTAAATTTTTATAGATAATTTTTCCTTTCCAACATAAATACTTTCAGTCTTAATGATTTCATTTCAAACCAAAATAAGACAACATAGTCCTAGAACCAGAAGATAACAAAGTATCATTAGCTTCCTTTGGCTTCTTCCTGTCACCCTTTTCTCTTTATTCACCACTGTACCCTTCAAGTCACCCCAGGGACAAGATTAAGACAGATTTTCAAAAGTTTAAATAGTTGGAAGTGATTTTTCCTTATGGCTCAGGTATGTGTTTACATTCGTCATAGATACTGGATTATACCTCATTTCTTGATTCATAAATTACTGACAGGTGTGTGCCAGTAGCAAAAGTTACTTTTTCTCTCAGAACTGCAACCTTTAAAACAATGCATCGTTGCTGGCTCTTCCTTGTGACAGATGTTTCCTGATGTAAGCAGGAATGCCACGATAAGGCACTGCTGGAAGATCTGGTAATTGAGTGATATTTGGATGCATTTCAGGTTTACGTTTTAGAATAAACTGTAGTTAAAAGAAGCTCTGACTTTGATCTATTGCCTGAGTGTGCAGCTTTTCACACTAAAACTAGAAACAAGCAAAACTTATTGTTATGTCAATTGAAAACCTGTGCACCTTGCATACTGTCATTTCCAAGTTACCAAATTTTATTTTTCTTGAACTTCTTTAACGTAGATTTTCTGGTAATTTTATTTTTTGTTTCACGTTCTGTTACTCCCAGTGATAGTCTGTTCCTTGCCGTTTATGCCTTGGTCCCATATTGTTTTGTATTGAACTCATCTGTTTTCTTGGCTCTCTTGCCATCTAGAGTTTGTGTTTTTCAGAGGCGGGGATTTTAATTGGCTTTCTACCCCAAGTACCTCATTTAGGGACTTAACACTTAGTGGGTCTTCAAAAGTATCTGTTGAGTAAATGCATCAATTTATGATGTGTCTGACTTTCTATGTCCCTTCATATTTCTCTATCATTTTTCCTCTCTTTTCCTCTTTTCTCATCTCTTTCTTCAGTTTTTAAATCCACCTGGGATCATAACAACCTCATAGAGTATCTGAGGCCTGATCTTTGGCCCTCGTATAAGGAGCCTAGTGTTCCTATCTTCAGGGTTCCCTGCAGATTCATCACTGTTTGCTCAGATCCTTACACACGGCTTAGTTGTTACATTTTCTTCTTCTCCAGCTAGTACTTCCCGATCTTTAAATAGATATATTTCCTTGTTTTTCCATCGGGTCCCAAAACACAAGCCAGATGAGGTGGACGGACTGAAATTGAAATGAAGTAATCTGATGGCCATCCCAGCAGAGAAAGTTCCTTATTTCCCATCACTTTACTGGAGCACAGTTTGCAGTCCAAAGATAGCTTCCCTGTCTGGGGAATAACTTCAGGCCTTGGGCCCAAGGAACAGTCAACAGTGCAGATGTTCATCAGCTGTTAGTAACTCTGCGCTCTCTATGTCTGCAGTGCTTCTATTTGTTCTGTGTGGCCAGCTGCTGGCCTGCCACTTGGCAGGCTCACACCAACATGGTGTTAACCATTTGCTTTCCCCTCATCTGGTTCTTGAAATTGATCCATGCATATCTGATTTATTACTTCAAACAAGCCTCTGATCAAGATGCTTGAGAACCACAGGTGGTCCCTTCACCTGGGGGAAACAAAAGCCCCTGTGGAGATGATCCCTTTGGAACCAACTAACAACCCTATTTTTATAGCACTTGCGTCTGATTTCTTGCATATAGCAGGTGTTAAGTCATGTTTTATCATGATCATATTTCCCTAGCTCTCAAATGAATTTAATATAATGAAATGCAACTTTGCATTTCTTTCTACTTAGGGAAAACCACATTACCTTGTGTATTTTCTGGTCCCTGGTACTTATCTGAGCCCTCTTATCTCAACCCTCAAACATACCCTAACAGAACATAATCACATTCTAGGGCAAAGTGGGCTTACACTTAGGTATTGCTGAAAAGATATTATTATATCTACATCACTTCAATACAAATGGGAAAGGAGAGTTGTATTATTATTGTAAAATATTTATGTAGCCCTCATTAGGTAAGGGCTAAGTGTGTGCATTTTTGATACTGTGCTAATAAACATTTTCTCCTTTAATTCTCAAAATGACCCTGTAAGAAAAAGGGATCTAAAATTCCTATGTGATGGAGGAGAACAGGAGACTTTGTGAGGTTAAGCCACTTGCTAAATGCCGCACAGTTATTAAGTTATGGAACTGAGAAGAGGACCAGTTTCACGAGGTAGTCTGCACACCTTTAACCCTCTGCTGTTGTGTCTGCGAGACTAATCACACTGGTTGGCACATGGGATATTGTGGAAAGAGTTTCAGATTTGCAACTGAGAAATCCGTTTTATTTTAGTTCATACTTTGTTGCCTAATTTTGCCCAGAACAAGTCGCTTAACCTCTCTGGAATCCTGCTATAATACACCATTTGGAGCTTTTTTTATGAAATGAAATCTGGATGCAATTCAGTTTTACTTTTTAAGATCTCCAGTTATGAGAAATTCTGATTGGCCTGATGGATTACATTTGTATGTTTTTATTAAATAGAAATGGGCTCAGAATTGCTGTTAGAACGGCATGTGGAATTATCTGCAATCTGACTGCAGTGGTGTATTTCATTTTCATCTCTGCCTTTTGATCCCCTGCTTCTCCCAGTAAATATTCTATTGAAACCCTGAGCTGGTCACTGTATATCTCAAATGCACCATTATCTTTTGTACTTCTGAGTTTTTACACATATTTTCCTTCCAAATCACTTGAAACAGTGAAACAGCGCTGACAAAATAAAAGCTAACATAATATTCTTACTATTAATGTTATTATTTTCCTCCTGGCAAACTGCTCTTCAACTTTTAAGAGCCTGTTTGTATGTTACCTTGTCTCTGATTGCATGTGTTAATGTAAGAAATTCCATTGCATGCGACACAAAGCTCTACTCAAACTGACTTAATGCAATAAACAAACAAAAACTACATAAATAAGTACAGGAATTTAGTGACTCACGTAACTGAGACATTCAGGAGTAGATCAAATACATCAGTATTTGGGGGCAAATAGTCTGTCTTTGTCTCTTAGCTCGGCTCTTCCTCACTGCTTTATCCCCTCAGTCTCATGAGGTGGTAATAGGACTGGCTGCAGCATGAGGCCTGCCGAGTTCAGGACCCTACACAAAAGGACAGGGTTTCTTTCTGGCAGCTCTTACTCTGGTTCGTGGATTTACTCTGATGAAATCCATTTGTCTCACGTGTCCTTTCCTGATGCAGTCACTGTGGTCTGCAAATCACTAACTAAGCAGCACCCTTCTTTGCACCCTCACCTACCAGTGTGTGAGTTTCTTCAGTACCAGAGCCACGGCTCATGCTCTTCTGCATCCCTGGGGAGTATGATGTTGCTAGGCACATGGTAGATTCTTAACACATGCTGAATGGCTGAAGGGTTAAATGAGCGGGTTCATGGATTCATGAAAGCCATGCCCAATTGAAAGATATTTACAGTGCAGAGAAGTAGTGAATTTAATATTTATTTGTCTGTTCCAATAATATTTATAAACCACCCCTGATGTGCCAGGCAGCATACCAACTATTAGGCAAATAGCAGATAAGAGGAAAATCACCTCTGTTCTCGTGGAGTTTATAGCCGGCTGGAGAAAACCAACAAGCAATTAGAAATGGATAATATCATAACAGAGACTGAAAGGACCTTTGGGAATTTGGGAGCAAGTTGACCTAACCTAGTTTAGGGAGCAAGGGAAACGTCTTGTCAGGTTTACCTTCAAGCTGAGCCCTGTGGGGATGAGTAAATTAAGGTAAGGAAATTAAGAACCAGCATAGTACATTCAAAGAACTGAAGGAAATTCCAAGTGGGTGGTCAGAATGAAGGTGGTTTAGACTGGAGAGGGGCTTGAAAATCATTTCTGGGATTGTGTGGCTAATCCTAGGAGAAATGGAAAGTCTTTGAATACATGATCATATCTGAATTACATGGTAATGACTGTATCAAAGGTAGATATGTACCAGGTTGTATGCTTCCTGGAAAGTCACTGAGAAGAGCTCACCAAAGAAGTTATGTGTTTCTTGCACTTTAAAGAATGAATAGGAGTTTTCCCTCACAAAATGAGTAACAAACAACAAGGCATCAATGCAGTAGCACTTTGATGCAAAGGGACTTTATACTGTTTTGGATATGGTGGACCTTTGGCGTGTGTTTGCAGGATACCGTGCTGAGTGAGATGTAAGGAGTGCAGGAGGGGAACCTGGAAAGGTAGTTAGCTGCCAGTTTGTGAACATCTTTGTTTACCATCTTAAGAAATCTAAATTTTATCCTGTAGTCGGTGAGGAATCTTTTAAATAACAATAGCCATTCTCTTCAGATACTCTCAATTATATCCTGTTGCCAATTCTGGAACTTTCAAAAATGAGAAGCAATCAATATGGATCTAAACTATATTTTAACCTAGTTACGAAGACCAACAAAATAATTTATATAAAATTATTCAGATTAAGATAGTTCAGTACTCTCTGAAATTTTTAATAACAGATCACAAAATTGCTGACCTTCAAAAGACCGTATTTAACGTCACCCAGTAGTCCTAAAATAACTCCTTGCTTCATAGGTTTATTGCACAGTATGTTTTCTCTTGGTCACACCTTAGATCACTGTTGTTTTGTAGGCAGCTGTCTTTTCCCTTTATAAGAGAAGTAGCATTTTATTACCTACCAAAGATCATTATTGTGAAATTAAGTATTATCACTGTCAATGGCCTGTTTACCTTCCTTGAGTAGTGATCAGAAATGGGCTGTATAAAAAAGAACTGAAAGTATTTCAAACAGACTGTTTACAGTACAGAGGAAGCGAGGAAAGTTACAATCTTGACTCTTTACTGGCTTATCATTATACCGTGGAATAATCTGCTCTTGAAAAGGTCTATGATACTAAGGAGTAGATTGCAAATATCATTTGCTAGATCATCAAGGAACACGGAAACTCTTGTTGGTGTAACTTAAAATTTATGTAGAATTTATTAGGTACCTTTACAAATTCTATTTCTTAGAAGCAGCTGTGTTAAAAATAGCTCACTCAGGAATAAAAGTTTGCCTTTGGGCATCAGCTTCTTTCTTCTGAAGTCCTGGGTGCCTGCTCCTGCTTGTTTCCTCGGATCACCATTTAGGCATCATACTTTATTTGGTTCTCCTCAAACAGCCTCATTTATACCAACCATCCAGTATTAACTATCTGCACCATTTCTCTAGATTCCTGATCCCTGGATAGGGAATTAGTTTACTAAGTGGAAAAATACTAAATGCATAATGCAGTAATTTTAAGCAGAAATTTTTCATGATGATTTGGTTTTAGAAAGACTGTTCTGATACAAGTGGGCTGAAAGCACTAGGTATGACTAGTGGACTGCTGTTCTAGTAGTACGGGTAAGAGATGATAAAGGCATTAGCCAGAAGAGAATAAGAATGTTACAGATTACAGACACACACACACACACAGCAGGCACATAGGATTTATAGAGTTGATTTGTACAGGAAATGAGGAAGAAGAAATAAGAATGGCAAGAATGGTACAAATGTGGATGACGGGAGGACACTGACTCAAAAACATATAAAAAGGGAAATGCATTTGGGGTAAGGAAATATAATGCATGGAGTTACATGCAAATGACTATTAAGGTGCCTTTGGGGATATCTAAGTGAGGCTCTGCAATAGACAATGAAAATACATGTCTGGAACTCTAGGGAGACATGAACTGTTGAAGTAGATTTGATAATCATCAGTATATGGATAGATAAATAAGTATTGAGCCCATGAGTGTGGGTATTATGCAGGAAGAGTTCATGGAACATGAAGCAAGGAGCTCTAAGAACAGATGCAAGGGTTCCTTACCTTAAGGAAAGACTAGAAACCAAAGAAAGAAGGATGTACAAAGATCAGACCAGAAGCACATTGTCAGGAAATCTGAGGTGAGAAGGTTTTATGGAAGTGGGCCACTAAGGTACAATCTTGCGAAATGACAAGATGACAGAAATATATTCACTGGAATTGTCAATTAGGAGTTCATTTCTGAATTCTTCTAAGCCAAATCTTGAGATAAGGACTTGAGTTACAGGTAGCCAGTTGAGAGGTGATTCCTGAAAGCCAGGTAGAAGGTACAGACATTATGTACCTGGCAAAGAGAGGTCAATGAAGGTCATTGCTCTGACCCACTGGGACTCAGTGCTTCTGAAGGCCTGCTGAGGAAGCAAGACACAAGCACATCAAAATTGTTTGCACAAAGGACTGGCATTTGAGGGCTATCACCGCCAGTGGTTTGAAGGTTGCCCCAGGGGATGTTAGCTTTCTGAAACTTCTGGGTGGAGACTGAGCAGCAACCGTAGTTTCAGAGACAGTCATGAATCAGGAAGTGGAGAGACTTGGTATCCACCTAAGGCAGAATGTCATTAGAGTGAATAGATTCTGTACATCCAACTGAAACTTAAGTTAAATGTGGGCCAAGGGCAGGTGGCATGGATGCTTAAGGACTGCCTACTGTGGAGTTCATGCGTAAACTCAGAAAACGGGTTTAGACACAGATAGTAAAACTAAGACTTCATTGCTGAGAGTGAGGAATTTAAGATGTTGAGTGGGTGGGCGATGATATCATTGACTTAACTGAGATTGGACAGAAAGTACTGGCTAATGCAAAGAATACATTTCATAACTTATTAGCACTGGAGGAAGGAAGTGGAGATGTTAATACGAACTCACTCATACTCACAGGTATTTGGATTATAACTGTTTCCAGAATATAGGAAGTGGAGGAAAAAAGGAATTAGAAGTTTGAGAGTGAGGCTTGGTTGAAAGAAGTTTTTATGAATGCGCTTGTAGGCATTCATTCATTTATGCAAAAATGTTTTAAAATATTTATTAGTGGTCAAGTCTAGGCGAAGCATTAAAAATGCTGCAGCAAAAACTACAGGCAAGGGAGCTTGATATCTGGTCCAAGAGACAGACACATTTTCAAAATTTCATTCATTATAACTTTATATGTAACTTTATAAATTTATTCATTGTAACAATTTAAGGAAAATTGCAGTATGTTATGAGAGCTGGTAGCCAGAGGATATATCACCTTAGGAGAAGAGAGGGAAAGATCAAATAGTAACAGGTGGAGAGCTGTCCATCCCAGGGCACTGCCTGCTCTTCCCTTCCTGATTTGGAACCATTGCTCTCTGGTCCCTTATACTTCATGCTATTGATGTTCATTTTAATTTGCTTAAGTATATCTTCAAGTAAAAATAAAATGAGTGAATTGTAGATAAATAATTTTATGTTTCCCACAATGTGATTGAAAGTCAGACTATGTTGAAATTTTAAAATCAAAACCATTCTCGCTCAGAATTCTGTAATCACATTTGAATTGAATTTTGACAATGAGAATTTCAGTGCTGATCTGATTGTCTCTCCATTACATGTCATCTTCACCTGTTCTCCCTTTTCCTTCATCTACTGTAAATGTTTAGTAGCTTCTATTATGGTGTACTAAAATTTCATAATATTGGGGTTACAGTGTTTTACATTTTCCTCCCTCAGCAATCTGTATGTTTTGATGCTTTGCATTTGTAAATTTTTTTGACTGTGGGGATTTTTCTTGGTTTGTTTTTGTATTAATTTCTCTTTTCTATTTTCTCTTTGCTTAATTTGTGAACTACCTTTGGGATGAATGTTAGGTCTCCTACATTGATTTTGTCTCTTCAGATTTCTCTGTTTTATGTCATTTAGGACTGTTCTTATGATTTTTCTGTTTTTTTTTTCTTACAGCTTTTTAGAAACATCAGTTGAATATTTGATACATTCAAAACTCTTTGTGTTATAGAGGTAAAGCTTGAGAAATAATATTAACCTACAACCAGACTTAAAAATTAATCCATTACCAATAGTGGGGAAGCCTTCTGTGGTCCTCAGGTCACGTCTGTCCTCCTTGTGCAGGTGATGACTTCTGTGTTTTCTTTTAGATAAACCTCTCCTTTCCTTTGTAGTGTTACTAAGTTCATATCTCTAAACAAGATAGTCATGATTTAGTCATCATGTTTTTATACTTTTAAAAATGTATTTCATAATGTTCTGAACTGTACTTTTTCAATTAATAACATTTTTAAGATCTGTTCATTTTACTTCATGTGACTGTGGATTATTTCCATTCGGATGTGGAATTCCATTGTATGAATATGTAAGATTGTCAGGCACAGAGAGCCAGCAGGAGTAGAAACTGGAATCCAGCTCAAGCTACTGCTCATTTAGTCTGAGCGTCAGCCCAGAGGAGGAATGCTTTCTCGTAGTTGTCTATCCCAAGGGGACATTCTTGGAATTTATGCAAAGGTGTCATATGAGGTGGGAGATGAATGGGGGCTGATTCTAAAATCGGCTTATTTATTCTCTTGTCAATGATTTCTTTTGTTGTTGTTATTGGGTATTTTCCAGGTTTTTTTTTTTTGAGAAATAATGCTTTTATGAAATACCTTGTACATGTGTCCATGTGTCTTTTATTTTCCTATGAGTTAATAAGTAGAATTTCTGGGCAGTAAGGTATGCAGATGTTCAACACTACAAGAAAATACTGAATTATGGTTTGCTGTTTGTATTTCTGTCAACAGTTTGAGTGTTCCCATTGTTCTATAACTTCGCTAGCTGTGATATGTCAAAATTTTAAATTTTTGCCAGCTAACATTGAATTTGATCATGTTTTTATACAATGATTGGTCATTTTGTTGACATCCAAGAAAAATAACATTAAAATTTTTATTAGAACTCATTTAGTCAAGAGATCATTTTATGGAGAATTGATATTTTATGATATTTAATTCATATGTCCAAGAAAGTAATTAATCTCTTTTTTTGTGTCTTCTTTATTGTTACTGCTATTAAGTTTTATGATTTCCTCCATAAGATCTTGCATACTTCGGCCCAACAACTTTGCTAAACTCTCATATTCATCCTGGATTTTTTTGAATTTTCTAAATACACAAGCAAAAAAATCTGTTAAAGGCTACTCATATGATGCTTGTCTATATTTCCAATATATTCAACTTGAGTTTTGCTTTTTCCGTGCAGTTTAGTACCTATATGGTACAGTATTAAGTAGAAGTGATGAAATTTGGCATTTTTGCCTTGATCTGCATTTTCAAATAAGGTGTTTTTATGTTTAAATATATATTGTCTTTTAAGTATTTCAGTAGACTTACAGGGTAAGTACTGGTTTGCTAAAAGCTTTTAAATGTATATGGTATTTTATTTACAGCTTTATCTCTCTTATAAAACTATATCTTATTCCTCCTTAATCTGTTAAAAATCAATTTATATTTATGGATTTCTTTAAAGTGAAAGCATCCTTGCAAATGAGATAAACTCCAGTTGATCCTGATATATTATCCCTAATATATGAAGACATACTGTATTTGGATATACTGTTCCTGAGTAATTCCAACATCACGGTTTTTTTTTTCCTCTATATGGGAATAGAACATTGATTCTTCATTTGAACTGCAGATAAATTGGCTTTTATTTACAAATGATGTCATATGAAAAATAGGTACTTTTAAAGAGTATGCTTAGTATAGTCAGATGTCTTTGTTACAAGAGGAACAAAAGAATTGAGACTAAACAAGGGGAGAGTGTATTTCAGTCTGCCAGATTTTGTTGCCTCTAGGACACATGCCCAGTGAGTGGAATAAGAGCAGATTATTTTTACATTTATGTTGTCACCATCTCTCTTACTTAATGTTGTACTTGCCTAGTAAATGTGTTTGATTTTGAGTAAGTTAAAAGTATGTATGTGACTATGCTGTGCCTAGTTTATTGTGTTGTGAGGATTAAATAAGATGGGCCATGTGATGTGTTTAGAAGTTTCAGTGCTAAGTGCTTAGTGAGTGTTGATTTTTCTTATTGGTATTAATATATTTTAAATTGCTTATTGAACCAGAATAGCAAATATAAATTTACCAATTCCAGTAATTATATTACTTTACTGTAATACATTTTAGTATTTCATTTATGAATTTGCAATATTTAAGACCTTTATCTTACATATAAAACTCTAATTTTTATTTTATAGGTAAGAAATGTTGTATTTAGAGGTGATGAGGGAAAGTCAGTTATCCATGTCCCTGCATTTGAATTCACATTATTTGATCCTACTATTATTATTGACAAAAAATAACTACCATGATTGATCTACCTACTCGAGACATAGGCGTACCATTGGGATTAAGAGCACTTAGACTACCTGTGTTTAAATCCTGGCTCTACTGCTCACTGGCTTGTTAACAGTATGCAAATTAATCTCTCTGTGTGTCCATTCCTCATTTGTAAAATGGCAGTAGTGATAATGGCTTCTACTTCATAGGATTATTGTGAGAATTATGTGATTTCATGTGTATCAGACATAGAGCCAGGTGGCTGCTTTTATTATAACACCATGCTAATCACATCATCTTATTTAAATTCTCATAAAATCCTATGAGGCAGGCAGTAGTATCTAATCTTTGAGGCAGGAGAAGGTAGATTTCAGAGAGTCTGCATACCTTGTACAAAGTCACAAAAATTAAAAAATTTGGGGGATGGGATTTTAACTTAGGACTACCTGGATCATAGTCAACTAAACTGAGCCTTACTTGAGTGTGTCTACCAAAATACGATGCCACATTAAACAAAGCGATAAAGTAGTTTGGACATGATTGATCATGTGAATAATTGAAGATTATTTTATAGACAGGGAAACCTAGAATTTCTAAGTCTTCACTTAAATCAGAGAAGAGAAAAATATTTACATTGTAATATGAGATTATTAACTAAAATATAAAGGGGCTTTGTTTTTGTAAGGATTGGTTTACATTGAAACAGGCTATGGAGAAAAATATGGACTCTTTCTAGAAGGATTGGTAGGGGATTTGATTTTATTTTGATTAGCTTAATACTGATACTATTGGGTAGTTAAAAGCATGGTCTCTTCCTCTAGAAAGACTTGGGTTCAAATCATGATGCTGTTGCTTTAAAGCTCTTTGTTTTGGGGCTTGTTCATGTAACCTCTGAACCTCAGTTCTCATTGAGAAATTATGCATGATGGTGTCATCCCACTGCACTGCGGTGAGTGAAAGAATTAAATCCCTCAGCGACGTGCCTGGCGTAGAATTAAAACATGAGAAGATACTAGGTTATTATCGTAAAGGGGGCGGGGAAGAAGGGAGAAATCTCTTCTAATTCTATAGTAATGTGATGTGGTTTGGGAAAACTCAATGTGTTTGTATTAAACGGGCTGGCTAAGTAAATACATACTCTAAACATCAGGAAGTTATGATTATGACAAATGTTAAGGTTTTAATCAATCTAAATTCTCATTAATCTGTATTTCCATTGTCTAATCAAACACAAACACATACACCCACACACACGCAAATGCACACAAACACCAGAAAGCAAAACAAACAACAAATCCCCTAAGACTCTAAGAAAAGAAATGAAATCAGTTAGTCATTATTACCACTAATGTGGAACGTATTGTTAGGGACCCAACCTAAAGATGTCTCATAATATTAAGACCACAGTCTCTGATATCAGACTATTTGAACTTTATTGCTGCCTTACTTACTTACTGTGGGTCCCTAGACAATTACTTACCTTCTTTGTGACTGAGTTGCTTTTTGGGTAAAATCAGGATAATAATAGAATATATCCCCATAGAGTTATTCTGATGTTTAATTAGATAGTACTTCTTGAGTGGTTTAATCCTGACACTTAGTAAGTGCTTAACAGATATATTAACTATAGCCTTTTAAAAATAAGATTAATAGATGCCCCAATTTACCTTGCAGAGTTGTCCTGAGATTTAAATTAAATAAATATATATTTAAGCCATTTTAATAAATGAGGACTAAGTAAAAGGAGATATTTTAATATTGCTTTGCTTACACCAACTATTCTCAGATTCTCAGAGTTGGAAAGCTTTCTTATTTCCTCTTACCTGATCATTTTATTCTTAGGATGACATCTTAAGCATATGTTTATGTGGTTTCTCTTTCATTGCTTCCAGTGTCAAGAGTCTCCGTACCTTTCACAGCAACCCATTCCATTTTAGAACATAATAGAAAATATTTCTTCATATTGAATGATTGTGTGGCTATCCATAACTTGCACTAATTATTTTTAGTTCTGTGCTTTGCAGCCACACAAAAAAATAGCAGCCAACATATATTCCAGATATTACTGATACATAGTAAGCCACGCCACACCTTTGCAGTGTAAAACAGACATTATCTTTTGCATGCAATTTTGTGAGTCAAGAATTTGAGAAATATTCGTTGGATGTGTCTCTTGTTCGCTGTGGCATCTGCTGACGTGAGTTATCCAGATGATGGCAAGGCTGGTCTGAGGGCCCCAAGACGGCATCATTTACATGTCAGGTACACTTGTGAGATGCATTGGACTGTCAACCTAAGCATGTATATATGGCCTCTCTAGCATGGTGCTCTCAGGATCTAGTTGGACTTCCACATGGTAACTGACTTGGAGTCATAGTAAACATCCTGACAGCATCAAGTCACATGGTCTTTTCTGACTTACTCTCAGAAGCCACTTACCAACATTGTGCTCTATTGGTCAAAGCAGATTAAGCCTGAGGGGATATAGACTCTGCCTTTTGATGGGAGAAGTGTTAAAAAATGGGGAGACCCTGGACAGGAGCAGCCATAATTTTTGTTTACGCATTTGAAAAATGAAATCTTCAGAGCAAAATTTCTGTGTCGTTCTGCATATAAATAGCATACAAAAACCTAATTGAAAACTACACAATCTTAATATTGCTTACAACAGTCAAATAATAGCAGGAAGTACAGACACAGACACAGTTCTTCTAATCATAGTTAGCAAATAATGCTTGGCTAGAATTTTGCTTATGAAATCCAGAATTTAGGGATCCCACTAATCAAAGTTAGAAACATTTGTGTCTTAAAATGTGACTTTTTTTTGTTGTCACATGACAGAAATGCCTAAGAATTTTGACACCAGCTCCCCATTTCTCCCTGGGTTCCCACTAGAAAAGTCTAAATGCCTACAATAGATTGATACCTTATATTGTTGGTTTGGAGCGAAACTGGGAAGAAATTAAGTTGGCTTAAACAACGAGGAGTTATTTTAATACGGACTGTGTGCAGTAAGTGCAAGCCTTATAAATATCATAGATTTGTCTTCTATCCATTCTTATAAAGTTGGTTGGAGATTGTATATTAAAGAAATTTAATTAAAAATAAACAGAAACTATGCCAATATAGCAATTTAAAGTTAAAAAGAAAGGTAAGTAAAGAAATAATGAAGGAAGAAAGAAAGAACACTGAATGACTCCTGATTGTCTACAAAACTGTGTAAACTCTTTTATTATGCATTCAAATTGCCCTGAAAATGTGTTACTTCCTCCCCATGTTCTTTTCATCTTGACTCTATGAGAGGATTTTGTTCCAGCCAGAATACTGCTTAGCTAGCTACATGCACACACACACAAAGGTTTATGCTTTTTTTCATGTTGTTTCTCTGCCTACATTCTCTGCCTACATCCTAATCTAAATCCTAAGTCTCTGCCCCAGTGCCATCTCTTTAACACTCTAATTGACCCTCCTGCTTCAAAGTGATAACCTCCTCCTCAGAAAACCTATGGCATCTACTTTGAAGATGCCGCCTTATTTATATGAACCTTCTGGGAAGGGCAGTTGCTGCTTAGCTCCACCCTGTGGCCACCACACAGGCATTAGAGTCCATATTGATGGATCAACAGAACTGTTTTGAGAAGCTGAATGGGAAACTTTTATGTGACTCTCCTCATCAGGAAATGGCGGTTTCATTAAGAGAAGAATCACCTTTGTACTACTGGCTAAAATAAATTCGCAGCCTTACGGAGTTCGTTGGACTTCTACTTTGTGACTTTGTTCTAGGGCATCAGGTTTGTAGAAAGACGGAAGGAAACAAAGAAACAAAGTTCTTCCTCTTCCCTTTCAAGACTGCAGGTAAATATCTGTGTCTGCTTCTACTCCCAAACGTATATACGCCTACCTTCCGGTCCATGGGTTGGGGAGTAGGTCTCAAAATTTACCCACTTTTCTAACCACGTGTATCTCAGTGGGGCCACATAATGGCAGTAAGTCTCAGTGGGAATCTGTGCAAGTCAAGTTGTATATGGAATATAAACATCTGTCTAGTTGGAGTGAAAGCACACTCAGCCCCCCTCCGCCCCTCATTACCTTTCTGAGGTAGGGCTGATTGTGTTGGAACCTTTGGGTTAATGCGAATGAGGTACCTGATGATTTCATTTGTTCAGAGTGTAATATAATATACCCGCATAGAGACTCTCATGTTGTGATTTCCAATCAGTTCACAAACATTTAATCCATGTTTTTGATATGCATGTCTGTGTGTTTGGTGATCTGAGCAGGAAACACATGGGAAGTGGAGAGGACTCACGTTAATTGAACACCTAGTCTGTGCCAAGACCTCTACTCTCTTCAGCATATTTTGTAAGTAGAGAATAGTTTAAGAATCTCATAATATGTTTAGAGTAGCTTACAAATGCACATGGAAAAATAGCTGGCAATGCTGTAATGCGCTGAATGTCGTATACCAGGAGTGGTACAGACAGCGACAACAGCAGGGGCCGGCAGCAAGGAGGCATTGCCGTAGGCAGGAGTCATCCTAGACGGCTTCACTGGAGAGGGGAGCCTTGGCTCTGACTTGGATGAAGGGAGAGAAGTAACTGCAGTTGGTAGTGCAGGAAGAACTAGGGCAGGATCTCTGTTTTCCTTAGAGACATTATCACCACGTGATTATGTTGTTGGAAGTAAACTCCTAGAATGTCTGGTACCACATACTATAATATAGAAATATAGAAATATAATATAGAAAAATGCACATTCTTGAGTAAACTTTAAGTTATATGTATATGTACACACACATATGTACATACACATATAATGTATATATGCAAACCTATAGACATATGCGTGTATATATGCATGTATAATATGTATATGTATACATAATGTACACATAAATATACATGTCTAGATAATTTGTTCTTCTAATTCATCCGTTTAGTAAAGAGGAAAGTTTTAGTTTGCTAAAACAGTGTGTACAACTTTTGTGTTACATAAATAAACCTCTTTTCTCCTTGATTTGCACAGCAATTGTTCAGATCCCTTCTAGAAAGTTGCATGGGTCAAATGTACTAAGATAGAGAGTATCCACATTGTTTCGTGACTTTTAGCCTTTTTCTAAAAATAATTTTGTACTAAAGAGCCAACTATCTTCAAAGCTGCGTTTCAGGTAACTGAATAAAGTGTAGGGCTTGTCACTCTGCATTTAACAGGGGCTTCACAAAAATCTTCCTAAACCTGACAACTTTTTATAGCTGAGAACTGGTGACTTGACATTGAGGGTTTGAGACTTGTGCTTGATAAAGAAAGACAGGAAGAAAGCAATGTTTTAGGAATATTTATTTTGTGGTTTTATGAAGGATAGAATATTTGGAAGAACAAATGAAGGAAATTTGTTAAAAGCATATAATAAACTCATGTCATTAAAAATGATTTTATGTTAATCAAGCGAGCCATTATTTAATAAAAAACTTATGTGTGCCAAGACCAGTGCTGAATATGGATAATGGTAGTAATCATCTTCCATGGTAGCTACCAACCATCCTACCCTCTGGTCTTTGCACTCTTTCCTCCCATACTGAATCACATCTGGCTTGTGTGATCTAAAATATGATGAAAGTGATGTGAGGCTTTTGATGTGATATTATACCTGGGTTTACAGCTTCCTCCTCGCTTTGTAAAAGGCACTGCAGCTTCTGCCTTGGTCTCTTGGATCACCCATTGAGGGGAGGCCGGCCACCATATCGTGAGGACTCTCAAGCATCCCACTGCAGAGACCCACATGGAAAGCAGCCTCCCGCCAACAGGCAGCACTAACTTGCCAGCCACGGCAGTGAGCAACCCTGGAAGCAGGTCTTCCAGCCTCAGTCAGGGTTTCAGATCACTGCTGCCCGGCTGGCATCTCGACTGCTTTGGATGCACTAAGTCAGAGCTGCCTAACTAGGCTGCTTCTGAATTCCTAACTCCTTCTTTCAGAACTTTGATGTGTCCCCAAAGCACTTGCATGGAAGAGCCACGAACCTCAGGCAGGGAGCAGGAGAAGGAGGATGGAGGAGCTGTTGAAATTCTCCCTTAGTTCGTAGCCTAGTCTTTCCCAGAGATGTCTCTGAAATCACGTGAGTCGTGGAGGGAGGCTTGGCCCCTTTCTCTCCTCTGTGTAAGTCATCGTAGATCTCAGCAGTGCAGGATGTGGGACAAGGGGAAAGGTGATTTCCAGGAAGTGCTAGTAATGATGCTGAGCATGAAAATAGTTAACTGGGACGAAAGAAATACCTCAGACAGATCAATTGGGCAGAGAGCTGATGTGCATATAAAAGAATTCCCATCTGGAAACCAGAGGGTTGAAGTTCTGAAGAAAACTTCAGGGCCCTAGCCAGACAGTGTCTGTCATGCAAAAGGCTTCAGTGATGGAAGGAACAGGAAATGTCATCAAAAAACTAATGAGACTGTCAAGTTTCAGCTAGAATTAGATGAAAGGCTGCTTCACTTGCAGAGAATAGTCCTAGATAGAAGATGAGCCAGAACAGGGCCTGAAGAATGGATATTTAAGATAGATTTTTAAATCTCCCCTTATTCGCCCACACCCTCTATACTACATTTCAGAATAAAAACTTCAAAGTACCTGACAACCCAGAATAGTTGTCATTTCCTTTTGGAGAAAAGACTGTTCAAAAAGGTGCCTGGAATTTCCAATTTCAAGGGGGAAAGTTTACCTGGATCATGTATAACTTGAGAAATTGGGGCCTTTATGGGGCCCAGTGATGGAAGATAATTTCAAAGATAAATGAATTGAAGTGTGTGCGTGTGTGTGTGTAAATTTGACCCAAACATCAGCTTTGCTTTGCTTTGCTTTCTAAACATGCTTGAAAATGTTTGTGGCCAACAGATCTGGCACAGTTTCTTGTACGTATCTTCTTAAGATTTAGGGTTAAAACCTCATATATATTTGACCTACTACTGGAATTATCTAACACCCACATTAATTTTCTTTATAGGATAAATTTTTTAAACATTTTTTATTGAGTTATAGTCATTTTACAATGTTGTGTCAATTTCCAGTGTAGAGCACAATTTTTCAGTTATACATGAACATACATATATTCATTGTCACATTTTTTTTTCTCTGTGAGCTACCATAAGATTTTGTGTATATTTCCCTGTGCTATACAGTATAATCTTGTTTATCTGTTCTACATTTTGAAATCCCAATCTGTCCGTTCCTACCCCCGCCCCCTTGGCAACCACAAGTTTGTATTCTGTATCTGTGAGTCTGTTTCTGTTTTGTATGTGTGTATGTATGTATGTATGTGTTTATTTATTTATTTATTTTTAGATTCCACATATGAGCGATCTCATGTGGTATTTTTCTTTCTCTTTCTGGCTTACTTCACTTAGAATGACATTCTCCAGGAACATCTGTGTTGCTGCAAATGGCATTATGTTGTTGGTTTTTATGGCTGAATAGTATTCCATTGTATAAATATACCACCTCTTTATCCAGTCATCTGTTGATGGACGGTTAGGCTGTTTCCATGTCTTGGCTATTGTAAATAGTGCTGCTATGAACATTGGGGTGCAGGTGTCATCCTGAAGTAGGGTTCCTTCTGGATATATGCCCAGGAGCGGGATTCCTGGGTCCTATGGTAAGTCTATTCCTAGTCTTTTAAGGAATCTCCATACTGTCTTCCACAGTGGCTGCACCAAACTGCATTCCCACCAGCAGTGTAGCAGGGTTCCCATTTCTCCACAGCTTCTCCAGCATTTGTCATTTGTGGACTTTTGAATGATGGCCATTGTGACTGGTGTGAGGTGATACCTCGTTGTAGTTCTGATTTGCATTTCTCTGATAATTAGTGATATAGAGCATTTTTTCATGTGGCTATTGATCATTTGTATTTAGAAGAAAGTATTTTTATAGCCTCAGGGAAATTTAATAACAGAAGTATAACAAACATGCAGGACAAAAAGGTGAAGTAAAGAATTAAGATAAATAGAAAAGTGAATGAATAAGAAAAGAACTTACTCATTTTCATGCTAGAAAATTAACAACAAAAGAACTTCATTAGCTGCCACATTGGAGTAAGAGCACATAATACTAGGGAAAACTGAATTTGGTAAATATAGGAGGAACTTGAGCTAGACTACAGAGATAAAAAGAAAACTAAGATGGGGAGCTATGTTTGAATAGATGGAGGAGTTACTATATGTCTGGCTTTATATAGCATTTGCCTGTTAGATCTAATTTACATACATTCTAATGCAGTTAGTAATTCTTATAACATATCTCTTGGATAGACACTATTATCTTCCTCTATTTACAGATGAGAAAATTAGAGTTTGGGAGGTTAACTTGCCCAAGCCGAGACAGATGGCAAGGAGAAGGGCTACTGACTCCAGGTTGAGGAAAATTTCATTAACTATTCTTCTTAGAAAAATAAAAATCTCTGTCATTAAAGACTGAAATTGAAAGGCAGATAACTAACTGAGGACAATATATGTAATACTTATTACAAAAAAAGTCAGATAATCAGCTTATTTTAACTATAAAAGGGCAATGAACAACATGAACACTGTATGAGAGAAGAGGGCCCAGGGACATTTAAAGGCAAATCATTAAAGAAGAAACATGGCCAAGTAACATACTTTTAGTAAATAGCAATTTTCCTAATAACAAAATAATTTTAAAACCAGGCAATGGAATACATTTCTTTTTAAAGATTTAAATCAAGAAAAAGGAAAAGAATGATATTGAATGTCAGTGATAGGTGAGGACAAGAACACTTTCATCTACTGATGGTGCTAACAAATGTGGCCATAAATTTGCTGGAGAATCAGTTAGTAATGTGAGTTAAAAGCCTTAAAACCGAAAATGACTTTTAAGCCAAAAGCCTACTCTCAAGAATTTATCATAGATAAATTAATTTCACATGTGCACAATCACATATATTTATTACAACATGCATTTATCATAATATTGTTTATAATAGGAAAAAACAAATAGTTCAGTATTCTAATACAGGACATTTCAGTGTTATTGAATATATAATGAATCATTTTTTAATGAAATAATTTCCAGATATTCAAAATAATGTTACATCTATATGTTTAGAAGGGGAAAGATGCTTCAATTACAATATGAGAAAAAATATAGAAAAATATGTGTGGGCTATGTCCCTTCACTCCTTTTGATTATTTGTGGTCTTTCCATAAACACCCTCGATTATTCATGTAAGGTAAATAAAAATATCCCAGTGTAGAAGATTTTTTTTTCCTGTAAATTTGATGTAATAAAGCTCCATAGGTAACATCTCCATCTTCCTCTTCTGATAACATCGCCTAAGTCAATCATAGCAATATTTTACCAAGGACAATTAGAAAAGATACACCACAGCAGGACTGTCTGGAAGGGGCTGGAACCATTCGTGGAATGCAGTTCCTCCCAGTTGACCCCTGAGGCCAAAAGAAAGGAGTAGAGATACTCTGGAGCTCCCCATCCATGTCTTCTAATATCCTCTGCCTGTGCCTCCCATGAATCTAACTCAGAAGCCAGGTGGTATGGAAGTCTGCATTTCAGTAGGGAAAAGTGAGAACTAAATCAAAGGGAAAACAGGACCAGGTGCAGCACAGGGAAATATACAAACCACAAGGGTAGATGCCAGTTTGAATTCTCTATAGATCAGCATCATTCAGAAGTGTCTGGTCTGAAAGGGGTCGAGGTTAAGAGTGATCCACATACAGAGAGCCAGTGGGCAATAGGTAGGTTCATTCTGCTTTGCTTGGGCTAGCCTTGTTTAATGTTTATTGTTTTAGTATAATTTGTAATCATGCTCTTTGTCACTTTCACGGATATCGCACCTTAAATGATAACCCTAGCTGTAATACTTTCTCCTATTCTCAGGTTCTTTTCGATTGTTGTTTAGATTTTCCAGAATTGATAGAGGTCGTACCAAGAAAGAGGATATACGTGGCCACGTTATCTATGCATTTTGGAGACCAAACAAAATCCTTTGAAATAGCAAATTCAGTAAGCACAGACAAAGATCCATGCAAAAATGAAGTTTTCAATCCCAGAAGCTATTCTAATCCTCATAGGCTGCTGCTGGAATATTAAACTGGAGCTGAACTTTAATTTAAAAATCTTTAAGTCCACAACATGTAGTAAAGTAGTAAATGAAGCAAAAGTGAAAGAATAAAATAGCTATGAAAAACGTGGGTGAATATTTTCCTGATCTCGCAGTGAGAAAGGACTATATCAGGTTAAGAAAGAAACATAAGGAAAAGCTCAATACAACCTAGTAAGTTAAACAGGAGATTTCTCAGTGGTGAAATTTTGGTTGTTATTCAACTTACTGTTTCAGCTTTTCTGTAGTTTCCATTTTTCTACACTGGATTCGAATTAATTTTAATAATTAATTAATTAATTTTATAATCTAACAGCATTTAGAGATTACGTTCGTAGTAATTACATGAATGAATTACTCTAAATGCCTTAATGTTTAGCATATAATAAGAGCTCAGTAAGTGGCAGATATCCATATTTGGTGGTATAAAATAATTTGATTGCTTAAGACTTTAATTTTTTATTAAAATATATAAGGGTTATTATGGCTAAAACTTCACCAGCATTTTGATGTCCACAGATTTAAAGTTAATGAAAATAACAAAAATTTTAAATTAAGACTTTAATTTTTAGAGCAATTTTATACAGAGAGCAAAATGGAGAGGGTTATACTCACCAGCCCAAACATGCATAACTTCCCGCATTATCAACATCACTCATCAGAATGGTACATTTTTCACCAAGGATGACCCTACGCTGACACATCGTAATCACTCACAGTTCATAGTTTACCTTAGAGTTCCCTCTTGGTATATTGTACATTCTGTGGGCTTGGACAAGTGTATAATGACATATATCCATCATTATAATATTATACAGGATATTTTCACTCCCTTAAACTCCTCTTTGCTTTGCCTATTCACCCCCTGCCACCACACCCCTGGGTATCACTGATCTATTAATTGTCTCCATAGTTTTGCCCTTTCTAGAAGATTATACAACTGGAATCTTACAGTTTGTAGCTGTTTCATTTTGGCTTCTTTTACTTAGTAAAATGCATTTAAATTTTCTCTGTGTCTTTTCATGGCTTGATAGCTGATTTTTTTTTAAAGCTCTGAGTAATACTCCATTGCCTGGGTGTACCACAGTTTATTTATCTATCCACCTACTGAAGGACATCTTGGTTACTTCCAAGTTTCGGGAATTATAAGTAAAGATATAAGAGAGATCTGTGTGCAGGTGTTTGTGTGTAGTTGCTGGGCTGTATGATAAGCCTGCGTTTAGTATAGTAAGAAACCACCAAACTATCTTCCAAAGTGGCTGTACCATTTTGCATTCCCATCAGCCATGTGTGAGCATTTCTGTTGTTCCACATCCTTACCAGCATTTGGTGGTGTCCATCTTCTGGATTTTGGCCATTCCTAATAGGTATGTAGTGGCATTTCATTGTTGTTTTAATTTGCATTTTCCTGATGATATATTATCTGAAAGCTCTTTCCATATACTTATTTGACATTTATATATCTTTGGTGAGATGTTGTAAATATTTTTGGTGAAGTTGATTAATTTTGGGTTTTGTAAATCTTCAGTCTTGAAATTAAGATAGGAATAATTTTTAGTTACAAAATGGCAGTATGTAAAACAGATCACTTTCATATTTGAATATTTTAAGTTTGAAGTGATAAATTAGAAGTGCATGAAGTTTTAAAAAGACTGTGTAGCCCAGATATTTCTAGGAAAAATGTTATGTAATGTTTTTCCAGGAACACAGTGAAGAAGAGAAAAGAATATTGATCATTCTTCCTAAAGGAGGGCAGTAATCTTACTTTGAGATAATTAAAATTACCTTGAATTATCTGAGGTTTAGATTTTTAGAGTTCAAATTGGTATGGTTTCATTTTATTCATAGGTAAACATCAAAGAGAAAGGAAGTATACTGGGAAAATGAAGGGTTTGTGTTAACTGGATGTATTAAAAAACTGGCCAGAAAAATTAAATTAGCCTGTAGTTTTGTGAGACAATATGCAAGTATAAGGCAAAACAGCAAATTTTTGTGGCATATTTCTTTCCAGTGCTTTATTCGCTGTGTGAGCTTTTTAAATTTTTTATTGAAATATATTTGATTTAAAATATTACATTAGTTTAAGATGTACGAGCATAGTGATTCAGTATCTTCGCAGATTATACTCCATTATATATTATTACAAGATAATGGCTGTAATTCTGGGTGCTATACAGGATATCCTTGTTGCTTATCTATTTTATACTTACTGGTTTTTATCTGTTAGTCCCAAACCTCTAACGTGTTCCTCTTCCCTTCCCTTTTGGTAGCCACAAGTTTGTTTTCTAACCTTGTGAGTCTGTTTCTGCTTTGTGTATACATTCTTTGCATTATGTTTTAGATTTCACAGGTAAGTGATATCAGACAGTTTTTGTCTTTCTCTGATTTTTTTCACTAAGCATAATCTTCTCTAGGTTGCTGCAAATGGCAGAATTTCATTCTTTTTTTATGGCTGAGTATTCTTAATCCAGTTGTCTGTTGATGGACACTTGGGTTGTTTCCATGTCTCGGCTATTGTACATAGTGAAACAGTGGATGTTTTAATAGAGCTAGACTTCTAATGTTAAGAGAGGCCTAATTTTTTCCCCTATAACATCATCAGTGCTCAAAACATGAGAGATACAACTTTTGGGGGGTGAAGTTGGCCTCACGGCATGTGTTACATTCTTTGAAAAATTGTCATTGGCAACAGATCTCCAACTCTGAACTTAAGTTTTATTTTTGCATATTGATAAATTTTTCCCAAATGAATGGAAAGATTGACTAGTCCAGGGAATACTTGTTGAGGGATAAATGTTTGGCGGCCTATAAGAATATTGATTTTCTTCTGTAGTTTGAAAACTGATTTGGGGGATAATTCTGAAAGAGTGATGTGGTAGATTGAGTTATAAGTTCCTAATGATTTATTTCCTCTCCGCCTGTCTCTTCCTTCCCTGTAGGCATTGGTTTTGAGCTTGGTCTTATGACATGCCTTGGCTAATGGTCTATAAATAGAAATGACATTTGCCATACCTTGGCACAAGCTTGAAATGTGCCTTCATGGTTTGGCTCTGTGTCTGTTTCCTTCCTACCTTTTGCCATGAGAGAGAAGCATTTTCAGATAATGGGTGCCTCTGCAGTCTGGGTTCCAGAGTGTGAAGAAACATGGACACCCATTGCCCTCATGTTACAGAGCAAGAAATTATTATTATTATTATTATTATTATTATTATTATTATTATTATTATTATTATTATTATTATTATTTTGTGAGCCTCTAAGATATAGGAATTGTTAATTTCTACAAAGATTGGCCAGTAAAGTAAATGCCAGAAGTGGCATGATGCCAAAAAGAACCCTAAAATGTAGAACTAGGAAGTATATAGGAAGTAACCTGACATAGGAGACTGGAAAAAATAACAATCTATATCATGCATTGGTAAAATATGTGATAAAATAATTCCTGCAATAAGATGGAAGCACAAAATATATCTAATAAACTTGTGACTTTGGGCAAACAGATATTGAGCAGAATTTTCATAGCATGATTTGGTTTTTATCAGCTAAATTTGATTAGATATTATAAGAAAGAACGAGCTAAAAGAATAATTGGCATGCTTCTAAGGATGAAGAAAGAGAAATAAAGATAATTTCAACATTCTAGGACTTGTGGGTTGAATGAAAGATGTCATCTCCCACCCATAAAATGTTCTCAAATTAAGATAATCTCAGGGCGAAAATCTAATCAAGGATGTGGCCATCACACCCTTCGTTAAGACCTGTCTTTGGATTAAGATGGATCCAGAAAATCCTTTCAGTTGGACAGAAGATCTGAGAGGAAAGACCTAAATGGGTTCCTAGTTCAAGGAATAATATTAACTTTAAGGCAACCAAAATTAATGACAGAACAGCCCTGTCCAGTAGAAACATACTGCAGACCACATGTGTAATTTAAGAATTTTAGTAACCACATTTTAAAAAGTTAAAAACAAACAGATGAAATCAATTCGATCCTTTTAGTAAGAATATTCTTATTGAATTCAATACATACAAAATAATATAATTTCCACATGTAATCAATATAAAAATATTAATGAGACCTTCCCCGGTTGTTTGTACTTAGTGTTGAAAAGCAGGTGTGTGCTTTATACTAGCATGTCTCAAGTCAGACTAGTTGCATTTCAGATGCTCAGTAGTCATAGGTGACTGATGGTTACTGTACTGGACAGCAGAGTTCTAGAGAGTGAGGAATGCCAGACAAAGGTTTATTGATGTGGCTTCTGGCAAAGGAGATGAAAATAATAAAATACAACAACAACAAAAAATGACAACGAAGTGTTTGAGAAGAATTATATTGCCAGGATGAATTACATGACTCCTTGAGAGGTAAAATGACCCTTCAGAACTTCTATGGCATTCTGAGAATAATCTGAGAACTGTGATACCTCTGTTTGCTGAGAAGTTAAGAGTTGTTTGTTGCCATAGCAAAAGCTAACTAATGCAAGGAATATTAAAAATATTTTTTAAATCAGCAGACCTTTAATAAGATAGGCTCTTACTCCTACCAAACCATGCATAGCTATTCCTCCCAACTTTGATCTCTGTAATATTTATTAAAAAAGTGAAAGCTTATCTCACTGCACACCAGCAAAGACTAATTGCTTGGGGCATGGGAAGAGCATGAGGATTGTTATTAGAAAAACTTGGATTTGAATCTTAATTTTACTACTCCTTAAATATGTAATACTAACACTAGATACTGTTACACCAAACATAACACAAACAAGAGTCTTGGAAAGCATTTGTATATTGAAACTTGTCTTTTTTAATGTGGCCACTATATAGATGTTTAAGATAGCCCTGGTGGAGACATGTGGCCTGGCCAACAGCCACCCCCAACAGTCAGGCACCGGCATGAGCTACCTGATTAGGCCATGCAGCCCAGGCAAGCCATCTGATGGCTGCAGCCACATGAGTGACCCCCGCCAAGACTAATGAAAAACCTGTCCGGCTGAGCTCATCCCAGAATGCTAATCCAGATAACCGTGAGCAAATAGAACAGTTGTTTTAAGCTATTAGATTTGGGGGTAAATAGGTGTTATACAGTGACTAGGTAACATACATATGACTTAAGGGGAGTTATTTAACCCTCCGTGATCAGTTTCCTTACCTATAAAACAAGGTTAATAATATTTACTTCAGTGTTGTTATGTGGACACGCCAGCATATAGCAGGTTCTTTATAAAAGTAATATATTTTTTTCCCTTCTCCTCATTTCTATTTTACTGTTTTTCCTTCCTCTGTTGCTGCTTCTCTTCTTCCAATGGCATTGTAAGAACACTATTGTTGGACTCATGTGTAGCCTACCAAGATGGTTACTTCAGATGGGCCAAATGATTTTTTCATTCAAAGTCAGTACTAACAAGTTGGTATAAAATTAGCTGCTTTCCATTATAGACAGATTTGATAAAAATTTCATGAAATGCAAGGGGAAAAGTGTACATCCCCATAAAAGTACAAATTTTCCTATAAATATTCCTATAAAATCTACTCTTAAGTGATATATTCTGTACTGTCATGATGTTTCTCATCTGTGGAGTGAAATCTCTGTTTTGTGTCTAGTCTTGTTTCTATGCCAAAAAAAAGAAATCTTTCTTTGGCAAAGCCAGTAGACCAACAAGATAGTCTTTATTCATCCAACTTCATCAAAACTTGTAATCAGTGAATAAGAATCATTTGCCTAAAAGAAGAAAGAAAACTGGGTCTAAGATTGAATGACTCACGCAGGAACTTTATGATTTTGCTCTGTGCTTTATGAAGTAATTTCATAATCATATGTAATTATTTTAAATATTTTATAAACTACAGTGACTTTTTAATAAGAGTTTCTAATTATCCAATACAGTTTCTAGAAAGATTTGCCGAATATGTAGTATATGTGTGATGAGTCATTTGTCATCCAAAAGCTTGTGAAGAAACCTTTATTCCTAAAAATAGGGCTCCCATGGAGTTGATACCGGCTGTAATTTTTCACTTGAGACATTTCCTTTTATATCTCTGACTCCACTTTTGGTAAATCATGATACATAACTATATAAAACATCGCATAATCTAAAAAAAGGGAATCAAGGTGCCAACTGGACTACACACACAGTACACTGTGTACCCAGAAATTAAACTAGCAAGTGAATTCCAGGATAGGGAAGAGTAAATTTTTAGTTTTTCTTACTCTTCGTTCCACTGTCTCTCACCCTACCCCTCTACCCCCCATCTTGGAAACTTATGAGACTTGACATACACTGACAATAGGGAAAACTCAATTATTAACATAATGAGAACATTTTTTATTTAATTTCTTGGGATAAAACTTTCACATTAGTAGGAGAACTCATTCATTCTTGTGTATCCAAAGGATAGGACTCTTAACAATGTATCTTAATTTTAGTGTTGCCTATAGGAAACGGAATCCGATTAGGAGGAACAAACATATCTCTTAGGCCAGATGTTTTCTGAATACTCAGCTCCCCAGTTACATGGCAAAGTGTGGAAATGTGAATTGATAGGAGAATATAACATAAAATCTGAGTAAAAAGCTATATGACTTTGCAAATTGTTGTGCCGTTCCTGCGAATTCTAAAAAATCCACAGATTGGATCTATCTTAAGTTTTGATTAAATTACATGCACCAATTTTGTGTGGTCTAGTCTGATCAGATCAATATTTTAAAATACTCTATTCTTCTAAAAACTTGGTTTTTGTCCTCTTTGGCACAATTCTTTCTAGTGATTGTGATATTTTTGCAAGATTTGCTGGATAACAGAGCACATGCTTCAGGTTTATTAAGTTTATTCTGAAATGCTTGTTTCTGCCCAGGAAATGTTTTTATGTCACAAGTCAGCCCATAGTCAACAGTTTTGTATCCTAGATAACTATGTTTAGAAGGGTTTCAAAATGATCCAAATCTCTCTGGTCCAAATCTCTCATTTAATGAATGGGAAACTGGCTCCTAAGAGGTTGATGTGCTTTCCCAAGGTCATGCAACTTTAAGAAAAGAAATAAAATAAAAGCAAAAAAGAAAGCAAAAGACAGCCACAGAATCTTTCTTCTTGTAGTGATTCATTCAAAGGTAGGCACTTAACCAAAATTTGGTCAGTTAGAATAATTTGGCTAGCTGCAGTGATGACTTCAGGAATGCTTCACCGAAACAAGATGGTCTAATCAGAATAAATTCTACAGCCCATGTAAAATTCACAAGAGATCTTTTTATTTCCTATGCTGAACTTGAAAGACTGTTACGGTAGTCCTAGTGCTGAGGGCAGCCATGTAGACACTTCAAGGGAGCAAGCCTCCTGAATGAAGCTGGATAGATTGTTTTTGCTCCCCAGGACTTACGTATCTTCTGATGTATCCCTGACGACTTCAACTGTGTAAACTGTTGACCTGAAGCAAGCAGACCTGCCACATATTTCTCCAGCGAAGATGGGTTTATTCAGAATCAGCAGAGACTTACAATTTGGGGTCTGCCACCATGGTGAGCCACGTGCAAGTCCCCACACAGCAAGGGAAGGAGAGTGCTTTTATGGAGGGGAAAGGACCTCGGAGGACTATAGTAAACAAGAGTCCCTGGCATTTCATTGAGTCCTTGCCAGGTGGGCTCTGCTCTTGTCTCAGGGTGTGAGAGCTCCCCCTTCTGGTCTCCCAATTCTATTTAATTGAGGGTTCTGTTTATCTGTTTTTTTACGAAAACAAATGTATTTCTTCTCTTTTTGATGTATGCATTTTTATTAGCTTAAGTAAATTTGAGTGGAGTTGTCTGCCACGTGGAAAGTGTCCTGAAACATGAACGCAACATAATTTACTCAATTATTAAAACAATATAAGACTTTTAGTTCTTTTTAATGCATTAATAATGTTAAAAAGAATGCTTTGTGTAGAAGTCTTTCTTTGTATTTCAGGGTTATTTTCCTAAGAGAGATTCTTCATAATGGGAATATTAAATATGGGAGAGATTCTTAAATACGGAATTAGTGGGCCAATAAAAATGAATATTTTAAAGAATTTTTATACCCACTTTCCAATTACCTTCTAAAAATGAGCGAGCTTTATTTCTATTGAAACTGTATGGGCTGATTTTTCTTATGCAAATTTTGTTAGACTTTAAATGATAGAGTTAAATACTATCACTTAAGAAAACATCATTTCTAGTTCGAGGCAAAGCTGGTACCTCATTTTCAAAAAGGAAAAGTTAATTTTTTGACTAGTTCTGTAGGTTTTTTTTAGGATGGATGATGAGAAAGTCATATAGCAAAAGAATTCAATTCTAAGCAGTTACAGGTTGACAGAGTCTCTGACTTTGCAACCACGGTATCCCTAACTTAGGGACAGACAGAGTGAGTCCAGTGGGGAAGGTGTGGGGTGGGGCAGAGGGCAGTGAAACCTACCACAGAATAGGATGTTTCTGAGAAATCAGATTTTATTTTTAAAAGTTATTTGCTTTCTTTTTGTGTGTGCCACAACTACATGTATTTGTAACGTGAAAGTAATGATTCATATTTTTCTTATACTTTTGCTTCAAATTATATTCAAAAAGTATAAGTATTTGAGTTGGAGGAACTCGAAATGAGACTAAATCACCAGTTATTTTGATATATAGAAATAATACAAACCACCCAGGAAACAGCAGAAATATGTCTTCTGGAAATTTAAGCACTTCAAAGAGCAAATGTTATAATTCAGTATTCTTTTTATTTTGACCCAATTTTATATCCTGATGAATAAAGATATATTATGTAATTAATAACAGATCCCAATGGGAAAGCATCAGCCAAATTGCAGGGCTGTAGCGTTGTTTTCTATGTGCACATTTCCTTCTGTAATTGTAAATGGACAGTCTGTGTAGCCGTATGTGGCAGCCTTGCCGGTTGATAGAAGATTCAATTAGTGACAGAGATGTGAGAGAAGATGTGATCCCTGACAATTTTAAGCACATGTTGTGAGTAGTGCATACATCTGTGGAATAGGTTAAGGATATTTTTCCCTCAGTTTAGAGGAAAGAAGCCTTAAGTTAGGCCTCCATCTAACATGCTCAAAATTACAGACAAATATAATATCAGAACAAGGCTCAGAAACCCCCGGGTCGTTGTTGATATTGGTTTTAATTCTGTTACCTGCTACATATTATAAACTTCATTCTCCAGAATTCAATTATTTACCTGTGGAGAAAAGAAACACAATCCTAACCCTATAATCATAATTCTAGGAGTGAATTTTTCTTGGTGATGCAGTTTCTGCTGAAATGTTCTTCTTTGTGGCATTGTCACAGCAGGTAATTATCATGAACAGAAGACACTGTCCCTCTATAGGGAACAGAGCCTTAGCATCACCTGATCTGAGCTGGTGTTTTGTGACATTTGAATAAATTAGTAATACTCTGCTTTTTGGAAGGAGAAAGTTTCATCTTTACTAAAACGTAATTTAAAAATCTCATTTAAGAAAAGCTCGGAATGGTTAGATTTTTATTTTTTCAGATGTACTGACTGACCGACTAGGTTCATTCTCTGATAATTCCACAATGAATAATACTCATCCTAATATCCTGATCATCCTCAAACAATAACCATTGTCATGGTAACCACATATCATGGGAAAACAAACTGTGCAAATGAGCTTCTTCCATAGTTTTAATTATGCAAATAGAAAATTGGAGGAGTACATCTTAAGGAGTCAGTTTCCTATCTAAGTGTTGACTCAAGTAAATGACTCGAGCAGTTCTCCACATCTGACTGTTGATACGTTGAAGATGTTAACATGATTACGTCTGTTTGGGTCTGTGTTGACGTTCAGTACAGGAACCAGTTTAAATTTCTGCTTAATGTTTTACTTTAAAGCACAGGAATGGAGTCTGATTTAGTTGTTTCAGTCAGTTATTCTGATTGCTGTTTTCTGGATCCAGTGCATGTGATTTAGTAAATGACTGCTCTGAAGCAAACTACTCTCAGTAGGAGACGTAAGATCAATGAAGGGTGGTGTGAGCTATGTGCATATCACCGGGGTAAGTGTTCCTGGTGAACGGAACACATTCAAAGACATGCTATCAATGTGAGACCAGGCAGATTGGATCAAAGGTTCAGCGTGGAGAGAAGTGGGAAATTAAGAAAGAAAAGATGGTTTAAGGGGGCTGGTGATAGAGAGGCTCATTCATTAGAAGGCATTATAAGCCTACATGAATGACTGGATAATTGCAGATAATTACAGATCAATGCATGGGAGGGTTTTTTTTTTTCCCTTCAAATGGAGTTTTATAGAGTGGTTCAGAAAATCAGAAAACCATAAAAAAAAATAAGATAATCCTAAAGAAATAAAATGAGAGATAGATTATGACCAGCAAATTCAAGTATTGATGTCATGACCCTCTGTGAAAATGGAAGCACTGAAGAGTAATATGGTAATAATAATAATAAAACACACACACACACACAAGAATCAGGATGAAAAGAAAAACACAAAGGTGGCATTGTTCAGAAAGTAATTCTTAGTCTGCCTGATGAGATGCTATGACCAAGGCTTTTCTGTTAAGGATTGCAAAGTCAGATCAAAGAAATGTGGGACATTCGGAATAGAAGAGTCTTGTAAGCATCTGCTGAATGTCTCACTCTACTAAGAACAGGATTTGATAAATGCTTCCTTTCTCTCGAAAAATAACAGGAACAATGAGAAAGCAACTGCTTTCGGGTTAATTCTGACAACCAAGGAGAAAATGTAAGTTTAGATGTGAGGCAAGTCTTAGTCAAAGAGAGTCATGTTGTATTGGATAAACATACAGCAAAGAAAGAAACTATTGAACATTATTAGATGGTATTCTTATCTGCCTGAAAGTACTATGGAAATATAAAGCATAAAAAGATAACTATGTTCTGTTAATAGCCTCCTAACTAGGTACCCAAAACAGAATATAGAGAGCTGTAAGTTTACAATTAGCAAGTTACTAAGCAGATGTTAGCTAATTAGGAAGGAAACCCTATACATCAGAGATTTTAAACTGATACAGGTTTGGCATTAGGTGCTTCCAGAGGTAGCAGGCTTGCAGGTAAACCTCACACTGAAGCACTAGGAGATTTTTTTTCTCACAAAGTATCAACCTTTATCTGATCAATCTTAAAAGGAAAATATCCTTAAAGTAAAATTGATGTAAAAATAAAATAAGAAAAACAGTTATAAAAGCAAATAAGAAGAGCAAGATCAAACATTTTCAGTTTCTAGTTCAACTTTTGATGTCAATATTACACAAGTATTATTTCATCAAATTATTAATATTTCCAGAGAGACAGCATAGGAAGTTAGATTTTAATAGGCATAATCACTGAGATAAGAAAATGCTCATTCTGAAGTCACTTACAGAATAAGGAAATCAGGAGCTTTCACTAAGTTATATTTGGTGGGGGTTTATATATTTAAATATATTATTCCAATAAAATGTTAATTCCAATATCCAATAATGAATGGCTAAGTGTTACATTATAAATTTTGTCAGTCATTCATGCTACCCAAGGACCAGGAGAGATCTTAGTACCTTCTTACACAAAGCATGAGCTGTGGAATGGCAGCAGTGACACTTCCTGAGAGATTTTAGATATGGAAACTCTTAGACCAGACCCCAGATACACTGAATCAAAACCTGCATTTTTAACAAGATCCCAGATCAGTTGAGAACATTAGAGATTGAAGGCACTGCTGTAGAGCACCCCACTCAGTTGACATCTACTTTCCTTCCTTTCTGCCTGTAAGTTTCTGTATTATATAGGTTTTCCCCATCATTGGTAGATTTCTCCCCGTGGCCTTTTAATGAGTTCTTTGGGAAGAATACACGATTGTTTCGTGTTATAATTAAATTTGGTAGGCGCTAGGGATGCTGCCTGAATGGAATATGGGTCCCTTAGCCTCCTGTAGTTCACTGATTCACTCTTTTAGATGCCTATTTTAAGATCAGATCTGTGGCTGTTGTACCCATGATGCCAACATAAGTTGAAAAGTGAAAAAAAAACTGCAACGTAAGTTTTCTTTGGTGTGGTGAATGATGTTAGGCAGATCTCTTTTGTCTTCAACCTACTGGAGTTAGAATACGACTCAGTGCCATGAGGAATCAGGTCACTTCCCTGGCAAGAAATATGATCATGATTATGACTCAGAACTCGGCAGAAAAGGGTCCTTCTCACTTTAATCCCTTTGCAGCTTTGAGCTGGCTCTGCCATCTGTATCAGTCAAGTGTTACTGTGTAACAAACACAGCAAACCTAATTTGTTAGCTTCTGACTCAGTGAGTAAACAATTTGGACTGGGGACAGTTAAGCTATTCTATTTATCTTGCTGAGGTTCACTCAAGCCACTCCAGTTAGCTTGTGAAGATGGCCTTTTCCACGTCTGGCTTTTGGCTATGGTGAATGAGCTACATGTCTTCAGCAGGCTAACCCAAGCCTTTTCATATGGCAGCTGGGTTCCAAAAACAGTAAATCCCAACGTACAAGCACTTTTCAAGCTTCTGCTTGCATCATTCTTGCTGATATTCCATTAGCTAACGCAAGCCACACAGCCAAGTCCAGATTCCAGGGGTAAAGATTCTATCACTTGATAAGAGATACTGTAAAATGCTGTGGCCATTATTTTTTTTCTCTATTTATCACCTCTCTATCCCAAAATAATGAATAGGTCTTACAAACTTGTACCTCTTTCTATGTAAGCATTTTTCTGTAGAAAACCCCTATGCCAATGAAACTACTATGGGGCAGACATATTTCTCACTGTAGAATGAGTTCCTTGAAGGGCATTATCCTGTTTTATCTTCTAACCCACAGTCTTCAGTTTCCTTGACTGGATAGGCATTGTCTATGTTTTCATCTGGTAACATTGTTTCCTCCAGTCTATGGAGAGTACAGAAAATTAAGGGTGCACTTTACTGATGGGAACTCCAGGTTGAAGATTGGCTTCGTACTTTGGAACTTGGTCACACTGCCTCAAAGTTGATGGATTATACATTTTAAAAAATATATGAACAGTTATTTCCTAGTTCACTTCATTTCCATAGGTCTCAAATCTTCATCTCAAAAATGAGGAAATTATTGTTAATTAATTCAAGGGATTGGACCACAAGTTCTGGTGCCATAATTTTTTCTAGAAGATTCTGACCAAAATCCTTTTCAGTAGCAATAAAAACTGACTTTGGGAAAGAGGTTGGGAAGCAATGATTATCTTCCATGTCTTATGTCTCTGTCCAACAAGTGTACACAGCAGACGTTTAATAATACCTTTATTGTTGATGATGGTGATAATAGTTTTCTGTTTTGCAGAAAATCAAGTGGAAAATGACTTTAATATCAGAATACCTAGATTATAAAATATTTTACTGAAAGTACAAGGATATTAGTACCAACAGCAATCACAACAACAATTTAAAAAGGTGTTTTCTATACCAGAGGTTGTGTGGCCTTTTACATGAATTATCTCTAAACACTTAAATCGACCTCACAGGATAGGGTCAGTATTTTTAAGTAGTGAAATTAGGATTAAGAGGATTGAAGTGAATTATGTAAGAACACACAGCTGTAGAGAGTAGCTGAAATATAAGCCCAGATTTCTATGACTGGTTTCTGTCCCCACTCTGTCATTGCATCATGTTGCTTTAAAAAAGATAAGACTCTGTACTTTGTAATAACATCTTCTTAGGTAATATGTAAAAAAACCCAAAAAACAAAATTACTATGGCTCAGAGATGCCATATGAGCTCTAAGATCTTAGGAATATGGCTTTGAGCTTGATCAGGAAATGCACTTCATTATTTACTCTGAAAGTCCACTTCCTGCTTTTACTCTGGAAAATCTGTATTTGTGAGTGGAACTCTATTTTTTCTTGTTTATTTCACTTATGTTGCATCAATAAAATCTGCACCTGTTTGTTCTGGCATCGAGAGCAGCTGTCTGCTCTGTAGCAATATTTCCCACCTGGGTAGCTGAACTGTTTCTCAGTGGCAGACACCTTTGTTAGCGTTGGTGGGGAATGAGCATCATGGCTAATTTGGGTGCTTCCCTTTGGACTTGGTTAAACAGGACAGAACAGGAAGTGTTTGAATCCCAAATCAATCTGCACTGTGAGAAGTTTCCCAAGACACACACAGTAGGTGAGAAAAGCACCAGAAAGGTGGGTAGCATGTGATATGAAGAGGTATTAATAATTGATGTGAATTGTGAGGCAGACAGAAGAATGGGTACCAAGGCACTTGGATGGTGTCACAGTAAACATGTGAGCAAAGCCTTCACAGTTCTTTTTAATTGAGGTATAATTCATTTACAATAATAGTTTCAGATGTACACATGTTGATCTAATATTTTTATAGATTATACTCCATTTAAACTTATTATAAATTATTAGCTTTATCTCCTGTGTGGAACAATATATCCCTGTACCTTATGTATTTCATACATAGTAGTTTGTGTCTCTTAATCCCTTACCTCTATCTTACCCATCTCTCCCCTCCCCTCTCCTCACTGGTAACCACTAGTTCTCCGTATCTGTGAATCTGTTTATGTTTTGTTAAATTCATTTGTTTGTTTTATTTTTTAGGTTCCATATGTAAGTGATAACATACAGTATTTGTCATTCTCTTTCTGATTTATTTCACTAAGCATAATACCCTCCAGGTCCATCCATGTTGTTAAAGCTTTCATAGTTTTATATGGTTGAAAAATACCTGATAGATGTGAATAAATTGAGGTATAATTTTCCTCTTTTGGCTTCTGTGTGTACTTGATATATATGTATATAGAGTATGTATGGTAAATATAGTATTGTGGTTGCAATTGAGTTTTTTTTTTAGTTTTACTTATTTTATTGCATGTATCAGAAATTTGCCCCTTGTTATTGCTGAGTATATTCTGAGTATATTATATTGCATGAATATCCCTCAGTTTGTTCTTCCATTGACTTAGTGACTGATACTTGAACTGTTTCAAGTTCTTGAGTATTATGAATAAAATTGCTGTGAATTATTTTGTATGACTCTTAGTGTGGATACAAGTTTTAATTTCTCTTGAGTAAGTAGCTCCAGGAGTAGGATTGCTGGGTTATATAGGAAATACATAATTAGCTTCACAAGAAAGTGCCACACTACATTCCAAAGTGACTGTACCATTTTTCACCTTTCCAGCCATCTGTGAGAGTCTTGCTTGCTCTATATCATCACTAACATTCGGTACTGCTAGGCTTTTTGAATTCTAGTCACTCTAGTGAGTAAGATTTAGTATCTGACTAGTTTTAATTTGCATTTTCCTGGTCATTAACTATGTTGAAGCTCTTTTAATGTAACCAGTGGTTATTTTATATCTTCTTTCAAAAACTTCGTGAATTTTTTATTGAGTTGTCTGTCTTTGTATTATTAAGTTGTAAGGGTGCTTTATATATTTGCATACAAATGCTTTACCTCTTATAAATATATATATGTATGTATATACTGTATATATATTATGTATTATATATTTGCATATTTGTGGCAAATTCTTTCTTCCAGCCTATGGCTTTTTTTTATTTTCTTTCCTCAGTGATATCATTTAAGAGCAGAATTTTTTAACTTCAGTGGCATTTATTCTTTCTTTTCAATACTGCTTTTTGTATCTTCTCTAAGAAACTTCTGCCTAACACAAGGTTGAAAAGATGTTCTATTCTCTTCTAAAAGATTTATAAATTTAACTTTTATATTTAAGTCTATACTACATTTCAAATTAATTTCTGTGAGAATGTGAAGGGGGAGTTAAAGTTTTTTCTTTTTCTTCATGTAGATACTCAGTTTTGACAGCACTGTTTATTGGGAAGTCTGTACTTTCAACATTGATATTTCTTGGCACTTATGTCAAAAATCAGTTTTGACCTCATATATATATGATCTATGCCTAGAATCTGTATTTTTCCCACTTTATACCTATGGGGCACTGTTTTGATAACTATAGCCTTAAAATCAGATAGCTTAAGAACTTCCTTTATCTTTTCGTTTTTGGAATTATGTTGGCTATTGTGAAGTCCACGAGAGACCTTGCTAAATTTGCTTCTACAGTCTAGAAGTTTGTTTTGTTTTTTTTAGACTTCTTAGAATTTTCTACACAGTCAGTTCATTTGTGAATAGATTAACAAAAGTCTTTCTGTCTTAACTTTGTATTTATTATTTTTTCTTGCTTTATTATGTCTAGTACAATATTTAATAAAAGTGGTGAGAGTGGGCATCTTTGCCTTGTCCGTGTTTTAGGGAGACACCATTCAGTTCTTAACCATTAAGTATGATATTAGCTGTAGTTTTTTTCTCTTTAAATGCTGTTTACCAAATTGAGTAAGTTTTTTTCTACTCTGAATTTGTGTAAGTTTTTTTCTCATGAAAAGATACTGAATTTGAAATGATTATTTGAATATTCTCTTTAGATTTGTTGTGGTAGTGTATTATATTGATTGATTTGAAAATGTTGAACCAACCTTGCATTACTAAGATCAGTTGTACTAGGTAACGGTGTGTAATCCTTTTACATATTGCTGGATTCCATATTTTAATATTCTCTGGATTCTATTTGCTAAAATTTTGTGAAAACTTAATTTGCCAATGTTATTTTGAGGTTTTTTTTACCTTTATGTGCTTTGATTTTTGCTTTTAATGTCTACGTCAGGTTTTATGTTCAAGTTATGTTGGCCTTACAAAAGGAGTTGGGAATGTTCCTTCTGACTGAATTGTAAAGAAACTGTATAAAATTTATATTATTTATATTTATTTAATATATTTATTAAATATATTTTATATATTAATATATATTGATATTATATTAATATAATACATTTAATCTATTTAAAGTATCTTAATATAATTTTGTCTTTATTGTCTGGGTTATTAAATATATTAGCACAAAGTTGTTCAGAATATTCCCTTGTAAATCTTTCAGTGTTTGTATGATCTGAAGTGATAACCCTCTTTCACTACTAATATTAATTTATGTTTTCTTTATCTCAATTAAAATTATTCTAGCAGGAGTTTATCAATTTTATTAATATTTTTAAATAACTATTGTCTTTAAAAGTTTTCTTTATTTTCTAGTTCATTGATTTCTGTTTTTATCTTTATTATTTCCTTCCACTTACTTACTAAGATTTTATCTTATTTTTCCTAGACTTTTAAAAGTAGAAACTTAGATACATAATTTTATATTGGCCTTTTCTCCTAATATAGACATTTAAAGCTATCAATTTCCTTCTAAATCCTGATTTTGCTTGCTTCAGTAAATTTCGGTGTGTTGTTTCCATTATCATTTATCTCAAAATAATTCTTATTTCACTTGGAATTTATTGATTACATCATGGGTTACTTAAAGAGTATTAATTTATTTCTAAGTATTTTGTGATTTTCTAGGCAACTTATAGGTATTAATTTTTAATTTAATTCTTTGTTGGTCAGAGACATTTGTAAGGTGTCAATATTTTGACATTTTGGGAAATTTATTCTTTGGCCTAGTGTATGGTTTATCTGGGTGACCACTCCATGTAAGATTGAAATGTATGTGTTTTTGTCTGTGTTTAGTGTTTTGTAACTATTAGTTAAGTCAGTTTGGATGATAGTGTTGTTCAAATATTTTATATCTTTACTGCGTTTTGTCTACTTTTGTCTTTTTAATCTCTTATACTGCTCTTTATCTTACAATTTACTGCTGGCATTTATAGAGCTACCATACCAGCTCTGTATTTCAATATATTTATGTCTATATCCAATTACGTATCTCATAGAAAGCATATAGTTCATTGTATTGTATCTAGTATGACATTTTCTTCATTTTAATTAGTTTTTAGTCTATTTACATTTAATATAATTATCATTGTGGCCGAGTTTGAGCCTGCCATATTGGTGTTTGTTTTTCACTTGTTCCTTCTGATTTGTTTTCCTTTGTTTCCACTTTCCTGACTTCTTCTAGGTTAATCAGTATTTTTTTTTTAATTTTAAGATCAGTTTATTAAGTTCAATGATGAAAGCTATCAGAAGAATATTCTTCTGAAAATTATTTCTTCTTATAAAAAAGAAAGGAAAATCAACACCCTCAGCATAGCCACGGGTGCTGTGGCAGTCAATCCTCTACGCAGACAGGGACAGTCCATTAGTCAGTCAGGTTGCTCTTGGGGTCGGCAGGATTGTAGTCTGGATCATCCTCATCATCCTCCAGATCCAAGTCATCTATCTCCTGGAACAAAGATTCATCTACCTCCACATTGTTTCCAGCATCTTTCAAGACCTAGGTATTAGATGTGTCGAGATTATGATCTGTTTCGAATAGCTGTCTCTCACTTAAATTTATTTTTTCCTGCTTGTTCTTCTCCTTTCATTCGTTTCTTTTTAATTTCCAAGAGTTCTGCATCAAACTTGGTCTTCCAATTTAAGAAGTTCTCAATTGGAACTGGAGGGCCATGAAATAATTGCTTTTTGGTTTCTTCCCTTCTAGGTTTTATTTGATCCACTATTTCGGTTAATTTTTCTTGCACAGCTGTCACTAAAGTAAAGATCATCACCATACCAAGATTTTCTTCTGCCTGTAATGCTAATAATTTCAAAATGTTTGAGACATCAGTATCTTCTAGGTTTAACTGGGAGACTGTTTTGTAAAGGGGGGGGGAGGAGGGCTCATCCGGGTATTTTTTACTGTGTGTAAACTTGAGGGTAGGTATCCTGGACAGTTTCATCATTTTCTCCAGCCTCAGATGTCACATTAATGGTAAAGCTGGGTGCATTTTCTGATAATACTTGTGAAGGAGTCAGGGTACATGGACTCCTGAGCCTCGCCTTCATTGCACTACTCCTCACAGTGATCTGTCATCGCGGCCCTCGCTGCAGCCCATGGATGGCCCAGACACCCAGGCGGTGCGATGGGGCCGGGACCGCGGCCGCGGCTGCACGGGGAGAGCTGGCAGCGGCCAGGCGGGCGCAGGCGCAGAGTCCCTGGCTGGGCGGCCCGGGACCACAGCCAGGCCAGGCCTGCTGAGCAACAGCCCCGCGCCAGCCGCCGCCTAATCAGGATTGTTTTGACTTCCATTTTACTTTCTCTGTTTCTTACCTTTTCCTCCTTTTAGTACTTGCTCTAGGGCTCAAAATGTGCATTCTTAATTTATCAAAGGCCATAATAGTCAATATTATTTACCACTTCACACATCTTACTTTATGCATGACACTGTACACTTACTACTTAGTACTAAACACTTCCTGCCTAAAACAGTATACTCTTGTTTACCCATCACCCTTCATTTCTGCTGCCATTCTTTTGCTTCTCCATCTTTTATAAAGCCTATCTTATCAGTATTACTGTTTTAACTTTAAAAAATCAATCACCTTTTAAAGAAATTACATGAGCAAAAACTTCATCTTCTGTATTTACCCACTTGTTTGTAATCTCCTGTTCTCTTCATCTCTTCCTACAATCCGATTTTCTTTCTGGTATCATTTTTCATGTTACTTATAAGAAGTCAATAATAATTTCGCCTGTAGTTTTCTTTTCTTGTAATACCTTTGTCTGGTTTTAGTATTAGGATAATAATGGCCTGATAGAAAGCGTTAGGAAATATGCTTTCTAATTTTTGTCTTCTGAAAGAGATTGTTAGAGTATTGGTAAAATCTCTTCCTGAAAAGGTAAAATTTGCCAGTGAACCCATCTGGGACTGGTGCATTCTGTTTTGGAAGGTAATTAATCATTTATTGAATTTATTTAATGGATATAAGCCTATTCACAATGTCTATTTCTTGTTTGAGTTTTGGTAGAATGTCTTTCAAAGAGCTGGTTCATTTCATCTCAGTTAACAGATTTGTAAACGTAGAATTAGTTGTTCATATTATTTCTTTATTATACTTTTAAGATGATGGGATCTGAGGTGATAACTTCTCTTTCATTTCTGATATTAGTAATTTGTGTCCTCTCTCTAGTTATCCTGACTAGTGACTTACCAGTTTTATTGAACTTCTCAAAAACCAGCTTTTTCTTTAATTGGTTCTGTCTGTTGATTTATCTTTTGTCTTATTTTTCAGCCTTTTGTGGTTTTAATTGAGCATTTAGTATGATTCAGTTTTTTCTCCTTTATTAGCATATAAATTGTATTTCTTTTCTTATCTTTTCTTAGTTATTGCCATGAAGTTTGCAATATACATTTACAAATAATCCAAGTCTACTTTCAAATACTATACTATTTCATGGGTAGTGTGAGTATCTTATAATAACAAAATAATCCTAATTCTTCCTCCCTCCTGTCCCTCATATCATTGTGTTCATTCATTTCACTTATATATAAGCATATATATATACATATACATATATATGTATTTGAATGTTTTGTTGCTTAAAATATTATTTTGAACAGACTGTTATCTGTTAATTAAGAATTTTAAAAATTTTTTTATTTTACCATCACTATTTCTTCTATGATGCTCTTTTTTACTTTATGTAGGTCTGAGTTTCTGATCTATATCATTTTATTTCCCTCTCAAGAGCCTCTTTTAACATTTCTTGCAAAGCAGGTCTACTAGCAGCAAATTCCTACAGTTTTTGTTTGTCTGAGAAAGTCTTTATATTTTCAGTTTTGAAGGATAATTTTACAGAGTTCAGAGTTCTTGATTGGTGTTTTTTTTTCCTCTCAACATTTAAATATTTCAGTTCACTCTCTTCTTGCATGGTTTCTGAGAAGTTGGATTTAATTCTTATCTTTGCTCTTCTATAAGTAAGGTGTATTTCCTTTCTGGCTTCTCCCAGGAGTTTTTCTTTATTTTTAATATTCTGGAGTTTGAATATTATATGCCTAGGTATAAATTTGGGGGGAGGCATTTATCATGCTTGGGATTCCCTGAGCTTCCTGGGTGTGTAGTTTGTTATCTCGCATTAATTTGGGGAAATTCTTAGTCATTATTGTTTCAAATGTTTCTTCTATTCCTTTCTTTCTTTCTTCTCCATACCGTTATATGTATGATATACCTTTATCGCTGTCCCACAGTTCTTGGATATTCTCTAATTTTTTTCTAACCTTTTTTTCTTTGCTTGTCAGTTTTGGTAGTTTCTATTGAGATATCCTCAAGCTCAGAGATTCTTTATTTAGCCATGTCCAGTCTATTAAGAGACCCATCAAGGCATTCTTCATTTCTGCTACACTGTTTTTGATCTCTAACATTTCCTTTTGGTGGTTTCCTGGAATTTTCATCACTCTGTTTATATTGCCCATCTGTTGTTACATGCTGTCTCCTTTATCTGTTAACATAAGTATCCTTAGCATATTAATCATAGTTATTTTAAATTTCTGATCTAATAATTCTGACATCTGTGCCATATTTGAGTCTGGTTCCAATGTTTGCTTTTCAAACTATTTTTGTCTTTTAGTATGCCTTGTAAATTTTTCTTGATGTATTGGGTAAAAGGAACTGCTATGAATAGGTCTTTAGTAACGTGGTGATAAGGTGTGGGGACAGGATGCCTTCTACAATTCTATGATTAGGTGTCAGTCTTTTGGTCAGCTGACTGAATTTCATGAGTCCTCATTTTTTTCACCCCTTTAGGTGGAACAGGATGGATAGAGTGGGCTGTAGTTGCTTATTTCTTTTCTCCCACATGGAAATCTAGAGAGGGCTGGTGTTGGTTATTTCTCTTTTCCCAGGTCACTTAGGCTCTGGTAATACCCCAGCAGGTTAAGCTCTGGTTAACTAGTTTTTTGGGGGGGCAGGCCTTGTTAAATAGAACAGAGTGCCCTGGTATATTTCCAAAAGGTTGCCTTTCCCCTCCTCCTGCCAGGAGCAGGAGGGTTTTGTTCTCAGGTATTCACTGTGGAAAACTGGTCAAACTCCTGTGGGTGAAACTTACAAGAATATGGGACTCCTATCTGAGTGGATTCCCCTGGACTTTTAATCCCTCAGATTTGTATACTGATCCTCTAGCAGTATGCCAGTTACTATTCAGGTTTTACTAACCCAGCACTATTTCCTGAAGAGGTTTCTGCTTGTGGATTTCAGCTGTGTTCCTTGAAAATGTGGAATGCTTCATCCAGTGTGTCTGAAAGTCATTCAACTTGCTCAAAACCTATGAACCTTTAAAAAGTTCCAATTGTTCAATTCAGTTCTGCCAAGTAAATTGCTTTGGCTATTTTAAGTGCAAAGAATTGGGGCATACACTGTAATTATAACTAAAATCTTTCATCTTGAAGCAGAATTTGTTATATTTTTTCCTGCCGTGATTTTTTCTGGAGGTTTCCTAACACCAGCTGAAATTAAGATAAATGTGGATTAATCTACAGATTATGGATTTTGCCACCGTTAGACAATATATGTCATATATCTGAAAGGGTTTATATATTTTTTTTGGAAAAGTAATAAAATTCAAATAACATTTGTTGGTAAAGATACTCAGTTTTATCCTTATAGAAGGCTAGTATTTTCTTTCAAAGATGAAGGAAATTATTTTTCCTTTCAAACCTTTCACGATCATTAAAGGATCTGTGTGTAAATCTATAACATGTACACATGTGACGTATCAGAAGCCAGAATTGTAGATCTTCAGAAGAGTAATCCATAATATAATTAATATAAACAAATATATGACTAATACATTGTATATTAAGAAATAAGGACATCTGAGAAATAGAAACAACAGTAATGCTTATAAAACTTGGACCAGATGATAAGTAAGGGATTTTTTAAAATTAAGTAATCTTATTTTCATAAAAATCTTATGATGTTGATACTAAAATGGATAAGGAAACAGAAGTGTATCTTTCATAAGGTTACACATGTCCTAAATAGTCAATAAAGAATTTAAATTTAGGTCTATTAAGGCTCCAGTGTGCCATGTTTCATGAGTTAAAGCCAATTAGAAACCATAAAAGATTGATTGGTCACACACACATGCACGAAATTCTTCTTAATTATGTGCTATAATCATAAAAAAGAATGCACAGGGTGACATCACAGCACTAAGCCAAAATGACTCCTTAAAATACAATTTAGGGAGAGAAGTATAAACCTTAGTAGTTTAGAAACTTCCAATGTAACTAGTTATCTGTAGAGGAATCATCATAACATATTTCCAAACCGTATTAATTCTAATCAAATTTGGAGTAAATATGCATCATAAAGTAATTTCAAAGATTTAGGATTATCACATAATTATTTTGATGACAAACAATTTTTAGTGATTAGTTGTCCATCATCTAGCAGATTCAAGTATGATCCTTCACTGAACTTAACTAGGTGTTGAAGCAGGCATTTACTTAAGAATCAGCCTGAAGAAACAAAAATTTACCTACTGGCATTGCCAATATTACATTTATCTTTCTGTCCTATTTCACAATGGAAAGTAACTGTAACAAGAGATTGGTTTGATTCTGGACAAAGAAATTGAAAAGAATTGTAGTTGCTGTAGGTTTTGTTTTTCTCCTCCCATTGGCAAGACACCAGAATATCTTATTTTAGCTTTCAGGATAACGATTAAATTACTCAAAGTTAATAGTTCGTCACACTAACTTTTTTCCATAGTACCTGAAATAAGAGTGAACAAAACAGCCCTTCTTTCCATAATTGCCTTGTAATTATTTTGTAAGCTTTAAGCATTTACATTTCATCAGCTACGGAGGTAATTACACAATCCTGCATGTCCTTTAAATTCCACTTGTTTTGCTTTTTTGATTACAATTTAATCTGAAGCCATTGCTCAAGAAAAGATGGCCTAATACCATTTTTCACTTGATGAATAATTTTCTCAGTTCATCATTTTATTAGTGTTCATTTTTGAACTATTTCCTTTTTCATCAGTTTGTCTATAGGGTTAGTAATAACATTTAGGAGAATATTATCTTTTTGAATGTTTCTTGGGGGGCCATTATGGTGTAGCCCAGATAGATTTATTTTAGCATATATTTATTTTAGTACAGTACTCTAGTTTAGTATAGGTACTCTTTTTGCACTGGTCACGATCATCATTGTCTCACACTTGGGCCAGATTCTTGGGCATGCCATCTGTGCAGTCTCAGAGGGCCCCTATGCTTCGTTTAATGGTCTGCTGTTGCTGGTTTGAAATTCTTAATAATTTTTGAAAAAAGAGTCTGCATTTTTATTTTGCACTGGGCCTCAAAAATTCTGTAGCCAGTCCTTTCTCTCTCTCACACACACACACAATCTTAGCGTGGACCACTATTGCAAATCATCATAGGCTGAATGGCTTAAGCAATAAACATGTTTTCCACAGTTCTGGAGATGGCAAAGTCCAAGATAAATTGCCAGAAGATTTGGTGTCTTGGGAAAGCTTTCTTCCTCATTCGTGCATGGCTGCTGCTTCCTCATGTGGTAGAGATCATCTCTGTAGAGTTCCTTTTCATAAGGGCGCTGATCTCACTGATGAGGGTGGGACCTTGATGACCTAATTACCTCCCAGTTACTTTCAAATTATCATCACACTGGGGACCAGGGCTTTAACATATGAATTTTCAGAGAACACAAACATTCATTCCGTAGCACATAAACACACTGTAAATACTGTGTGTTATGATGTATATGGCAAAAGTTCGGCATTTTTAAATTAGGTTAAAAAAAAAACAAACCCTCAGTCTGTTGCTTTTATACCTAAGTTGTGGATTGATGAATGAATGTTTCAAACAAATAAATGACTCACTAACCTACACCTGTACTGTTGCTCTAAGAATAAAAAGTAAAAAAGTGAAAATAAGGAAGGGAGACAGGTGGGCATGGTGGTTGAACTGGTCCAACTTACTCACAGATAAGTGAACTGAGTCCAAATTCAGTCAACAATCTAAATGAACTTATTGGGCTTTCACACTTGGCTTTAATGCCGTATCAAGGCTTTGGCCAGAGATGCCTTTGAGTTTTACTCTAAATCAACCAGTGAAAAGGAATCCCATTTTAAGAGCCTTTCTTCTGTGTTCTCCCGATAATTTAGTTAATTCGAAAGCATCATGTATTTTTAATGAGCGTTCCTTGCGCTCTCACAGAGGAGCACAAACAAAACTTGTTTACTTTGCATTTCTACACTGTATTCAGTTATAGTGATATTGTTGCATAAAGTGTTGAAACTGAGAGTTTCCACAAGCAAGTTTTGATGGTTTTTGTTTTTCCTGTTTCTTCCACTACGTTTGGCACTTAGTCTGAATCTAAAATATATGACCCAAGTTTCTTTCTTGACAAGTTAACTTAGAAGTTGTAGTGAGTAGAGGACAGATATATGTTCAGATTCCTAGGAAGTAGACGTCAAAGTGTCTGCGTAATACTGTTGCATTTGTGTGATGTAAATACTCTATAGAAAAGTAAGGTGGTGTCTGTACAGGTGTAGTAGTACCTGTCCACAGTGTTGCCTGTTGTACTTGCAAGCTTTTGATACCTTAGGGTTTGAGCTATGATAGGAAGAAAGCTAAGGCTAGTCTGGCTCACAGTTTTAAGATACTCCATTGACCCGATGGCTCCCACCCCCAAAAAGAATAAAACATTATTATGCTCTATCTTAAGCTTGACTCAAGGGAGTATTTATAAAATTTCCCTGCAGCTTACCTAAACCAGGTCCTTTTCTCTGCATTATGTTATCTTCTGTAATTTCTTGCCATTTTAATTTCTAGAAGATTAATAAATTGCAAATTTCTTTTGTCTGATAGAGATGCAGGCGAATTCTGTCCAGTATAAAAGATCATTTCAAAGATAATGGCTTTGGTGGACTGAAAGCATCAACCAGTTTTGCATTTATTTTAGCAGTCTTCTTTCAGCATTTTTTCTTTCATCGAGTTAATGCATCTGTTTTCCCTCTTCCTTGGAAATAGCTTTATCATTCTCTTTAATATGTTAAATTAATCTTCAACAAGTGAAAATAATTGAAATTTTAAAAATAAACTCTCCTTTCAGGGTTTTAAGACCTGCCCTTCCCACCTTCATTTCCTTGACTACTGTATAAACTGTGAATGCTATTATTGTGTTTGATTTTATTATTTTCCAAAATAAAACCAAATTTTTTATTTATTCATGTATAAAGTCAAAATATAATGTATAAAGTCAAAGTATAGGAAGTTTCAAAATATCTCAAACTCTACCACTCAATGTAAAGATTCTAAAAATAGTATTTCTTGATATCTATCTACAAAGACAGTATTATCAACATTGCTGTGAAATATGTTTTATTCACTCAATAACATTTTGCTGACTTTTATCTATGTAAATGAGCAAGGGTATGAATCATTCATTCTCTTAAATGCTTCATAGGATGTTTTTGTTTGACAGTATTACTGTATTAAACTCTTACTTTGTGGATCAACATTTAGCTTGTGTTCAGGTTTTTGTTCTATAAATATTAAACACACTTGTGGTGCATTTTTGATGGTATATTAGTTATCTTCCAGGGATAATTTTTTAGCTGTAGAAATTCTGTATCAAAATTTTGGTGCGTATTAGGAAGCTATTATCCAAACATAGTTTTACCAATTGGCACATTCTCATCAACAGGATATAAAAATGCTAATTTCCTCAAGTATTTGTCAGCACTGTAATTACTGTAATTGATTTAGTCATTATCAGTTTAATAGATTTAATTACTTTTATTTAAGTGACTCTGATTACCGGTGATTCTGATACTTCTTTTAAAAATATTTATTGGAAATTCATTCATATTTCTTTTTCAAAGATGTGTTTAAAGTCTCGTATGTGTTTCTCTTTAGATATGTGATTAAGGGCTCTTCTATTTTATGGATATTAACTATGTGTGTGATATATATCTGTACACCTATGTCCATATAGATCTATCTATATCTATGTTATCTATCTTTATATTTAATCTATATTCTCCGCACATTTATAATTAGAATTCTAGCCCTGATTCTGATGTTTTTTGCTAAACAGTGTCATTTTGTTTGGTGTGGTGTGGTTTTTAATATTCATGCTGTCAAATCTATCACCTTTTCCTTTGTGATTTTGGACATTTATATCGTGTTTAGAAAGGTTTCCACAGCTTGAAATTTTTTTAAATTCCATTTTATTTGACTTATTTTATATTTAATTCTTTTAATATGAAGAGAGAGATAAAGTCAAAAATGAAGCATAATTCAGCTCTGTATTTCTCAGATCTTCGAGTTCATTTTGTACTCTTTATTTATAATGCCATCTTTATCATATTTTAAATTCCCATATGTAGTTGACTATACTGTGATTTTCCTTTATGCTTTTAAAATGAGTATTATTAATAGATTAATCTAAGAATTTTTGTATAATTTTTATATTTTATAGCAAATTATTCATTATAATTTTTTCTAATAGAGAATCAATTAAAATTATTAATAAATATTTTGTTTCCTCATTTCCAATATTTACGTCTTACATTAGTTATTTATCTTTGATTGACCAACATTTAAACGTAAATAGCCAGGTAGGGGTGTATAACTCAGTGGTAGAGTGGGTGCCAAGCATGCATGAGGTCCTGGGTTCAATCCCCAGTATTTCCATTAAAAAAAGATAAAGATAAATATTCAAGAATAGTGGTATCAATGGGCAAACTGTCTTGTTCTTATAAATATGAATTTATTTAAAATAATCTTCCTGAGTTCAACTGTGGCATTTTCTGTTTCATTTATAAGTGATTAAAACAAGTCAGTATTACACACCATCTTAGGTAATGAAGTTGACATTGTGAATCCTTGAATAATATTAATTTAGTAGCCACGTGTAATGCCACCTGTATCATATGCTCATGAATTAATACATTAATAAATATGGTCTTACATTGTGAACCATATCAGATTGTTAGGTAAAAATGTGTAGATAAGCGTATTTCCTGTCAGCTATTTTGGAGGCTTATGCATAATACTAAGAGATTTTGAAATCCGAATTTCAAGAATTTAGGGTTATTGACAATCTCTGTTGTATACCAAGTCCAGATTTGGTAGGAGGGAAGATTTGTAATAATTAATTAACCCATTCATCCATTCACTTACAGAATGTAATGGTATTATAGTCCCAAATTGCACATTATATTTTAGCCAAGAAAATACCCTATTCTGGGCAGAATTTAATGCCTCCAGGATACTGCATTAGTTTCTTGCTCAAATGCAGTTGTTCATTCCAACTGGGTCAATTTCACATCATGACTCAAGTAAGCCCCCAGCGGCATAATAAAATAGTACATTTGAATTAAAAAAAATTTTTTTGAAAGAGCCCATGTTCAAATTAAAGCAAAAGCAGTTCTTTGTATACCCTTAGGATTTGCAAAGAATCAAATTCAGGCTAAATTAATGCTTTATATATGTATTTTGGTAATTTTGTAAATATAATTGTACTGTAAAAACCTGTATATTCAAATGATCAATCAGGTCAAGTCAGAATGAAATTTTTAAATAACAAAGCACATGAGTAGCAGCATTGGGGAAATTAGTGAAGGAGGCAGATGTGAACCAAAAACTTAGGACACACATTTCTAGTGAAGATATTTTTGAGAAGATGCACACACCTGTGCACACGCTTGACACATATTCCAATGAAGACATCGATGATCCAACATATCTAGTTTTAATTAGATGAATTGAGAGGCAGATCATCTAGATTTGTAAGTGGAATGCTTTTTCTTTATGAAAAAGGAGCCCAAGAATTTTTTTTTTTTTTATAATCCTACTGTTTTAAATCACAAGACTGGCCTGCCACCATTATAATTACCTGGTTTTAGTGTGATCCCACTTGACTTTCATATCCCCAAGACGTCTCTCCACATCTGAATATAATAACTCAGACCAAGGCTTTGGAAACTTCCCACAGGAACAGTTCCCTCCATCCCATCTTTGTCACATAATATGACAGCTCTATCCCTCACTACATCCACGATTATTTTTCAGTTCTCATTATTATACCTTTAATTCTATCTTACCCATTTATTTCTAGTTCTTTACAATTTCTCTTCCCAGTTACAAACTATTATCTCTCTTTTATTATGATTTTTTCCCCCTAATCATCTTCTATTATCTCTTATTTTAGTACTTGGCTTTCCCTCTTTGATGTCTTTTAGTTTGAATTTCAGGTAATTTGACCCTTTTTGTTAATTCTTTGACTTATCATAGATCCATTATCTATTATTTTTTTCCATCTTTCATCTTTTGCTATATATTGAAATTCATACAATTGTATGGTTTGGCTGCAGCCGGCAGGGTGATGAGCTGTGGAGAGCTGTCAGAAGGTGAACAAACAGGCTTTTATGATAAAAGGTTGAAGTAGAGCACACACGAGGTTAAAAAAAGCATTTATTATAGGATTTAGAGAATTGAATGTGCATGACATGATTCCAAAAAAAGGACAAAAAAATACACTGAGTAGGTAATGACATCACGACAAGAGGAAAGCACTATTTATCTCATCAAAGCTTAGTGAACTGAAATACTAAATCGCATAAAGCATGCGTTTCAAAATAGTTTGTGGAAGGTTAGATCAGAGAATCCGCATTTGAAGTCTGTGGGCATACGCCAGAAGCACCGGCTGTTGGAAATAGCAACTGACCTGGGAGGCAGGAGATTTCACCACTTGTTTAACCTTTTTCTTTTTGACTTTTATTTTTTCCTCTATAAAATGGAATTAATAGACATTATTGCAATAGTTATAGAGCCTAGAGTCTTAGACTCTTGTCATAACTTAAATGTGGCAAGGTCTGGATGAAAGGCTTTCTATTCATGTGTTCTTGAATTTAGGTAGATTCAAATGCAAATCTCGTCCTGTCGATGGCTGTCCTCAACTGCCTCAAGTGTTCATATGTTAAAAAAAAAAACTAGGTGCATCATTGCATCTAATCAAACCTCATAGGATATAAAACAAGTTATCTGAAAAAAAATAATTCCTATCAAGAATCTTACTGTATACTCCCTTTTGCTCAGTAATTCTACTCTAGTCATGTCTACAAAGAGGAAAAAAAAACAAAGGGGAAAGTTTTTAACACAAAGGTGTTTAATGCAGAGTTTCCTTAAAATAAAATAGGGACATTTTTGAAATGATATGACTATTCCAGTAGTGAGGAAATCGTTAAACAAATTGTCATGAAAAATATTTGAGAAGAGATATAACAAATAGTATTTTATTATATTTTTAGGTAAAAAAGCATGTTCCAATATTATGCCAATAATGGATCTTAATGGTGTTAAAATGCTTAGAAAAAAACAAGTAGAAGGATATAAAGCAAAATACTGTGTTTTGCCAGTCTAGATGGCTTTGGCTACTTTTGTATTTTCTAGATTTTATATTATGAGCTTGCTAATTTTTAATGGAGGGAAGAGTAGCATACTTGCTTAATAAATCTAGTACAGCTTTTTAGGAAATTCCCTGCATCTTCTATGTGGCAGGATTATATTTCTGAGAAGCAAATGCCATGTCATAAGGGATGTTTGAGAGCTGTAAATAAGAAACCCAAACGAAATCAAACCAAACCAAATCCCAAGACAGTAATATTTCACCTAAGGGATTATACATATTGCCCTGAATTTTATTTACTTTTTTTAGCATCTCGCCTGTTGCATAATACAAGAAACAATGAAGTAATTGAGTTTTATTGATCTGGAATTTTATTTGCCTAATTATATATTCGCTCTGCATTCAGCCTGGTACTCAGCAGCCAGGTTCTGCATTTTCCCCTTATGTTTCTTTTGATATGTTGCTGTCTCCAATTCACAGCCAAAGTGAATTGTTTATTTACTGAAGCACTTTTGTGGGCATAGTGCTGCCTTTCCTGGACCTGTTGCCTGCCCAGGTTAAAGGATTTTGGATGCTTCTTGCTTGTAATGTCCTTTCCTGAAAAACTAATATTAAATGCAGTGATGTCGAAAAAACTAGTTGGAAGACAAGGGAGGAAGGAGAAAGCCTGCATTACTATTACGCCAAGTGACATGGTAATGCAGAAAATAAAATTTCAGGGGTTTTGGGGGTCCTTATTTACTCTGATAGCAACCAAAGTTACGGTTACCTTGGCAACTCTCTAAGCTACTGAACGTCTAGGTAGGGAACATAACAGTTACTTCAGCCTCTTGTACCCTGCCGCGGAGTCAGGAAAAATTGTCATGTTAAGTATAGATCACATGCTCTATGCCTTTTATAGATGACTTTACATCATTCAGTCACATCATTTTCTCAAGTTATTATTTCTTTTCCTTTTTATTTTCTTAAATGGCACAGCTCAAAAGAAGCAACCACATTAGAAGCAGGAGAAATTTTCGTAAGAGCCAAATAGAAAGCACAAACTAATTGAAATGATATGAAAAGCATTTCAAACTCCTCTCCAAAATAAAAATCAGGTTCACTGTATTTTAAAAATCTCTGAAAGGAGTTTCCTCATCACATTTCTATTTTCAGCCCATCGACTTCTAGGGATGTGAAAATGTGCTGTATAAAAGAAACAGCTGAGGTTTTAAAAATCACCCCATTATGAGTTTGAATATTCTACCGAGTTGAGAGATGTTGCTCAGAGCCCTACGCCTGCCTGCCAACCTCTTCCCCTGTGTGCAGTGAAGATGCTACCACATGTTGTGGAGACGTGAGCTGCTCACAGTGTGGTCTGAAGACCTTCAGCATTAGCACTACATGGCGCTTATTGAGAAAATGTTTGAGGGCACAGCCCAGCTCAAATGGTTTCATATTCCCTGGACCTTCTGTATCATAATCTTCATTGTAACAGAGCCTCCAGGAGATCTGAAATGGCACTGGTGGAGATCCTAACTCCAGGTCTTGGCATGGCAGGTGCTCAAAAACTATCCGTTTTGTTCTCCTTCTACTTAACAGATAGAACTTTTACCCTTGCCTCAAAACAGATGGACCCTATTTTCAGGGCTACACAAAAAACCCAAAAGGCCATCCTTCAACTCCCTTTGTCACTATGAGTTTTTCACAGGGTTGATGTTCTGTTCTTTTGTGCAGTTTAACACCTTAATCTAACATCAAGCCCAAAATGTTCCTAATTAGTAAAATTATATGCATCATTACCTAATCCAAATGCTTAGTGTTTGCGGTATTTATAACACATTAAATTCCAATCTAAACCCTGGGAGCCTAAGTTAACATGTTAATACTAAAATCACAATTAGATATTTGAAAAGTAAGGTGAAAAATGAAGACTTTTTAGGTAAACCCCACAAATATTTACAAAGTCTGGAATGTTGGAGGACTTGAGTCATAGTTCATGCCTGTCTTTGACCCTTTCTAGCCAGTTACTTGCTGCCGTTTATAAAATGTAGTAGAAATAGTACAAACTACCTAATCCAGGGTCAGTGATAGTAGGGGACGTTTGTCCCTGTGTTATTATGTCCAGAAATCATTGCTTTTTAGACAGTCAGGCATCTGCATGGACCCACACACAAGTATATTAAAAGTCCTTCACTACATAAAAACTATATAATCCATCATTCATCACCATTCATTGTAAGAATTAGAAAAAAGTTTGAATTGTTGTATAAATAAATGCAGTCAGATTATTATTTTCAATTATATACAGTGATTCAAATAAATCATTAACAAAGTGTTCCCAAGTAGAGATCCACCAGGACCAGCTTTAATGAAAACTGAAGATGCCTCTGTAATTAGCAATTATGTGCATAGAAATTTTACTTTCTTACACAGTTTAAATGTGCCTTCTGCCAGGCTTGTCTCCGCTCAGTGATAGCAGCAGGATCCTTTCTCACCTGGTTAATGCTGGGGACAGTCTGTCCCCTCCATCTTCTACTGCCCTACCATGAGCGGGAGTGTCATGTATACAAAAAGATGTTGGTAGACAGTAGTTACTGAAGTTCCCACAAGAAAAAAGATCAGCCTGCCTGTATCATATACTTCCTGACCCCAGCAATCTTTTTTTTTTTCTTTCTTTCTTTTAACATACTAATTGAGAACAGTTTCAGGTGCAGGCTCTAAGGAGGAAGAATTCTCTCACATTTCAAATCAGTCGGGCACATACTGACAGACTTTTAAGTTAGAAACTTGGCAGTCACTGTCCTCACTAAGGAATGACAAATATAGGGTATAAACCCCTGAGCACCCCTTCCCTTGGCCGTGAACTGGGAGTTGAGTCTGGGGATACAGATTCCAGCCCTGGCCTCCCGAATCTTGTAGACTTGAATGGGTCACTTAGCCACTTGCAGCCTATTTTCCAGGAAACAGGGACTCTGTCCTGTTCAGTGATACATCATAGGGCCAAGAAGGGTAATTACCCTAAACGTTGATTGAACAAATCTATTTAAACCTTCTCTGTCCATCTCTTCACAGGGATAGTTGAAAGCAGAACTTCCCAACTAGGGTGACCTTTCTCACTAATAGTCCTGGCTGGTTGCAGGTCTGCTGAAATACTGTTTCTCTCAGCTGGGGGTTTGGAGGGTTGTGGGGGTGGGGCATCAGGGCAGGGCCTGGGGCAGTTGGAGCTCTGGGGGCAATGTCTTAAAGGCTTCTTCCATTAGTTCAGTGGCTCCACAAATAAAGTATTATTTTCTGTGTGTCCCATGCATGAAAAACATTGGAAAGCCTTTCTTCAGAGCAAGAGTGATAAACATAAAATGTCTACAGGGTTCTGTAATTTGAGTAAATCAAACCTGCTACAAGTACCTGCTAGCTGATACTTTTGAGCCCTGGTCTAGAAAGCAAATATAATGAACATGAAAATGTTATCTCAAACAGAAATTGGTAACAGACTCACATCCTGAAGGGATGAGACACAAATGTATAATACAGGAAGTGATACTTAGAAGTATTAATACATTTTTGATTGGAGTTGCACACATATCTGTCTCTGAAACAGACAGAATCACAGTGCCATCCTTCTGCCTGTCAGTTTTATGTTCTGATCCTTCACCCTTTTTGGTTGTCACCTTTTTTTCTATGGTCATTTCACCTTTTCTACTACCGATTAGAGTTCATTTCTCTCACTTCTTTTTCAAGCTTGCCAATGTAAATGCACGCACAGATTTATGTTATAATTTTTATTTTGTGAACCCATCATGTGTTTTTAGTTCATGATTCTGCAACTCCTTTTTACTCATCTTTTATTGTTAAGTGCCTAGAAAGCTCCAGGCATTTTACTAAAGTCTGGGGGGAAAGTTTACTAGACATGATCTGTGTCGTGAGAAGCTCACATTCTAGTAGAAGGAGACTTTATGATAAACCTTTAATAAAAATAATAATAATCTTCATTGAACAATATTGGGGTACTAGGAATTATTCTAAGCAATTATGTTTAGACCCTATGTGCTTGTCAAAATTTTCCTAAAGCTACTGACGGGATGCTAGGATGCTAGGACAGTAAATTCCAAGATGCTGGAGAGTTGACGTTTTCATTATATGTTCTTACTGTTTGTACTCAGCCACCCTTCCATTTCTGGTCTTTCTCTCATTTGAAACCCACAAGTACTTACATAGCCACGATCTGTGCATATGTAAGGGCTAATTGTGGTTCAGGTATGGCATGCTTCCATATTTAAAGAATTTCAGAGAATCTCAGGATATATGTGTGTATGTGTGTGTGTATATGTATGTATATTTATACACATAAACTGTAATGTACCAAGAGCTATCTTTTAATGAGGAATTCTCTGTAGGGTACCTCCACTACTCACAGTAGTCTTGCAAAATAAGAATAATAATCTCCATTTCAAAAATGTGGCAGTTTGTCCAAGCTCACGTAAAGAGTAAGTACCACAAAGCCTTAGATTTATTTTCGTATCTGACTTTAAAACCTAGGTGTAGCCATTTCTTCTCTCTTACTTAAAGTTGTTGAGTCCACTTGCATCTGATACTCATAACCCGTCTGCAGCTTCCCTGGCAAGTGGTAAAACAGCTTACGCCTTCAGACTGGGAATGACAGGGTTCCTATTTCATCTAGAGATACCTTGGACAGCTCTGGGCTTTGAAAGTTAAAATATCATAAAGTTGAAATCTTCCTAAAAATGAAATCATTCTTCCAATGAGGATGATTCAGATTTCAGCCCTTAAACTGTGTGGACATTGTTTACTTTTTCTTTTGTCTTCTCTGAACGTTGCTTTTTTTCAAAATAACTGCCTCTCATTCTTCACCTGATCTTCGTAGTGCAGAGTTTCAGGTCTCTTCCCTTTCCCTCTTCCTCTCAGAACATGTCCATAGTGAACGTATCGAGTGTGATGTGCTCAGACAGCTCTTCGTCTTCTTCCTCTTAGTAACAGGTGCTGCTTGACCCCATTCCCTCTGCAGCTACTGGCTATGAGGGTGATCATATAATGAAATCATAGCCAACCGTATTACCCCATTTCTCTGACAGTCGTGACTGGGACAGAGGTTCTTACATGACTAGAGCATGGCCAAACTGAATTCTTCTCAGCAATTGCTATTTGAGTATTGGGCCGAAAGAAACTTTCTTTTTCCACTGGAACAGCTAAGTCAAGACTTTTGATGATTGTGGTCCCAGCTGGTGGTGAAGGCCTATGTGACATAGGAGAGGCTAAGACTGATCATGCAAAATGAAGCAATGCTAAGCAAAAGTGAGAAGCTGAAAGCAGAGAGAGGTTTGATGGCTCTGAGACCCTATTCCCCATTCCTCAAGTTGAGGTTCCAGCAGTCCTTTATTCAGATGTGTAGGTTACCTGAGAACTCTTCTCTAAGATGTAGGGTTAGGAAGTGGAAATACTGAAAAATCCAGCATGCCACCTCCGTTTCTTCAGATAGTCTTATCCTACAATAGGACCTAAGAATCTTTTCATTTGCTCAGCAGCCATGTCAACACTACTGACTCACAATGTGCTTGTTAACAAATAAAATATCTACGAATCTCATATTTAATCTAATGTACTAATGAGCTTAGATTCTTTTAAAGCCTGATTATGTAATCCAGCATCCTTGTTCTTTCTCCAGCATCATACAATTTGCATATTTGAAAAGCTTATACCCTCTAACTGTAGCTAGGTGACCTTGGATCCGTCTTTCAATTCAGCGAATGTAAAATTTGAAGACTGTCTATCTCTTTGGTTATTGTGAGGATGAAATTCGTGTCAGGGGATTAGCGCAATGCTAACACATAGCAGGTGCTCAAATGTGGTAGCTATTTTTAAAAAGAAAGAAAGAAGAAAAAGAGAGATCTTTGAAAACCAACAGAAAGTTGTGCTCTTAAGATTTAATCAGTCCAGTAACTAGAATCTTTGATATGGTTGTTTGAACTCAGTCTATTTTCCTGTACGATTATGCAGGTTATGTTTCTGTTGTGACTGTTTCAGTTGCCTTGTTTAATCCAGATAAATGTAATCCACCTCATTAGAATTCTTGTCCAAAGGAGAATGAAGCTAGTCTGACCTGACTTATCCTTTGTAAACTCATCCTAGCTTCTGCTGACCTCCACTTCCATTTCTAAGTGTTCACAAACTATGTCTTTTTCTTTTCTTTTTCCTTTTTGGCTGTGTACAGTGTTCTTTATTGATGATACATGACAAGGTAGGGTTCCCTGATCCCCTCTCCTGTTCTTCAGAAGATCTGGGATAGAAACTGTTGAAGAGGCTCAGTGTGTTGGGGGATTGAGTTAGGGCAAGGACTCCTCAGCATCTGAAGGTCTCTTTCTCCCTCCTCTTGTTCACACTGAGGCTGGTAGTCCAGGGAGCTCTTACTCCTTGGAAGCCATGTGGGCCATGAAGCCCGCTACCCCACTGCTGTAGCCAAACTCATTGTGATCGCAGGAAGTGAGACTGACAAGTAGTCACTGAGCGCAACACCAGCCCCAGCATCAAAAGCGAAGGAGGGAGTATCACTGTTAAAGTCACAGGAGTCATCCTGGTCCTCAGTACAACCCAGGATGTCCTTCAGGAGGCCCTCACATCCCTGCTTCACTACCGTCTCAATGTCATCATATTTGGCAGCTTTCTCCAGACCGCAGGTCAGACCCATGAACAACATATTGGAGCTGGGACACGGGAGGCCATGCCAGTAAGCTTCCAGTTCAGCTCAGGGGTGACCTCGCCCACAGTCTTGGCAGTGCCAATAGAAGCAGGGATGATGTTCTAGACAGCCCCCCACAACCAGCATGCCACAACTTCTCAGAGGAGCCATCTGTAATCTGGGTGGCAGTGATGGCATAGACTGTGGTCATGAGTCCCTCCATCATGGCAGAATCATCATGGATGACCTTGGCTAGAGGGGTCAAGCAGTTGGTGGTGGAGGAGGCATTGCTGACAGTCTTGAGGGTATTGTCCTCCACTTCTTGTGATTTATGCACAAACACAGGGGCATCAGCAAAAGGGCAGAGATGATGTTGACGCTTTTGGTTCCATTGTCAGTGAAATCCACAACATATTTGGCACTAGTGTCGCCCCATTTGATATGAGTGGGGTCTTGCTCCTGGAAGATGAAGACTGGCCTTCCATTGATAACAAAGCGTCCCATTCTCAGTCTTGATTGTGGCATAACTTGCTATGGGTGGAATCCTTCTGGAACATGTAGATCATGTAGTTGTGACAATATCCATTTTGCCAGAGTTAAAAGCATCCCTGGTGACCAGGCATCCAACATGGCCACAGCCATTTGCTCTGACCTTCACGACTGTGTCTCAGGGATGCAGCTGATGCTGCACAAAAAAATGCAACTGTCTGTCCAAGAGGGGAGACTAGAGAGCCCTGTTTTTATATATTTTTATTGAAGTATAGTCAATTTCTGGTATACAGCATAATACTTCATATAGGAACATACATATATTCATTTTCATATTCTTTTTCACCATAAGTTACTATAAGATATTGAATATAGTTCCCTGTGCTATACAGTATAAACTTGTTGTTTATCTGACAGCCTTATTTTTAAAATACTTACCAAATTGTGCTTAAGATTCTCAAGGTCTAATGTTTGTGTGTAGCTAACTATTGTCCTTTTAAAAAATAAGAACCACCACTGCCTATTTGCCCCTTTGTCGCACTAAGCCCATTTCTCTATGATGGTTCAAGAGCACTGAAAACAGCACTATAATTTCAAACACAGGTTTTTAGTAGCCTGAAATGTAGCCTCATTTAACTCAGCAGGTGTTTTCTTATCATTCGTCCAGCTACACATAATGGGAAATTCTTCTTGCCAGTCATATTCATTATGCTTTTTTTCTCTTGGTCTGAAGATTATTCTCAATGCATAAAAATTATGTGTGTATAAAAATATATGAATATGTATATATAATTTTATTCGTTCATAAAAGATACCATTAGGTGTCAAAATTTCAAGTTTACTTTATTACCCTTGCTCTGGAAATTGGTATCCACGCATCTGGGGTTGTAAATGTTATTCCCTCTTTGTTCCCAATTGATTTCATAAGTGAATCACTGGGCACCACCTACACTTTGTTCTCGTGTCAGACCTGCAGTCCTCCACAGTAGCAATCAGCCTCACAGGTTTATCTGTGCATTTTTTTCCTTCCCCTTCAACATCCAATGTAATCTATTTCTTTATGCCAGATATAGTTTAGACAAATATATTCTTACCTTCTCTGATGAAAATTACTGTATCTGAACATGTTGGGTGAGGCTTTACAAATTTATATTCATACAAATTAAGACATGTCAATTATTAGAATATGTCCCTATTCATTAACAGTTCCTAATTTATTAGTATTCTTTAAAAAACAATTGTTTTTAAATTTTTTCATGTTTTTCATAACTGAATCACAAAGTTTTGCCTTACATGGCTTTAACTCAACAAGCCTTGTTAAGTTAGTGGCGGGAAGACGTCGTCTCTTTCTGCCTATGCTAGGTGCCTCAGACATCTCCGTAATAGAAGTATTTCATCATTTAAGACACTTTGTTCATCAAGTTAAATGCACATTAGAGAGCTAACTGGGAAAAAATAAAATTAGAACCCAATAAAGCCATTTATTAAAGTGATGATAAGAAAGGATCTTGATGACTTTCTCCTGCACATTAGGCTGTGTGCTTTTGGTTTTGGTTTTTTGTTTTTTCCCTTCCTTCCCTTATCCTTTTAGGTGGTCTGGAGTTCAGGATAATTGCAATTACCCCTCGTTATTATGTTCTTTGTGTCTTGTAACCTTCACCTCTCTGCTTGCTTCCCCTCCCCCACGGCATATAGGTGGGCACAGGTATAATGCCACTCACTGCCATTGCCTGGAAGTTTAAAGCTTTGATTCATCAATGCAAGCATCAAATATAAAACCCAGATATCAGCATGGGTTATCTACAAGACTTTTACCTGCAAATTGGTTAGAAAGAAAGGGAAAAAGAGAAGAAGTGTGATCTAGGCATACTTTATCTCTTCTAAAATCCTGGGTCTAGTTTTTTGAGTGGAAGTGAATGAAGAGTCAACACTAGGAGAGTCAACACTACTTCTCTTTCTTCCCGGATATCCTTCACTGAGTTCAGATTGAATTTTTATTCTTACCTTTAGTAGTAAATAAATAATCTTTTGGTCCCATTTTCTGATCACTGCACCTTGATTTCCCCTTGAGAAAGTACCACTTTCCCATTCTCTCAGTCTGTAGGATCCAGATGAGCATCGAATAGATGAATGGCTTCCCTGTGGCTATAGAGATTAGTGTAGGGATGAACCCTTGACCCAAGCTGGTCCATTTAGAGCTAGTAATGGGGGATTCTGACAAAAAGAACAGAGAAGAAACATTTTTTCTCATGCAGTTGCCTAGAGAGTATAATACAAGTTTGGAAGCCTTGACATTTATTTTGCCAGCAAGAGAAGTGTGAAGTCTAAGAAGGAAGCCCACACAGAGCAAAGCACAGCCAAGAGAGAAAAAGAGCACATTTTAATCTTGATAAGGACTTTTGAGCACCTGGATTCACCTGCTCCTGAAGCTACTTATTTCGAAGAATCTTGAGCTACAAAATATATTAATGTCCTATTTTTGTTTAAACCTGTGAAGATGAAAGGTTTCCTATGTCTTACAAATGAACGAGTCCTGTGTCGACTGAAATAAATGCGCAGCCTAAAAGTTAACAATTATGTTTTATTTGGCGGGAGGACTTGAGCTGGATGACAGCCTCTCAGATTGCTCTGAGGGACTGCTCCGAAGAGGTAGGGGAGGAGCTAGGATAGATAGGAGCTTTACAACAAAGACCAGGTAGTTGGAACAATAAAAGATTGCTTGTTATCTAAAGAAAACCAGGCATCTCAAGTTAAAGAATTTAGTGCTTTTCTGTGTATGGGAGGAAGCAAACATTTGGGCTCACTGAATTCATTCCTTTGACAAGCACCTAGCTATCTAGGGCCAGTATCCTGTCCTTTCTTATTCTGAGTCCCCTCCAGGTGCACCATTGTGAGTGGCTGCAGAGGTCAGGCTGCAGGCCTGTCCTCACTGGGGGGTGGCAGCAGCCGCTGATGACTTGATGGCTTCAGCATTCTTTGTTTACTGATGTGGTTGCAGTATTTTCATTCACACCTGCCTAATACATACTTTTCCTCCCAAAATACCTCTGTTTATTTTCTTGAGCACTGGAAGACGTATCATTTATCTATTATTTGATTTTTTTCCTCTTTGAAAAATAAAAAAGCATACTTTGAGACTTGTTTGTCTGCATTACCTCTTTTCATTAGCCTCATTCTCAGGTCACAGTTCTGTTTGTTCGTTCGTTTGTTTGTTTTAATGATTACTGTATTCCTGTGCCCAGAAAAGTGATTGACACCATAGTAAGTGCTCTTACACATTTCTGCATTTCCTACATTGAAGCTTTCTGCTCACATAGCCTCTGGCTCTTGTATGCCTCCTTGAAGTTATTCACCTGGTTTACATACCCTTTCTTAGGTACATGTGAAGTCCAGTCATTTTACTCTAAGCTTTAAACTTAACATAAAGATAAATGCCTTGTTAATTAAGAAGGAAGTAAAAATCAATGTCTTGATAATGAGTGAGGGGGGCCTTAAATATCAGTAGTTGATTGCCTCACCTGCAAAGACTTTAGCATTAGTATTTAGAATTTTTTAGAATACTAAAAGTATTATAGTTTATTCATTTAAAAAAACCTAAATCTTATTTATCCAACTGTTTGCTAATAATTCTTAAAAGCTTAAAAGGGCCTCTAGTCTTAAAACTTTTTACCAGTTCTCCTTTTTGAGACAAAAGATCAGGATACTTCTACTCACACTTCCCTTAACACATATTCCTTCCTTTCGCTTGCTCCTGCTCCTCCTTCTGCTTCTTTTGCTTCATTTGGCCAGTTTCCTTCTTTCAAAGAGCCTTCCTTACATTTGAATTGCAACACATTCCTTTTCAAAACTGATGATAAAATAGCAGCATTTTCTCCTATTCCTTTCTTTCAGTTTTCCATAATTTGGATCTCAGTGAGCTGTTATCATATACAAACAGCCTGGACCCTTGAGATGTTCTGGAATGAAGATAATTTGTACACATTGTGATTATTAATAGAGAATTGGGTGTACAACACAGTCATTACAACGCAGTGAAGAGAATTCTAATTGGAGACACAAATAAAACCTGCTTCAGCTAGGAAATTGTTCAGAGACACATGTCATTTTTATGGGTCTCCTTGGGAAAGGGCAAGCCATGTCAAGAACTTACATTTGATATTAAGATATCAAATTACCAAATGATAACACCACCTTCAGGGAAACATGCTTAACTACTTACTCAAATCACATTTTAAACATTTCCCTCCAAGTAAGAACGTATCATTTTTAATATCCCGAGGCAAGTTTGTAAAGTTGGTTAAAATGGTGAGAAGACATTAAAAAAAAACCACATTTTTGAAAGGAATACATAATCTTTGCATTGTGTGTAAGCGATAGCAGCCAACGAAGTCCAGAAAAAATATGTGTGGAAGGAATAAAGGAGGAAAGTAAGTAAGGTGAATAGGGAGGAAAATGCAGTGGAAGTGTGACAAGGGGTCTTCTTTTAAGTTGTAGAAGATGTAGACCCTCTTGAAGAGACTGTATTTGAAGAGGTGTCCAGAGAAAAGAGAAACACTAGGACACATTGTTTTTCTTTTCAACGAATGTAAGAAATGCTGCAGTGAGTCACTGATCTCTCTTCAGGACTGAAGGAATTATGGCCCCAGCTGCTGGGAGCACTGGCTGCTGACAGCTCTTAGCTGAGAACCCTCTCCAGATATTGCCCTAGACTAGAGAGAGCTGCCTCTGGTAGGAACAGCCTGTATGCAATGACTGGTTGATCCTCGAGGCTAGAGGCCGAGACCCCTTGATGCAGGGAAGGCTAACTCTGGAGAGCTTCCCCAGCTTCCCTGTGGGGCCAGCTGCAGCATTTGCTGAAAATGAATCAAACTTGTCTCTGCCCAATTCTGCTTCCTTCCCATCCATTGCCTTCCCTGAGTGTCTCAGATAAACTTCCTGCGTGTTAATCTCCACTTCAAAGTCTACCTCCCAAGAAGCCCATCCTGCCACAACCTGTGAAATTATTTCTCTGATTGCTAATGTTTACTGAGTAAATATTATGCATTAGGGACAATGTATACACTTTACATGGATTATTTAATTAGATATGCACAATTTGTAAGGGGGGGTATTAGTAATCATCTACAGTTTTCAGCCAAGGAAACTGAGGTCAAGTGAGGTTAAATAAGTTGTTTTAAGTCCATGGATGAAGAGAATTGGGGTCCAGCATACGCTCCAGGGGACTATGGAGGGAGAGTTTCTAGTAAAAAACTGGGATAAGTAATCTTTAGGACTGTTGTCCCTAAAGTAGAATTAAGAGCCAACATTCAAGAGGGGATGTATCTAAAGTCCAATTAAAGTAAGTAATTGTAAAGCTCTTTGAATTACAATGATAAAGAGAGATTTTCAAGGATAAAAGTTGAACAATGAGTAAAAATATCTAAATGTGTCCCTAAGTTTGGAGCTTTGCAGTTCAGTTTTCATTCAGTCTTGAAAAGTAGTTCTGTTTTGAGGATGCTTCTGATGACTTTCAATAGACATCAATTTCTCATAAAAATTTACAGGATTTTAAAATTATACGTCTTTGAGTTTGCACTTTATTTAAAAGAATTTGGAACTTCTACCAGTCTGTTTAACTCATTATTAGCATTGACTAGAGGAGAAAAGATTCCCTTAAAAAATAGTTTCCTTAATTTGTTTTTCCTTCTAAATTTAATACAAATCATGATTAACAAGATATGGAAATATAAAATCATAGAAAATATAAATGAGCATTTGTCTCCATTGTTTTTTAAAGCATGATATGATCATACTCGCAGCTTTATATTCTTTTTAAACTTTATATTGTAATGATAATTTTTCATTTTATGAGCATCTTATATGAATTTTGATAGCTACATAATCTCTGCTGGACCAACATATAATTTTAGCTTAAATGGGAAGTGTCACTTAGGGAATGTCCTCTGACCCCTGCAAACCCAGTCTACTCCAGACAATACTTGATTTGATCAAAATGACAAGAATTCAATAGAAACTAGAGAGACCATCATTTGCTTTACAAGGAGGAATGTGCACGGAGAGCCACGTGTGACTGCTGAGCAGGGATTCAGGGCCATTGGCATTAGCTACGTGATAGTAATGGTGGTCTTGTTGCACTCACCTTTGCCTAAAAATATGCGCTCAACAGACCAGATGTGAGTGTTTGCTAACCAAGGAAACTGCCTTTGCTTAAAGCCCTTTAGTCATTTCCCATTCCCTGTGAGGTTAAAATGTACCATCTGGGTTTTTTTTCCCAACCATCTCATCTGTCTTGTCCTTCCTGATACCTTACTCCATACAGTCCACATGCTGTACCTTTTTTTTGTTTCTAGAGCTCACCAAACCCCTTGCAATGCCACAGCCTTTGAAGATGCCATTCTCCTGACCGTGGATGCCCTTTTCCCCACTGTTTCCACCTCATTTTTCAGTTCAACTCCCATTTGTCATCTGTGGCTCTTCTGAATTGTTATTTTCTCAGGAAGCCTCCTCTGAAATACAGATTAGTCAAATTTGACTAATAGTTTTAAACTCTCTTAGCATCTCCTTTGGGGTACTTGTCTCAGTTGTAATTGAACAATTCCATGCACGGTTTTCTATGGAGCAGATCCATGCTTAAAGGGAAGGTTGATGGGGTAAAGACATGTTCAGTAAGTTACATGAGGTCAAGGGCCATATCTCTTTTTTTTCTCACTGTGACTTCTGTGCCAAGCTCTGGAGTTGGCATTTATTAGATATGTGTTGCAACTACACAGATTTCTTTCTCTGCCTTTTTTTCTTCTCTGCTTGAATTTTTAACCACAATGTTTTTCTTTCCTTGCTAAGATGAACACGTATACACACAGGCATGCACAAACACATTGTGCATGTGTGTGTTTGTATAAAACTTTCAGATTCAAGTTCAGAATAACTTTTTGTCTTAGAATAAACAGTCCCTAAAGTTGACTTTATATATTCCTTTTTTGATTTGAAAAGGGAGCTCCATTTCCAAGATTTCAGGATATACCTCACAGTTTCCTCTAGTTACATAAATACTTCACCATTTTCAAAATCTTTGGACAATTAGACTGAATTATATTTTTACCATACACAATGCTACACTATGCTTATACCTATGAAACGATCTCTTTTTGTATTTTCTAATTGAGTTTATTTCCTAGGGTAGACCGAAGAAATGCTTGTAAGAGGCGAGTAAGCCCTTTCTGGACTAAACTTTTTTTTTTAATTAAAGTTGTGTGGATCTTTAATTTCTTTAAGTATTTTGATTTCTCTGAGTTCACAATTGGTTTCAAAGACTCATGTACAAGTAAAAACATTACCAGCCTAAAAACTGAGCATGGCTGAGTTTGGTTTCCTTCAATATTTCAGGAAATGACAAAATGTTCAACCTTTTGAGAGAACTTAACTTTATGTTCCAGTATTCACTGCTGACACTGCTAAGAATGAATCACTAAATGTGAGAGGAAGGCTAAAAAGGAAAAATGTTTAACCAACTGTCCTTTCCCAGTGCTACATTTAGAAAAAAACTAGTGTTTGGATATACAGAATATATTTCAATGGCTAAGATATAATGGAACCAAAAAAAAATTTTTATCAATTTTTGGAATTCATTTATAAAAGCATTTTGCATACTTACAGAACCAAAGTTTAGTGACTGGAATGGAACATAGAGGGAATGGGAAGGAGAGCTTCATTAGTGAGTAGAATGAGAGCTTTCTCATGAAGTGAAATGGTGGTGCTCATTACATACCTCAACAAGAGGAATTGAATTCAACATGGAAGGTTGAAAACTAATTCATCCCTTTCATAAATCCATGAGCTTCAGATGCATGAAATAATAGCCTTAATTACATAGAGTTCAACTTAAAGAGACATTCAACTAATTAGATTTGTGTTTCCGGAGTTTTACTTTGGAGAAAATGAGGGACCCAATGATCAGCCAGTTAAATCATATGTGTATGGTTCATGCTGTTGATTGATAGTTTAGTCCTAAGATACAGACCTGTATTACTAAAAGCATGTTTTTATGTATTTTGTACTAGACAATGGGGAATGACGCTTGGAGTACTTTGTCTTTTAAAGAAATACTCTGAGTGCCTAAGATATGCCAGATGTTGAGAGTATCACTTTGGATCCCATGGTGAACTAAAGTAACTATTACCTCTGTCCTCACAGAGTTAGAAACTGGTGAAGGACATGGGCATAGGAAAAACTCTATTTTTAAAAATTAGGTAAATTAAAACTCAGGTAAGCACTATATCGAAAGTTATAGAATGCTGTAAGAGTGTGTAAAAGAGCCTCATTAGGAAGTAAGGGAAAGCTTTCCTGACAAAGCAGATGAACAAGGAGATGAAAAATGATGTGATTATTAGTTTAAGAAAGAAGGGAAGAATTTATGGAGAGCTCTAAAATCTGTTCCTTGATATTGCCCTTTATATGAAAAATTCACGTGACTAGAAGCATGGTAACTTTTCAAGTGGTAAAAATACTCTCTGAAGAGTTTCATTTTATTATTCTTTCAACAAATAGTATTGTCTAGTTGTAGCAAGAAATCATGTAGATTGTGGGAATATGGTGATGAACAAGAGAAAAAAAATATTCCTCACCTTGAAGAGCTTAACATTTGGTAACCCAAGAGAAATTAACCAATAAAGAATTAATTTCATATATCAATAATTTCTGTATAGAAAATAAACCTGGGTAAAAGCTAGAGAGTGAATGTGACAGGAAGTAATTCTTTGTATGTATGTATGTTGTATGTATGTATGTGCATGTGTTTGAGTGTATGTATAGTGATTTTAGACATATACTGGTCAGGATATATAGAAATAACTGACATTAAAGGTGAGAGCAGACAATTGAGAAAGATTCCTGAGAAAATATTAGTGTAGGGAGTAAACCAGGAGGTTAAACAAGGTTTGAGCAATAATTACAAGGACACTGCACCAAACCCTTCATTCTGAAAGGCTAGAGTGCTTGGAACATGGTAAGTAAAGGAGAGAATGCTGGATGATGAGGATCTTGGAGTCATAGGCAGAATTAGATTGCACAAGACCTTTGTGGCTGGGGTAAAGAGTTTGGGTTTTATTCGTATCAAAGACTTTGGAAGGGTTTATACAAGAAAAAAGAATTAATAGGCCTTAGCAGTAATTTGGCCATGAACTGACAATGGTAGTGAGAGAGAGAAGAAGTGGTTAGATTTGGGATATGTTAAAGATAGAAACTTACTCATGGATTCGACTTTTGAGGGCAGGAAATGAGAAGAATCAAGCAGAAGTCCCAGGTGTTTAGCAATGGCCAACTGGGCTCATTATGGTGTCATTGCTAAGATCACATCGTATTCAATTACACCCTCATATGTCTTTCATCTTAACACTTGTTCACACGTCCATCCATTCTTTTATTCCAATATTGAATGCTTACTTTTTACCTTGCAAGAAGCACTATCCTTTGGGGATTAAAAAAAAAAGATGAAAAAGACAGACTAGGTCCTTGCCGTACTGAAACGTCCATTCAAAATAGCAACAGATAGACTGGAAAAAAATAAGTAAACAAAAAATACTATGGATTATGATAAGTGGAATAAGAGAAATAAAACAGCTTCTGGGATAAATCATGGTACCTAAGTTAACTAGGAAGGAAAAAATTCTTAGATGATTTCTAAGCCAACATCTGTAGAATATAAAGAAGTCAGGCATATAAAGAACCTGGGGAAGATTTTTAATTTTCTTAATTTAGTGTTTAATTTTTTTTATTATCTACCAAAGGAAGATTTCATGACTCTATGACTATAGTAAGAGTTTCTTTTTAAGCTAGTTCTTCTTATTAAACATTCTTGAGAATAATATTACCACGGTCACTTTTTTTCCCTCTGCTACAGAGCATGAACTTCTTTTGATCTTTTTTTCAAAGTAATTTTCATATTTTTACTAATTAAAAAAGTAACACAAAGCTACACTAAATCATATGACAGATATACAAAATATAGAGTATTAGATTTCCAATTACTTCACCATTCCCTTCCTGAAATATAGATTGTCAACAGTTTTCATATACTAGTCCATCTTTTCAGTATACATATGTTCATGTATACTAAATTTGCTTTATTGTAACAAAATGATGCAGTGTTAAATATACTCCTGTAGAGCTTACGAGTTTTTGTTTTCATTTGTTTTAACTTTTCACCTTGTAATAATATCTTGTATAGCTTTCACTGCCAACACGTATGAGACTTTATATTGTTTTTAATAGCCACATCATAATCCATTTATGGATCTAATATTATTTAATAGTCTCTCTATTTAAGAATATTTAGGTCCTTTCCATTTTTCACCATTATTGTGGATAGTGAATGAAAAGTTCCTAGCAATTGTGGGATGTGCCTAAGAACGTAGCAGAAATGTTAGATGAATAAAATATGCATATTTTAAACTTAATGGGTATTTCTTTTTTCAAATTTATTTTTTAACATGTTTTATTGAGTTATAGTCATTTTACAATTTTGTGTCAAATTCCAGCGTACAGCACAATTTTTCAGTTATACATGAACATACATATATTCATTGTCACATTCTTCTTCACTGTGAGCTACCACAAAATCTTGTATATATTTCCCCGTACTATACTGTATAATCTTGTTTATCTATTCTGCATATGCCTGTCAGTATCTACAAATTTTGAAATCCCAGTCTGTCCCTTCCCACCCCTTGCCCCATTGGCAACCACAAGTTTGTATTCTATGTCTATGAGTCTGTTTCTGTTTTGTATTTATGTTCTTTTTTTTTTTTTTTTTTTTAGCTTCCACATATGAGCGATCTCATGTGGTATTTTTCTTTCTCTTTCTGGCTTACTTCACTTAGAGTGACATTCTCCAGGAGCATCCATGTTGCTGCAGATGGCGTTATATTGTCATTTTTGTGGCTGAATAGTATTCCATTGTGTAAATATACATCTTCTTTATCCAGTCATCTGTTGATGTACATTTGGGCTGTTTCCATGTCTTGGCTATTGTAAATAGCACTACTATGAACACTGGGGTGCAGGTGTCTTTTTGAAGTAGGGTTCCTTCTGGATATATGCCCAGGAGCAGGATTCCTGGGTCATATGGTAAGCCTATTCCTAATCTTTTGAGGAATCTCCGTACTGTTTTCCACAGTGGCTGCACCAAACTGCATTCCCACCAGCAGTGTAGGAGGGTTTCCGTTTCTCCACAGCCTCTCCAGCATTTGTCATTTGTGGACTTTTGAATGATGGCCATTGTGACTGGTGTGGGGTGATACCTCATTGTAGTTTTGACTTGCATTTCTCTGATAATTAGTGATATTGAGCATTTTCTCATGTGCCTGTTGATCATTTGCATTTCTTCCTTAGAGAATTGCTTGTCTAGGTCTTCTGCCCATTTTTGAATCGGGTTGTTTTTTTTTTCTTATGTTGTATGAACTGCTTATATATTCTAGAGATCAAGCCTTTGTCAGTTTCATTGTTTGCAAAAATTTTCTCCCATTCCATAGGTTGTCTTTTTGTTTTACTTATGGTTTCCTTTGTTGTGCAGAAGCTTGTAAGTTTAAATAGGTCCCATTTGTTTATTCTTGCTTTTATTTCTATTGCTTGGGTAGACTGCCCTAGGAAAACATTTTTGAGATGTATGTCAGATAATGTTTTGCCTATATTGTCCTCTGGGAGGTTTATTGTATCTTGTCTTATGTTTAAGTCTTTGATCCATTTTAAGTTTATTTTTGTGTATGGTGTAAGGGAGTGTTCTAGCTTCATTGTTTTACATGCTGCTGTCCAGTTTTCCCAACACCATTTGCTGAAGAGGCTGTCTTTATTCCATTGTATATTCTTGCCTCCTTTTTCGAAGATCAGTTGACCAAAAGTTTGTGGGCTCATTTCTGGGCTCTCTATTCTATTCCATTGGTCCATATGTCTGTTTTTGTACCAATACCATGCTATCTTGATTACTGTAGCTCTGTAGTATTGTCTGAAGTCTCGGGAGTTATTCCTCCAGCCTCCTTCTTTTTCTTCAGTAATGCTTTGGCAATTCTAGGTCTTCCGTGGTTCCATATAAATTTTATTATGATTTGTTCTAGTTCTGTAAAATACGTCCTGGGTAATTTGATAGGGATTGCATTAAATCTGTAGATTGCCTTGGGCAGTGTGACCATTTTAACAATATTGATTCTTCCAATCCAGGAGCATGGGATATCTTTCCATTTTTTAAAGTCTTCTTTAATTTCCTTCATTAGTGGTTTATAGCTTTCCATATATAAGTCTTTTCACCTCCTTGGTTAGATTTATTCCTAGGTATTTCATTACTTTGGGTGCTATTTTAAAAGGGATTGTTTCTTTACTTTCTTTTTCTGTTGATTCATCATTAGTGTAAAGAAATGCAATTGATTTTTGAATGTTAATCTTGTAACCTGCTACCTTGCTGAATTTTTTGATTAGTTCTAGTAGTTTTTTTGTGGACCTTTTAGAGTTTTCTATATAGTATCATGTCTGTCATGTCATCTGCATATAGTGACACTTTTACTTCTTCTTTTCTAATTTAGATCCCTTTTATTTCTCCCTCTTGCCTGATTGCTGTGACTAGGACTTCCAAGACTATGTTGAATTGAAGTAGTGATAGTGAGCAGCCTTGTCTTGTCCTAGACTTTAGTGGGAAGCTTTTGAATTTTTCACTGTTGAGTACTATGCTGGCTGTAGGCTTGTCATATATAGCTTTTATTATGTTGAGATGTGTTCCCTTTATACCCACCTTGGTATAGTTTTAGGTATCTTTCCATTTTTACCATTATTATGGATAGTGAATGAAAAGTTCCTAGCAATTGTGGGATCTTCCTAAGAATGTAGCATAAATGTTAGATCAATAAAATATGCATATTTTAAACTTAATGGGTATTTCTACATTGCATTCCAAAAGTTTTTATCATTTTCTTCTATGAGCAAAGCATAAGAGTACCCATTTACATTTTTCTTTGATAAGATTACATATTAATAAATCATTTTTATGTTCACTTCTTTGATAAACAGTGAAGTTCGTGTTGATGCTGTCTCCCAGCCGACTTCTCTTTCTAACTAACTTCACTTATAAATAAAATGGTAATGCGTTAATGGCCATTTGTCTCATCATTCTAAATTTCTTTCTGAATTTCATGTATTTTTATTGTCCAAAACATGCCTCACATATGCAAAACCACAAATCAAAATAGCTTCAAAATTTAAAGAAGGCATTAGCTTTCTCAGCAATGAACACAATTTAGAATATGAGAAAGCCTTTGTATGTGTGAGGCTAGTACTTGTGTAGGGGAAAGAGAGAGCAGGAGAAGCTGACATTGTAAAACTCTGCTAGTGACAGTGAACCCCAGAAGTTCCCATTGGGAGCCATACCACAGAGACATCAAAAAGCAGAACTGTGTGTACAAGGATCAGCAGGAAATATATTTTACTATTATGGGGTAGAGCACTTACATCTGTATGAAAGTTAGTGAGGTTTTCCTTTAATCATGTGATGAGTTTTTCTGAGTGTTCCATGAATACTTAAGAAAATACATCTGTGTGTTTTAGGTTTCATCTGTTAATTTTACTTTATTAATCATATTGTTCTTATTCTTCATGCATTTTATCTTAAACTAGAGCATCATGTTCCAGTGAAGAATAAAGGAATCCACAAGTGGCATTATGACATTTTTCTGGAGCGTTGATATCAGTTATTAAACACTGGGAACTTATGTTCAAGTTTGATTTTGAAAAGCGTAACTTTCGTGTTTACTTAATATCCTTGAGTGATTTCTCTATCGTACATAGATAATGGTTTCATAAATGCCCATTTCTGTCAAATATTTTATCTTTGCATCTTTAAAACTTTTTTTGCTGCATGCCGTATAGTGCTTTATTTTAATTTTGCATATTTATTCCTCTTAGGTCTTTACGGATGTAGTTTGTGTCAATTTAAAATAATTGTCATCTTCCCTTTGATTTATATTCTGATTTAATTTTTTGTACATTATTCTCTAATGCACAATTAGGAATCCTTGTATTTTTGATTATTTTATTGTCTTTTAGAACTTTGTAAGTGGGAAAGCATTTTGGTCTGTTTCAAGAAATTATGCTTTATAATGCCAAAAAATGCTGTTTATGTTTACTAGAAATCTGCTTTTTTCATGTTTTTCTGCTGTTTTCTCTTGTGCTTTTTGTTTTACATTGTTTCTATTTCCTTTCATTTCTTAATTTTAAAAAAATGTACTTCAGAGTTTGGGGTGGTAAAATCTGTTTTTAATTGTGCTAGTGGAAACCCTTATGATATACTTAACATTGTTATGAATAAATTCATCTAACTTTAGATTAGAAACAAAAAAGAGTGTTGACTTTTCAGTATCTGAAAATGGGATATTTGGCATTTTTATTGAAGTATAGTTGATTTATAATATTTGTTTCAGGTGTACAGCATTTTGCTTCAGTACTTTTATTGATTATATTCCATTAAAAGTTAATACAAGATAATGACTATAATTCCATGTGCTGTACACTATGTCCTTGAGGCTTATCTCTTTTACACATAGTAGTTTATATGTCTTAATCTCATACCCCTAATTTGTTCATCCCCTGTCCCTCTCCTCTTTGGTAACCACTAGTTCCTATAGTTCATTATTAATGTATAGAAAAGCAACGGATTTCTGTATATTAATTGTGTATTCTGCGACTTTGCTGAATTCACTTATTCTAATAGTTTTTAGGTGGAGACTTTATATAAAGTATCATGTCATCTGCAAATAGTGACAGTTTTACTTCTTCCCTTCCAATTTCAGTGCCTCTCATTTCTATTCCTTGTTTGATTGCTGTGGCTAGGACTTCCAGTACTGTGTTAAATAGAAGTGGCAAGACTGGGCATCCTTGTCTTGTTCCTGACTTTAAAGGCTTTCAGCTTTTCACCATTGAGTATGATGTCAACTGTGCATTTGTCATAAATGTCCTTTATTATATTGAGATATGTTCCCCCTGTACCCCCTTCAATAAGTGTTTGTCATGAATGGATGTTGAACTTTTTGAAATGCTTTTTCTGTGTTCATTGCAATGACCATGTCATTTTTATCCTTCCTTTTATTAATGTCGTGTGTCACATTGATTGACTTCTGAGTGTTGAACCATGCTTGTGTCCTTACAATAAATCCAGCTTGATCATGATGTCTAGTCCTTTTCATATATTGTTGGATTTGGTTTGCCAATATTCTGTGGAGGATTTTTGCATCTATATTTATCAAAGATATTGGCCTGTGATTTTCTTTTTATGTAGTATCTTTTTCTGGTTTTGGCATTAGGGTAATTGTGGCCTTGTAGAATGAATTTCGGACTGTTCTGTCCTCTTCAATTTTTTGAAGTAGTTTTGAGAAATATAGGTATTGTTTCTTTTTTATATGTTTATAGAATTTCCCTGTGAAGCTGTCCAGTCCTGGACTTTTGTTTCCTGGGAGTTTTTAAAATACAAATTCAGTTTCTCTACTACTGATCAGTCTGTTCCAATTGTCTGTATCTTCTTGATTCAGGCTTAGCAGGCATTTCTGTTTTTTCAGAAATGTGTTTATTTCTAATTGGCTTATACCTCTTTGTAGTATTCTCTTATGATTTTTGATATCTCTGTGATATGATTGTTATTTTTCCTGTTTTCAGTTCTTATTTTATTTATTTGGGTCATCTCTCTTTTCTTTTTGGTGAGTCTGTATAAAGGTTTGTCGATTTTGTTTATCTTTTTAAAAAAAGCTTGCGGTTTCATTGATATTTTCTATTTTTTAATCTCTATTTTATTTATTTCCTCTTATTTTTATGATTTCCTTTCTTCTATTGACTTTAGGCTTTTTTCTTTTTTCTAATTCCTTTAGCTGTTAGGTTAGGTTGTTTAATTTGGTATTTTTCTTGTTTTGGAGTTTTTGTTTTGTTTTGTTTTGCTTTGTTTTGTTTTTTGAGGAAGGCTTGTATTGCTAAAACTTTCCTCTTAGAACTGCTTTTGTTGCAGCCTGTAGATTTTGGAGTGTTTTGTTTCCATTCTCATTTTTCTCAAGGTATTATTATTATTATTTTTACTGAAGTACCATCAGTTACAATATGTCAGTTTCTGGTGTACAGCACCATGTCCCTGTCATGCGTATATATACACACACATATTTGTTTTCATAAGGGTATTTTCTGATTTTGTCTTTGAGTTCTTCGTTGTCTCATTGGACTTTTGGTAGCATGTTGCTCAGTATCTGTGCACGGGCCCCACTTGCTTGAACAGAAGCTGACTCTGTTCCCTTTAAGTGTGAGTTTTTCCCTCTCCCCATCTGGGATCTTTGCCCCAGGGGTGGGGAGTGTTGAAGCAAGTGGGGCCCGTGCACAGGTACAGGTCCACCGTGCTGCCGATGTAGATGTCTGCATCTCCACTCAGATGCAGCCTTGAGTGCAAGTCACCTGTCTCTCTCGCAGCTGCCCTCTGCCTCCCCTGCCCCTGCCCTATTAGAACCAGCCCACAAGGCTGGTGGGGCTCATGTGGACTTTCAGTTTATTGGGAGGTTAGCTGTGGTGAAGCATCTGCTGTTAGAGATCTGAGGGGCTTCTGAGGTGCTGCTGGAGTAAGTGCCAACTACGGCTAATGTCGCCCCACTCAGTCTCCACCCCAGGACCAACAGAGTCATCTCTCTGTCTTCGGTCGAGTCTTTTCTCTGGTGGTGGGTGCTCTAGACCCAGGGCTGTGCTGAGGCATGGATTGAATGAGGCCAGAGGGTTCGCTTGGCTCTGGCTGGGGTGCATGGCAAAGTTGTCATGGGAAATCAGCGGCTGCTAGGACAGATGTTTCCAGCTGGCCTCATGGGCAAGTCCCCTTTGTCTCTCACAGCTGGTCACTCCCCCACCCTCACCACTCCCACCCTGTTGAGGAACTGGCCTGCAGGGCAGACAGGGCCCTTGTACTCTCTCTGCATGTATGGGCTTGGGAGGTGAGGTGTGGTGGAGCGGCCTCCATCAGAACTCTGGACGGCTTCTGGGACACTGCTTGAGGAAGCGCAAACAATGGCTACTACTCCATACCCAGGCTCCGCCCTGGGACTGGGCTGCATCTGTGACACACGTTCCAATCGTTCTCCTGGTCTTGGTCACCTCAGATCCAGTGCCGTTCTGTGGTGTGGAGTGAGCAGGGCTGCAGTGGTCACTCAGCTCGGACTAGGGCGCGTGGAAGGGCAGTCGCAGGAAATCCAGCATCTACTAGACTGTACCTGTCTCCGTCCTGCCTCGGGGAGTCAGCACATGTGCTCCTTACGAGTCCAGGATTCCACCCTCCCTTCTATTTGCCCCAGCTTTCCTTCAGCCAGCCAAGGGGGCTTGTCTCTCAGTGTAGGACCCCAGGACTAGGACGCCCAGTCTGTGGCTCTGCTTGTCCACTCCCCAGGATGTATGCCATGTAATCTCCCTTTTCCTCTTAAAACTCCTCCCATGGGCACAGGTCCAGACATGATCACTTTTCTTCCCCTCCTTACCATTATACGTGTCTCTTTCTTACAGCCTTGGTTGTACAAGAGTCTTCCAGCCAGTTTCCAGTTAGTTTTCAGTGAGAACTGTTCCACAATAGATGTATTTTTGATGTGTTCATGTGGAGAGGGGAGCTCTTCCTTTGTATTTTTGATCCCTTCCTCCTGTATTTTTCAGTTATTTGTTCCCAACCAAATCTATCTGATCTTACACGTTTGGAATTAGGCACATTATTTTTTCTTTCAAGTTCAAACTACTATCTTGTAAATGATTATTTAAGTTACTAATTTCTTTTATCATGTGTTAACTTATTTAAGTGCTTACTGACATTCTTAACTAACAGTCCTGACAAACTCATGCTTAAGTTCATTTTTTTCTTTTCAGAATACCTGAGTAATATATTTAGAAAATGACCACAGGTGATATATATTTTGACAACTTTGTATCAAATATGTTTCCCTCTTTTTTACTAATAAAAAATTGAGTTTACTTAGAAGCATTCAGAATGTCAACAAAACAGCTACAACTTTTCTTTCTTTTCTTTTTTTTTTGCAATTACAGAGTGATATTCAGTTAACAGAACAAAATTATTTCGTATAAGCTGCATCAGACACAACTGAAGATGAAAAAACTACCATCCCCATATATGACTAATTTGTGCTGTGCACCAGCAAGAACCTGCTTTAAATTTCCATGCCGATTTACAACCCCCGTTCTGTACCAGGCAAGGTTAGTGGCTATTGAAAATACCACCAGGACAGGGCTAACTAAAGACACATTCGGTAGTGTGTTAACTGTACAAAAAAAGACACTGTACAGTTTAAAAACAAATCTTACACAGCCTTACATTTCAATTTTTTTCTTTAAAAGGACTGAGTTGTGTACAGGGGGGTTAAATGCTTTATAGACAAGAAAAAAAAACTGCGCTTGAACCAACTTATTCATCATCATCATCTTCTTCTTCCTCTTCATGTTCTTCATCTTCCTCCTCTTCCTTCTTTTCCTTGCTTTTTTTGGCCTTGACAACTCCCTTTTTTGCTGCATCAGGCTTCCCTTTAGCTCGGTACGCAGCAATATCCTTTTCGTACTTTTCCTTCAGCTTAGCAGCCTTCTTCTCATACGGCTGCTTGTCATCTGCAGCAGTGTTATTCCACATCTCTCCCAGTTTCCTTGCAGCATCACCAATGGATATGCCAGGATGTTCTCCTTTGATTTTTGGACGACATTCAGAACAAAACAAGAGAAAGGCCGAAGGAGGCCTCTTGGGTGCATTGGGATCCTTGAACTTCTTTTTTGTTTCCCCTTTAGGAGGGACGTAAGTTTTCATTTCTCTTTCATAACGGGCCTTGTCCGCCTTTGCCATGTCTTTGAATTCTCCTTTCTCTTTAGCAGACAGGGTCTTCCGCCTCTCTGAGCACTTCTTAGAAAACTCTGAGAAGTTGACTGAAGCATCTGGGTGCTTCTTCTTGTGCTCCTTCTGTCAAGTTTGCCCAAAGAATGCATACAATGACATTTTGCCTCTCGGCTTCTTAGGATCTCCTTTGTCCATGTTTATTTTTTCCTCAATGAGGCACAGAGTCGCCCAGTGCCCGTCCGGCTCTCACTTACCCTGGCGCTGTCTCTGTGGAGCTCAGTGTACTGCAATGGCTGTCCAGATGTTTTTCCCTTTATCATCACATACCAAGTTTTATAGAATAGCATCAAATATTTTTCCCTTTATCATCACATATTAAGTTTTATAGAATGGCGTAAGTTTTATAGAATGGCATAATAAAAATTTTCCTTAAAGCTGTTTAAATACCTTTTTATTTCCTTTGGATATCTTATAGTACAAGTTAGAAAGCTCTTTCAAATGGCCAAAGTACTCTGTTTTTCCCAATGGCTATGCTGAAATAACTGGAGAAATAAAATTAATAACAAGAGTATTGGATTATAACCCATAGAATAGAAAAAGTCCATGGTTTTGTGCTGATATAAATAAACTGAATAGATAATTGGAGGTAAGGGACAGCTAGCTTAAATATGAAATCCAATAAAAATGTAGATGGAATGAGGGAAGTAGAAACTCTCATTAGAACTTTACAGTAATAATCATCAGGCAAGATGTACCAAAGAAATATAAAATTATGGAGCATAAGTATGAGTAGAAATAGGATATTTGTGTAGACTCAAAGGATATTTATTAATTACAAAAGAAAAAAGAATAGTTTTATAGTAGAGAAACCTGACAGATAGCACCTTAATGAAGTGATCAATGTTACTGTCACTAATAAAATCACATGTTGACATTTTGTGACTCTTCATATGTACTGAGGAGAATATATCACTTTTATGTTACCTTTCCAAAAACACATAACTTCAGTATAATAATGAGAAATCATAAAACAAGTCTTCAAATTGAGAGACATTCTTCAGAATAACGGAGTAGAACCTCAAAAATGTCAGAATCATAAAAGACAAGGAAAGACCAAGGAATTGTCACAGATTGGAGGAGACAATTGAATTTAACGTGGGGTCCAGTAATGTATCCTAAAGTAGTGTTAGTGGAAATACTGATTAAATCTGAATAAAATGTATAGTTGAGTTTTAAAATAGCAAAAATAAATAAAAAGAAAATAACATTCTAAATAAACCAAGAAAGAAAAGAAACTGAAATTAAAAGATATTTAGAAATGAGTAACAATGAGGATAGAGCATTTTAACTGTCTGGGATGAGAACAAAATAATTGGAGGAAAAATTAGAGCCATAAATACCTTTGTTACAAATAAATACTTAATTGAAAAAATGAATTAAGCACTTAAATCAAGAAGCTAGGGAGGGGGAAGCAATAAAATAAACCAGAATATTTATAAAGATGGACTTTGTAAGGGTTAAATAGAAATAATTAAAACAAGAGTAAAGTGTAAAGTGATAACAACACAATAGATGTGATCAATAAAACTAAGTTTTTTGACAGAGACAACTTAGTTGAGAAACTGACAAGTCTACTATAAAGAAACAAGAGAAATTATTGCTAAACAACTATAAGAAAAAATGTACTTATAATACAATGCACAACTTTGAATCATTACATTTACTAATCCAGGTGAAATGGACAGTTTTCTAGGAAGTACTAATACAAGAATAAGTAGAATCAATTTTTATTTGAAAAAACCTAATTAGGCCAATAAACCGAGAAAATGTCTTAAAAGTAGAAAGAAAAAAACCTACCCAAAACCCAGAAAATCATTTAGACCATATTCAAGATTATTTCCATGATAAGAACCACATACTGTATATATAGAGAATTCTCTTATCTAAGAGAGAAAACACAAAGCACATTTTTATTGAAGTATAGTTGATTTACAATATTCCAGATATATATCAAAGTGATTTTATACATACATATATATAATATATAAACATATATATGAAACATATTTTCAAAAATAAAGGAATAATACACAGTTGCTTCAGCATGGAAATATCCTGTATCATAAATATGTCAAATTTTTCCAATCAACGTATACAATAAAATTCTACTCAGAATCTTTAAAGGAGTTTCATGAAATTAACTAAGAATGTTTGAAAACCAATCTGGAAGATAAAATACACAAAAATGGCGAAGACAAACCTAGAGAGAGAGGAAAGGCCCAGTGCATACAAAAGATGAGGAAGAAGAGCAGCATTAGATTTCTCAACAATACTGGAAAATGGGATACAATAAAGCAATCTTTAAAATTCTGGAATAAATTAATTTTTCCAGTTTTCTACCATTTGTTCCTCCAGATATTTCTCCACCCTAGTCTCTGCCTCAGGATGCTGATCACTATGAAAAACATCAGTGAGATCCCTTAGCCTTTTTCTTTACAATGTGCATGTGGCCAATGCAAAGCCAAGCAGGAGATTCAAGGAAGAAGGAAGAATGAGGCAGTCTTGTATAGCTTTGTCCCTCAACTGAAGATCTCTCTTCCTAAGAGCTGCATTCCTTACACGTGCTTTACTTAACAATTTCAGTAACCACCCTTATTTGTCCCCTTGGGCCTGAAAGTGGTAACAGCTCCACTGTTCTATTTCAGGATGCTGCACTTTTCATTGCAAACATTTTCTTTATTAACATTTCCTTGAATTATTCTACTTTGTTACCTATTTCCTGCTAGATCAGTGTTGGTTAATCAGAAATAAGAGGTAACATAACAAAAGGAGACAGTCAATTCAGGGGATGAAATACTTAACTGAGAATAGTTCCAAAATTGGAAAAGTGAAAATAAAAAGGAAGGATATTTACTAAGAATTAGTTCAAGAAAACTTTCCATAAGTGATGGACTTGAGATCTAAAAGTCTGTCAGATCACCATAGCCTTCTACTTGTTTACACAATACAGTTGAAAATCTAGACAGAAGACAGATAGATAGATGATAGGTAGATAGATATAGATATAGACATATATTTGGTATATAACAGACTATAAAAACTTTACTTATTAGACAGGGTAGTATTGAGTCAAGAATCAATGTACAGATCTATGTAATGAATAAATAGTTCAGAAACAGGTATTTGTGGGCATGAGGTTTTATTTTATTGAATATATGACATTTCAGTACATTGGAGAAATAAAGTGTAACATATCAAATAGGCATCCCTTTGGAGAGGGGAGCAAAGGTAAATAAAATTCTATATACTAGAAAAATTTTGAACAAAAATTACTTAAATAAAGAAGGGCAAATTAGGAGAGAAAAAAGGTGATAACAATAAACAGTAAGATGGTAGAATTAAATGTGTATGCATGTGTGTATCAGTGATTGATTACATGTAAGTGAATTAATTACTTCAGTAGAATACAATGTTTGTTCTATTTTAAATTTTAAAACCTATATACTGTTTTAAAAAATGAAATCTTAAATATGAGTAAATGAAAATTGAAATAGAAATACTAGACAAAGACATACAATGAAAATTTTAGCCAGTATAATAGAGAAACAAATGTACAAAATTTAGGAAAAGTAGTTTTAATATTTCTAACTCTATGTGCACTTGAAAACAGCTGCAAAATACATATAGGAAAAGTTTACAAAACTAAATTCTATAATTACAGAGTGAAATTTCCATAGGTTCTCATAGTAACTTATTAAATGAAATATGGGGGAAAGTCAAGTTTATAGAGGATTCGAAAACACTGAACAAATTTGACCTTATTGACATATATAGATCATTGTATTCAACATCTGGAGAATATAACATTCCTTTGACTGCACATACAGATTTTTCTAAAATTGATATTCGGGACCATGAAACAGCCGGCTTAGGGCTCAAATCATGGTAAAATTCAAGGACTTAACATAGTGGGGCTAAATTATACATAAATAGTAAACAGTAACCACAAAATCCACAAATGTTTGGAAATTAAAGAATTCACTTTTAGATAGTACAATGAAGTATATTTGGATCTTATATCAACCTAAAGATACACATCAAATAAACCATTAAACCAGTGAAAGAGGATAAGAAGAAATTATTAAGAATGGAAATTAATGAAATAGCAATAAATTGTTCAATAGAGAGAATAATAAGCTAAAATTTGCTTCTTTTAAAATGGATATAATTAAGTGGTTAACCTCGTGGGAAGTAAGATCACAAAAAGAACCTGGTACATATTATCAAAAATGAGACAGGATATAACATGAAAGGTAACACAGAAAATTTTTAAAAAGATATTATAAACAATTTTATGAACATAACTTTAAAAATTTAGAGGAAATGAACATACCTGGTAGAACAAAATTTGCTAAAACTGTCAGAAGAAGAAAGAGAGTATCTGAATATTACTATTATCTACTAAAGAAATTGAGTCTATAATTAAAAATCTTCCTACTAATAAGATTCCAAACGTAGATAGCCTCACCAATATTGAAAAAAGCGATGTATAAAACTCTTTTCAATAATGAAGAAGTTGAAAGCAAATTCTGAGTCATTTATTGAGGCCAGCATAGCATTGATACAGAACCTGAGAAAGACACCGCAAGAAAGGATAACATAGTCCCTCTCAAATACAAAAACATAAAAAAACTTGTAAACAAAATATTTTCAGATTCCAGTGAAATACATATTTTTTAAAGTTTGGAGGGATACTATATCATGACAAAATAGTATTGATTTCATGAATTAAATTTGATTTAATATTTGAAATTTAGTGTAAGTGGTGACACATTAATAGCACAAAGGAAAAAATTAATTATTTCAAAGATGCAGAAGCACTCAAGCAAAATAATCAATTTATACTGAAAAAAATAGTAAAGTAACAATAAAAGGGAGCTTCCCTATCTATTACTGAGTATTTTTTAGCAAACATCTTACTTAATGGAGAGATATTGAAAATATATCCTCTAAATTTAGGCAGGAGAATGGAGATGCCCATTATCATTCATATTCAACTTGTACTGTATAACCTTCCTATGGAATAAGGCAAGAAGATAAATAAAAGATACACAGACTGGAAAGGAATGACTAACACTACTCATTGATAGACTTAATTATAGTCATAAAAATGTACCCAAAGAGTCTAGATAAATGAGTAGAATTAATAAATGATTTTTATCAAAGACACAAACTTGGGTTGTGGATACATGATCATACTTATTTTGTGATCCTTTATTGAACTGTATACTTAATGATTTATTCTTTTTTTTTGTCCATATGTTGTACTTCATTAAAAATTGTTAGCAGAAAATGCTGGAGAAATATGGCTATAATCTTGGAATAAAGGCCTTCCTAAGGAATTTGTAAATTGCATAAAGATAATATTGACTTCACAAATCTGAAATCTTCTATAGCATAAAAATAATGCAAGACAAGCATGCTGGGAAAATATTTGCCAAAATAAAACAAAATACGGCATTGCTATCCAGATTATAGAAAAAAAAAATTCCCTCAAATCAAATTTTAAAAAGAAAAGGCAGAGAAATACCTAGATATTTCAAAAACCTATGATCCTGCCACTCAGAAGAGAAGTATAATTGACTGAAAAACACAGAAATATTTTCAACTTCAGTATTACTTAGAGAAATACAAAGTGAAACAAATATTAGATTAAAAGTGATTACAAATAACAAATGTTGGCTAATATGTGGAGAAGTAGGTGGGAGTGTAAGTGTGGACAGCACTTTTGGGAGGCCAGTATGATGATGCCCATCCACAATACAATGAGTATGGCTTCGGACCCAGCACTTACACTTCAGTGTGCCTCACCTGTAAGATTATATATATGCTCACAGTGAGTCATATGCATGGATTTTTACTAATAGCAAAAATTGGATAACCTACATTCACCAATTCATGAATAGTGATGCAAACTCTAGTGTATCTGTATTGTACAGCTCCAAGAATACGGTAGATCTACGTGTAGTGATACATAAAAATTCTGTCATATTAGGAACTAAAAAATAGTAAATTACAGAGCAAATACAATTAGTTGGATTCTATTTCTCTATTAAAAAATAAGCCATCAGTATATGTAACATTGTATGTGCATTTGTGTGTTTGTTTGTTTTTGTTAAAGTAAAGGGATAAGGTCTAGAGAAATATGCAACAAAACAAATTCCAATACTTAAAAAAATAGTAATTCCACGGAAGGAATTAAGATAAAAGAATTCAGGACCTTTGCTTTTTTTCCTATTGCTGGAACTACTTTAAATTTTTCACATAAAGAATCTATTCCTGCATTACTTGAATAATTAAAAGGGAGGAAGAAAACAATAAAAAGCCCAGTACAAATGTGACTCATGTTTTTTATTGTAATGTCCATCTTTTATAATACCGCTCTTTGATGGTATGTATACTGAAGGGGTTAGCATTTACACGAATACTTAGCCATCCAATAATACAAGAGATTCAGAGGTGAAAAATAAAATTCCCACTTGTTGTGACTGCAAGGGAAAGTCTTAACGAAATTACACAAGAGATGCCAGAAAGACATCCGGGTGTAGACAGAACACTAGTAGTGAATGTAGATGAAATCCACATTTCCATGGTCCTTACTGTATGTTTTTCAGTTCCCCCTAATTATTCTTCTCTCTCTCAGGGAGACATTAAAAAATGGAAGTAGTTTCTTGCTACAAAGAGACTACTTTAAAAAGTATGCTAGAATGCTAAATATGGATTTTGATGAGCATCTAAAGAATTCTCAAAGCCAAAGCACATTTGTCTGAGCATACAGTATCTGTATTTTAATTACATTAAGGGAGATTTCTAAACATCTGACATCTGTTTACTAGTAAACATTTAATTAAGTATTTGAGCTTACAGTGTTAAGTAAAATGTTTTAAAGAAGCCATTAGGACTCTGCAGTTCTAACTGCAGTCCTAACGAACTCACAGGAGAGCTGTAGACTCCGTTGCTGCAGTCAGGGACAGCAGAGCCCATTCTCCCTTTATTCCCTTGATTCCTTGACTATCGTCTGCTTTTTCTTACCAACTCTCCCTTAGTGATGATGCATTATTCATCAGTCCCTATGTTTGAGAAAGTGGCGTCTTGTAGTCAGAGCAGTGGGTCTGAAGTTTTTCCCTCAAAGGCCACTGTGCATATATACATTTAAAAATCATTTGTTCCCCCAGTAAGAGTAAAGAGTGAGTCTCATTAAATTTTTTCACTTGGGGCATTGTCTAGCTACCGGAAGTTACGAGACTGACTTTTATCTGGTGATTAAATATGAATCAATCATTGCAGCTTTTGCAGATTCCATGTAAACACTGCAGACATAGAAACCCTTTTATCCTCTGCTGTGCTGTTTATAGGAGCCAATGTATGAGGGTAGACACATGGGGAAAAGGCCTTCCAAGTGCAGGGCATTTACATACAGCTGTGGTGACCCCTCGGGACAAAGCTGCAAAGCGGTGTCTGTAACCTCTTCTATTGCACACCCTATTACGTTCCAACACCCTTGAGGGCTTAGAGAACCTCCTGCTTCTCAAGTCATACGGTGTCACTTGGGACTTCATATGTGATACCCCTACAGCATCATTATGCAGACTTTCTGGATCCTACTCTCCTTGATATTACAATTCACTATTGCTTATTTCTTTTCCCCTAAGATGTACCTATGTGACTATAATGTAGCTGGGATTGGGGAAATCAGATTTTGGTGTTAGCAGCTGATAAATGACTTAACCAGGTCTCCTTTTCAAATAACACTGGTATGTATTTGAAAAGTAAAATTTTAATATCCTTAGACACTCAGCATGAAATGTTACATGCAAACATCTAGCATGTCATGTCTGGCAGATAATAAAGAGGCTCTCGTTTTGTTGTTCTGCTGTCATAAAGGACACAGGGCCAGCAGGTGGGGGCATCTCGTTTTGAGATTGGGCTTCTCTGTGATGCTTATTACTGGCACTGTGGTTTGTATTTGGTCTCTAAATTTTGGCGCAAGGTCTAGTTACATTCTGGCCCTACATCCTCAACAACAGCAAAGTATAATGTTCTCAGCACGTTTATTCAGATTTTGGAAGGGCTTAATATTGTTTTTCTCTAATAATAATAGTAGCAAATATTCACTGATCTCATACTCCATGCCAGGGACTGCCCTAAGCCCTTTCTATGGAATATGGTGTGTAATCCATACAACAATTCTATGAAGAAATTATTATGGTTATATTTTTATAGATAAGGAATCCACAGGTCAGAGAAGTTAACTCCTTTGTCAAAGGTCATATAGCTAGTAAATAACAGAATTAGAATCCAAACCTAAGGTCTAAATTATCACAATTCTCTGCTTCCATCATTCCTTGAGTGGTCTTGTCCCCCTACTCCAAACCCCGCCTGCCCTGGCCTGTCGCTAAGCTGTGTCTGGCCAAAAGTATCTTCTGCTCGTGAATGGAAAACCGCTACCATTGCAGCTTATCTCATTTTACATCAAATACTACTTCCTCATCTTCCTTTTCAAAAATCATTAATCACCATAAAGGGGCCGAACAAAAGCATCCACTTAACAAATGAGCGTCTATAAAGTGCCAGGCCCTGTTCTAGGTAATGCAGATATAGCAAAACAAAATATCCGGCTTCACGGTGCCTATAGACTAGAGCGGGAAGACAGGAAATAAGCAAGTAAATGATCAAGATAACTGTTGTCATGATACATGCATCGAGGAAAGTAAAACAGAATGATAAAAGCAACTGACTTACAGAAGGCTGCTTTAGATTGTAGCAAAAGACTGGCAGCAGCACCAGGGACCAGCAATCAGGGCCTTGTTGAATGAATATACTCTATCCACATAATGGAGTACTAATTAGCTGCAAAAATTTGTAACAAGAGGGGTCTCTGAATACTGATATGGAATGATTACCAGAGTAATTTATTATTTAATATGCTACCTTTTGTACAAGAAAGGGGAAATATAGGTAGATATGTATATATATTTGCACACAAAGATATATATGTATATACAAAGACATATTCACTTATATTTTTAAAAAGACAGTGGCTGAAGAAAACAGAAGACTAATAAAAATAGTTACTTGTAGGAGAGGAGAGAAAAGAGCAGAATGGAAAGGACCAGGAGTGAGGTGTTTTTTTTTTTTTGTGAATGTGCAGACCTTGGCATATAATTTTGACTATGGAAGGTAAATGTTTTCCATAATTTGAAAAAAGTTATTGATTCTGGAAAGAGTGGAAAAGATTGAAAATAAAATTCAGTGAGTTTTTTTTTTTTTTAATGAAAGTTAAATCTGAAGTAGATGCTAGCCATACTATTTCCTTCTTGGTTCTTGAACCCACCACACGTATTCCTGCCATAGGACCTTCGAATGTAACATACTCCGTGTGGGGTGGTCTTCTCCTGTCTCACACAGCTTGCTCCCTTACTCCGCCAGGTATCGAGGGTACGTCCTGAGTCATCTGTCTACGGCTTTTAGAGCATTTGTTACCGTTTGTCAAGCCAGGGGATAGGAGAAGGTGGCTAGAACACTGGATAAAACTGTTAATATTCAAGATGTCTATATCCTTTCCTTCTTTCCAGGCCTAGAGCTACATTATATTTTCTAACCTCCCTTGCAGTTAGGTGGACGTAGCCAGTCACGGGGATAGACTAAGTTCTGAACAATTGAATATGCGTAGAAGTGATGTCCAAACAATTACAGACTTGGTCTAGACAATTACTCTACCCAGTCCTCCATCCTTTCTCCGTCCTGTCATATATCACTGAATGGAAGAGACTTCAAAGACATAAACAAGGGTAGAGTTTCAAGAGCAAAGGATCATGATACCTGAAGGAGCAGGGCCCCTCTACTTCCCTTGTTCCCCCCCACGTCCACCCCAGGACATGAACCTGTATCTGTCAAAGTCTAAACAGAAATCACTTGACATAATTTACAGCAAAAGAAAATTAATTCAGGAAATTAGTTGGCATAGATGATGCAGGAGATGAGGGTCAAATAAGAGTCAGAGAGATAAACCAGAGGTTAGTATCAGCAGGAACCTTCTGCCATGCTAACCAAGAGACCTCAGGGCCTTGTGGAAACCAGGACCATGGGAAGGGTACTCTGTGGGAGGTGGAGACAAAGAGGAGGTATAGCTTTTGACTTGAAAAGATTACCAGGAGAAAGGCATATCCTGGACTCTCCCTTCCCTGACCTCCAGGCTCTTGGCCATGCTTTCCATTAGCTGGATTGATCTGGGAGTGAAATGACAAAGGAACCTTGGAAGAGCAGCCTGGAGGGATCAGCTCACCTACAATCAGAGCAGAGTAGGAAGAGGTAAGACCCATGCCATTACTAATGTTGAGCTTTTGGGTTTCTTTAGGCCGAGGTAAGTATGATAGCTCCTATTTCCACTGTAACAAAAAGCCTCTGGAGGATTGTGAGCAGAATAATGCTATGATCTGACTTACGATATAATAGCATTACTTGTAGCAATATGCCGAATGTATTATAAAATGTATAGCAGAAGAAGCAGGGAATAGTAGGCTATTGCAGAAATCTAGGCAGAAGATGTCGATTGCTTAGACTAGAGTGGAAGTGATGGAGGGAATGAGAAGCAGTTGGGTATGTGGAAACTAGAGCCTGCATGATTTTTGAAAGATTGGATATATGAAGTATACGGGGAAAGAGGAATAAATGAGTCTTCAAGATTTTTGGTCTGAACAGTGAATGGTAACATCGGTTACTAGACTGGGAAACACTTAGGTTTAGAGTTTAGAGGAAGGAATGAGGAACACTAGGCTTCTAGATGCCTTTGAGAATGCCAGTTTTCTTTGGTACCTTGGACGCCTGCTCACCTACTACATTTCTGGTAGTGGGCAGTCTCTACTTGGAAGTACTGGAACAATCTCATTTCACTGACAGTAACTACTTAGACCTCCACCATCCTTTTAAGAAGTAAAAGAAAAAACTCCTATATATAGTGGCTAGAGATAGCTTTTCATAGACTCACCATGTCACCACTTCACAGTGTTTCCATGGATAGGTTAGTGTTACAACTTTTCGTCATGAAAAACTATAACCAGATCTGAGCCTTGGAATGTGAGGGAAGGATCTGAGGTGAGAAGGAAGAAAATCAGGTTTTAGACCAATGTAGAACTGAGTCATAAAATTCGAATACTCAAAGTAATGATTTGAATTAGTTCCCTAAGACTGAAACTAATCAATATCTGTTATTTAATTATAATCTTACCTAAAACACTAAAATTATGATAAATGTATAATTATGAATCACCTGTAAAATGTTTTTAAATAATTATTAATAATGATGAGGGTTGTGATAATGATGGGAGTTATTATAGCATATTTCTAAAAAGTATTTTGACATCTTTTACTTTGGATTGCCCTTAAAATAGCTTCTTATGTTAGCTTGGCTGGAATTATTAGTAAGAAATGAATTTCAGTCTGTTATCACCCTCATCTCCTTTCTGAGAGTGTTCAAATTAGTCAGTGTTGCAAATAACTAATAATGTCTTAAAATGGACACAATATTCCTGATGAGGTCTAAGTAAGGTACAACCCAGAGGCACGGTGGTTCCTTGGATCTGGATACGTGGCTAGATAATGACAGTATAAAATGGTGATTATAACTCAACTGCTTGAGCGTTGAAACTGTGTTGTTTCTTTGTTTTTCAGTTTTCTTGTCTGAAAAAAAAAAAAAAGCAGGTCCTAGGATGCACTGCATCTTAGCAGTTGGGTTGTAACTCTTTCTTACCCATCTCTTTCTTCACTTACCCATCTCTTTCTTCTTGTACTTTCCCAAAACAAAATGGAAATCTGATAACTCAGAATAAAAGTCTTTAAAAACTGAGTTGCCAAATGGATGCAACGATCCATGATGAAGGCCATCATTGTCTACCCCTGGAGCAAAAATCAGATAGGTGATAAGTCATTTTTTGCTACACTTGTGGGTTGAGGAGGTCCTGTAACTACATTCTCATGTATTACCCATCGCCTTCCCTAGTGTTAATTATTGATAACCTTTTTGGTAAATTCTTCTAAGGTTGATTAAAGTTTATAGGCGAAGCAGATATTCACAAAATGTGACAGCTATTGTGGGGGTGGGACATGTATAGATTGAATCAGAACAGGGGAAACAGCTGTCTCTTTAGTAACGACATATATGAGATACTGGCTTCATTAACTTTACTGCCTTTGTAAACTTAATTAACAAACATCTGCATGCTGCTATCTGTTCCCCAAGGTTCTGACATTTTCCGCATATTCAAATACCTTCATTTTTATTGATGAACATTTCCCGAGTAGCTATTTTGACAAAGTTACCAATTGGTGATGTGTCAGGGGTAAAACTATAATTTTTGAGGTTTTAATTGGTCAGAACATCAGTGCAATTTTTGGCCACTAATCATGGGATATGGGAGAAAAACTGGGCATGTCACATTTTTCTTTCTTTCTGTCCGATTCCACAGATGTCAGCAAAAAATGCAAGATGACTTCCATGTCTGTAGTGCATATATAACTAAGTTGCAGATCAATTCAGTTTCAGATTCAAAAATAACCAGTGATTCACTATGCAGATCTTAGATGTATTTTTATACTCCCAGGCGTATGCCTTTGTCCCTTTGGTGCCCCTTCAAAAGCCACCCAGGGCTTGATCTCCTCAGTAATGGCAGATTTATTGCTGTGATTACAAGGAATGGGGGAAATCTGTCTGCTTCTCTTTCATATGAATGTGAGGGCCTAGATGGGGATTTTTATGGAGCTGGACAAAATTATTTTACCACCTAAAGACCTCTGGTGAGTGAGTTTGTGGGCAAAAGATACTAACTGTGTCTAAAAGCCCTCTGAACTATGCCCATTTCTCTTAAAGTTATTTCAAAGGACATCCCTGGCCACCAACTGATGCTCAGCCTGCATTATCAATGGCCTGTGTAGGTGCCACAATTTAAATTGGCTCCCTGGCTTCTTGGGATGATAGTTAATATTTTCGAGGGATATATCTCAGTGCCAATGGAATACAGTTTGGAAATGGAAAATTACAGACATATAGGTAAAAAAAATTATTCATTTTTATGGAAGGAAATGTGTTCTTTTAATATGCTGCGATTATTTTTAGACGTTAAGATGAGAGCATGACTCACCACCCTTCCATTTCATCCACCACTTGTGCCGGCCCCCACTCATCTTTCCTGACACATTGTGCTGATGAAGGGAATGACAGCCTGTTCTCCACAGTGTGGTCATCACCGCATGTTGCAGCTGCTTTGGGAAAATATGGGGTGCTCTAATTCTTGAATACAGATTCCCAGACTGAACATCAGTATTCTGTGGGTCAGTCTGCTCTGTGACCTAAAGTCTGTGTCATCACATAGGGCAATCACTGGGATCACGTCTTCCTAGTAGTTAACAGGAAGGTTTCAAAATCTTAAGAGATCTGAGTACAAATCTGCCCTCCCCCTACCTCCCTCACTGCTTAGAAATTGCTGACTTTAGTTGAGGTTTATAACCACATTAAACGTCTTTTCTACAAGGGAACTAATAATACCAACCAAACGGGGTTATCTGAAATATTAAATGACATCATGATGACAAAGAATTCAGTGCTGTGCTTTGCACAGAGTTTGCAAGCCATGGCTTTCACAATAGTGCAAGTCATTGTTGCCATCATGGTGATTCCAACTATAGCCCCTCCCATTTTCTCATCTACAAAATTAAAATATGTCGATGTCGACAGCACCCACTAGAGTATCGTGAAGCTGAATTTCTACCTTCTCACATAAACATGGTGTGCCTTTGGGGGAAGAACTTCAGAAAATCCAACTCATTACTGCTGTTACTGATACTTAAATCTGGGGGCTATTTGATTTGTGGGATCAAAAAATTTCCTTTGCTCTTTGATGTTTCTTATGCCTTAGAGACAATTATTTATTTGTAGTCAGTTTTATCAAGCCTTAGGTATGATTCATGTTCTGTGCCATCCCTGGCCAAGCTGCCTGCCCACCTGCTCCCCACACTCCTTAGCTCCGTCTCATTGCTGGCCCACTGCTTATGTTGTCTGAATTACCCTTTGTGCCAGCTTTTCTGTTGCTTCTCTGCCCAACTTGCTTCTTACAAAGTTAGACTGTCCTTAGTCTAATTTCACTGACTGACCAGAAGAAATATAATCACTGTAAAACACTTCAAAAAACAAACAAACAGAAAAACATTCGAAATATTGTGTACATCATTCTCCTCATGTGAAGCCCTTCCCCAGAATCCTTGATCTGCATTGCTCATAGGGCTGGTGTTAGACACATGTTAGAGTTTCTTTGTCCAGCCAGCGAAGGGGCAAACAAATATTGCAGTGAGATTGTATCAAATTGTGGTTTTTCAGGAGGATTTAAGCCAGGATGCCCAGTTCTCCTTCCTTAGTCAGACATCCTGCTTCTTGATATAAACTTAAATGCCATAAAATTATAGGGGACGTTTCAGAAAAAAAAACATGCCCATAGTGATTTGTCTGGTGATTCCTTCTTTTCTCACCTCCTTTTCTCTCTTGGCAGAGAGAGAGAGAGAAAAGAGCCTCAAAACTAGCAACATACTGAAAATGAAATTGGCGAAGTGCCCTCCTTTAAGGGGAGGGTGAAAATATCAGTTGACTGTTAGTGATTCAGAAATGAAATTTTGGTATATTTAAGACCATTTTAGAAGGAGGGATGGAAAATGTGATGCTAAGGAGAAAAAAAATTAAGGAAAAAGATTACTCTGGTTCCCACATTGGTATGGATATCTATGTGGTGAAATGAAGGAGACAGATGACCAAATAAATATAGCTTCCCCACCGCTGCTTCTGGCACCCCAGATCCAAGCCATCCCTAAACAATGCCTTCAGAAGTGAGTCTATTTTACTTCTAGATCAGGGCCAGATTAAGACACCCTCAACTTCTGTAAGTGTTAAATGATAAAAACATGGTAGTGCCCACTGTTTAAAACCTGTCATGTGGAATTCAAATTAAACACAATACCAAACTTTAAAGCACAAATACTAATTTAGCTTCCTTTTAGAATGAACTTGTTTCATTTTGTTTGTGTCTATCTTAATGATATACTATGTATCAGCTTAGTGGGAAAAACCTTAGTGCATTGCCTTAAACTTTAACAGATAAGGGGCAACAGGTTGTACATAGTTCTAGGTATACAGCTTTAGAGTGGTCCTCTGCCTTTTATTGATAAGCCAGGGGCAATTTCCCTAAGCCCCAGGTTTTTATAAGGGACATGTGGACAATAGTACATGCAGCGGAGAGTTGTTGAAAGAATTAACTGAGATAATACTCTATAAATGCCACTTTTACTGTCAAAATTATTTGAATTCTAACTTCTTAATTAAGTGATCATGAACAATGGGACCAAGTACCTGAGCCCCCTATATTTCTCCTATTAAAAGAAGAGAATATCAGCAAAATGGGAGTAATGAAAGAGGGATACTGTGGAGAGGTGGAGAGAAATCACATATGATTTAAAAAAAAAAAGCCTGGCACATAGTAGGCATGCAGGAAATCTTGATTCTCTTTTACCAGCATACCTTACCAGGTACCAGTGCTGATCAGTGACTGTTTATTTGTTTATTTGTCTGGAAGCATAGTGCAAATCGTGAGAGAATTGCTGCAAAGAAGGGGATGGAGAGCAGGTCACAGAAATCCAGAAATTCTGTCCATGTTGCTTCCAGTCACCCTGATGATTCCGAGCTACTTTACCAAAGAGAGATCAGAGCAAATCATCCTTGGGCTCTTTCTCACTTTCATTGGGATTTTCCAGAATTTTAAGTAGAGAAATAATCTCATAATAGTATAGAACATTGAACCAGAAATTGGTTAGCAAAACAGGAAGATCTGAAAGGGACAATTTTCCTCTCAAGCTGAAATTAAACACCTGTCTCATCAGCAGTGGCACCATAGGGTAGACAGTAGGAAGTCTGAAAATTGAGTTGAAATAAGGGTTTGCCCCTACAAGTTAATTGTCTTAATTCATTTCTTATTTTCTTGATGGTTGCTTGGTTCTGTATTGATTACTAGTAACCTCCCTGGGTTATTTATAGAGATTTCCTAAAATCGGAAAAAAATTCATTTCTGATAAATATTAAATACTCAAATAAATATCTAATATTCATAAGAGGACCCTCACAATAAAACCTAGCCATATCTGATGAAAGGCCCACATGCTTGTCATGACTGTACTAGACAGATTATTACAAAGGCAGATCTCAACTATTGTTATCTTCAAAATGTTTTGTATAATTAACTTTTATAGCAAACTAACCACTTGCCAGGTCTTATTCTAAACACTCTAGAACATGTAATGTTTAAAATAACATATATTAACTTATTTAATACTTTGTAAAATGTGTCTAACAGATATTATTAACATCTTTATTTTATACATGAGAAAATTGAGTCACAGAATGATTTTTTAAATTTATCTAACTTTTGAAGCCCAAATACAAATCCAGTGCATATTGGTGTTTTGTTGTTGTTGTTGTATTTCCTCCTTGTAGAACAGACATTGAAAAAGAGTTCATTTCACCAACCCAATTTGGATTCAAAGCCAAAAACTATTTCTTAATTTTAGCAGGGAAGGGCATTGAGATCTCTCCATTCAAATCATAATTGCTCAAACAGTAAATAAATAGACCAACTATTGAAAATGACAGTTTTAAGAACACTGGGCATGAAGGAATGAAAGACCATGATCCCTGAGAGATGGAAAACAAATACGGTGAGCCAAGACATTTCCCCAGGCTGCTGCTTTGAGAGAGTATCATAGCTGTCGTACATGGAGGAGAAAACTGCATGGAGCCTAAGTTAAAGTGTTAAGGACACAGAGCTGAGTCTAGGCAAAGGCAGCTAGAGTACAGGACAGATGGCCAGAGAGAACACATGGAAATGGAATTCCTGAGATCCAAAGGGTTTCCCTCAAGTGTTCAGTTGCACATGCATGTGAGAAAATGACTCAAGGCTAAGGAGACAACTACCAAAGAAAATAAGAAGTAACGATGTCTGGCATTCACACAGGACCAGGAATAGTGCCTATTTGATTCAGGCAGATTGAAAAATTTTATGATTCACAGAGAACTGGACAGATCTTGCCCCAGTCGTGGGGAATAATTACTTCCAGGATGAGTATTGGTCCAGAAGCTACTAAAAATCATTTAGCAAGACATGAAGGAATCAAACTATTTCCAAGTAATTGCATCCCAGAATGAAGTTCAATAATATTTATAAGAATATAATTATACCCAGCATCCAGTACAGTAAAATTTGTAATGTCTGGCATCCAGTCAAAGATTACCTGATATGTAAGACAATATTACCCACAATGAGGAGAAAAACAATCATTTGTAACCACTTCAGACATTTCAGATCTGAGCTATATGTTAGAATTAGCAGATTAGGACTTTAAAAATAGTTATTGTAGGTATATTCTGTATGTTTATAAAGTTAAATAGACCTATAAAAGGCATAAAAAACACTCAAGTCAAACTTGGTGAGATGAGAAGTGTGTGAGATGAAATACATACAATGCTTGAGTGGATGTGATTAATAGCGTATTAGACAGTGTAGAAGAAAAAATGAGTGAATTGGAAAACATAACAGAAACTAACCAGATAGAAAAAATAATTTTTAAAGAATGAGCATTGCTGAGCTGTGAGACAATTTCAAATGACCTAATAATATATTTGGAATCCCTAAAGGGGTGACAGGGAGAAAAATATTTGGAAAAGTTGGTCTAGAAAATTTTTCCAAATTTGATGAAAATTATAAACTTACAGTACCAAGAAGCTTAATAATCCCCAGGCACAAAAATAATGGAGAAAGCTACATCAGGGCACACGATTCCAAATTACTCAAAATCAATGATAAAGAGGAAACCTTTAAAGTAAACAGAAAAAAAAATAATAAATATCCAAAATAAATATGATGGCAGATTTCTCATCAAAAACAAGCAATCAAGAAGACAGTGAGCAACATCTTTAATGTACTGAGGGACAAAAGCTGTTAAACATGAATTTTGTAGCCAATAAAAATATCTTTCAAATATGAAAGTGAAATAAAAACTTTTTGACAAAGCTGGAGAATACATTGCTGGAAAACCTGCACTACAGAAAATGTTTGAGTTCTTTAGTCAGAAGTGTAATTATGCCAGACAAATATGAGTATAAAGAGCACTAAAAGTGGTGACCATTTGAATTCTGTTCCTAGAATACTCCTCAATAATCCTCTTGCCCACGAATCTCAGAATGTCAAATTATACAACCTACGTTAATAAGAGGGAAGATGGTAGTAATTAAATCTTTGTGCTTTTAACTATCAAATCTGACCTAACTATTGACAAAGATTATTTTTTTTTTCAATTAAAACTAATGGCATGTTAAGTAATTGAGTAATGGTTACTATCTGTTGTCAATTATACTATTTGTTTGTTTGAAGTTCCTCTGAGAAAGAATGTTTGGACTGGAATTTCACAAGTGTGTGGTAATTACACAAGTATGAGACTTTCTTAATAAAAACCAAGCTCGGGTAGCTTTCAGATAATTGATTTTTCTTAGCAAGGCACACTGTCTGTGTTGAAAAACTTATTTTTTACATTAGAAAATAAAACTGAGGACTAATTCATGAATTCACTAATAAATCTTGTTTCCTTTTTTGAGACTTCCCGTCTATGACATAAATCATATTATATATATAATACATATATATCTTCCATTATAAGTTGGGCAAAGTAATATTTTGATTAATAATGTTGTCATATTTGGAAATGAGCTTGGGGAGGTGTATAGACATTTAAAATATATGGCAAGATACTGGAAGGAGGCATTTCAAATTGATAACAGGAGTCATTTCAGGAGAGGGTACTGTCTGGAATTGGGGATTGGAGACTGACAATGAGAGAGAGGCAAGGAAAAAAATGATCAATTATCTATGTTCTGTGTATTAACATTCATTTAAGCCATAGTGTGTTGTCTTGTAGCTTAAAAAAAAGTCAGCATAAGTTTGCAATGTTAAATCAATGTATCGATAGAGTTAGATACTATACATAATATTTTTTAAAGTTTATATATAATATGTATAATTATAGTGTAAATATATGTTCCATAAGTTATATATATACACATAGTTTTTATATATATATATACACAAAGGTATATGTGTATATATATATATTTGTAGTCATATATAAAACTTTTGATTCCATAGGCACAAGCATTTTTGGAAAGAATACACAAGACACTGTTCATAGTGGTTGCATCTAGTGAGGGGAATTGTGGGTCTAGGTGGCAGACTCCCTGTTCTTTGTTCAATACCTGTTGTACTATTTGAGTTCTGTTGAGCACTTCAAATGCAGTTAGTCCAAACTGAGATGTGCTATAAGTATAAAATACACACTGGGTTTTGAATACTCAGTATGAGAAAAATAAAAGAAGACAAAAATCTTACTAATAATATTATGTTGAAATGGTAATATTGTGGATTTATTAACTAAGTAAAATATACTTATTAAAATAAAAAAAATCATAATGTCATTTGTGTTGGAAACTGTTGACTGAAAAAAAATGCACAATGTGAGAGTTGTGAGTTCAGTGTTATTTGGAGCAAGATGAGAACTATAGCCTGGGAGACAGCATCTCAGATAGCTCTGAGGAACTACGCCAAAGAGGTGTGGTGGGGGGAGGTCAGTATACATGTGATTTGGTGAAGGGGAACAGATGCAATCAAGCACACGTTTTTGCAGAAGATGACTGCTAGTCTCATGAGGATGACTGCTAATCATGAGAAGAAGATGTCTCCATTAATGATTTTAGTGCTTTTCTAGAGATGAGGAGATGTAAGAATTTGGCCTTATAAAAATCTTCTCCTGAAAATATCTGACTATTTGAAGACCTGTTCTGTCAGTTTTCCCCAGACCACAGAGTGCTTCATTCCTGATCACCTTGAACTCCTTTGTGGGTGTACTGAAGGTCAGCGAGTGCAGCAACTAGTGACTTCATCCTTAGTATAGGCGGATGGCAAGTGCCAATTTTTAGTTGGCAGGGTACATTCAGAATGCATACTTTGTGTAAGGGATAGTATTTTCAGTATTCCTGCATAACAATATTTCTTAGACCATGCCTTGAAAGTGTCTTGATGTGTGTTACTTTCTTCATTTTACAGATGACAAGATGGAGGCAGAAAAGGTTTAAGAGAGTTTTAAAAATTTCATAGTGCATGAAATTTGACTTTATGAGTTAATTTTTTCAGTTGGCATAATTATACGAGCAGTTACATTTTCTTAGAAATATAGATGAAAGAAATAGTAAACATTTAATCCAGTTCATTACTCCAGCATTTAAAGGAAGCCTTTTAATGTCACTTCTACATAAAGGTCTTTCTTTATGCCAAACTAGATTAGATAAGCACTTGTATTTGCTTAAAGAAGTCTGGAGATCTCTTAATCTTTGTCATAATGTTGCCAGAGAATAAGTTCTTGTCTTGCACAGGAAAGAATTCAAGAGCAAACCATAGTAAAGTGAAAGTAGATTTATTCAGGGAGATAATCCATTGATAGAGTGTGGGCTGTCTCAGAAGGCAAGAGAGGAGGAACCAAACCATGGGGTTCTCTCAGAAGTTGAGAGCTGCCTGAGGTGTAGGGGTGGTTAGTTTTTATGGGGTGGGTAATTTCATAAGCTACCAAGTGGGAGGAATATTTCAACTGTATTGGGGAAGGGGCAGGGATTTCCAGGAATTTCTGTTCTTTTATGGTCCGACTGGGAACTGTCATGGCCCCTCTTGGTGTGTCATTTAGCATGCTAATGTTTACCGTGAGCGTATAATGAGGCTCAAAGTCTACTGGAAGTCTGTTCTTCCACCAGCTTGGACCTGGTTGGTTCCAGCCAGTTTATGTCCTATCCTCAATTGTTGAGTCATTCTTTTAATGATTGTGCCTTGCCCACTTCCCTCCTGTCTCAAAAAGTTCAATGAATTATTTTTTTCTCTTATTAACTAAGCTCCAAGAGAGCAATATCTTTCTGACTTGTCTGCCATTTTACATCTATTCATTAGAGAATCAGAAACTGGTTGATACTCAACAACTATTTAATGAATGAATTAATCAGGCAAGCAATCTTGGAAATTAGGAATTCTTTATTTTTAAAAAATATAATAGATCTCTTTGCAGTACTTCATTGCATTAATTACTTATACATTTATTTTACAAATAATTTATTGATAAACCTTTATAGAATTGTGCTAGAAAACATACTCAGTGCTCATGAAATTGTATACTTGTCTGCTTCATATGTTATTTTCGTTGTTTACAGGGGTAGAAAGTAATTGTACTTTCCTCATCTCACACCTGGGGTTAATGCTAACTTCTTCTATTATTAAACACTCAACATTTACATTTCAGAAGCTTTCAAATTCTCTTTTTGTCACAGTGTTCTGCTGGCATTAGCAGGAGTATTGGATGCTGTTACATATTTCACCTTCTTTTGTGGGTGGAATGACATTAAGGTGACATAGTACTTATCATGCAGATGAAGAAATAAATATTTTGTAACTCTAAAGAGTGAAGGTTGCTAGATGGGTAATTCCTCAGTGTGCCAAGAAGGACATTCTACAATCTGCATAAATCTCGAGGTCATTAAAATTATAAGGCAATGTGAAATAAATCAGAGCTTTAAAGATAGCTGGTAATGATTTGTTATGGAATTGACAATAGCTTGGTATTTTATGATTTTATAAGAGCAAGCTAAGCTCTGTATCTCATTGGCTGTACAAGTGAGCAGCTTTGCTTTTCCTTCTTATGCAGATATTTAGATCTCAATTTGCGGTGAGGCAAACCAAGTTCTCCCTTTCTTCAGCATGTTGATGAAAGTGCACAAATATACACATTTTATTATTCAAGTTATTTGAATAATAAATGAAATGAATTAAAAGGATAATGTAGCAAGGTATCATGGATTTTTAAAAATCAAACAAAAATCATCTCTTGTGGACATACTCTGAAGGCTTTAGACCCAAAGGACTTATTTATGCAAGTCATTGAAAACCTCTTGGAAAGACTGACTCTTGGGGAATCGTTTCTTCAAAATGAAGAGCTTTGCTGCATTTCTGTATCTTCTAGAATGCACACCTCACAATACTGGTGCAGTGCAGCCTCTGATCTTTGCTATTTGATTCATGAACACACACAGAAACCCACACTTATGCATGGATACGTAAGGATAACAGCCATATAAAATCTGATAAAGAGAATTTTGGAGAGATATATGGAATAAATTACGGAGTATGAGAATCATTATTCTCAGTTTTAAATAGGATCTGTATAACACAGAAGAAAACAATGAAAACATTCAGTTAATAAATGTCTTTTTTCATGTATAAGAGTGAACACATGGTTTTGCTGTTTTTTTTTTTTTTCTGAACTGAGTTGTTGTTTTCAAGTTGTTACTCACAGACAATAAAAGCATTAAGGAAGTTGTTGTATTTGCCTCTGGAAACTTCTGGTCACTTCTGACTTCATGAATTTCTTCAGGTGATAGGACCATGGCTGAATAGATAGAACAAGGGACTTGTATTAGAAAATATGGGTTCAGTTACTATTATTTTCATTTACTAGCACTGTGAACGTTTATAAGTATAATTTTAAAGAAATACATTTGGAGATGTGATCAAAGTCTCCTTATATACCACGCTGCACCTTCTCTAGAGAGACGATAATCACTCTCTTGAAGTCGTGTAGTATTCTTATGGTGATTTTCATAAATTTACTCTCTCACTTTCACTCTTCCTCTCTCTCTCTCTCTATACATATACACACACACACACATATATATGTATATATATGGCAAAACATTTAGTATTTTCTGAACTTTTTTTCCATATTTTGTCTTAAAATTATGGATTATATTACACTTTGTTTTTATTCTTTATATCATGACAACGCTTTTCCAATCTAAATTTTTACAATTTAGCAGTTGTATATTTTTTTATTTCTTATAGCTGTTTGACAAACAGATTTCTAGATCCTTACTGTGCCTTTGCTTTGTTAGGTGACTGCTTTTCTTCTGCCCTCATAAATGTCTAGGGATTTACTATTGTGAAAGAGTAATTCAGAGCATTTTTGAACTGAAGATGACAGGCACAGTTGAGATCAGGAGAATCCCACTAAGAAAGAAGGAGATGAGATAATAATATGTATACTGAAGGGCAAAAATAGAGACTGTTAGATCTGTACCGCAATTTGACCTCCAGGATGCTGGGAACCAAATTCTTTTCCAAAACTAAGGAGATTGGAGAATTCTTTCAAAAATGCATGACTAGCTCAAGAAACAAATGACACATCTCTATCATGCTGTAAATCTCAAA